>NW_026988471.1:70503882-71772978 GCF_030222135.1 Aotus nancymaae
TGGCTATTCATCAAAGAATGTTCCCACAAGGGACGTGAACACTTTGGTATCCGTTGGTTAAAAGGAGACCCTTTGTCATGGCCTTTGGCTCTCTCCTTTTCCCGGCTGCTCGATTTTCTGGTTTTCCCTCAGCCACTCAGCTGATAAATGCCCTGGGGGTGGCAGAGCAACACCATGGAAGGGACCAAGTGGGCACCAGATCACTTGTCTAACCAGAATGCTTACCTTGGGTTAACTTTACAGAGACATGGAACAATGCATTACTGCTGAATCTTTGTTCAAGTAGTCTAGCCAACCCCTACCTAATGCACTTCTCTATTTCAGACTTGCATCCTGCCAGTCCCCGAGTTCCTGTCTGAGGCATGGCATGCCATGCTGCCCTGTCTGCACATAGCTGCTGTTTCCCGATAACACATGGCATTAGACCAAAACAACTTTATTTCATAAATTTCCTCACTTTTTCCCATAACACAAAATTTCCATGAAAACATTGCAAAAGGAGAGCAGAAGAAACTAGATTTTTAGGAACTGTACTTAACTATTAAAAAATATGATACACAGGCACATTTTATTGCATTTTGCTGTACTTTCCTTCACAGATAACTGCATTTATTTTTACAAATTGAAGGTTTGTGACAACCTTGCATCAAGCAAGCCTACTGGCACCTTTTTTTTCAACTACATGTACTCAATTTCTGTGTCACATTTTGGTAATTCTCTCAATATTTCAAACTTTTTCATTATTATTATATCTGTTATAGGACACTGTAACCAGTAATCTTTCATGTTCTATTGTTTTTTAAAAAATTTTTATTTTAGGTTTGAAGGACATGTGAATGTTACATAAACACACGTCATGGGGGTTTGTCATACATATTATCATATCGCCAGGTATTAAGCTTAGTACCCAATAGTTATCTTTTCTGCTCCCCTCTTTCCTTCCCCTTTCCCCCATCAAGTAGACCCATGTCTGTTGTTTCCTTGTGTTTATAAATTATCATTTAGCTACCCCTTCTAAGTGAGAACATGTGGTATTTGGTTTCCTGTTTCTGTGTTAGTTTGCTAAGGATAACAGCCTGCAACCCCATTCATGTTCCTGCAAAAGATATAATCTCATTATTTTTATGGTTGCATAATATTCCATGGTGTATATGTACCACATTTTCTTTATCCAGTCTGTCATTGATGGATGGGCATTTAATTGATTCCATGTCTTTCCCATTGTGAACAGTGCTGCAATGAACATTTGTTTACATGTATCTTTATGGTAGAATGCTTTATATTCCTCTGGGTCTATACCCAGTAATGGTATTGTTGGTTTGAATGGTAGTTTTGCTTTTAGCTCTTTACTGCTTTCCACAATGGCTGAAGTAATTTATACTCCTACCAACTGTGTATAAGGGTTCCCTTTTCTCTACAACCTCACCAGCATGTATTTTTATTTTTTGAGACAGAGTCTCACTTGGTCACCCAGACTGGAGTGCAGTGGTGTGATCTCAGCTCACTGGGTTTGAGCAATTCTCCTGCCTCAGCCTCCAGAGTAGCTGGGATTACATGTGGCTAATTTTTATTTTTATTTTTAGTAGAGACGGAATTTCACCATGTTGGCCAGGCTGGTCTTGAACTCCTGACTTCATGATCCACCCACCTCAGCCTCCTAAAGTGTTGGGATTACAGGTCTCAGCCACTGTGCCCAGCCCTATTTTTATTTACTTTTTAGTAATAGCCATTCTGACTGGTGTGAGATGGTATCTCATTGTGGTTTTGATTTGCGTTTCTCTAACAATCAGTGATACTGAGTTTTTCATATGCTTGTTGGTTGTATGTATGTCTTCCTTTTGAGAAGTGCCTGTTCATATCCTTTGTCCACTTTTTAATGGGGTTGTTTTTCTCTTCTAAATTTAAGTTCCTAATAGATTCTGGATATTAGACCTTTGTCACATGCATAGTTTGCAAATACTTCCTCCCATTCTGTAGGCTATTTATTCTGTTGATAGTTTCAGACACTCTTAAGTTATTTAGATCTCATTTGTCAATTTTTGCTTTTGTTGCAATTGCTTTTGGTGTCTTTGTCATTAAATCTTTGCCCATTCCTATGTGCAGGATGGTATTGCCTAGGTTGTCTTCCAGGGTTTTTATAGTTTTGGGTTTTTTATTTGTCTTTAATCCATCTTGCGTTGATTTCTGTATATGGTGTAAGGAAGGGGTCCAGCTTCAAACTTCTGCATATGGCTAGCCAGTTATCCCAGCACCATTTATTAAACAGGGCATCTTTTCCTCAGTGCTTGTTTTTGTCAGCTTTGTCAAATATCAGATGGTTGTAGATATGCAGCCTTATCTCTGGGTTCTCTATTCTGTTCCACTGGTCTATGTGCCTGTTTTTGTATCAGTACCATGCTATTTTTGGTCACTATAGCCTTATAGAATAGTTTGAAGTCAGGTAATGTGATGCCTCCAGCTTTTTCTTTTTGCTTAGGATTGCCTTGGCTACTTGGGCTTTTTGGTTCCATATAAATTTTGAAATTTTTTTTCTAGTTTTGTGAACAATGTCATTGGTAGTTTGATAGGAATAGCATTGAATCTGTAAACTGCTTTGGGCAGTATAGCCATTTTAATGATACTGATTCTTCCTATTCATGAGCATGTGATGTTTTTCCATTTGTTTGTATCTTCTCTGATTTATTTGAGCAGTGTTTTGAAATTCTCATTGTAGAAATATTTTATCTCCCTGGTTAACTGTATTCCTAGTTTTGTGTGTGTGTGTGTGGGTGGGGGGGGGGGGTGTGGTGGGCAACTGTGAATGGGACTGCCTGATTTGGCTCTCAGTTTGGTGGTGGTTGGTGTATAGGAATGTTAGTAATTTTTGTACATTGATTTTATATCCTGTAACTTTGCTGAAGTTATTTACCAGCTGAAGGAGCTTTTCAGCTGAGACTATAATTTTCTAGATATAGAATCATGTTGCCTGCAAACAGATAGAGTATGGCTTCTTCTCTTCATATTTGGATGCCCTTTCTTTCTCTTGCCTGATTGCTCTGGCTAGAACTTCCAATACTATGTTGAATATAAGTGATGAGAGAGGGCATCCTTGTCTTGTACCAGTTTTCAAGTGGAATGCTTCCAGGTTTTGTCTATTCAGTGTAATATTGGTGGTGGGTTTGTCATAGATGGCCCTTATTATTTTGAGGTATATTCCTTCAACACCTAGTTTATTGAGAGTTTTAAACATGAAGGAATGTTGAATTTTATCCAAAGTCTTTTCTAATTCTATTGAGATAATCATGTGGCTTTTGTCTTCAGTTCTGTTTATGTGATGAATCACATTTATTGATTTTCATATGCTGAACCAACCTTCATGCCAGGGATGAAGCCTACTTAATCATGGTAGATTAGCTTTTTGATGTGCTGCTAGATTTGTTGAGGATTTTATTGAGGATTTTTGCATCAAGGATATTGGCCTGAAATTTTTTTGTGTGTGTCTGTTAGGTTTTGGTATCAGGATGATGTTAGCCTCATAGAATGAGTTGGGGAGAAGTCCTTCCTCCTCAATTTTTTAGAATAGTTTTTGTAGGAATGGTACCAGCTCTTCTTCATACATCTGGTAGAATTTGGCTGTGAATCCATCATGTCTTAAGCTTTCTTGGTTGGTAGGCTATTTATTACTGATTCAATTTCAGAGCTTATTATTAGTCTGTTCAGGGAATAAATTTCTTCCTGGCTCAGTCTTGGGAGGGCTTATGTATCCAGGAATTCATCCATTTCTCCTAGGATTTCCTAGCTTGTGTGAGTCGAGTGTTCATAGAAGTTTTTGATGGTTGTTTTTATTTCTGTAGGGTCAGTAGTAACATTCCCTTTGTCATTTCTAATTGTGTTTATTTGGATCTTCTCGCTTTTCTTCTTACTCTAGCTAGTAGCCTATTTCATTATTATTGTTTTTGAGATGAAGTCTTGCTCTGTCACTCAGGCTGGAGTGCAGTGGTGCGATCTCAGTTCCCTGTAACCTCTGCCTCCTGGGTTCAAGCGATTCTCCTGCCTCAGCCTCCCGTGCAGCTGGGATTACAGGTGCATGCTACTACGCCTGGCTGATTTTTACATTTTTAGTAGAGATGAGTTTCACCATGTTGGCCAGGCTGGTTTCAAACTCCTGACCTCAAGTGATCTGCCTGTGTTGGCCTCCCTAAGTGCTGGGACTACAGGTGTGAGCCAATGTGCCCGGCCTATTTCATTAATTTTTTTCAAAAAACCAACTCCTGGATTTGCTGATCTTATAAATGGTTTTTTGTGTCTCAATTTCCTTCAGTTCAGCTCTGATTTTTGTTATTTCTCATCTTCTGCTAGCTTTGGGGTTGATTTGTTCTCATTTGTCTAATTCTTTCGGTTGTGATATTAGGTTGAGATCTTTCATCACTTTGTGAGGTGGACATTTAGTGCTATGAATTTCCCTCTTAAAATTGCCTTAGCTGTGTCCCAGAGATTCTGGTAAGTTGTACCTTTGTTTTCATTATTTTCAAATAACTTGATTTCTGCCTTAATTTTATTATTTACCCAAAAGTCATTCAGGAGCATGTTAATTTCCATGTAATTGTATGGTTTTGAGTTATTTCCATTGTGTTGTCTCCTATTTTTATTGCACTATGGTCCAAGAATGTTTGGTATGATTTGGTTCTTTTACAATTTGTTGAGGATTGTTTTATGTCCAATTTATGTGGTCAGATTTAGTGTGTGTCACGTGGCATTGAGATGAATGTATAGTCCGTTGTTTTTGAGTGGAGACTTATGTAAAGGTCTAGAAGATTCATTTGAATTTAGGTCCTGTATACCTTTGTTAATTTTCTGCTTTGATAATCTGTCTAATACTGTCAGTGGAGTGTCTAAGTCTCACATTAATATATTATGTGGGAGTCCACATCTCTTTGCAGGTCTAAGAACTTACTTTATAAATCTGGGTGCTCCTATGTTGCATGCTATATATTTAGGTTAGATCTTCTTCCTGAATTGAACCCTTTATGCTTATGTAACACCCTTCCCTTGTCTTCTTTGATCTTTGTTGGTTTGAAATGTTTTGTTTGAAATTAAGATTGCAATCCCTGCTTTTTTCTGTTTTCCATTCGCTTGGTAGATTTCTCTCCACCCCGAGCCTATGAGTGTTGTTATGTGCGAGATGGGTTCCTTGAAGACAGCATACCATTGGGTCTTACTTTTTTATTCAGCTTGCCACTCTATACCTTTTAAGTGGGGCATTTAGACCATTTACATTCAAGGTTAGTATTGATATGTGTGGGTTTGATCTTGTCATTTTGCTGTTAGCTGGTTATTATGTTGGCTTGTTTGTGTGGTTGCTTTACAGTGACAGTGGTGTGCATGTTTAAGTGGGCTTTTGTCTTAGCTGGTAGTGGTCTTTCCTTTCTATATTTAGTGTTCTTGTCAAGATCTCCTGTACGGCAGGTTTGGTAGTAATGAAGTCCCTCAACATTTGCTTATCTGAAATGGATCTTATTTCTCCTTCACTTAGGAAGCTTAGTTTGGCTGGATGTGAAATTCTTGGTTGAAGATTTTTTTTCCTCTAAAAATGTTAAACATAGGCCCGCAATCTCTTCTGGTTTTTAGGGTTTCAGCTGAGAGGTCTGTGGTTAGCCTGATGGGGATCTCTCTAGCTGTCTTTAATGTTCTTTCATTTCAACCTTGGAAAGTATGATAATTATGTGTCTTGGGGATGATCGTCTTGTGGGGAATCTTGCAGGAGTTCTCTGTATTTTCTGAATTTGACTGCTGGCATCTCTAACATGGTTGGGGAAGTTTTCATGGATGGTATCCTTGTATTAGTCTGTTCTCACACTGCTGATAAAGACATACCCAGCCTGGGCAACTTAAAAAAGAAGATTTACTAAACTTATAGTTCCACATGGCTGGGGAGGCCTCACAATTATGGCAGAAGGAAAAAGGCAAGAGGGAGCAAGTCACATCTTACACAGATGGCAGCAGGCAAAGAGATAGTGAGCTTGTGCAGGGAAACTCCCATTTTTAAAACCATCAAATCTTGTAGAGTGATTCACTATCATGAGAAGAGCATGGAAAGACCCACCCCCATAATTAAATCATCTCCCACCAGGTCCCTCCCACAATACATGGGAATTATGGGAGCTACAAGATGAGATTTGGGTAGGGACACAGAACCAAACCATATAAATCCTGAAATATATCTTTCAAGTTACTTATTTTGTTCCTCCCTTTAAGGGATGTCAATGATTCATAGATTTGTCCTTTTTACATAATCCCATACTTCTTGGAGGTTTTGTTCATTCCTTTTTATTCTTTTTGCTTTATTTTTGACTGTCTTATTTTAATTTTTTTGAGATGAAGTTTCACTCTTGTTGCCCATGCTGGAGTGCAGGGATGCAATCTCAGCTCACTGCAACATCCACTTCCCAGGTTCAAGCGATTTTCCCACCTCAACCACCTGAGCAGTTGGGATTATAGGTGCCTGCTACCACATCTGGCTAATTTTTGTATTTTTAGTAGAGATGGGGTTTCACCATGTTGGCCAGGCCTGTCTCAAACTCCTAACCTCAGGTGATCCCTAGCCTTGGCCTCCCAAAGTGGCGTGAGCCACAACGCCTAGCCTGTCTTATTTTAGAGAATGAGTCTTCAAGTTCCGAGATTCTTTCCTCAGCTCGGCTTATTCTGCTGTTAATATGTGAGACTGCACTGTGAAATTCTTGTGTTATTTAGCTCTGTCAGACCCATTAGGTTCTTTTTTATACTGGCTACTTTGTCTTTTAGCTCCTCTATCACTTTACTGTGATTCTTATTTTCCTTGGACTGGGTTTTGCCATCCCCCTGAATCTTGATGATCTTTGTTTCTATTCATATTCTGAACACTGTGGAAATGACAACAAAGGATTTAGAATATTTCATAATCAACTCAGTTGATAAAGCAGTAGCAGGGTTTGAAAGGACTGTTTTTCCCTACAATTTTCACTTTATCCAGTACTGATATTGCTTTCTGTTTGAAATTTCCTGGTATTTTCTGTCTTATTTTATGTTTTCTTTTTCTGAAGCATTTTAATTCAGATGTTTCTCTTTTAGGTGCTTTACATGTGAACCTGTTTCCCTTATTGTGGAAGTAATCCATTTTTTTTGCATAAGAGTTGGGAAATCAGAACTAAGAAAACCAAATTGGAAGGAAAAAAACCCCTTAATCTCAACACTCACACATAATGAATATTGTTGACATTTTAGAATACATCTACCCTGATTTTTACTTACTAGACACCCCATGGGAAAATGACAGAAGCTTAGAGTTAAAAAAAAAAAAATCTCCTAGTTAGAAATGACCCATAAGATTTTTAAAATTCAGTATACATTTTTCATCTTTTTGTCCACCGCCTGAATAGCCAGTGAGAATGTATCCTGCAAGCTGCATATAATTAGATTTCTCACTTTTTTCCCCCTTAACCCAACTGTGTCTTTTTCTCTTCTCTCTTAAAAATTATAGCCAGGTACTATGGCACATGCCTGTAGTCACAGCTAGTCAAGAGGCTGTGGTGAGAGGACCAGTGTGTGTGCCTAGGCTAGTAGTTCCAGCCTAGGCACACACAGCAAGACCCCATTTCTTAAAAAATTCTGTGTGTTTGTGGGTGTTGGGGGGATATAAACCATTCACAATTATAATTAGTATGTTAGGTCTTACTACTTCTTTTCTTTCCTATTTTAAAATAAAAGTCCCATTAATTTTATTGGGACTTAATCTCTTTTCCCCCCCAAAACTATATTTCAATCCACTTCTATCGGCCTCACAGTCAATGAAAATCTTTTCAAAAGACCAATGAATGTCACTCCTAATTTGGGGGGTTGTAAAATGTTTTCATCTTATTCTATGTTTTGTTAGATTTTTTATTTTAAGTCAGAAGACATAACAACAGGGTTGATAGCTAGACACCAGTTTCTTCCTCCTTAAGATCCAACTCAAGGTACATGGTATGCAAAACCACTTCTGAATTACCATGAAAACTATGCTAGTAATGAAATGGGTGTTGGTAGTGGTAAAAATTGTACAGTACACCATAGTGTAACAGAGTAATATACAGGTGTACAGAAAGAACTGACATCAATTAGATCCCAGATTCCTAAATGCTCCTGCTCCCAAATGAAGGATAAAGAAGGCTTCTCTGAAATACTTAATCCTATGACTTGAAATAATTTAACAGTTTCAAAATTTTGTTGCCAGGCCAGGCGCAGTGAGTCACGCCTGCAATCCCAGCACTTTGGGAGGCTGAGGCAGGCGGATCACTTGAGGCCAGAAGTTTAAGACCAGCCTGGCCAACATGGTGAAACCTCATCTCTAATAAAAATGCAAAAATCTGCTGGGTCTGGGTGGCACATGCCCATAGTCCCAGCTACTCAGGAGGCCAAGGCATAATAATGGTTTGAGTCCAGGCTGCAGAGGTTGCAGTGAGCTGAGACTGAGCCACTGCACTCCAGCCTGGGAAACAGAGTGAGACTCCATCTCCAAAAAAAAAAACAAAACACAAAACAAAACAACCAGAATTATGTTGCCAAGCTAAGTATTACCTGTAAAACATTAGGGTTTGGGGAATTAGAGCAAACAACTGTTTATCTCCTTAGCCCTTCTTAGGGCCTGGTATTTACTGCAACACTGGAAGCTGCCATGGATATTGCTGTCACTGCTTTCCTACATCTCCAGAAAAAAGTTACAATTTTTAAAAAAAATTCAGTCTTCATAGAGACTGTCAAAAATTGCCAATGCCGACTATATTTCAAGTCATCATGGCGGGGTATTGGGAAAAGTTTTCAATTAGCAATAATTGTGCCTCCGATAAACCTCATTGGCTATGATGCTGCCACTGTGCAAAGCTGAAGTTATTATAATTTTTAAAGCTCCTGAATTGTCTTTCCTCAATCTCTTTGTGGGGGGTGTGTGCATGTGTATGTGCATGTGTGTAAGTCTATGTGTGTATCTGCAAGCCCCTGGCTTTCCAGCACTTTTCCATGCACCCTGCCTCTGAGTTTGCTAAACTCATCCACGTAGGAGCGCACAGCTGACCCAGAGTTCAGACATCTGGTTTCTAATAGTTCTGGTGCAATCCTGATCACTGGAGTTAAAAGCACATCAGTGAGTGTTAAGAAAGCTAGTGAAAATTGTTTTATGTTTTCAACAACATATATTTCATTCAGAGGCTGGATAAAGGCAGAGTGAAACTGTTAGGTCAACAAAAAAGCCAAACACGACGTTCTAAAATTCTATGGAAAACATATTTACCTTCAGTGAGAATTCTGAATCTTCCTTTTTTTTTTTTTTTTCTGAGACAGAGCCCAGTGCAGTGGTACGATTGGCTCACTGCAACCTCTGCCTATCAGTTTAAGCGATTCCCATGCCTCAGCCTCCCAAGTAGCTGGGATTATAGGAAGGACACCACCATGCCCAGCTAATTTTTGGATTTTTAGTAGAGATGAGGTTTTACCATGTTGGCCAGGCAGGTCTCAAACTCCTGACTTGAAATGATCTGCCCACCTTGGCCTCCCAAAGTGCTGGAATTACAGGCATGAGCCACCATGCCTGGCCTTAAACTTCTTTCATGTCTTCATTTATTTTCAAAATGAAATGCAGAGTATCACATTTCCTATAAGCAAGTGAAAGCAACAAACTACAAAGTATAGAAAAACCTCACTACCATTCTGTTTTTTAGTGTTCCACTGTTCAAGCAATTAGTTTCATATTGATCATTACAGAGAATTATAGAACCAGAGTGCTTCCTAGGAGTAAACCTATAATCAGGGTAGGATGAAGGACCTCAGCTACCTTGGTTTGGTACAAGGGTTTTATGTCAATCCTCTAAGATTGGGAAGATTCCTGTTTGATTTAAATTCTGGGAATATTCTAGAATGGTCTATGGTTGCTGAGAGAAATGACATAAACAAATCTAGCCAGAATGAGGCTGAGGGCAGGGCCACTCTGCAGTAGCTACCGTGTAATGTAAACTGCACTTAGAAGGCACATCATAGTGTGGAGTATATGCAAATCTATTTGGTTATACATGGGCTCATCATGTGTGGATTTTCAGATATCAACTAATTAGTCTGATACTTGTATTCTCTTTTAATCAACATGGTAAGAAAAATATAAATATCTTCCTCCAAGGTACTATCACTCTGGTCTCTTACCAGATGAAGATGTTTCTTAGTCATTCCACATGAGCAACCCCCCTAGTGAATTTTTAAGTTATCCTAAAGCTAATTGTATCCATTTATTTTGTAACAAACTGACAATAAAATATTATAGCCCTTGAGTTACATGTATCATCAATTTTCCACTTTTCCACTTCTTTCTTTACCTGCCTGTTGAAATCCTCTTCATTCTCCATCCACATGTACTCTGCAAATGGGTTTTCCTTTTCATCATGCCCACTTAACCCCTGGTCCTCTTTGGATTTTACACTGGGTGATGTATTTGCCACACTGGATCCATTCATTATGACAGAACCTAAAGAGGAGCAAAAGAAAAGATAAAATGAATATAAAGATAAAGAAAATGCAGACCTAAAACATGCCGATTCTGTCAGAAGCTTCTGAAATTCTAAGTCAAAGATTTTAACTACAAACAGAAACTGTTAGCCTGTAACTCTTATAAGACCATTAATATCCTGCAGTTATCAACTATACAGCTGTGCAATTATTTAAGAGTTTAAAGAAAAGATGTCTATCAACACCTAGGTTCACTTAGTCTTTCTAGGCAAGTGGGACTAGGGTGGGAAGGGTGGGAGGGGTGGGAATCTTCCCATGTCAAATTTCTGTAGGTACTGGAACCTAGTCAAGATCATTACCACTTTCTTAACATTTAAAAAGATAGAGAAAATGCATTCTTAACGAACACTGTAAGCACCTACATATTATTCTAATTCTCAAGCTGTTTTTAAAATGTATAAAAAATACATGTTTATCAAATTGATAAGCAAAAAGGAAAAAACAAAAGCCATCCATTGTCCAGCCATCCAGAATTAAGAACAATTCACGATGTGGTGCATATAACCTTCCTGAATTCCCATATGTGTGTGCAGATACAAACATACACATTTCTCAAGTATCCATTCTCAAGAGTAATAGGATCGTGTGATACAAGACGCCCTATCATTTGCTTTTTCTCAGTCCTATGTTATTTAATAATATAGCCATACTGTCTTTTAGGGGGTGTTTCCAATGTTTCTGTTTTATAAAGGTTCTATTTTGTAAAGGTCTTCTTTTCTAATGATTTCTTTAGGATATCTCCTAGAAACAGAACTGTTACACTAGAGAGTATGTTCCCTTTTTTAAGGCTCTTGGCATTGCCACACTGCTGTAAGAATTTAAATTCCCACCAGTAGCGTGGAAGTGCCTGTTGACCAACATTCATGAGTATTATAAATTTTTTAACCATTGCCAATCTCATAAAGTAAAACTTGCATTTTTTTTACATTAATTTTTACTGAGGCTGATTATTTTGAGATGTGTTTATTGGCCACTTATATTTCTATTCTGTAATTTTACTGCTAAAGTACTTTGCCCATTTTTCTACTGAGTATATGTCTTTTCCTTATCTTTTGTAAAAACATTTATTCTATTTGCTATAATTTTTATTTATAAAATAATTTAAATGAAAGTTTATACCTAAAATAAATATGTTATTCATTATATTTACTTAATTTTTTAATGGTAATTTTTGCTGGCCTTAATTTTTTTCTAGCTCATGTGTATGTTTCTGTCTAAAGCTTTGTAAAATTGTATGTAAATAAAATTGTTTATTTTGGCTTCTAAACCCATTTTGATGTTTTTGCTATCATTTAGAAAAAATTTTTTGTTATTAATCTATATCTTAGTAATTCCTCAAAAATCATTCCACTCTTTATTCACTACTTTCCTTCTACTTATTCACTGCTTCCCTTCTGTACTTAGTACAGCATTAACACTACTTAATTGTTGTTTCATATGCATAATTTTTCTCCTTCCAATTAGATTCTCAATTCCTGACAAGCGAGACTGAGTTTTATAGATTTTGTAACTCACCACAATATTAAGAGTTCCACAGATACCTGATGCTTAACTGTATTTAGGCAACTTTCCTTCTCTAACCCATCTCCCTTCAATCTTGACTCCATCTTTACCCCGACCCCCACCTTCCTTGGGGCTTCTTTAAGTTCTTTAACAAATTATTTCCCCAGGCTTGTTTCCATCTTGGCAACTCTCATGAGTAAGTTATTCTCTGCTTCTGAATAGAGTAAAAATATTCTTTCTTGGTTCTCTTTAAAGGTTTTTTTCATTTTTATTTTTTGTTTTGGAATTTCCTAACCTGTTATGGACATTAGAAATGTAATATTCTAAAAAGACAAGGTAAAACTGTGAAGAGTAAAGAATAGATGGAAAAATAACTCATTGGTACATAGTTCTAAAATAATTCATTTAAATAGAAACCATTTAAATCACTGCAGGTTTAAATAAGGCTACTAGTATGAAATATATCTATTTAACATATTTTAAATAAAAACAAAAGAAATCAATGTCTATTCCAAATACAGATCCATAATAATTTCATAAGCTATAGAGGGGAAGAAAGCAGTTCTTTACTTTTACCACTTCCATCTGTAGCTTAACAATGACAGAAGCAAGACTGTTCTAAATGCCAGGGCAACTGTATAAGTAAGTAGGGTATTCCTAAGCACAGAGTCTCTTAAAGGTCCTGAACCTTGCTGGGTAGCAAGATATACTACATTATTATTTCCAAAGATTTATTTGGCAGTTGTTTGCAACCAGCACACTGATTTGTCACCATCAATATGGAAATCATCCACAGAGAATCAGAAATCAGAGTTTAGTTTTTAAAAATATCTTCCTTTGCCCAAAATATAAGTCCTGAGTACACATGACTGTAAGGAAAAAGGGAAGGCAAAGGAAGAAAAAAAAAAAAACCCTTCTAATTCAAGAGCAAGGTGGAACACAGACAGCAAATTACAGGATGTACTTGTTTATGAGAAAGGGAATGGAAAATTACCATAAACTCAATAAAAACTATTACTGAATTAATGCAAATATCTCAAAGAAGCTGAAAACACTGATATGGTATTGTCAATACTAGGCAAGTGATTCTCTTACAATAGATTTATACAGTGTTGATTTGCATTTTTATATAATTCAACCTGTTTTCCACACAATTAGAAAGTTTGGTTTTTCCAAACAGCAGCATTCCAACAACTTAATTTTTATACTGTTTAAAAATTAACAAAGTACTTTCATACCTACACTTTAAGGCACGTAGTTCAAGAACAACATTGTTTTGTGGGCCTACTGGGTGTGAGTAAACTGGTGCTTAATGTGCCCTGACTTTAGCAGCACATTTAGTAGGTGGCAATAGGGAGATTTTGCTGGAGACTGTTAACTCCTAGGGAAGGCATTTGGATGTTTCCAACTTGGGGAAGACATGAGGGAAAACAGGATCATCACCCTTAACTTCCCTGATGTTCCTGCTCCCAGTTTGATGTAACATTCTCTTTCTGTTTCCAGCTCTTCCCCAGCTCACTCTCCATGCTTGAGCACTGTTTCTCTAGCCATTCCTTTTCACCATTTCACATTATTTCACTTGATCCTCATCCACATCAAGGATGAAAGTCTAGTGTAGTGAGGACAAAGAAAATATGCCCAAAGCTTCCAGAGATGGGAGGAATGCTTGGTTACATAAATCAGGTTAAGAGGCTGAATGGCTGACATGCTGTGAGTTACACTATAGAGCAGCTCATGCAACAAGGAAATGAATCACTGTGGTAAGTGAGCTTGGAAATGCACTTTCCTCCCAGTCAAGCCTGCAGATGAGACAGCAGCCCCAGATTGACAGCTTGACTACAACTTTGTAAAAGTCTCAAACACAGGCACCCTGCTAAGCTACTCCTAGATTCCTGATGCACAGAAATTATGAAATAATAAATGTTTGTTGTTTTATTCTGCTAAGCTTTGGGGTAAGTTGTTACCTAGCAATAGCTTATACAGGTATTCAATAAACACTGGCAATTAACTCTGCCACAGAAACCACTCTCTCTCACGACATTTTTTAAATATCAAGAAGACAAATGTGCAATTTGAAATAGGTTACTGCTTGAGAAGCAGTTCTTCAAGAATTAGACCTCAACAGTAGATAAAGGAGTTTATGTCTGGTCTCTGACTATCCTGCATCACGAAATCTAAGAACAATTTAAAACTTATTCCCCCTTCACTTCACTTTCCCTCTTATACACATGCCAAACATGCTGAAAATAAGAAATAACAGTTGTCACTTTGGATGAAAATGGGAAAGCATGCAACCCTGTTAATAGTCAATACAGGGGTGCTAAGGCCTGCCAAGCATTTGAGTTGGCACTGTTATGGTTAAGGGTCAAGACATATTTGTGTCTAAAATATGTGGCTTGAAATAGGGACTACTGTTCTAAGTCATACAAAATTTCAGGACTTTTAATGTATCTAGGACATTTCAAGGATACATGCTTCATCAGTTTAACACTTTGAACACCCACAACTTTCAGATCCAACATGCTCATACCAAAAACCAGCTATTCTTTGAACTTAATATTTTTCAGAAGTTAGAAACCTGCAATATGCCTATGATAACGGTTTGACTGCTAAGATTACTTGGGACTTTTGACTGAATTACCTGGAAAAAGTCTACTGAACAAGTGATATAAAAACTAGTTCCTCCCATGTTGTTTCCTACAATTTCATTACTTCTTTCAGTCTGGTTAATACCATTTTAAAAATTAAATACTGTGGATGACAGCTTTAAATTTTATTTCAAATATTCTGCCACTGGATTCAGGTTATGCCTTCTCCCAGCTACATCTCAGCAACTCAGGACATTAAATCTACTCACTCGTTAATATCTGAGTGCTTACTGACACTCAGTGCTGAGGCACTATGCTTGACTCTTGCTTTGATAGGGTACACAGTTCTTGCCCTGGTGATATTTACATTCTCTTGGGTGAGAGTTAAGAAAATAGTTAAAAATAATTATGATCCATGCCATAAAAGGAGAAATAAGAGGAACTATTAGAAAACAACAGGGGGCCCAATCTAGTCCAGGAGTAGGGGATGGTTCAGAAAGGTTTCCCTGAGCAAGAAACATTTTCATTGACACCTAAAGACTGTAAGTTCACTAGCGATAGGGAGGAGAGAGAAAAGCATGTACAATGAATCGAAGTCAGGAGGGAACTTTCAGGAACTGTAAGAAGGCAGGTTGGATTTTATCATAAACATCAGAAGCTGTTATAAGGAGTTGCATTATTCAACATATTTTGAGATCACTCAGGCTGTCATGTGGAAAATGGATTAGAGAGACAGAGTTTTTAAAATGTTCACACACATCAGTGCTGGGTCATGGACCCTCTTCTCATCTCACTTTGCATTTTCTCCATAGGCAGTAACTTCTATTCCTATGACTTCAGTTACCATTTATATAAACGACTACTCCAACTTTCTATACTTAGGCAGACTTCTCCTATTCTTGGTGCATACAGCCAACCTACTTAACATCACCATTTGAGTGTTTCAGAGGCACTGCAAATTTAACATGTCCAAAATAGAACTTATCACCTTTTTTACCCCCACGCCCCTATCACCACCCAAGAAAAGTTTGCCCTTCCCACAGAGTTCCTTAGCTCAGTGAACGACATTACCATCCACCCAGTTGCTTGTACCAAAATTATCCTTGATATTTCCCTCACTCTGACTCCCCACATCTAGTTCATCACCAAAAACCTCCTAAAATAGTTTTGAAGTCTACCTCCTTTCTTCTTACTGCCATCTTAGTTCAAGCAGCTATCCTTTTTTCATATGGATTGGAGCAATAGCTACCTTACTAGTCTCTCATTATTCACTCTCAGTCTCTCTAACCCATTTTTCACATGGCAGCCTGAGTGATCTCAAAATATGTTGAATCATGCTACAATGCATTATAAGGAATTTGAGAACTCCTTAAAATGGCTTCTAATGCTTATGATAAAAATCCAAAATCCTTAATGCGGTCTCTTAAGGTCCTGAATGATCTGGCCCCACCTGCCTCTCCAACCTCATCTCTCTTCCTTGACATTCTCGGGCTTTGTATTTTCTTGATTTGGATTAAATGGTAGCCCCCATCCCCCAAAAAATATTTCCATGTCCAAATCCATGGAATATGTGAGGGCTACCTTATTTGGAAAAAAGGGTGTTTGTATGTGTAGTTAAATTAAGGATCTTGAGATGAGATCATCCTGAATTATTCAGGTGGGCCCTCAATTCAATGACAGGTATATAAGAGAAAAGCAGAGGGAGATTTAACACACACACAGAGGAGGAGGAGGCAATGTGACCATGGAGGCAGAGACTGGAGTGGCGTGGCCAGAAATCAAGGAATGCCCACAGCCATCAGAATTTGGAAGAAGCAAAGAACAAATTATCCCCTAGAGCCTCCAGAGGGATGGTGGCCCTCCTGATGCTTTGACTTTGGACTTCTGGCCTCCAGAACTGAGACAATAAATGCTGCTGTTTTAAGATACCCATTTGTGGTAATTTGTTACACTAGCCACAGTGAATGAATCAAATTCCAGTAAAGTGGGAATGCAGAAGGTTGCTGAAAGGTTAAACAGGAGGAAGGCTTAGAAGTGTCCATAGGATTCAGGACCCTGGAGTCTCTGATGACCGTAGTGAGAGCAGTTTCTATGGAGAAAAATGAGAATGAAAGCCAAATGGAGGTAGGATGAATCAGAGGTGATACCAAGTATGAGATAACTCAGAGTCCAGCTGCCAAAGGAAGAGGCAGGAATGGACATAAACTTATGAAGTCCATAGAAATGACTTACCTTTAAAGATTAGAAAGGCTAGTTCATGTTTAAATGTTCATAGAAAGGGTTTAGTGGAGAGAGACAGGTTATACATACAGGAGGGAGAAGGTACAGTTGATAGTGTAGGTTCTGGGAAGGCAGAAGGGAATATTTGTTTATTTTCAAATAGCTAATACATTCCCACCATTCAAAATCCAAATGCCTGGGATGCTTAATTAGTAATAGATGGTTGCATGGTGAGCATGAAATAAGAACAGTGGGAAGAGCATCAGGAGAAAGATTTTATCTATTACAAAGCCACATGAAACATCCTTACTCCAGGGTGGGAAATTTCACTTTTTTTGTGGCAGGAATGCTTATATCCCCCAAATCTAAGTCAGCCTGCCCAGACAGTTGCTGGATTAGTGCATCAAACTCCAACTTTCTAACTTTCTTTTTGTTTATTCTTCTAATTTTTCACAGGGTCACACACATACACAAACACACATAATCATTTTAAAGCTATATAAGCAATACAAGAAATAATTTTATAAAGCCTTTTAAAATCACAGAGAACATTCTTTTTTTTTTTAGATGGAGTCTCGCTCTGTCGCCCAGCCTGGAGTACAGACGTGCAATCTCAGCTCACTGCAACCTCTGCCTCCTGGGTTCAAGTGATTCTTCTGTCTCAGCCTCCCAAGTAGCTGGGACTAAAGGTGCGTGCCAACACGCGTGGCTAATTTTTTGTATTTTTAGTAGAGACGGGGTTTCACCGTGTTAGCCAGGGTGGTCTCATCTCGATCTCCTGACCTCCTGATCTGCCTACCTTGGCCTCCCAAAGTGCTGGGATTACAGGTGTGAGCCACCATGCCCAGCCAGAACGTATTTTTATATACCATGTCTTACTTTGCACTAAAATAATTTCTCTGTCTCCTTGTTTTACCAGACTTTCTTTTACTAAGTAAATAAACTCATCAGATTTTCCCCATTGTTGAAGGATCAAGGAAATAAAGAGGTGGGGGGAGTAGTTCAGCTTTTGGCGGGGTGAGGAGGCATAGGACATGTATATAGAAATTTTCTGAAAAGGTTCCACGTAAATCTCCAATTAGAATGATTTTGTCCCCTGTACTTCCATTTCATTTATTCCAAGAGCAGCTGCATGGACATTAACAGAAAACAAATAAGTAATCATTTTGCTAAGCTTTCCTATATTGACCTAAATGCACAAATATTGATATTGATTATCGTCCATTTGATGCAAGAACAGTGCTTGCAAATATAATGTCAGTGAGCTTGTAAGCAAAGAGAAAACGGAATTTACCTGCAATTAGAAGTTAAGAAGCTTTCAAAAACATATTAGTTGACAAGGAAGTCAAGAAAAAGAGGAAAATCACTTATGTGATCCCTATATTTGTAAAATATATCAAAACAAAGGTAAATTACAAATAGAGGCATTTTCTAAATTAAACTCAAGGCTGCCAGATGAGAAAGACAATATAAATATAATACAATCTCTTTTCCATTAATGTTTAAAACTTGTCCTATACTGGCCTATAAGTTTGCCCCACTGATGAAATGGAATCTGAAAATTGAGATACAGATACTCTGGGAAGAATAATAAAACTGAACTTAATTACAGCAACAGTCTATCTCTGGACCAGACCCAAGAAAACAAAACAGAAGCATACTCAAATAGGATTAAGAATGCATTTAGCAAGTGGCGAAAAGGCCTATTCTAATTGAGTGGTTTTCAGTCTCAGGAGTATATAGAATCACCTGGAAGTTTATCCACACCCATGCTTTTCAGATATTCTCATTTGTTAGGCCTGAGCCAAGGCCCAATTTTTGTATTTCTGCTTGTTAATTTGCTATAGGTAATTCTGATATATAGAAAGACTAAAGACTAAGAATTCCTTGAATATAGTGACAACCTCTAGGTAGAATACTCCAAATCCTAACCACCCTAATTCCTACACCAAGAGTTCCCAGACTAGTGTTCTACAAACAACAGTTTTGTCAATGCTCTTTGAAAAAAAAAATCACAGCCATGTAAATTTATTGTTTTGAGAAGCCCTGTTTAATTTACCAAGCATTTCCCAAATTTATTAATTTGTTGCCTTTATTACATATATTTATTACATTTTTTAAACTGGTTACTATTAACAACCCCAAACTTTTAGAAACAATGCCCCAAGGATGTTCTGTGATGTTACTATCATTCTACTGGTAATGTTCAGAACAGTCATAAAATGTACTCCATATGGCATTTAAAGGCACTTTTTCAAAGGTAGAATCAACGGACTTGCCAAGTCAGTGGCAAGATCTCTAGATGCAGACCCACCTTCAAGTCCTCAAGTTCTAACTCCCTGCTCCAAAGCCAATCAATTGTCCTCCCAGAATAACATCAAATAGTAATTAGCAGATGGTCCTCAACTTCTCCAGATCAGCTCCAAAAAGGTATAGATTATTAATGGGAAATATTGTGAACTGAAGTCTTTAACAGATAACATTAATCAAAAATATTCCTATGGTAAATTATTATATATATGTTTAACTTTTCTCACCAACAAGTACCTCAATACATTTCAGGCTGATCTGATGACAATTTATTTTTTAGATGCTTAATTATATCAAAGAAATGCCACTATAAAAGCCTGAATACAATCTCCGAGCCTAAGGTCTTCCCCATCTTCACTTCACATTTGATTATATATATTTAAGAGAGAACATCACTCATTATTTGTTTTGGGAGTAGTCTATAACCTTGGAAGTTTCTTGAGGGCAAGAATCAAGTCCTTTATAGCTTCTAGCATGCCTCTGTGTACCCACCAGGTCCTCAATGAATAATTTGTTGATTAACTGCCATTTTTAGAATGCTGTATTCTAAATCTCATTTCCTAGGCAGGAAGCCCATGCCCTTAGAGGTTAGTATCTGTGAGTGAGCACTCTTCATTGAGTATGAAGTTATTCCCCATAGTCAGTAACAGCACTACTCTGGAATCTGTTTTTGACAGACTAAGTTACTCAAAGGGAATTAAAAAACATTTATTATTTTTTTTTTTTAGTAGAGATAGGATCTATGTTGCCCAGGCTGGTCTTGAGCTCCTGGACTCAAGTGATCCTCCCGCCTCAGCCTCCCAAAGTGCTGGGATAACCCGCATGAACCACTATGCCCAACCTATTTTTTTTTTTTTTTTATAGAGACAGGGTCTCATTCTGTAGACCAGGCTGAAGCACAGTGGTGCAATCACAGCTGACTGCAGCACTGAACTCCAGGCTCAGGAAATCCTCCTGCCTCAGCCTCCCAAGTGGCTAGGACTACAAGTGCGAACCAGCAGGCATGGCTAATTTTTTTTTTTTTTTAAGAGAAGGGGTCTTGCTATATGTTGCCCAGGCTGGTTTCAAACTCCTGGCTTCAAGCAATCCTCCTGCCTCAGCCTCCGAAAGTGCTCAATTACAGGTGTGAGCCTGTAAAAAACAACAAAAAAAACACTTCTAATCTAGAAAATTTTGTGTTCTTGTTTACTATTTTAGCATTAATAACACCAAGTGACTATAACATTCTCCTTATGAGCTGTATGCTAAGAATAAAAGCTTGCCACAGTGGAATCATCTAAACTAGAAGAAATCCATAACATGAATTCCAACAAAATTCACGAAAAGGGATCATATGTTCATTTTATTTGATATATTTCTGGAAAAAAAGGTTTGCCACAGCAAAGTGGGGAGAGGAAAGCCAAGCAGCATAATACACCTGTAATGAGGTAGAGAAAACGGTATCCACTAGAAATCTTTTCAGGAAGGGTGCCATTCAGGAACTTCTTCATTGGTTGGGGAAGTTCTTTGAAAGTTAATTTGGGGGAGGAGGGCCCTTGAGGGACCAGAGTAAGGTCAGAACATTTCCTGGGAGAAAGGAGAACATTTATCTGGCTAATGAAGGCACAGTGCTAGACAGAGTGAAGAAGAAAAAGTCAAGAGTGGTACATTTCAGAGCATGAAAGGCTCCACACTGTGTAAAACAGACTATACCTTAAGACTTGCAATTTTCAGCCAGACTATTAGGCCCATATAAAATTCAGGAGTCTGTAGATTTTTTGGTGTGGAAACCACTGAAGAGGCAGATTTTATGTCTTAATTGCAAGGGCGAGACTTAAGTATGAATTGGGAATTATGTCCCAATTCATGAATTGGGAAAGCATTTAAGAAAAGTTTCTCTAGGCCTCTAAGGGAACGAGAACCCCACTGAACAATTACGTAGAGGAAACAAGAATGGCAATCTATCCAAATACAAGGGGGAAAAGACAGCAATAAGATAACAGCTCTTCCAAGTACTTCAGTAACAGTCTCTCATCTTCTTAACAATCCCACGAGGCAGGGACTGTTAGTCTCCCAATTTTTTTTCATCTAAATACTCTGCCTTTATTTATTAAAATACACTTTTTTTTTTTTTTAGAGATGGGGGTCTCACTGTGCTGTCCAGACTGGACTTGAACTCCTAGGCTCAAGTGATCCTCCCACCTCATCCTCTCAAGTAGCTAGGATTACAGGTATGAGCCACCAGAGATTCATTAAACAGTTTGCCTAAGGTATGACCTAGTAGTACTAGAATTGGTGCTTAAGCTTAGGTTTTTCTGGTCCCAAAGCCCATGCTCTTAACCACTTCCATGTAGTCACTACTCTATACTCTCACACTTCCCACTTTAGGTCCAGAAAGGCTATAATAGAAAACTCTACTATACTTGATCTCAAATATCACAAATGGGGTTCGGGGAACCAAGCTGAAGGAAAATGCTATTCAACAAAAGTACTGAGGTCTTTAAAAGGAAAATACAAACCAATCACAGTATATGGTAGTTTATTTAAATCATCAAAATAAATTATATTTCCTACCACAAACATATGAAGCTCCACTTAATTTGAAGCTTGCTAATACTTTCAGGAGGAGAAAGCAAATCTCCAAGCAGGTCTACAATCTGTTATGCAGAATTCCAATATCCAAACAGCTCTAAAAACCAAGAATTTTTCATACGTTTTATGTTAAAACTTGCAGGACAGTAAAATTTGGCCTGAGCTGATATGAAGCTCTAGACAGCCTTTATCTACCCATTTAGTGTGAATACTCAGAAATATTAATGTATGTGACTAAGGATGCTGCACCAGACACACTGAGGCATTCGTAACATAGAGAAAGCATCTTTATAAAACCTAAAATATTCTGAATTCTGAGAGTTGTCTAGTTCCAAGGGCTTTGAACCCTCTATGGACCTGTATTCCAAAGTATTTAAAAAACAATTTCTAAGGATGATTGGATCAGAGGCATTCAGTGTTTAGGATTTCACAAACCAGGACATTTTTAAAAATATTGAGAACAATATAGGATTCCAACTTTTAAAAACCATACAAAGATGGTAAAAACATCTTTATCAACATCATTTTATAAAAGGATATTTTAGCACCAAAAACACAAGAAGGTCTTAATTCAATGCAAAGGACAATTCTTTAAACTGAATAAATTTAATTTTATGAAAAATACTATGTGGTCCTTATATTTCTTATTTCACAACAGGTTGGTTAAAATTCACCTCAGACTAGCACTGATATGATTTGAGGCATACAGTCCAGGAGCCTACATAAAATTACTTGGCAAAGTTATTAAAAAATACAGAACCTCCACCTCCCAAATAGATTCCATCCTAGATCACAATTCAGATGGTCTGAAGGTGGGGTGCAAAATCTGTATTGTTTTCTAGAAAACAGTCTGGGTTGTTTTTGATGTGCAGCCAAGCTTCAGAGCCATTGATTCAGTCTGTGGTTTCTAGTTCTACCTTTCTTCACTCAAACTCTTCTCTGAGGGGTAAGGGGAACAAAATACGAATGTTTCCAAGTAGGTAATCCACCCAACCCACTGTCTGTAATACTAGTTATTCCTTCAAACAGTCTAGGCTGAACCAGCTGGTCAACTGAGGCTATTAGCAGTGGAACGATAGAAATTAGAGTTGACAAACAAGAAAAACTTGTTAAAGCAAAATTCCTCTATGAAAAGGTGTGACTTCCAGACTTTCTTTTCTCTTCAACCCAAAGATTCTACATATGATGCCTAAGTTCAGCACAGATATCTTCTTTGTCTGTGCTGACGATAACAATAAAACTTAAAAAAAAAAAGTGTGTGTACTTTATATATATGTGTGTCTATGTGTGTATCTATGTGTTCCTCCGAAGCTGTCCTCATTATCTAGCTTCTACACCAGGTCTATGATTTTGGCCTTTATTTTTCATCTTCAAATAAAGTACAAGAATTACCAGTATTAACCTCAATTGAGGTACAAATCCTATAAAAATGGAAAATGTATAGAATGCTTGATGATTAATGAAGCAGAGTATATTATCCAACATTCCAATAAGATAAAATAATCACAATGATTTTCTCTTTTTTGGAAAAAGTTTCTTTTATTCTCCTACATTACTGCTTAAAATAATCTAAAGAAACATGTCGAATATCTTTAAAAACGCACAAAGTTTTCAATTTAATAAGCACTCAAAGCTCTTTACCAGTATTAAAAAATACAAGGCCCTTCTAAAATAAGGCTAAATGCTAAGTGATGGGAGACAGAAAAAAGACATAAATAACTCCTACTCTCAGGGGTTAATCACTAAATCCTATTTGACTAGAATCTCCCAGCCTCTCTAAGCCTTGCAAGTGAAACGGAATTTCTCACTAAATACTTGGTTATGACTTCCAATCATGAAAACCAAGAATTGTGTTATGTCACTGTGTATTGCTTGTTACCTGAACTCCACACTAGGCTGGGATCAAGGGTTGAATTTGTCATGATTTGCTTCATAACCTGTGTGCTTCTTATCCCAGACCAAACAGCTTTCTTCTAGAATTCTACAATTTACAGTTAGTATACGAGATTGGTTCTCAAAAATGTAGTCTCTGGATCAACAGCATTGGAATCACCTGAGAACTTGTTATAAATGAGAATTCTCAGGCCCCACCCTAGAACGAATTAGAAACTCTGGAGTAGGGCCCAACAATCTGTGTTGCAATAAGCCCTCCAGGTGTTCAAGAACCTCTGGCATGTAGCAGGTAGAAAAGTGTTTCTTTCTGTAGGCCCAAAGCCAGGGATATTGTATGTTCTGTCTTGGTATGAAATAATGACATCCAAATAAAAGACATAAATCTCCTTCCTACTCTCACCCTCCATCCAATGTGTTTTATTTTTGTGAGTTAAATAAGAAAACAAGTGGCAATCAGAGACTTAGCTAAAAAGTATATTTACAGGTGTCAGTTTTCATCTAGCCTGATCTCATATAATACCATTTACATCCTCTTACATCTAAAGCTTTAGAAAAGGATCTAAGTCTCAGGCACACTAGGAGTTCTATAATAAAAGACCAAGTAGATCTGAATGTCTAAACCTACTAAGAGAAGTAAAGTGGACTCATTGGATGGATATATATATATATATATATATATATATATATATATTTTTTTTTTTTTTTAATTTATTTGAGACAGAGTCTTATTGTGTTGTCTAGGCTGGAGTGCAGTGGCACAATCTCAGCTTACTTGCAACCTCTGCTTCCCAGATTCAAGTGATTCTGCTGCCTCAGCCTCCTGAGTAGCTGGGATTACAGATGTCCATTACCATGTCCAACCAATTTTTGTATTTTTAGTAGTGACGAGGTTTCACCATGTTGGTCAGGCTGGTCTCAAACTGCTGACCTCAGGTGATCCACCCACCTGCACCTCCCAAAGTGCTGGGGTTACAGGTGTGAGCCACTGTGTCCAGCCTAAATTTTTGAACTGCATTCTACAGGAAATTAAAGTTTTGAATTTTTTTCATCTTCATACTTCCAAATTAATAGAATTAAACCAGAATACTCAGTTCCTTCAAAGCCTCTAGCCAGGCAAAGTTTTACTGTATTACTGGATATGAAGCAGAGTCTTGGTAGGTACATTGTATTACCTGCAAAGATGCAGAACTAAACAGTTCCATCTGTTCAATATTAAAAACAAAAGTCCTGTAAACTTCAGATGGTGAGTGTAATACCTCAGCACTAGCAACAAAGCCTTAAATATGAAAAGATACCAAGAACACCACTAGCAAACAAAAGTAAGCTCTCGGTTGGGAGTAGTTCATGCCTATACAATCCCAGCACTTTAGCAAGCAAAGGTGGGAGGATTACTTGAAGTTGAGAATTCAAGACCAGCCTGGGCAGCATAGAGAATTCATATTTCTACAAAAAATTTTAAAAATCAGTTGGGCATAGTGGCATACACCTATAGTCCTAGCTACCAGGGAGGCTGAGGTGGGAAAATCACTTGAGCCTAGGATTTGGAGGCTGTAGGAGCTATGCAGGAGCCTGGGTGACAGAGTGAGACCTAGATAATTACATTCGGTCCTTCTCCAGTTTACACTAAAATCACTTAGTTAAAATGCTTTCATTCAGCACAATAAAAATAAAGTGAAATGTGACTTTGGAGCTTGCCTAGTAAAAAAAGAAAAAAGTAAAGCAAAATGACAAATTATTTTATGGGAGACAGTTTTGGTAACTTCAATGACAGATAAAAGGTTTGTATCCTTAGCCTATAAAGAAATCTTTAAAATTACTCAGAAAAAGACAAATGATTAAAAAAAGTTATTTTATAATTTTATAAAATTACTCATAAAAAAACCAAATAATTCCCAACAGAAAATGGGCAATGGAGAAATAGGCAATTCTCACAAGAATAAAAATGGCCCATAAGCAAATAAAACAGATTCCAAAGCATTAGAAATTAAAGAAAATGTAATTAAAATAATAAGATTTTCTGCTTAAAGACCAGCAAAGATGACCAATGGAAGGGGAAACTGGAGCTCTGTCACTGTTGGTAGAAGTATATACTGAACCAATTTTCCTGCAGGATAATTTGAAGATTTCTAATAAAAACCCTAAAACTTTTTTGTTATTTTCCTCCAGAAATTCTACTTCTATGAATTCAGTCCAAAAATACTTGCTCAAATCTATTAAAAAAAAAAAAAATATATATATATATAAGGAAATTCACCTCTGGGATGGCAATGATTCACTTAATATACATCCAGCTATTAAAAATGATGATGCCACGATACATTTCTGTCACAGAAACATGCCCAAAATATAGTGACAAAGACTATATATTATGATTCTACTTTTTAAAATGTTTATATGCATAAAAAAGTATAAAAAGCAGCAAACCAGAATGTTTTGAGTGGCAGAATAAAGATTTTTCTTTATATCTTATCATCCAAATTATAAAAAGAATGTAATTTCCTTTATAATCAGGGATAAATGTTATTTTCATTTATTTATATTCACATTTCTTTTTCTTATTTTTTTCTCATGTATGTATCACATGTAGGGTAGAGAGCTTGACTCTATGCCTCTTTAGGTAAATCAGCCCATTTTCAGGATTTGCATTATACAAAGCTGCCCCATCTTCCTTTTATTTCATAAGGTCTGAAAGCATTTTTGTTTTAAATTGTTTTATTGTTCTCAGAGTATTTTTAAAAATATATGAAACTGAGGAAAAGACAAAGGAAAGGCTAACTCCCCACCTTCCTGGGGCTACTCTTCCAATTTTTGCTGTTATTGCTGCTATATATTAATATTTGCTGGATACTAAGAAGATGGGCAGCCCCGTAGATCCTTTTTTCTTATCTCATTCTCATAATCCCACTTCATTCCTTCATTCACTTATTTTTAAAAGGGTAATGTGTACAAATACATAGTTCAAAAAAATTTTAAATATAACTATCTATAAAGGTACGTGGCAAAATCCCATTAATAGTCCTATTCTCCCTCCACAGACAAACACTTTTAATTGGTTTCTAATATATCATTTTGGAAGTTATCTTTGCAAACACACATGTATATTCTTACTCTTCTCTCTCAACACAAAAAGTAGCATACCATATACATGGTATCATTCCTTGTTCCTTTTTAAAAACACACACGATATCTGAGTTCTTCACATGAGTACACAGGTCTTTCTCATTCTTTATAACTATTCCATCATTTGGATATAGCACAGTTTATTTAACCAGTTTCCTGTTGGCGGGCACTGAAGTCATCCCTATCATACTATTATAAACAATAATGCCATGCATAACCACCTACACATACCAAATTCATTTCTGAAGGTACCTTTCATGAAGTGTCAATTTAAATCACCACAAGGTCACATAGTCACTAGCCTGAAAAGTTAGCCCCTTTTTTAGTTTTCATTATATACAGCAGCATGTAACAAAAGAATCCCTTGGCCAAAGCAAATGTACTCTTTGGGGATTTATTTTAGAAAAATAAATGGATAAACAGAACACCTAGAATGAATCATTTCTATTTAACAATGCATATGTATGTATACAATACATATGCATAGGAAGTATAAAATAAATCCATCAGAGCTTTAACCATTGTCTCAGTAATGGCGGATCTATGGAGTGTTTTGTAGTCCCCTGCTCCCTGCCTATCAATTCTAATTTCACAATAGTGAATATGTACTATTTCTGCAATATACAATTTTTTAAAATGTTAAATTAAGGTGGATTCATTCCTTCAATCTGTCCTATATTTGTATAGTGGTGCAGAGTGCTCAAATATCACTTCTTTTTTTAAAAAAATTTATTTATTTTTTCAAATATAGAGACAGGGTCTTGCTCTGTTGACCAGCCTGGTCTTGAGCTCCTGGATCCTCCCACTTCTGCCTCCCAAAGTGCTGGTATTACAGGCGTGAGCCATCATCACACCCGGCCGACTTCATTTGAGAAATCTTTCCCCAGCATTCCATATATTACTAATTGTTCCTTTCTTCTTGTTTAGATAGCATTTTTGTTATATCTCTATTACCTCACTTATCACATGATAATCAGCTGCTCACTGATCTGTCTCCCTTGACTGCTCATGAGCTCCTTAAGAAGTAGTCTCATTTTCAGGATCTTGAACACTGTGCAACACATATATGCTTCACAGGCAGAGAAGAAGTAAATGATTTCACTACAGTGTAATCATTCCTAGAATTCAGTGACCTGTATTTCTAAATTGTTCTAGGTACTCTGCCAACAACCTGAGAATGTTATACTCTTTCCCTAAAACTTCTATCCATTACTAAGGATCTATGGTCATAGTTAACTCAATTGTGACATGCTCTCTAGCCAAATCCTCTCATAGTTTTTTCTTCAGGCGATTTTTAATTTTTGTTTTTGATTGTTTGCTCTTTGTTTTTTTAATCTGTTCGGTAAACGTCACTATCCCTACATCTCTGTGCCTTTACACCTGCTAGTCTTTGTTTGGAATGATGTCTCAAGGTTGTATTCACCTGGAAAGCATTCCTACTCACTTTTAAAGAATCAGCTTAAATAATATCTTCTCTGGGAAGCCCTTCTATCCTCCCATTCTTTCAGTAAGAGTTGAGAATTCCTACAGTTGAAACTGTAGACCCTGCCCTCATGGAGCTCATGGTCTAGTATGAAAAACAGCTATATGTACAAATAACCACACTATAATACTAAATGCAACACCAAAAGGGAGATGATTTGAATATATGACATGTCAATTACCTTGTTAGATGCATTAACAATTATCTATGATCATATTAGATAAATATTTGAATTGGACAGAGGGCATGAAACTATAGGACTGCTACACTATCAACTGTCTTCTAAAGAAGCTCTCCAAAGGGTTATTTTAGAATATGCTAGTCATACAACTACTGTGTGACTGTGGCATATACAAAAAGCACATTGCATATCTGTAGCATATCTGTGTGACTGATAATGCATAAAATCAACCTTACTTCTTTGGCCACAAGTGACTGGACCAGGGATCAGTGCTTCAGCTAAGGACAACATATAGGTTGAGCTTTAGAGAGATCAATCACCAAGGACATGGCATGGCTCAAAATTCTCCCTAATAGGGGCCTTCTGTTTTAGAAGGTGACAAACTAATCCAATCAGATATTTTCTCTTGGAAAATATAAATGCTGGGTGAACAAAGGAAAAGAGGGTAGGTCTTCAGAGCTCAAATACTAAATACTGCTAAATTAACGTTCTGTGAGGTTCTGAAAGTACTAGGGTCAAGAGACAATATGGCTGCTTGGATGACTTCCCATCCAAGTTTACATTCAGCCCTGATCACCAAAGCTGATATGCATGTACTTCTTCATTGCAACCTACCAGGGACTAACACATCATATCACCACTTTTGAAATTAGAAAACAGGCTCAGAGGTCCAAGAGCTTGACCAAAGGAACTCAGTTGGTAGGTAGCAGAACCAGAATTCAAAGACCCAGGTCAGCACGATTCTTCTATAATATCCTGCCATTTACATGAGCAAGTGGCCTCAAAATCAACAAAAGACAAGTAGAGGTTGACATGCGTCAATGGAAAGAGGCTCAAAAGGAAGCGTTTATACACAAGAATAGAAACGTTCTGGAAGTATGTCTGAGGATGTGAAGTAGGAGTGGGCACACCAGGTTTACCTTGGTTAAACCTGGGCCTCTCCATGGAGCTCCAGATTTAGCTGTCTTTCTTATGCAAATATAAACCCCACAGGGCAGGACCTTAATCTCTAGCTTGCTCACAGGTTAAAGCAGAGTTTGAAGCTGGGTGCAGTGGCTCATGCCTGTAATCCCAGCACTTTGGGAGGCCAAGGTGGGTGCATCCCCTGAGGTCAGGAGTTTGAGACCAGCCTGGTCAACATGGTGAAACCCCATCTCTGCTAAAAATACAAAAATTAGCTGGGCGTGGTGATGTGAGCCTGTAATCCCAGCTACTTGGGAGTCTGAGGCAGAAGAATAGCTTGAACCCAGGAGGCAGAGGTTGCAGTTCAGGAGGCAGAGGTTGCAGTGAGCTGAGATTGCGCCATTGGGCCATTGCATTCCAGCCTGGGCGACAAAAGTGAAATTCCATCTCAAAAAAAAAAAAAAAGCAGAGTCTGACTTAAAATAAGTGCTTAATACACGATAAATGAACGAACTGAATGAATATATGATAAATGAATAAATACATGAATAAATGAACGAACTATCAAGCTAAAGAAACATTCCACATTGTTGGGGGAAGGGGTTACAATGAAACAGACCCTAGCAGTCATTTACAAATATAGTTCATCCTCATTATTTGTGGATCCCATATTTGCAAATTTGCTTACTTGCTAAAATGTCTTTGTAATCCCCAAATTAATACTTGCAGAGCTTTCAAGGTGACTCACAGATATACACATAGTAGTGAAAAATATGTCACTCTTGCCCACGTCCTAAGCTAAGGTCAAATAAGATGACCCTCGGCCTTCTTGTTTCAGCTTTCATACAAAGATGACCAGAGGACAGAGACAGCAGAGGGCAGTGCAGTGTAGTGAAAGAAGCTCTGGCTCTGGGGCTAACTGGACGAGTCTGAATCATAACTCTGGCACCTGTTAGTGGAGGGGCCTTAGGCAAATTGCTTAACACTTCTGTAGTTCCTTTATTCTTTTGTAAACAAAGAATCTACCAAGATGAGCTGTTTTTAGGAATTAGGATTATAATCTATGTGAGATATGTATATATGTATATATATGTATATATTTTCCCTGGAAACAAAAGTTGAATATTTGATAATTCAGTGTTCTAGGCAACTTTATAGAATATAACTACTGCAAATAATGAGAATTGACTGTAATCATTTATAAAGAAATAACAGAGAAGTAGACAAAACAATTATTTGGATGAGGTAGAGGCAGGCTTCAAGATTTTGAAGAAACAGAATTTCACCAGGCACATACGGTGTGGAAAAGACTTGCGAGGAGAGAGAACGGCACCTACAGAGAGAGGTCCAGATGGTGGAAAAAAACAGACAGGTTCAGGAAATGGCACTTCAGAGAGTCTAGAGCAGAAGATGAAGCCAGAATACAGTGCCATTGTGCTTCTCTGCACCCTGTACACACTCTGTACTGAAGAACCTCACTCTCTGCATTTAATTATTGGTTTCTAGTTCTCTCTTCCATTAAACTGTGAGCTCCTCAAGGTCAAGGTCTCTAAGAAAAAAATCATAGCCAGAGTCCTCTAAATTTGCAAACAAGTTATTATTAAACATAAATACTCCCAAAAAAAGTGTACAAAAATAACCTTGGTTTTCAACTGCAGTCATAGCAACACACAACTGGTACAGATTTGCAATTTGTCCAGGATTTTTCTGATGACTGCTGTAATTCTGTCATAAACTCTTCTCATTGTTTTAGACACCCAGACATTTGTTAGAACAGTTTTAAGATCTTGCTCTTTTTAGTATATAATTGATTGATTGGCTGATTGACTGAGATGGGGTCTCACTATGTTGCCCAGACTGGTCTTAAACTCCTAGGTTCAAGCAATCCTCCTGCCTCAGCCTCCCAAGTGGCTGGGATTACAGACGCATACCACCATGCTAGGCACTAGTGTGATTTATTAATAAGGCTTAAACATACGGTCCATTAGACAAGGCTGCCACCTCAGAGTAACGATTTCTTTTAATTCACTCTAATAAACTTATTTCTGTATATGCAAGATACAGTTTTACCACAGTAAAATACAAGGAAGCATACTGATATATATGTTATGAACTGGATAAGAAAAGCAATATAATTTTTTCCACAAAAGCTTGCAAAATCCTGGCCAAACCACAGTAAACATGTTAAACTCACAGCTTACATTTCTCCACTGAGAGTTAGGAAAAACAATTCCAGTTTTTGTAAAGTCATGAAACTAAACACTATGAGAATTTACAAGATTTTGTAAACCTGTATATTCTCCCCACCCCCATACACAGTAGCCAAAGGAGCCTATCAGTCTTACTCCAATACTTCACTTTCCTCCAACCTCCAAAATAAAACCCTCACTGTCCAATATCTGAATTCATATTTTCAAACGTCTAAAATCTTAATCAAAACTAAGAGCAGTGCATTAGCTTTTTCCCATACAATTCTAGGTATAATTTTACTTAGGCACAACATAGTTTGTACTATTGTCTAAAAACATATGGCTAGAATCAACATTACTAGAAACCAAACGAATATACTATGAAAGTGAAAAGGGAACAGGGAATCTGTTTTTAAACAGATTCAATGCTGTTATTATGCATTCATAGGTTGGGTGTGATCAAATCACATTGTACTGTACAGCTAAGTATGTCCTATATTTTATGACAAAGTAGGGTAGCCAGGCCCTTACACTGCAAACTCGCAGAAACCCCAGTCAAGCTGTTTAAAGTATAATCCAATTCAATTTACTTAAAATAATAAAATTTAAATTCCTTGCTTCTAGTTAGCCCTTTTCAACTGCATTTTCGGCGATTATCACCAAAAGAACTACATTAGGACATACATTCTAGAGCGAGTATAATGATCAAATGCCATCTTAAGGAAGGCAAAAGCAGTTTACCATGAAGAAAACCGATTGAAGTTCCCAACCTTGCCAAATTCCCTGTTCAGCGTATTCTGCCTCTCTCAGTTCACCTTCCAGCTGCCTGGAAGAGGCAAGTGGAAAACGTTAGTTTTCAGGAGAGACGAGAATGGAATTTAGGGGTTGCTAGGGGGTGATGGACTCACTCACGGACCGCAAGGCACAAGACAAGTGGCCAACGTCTCCTAGGCAAATGAGGCATGAAGAATGAGGGCTGGAGTCAAGGGGGAGATGGAGCGAGTATAAAAAGGCAAAGGACGCGCAGGGGCCCGCGAATAGGGGAGGGGCACGACGCGCAATCCCTCCCTCTCCAGCCCGGGGAGAGGGGCGGGGGATGCCGCGCTGGTTAATTTGCCTAGCATTGTTGCACCTGGGTAGCAATGGGATTCAGGCCGCGAATCTGGTTCGAGTGTGAGGAGGACGCTGAAGGGAGCCAGGAACTTGGGTGGGGGAAACAGAGCACCTGTGCCCGGGGGAAAGGGAGGAAAACCCCCTATCGCCCCGGAGGGGCAGGGGCTGACCCCAGCGGACGACTCTTCTCGCCGATGGCCGCGACGTGGGACTCCGCACGCTTTCCCTCCCCACAGGAGCTCCGGCAGGCGCGTGCCGCCCCTCACAGCCCCAACGGCAGCAGAAACGGAGGCGCAGGGCGCCCCCAGAGCCGGGAGAACGGCACTTCCCGCGAGTCCTTTCCCCGACAGCCCAAGCCCACCTGGGCTGACCAGAAGCCCTTCCTTCAGACCGTACTCTGCCACTCCTCTGAGAGCTTAAGCCGTCGCCGTAGAGGTCGCCGTCGCCAGGACAGTCTCGGCCTTTAGCACCTAAACCTGAGGCAGAGCACCCGAGAAGCGCCACTACCACTTACCAGGTTACCTCTTACTGCACACAGCCTCCTCGCCCCGCCCCCCGACCCAAGCTATTGGTTGCCGGGCACCGCCCCATTGGTCTATTGGGCCGAAGACGACGCCGTTCAGTCACCTAGACTGGCATATATGGTTTTTATTGGTCTAAATGTGAAGCAGGGCCCGCCCACTCCCTCACAAGTTTCAGCTTCTGATTGGTTTTAATGTCTGTCTTTCGCGGCCTTCATTTTTTTTTTCCTGGGACGGAACGCCTCCTTGTGGGAGACGCCGGCTATGATTGGCTGAAAGGATGCTACGCTAGCCTGGGATAGGCATTGGGCCAAGGATGCGCCCGACCCACTGGTTGGGGAGGATACCAAGGAGCAGCACTCTGGGTTTGTTTACACAGGGCTCTTGCTCCCGCTTCGTCTATTGGCTGAGCTGGAAGCCACTGCCACCGAGTTTTGCCTGTCAGCCTAGCAAGGAGGAGGGTGGGGGCGGACCTGGGTAGGATTTCCCCCAACTGTCAGTTACCAAGGGAGGAGCTTTGATTCAGGCTGCTTCATCCCTGGTGCTATGCTCTGCAGGGAAGATTAAGAAGTTGGGCTCCTCGGGAGGCTGGAAGGAAGCAGGGGGACGCTGGAAAGAAGCAGAGGGATGCTTCCACGTTTCTAGAAACAAACATAACTTCTTGAGTGCTTTAAAAAAATAAAACTTTATTCCCCCCGTTAGATGTAGGATGTCCAATCTGCTTGCAAAGGACTTCGAATTTTATTCCACAGGAAGTGGGGATTTCTTTGGGGAGCTCCTACTTTATACATCTTTGTCTCCCTCCACCTCTCAAGCTGACTGTATACATGACACAAAGTAAATAAGGGATTGCAGAATGAATGAAAAAAATATAAAAATGAAGAAGACAATTAAACTTAAGTAACAGTTATAAATGTTAGCTATATACTTTGATATGGTTTGGCTCTGCATCCCCCCCAAATTTCATGTTAAATTGTAATTCTCAATGTTGGGGGAGGGACCTGGTGGGAGGTTATTGGATCATGGGAACAGTTTTCCCCCTTGCTGTTCTGTGATAGTGAGTTCTCACAAGATCTGATGTTAAAAAAAAAAAAAAAAAGTGTGTGTCACTTCCCCCTCAGCTCTCTCTCTCTCTTGCTACCATGTGAAGACATGCTTGCTTCTCCTTTGTCCTTTGCCCTGAATGTAAGTTTCCTGAGGCCTCCCCAGTCATGCTTCCTCTTTTCTATATAAATTACCCAGTCTAAAGTATTTCTTAATAGCAATGTAAGAACAGCCTAATTGGGGGAGTGAGAGAGGAGATGGGGAGGCATGACACACTGGGTTAAAACATGAAGGACATTCAGCCAGGTGCAGTGGCTCTCGCCTGAATCCCAGCACTTTGGGAGGCCAAGGTGGGCAGCTCACCTGATGTCAGGAGTTCAAGACCAGCCTGACCAACATGAAGAAACCCCCCGTCTCTACTAAAAATACAGAATTAGCTGGGCGTAGTGGCATCTGCCTGTAATCCCAGTTACTCAGGAGGCTGAGACAGGAGAATCGCTTGAACCTGAGAGGCAGAGGTTTCAGTGAGCCGAGATTGCACCATTGCACCCTAGCCCGGGCAACAAGAGCAAAACTGTGTCTTAAACGAAAACATGCAGGACATTCTATTTCTAGGAGAGATGACAGGCTGTTCTGGTCAGTCTCTCTTTATCACAGGATGCTATATTCCCAGCACATTCCACAGTTATCCTAGAGAACCATAAATGAGAAAGGAGAAAGAACTAAGTTGGTCCAAGGCCACCTGGAGAACTGTCCTGCAGTCTGTGCCCTTAATTCAGATTATCCCCCTAGCAAAGCTAGTCCATTTCATATGCCCACCAACCTCTTAGTATCTGGAGGCAGAGATTTGTCTTATCAGATCGGCATAACACCTTGACAGACACAATGTCAGTGAAACATTGTTAAGCCATAGCCAGAATGCATTTTACTAGGCCCAGGAGGACTGCTTAACAAACAGCTGATCAGGTCTGCCTGGAGCAGCAACCTAGTCCTGGATCCAGTGATCCAGGTAATAAGTTGCTACAGAGGTCCAAAAAGGGTCCCTAAGGGGGGCCCAGTATCTGCAGCAAGTGGGCCTCCTCCCAGATCTCCCCTAATTTTCTATAATACATAAGTTGTTCTCTAGGTACAGTAGCAGCTATTGGCAATCGAACACACTTGTCTCAGTTTGGTAAATGGAAGTCTAGAGTAACTACTTTGTTTAATACAATCCTCTTGGCCAGGTGTGGTGGTTCATGCTTGTTATCCCAGTGCTTTGGGAAGCTGAAATAGAGTGATTGCTTGATGCCAGGAGTTCAAGATGAGCCTGGGCAAAATAGTGAGACCCCCATCTCTCCTAAATATTTTTTTAAATAGCCAAGTGTGGTGGTGTGCACCTGTAGTCAGAGCTACTTAGGAGCCTAAGGTGGAAGATCACTTGAGCCCAGGAGTTTGAGGTTACAGCGACCTATGATCGTGCCACTGCCCTCTAGTATGGGTAACAGCATAAAATCCTGTCTCAAAAAAAAAAAAAAAAATCTCAAGGGAGTTGAGGGATGTCTGCAGAGCCGCCAAGGAAGTGGCAATAGAGGAAGCAATATCTGCCATGCTCAGGGACAGATTTCTCATCAGTTTTTCCCAAGCACTGACTCCTATGTGTGATACCAAAAATCTCAAAGAACATAAACCCAGGGTCGCTTATACATCCTGGCACATGTCTAGTAAGCCTGGTGTATGACTTCAGGCTGCTGGCCCACTGGTGTGACTCATTTCCAAGGGTAATATCTAGGGACACCCCAGCATGCCCAGCGTGCAGTATCCCACTGTTCATCAGCTTTTCAAGTACAACACTGACCACACCATATTTGGGTCACCCTGGACTGCTCAGAGAGAAAAATGTAGCCCTCAGGTGCACATAGCACCCTTCTCCCATTTTATTGTTCAGTAACCCATTCATTGGTATGAAGGCATTAGGCTTTGCCAGCAAAGTCTCAAATTAGTCATATGAACTTGGTTCCCCCCATTCAATATTGTTTATGAAGTCCCTACATGGAAAGCTAACAGTAGTCCAATTCTTGTTTCCACTGTCAACACTGGGATGCTTCTCATCCAAGTAAAGGAACATAATGGGTCAAAACTACCAGCCCACCGAGGTTGTTAGTTGTCATGATGTTTTGCCACCTTCGGCCAATTAAGTCTACCTCCTTCCCATGTGGCAGGGGCTAGATCCTCACTCAGTAAGCCAGGGCTCAGGTTCTGTTAATATTCACTGCGCCACTATAATACTGGTAGAGTTTACTACTGGCAGGACAAGAAGGTTGCTGTAGTCTGTGACAGAATGGGGTCTGGGATGACAGATCCAGCACTTTCCTTTGGTGGCCACAGCTTGGGAGAGCCTAACGAAGGCATTATGCTTCCAGGCCTCTACTCTCATGTCCTTGTGGAAAAAGCAGAGTGACAGGTTAGTGCCCCACCCCTTAGACTTCCTGCATCCTCAGGTATTCCCTGCATCCTCAGCTATCCCATAGAGGCTGGCCTGAGTGCAGTGTCCCAGTCTGACTGCTGAAGTCCCGAGACTACCCATTCTCCTTGTTGCATGACCCAGGCCTTTTGGCTGTAGTCATTCAGTCCAGGAAGGGAGGTTTGTCCTGGACAATCCTGACATGTTGATAAAGTTACCCACCTGTATGGAAGAATCGGGTGTTCCTGGTGCCGCTAATCCTAACACCCTGGTACTCCTTGGTCCTGTGCTGTGTTCCTGTGGATTTCACAGAAGAGAGGCACCTGTGGGAAGTATCACCTCTAGATTAGAGTCAGGGGGCCCTGTCTGGGGTGTTCTGGCAGCCTGAACTACATGCCACCTACAGGATGTGCACTCTAAATGGAAAAAGAAAAAAGGATGATTGGGAACACTGAGATTGGAATTTCACAGATGCAGCCAAATCAGGCAGTTACCTGGTCCACCTCCATCCACACCAAGTTCAGTGTTTTTCCAAGATGTGTGCAGTGTTGTGTTTCCCTTGGAGTACAGTGCTTAGTATCCATGCTACCCTAGTCAGATCGAGGTACCACCCCACTAGCAGGCTGTCCTGATGTCCTTTATTCAGTTGCTTTGTGAGTTGGCTGTTCCATCATTCAATTGCTCCTGTGGATGACAGAGTGCATGAAAAACCCATTGTATTGCATGATAGTGTGCCTACTGTCATGTTGCTTGGGCAGTGAGGATTTTCCTTGGTCAGAGTGAAATCCCATGGGGTATCCAAAAACATGACATAAGTCCTCTCAAGGGCAGCTGTGGTAGTCAGAACATCCACATGAGTGGCATATAGAGTCCCTTCCAACAGCAAGCTGTTGCCATAGTCCTTGTCCTCACACATGGGACCTTTTAATAGTCCAGTCACTGTTGCCATTCCCCTGACTAGATGGCTAGGCTGTTGGCAATGGCTCAAGAGTCAGTAAAAATGTGGGATGATATGGTGGTAGGTGGGAGGGGATGTGCCCCACTATTAAGGCTCAAATCTTTAGTTGTTAGGGGTCATAGCCCCTCTGGTGACAGTGATGTTCTGTGCCACAAGCAATTAAAATGTCAATGCCCATAAAGCACTCAGTGGTGGGAACCATGGTAACTGACACCTGAAATGGCCCAAAGGGCCCCAGAAGCAGATAAGCAGTATGGGTCACCGAGTTCATCTGCAAACTTCCTGGTGTCACCAGCTTAATTTTTCCCCTAAAGGAACCTGGAAATACTGTCATTTGGCCTTCAGTATCCAAGAACTCCAAAGAAGGCAGAATTTCCATCTTTCCCCGTTATATCTTTTTTTTTTTTTTTTTTTGAGATAGGGTCTCTCTCCATTGCCCAGGTTGGAGTGCAGCCTCAACCTACCAGGTTCAGTAAATCCTCCAGCCTCAGCCTCCCCCACAGCTGGGACCGCAGAAGCCCACCACCACACCTGGCTAAGTTTTAAATTTATTGTAGAGGCGAGATCTTACTTTGTTGCTTTGGCTGGTCTCTAACTCCTGGGCTCAAGGGATCCACCTGCCTTGGTCCCACAAAGTACTAGGGTTATAGATATGAGCCATTGCACCTGGCCCCATTTTATCTTGACAGGAGTGTAGAGCCATTGGCCTCTGGTGGGGATCAGAGACCTTGGCCCCATTCCTAACTGTGCCATTCAGCCCAGGACATTTGGGTTTGCAGTGTCCCTTTATCAAATATATTCATCAGCTAGGCTGTGACTTCCTTGGCCTTTCTCCATGTCTATGGTCCTTTAGACCTGAGTCTCCCTTTCTGTGACAGGCCACATTCTGCATGTGGGTTCCTCTCAGATCCTTCAGGGACCATCTGATACCTCATCCCTCTTCTTTCTCTTAAGCGCCTTAGGGCACGTTTGAGTCCTCAATCCCCAGCCCTGGAAATGAGCAATCACATAACTGCCCAACAACCAAGGGATCTTGTGTGGCATTTTGGCTCCACCTTACTTTCTCTCTGCTTCCACCCATTCAGCCAGCTCAGTCACAGCCACAGGGTGTGTTTGCATGTGACCTAATGTCCCACATATCACCCCTCCTTTCCCATATAATGTCCAGGTGCAAGTGCAGCTTCTGCCCCCCACAGATTGACATCACCCTCTCCTGCACCAGGAAAACATGGTTCTGTCAGACTGAACCCTGTTCACTGTGCCAATTTTGTGAAGCAGGCTTATCGTGCACTGGTTACCAACTTGCCTGAGTCCCATGAGGTGGAACGCCCACACACAAGTTACATGAAGAGGGTTTGTGACTTACAGATTGGCAGTGAGGCACAACAGAAGCCTGGAATTTATTGTGAGCTGATCTCCTGAGGCTCAAGAAAGCTGCCCAGGGTGGATGCACTCTCACAGGTGGGGCACATGCCCCACTTGCACCACAGCTGAGGGACACCGGGAGGCAGCCTGCACTGAATTTAACACCCTGGGGGACCACGTGACACACTGGGCAAAAGTGTTAAAGGACATCTTGTTTCTCAGAGAGGGACAGGAACAGAGAGAGCCTGAGCTGTTCTTGTCGGTCCCTCTTTATCGGAGGATGTTGCATTTCCAGCACATTCTATAGTTCTTTTTGAGAACTCAGGTGAGAAAGAGGGAAGAACTGGGTGAGTCCAAGGTGACCCAGAGAACTGTTCTGTAGCTTGTTGTTAAATGTTCATATCAACTTTACTCATAATAGCCCCAAACTGGAAATAACCAATGCCCAACAATACATTGATAAACACATTGTGGTAAATTCATACAGTGAGATAGGTACTCTCAGTAATGAACAGGAATGAACTGCAGATACTTCCAACAATACTTGCAACATGGATGAGTTTTTAAAACATGCTTAGGAAAATGGGACTCTCACATTAATTCCTAGGCCAGGCATGGTGGCTCATGCCTGTAATCCCAGCACTTTGGGAGGCCAAGGCTGACAGATCACCTGAGGTCAGGTGTTTGAGACCAGCCTGGCCAAAATGGTGAAACCCCATCTTTACCAAAAAATACAAAAATTAGCTATGCATGGTGGCAGGGACCTGTAATCCCAGCTACTTGGGAGGCTGAGGCAGAAGAATAACTTCAACCTGGGATGTTGCAGTGAGCCGAGATGGTGCCACTGCACTCCAGCCTCAGTGACAGAGCTAGACTCTTACTCAAAATTAAGAAATAAATACATAAAATGAATTACTATATGATTTCATTTCTACAAAATGCTAGGGATTACAGATTTATTATGGCGTGACTGAAAGCTAATCAGTGGTTGCTTGGGATAGGAGAGTGGGAGACAGTAACCAGAAAGGACCCAAAGGGAACCTTTAGGGTGAAGCCAATGTTCTATATCTTGATGTGGTATCAGTTACAAGGAAGTATGAAGTTGTTACAATTCATAGAATTATATACACTTTAGAAGAATATATATATTTATCTATTTTTGAAATGGAGTCTTTCTCTATCACCCAGGCTGGAGTACGGTGGTGTGATCATGGCTCACTGTAACCTCCACCTCCCGGGTTCAAGCAATTCTCCTGCCTCAGCCTCCCGAGTAGCTGGAATTATAGGTGCACCACCACGTCTAGCTAATTTTTTGTATTCTTAGTAGAGACGGGGTTTTATCATGTTGGCCAGGCTGGTCTTGAACTCCTGACCTTGTGATCTGTCCATCTCAGCCTCCCAAAGTCCTGGGATTACAGGCATGAGCCACCACGCCCAGCCTAGTCATAAGCTTTTAATTGTGCAGCCATGTGTATGACAGCTGGAAGTACTGACCTCCCACTGATTTGACATTGAAGTCCTACAAATACTTATACCTTTTAAGAATATAGAAATGTCAGTTACATCTAACATAACAATTGATCAAGAATTACAGATTTCATTTTTTTGAAACTTGTATATGTAGTACAGATATTTTGTAAGAGTTTGGCAGTGCCTTATGAAATTAAATATGCAGTTAGTTACCCCACAACAGCAATCCCAGCACAAGGGAAATAAAAACAATTCACTCAAAAAACTCTATGCTAATGTTTATGGTAGCTTTGTTCAAAATTCGAATATTGGTAAATAACCCAAATATCCTTCACCTGGTAGATGGAAAACAAATTGTGGTATACTCACAGCATACTCAGCAACAAAAGGGAGTGAACTGTTGATCCACTCAGTGACATGGATGAATCTCAAAAGCATTATGCTAAATGAAAGAAGCCACACTTGAAAGGCTACCTACTCTATTATTCCACTTATACAACATTCTAGAAAAGGCAAAACTACAGGGACAGAAAATAGGTCAGCATTTGCCAAACTCTGGGGTTGGTGGGAATGCATTGCTACAAAATGCCATGAGGGAATTTTAGGGGGTGGTGGAACTGTTGTATATTTTGATTGTGGTGGTGGTGGTGATGGTTATAAACTATGCATTTGTCAGCTGCGCATGGTGGCTTACGCCTGTATTTCCCACTTTGGGAGGCTGAGGTGGGCAGATCACGAAGTCAGGTGATCGAGACTAGCCTGGCCAATATGGTGAAACCCTGTCTCTACTAAAAATACAAAAATTACCCAGGTGTGGTGGTGCACGCCTGTAGTCTCAGCTACTTGGGAGGCTGAGGCAAAAGAATTGCTTGAACCTGGGAAGTGGAGGTTGCAGTGAGCCGAGATCATGCTACTGCACTCCAGCCTGGGCAACAGAGCGAGATTTCATCTCAAAAACAAAAACAAACAAATGAAAAACTATGCATTTGTCAAAACTTGTAGAACTGTACACTAAGAGAGGCAAATTTTACTATTTTTAAAAGTCATCTCAGAGATAAAAATGATTCCTTATGGCTTGTAAGGGTTATGTATCATAAAATCAGTAGAAAAGATCTAATTTGACAAGGTTTTAAATAAGAGCTTTCAAAAGCGTATCATCTTTATCCTCTTCTGCGATATGTAGAATTGCATAAATATGCATAATGATTACCATGCGTTAAAATGAATCTAACCTTGGAAGTGTTATCTGAACAAATGGGTCAGGTAAGATACCCAGACTCCAAACACGATTCCCATGTCTTTTGAAAATAACCTCGAAAACGAAACTTGTAATTATTGATCAATTGTTATGTTGGATGTAACTGACATTTCTATATTCTTAAAAGGTGTATTTGTAGGACTTCAATGTCAAACCAGTGGGAGATCTGGTACTTCCAGCTGTCGTACACATGGCTGAACAGTTAAAAGCTTATGACTGCCTGATTTTTAAACAAATATCTGGGTGTCTTAGCCTAGGTCCTCTAGAAAGCAGAGCCCAAGGCAAGGATTAAAGCACTGGTATTTTGTATGGGATATGTAAGAACAGAGAGGTGAGGGCAAGGAAGAAGGTAAGTGAAGCAAGGAACTATGCATAGCAATGTGATGTGATGCATTATCTCACCACAGCCTTCACAGTGAGCCTAAAGACACCTGGGTTGTTTGGCAAGTGCATTTATTTAGCCAACCACATTTTCCAAACAACCTGTGCGTCTTCTCTGGAAGACATTCAAGGCAAAACCATGGCTGAGAGGAGTCCACAGTGGGGAGACAGGAGGGGTGTTTGCCTACCAGGCTCCCTCCTGTCCTCTGCATTTCACTGATCAAGGCCCTCCAGAGAGAGCTGACTCCTCCATACTTCTGGATCATCACCTCACCTGCCAGAAGAAGCTTGAGGGATTGATGGGGTTGATGGGATCTGAGACTGCTCCAGAATTGGTGTTTCATAAAGGATGAGATATAAATGAAACAAATGCTAAATAATGACACAAGGTACCTTGCCGAGAGAGGAATCATCCATCTGGAAGGCCAGGGTGTTTGTGATAATGTAGGGTGGGAGAGAAGGCTTTACTGAGGAGATGGGCTTAAAGAAAGTGAATGATGGGCTCACAGAGACCACAGGAGAGAAATTACAGCCAAGAGAACAACCCGAAAGACAAAGGACACGGTGCCATAGCGCATATAATACAGCACACTCAGGAAATGGCTGGCATCCTGAGATACGGAGTGGAATACAGTACAGGGCTTTGTAAAGTCAGCTTGGAGTCAGATCACAGAAAGCCTTGACAAGGAACTGAAAATGGGTTCTAAAAGACCGGAAGCTCTTCAAGATTTCCAAGAGGAAAAAATACAAATCAGCTTGTTTTCAGAATGTAATTCTAAGGCAGTTGCTAGTATTACATCAGAAAGGAGGTTCAGACAGGATATTGGAAAGTGCCTCCCTTCCATAGCAGAAGTGTTTGTGGTAGACAAAAATTAAACTTTCAATGATGGTAACCATCAGAATGGAGAAAAATAAAACTTACATGTGTAGCAGGAGGAAAGTAAACAAAGCTGACTAATCACCATATTACAACTCCACCATGATAAAACTAGAGCATCTGTCACCAACTTTTAGTGCCTCAGTGTTAAGTGTGGACAGATGAGTAGCGAACTTGGTCATCAGGTATTTCAAGACACGTCTAAGAGCAGAGACAGAGGTATAAACACACAGGGGAAGGGGAAGAAAGAAAAAAAGAAAACAGTTGATTCAGGGAAATTTTAAAATAATTGATATTAGAGAGATAAAGACAATGAATTCATTTTTCTAATAGCATTTTTTTTCCAGAAAAAAAGAGCTACCTCTTGGAAATTAAAATCATAAGGCAGATAAAAATATATAGCATAAAATTTAGATAGCCAACAGAAAGGTAGAAAATAAAGCTGAGAAAATCTTCCTAATTTTTTTAAAAAGACAAAAGGTTAAAAACGGAAAACAAGAGAAAAAAATAAACTTAGATTTCAGAAAATCCCACATTAAACTAATAAAATTTCCCCCCCTCCAAAGAAAAATGTGATAAAATTGAAATATCCCAGAACTAAGTACATAACTTGCCAGATTGAAAAAGCTCACTAAGTATTTACCATTATGAATTAAAAAGCACCCACACTGGCTGGGCGTGGTGACTCACACCTGTGATCCCAGCACTTTGGGAGGCCGAGGCAGACTGATACTTGAGGTCAGGAGTTCGAGACCAACCTGGACAACATGGTGAAACCCCATCTCTACCAAAAATACAAAAATTAGTCAGGTATGGTGGTGTGTGCTTGTAGTACCAGCTACTTGGGAGGCTGAGGCAGGAGAATCGCTTGAGTCTGGGAGACGGAGGTTGCAGTGAGCTGAGATCATGCCACTGCACTCCAGCCTGGGCAACAGAGTGAGATTCTGTCTCAAAAAAGATAAAGATACTGAAGCTGCCAGAGAGGAAAACTACAGGTCACAAAAAAAGCTCTGAAGTCAGGATAGCACAGGATTTCAGCAGCAAGAATGAAATCTAGAACAACAATGAATAAATGCATTTAAAACTGCTTACCTAAAATTCTATAATCAAACTATCCAATCAGTGAAAGAGTCAAATAAACCCATTTCACTTAGGCAAAGGTCTTGAAAAGTTTATATCCCCATGACCTTCCCTGGGAAGCTGAAGGATATACGCCACCAAACAGGGAAGTAAACCAAAAAGCAGCCTCTATGGGATCCAGAAGACAGGAGAGGAATGTAAGAAATGACCAGGGTGAAGGTAAAGAGAAACCCCAGAACAGTAGCTATGCCCGAGATCTAGAGAATAGCCAAGGTTCGGTGGCTCACACCTGTAATCCCGGCACTTTGGGAGGCAGAGGCAGGCGGATCACTTGAGGTCAGGGGTTTGAGATCGGCCTCGCCAACATGGTGAAACCCACTCTCTACTAAAAATACAAAAATTGGCATGGTGGTACGTGCCTGTAATCCTAGCTACTCGGGAGGCTGAGGTGGGAGGATCACTTGAACTCAGGAGTAGGAGGCTGCAGTGAGCCAAGATCACACCACTGCCCTCCAGCCTGAGCAACAGAGTGAGACTTTGTCTTTAACAACAAGAGCAAAAACTAACAACCAAGGTGCCTGTTCTGGGCTGAGTTGTGTCACTCCAAAAGTCATGTTAAAGTTTTAACCACAGTGTCTCAGTGGAAACAGGACCTTTAAAGAGGTAAATAAGTGCAGTGGAAAGGGGTTCGGGCGCGGGGGCCGGGGGCCGCGGGGCGATGGCCCGCTCCGGCCGCAGGGGCGGCTAAAAAGCCGTCACGCCGCGGGAGTGGGCGGGAGGGAGAGAGGCTGCCCGAGCGCCACGGGAGTATGACGAGGCTGTACGAGTTGGTGTGACGGGTGCTGCTCGCACTGCGCAGTCTGCACCGCACGCTCACCTCCTGGCTCCGCGTTCGGTGCGGCACCTGGAACTGGATCTGGCGGCGCTGCCGCCGCGCCGCCTCTGCCGCGGTCCTAGCGCCGCTCGGCTTCACGCTCCGCAAGCCCCCGGCGATCGGCAGGAACCGCCGTTACCACAGGCACCCGCGCGAGGGTCGTGCCTGGCCGCCGCCCACCACCAGCTGCGCTGGCGCGCGGACGGCCTTTCCCTGGAGAAGCTGCCTGTGCACATGGGCCTGGTGTTCACCGAGGTGGAGCAGGATAAATCATAAACCCCATTTATGATTTTTAAAATACACTTGAAATAAAAATGATTAAATAAACCAAAAAAAAGAGGTAAATAAGTAAAAATGAAGTCATTAGTGTGGGCCCCAATACAATATGACTAGCGTCCTTTTTCTTTTCTTTTAAATTGATGTCCCATTCTAACTAGCGTCCTTTTAAGGTAAGGAAATTTGGACACAGACACAAAGGGAAGACCATGTGAAGCCAGAAGCCACAGGAAGGCGGCCATCTATATAAGACAAGAAGAGAGGCCTCAGAAGAAACCAACCCTGCGGACACCTTGATCTTGGATGTCTCCAGAACTGTGAGAAAATTAATTTCTTTTGTTTAAGCCACCCAGTCTGTGGTGCTTTGCTATGGCAGCCCTAGGATATGAATACAGCACTCAACCTGGAACAGGGAACCAGGAAAGATTAAGAAAAAAAAAAATTATGATGTATATACAAGGTTAAATAATGCTATCAGAGATTTGGGGGATGAATTTGTGATCAATTCATAGGAAAAGGCAAACAAATGAGGTAAAAATGATGGGGGAAAAGTGGTCTGAGAAACAGTCATGGTACACTATGGCTATGATGAATATTTAGTAAAGAACATGAACTGAGAGCACCGACTTAACCAAAGGTTGAGACACAACTGTGGTGTGGTGTGGGTAGATGTTATGAAAGAGCTAAATTCTTATCTACATAGGAGGGAATCAACAGGTGATAACACTAATAGAAAAATGAAGAAGTGGCAATATAAGCACATTATTTAAATATGGAGGCAAATGTCAAAAGTGGCTGCCTTTGGGAGATGATAATCAGGAGTAAGGAGGAGGACCGGCCTTTTTCATGATAATCTCAGTGGAGCTATGTGGATTATAAACAACTCATATGTGTTTATGAATAATGTAAGGGTTTTAAAACCTAAACAGACCACTAAAGACCACCTTATTTTTTTAATTGTTTTTTAATATGTATTTATTGTTTTGAGACAGAGTCTTGCTCTGCTCTGTAGCCCAGGCTGAAGTGCACTGGGCAGTCTTGGCTCACCACAATCTCCGCCTCCCAGGTTCAAGCCTTTCTCCTGCCTCATCCTCCTGAGTAGCTGGGATTATAGGCGTGCACCACCACACCCAGCTAATTTTCATATTTTTAGTAGAGATGGGGTTTCACCATCTTGGCCAGGCTGGACTTGAACTCCTGAGCTCAAGTGTTCTTGGCCTCCCAAAGTGCTGGGATTACAGGTGTAAGCCACCATGCCTGGCCTTAGGCCCTTTTTAAACAAGGAGTTGCTGGTCCTCTTAGCGAGACACAGAACAAGTGTGTCAAATCAATGAGACAGCAGACATCAAATGGTGACTAGTTTTTTTGTTTTTTTTTTAATGAGCCATGTTAACTGAAATGAGGAGGACACAGAGGGGACAATAGGGTCAGGAAACTTTTGTGAATGTGTAACGTTTATACGATGGCACTTCTGCTGACGGTGTCCTCCTCAGAAGTTGCCTGCCCAGCGGCTCTTTAAAACAGACTAGCTGAATTTCCATACCTGCCGCTGCTTGTTCTTTTTGCCTCACCAGTTGTCTTGCTCCAATTTCTTCCCAAGTGAGCCTTCATGATGTATTCATGATGAGCCTTCGTGATATACTCTTCAAGACCAGCCTCTTAGCAAGCAAGGGTTTTATATCTAGCCTTTTATATCTCTGTTAAATGCGGCAAGCAGAGAAAAACTTTATAGCCATCACTTAGATGAAATACAGCAATGTAACCAAGCCTGTGTTATAAAACCATGTTTGTTTTACTTTCCTTTCTCTTTGTCCTTAACTTCCTCCAGGCAGGATTGCTTGCACATAGTCCTTTTGGTAGTGGGTAGTCACTAATAAGTGATTAACTGCATCTCCTAACCCCCAGGGGATGCTTGCAAGATTAATGAGCTTGTTTTTCTTTTTCTTTTCTTTTTTTTTTTTGAGACAGAGTTTCACTCTTGTTACCCAGGCTGGAGTGCAATGGCGCGATCTCGGCTCACCGCAACCTCCGCCTCCTGGGTTCAGGCTATTCTCCTGCCTCAGCCTCCTGAGCAGCTGGGATTACAGGCACCCGCCACCATGCCCAGCTAATTTTCTGTATTTTGAGTAGAGATGGGGTTTCACCATGTTGACCAGGATGGTCTCGATCTCTTGACCTCGTGATCCACCTGCCTCGGCCTCCCAAAGTGCTGGGATTACAGGCGTGAGCCACCGCGCCCAGCTGAGCTTGTTTTTCTTATAAAGAACAATGATCCTTGGTCGTGCTGACCTCCTTGATGTCATGCAGAAGTTTGGTCAACGGATGCAAGCAGCTTTGATAATCAGGGGACCTCACTTCCCACCCACCTTCCTTACTCATAAAAGCCACCAGTTACATGCAAGGGGAGGTTGAATTTGAGAATTTGCCTCTCCCGCCCTCATATTTTGGTAAATTTGAAAAAACCTTTCTCTACTCTGAGGCACTGGTGTGTCAGTGTTTGGCTTACCAAGCATCAGGTACGTGAACCTAACTTAGGGGGTTGTGCAACAGATTTTGTCAACCATGCTAGGGCTAGCATGGCAGCAGGCCCGGGCCAGGTCAGGCGAATGAGTGCCAGAAGCTGCCCAGGCTTGTTGGTTGGGGGGCCCTAAAGTCGCTCTTCTAGGTCAGTGTCAGCTGCCGTTGGTGCTGTAGAAGCTTAGAGCAGAGAAACATCTCAGACTGCTATCTGGACTTCGGTTTTGGTTTGAAAGTTAAGTCGCTGCGGTGTACACAGCCATATCTCTCACTCTTTCTGCTTGTAATGTGAAGAGGGCCTTCTGGGGAGTAATAGAATGGTGGATTATACCCATTTGCTTGTTTCCTGTAAGAGTTTGGTTGTTTTGTTTGTGATTTTTGGGGCTTTTTTTGTTTTTTTTTTGGGGGGGGTGGTGTGTGTGTGTATGTGTGTATATATGTGTGTATGTGAAAAGACTGAACATGGCAAATTTGGAATTGATCCCAGAGAGTAGCATCCTTGACTGCATTCCCCAGGATTGGGCCACTTTCAGCTACGAGCCCATGAAGAAAAATAAACTGCTTTTTTATTGTAACGCTGCTTGACCAGAATATGTCTTAGAATTTGGGGGAAAATGGCTGACAAACAGTTCTTTAAGTTATGCTACTATAATGCAACTGGAGCTATTCTGTAAGACAAGAAAAAATATAGTTCTCGGAACAAAAGTTAAAAAAAAAAAGAAAAGAAAAAAAATAGGATGCAATCCTGTATGTTCAGGCTTCCATGCTCTTAGAATGAACCTACTCAAAAGAGGTATAATTTGGTGCTGCAAAAGAAAAAAACCCGAGCCTAAGGTTTCAGACTCCCCATCATTAGATGGGGAAGACAGGACACTGCTTGGTGCTTTGAATCCCCTGAATAATCATCCTGATCCTCTGCCCCTTCCCCAGTAAGCTGTAGCTCCAGCACCACCCGCTCCTTATGGGATTGTCTGGAGTAGGAGGGGAACACTCCCAAACCTGTCCTCCCCATGGAATTAGGACAGGCTGTGATCTCCCCTTTCTGCAATGAACAGAAAACCCAATTTGGCCAGGGAGCCACTGGCCCCTTGGTAGGGCACTTTCCTCTGTGTTAGTTCCCTACTGGGGGGCTGTATGTGAATGGACAACAGGTTGGCATCATATAGGTACATTTCCTTTTCCCACTTTGGATCTGTTCAGCTGGAAAAACAGTAATCCCCCATCCCAATGCAAGTGAATGGCTGAGCTATTCTTGTTTATATTTCTGACCTATCAACCCCACAAGGCAGATATTCACTTTGTTAAAGTGCTGCTCACATCAGAAGAAAGGCGTGTGGTCACAGAAAAGGCTAGGGAAGAGGCAAACCGGCTCTGTCTGGAGGCGGCAAACAATTGCCCCTTGCCAAGGGCCGGTCCCCAACACAGAGCCCAGTTGGGATGTAAATGATGGGGTCCTTCCCACTTAGGGCACTATCAGAATTGCATCCTTGAAGGTTTAAAGAAAGGGGCTCCTCAGGTAAAGAACCTCAATAAGGTACAGGAAGTACAGCAGCAAGCATATGAGGACCCTTCATAATTCGTAGAAAGACTCCATCAGACATGGAAAGTAGACTGACACTAACCCTGAGGCACCCTACAATCAGAGAATGGTCAACGTGACCTTAATCAGCCAGAAGCCCTGATATTCAAAGAAAACTGCAAATGGTAAGTGGGATCCTTGGGTTGCCAATCTCGTATTTAGTGGAGTTAGCTTTTAAAGTATACTATGCTCAGGATGAGGCTCAGGAAAAGTGCAAATTGAAGCAACAAGTAACTCGCTGGCAGCTGCACTTGACTACAAACCTAAAGGAAAAGGAAGAAATCAAAGTAAAGAGGGGTCCATGCCCCCTTATGAAAAAAAATATGCCTATTGTAAGAAGGAGGGACATGGGAAAAAGGACTGTCCCAAATTGACCAAAGCAGCTGGCAAGTGCAGTCTCCCTCAAAATCAGATGAGGAGAGAAAAGAATATTTAGATGAAGACTGATGTATCCCAGGGAGTCCCTTAGACTTGGAGCAAACCGGTGGTTATATCCCCACAGGAGCCCTGGATACAACTGACAGTGGGGAACAGAATGATGGACTTTTTAGTTGACACAGTTCCACATATTAAGTAATTAACAATTGTCTCTCTCCAACTTTGGGAAAAACCATTACTGTTACAGGAATACTGGGAGACACCATTACCCCTTTCTACAATCCTTAGGTTACCATTTAGGAGACCAGCCTAGAGCGTAGTTTCTTGTACATGCTTAATGCCCAGTGCCCGTCCTGGGCTGGGATTTGCTTGCCAAATTGTATGCTCAACTTGTCTTTCCCCGCAGATGCCTAGATATAATGATTCCTTCTGAAGAAGTTTGCAGGTTTCAAATATTCCTGCTCCATCCAGAAAACGAAGAGGTTCAGGACATTCCAGAAGAAATTCTCATGCAGGTAAGGAGAGATGTTTGGGCCTGGGGTAGCCAGGGAGAGTGGTCACAGCCAGACCCATAGCAATTAGATGAAAAGAGAGACACAGAATATCCATTAAAGGAAGTGGCATAAAAGGGGACTCAACCACTCTTGGAAGCCTTTTTTGGCACAAGGACTGATTTGGTCCTATAATCCTCCCTTTAACATTCCTATTTTACCACCATGCGAGTCCCATTAAGACGACTACCAGTTTATAAAAGACTTAGGGCTAGTAATGAAATAGTCTAGGACATATACCCCGTGGTACCTAACCGCTATAGCTTGCTGATCACCTTATCAGGAGAACTATGTTGGTTTGCAGATTAGGATCAAAAAGATGCCTTCTTTTGCATTAGACAAGGAGTCACAAGAGATCTTTGCATTTGAATGGCTGAGGCTGGAACACAAGTCAATCAGCAGTACCGTCAGTGTTTTCTCAAGGACTTAAAAATTCCCCCACATTTTCACATATACACCATGGAATACTATGCAGCCATAAAAAAGATGAGTTCATGTCCTTTGCAGGGACATGCATGAAACTGGAAACCATCATTCGCAGCAAACTGACTCAAGAACAGAAAACTAAACACCGCATGTTCTCACTCATAAGTGGGTGCTGAACAATGAGAACACATGGACACAGGGAGAGGAACATCACACACTGGGGCCTGGGAGGTAGGGGTTAGGGGAGGAATAGCAGGGGGCAGGGGGATTGGGGAGGGATAGCATTAGGAGAAATACCTAATGTGGATGATGGGGCGATGGATGCAGCAAACCACCACCATGGCACGTGTATACCTATGTAACAAACCTGCACGAACTGCACATGTGCCCCAGAACTTAAAGTATAATAAATGAATAAATAAAACGAAAATTCCCCCACAATCTTTGGGAAATTTTTGGCGTGGAACTTAAGGGGACTTTGGCTGACAGAAGGAATGCTTTTACAATATGTGGATGAAAACCTTGTTGCAAGACCTTCAGAGCTCTCCTTGAAAATACCATTCAAGCACTGATTTTCCTAGTGGAAACAGGCCAGATACACCAAAAGACAGTAAAATACATAGGGTCTGAACTGAGTAAGAGGCACAGAAACCTTCCCCCAGGCCACCTAGAGGCAATCGCCTGGATAGCTGTCCCCATCTCCTGTAAACAACTGCAACGGTTTCCAGGAATGGTGGGATTCTGTTGAATTAGGATTCTGAATTTTGGACTTAATGGTAAAACCCCTTTATGAGGCCCTAAAAGGAAAAAAATCTGAGCCCCTGATCTGGACTTCAGAATGCCAAAATTTTTTTAATAAAATCAAAGAGGCCAGGTGCAGTGGCTCATGCCTGTAATCCCAGCACTTTGAGAGGCCACGGCTGTTGGATCACCTGAGGTCAGGAGTTCGAGACCTGCCTGGCCAACATGGCAAAACCCTGTCTCTACTAAAAAATACAAAAATTATCCAGGCATGGTGGTGGGCGCCTATAATCCCAGCTCTTGGGAGGCTGAGGCTGGAGAAATCAGGAGGCAGAGGTTGCAGTGAGCTGAGATTGCACCACTGCACTCCAGCCTGGGTGACAAAAACGAAACTCCATCTCAAAATAAATAACAAAATAAATAAAGTCAAAGAAAAGTTAAAGACTGCCTCTGTGCTGGGCCTTCCAGATTTATGAAAGCCCTTTGATTTATTTTTGCACAAAAAATAAGGCATAGGCTTGGGAGTCCTAACTCAAAACTTGGGAACTGACTGAAAACTGACTGCCTATTTCTCCAAACAGTTTTACCAGGTGGCCAGGGGTTGGTCCCCCTGCCTCTGAGCAGTGGCTGCAACTTGCAACCTTTTCCAGGAGGCTGAAAAGCTAACTCTAGCTCAGCTCATCACTGTCCACACACTGCATCACATCTTCCCCCTCTTAGAGCAAAAAGGTGGGTATTGGCTGACCTCTGAGAAGTTGGGAAAACACCAAGTCATCCATCCACTTTGACAATCCAGAGGTGAAGTTAAAGGCATTCTTGGTTCTTAACCCTGCTACCTTAATATCTCCAGAGAAGGAGCCAGGCCCCATACACAATTGTCTTCCAGTTATTGAGCTGATCTTTCCCAGGCAAGCAGACCTGGCAGATCAGCCCCTGCTGCTCTCCAAACTAGGACTGTTCACAAATGGAAGCAGCTTCATGGACCGTGGGCATCATCATGCTGGATTTGAGGTCATACCTTACAAGGAATTAAGGAAGCCAAAGTCTTATTGCTAGGCACTTCAGCTCAGTGGGCCGAGGTGCCCTTATGCGTGCCCTCCAACTAGGTAAAAAAGAGTATGAATATTTATATAGACTCCCAATATGTTTTCTTGGTGGCACACGCCCATGGAGCTATGTAAAGAGAGGTCTTTTGGCTAGCAAAAATAAAGAAATCAAATATGTTTCTGATATTTTGGCCTTATTAGAATCTGTAAAAGGCCAGGCATGGTGGCTCACGCCTGTAATCCCAGCACTTTGGGAGGCCGAGGCAAGTGGATTGCCTGAGGTCAGGAGTTCAAGACCAGCCTGGCCAACATGGTGAAGCCTCGTCTCTACTAAAAAATACAAAAATTAGCCAGGCGTGATGGCACGTGACTGTAGTCCCAGCAACTCAGGAGGCTGAGGGAGGAGAATTGCTTGAACCTGGGAGGCAGAGGTTGCAGTTAGCTGAGATCACACCACTGCACTCTAGCCTGTGTGACAGAGCAAGATTCCATCTCAAATTTTAAAAAAAGAATCTGTAAATCCCCCCTCCAATAGTGGCTATCATCCATTGTCCCAGTCATTCAAAAAGGAGACTCCTGAATAGTCAAAAGAAAATCAATCTGCCAACCTAGCAGCCAAGAAAGCCACAGAAATATTGGATTTGGAGGCTTTCTTAACCCCACTAATACCTCATGTCAATCTGACCAAGTTCCAACCTTGCCAAAGGAGGTTTAAAGTGAGCCAAGGAATGGGGATTCACACCCCCAGCCCTGGCCCATCCAGCTAAAAATTTAATCCAAAATACATCATATTGGTTCCCAGTGCCCTCCTTAAAGATATAGTGAGCCAGTTCCATCCAAGCATCTATTAAGGAAGAGATGCAACCCTTCAGTGGCTACATGAGTACTTGATTGGCTGAGACATGCAACTGGTCATCCAAAATGTGATCCATCAGTGCATGCTTCATGCCCTAAAACTGGACCCTGTGCCTGTTCGAGGGTACAACGTCAAGGGGACTCTTCATGCAAGAATTGGTAAATTAATTTCACCATAATGTCACGGGCACCTGGAGGCTCCTGGGCATCTTTTTGTACAAAAACCATCTTTTTGGATTTTTGTAGACACATTTACAGGATGGGTAGAGGCTTACCCTATCCAAACAGAAAGGGCAGCCAAAGTGACCCACAAATTACTAAAGAGATAATTCCCCAGTATGAACTCCCTTTGATGAGTCAGAGTGACAATGGTATGGTGTTCGTCTCTCAGGTAGTACAGGAAGTGTCTCAAGTCCTAGACACTGAATGGAAACTTCATGCAGCACAGCCACAGCCCACTGGAAAGACTAAAACACTGAATCAAACTATTTAAAGAACAACTAGACCAGGTGTGGTGGCTCACGCTTGTAATCCCAGAACTTTGGGAGGCCAAGGCGGGCGGATTATTTGAGGCCAGGAGTTTGAGACCAGCCTGGGCAACATGGCAAAACCCCATCTCTACTAAAAATACAAGAAAAGTAACTGGGCATGGAGGCATGTGCCTATAGTCCCAGCTGCTTGAGAGGCTGAGGCACAAGAATTGCTTGAACGTGGGAGGTGGAGATTGCAGTAAGCAAAGATCGTGCTACTGCACTCCAGCCTGGGTGACAGAACAAGACTCTTGTCTCAAAAAAATAAATAAATAAAATAACAACTGCTGCTAAAATGTGCCAGAAAACTAATGTAACTTGGGACAAAATACTACCTTCTTTCCTGCTGAGGATTTGGGTCATTCCCTGAAACAGGCTCCAGTTGAGCCCTTTAGAAATTATGTATGAGAGACCTTTCCTTGGGTCTAAGATCCACCTTGGGGCTAAGATCAGGCTATAAAATATTAGAAAGGGAAGGAGCTATTAGACATTATTTAAAATTGCTAAATGAAATACTGACTTCTGTTCATAAGTTTTCTTCTTCCCCACGGACATGCTATTTCATTTGTTCCAAGCTAGAGACCAAGTCTGGAGGGAAAGAGGAAAGGAGACTGGATTGGATCACCAACTAGTCCGTCAAAGAGTAAGACTCTATGAGGTCCTTCTGACCGCACATTCATCTATTAGGTGGGAGTTGAACCATGGGTGCATTATACCTGGATAAAAATCACCCCTCCTCAGCCCAACGTATCAGGTTAACAGACCTGAATGGATATGTGAACCAACTAAAAACCTGAAGCTGGTTTTTAAGAAAATATCCACAGTAAGTTACACCTTCTGTCATTTAATTATGTGATTCCTGCTAAGCACGACAGTAATATATGGTGTATAGTGTCTGCTGAAACCAATCTTTTCCTACAACGGGCACATTATACAAATAGCCTACAGAAGCTCGTTGAGTTTGAGGACTGTTCCTATCTCTAGCACTTCTATATTACCTTGTTAAGTCTTGACATTACAAGGAAACGACTGGGTACATTTAACAAACTTTTATGAAAAACTATTCCAAAGAAAATCAGGTCTCTGGTGTGCTAACATGAGGAAATGTAAGGCTATGGCCTGGCATTAATAGAACCCTTCACAACCCAGGTCAAAGAAAATCTTTTACTATAAATCAGACTGTTCAACAAACTTCTGAATACACTACTCCTCTTATGAAAGAATTTCCCTCTGTCCTGTCGCCAGGCTGGAGTGCATCTCAGCTCACTGCAACCTCTGCCTCCCAGGTTCAAGCAATTCTCCTGCCTCAGCCTCCCGAGTAGCTGGGACTATAGGCATGCCCCATCATACCCAGCTAATTTTTGTATTTTTAGTAGAGACAGGGTTTCACCATGTTGACCAGGATGGTCTCCATCTCTTGCCCTCGTGATCCGCCTGCCTTGGCCTCCCAAAATGCTGGGATTACAGGCATGAGCCACCACATCTGGTCAATTTTGATACCTCTTTATGACTTAACAATAAAAAGGATGTATGGTTTTTATCAACTGTCTCCAAAATAATCTCTTGTTATGCAGGGAGTACAGTTCTTTTCATTCATGCATAAGTTCAGTAGTTGCTTCCCTAACTGCAAAGGCAATGTCATTTAGTTGAGTAGCTCCTGAAAGCAGCTTTGAGTTAGAAGTATGTGTGTTACACCCCCAGATTAGTGTGCTGTGTGGGGCAGTTCAACACAAATGTTACAGTGTATTTTTGTGAACGAGAGTTGGCGTGTCACATGAATTCTCTAGAAAAATAATAAGTGTTGTAGTCTTAAGATTTGTTTTCTAAAGTGGATACTGTGGGTTATTTTTGTGAACAGCCTGATGTTTGGAATCCTTTTTCCGCAAAATAAACAAGTCCTTATTTTTTTTTTTTTTTTTTTTTTTTTTTTTTTTTTTTTTGAGACGGAGTCTCGCTCTTGTTACCCAGGCTGGAGTGCAATGGCGCGATCTCGGCTCACCGCAACCTCCGCCTCCTGGGTTCAGGCAATTCTCCTGCCTCAGCCTCCTGAGTAGCTGGGATTACAGGCACGCGCCACCATGCCCAGCTAATTTTTTTGTATTAGTAGAGACGGGGTTTCACAATGTCGACCAGGATGGTCTCGATCTCTCGACCTCGTGATCCACCCGCCTCGGCCTCCCAAAGTGCTGGGATTACAGGCTTGAGCCACCGCGCCCGGCCACAAGTCCTTATTAAACTAGGAATTTGGAGGGGAAAAAAAGTTTCAGAAATGACTAAACTAAAAAGAACACAAGAATGAACAGGCTGGTCATAGTGGCTCACACCTGTAATCTTATCACTTTGGGAGGCTGAGGCAGGTGGATCAGTTGAGGCCAGGAGTTCAAGACCAGCTTGGCCAACAGGGTGAAACCTGTCTCTACTAAAAATACAAAAATTAGACAGGCGTGGTGATGTGCACCTGTAATCCCAGCTACTCAGGAGTCTGAGGCAAAAGAATCACTTGAACCCAGGAGGTGGAGTTTGCTGTGAGCCAAGGTTGCACCAGTGCAAATCTGGCCTGGGCAGCAGAGTGACACTCAAAGAAAAAAAGAAAAAGAATGAATGAACATAATGGATAAAACCTTTTTAAAAAGAAATTTTTAAAAATCAAAAAGAAGTTAATAAAGAGGATTCTAGAGAAATGGCAAATATAAAAGATAGGCAAAAAAGTCAGGACGGCTCTGAAAAGAGTAATGGAAACACACATAGAAATGTGATATACATAAAAGTGACATTTCAAATCAATGGAGCAGATTATTCAGTAAATTGTAATTCGTACATGTTGGAGTAAAAATAAATAAATAAATTCTCTGGAAGAATCCTTAAAGTGGCAAAAGTAGATGCCTCTCAGGGAGGGGGTAGGTGGTGACTGGGAAACTTAGGGAAAGGGTGAATTTCCATTGTCACCATTTTATATCTTTCCAGTGTTCTGTCATGTGTATCTATTACCTTTGAAGTCTAAAATGCCTGAGTTCAAATCCCAGCTATTGCTAGCACTTGCTAGCTAGCTCTTAATCTTGGACAAATTCTTAAGGCTCTCTACCTCCTTATCTGTGAAATAGGGTGAATAACTTAGCCAGGTGCTGCCTGGCACAGAATAAACTCTCAATAACTATAGATTGCTAGTGGAAACACCCAAATGTCTAGTAATGGATGAATGGATAAGCCAATGTGGTGTAGTCATACAATGAGAATATTATGCCACATGAAAAAGAATAAAGTTCAGACACACACTACAGCATAGATGAACCTTCAAAACATAGTACTAAATGACTAAGCAAAGCAAGCAATAACAAGGGGAATGGGGCATGCCAGTGTTGAAATACGCTCTTTCGTTGCTGTAATTCTGTGCCTCTGTGCATTAATATTTGGATGCATGCAATGCCAGCATGGAAATTGATCTTCACACTTACTGCAGTTTTCCAGAAACACTCACAAACCGATAAATGTAACAGACATTCCATTTTTTCCCCCCGTCTCTATTAAAAATACAAAAATTAGCCAGACATGGTTGTGGGTGGCTGTAATCCCAGCTACTTGGGAAGCTGAGTTAGGAGAATCACTTAAAACCAGGAGGTGGAGGTTGCAGTGAGCTGAGATTGCACCACTGCACTCTAGCCTGGGCAACAAGAGCAAAACTCCATCTCAAAAACAAACAAACAAAAACTAAAATCTTGTCTATCTAATGCCAAGAAAAAATGACTAATTTGGCAAAAATTATATTAGTCACTTTATAGTGGCCTGAAGAACAACAAAATAAGGCTGACTGATTTTTTTCCTTCATATATATATATATATATATATATATATATATTTTATTGCACTTTATCCATTTGTTAATGGGCATATTTGTGAAAAAGCAGTGTAGAAAATAGGCTAATATTAGAAAATTGTTAAATCCTTAATAACTTCAAGTGTGGTTATATAATGGACGCTGTCAATGTTTATAACGTAAACCTGGGTACCTGGTCAAAATAACACTTGGGAAACATTAAAATTAAGCTAAATTGTAAAAAAATAAAAGCAGAAAATAAAATAAAACATAATACTAATTGAAAGAAGCCAGATACCAAAGGTCACATATTGTATGGTTCCATTTATATGGAATGTCCAGAAAAGATAAATCCAGAGATTGATATTGATGGTTGCCTGGGAGGAGGGAACGAGGAGTAACTGCTAATGGGTAGATGGTTTTTTTTTTTTTTTTTTTTTTTTTTGCAGGGGATGATGAAAATGTAATGGCTCAGATAGTTGTAATGATTGTACAACCTTGTGACATACTAAATGCCCCTGAATTGTACAATTTTGTTTGTTTTTTATTTTGAGACAGTCTCGCTCTGTTACCCAGGCTGGAGTGCAGTGGCGCCATCTCGGCTCACTGCAACCTCCGCCTCAGGAGTTCAAGCGATTCTCATGCCTCAGCCTCCTGAGTATCCGGGATTACAGGCGCTCGCCACCACACCTGGCTAAATTTTTGTATTTTTAGTAGAGACGGGGTTTCACCATGTTGGCCAGGCTGGCATCGAACTCTTGAGCTCAACTGGTCCGCCTGCCTCAGCCTCCCAAAGGCTGGGATTACAGCCGAATCGTACGATTTTGAACAGTGAATTTTATGTTATGTGAATTATATGTCAGAAACTAATTTTTAAAAAGTAAATTACTGATTTCCTCGCGGTGACCATCCACTGCCCTCAACTTCCCTTCCCCCACCCTTTCCTATCCCGCCCTCCCCCTACTGCCCCAACCCTTTCTGACTATCGCTGTGCCTCGAGGGGGGTCCCCTCCCCACAAGGACAGTCTCCGCGCAGTTGGGCGCCTGCGTCTTTCAGCTTTTGGAGGGCGACCCAGGGCGCATGCGCGCGCACCACTCGCCCTGTGAAAATGGACGCTCCAAGCCGTTTTTTCTCGGATACTTCAGTTAACGGTGATGGCCGAGAAGGTTGCACGTGCTGGAATGGATGGAGGAGGACCTGGCTGGCCTCCATAGTTAAGTCCCTCCGGAAGCTTCAGTTTCTCTGCCTATAACCTCCGGATGCCGTGGTCTGAAAGCCAGCTTGGCTGCCTGCAGGCGCGAGCAAACGCTGAGGACTTCGGAGACCGACAGGCCTTACCCGCTTGCATGCAATGTGACCCAAGCCCATTGCTGAACCTCACTAGGAAGGTGGCACAGTGTTACTGGTCTTGTGTGTTGTGAAGGGGAACTGAAGTAGTGCGTCTCACTGGCCCGTGCATAGGTGTTGAGTCAATGGTGATGTATACTCCAGGGTCTTTTCTGGGTCAGCTTCAAGCTGCTGCAGTTCGCTTGGCTAGGCCCCAGGTTATCAGCTGTACCTAGAACTGTGAGCCCTTGCCGTTCCCCTGGTGGTAGATTCCTTTTTTGTACTGACCTTTCCCAACTGTGATCATGTATGTATAAGGTAACCCAAACCTGTTGGAGATGAGTCCTGAATCTTATTTTCTAAAACACCTATCTGATAGGCCAGGAGACATAAGGCCATCATCCATGGGAGATTTTGTACATTTCTTTTGGTCTACTCAGCCTTATCTTCTGCCATCTTCAACTTCTATCCAAATTTTATTCTTTTAGTCCTAACCTCAGATTCTGCATCTTACTTCTGCCATTTCCCCCATTTCTGATTCTTTGTATGAGCCCATGAAATCTCTCCCCTTTTGACCTTCTTAGTCTAGAACCAAGTTCCTTCCTCTTTCCTCAATTCTGCTGATATTCTCCCATTCAAATTTTAGTTCCTCTTTTTTTTTTGAGATGGAGTTTTGCTGCGTTGTTCAGGCTGGAGGGCAGTGGTGGGATCTCAGCTTACTGCAACCTCCACCTCCTGGGTTGAAGCAATTCTCCAGCCTCAGCCTCCTGAGAAGCTAGGATTACAGGAACCCACCAGCACACCCAGATACTTTTAGTAGAGATGGATTTCACCATGTTGGCCAGGCTAATCTCGAGCTCCTGACCTCAGGTGATCCACCCACCTTGGCCTCTCAAAGTGCTAGGATTACAGGCATGAGCCACCTCGCCCAGCCATAATTCCTTCTAAGGCAGCGTTTGATCCCTACCCACCAAAGAAAACCCACAGTCAACAGCATCTCAAAACTTAAAAGCCTCTTTATTACTTATCTATTAATCCTAATAGATTTGTTTATTCCGTTTGAAAAATATATTATTGGAATAAATTGTTATATATCTATATATTTGGAAAACCAGCTGGTATCCAGAGTAAAGCCAACAGTCTCAGCAGCTCTTAGATTCTGTAGCCATAGTATTGAGAAATTTCCATATCTTTTCCCCTTTAGATGAAGAACTGCAGTTTCCCCAAAGAAGTGTATTTGGTAGCATTCTCACGCTCTTGCTGAGCCTTCCTCTTCATGGCCTCACGCTCTGGCCTCTGCTCTTTTGTGATGGGCGTTGACACTCCTGGCCCAGAAATGTTGGGTGTCCTCCATGGCCTGAGTTGTAAGCTGAAGTCTTGGATTAGAAATTGATTCTGAGGCTTGGGCAGTGACTGGAGATTGGTCACAGCAGTGGAAACAGGCTCCCGCTGGGGAGAAGAGCAAGATGATGTTTTGTAGGGTGCTGGCCTGGAAGCAGCAGACCGAGAGGCAGTAGGAGGCTGGTTAGGGTTGGCTGAACCGGGTTGGGTTGCATTGGTCGAAATTGGCTGAGCTGGTCTGGCAGCACCTGTCAAAGATGTGTTGGTAGAAGCCGGTTGGGACTGACTGACTGCAGTCGACTGAGCTGAGTTAGTAGAACCAGGTCGAGCAGGGCAAGCCACAGCAGGCCTACGTGAGGCCAGAGGGTGTGGCTGCCGAGAAACACATCGAGCTTGAGGTTTGTCCAGGGTCAGAAAGGGCAACGGTATCAACTTGACCTTCCCAGGTGGTGGCAACTCATGCTGGGATGGAGACGGACACTCTTTTTCAGCACTATCATCCAGTTTCTTTGCCTTGAGTTTAGTTTTCTCCAGGCCTTTCCCCACATGTCGGGTATCCAGCCATGGTTGGAGAGCTGAGAATGGCCGGGGGTTTTGGGCGTTGCTTGAGCTTCCCAGAGTCCAGGAGGAAGAGAATCCAGTTTTCTTGTCGGTCTTTTTCCCCAATGCATGGAAAACTTGCACGGGCTCTAGCATGCGCATGCCTAGGGAGCTTCGTGGCTTTTTCAAGGTCTCTTGGCTGAGCTCAGGTTGATTTTTCTTGCGCTTCATGTTGGGAATGGCTTGCTTCTCTTTTACCTCGACTTTGGTCCCTGACTCCTTACTGTCTTCAGATTTCTTGGAGCTGTTCTCTCTGCTCCTTTTGGTCTTCTCCTGCCCATGCCTCTTAGTTGTGCTCCTCCTGCTGGATGCGGCTTTGTGAGGTTTGTTGCTAGAATGCTTGCCCTTGTTCACAGAAGTGCTGTCACTGGTGGTGGCACTGCAAACAGTCACTTCTCCCTCTAATAGGCTCTTTGGGTTCTTTGGCTGGATTTTGGCCTTGGGAGCACCCTGGATAGGCTCGGCAGCTTTATGCTTGTTCTTCCTGACTTCATCAGAGTGGCCCTTTATGACACTTGACTTTTCCTGCACCTGATTTACCTTGATGGCGCTGGGATTTTTGGCTTTCTTTGTGGAGGGACTTTTGGGTTGGTCAAGATCTTGTAAGGAACTGAAGATGGAGGGGAGGTGAGTATCCTCCACCAATGTAGTGATGTCTGCAGGATCACTGCTAGACTCAATCCCATTTTCAGGTATCCCTTGGCCCTCAAGACTCAGGCTGTTCTTTCTCAGATTGGCATTTTCAGAACCAGGCTGCTCCTCTTGGCCAAGAGGATCAATGCAGGACAGAAGCTGGTTAATATCAGGGATTTCTAAAGGAAGCAGTGGAGGATCTTGATTTTCTGTTGGGAACTGGTAGGCATCTAGAGGCTTTGAAAGCTTGGTTTTAATCTCTTCCAAATTCTTATTCTTGGTTTTGTCCTGGCTTGGAGCTGGAGACAGTGTCAAGAGATTAGTTGGACTCTGGACTGGAGTTATCGTTGAAATGTCCCCAAGCTCAGATGATGGATTACTCTCAAGTATCTGGGTATTTCTGCTACTGCAGGACTTGGAGAATTCTGAAGTTTGTGCCAGACAAAATGTCTGGCTTGGAGATTGCAATCCCAGGGAAGTATCCATCCCCAGGGAAGTTTCCATCACTACAAAGGAATCAAGGAAGAAGTCAATCCCTGGTAAGTGAGATGCTCCCCCTACACACCAGTGCAGCAATTGAATACCTTTCTAACATGGGCAAGGCATTTCTACTAGTTCTTCTTCAGGACCATGAACAAGACCCTGTATTAGGCAATAGCAGTGACTTTTCTCTTACTGGTTATCATTTGATGTGATTGTTTCTTGGCTTTCTTTGAATTTCATAGGGTTGTTGTAAGCCAAATATAAAGTGAAAGTGATTTTTAAATAGGAGATGTTTTATAAAGCCTCATATTCTCATATAGGGTCCTTTCCATTCTCTCCACTCTCCTGAGAGAATAAGAACCCTTTACACCATATACTAGGGGTGAGAGTGGAGCCCTTCCTCATGAAATATATAAGCAAGCACAGATTCTGAGCCTGTTTGTTTTGGAGAGGATCTGTAAGCACAAGGTCTTAAATCCTATTGCAAGTTAAGGAAAATCAAAATGTCACTGCCAAGAGAAGACTTCTGAAGTGCCTTCCAAAGAGACTAAAGTAATAGATTAAGGAAGGAAGTCACAGAGTGTTGGTGCAGGGGAACTGATCAGCCAGGGCACTAAAAAGTGTGGTATCTCTTGGGACTCTCTTATATGTGGCATAGATGGCCGTTACAGTGTTCAACTTTCCCACTTAAAAGGTGTTCTTAGATAGACTCTGAAAATGGAAAGCAATGCCCAAGAATAGTGGTTGAAGTCTCAGGACTTAAATTCTGCCTATCCGTGGACTTACCACTCGGCTATAGATTTGACCCTCCCTTTCAATGCTGTGTTTATTCCTCTCATTTCTTGCTGTTTGTACTCACCTTGAAAACTGGTTTCTGTGATGGGTTGAGCAGACACAGAGTAATACATCGCAGAAGTGGAGACTGGTGGTAGAACTTTTGTGGGCTGAACCTCCTTTAGCACCATCACGATTTCTGGTTGATGAGCAGAGGCCCTATTTCCCGTATATGACACAGAGCCATAGGATTGCAGCCAGGGGCCAAGTTCTCCAGATGGTTGAGGCCCCAGTTTGCCTGGATTATAGTAGTAAACCTGGCTTCCTTTCTGGTAGGGAAGTGACAGGCTATGGCCCTGCTGATTTGGAATTTGAGATTGTGTCCCCTGAACAAGGCTGGCAGACAGTGTTGGATACAGAGGGACTATAATATTGGCATTTGAAGTTTTATCATGCTGGGCTGTCATAGACATGGAAGAGACAGCTGTGTTCTGGTCAATGGCAGTCACAGTGAAGTCCCTGAGTGAGGATGACTTCTTTGCTGTGCTTGCTGTAATGTCCCACTCAAAAACGCCTGGGTAGGAGGCAGCTGAAGTAGAGCTATGGCTCTGGCCACTAACCCCAGACAACATAGTTGTGCTAGAATGTTGGTAAAGGTAGGCAGTGCCCGTGAGTGGCTGGAAAGAGGTGCCAGAGACTGATGGCAGTAGCCATGCTGAGCTAACAGCTGGAGCAGAGGTTCTGGAGAAGTTGGAGATGTTTCCTATTAAGGAAGCCGCATTGCTCACCACAGGAAGAGAGAGCTGCAGAGAATTTGCAGTTCCAAGTAAACAAGTATTTTGGAAATCTTCTGTAGGAAAGAAGAGAGAGATGAACAAACTGATGAGATTGAGAAAATTTCACATTATTCGAAGAACAGCATCATCTTAAAGTTGTTGCAATCAGGAAGCCTCTAATACCGATACTCACTGAGATACCAAAAGCCAAACACTTTATGATGGCCATGAGTGCTGAAGCAGCTTGGTCTTCTTCTGATGAACTGCCTTTGTGTCCAGTATGGGCACAGATGTGCAGAAGACCCAAGTGGTCTGGGTTCGTACGTTATTTCCTAGGCTAGAAGCAACCTTCTCCCTTCCCTATCTTTCCCTTGAAATTGGGCAAGTATTGACTCGTAATTATTTCCTAGAGTTGGAGCAATTTAGAACTGGGAGGTCCTTAGAGAAGTTCTAACATTTTCATTTTATGAGTAACAGGCTAACAGAGGTCAGATCGACCTATTTAAGTTTTACCATTATGTTAATATCATTACCATGACTTCTTTGCCAGCACTCTTTTCTCTGAACATAGACCAGAAACCAGGAGAAATAGAACTTTTAATATGGCAATTTTGGCCTATGAGAATATAGTATAGCTATTACTTTTATAATCCTTACTGTCACATTTTGCTTCTACAGGTCATGTGACATTTCCTAGAGTTTACATTTAACCCAGGCCATTGGTAAATCTGAAGGGTCGTTCTTTGCCCTCTTCAAGCCTGACTTTTTATCCTAAGTCAAAATACTACCTAATACTTTCAGAAGAAATGTTTTCTTTTGTTTCTTTTTTGACAGAGTCTCACTCTGTCACCAAGGCTGGAGTGCAGTAGCTTGACCTCAGCTCACTGCAACCTCTGCCTCCTGAACTCAAGCAATTCTCATGCCTCAGCCTCCTGAGTAGCTGGGATTATAGGCAGACACCACTGCACCTGGCTAATTTTTTGTATTTTTAATAGAGACCGGGTTTCACCATGTTTGCCAGGCTGGTCTCTAACTCTTGACGTCAAGTGTTCTGCCCGCCTTGGCCTCTCACAATACTAGGATTGCCACAGGAGCCACTGTGCTCAGCCTGGAAGCATCATTCCTGAAACATATTTCTAAAATATTTATATTAAAGGCTGTCAAGTGTCATCTATGTTCAAAAAGGCAAAAGAAAAAAACAACTGAATGTGACTTCTGATAAGCTGCTTTTTCTAGGAATACTCTAGCCTGTTTCCTTCCTAGTTTATTAATCTAAGCATTTGCTAAAACCAACTTCATTTTTCCCTATTCAGAGTAGATTTCACTCTGTTGTCTTTCTGCTTTTCTTCTAAAATTTAAAGTATAGTTTTTTCTCTTGAAATCATTGTGTAATTCTCTAGAGCATATTCCAAGGGTAAGTGTAGGGGACCCGGTCTTTCTGCTTTCATTTAAAGTCCCAAATTCCTTGCCCTAGAATATCTGCCTCCTTATAACCCAGTACTCTTCATTTTCTCTTTCCATCTAGTTCAGATAGGAATCCCCAAAACGTGAATATTACTTTTGTTTGTTTGAGACAGGGTCACCTTGTCACCTAGGCTGAAGTCCAGTGGTGCGAACATGGCTCACTGCAGCCTCAACCTCCTGGGCTTAAACAGTCCACTGATCCTCCCACCTCAGCCTCTTAAGTAGCTGGCATGCCCCCATGCCTGGCTGATTTTTTAAAAATTTCATAGAAATGAGGTCTTGTCATGTCGCCCAGACTGGTCTGGAACTCCTAGGCTCAAGTGATTCTCCCATTTTGGCCTCCCAAAGCACTGAGATTGGCGTGAGCTACCATGCCCAGCTGAATATTAAAAACATCACTGCACATCACTAAATATAAAATAGTAAAGTTGAAATATTAGTTAGGGAGATGTCCTCCCAAAGTGCTGAGATTACAGGTGTGAGCCACTGTGCCTGGCTGAGTGTTTAAAACCTCACTAAATTTAAAATAGTGTAGTTGAAATATTAGTGGAGGGAGACTATTACACATGAAACACCTCAGAATATGTTGCTAGTTTTCTATGCCACTTAGGTTTTCTCTCTGTTTCTGTTGAAACAAACACCCTCAAAAAGTGTCTGCTTTCATTTTCTGTACATGTGCCCTTTAAGACTCAGCACTAGAAAAGAAAGGGGCCAGAGGGAATAACCAATCTATTATCCTAATGTAACAGATAAGGAAACAGATTTTGTCAGAGAATAAAAGAGTCCTCTAAAGTCACACAGCTAGTAAATGTCAAAGCCAAAACTGAAATGAGGTCTCTAGATTTCTAGTTCAATACCTTCCCTGTTATTCCAAGCTGTTTGGGACTATAGGGGTAAAGAAATCTAAAGTTAGGGGGAAAGAAGTCGAATGAAAAACTGTCAAGAAAGTTTCTCTTTTTACCTGACATGGTCAGAGAAGAAGAAACATCAACCGTAGATGCAAGGGATGAAGAGATGATCCTAGTGGATGTCTGGGTGGCTGAAGCCAAGGAGTGCATGTGTCCGGTATGAAGGCTACTGATCACCCTGGTCACTGGCCACCTGTGATGATGCAAATTTATAGGCTACCCCAAGATTCTACCGGGTGGTGATAGGCTTGGTGAGAGAATGATGTCACAAAGCAGGCAGTTGAAAGGTGTGCGATAGCCAATAGGGAGGCCAGGTTCCCAAGAAGATGGGATTGGCTGGCAGAGGTGGTAGGAAAGCTGAAACAGTACTAAGTGGCTGAGTTCTGGGGAGGTGAAATCCTGCAAGATCATCTCAGTGTTTCTTATACATGTTCACTAATATTGACTAATATTTATATTTTATATGTCATATTTCATATTATGTAATACTACTATACATTTATAGTTTATAGTACATACACAACATCCTTGTACAGAAAGGAAAGGGACATCTCAGCAATTACAGTTGTTCTAAAAGCATTTCAGTGAATCTGATTAATGAATTTACTGCTGCTTTTAAGGGCCAAAGGAAGAGATTAAAGAGCCCTCTTCTGTAACTTGGTTGAAGAACAAAGTTTGTTGACTGCCCCTTGTAGGAAATGATGTGGTCCAAAGCTCCTCTCTTTTAATTTCTTCTCCTCGAATCCTACCTTCCTTGGGCTGGACCAGGCTGTGCCAGGTTGGGCTTGGATCTTTCTTCTGCTCTTTTTTTCCCCTTTGATTTTAGGCTTTGTTTCTGGGCCAAGCCTTGATCTTGCATTTTTACACTCATGGATATGACTTCCTGTCAACTTCCAGAGCAGGGGTCTTCTTTTCAGTGTCCTGACACTTGGAAAATGGACTCTGCCCATGAGAAGCAAAGACCAGAGAAGTAGAAGACAAGGCTGGCTGCAGACCTTCCCTCTTCTGGCCTTTGGTCACAATTCTCTTGCCCGTAGTTTGCTACCTCTGGCTCCTTGGACCACACAGACATCCTGCCATCCTGTTCTTTTATACGTGAGAGACATTCAGGGTACTTTCTTTCTTCTCACTTAAGAGGATCCAGTGTGGCAGTTACTTATTGCCTCCTCTGCCTTGCAAACAGCCAGTATGGAATCTTGGGCCTTTAGAATTCCCTGGCGGCCATGCTTGGGTGCAAGGGCCAGAGAAAATGAAGAGTTGAATTTAGTGGAGAATAGAAAAGAGGCCAGGTGAGGGTACATGAACAAAGAGATTTATGTGGATTTTTTGGTTTCTGTGAGAAACAATTACACACCCTTATTTTGTATTAACAGAACAGACCATTCAATATTTTTTATGTAGCTAGATAGTCCAGAAACTTCCATGACTTTTGTACACTGAAGAAAATAATCATAACATATTTTTTCCATTTTGTTTTATGTCATATTGTCTCATTTATATCATTCATTAGTGTGTTTATAGAATGTAGATTTATTTTATTATTTTTATGTTTTTATTTTGAGACAGAGTTTCTTGCTTGTCGCCCAGGTGGAGTGCAGTGGCATCATCTTGGCTAATTGGAAGCTCTACCTTCTGGGTTCAAGTGATTCTCTTGCCTCAACCTCCTGAGTAGCTGGGAGTATAGGTTCAGGCCACCATGCCCGACTAATTTTTGTATTTTTACTAAAGACGAGGTATCGCCATGTTGGCCAGACTGGTCTCAAACTCCTGACCTCACATGATCTGCCCGCCTCAGCTTCCAAAGGTGCTGGGATTATAGGTGTGAGCCACTGTACCCGGCCCATAGATTGCTTTTAAATGCCCTGGTTTTACTACATGTTTTTTCCTTGTCGTTTTTAAGGAATACAACATTGTAAGACAAACTGCACATTTTTTTTGTAATGGTTGTTTATTTTGGAACATCATGAACTATCTTGGCCTGATAGGTTTTGTGGAGGAAATCAAAGAGGGGTGTGTGAAAAAGGCACTGTGGTGAGTTGTGCTGTGTGCTCAAGCAAAGGAAGAGATGTCTTCTGTCAGCCCAAGTTGACCTGGATTGCCTTGGTTTTTGTTTTCCTAGTTAGTGCTTTTCTCACTAACTTCTTTTATAACTGTGTAAAATGAGTTAGGGCTGAGTTACTGGTGATTTCTGTGTGGAATAAGCTGGTTTGGGGGAGGAAATCTATGCATATAATCACTTTTCTTGGTGGTAAGTGTTTAGAGATACCTGAATTGATCTTTTTTTTTCCCCCTTGAGATGGAGTCTCACTCTATCGCCCAGGCTGGAGGGCAGTGGTACAATCTTGGCTCACTGCAATCTCGGCCTCTAGGGTTCAAGCAATTCTCCTGCCTCACACTCTGGAGTAGCTAGGATTACAAGTGAACACAACCAGCTAATATTTGTATTTTTAGTAGAGGTGGGGTTTCACCATGCTGGCCAGGCTGGTCTGGAACTCCTGATCTCAGGTGATCCGCCCACCTTGCCTTCTCAAAGTGCTGGGTATTACAGGCATGAGCCAACATGTCTGGCCCTGAATAGATCTACTGAGGGACTTTTCTAGTGTGAGTGAGAAGGCACAGAATGCCAAGAGCCCACAAGAGAATAAACTCAAGATGGGACCTCTGAGACAAGTATTGCATTTATAGACCTATTTTCTCATCTCTTCCAATAACACTTCTAGTATTATGAGATAGGAATTTTTTCCGTGATCGTATGTGGGTGGGTGATGCTTATCTGAGAAGAAATTTGGAAAGGGCTGGCAGTGTAGAGATAGGCTTACACTATACAAGGTTTTCGAAGTTTTATTTTCTCCTTTCAGCTTAGTTTCATGCCTCAGATGGCCTGCTTCCGTGCTTGTATGTAATGTGAGACTAATCCACACTAAGTATCTGCAAGCCAGACTAGTGTCTGTTTTCTCTACGTTCCAATGGAAATCAAGGGAATCCATAACTACTACAGATTATACTGGTGGTATAAGGTGGGAGTATGGTAAGATTATTTCTGATAGCAATAAAATGTTTACTTATTAAAATATTCAGTTCTAAAATTCAATTCTAGTTAGGCAAATGCTTATTATAGTTTGACCTTTCTTGGTCCCCAGCCTCTATAATGATACTCTGTCCATAGTTCCAGCCACTTAACAATCGCCTTCAGTCTTAATATCATCTTAACCTCTAAAATAAATCTTAAATGTAGGATGAAGAACCTAAACACTTTGAGCACAACACTCTGGAACTTAGCATTAAGTCCTACCATGACCTAAAGCCTCAGTTTTTATGGTTAGGGCTTTGTCTTGTTTCAGAGACCTACTCCCTGCATTTTGCACCCATCAGGATGACTGGTACTTGGTGTAACGTAACCAGTCCTTCTACCCATTAGGCCCTTCCTATTCTCTCCATAGTCTCTTTCTGGTTTTATTGAAGACTGGTTTTTTATTGAAGACATGTTTATTAAAAACATGTTGCTAGTGGCATTGAAAATTGGTTTAAGCCTTTTGAAGCACTTTTCAAGAGCCATAAAAATGCTTTACCTAGTAATTTCATTTTGAGACTAAGGAAATACTTCAAAATGCAGAAAAAGCTATATTTACTTAATCCTTCAGCACATTTCTCAAACTCCCTACCATGTGTCAGACCCTGGGCTGGCTCAGGATCTGGTAGTACAGGTTTTGCGATGTTAATCCCAGCATCATTTGTGGTCATGGAAAAACTCGTAGCTGCTGTATTTCCAACAGTGGAGAATGTAGCTAATTATTATTTCCATACTATAGCATTTTATAAAGCCATTGAAAGTGGTAGCTTATTTATGATAAGTGAAAATAATAGGCTGTGATTCAACAGTCAGAAAAAGATGCTGGGGAAAAGAACAAAAGGAAATACTAACTAATTGAATTATAGTAAGTGGGATCGAGGGCTCTGCAGCAGGGGGTTATTTTTTCTTTTCTCAGATTTCCAAATTTTCTTTTGTATAAACAAGTAAATTTGAATCCTGTTTTTTCAAATTTGTTGCATGTACCATGGTTAAAGTTGTTCTACACTTTATAATTTATGTATATTTGTTTATAAAGTGGAAGCAGCTGTTTTCAGTACTAAATAGCTTATTGTGTCTTATGTCAATCCTACCAGACTTTGGGGGAGAGAAAGTATTTAATTAGAATAGTATGAGCATGCATTCCGTGCATTTATCTCTGTAGGGAAAGGTGGAAAGGCTTCTGGGAATCCACTCTGTGCCAGGGCATTGTGGGTAATTGAAATGTATTTTCTTAATTTAGCTTCATAACAGCCCATGAAGGTGGAAAGTGTTATTAGCCCCATGTGTGACCTTAGCAGATAAACTACTCAACTTTTATTTCCCTGAGTTCGGCGTCGGCAAGCAGGGGCAACCCATGCAGCTGGTGATCCAGCAGCCTCCGAAGCCAGGAGCCCTGATCTGGCCCCCGCAGGTGACGTTGACGCAGACACCCATGGTCGCGCTGTGGCAGCCTCACAACCGGATCATGCTCATTACGCCTCAGCAGATCCAGCTGAACCTGCTGCAGCCAGTCCCTGTGGTGAAACCCACCATGTTACCTGGAGCCAAAGCCCTTTCTGCTGTCTCGGCACAAGCAGCTGCTGCACAGAAAAATAAACTCAAGGAGCCTGGGGGAGGTTCGTTTCGGTAAGGAATGGGCCTATGTACACTGGAGGAGCGTGGCCAGAACGGAGAAGAATCCAGAGTCCGTGCTGCTCCGTTCCTGTGCGTGTGTCTTTCCCACACGGCCCTGGCAGCCGGGAGCTCCGAGGCGGCTGCTCCACGCTCACTGTGACCTCACCGTCACACAAGTGCGTTTTCCTGTGAAGTTAGCTCAAAGAGGTTTTGCTTCATACACAGCCAGAAAGCAAATCAACTGATTTTTTTATATGAACTAAAATAAAATTCATTTTTAAATTTTAAAAAAAAGTTCTTTATAGGGAAAATAACCTAGAGAAATAACAGTTAAGTAGTTTATCTGCTAAGGTCGCACAGGTAGGAAACAGTAGAATGTACATTATTTTGTAAATTTATGAATTTAAAATAAAAAAATACAAATTTAAAATAAAAATTATTTTGTTAATCCTAGTAATGGCTTATTACTTTTTGTTTTGCTTTAAGAACGTTTTCACGGAATCCGGATGTTTACCAGAGATGCCATATCCCTCCTCCTGGTACCCCTGGAGAAGGTTATTCACACAGGAGGTACACTTGGAATGTGAAGCCAAATGCCAGTCGAGCAGCCCAGGAGAGAAGAAGGTGGTGTCCTGACAATGCCTAATTACCCCGGACTATCCTATCCAGCCTATTGGGAATGGACCCAGTGATACAAACCTGTCCTGGAATTACACCTGGAGACCCGAGCTGGCCTGAAGATTACTGGTATGACTTTTAATTAGATCAGGTCTAATGAAGTTTCTTTATTGTTCCCTTATGTGTTCAAGCTTAAGGAAAAATTAAATTGCTGTTTACCTCTGCTGATAAATTTGCAGTAAATTACAGTATTGCAGGAAAAAAGTCTGTTATTTCAGTCTTATATATTTCTAAAGGAAGACCATATTTTAGAACTGAAACATTAAGAATTTCCCTTGCAAATTATTTTATAAAATTCTATCTTGTTTTTCTATGTATTTCTTTCTGACTAGAATTGTGATATGTGTGTGTTTATATACAGAAATTTTTTTTGTTTTTATGTTCTGTTATTGACCCAAGTGGTATCTTTATTTTCTATAACTGTTAAAAATTTCTATTAAAATCAACGTAGGAGATAATTCCTTTAGAACTAGGTCACTATCTGTAATTAATAGTATGTTTTCTTTGTTTTGTTTTGAGATGGAATCTTGCTCTGTCACCCAGGCTGGAGTGCAGTGGTGCCATCTAAGCTCACTGCAAGCTCCGTCTCCTGGGCTCAAGCGATCCTCCCACCTCAGCCTCCCTAGTAGCTGGGGCTACAGGTGTGGATGGACTACCATGCCTGGCTAAGTTTTTCTATAGATGGGGTTTTGCCATGTTGCCCTTAGCTCAAGCAAATCCACTCACCTCAGCCTCCCAAAGTGTTGGGATTACAGGCATGAGCCACTGTGCCTGGCCTACCTTCGCTTTTTCTGAGTTGCCTCTTCTGCTGCTATACCTGTGGAACACACAGATCATTTGGGAGGGTAATGATTTTTACTTGCAGAGGAAGCCAGAAGCCTTTGCTGGCTCAAAGAAGTGTTTCATGATCATAACACATAGTAAACCTTAGTAAATACTTGATGACTACTTGAGCAACTTGGCTTCATTTCAGTTTATTTTTATTTTTATTTATTTATTTTTAAATTTTTGGTAGAGATAAGGTCTCACTTTGTTGCCCTGACTGGTCTTGAACTCAAGTGATCCTCCTGCCTTGGCCTCCCAAGTGCTGGGATTACAGGCATGAGCACCATGCCTGACCATTGGCTTCATTTTTTTAAAATACTTGATTTTGAGGATTTGTGTCATTGAATGTCTGATGTTGCACATTATTTTCTCTTTTCTCATCTATGAACAACGTCTGGACCCTGATCTTAAGGAGCTACTGTAGCTCAGCTGTTCTTGTCTGTAACTGATTAGCTCAGTCAGGTTGCTATAGTAAGAACCCCAAAAGTTAGATTCACATACCCGATGCACAGTAAGCCAAACAATGACATTAATGCTTAGGAAGGCTTATTCAATTTGGCCAAAGTATGAGGGTGGGAGAGTCAAAGTCTCAAATCTGACCTTCCTTTTCATGTAACTGGGGGCTTTCCTTGATGATCAAAGCTGTTTGTGTCCCTCGGCCGGTCAAACTTGTGGATGCCATCAAGGATGTCAGCATGACCTAAGGATCAGTTCTCTTTAAAAAAAAAAAAAAAAAAAAATGCATTACTCTTGTAGGCAGCTTCTGAGGATTAGGATATGAAGTTAATCACTTGTTAGTGACTACCCTCTACCAAAATGACTACGTGCAAGCAGTCCTGCCTGGAGAAAGTTAAGGACAAAGAGAAAGAAAAATAAATACAATAATTACCTGATGATATGCTGTGTTATAGTATCCCCACTGACATTGTTCCATTCCTCAGTCTTGAGTTGGGGTGTTGACTCAGTCTAACTACTTCCTGATGGCAAGGGGCATTCCTAGTGTGCTGAGGAATGGAATTTATTTACCTGCAGTTGAAAATATTCACGTCTCAGGACTTGGGCAGTTTTGTCGTAACATCATTGAACAGGGTGTCAGGAGCTTCAGAGAGGCGATCTTGCAATTCCACATATATAGTGCAGCAACAGTATAATCTACAACCAAGGAGTATTCCTGTTCCTATGTCATAGCTAGAATTACCAGTAATTATTTCCACCAGGAGGGTTGTTGTGACCAGACCCATGAAGATAATCACTACTTTAGTGGCATCATAAAGTTGGACATAGCATCAGTTTGTACATATTTGAAAGGTTGAATTATTTTTCTTTGAGTATATACCCAGTAGTGGGATTGCTGGGTTGAATAGTGGTTCTTTTTCACTTCTTTGAGAAATCTCCCAATTACTTTATACAGTGGCTGAACCAGTTTGCATTCCTACCAACAGTGTATAAGCATTCCCTTTTCTCTGAAGCCTTGACAGCATCTGTTATTTTTTGATTTTTTAATAATCATAATTCTGACTGGTGTGAGATGTTATCTCATTGTGGTTTTGATTTGCATTTCTCTGATGAATAGTGATGTTGAACATCTTTTCATGTTTGTCAGCTGCTTTGACATCTTCTGTTGAGAAGTGTCTTTTCCTGTCCTTTGCTCAGGAGTCACCGTAAGGGAGTAACTGCAGCTGCTTGCTCCTCCCTCCTGCCTTGGAGGACCCCTCCTCCTTATTTGACTGGCTCTTTCTGTTTCTCTCAGCCCCATGCTGTCTCCCCCACTGTCATCTCTGCAGTCTGGAAAATTATCTCTTAGATCTAAATGTCTTAGCTGCTTTAGAAAGATTTGCTAGAAAAGAAATCAGGCCCAGCAATATTATTGTGCACAAGGTAAGTAAGTCACCAAAGCAGACAACAGCCACTGTAAAGAAGTACAAAAATAAAACCTCAAGGGCACATCCCATAGAACTAGATACTTCCCTTACCCTGCAACTGGTAAAGTAGCCACCGGTCTGTGAGTTTTAAGACAATCACAGAGAAAAATGTCACTTCAGGAGGTTGTACAGAGTCCTAGAGTCACCTACTCCCTCTCTGGCTTCCCCAACCTCCAAGGAATGAAATTAATACAAACCACACACAATTACCAGTCATATCTTGGGAAGGGGATTCAAACAGCAATTTATAAACATGTATAAGGCAGTTAAAGAGAATTCAACCAGATTACTATGGGCAACTAAATGGTTTCCATAGTGAGCTAGAGCCTCTGGGGATCCACACTTCCCGCAGGGACCAGTACAATCCTGGGATGGGGGATTCCTTCTGACCCCAGGCATACAGACCGTTACAGACAGCTGCCCAGAGTGTTTACGGAGGCAACACTCAAGTCCACAAGAGACCACCATAGGCCTTGGACCCCAGAATAGCCTGGTGCCATCTGCCATACCTCTAACACAGGCTGCAGTTGTGGTGGTAAGAATGCTCAACTCCACCTCACAAGACAATGCTTGATGACAGCTTCTAGCACAGTGACCCCACTTCTGTCTAAAAACATCTGCAGATGGGTATAGCCCCATGATCTCCTAGGAAGCAGCCAGATGGTGGAGTGAGTGACTCTTGCTACCCTTGCTGCTCATAGCCAGGAGGTGCATCCCTGGTGGGACTTCCTGCATAGCAGACCCATTTTTGCCTGAACTCTTCAGGTGGGCACAGCCCTGTCTTCCCCTGGGAAGCACTCAGATGGTGGAGCAGGTGACTTCACCCTCTCCTTGTCCTCCTAGCCGTTTGGGACGCACCAGTTGCGCTCCAAGCAAAGTGGACCCACCTGTACCTGAATTATGTTAGTGGCACAGCTCTGTGTTCCCCAGGGAAGCACCCACATCATGAATAACTAACAATGAAATTCTGGCCTTAAACTGGACACTTGACCAATTGGAGCTAATAAACATCTAGAGAATACTCCACCCAACAACTACAGAATATACAATCTTCTCATCCATACACAGAATATATTATAAGATGGACTACATGCTTGCCCATAAAGCTCTCAATAAATTTGGAAAAAAAAAAAAAAAAAGAAAGAAACCTATCAAGCATACTCTTGGACCACAGTGCAATAAAAATAGAATTCAATACCAAGGTAATCTCTCAAAATAACAAAATACATGGAAATTAAACCAGTTGCTTCTCAATCACTCTTGGGTAAGTATTGAAATTAAGGCAGAAATTTAAAAATTATTTGAAATTAATGAAAATAGAGACACAAATTACCAAAACCCTTGGGCTATAGCTAAAGTGGTGTTAAGAGGAAAGTTTACAACTGGCCTCATTGAGTGGTTATAAAGATCTCAAATTAACCATTTAACATTGCACCTAGAGGAACTAGATGAAAACAAAAAGAAGAATTCAACTTCAAAGCTAGTAGAAGAAAAGAAATAACCAAAATCAGAGATGAACTGAATGAAATTGAGATCCAAAAGTCCATATCAAAAGATAAATGAAGAGTTGCTTTTTTGAAAGAACAAGATTGATAGATCACTAGCTAGATTAGCAAAGAAAAAAAGTAGAAGATACAAATAAGCACAATCAAAAATGACAAAGATGACATTATAACAGATCCCACAAAAATACAAAAGATCCTCAAAGACTATTATGAACACCTTCATGCACACATATAAGAAAATTTAGAGAAAATCGTTAAATTTCTGGAAACTCACAACCTACCAAGATTGAACCGGGAAGAAAGTGAAAACTTGAACAGACCAATAACAAGCTTAGGAATGGAATCAGTAATTAAAAAACAAACAAACAAACAAACCTACCACCTAAAAAGAGCCCTGGACGAGATGGAGTCATAGCTGAATTCTACCAGACATTCAAAGAACTGATATCAATCCTACTGAAACAATTCTAAAAAATCAAGGAGAAAGAGCTTTTCCTTAACTCTCTATACAAAGCTAGCGTCACCTTGATATCAAAATTTGGCAGAGACACGATGAAGAAAGAAAACTTCAGGCCAATATCGCTTATGAACATAGATACAAAAATTCTCAACAAAATACTAGCAAACTGAATCCAGAAGCACATCAAAAATGTTCCTTCACCACCATCAAGTATAGTATAATTCTCTGCAAAAATGCAGATAAATCATTCACCATCTTCACCTTTTTCTTCATAAAGAAAAACTGCTGAACATGACCTTTTGTCTTCACTTTCTGTACTGACAATAGTAAACTATCCCTTCTCCCCCACCAGAAGACAACCAGACACAGAGGAAAAGAGATGTGGAAAGGAGAGGGGAAAGAAAAAGAGAGAAAACATACAGAGAAAGCACAGAGACAAACACAGCAATAACATAAGAGATAAAGGTGGGGAGGAAAGAGTAATCAGAATGAGAGTGGAGACACACAACAGACACAGTGGCAACCAGAGAAAAGGAGGGTGGCAGATGCGGGGCACAAGTACACGTGTGGGTGAGCAGTCCAGGCCCTCTTCTCTCTCTGTGATCTCTTTGTACTCTGTCTGCTTCTTTGTGTCCATATGTTCTCATCATTCAACTCCCACTTATGAGTGAGAACATGCAGTGTTTGGTTTTCTGTTCTTGTGTTAGTTTGCTGAGTGATGGTTTCCAACTTCATCCATGTCCCTGCAGAGGACATGAACTCCTCCGTTTTTATGGCTGCATAGTATTCCATGGTGTATAGTTTCTATGCCAAGATAAAGTGGAATTTTCTTTTAACCTCAGGTGCCAAGGGTTGAGTGAAATGTACTCCTCAGTTCATGACTTCTCTTTGTAAATTTTATCGCCATATCCATAAATTGAAAGATATAAGATGGTTGCTATGGGGAAACAGAAATCATCCTCATTTCTGTTTCCTCATAGGCAACCATCTTATTATATATCTTTCAATTTACATAAATTTGTAAAAAAATATAATTTGTAAGTATGAATGAACTATCAACATATATAAAAGTTATAGCATTATTTTTCATGTTTCCTAAGTTTTGTATTGACAAGATCTATCTACATGGCTATAAATACATGTAACTCAGGTTTCTAATCATTGCATAATGCTCCATAGAGTGCATCTACCCATTTAGCCATGAACTTCCTTGTGATGGTCACCCAGGTTGCTGCTAGCTCTCCAGCACCACAGAACATGACAGTGCTTGTCTTTGTCCATGTCCCTATGCACCTGTGTTCGTATATAAAGGCAGAAAGTGGCTACAGCTTGCTTGAGTAGAGACAGCTAAGAAAGAGAAGATCTTAGACTGGCTTGGTCTTTAGACTCCAGACATAGAGCATTTTCTCCTGGCAGCAATCAAAGTTGCTGCCATTCCTCCTCCCTGATGTGCAAACCTTTACAATTATCCCTACTAAACATCCTCTCACTAGATTTAGCCCATCATTCCTGTTATGACTTGGGACCCTGACAGCCACTCAGGCACTCCCAGATGCACATTGTGTGGAAATTTCCATATCTCCATGACATTGATGTGTAAAATCCTAAGAAGGAATAGCCAGGGCCAAACCCAGTGACTGGCACACAGCAGGTACTTAGCAAATATTTGTTGTCAAATGCAAGATGTACCCCTCAGTAAAGGCATCTCTCTGTGCTGAAATTACATTTGGGTCAGGTTGGTTCAACCAGTTATGGTTCTATCAACTTGTATTATCATCCAACCCATGTGACTCCATCTTGCCCTCAAAGATGCCATGAAATGTTTTGTCATTTTATTCAAATCTAGGTGTACTCTACTACACATTATTTTTGTCAGTCAGTGACCATATCTACTAGGGAAAACAAGAGTAATCAGGCAGGGCTTATTCTGCCTGCCTTACCGAGCCCAGCTGAAATGTGCTAATCTTTTCTTTGACCTCAAATTCCTTGAAAATTCTCAGATTGGTGGTCCAGCCTAAATGTAATGAGTCATCAGTATTAAACCCACCAGTTTGTAATGTCTATTCTTTCTATAAATGAAAGCAGGTCCTGTCTTCTAATGTTTAACATAGCTCTTCTGCTCCAGGATTCTGTTGGAAGTTTCCTGAAGGCCCTGGAATATAGTTTATCTAATTCAAGGGGTCAGATACTCTCAGTTTCCTATCCTCATTTGGGCTTTAATTCACCTCCACCAGACCTAAGTAGAAAATTCCCTGACATTTATTCAAAATATAGATGTCCAGACTTCCCTGCTAGAGATGCCAGTTCATTACTCTAGATTAGCCATCCTCACCCTCTTCCAGAGGTATTTATAATGTACAAGTTTAAGAAATACTATTTTACACTGTAGTGTTTGTTCAACCATATATTGTTTTCTTCTCATCCACCAACAATCAGTCCAGTATCATCTGTAATCCCTGAAACCGCCTTCATTGCTCTACTTGCTCTGAACATAATTAAAAGATCTTCAGGACTCTTCAGTACTTTTTGCAATACTCCACTCACTCAGGACTCCAGGAGCCTTGCAGGTGTTTGGTGTCTGTCCTAGTTTATGTGTCTGAGTCTGCTCTTTACTGGAGAGCACTCTCTGCAGCTCATCCCTTTCTTTAGCTATTCCCAGCCCTCTTTATCTCACATCAAAATTACATGCAGCTGTCAGTTCAGAATTTCATTCTGAAGATGCACCAGACTAATGTGTGCCAAACATCCCCATCAGAGTGGTTCCAAGCCCCATGAATACAGCCAGGATTTTTTGTTTGTCGTCTTGCAACAGCTCAGGTCCTATCCGGCTACAACAATCACAGATACATGGCAGCATGTTCACATTGTCCCAAGCTTCCCCAGCTGCATCCAGACAGTTTGAATTGGATTAAAAAGGGCTCCTGGAGATTTGCAGGCTCGCTTGTCCTGTGGGTAACTGACATTGATTGCAGTAATGATGTCAAGTATTCTTTTCTATTTCCAGGTAGGAAACCATGTGATTTGCTCTGACTCTATTTCATCGTCTACCAGTAGTTTCTTGTGCTCAAACTCTGCACTTTGCAACAAGCATAAAATAAATAAAAGTAATTTTCAAGCAGGAAAATTACTTGAATTCAAACTTTTCCACTGAAATACAAATGGGTCTTAAATATATAAGATATGTAACCTCTCTCAAATGAAATGAAGATTAAAACTATATCCAACTGCCCTTTTTCACCAATCAGATTAGCAAAAAATCAATTTTGTGGGAGTAGAAGTTGGTTCACTGTGACAGGTAATTTAACAGTTCCTGTTTAGTTTCACCCAGCATTTTATTTTATTTTATTTTATTTTGAAACAGGATCTCACTCTGTCACTCAGACTGGAGTGCAGTGGCACGATCTTGGCTCACTGCAACTTCTGTCTCCCCGGCTCAAGTGATCCTCCCACCTCAGCCTCCTGAGTTCCTGGGAGTACAGGCACGTGCTACTACCTGGCTATTTTTTATATTTTTTGGTAGAGACAAGGTTTCACGATATTGCACAGGCCGGTCTTGAACTGTTGAGCTCAAGTGATCTGCCTGCCTCAGCCTTCCAGAGTGCTGGGATTACAGGTGTGAGCCACTGCACCCTGCTCACCCAGCATTTTTACTTTTGGAGTTTATAATATACTGTGCACATGTGGAATTTAACCTATAGATATACTTGCATATGTGCAAAATAGTATACAAAATTAACCATGGAAGCAGAAAATTAAAATAGCTTATATGTCCATCCATAGACAAACTGTCAAATAAATTACTGTATATCCAGATAATGAAATCCTACATAGAATGAGGAAGGTCTGTCTGTACTGGTATGGAAAGATCTCCAAGACACATAATTTTTTTTTTTTTTTTAAGTGCAGAGTAGCGTGTAGCATACTACCACACATGTTTTTGAAAAAATAAAGGCGGGAAGAGAATTGCTTGAATGTAAAAAAAAATCCTCTGGAATCCTATATTAGTTCTTCTTTCCCACTAATGTCTAAACTGACCTAAAAATAAAAAAACTTTTCTTCCTCCCTCTCCCCTTCTTCCTTCTCTTTCTCTCCTTCTCCACCCATTCATTGAAAAGGGTTCCCTTCCTCACTGGAATAAACCTGTCCACTCAGCCTCAAGGCTGCTCCCAGAGATGTCTTCAAGTAACATGGAGACTGTGACAGGTGAAAAAAAAAAAAAACAACGAAAAACCACAGTCACGATGTCAGGATAACTTTCCAGACTCCAAGTTCCAGTGAGGCTAAACTCAAAGAGGACAGTGATGTGACTTAAGCAAAAACGCTTTTTAACAGTTTCCTGGGGACAAAAGTTAAAAAGGAACAAACAGAATTCCCATGAAGGTCAGTTCCTCCTTCCAGATTTTTGTGACACAGAAACTAGTGATTTTCAAGTCCCTGTGTTAAATAAGTTTAGCCTAAAGCCGCCTCCTTCCGTATTTTAAGTCTGCCCTAAAGGTTTCTCTGTACTCCATGAACTGTCATCTAAATGGGCTTGTAAATGGACTGTAGCCTACTCTTTGCCACTCACCCTATTTTGACCAATCAAAGGTGGCCAGCTGTTCAAACCATGTTCAAATAAGGCAAACGGCGAGCGGGAACCAATCTGGCTGTTTCTCTGCCTCACTTCCATTTTCCATACACTGCTTATCTTTTTATTATATCTGTAAATTATCCTCTACCACATGGCTGCACTGGAGTCTCTGAGCCTACTCTGGCGCAGGAGGCTGCCTGACTCACGAATCATTTTTTTGCTCAGTCTTTTAAATTCAATTTGGCTGAAGTTTTTCTTTGAGGCTGAGGGAGGTGGCTCATGCCTGTAATCCCAGCACTTTGGGAGGCTGAAGCGGGCTGATCACCAGGTCAGGAGATCAAGACCATCCTGGCTAACATGGTGAAACCCTGTCTTTACTAAAAATACAAAACGCAGCTGGGCACAGTGGCCCGCTCCTGTAATCCCAGCTACTCAGGAGGCCGAGGCAGCAGAATTGCTTGAGCCTGGGAGGCGGAGGTTGCAGTGAGCTGAGGTCACGCCACTGCATTCCAGCCTCGGTGACAGAGTAAGACTGTGTCTCAAATAAAATAAAATGCTCTTATCTTTTCCAACTATGTATATGTGTAAGCCAAAATTTTTTTTTTTTTTTTTTTTTTGAGACGGAATTTCGCTCTTGTTACCCAGGCTGGGGTGCAATGGCGCGATCTCGGCTCACTGCAACCTCCGCCTCCAGGGTTCAGGCAATTCTCCTGTCCCAGCCTCCTGAGTAGCTGCGACTACAGGCACGTGCCACCATGGCCAGCTAATTTTTTGTATTTTTAGTAGAGACGGTGTTTCACCATGTTGACCAGGATGGTCTAGATCTCTTGACCTCGTGATCCACCCGCCTCGGCCTCCCAAAGTGCTGGGATTACAGACATGAGCCACCGCGCCCGGCAAAACAAATATTTTTAATGTATACTTTAACGGGCATAATATGTGAGAACATACTTAATGCAGAAGCAGATGAGTTCAGCTATATTAAACCAGATATTAAAGAGCTTTGTAAAAAAATGTAGAACAGTGCCATTCTTCTCACTACCACTTTTTTGTTTTAGAAAGCATTTCTAATTTGCACATTAAAAATAGGTTACTTATGTTACCAGGTAACATGCTTATTATTGTTATTTTAAGTGAATTAAGCAATAAGTATTTTTAATATTTTTAGATAGCCCATGTTAAATCCCAGACTCCATCCCCAGTGGCCCTTGTCCCCTCCACAGAGACCTTGGGGCTAGAGTGGATTGACTGAGATGCTGGTCTTGATTCTTCTCCCCTGGCTGCATCTCAGCCCTTTGCTATGTGACTTTGTAGCTCCGCTGACTGCAGAGGTGGCTTTCTCTCTACCCCTGAGACTGGAATGACAGCAGATGTCATACCTGCAGGGGCTTCAAAACACATTTTGTTGTTTCTGCTTTTGTTTGTGCTCCTTTGCAATTTATTTGAAATGATGCCTGAGCTAGCATGCTGGAAGATGAAAGAGCCCTGTTGCCCTGTCCCTTCCGCCAACCCCACAGCACTTATACAATGCAATCTGAGACCAGAGGAGCTGCCAGCCAAGCCCAGCCAAAATTGCTGACCTGCAGATTCATGCACTAAATAAATGTTTATTATTATTTTGTGTTTTTAAATGGAACATTTTTGTGGCACCAGAAAATAAAACAGATGAGGACTAAGCCAATTTTTTTTTATCTTGCCCAAATTCCTATCTAAGGGGTCTGGGGAGTCATGCCCTACAAACCATAAATTCTCATCAGATGGGTTTTACTTAACTCTGTATATTGTATATATTTCCTTCCTTCCTTTCCAAATTCAGGAGATAATCAACGAAGAGCCAGGCACCCTTTTAAGTCCGATGAGAAACATTTTATAACCTGCTCTCTCTGAAGTCTGCTCTCTGAGACACAGAAACATTCCAAGCCTGTGGTAAGTTCTCTCACCCTAAAACCCTTAAATACTCTCAGTCTGTAAGGGAGAGCGCTCCTGACCAAAATCGGTCAAAGCTTCTCTCATCTTTATTCTCCAACATACACCTGTCTTTGATGGTTGAGCCACTTTTCATGTTTCTTTCCTCTTTTTTTAACTCTTACACTTGGTGCCGAAACCTGGGATGGGTGCTGTGGGTAGAGGCTCTCTTGCAACCCAGGAAGCAGTGGGCGGCAGCAGCTCATCCTGCAGGATCCTGAGTCTCTGGCCACCCACCACCCCATCTTGTCTCTCACTTCACTTTTCAAACAATTTGCATGAGGAGGACAACTAACCTGAAGGGGACTGCAAGGCTTGGGCTGGGGCTACTCCTCAGGAGATTCTCAAAACCCTCAGGTCTCAGGAATCCATCTCCAGCCACCCACAATGGGGGGTATTTTGCTCTCTAGCCCTTGTCCCCTCCTCCTCCCTCCTCCTCCCTTCTCTCTCTGTCTTCCTCTTGCGGCTCCCATCCAAAAGGCCCTTTGCCAATTCCAACTGAACATCCAACATCAGACATTAATTCAGCCAACTGGTAAGATCTGCCCTTCCCTGGCCTTCTTGCAGTACCCAGGAAAGTCAAGTCTGACATCCCAGTTCTTGGAGGACCAGTGGGACTAAGCTAGAAGTAATCTTGGGGACACCCAGTTTCTTCTCAGCTTGACCATCCTCTTCGTGAAGAGGATTCTAGGTCTCTGTCTTTTGTCTGGAAATGCCTAGAACAAAACAGACACCCTTGGTTTCCTCTTACCAGTCCACATGAGTGCCAGACAGTCCCACATTCCTACTGGCCTGTCTCCTTCACAACCTCACCAAACTTGGCTTACGGGAAGCATAAAGCCAAAGTGTTTGTTTTTTTCATTGCAACATGGCCTGGCCCCAACACAAATTAGATAATGACAAGCAATGGCCCACAAATGACACCTTTGACTTTCAAATTCTCAGGGACCTTGACAACTTTATAACCAGGAATGGCAAATGGCGAGAACTTCTTTATATTCAGGCTTTCTTCTACCTGAGATCCCGACCCTTCCTATGTCAAGCTTGCACCCCTCATGAAATCCTTCTTATTAATGAAAACCCTCCCGGGTCTCTCCTTCCTCCAAAACTCCTTCCTTTTAAACCCCTTCCTCTGAAACCCCTTTTGACCCTACAGGTGAACCCTCTCCATATTCTCATCCCCCTGCATCCGCTCCTTGCCTGGCCAAACCTTCAGTGCTGGTGGCTCCTCCTGCCCCCAACCGTTCTGCCCTAAACCCTGCTCCTCCTCCTTCTCCACTTGTTAGCCATTCAAAAACTACTCTAACCAGTCAAATCACCTCTGCCATTCTCCCTCTCCAGGAAGTGGCTGGGGTTGAAGGCATTGCTCGAGTTCATGTCCCTTTCTCCATGTCTGATTTGTCACAAATCAAACAGCATCTGGATCTTTCTCTGAAGATCCATCTCATTATCGCAGGGAATTCATACACATAACACAATCCTTCAATTTAACTTGGCATGATATGGATCTTTCTCTGAAGATCCATCTCATTATCGCAGGGAATTCATACACATAACACAATCCTTTAATTTAACTTGGCATGATATTTATGTAATTCTAGCCTCCACTCTCACCCCTGATAAAAAGCACTCAGCTTAATTAAAATGGATATCCAAGCTATGAGTATATTCAAAAGGCCTTTATGTTTTTCTTTTCATAAATCTTGTTTTCCTGGAAAAGGTTTTCCCCCCATCGACTTAAATACTTTTCTTCACTCTTGCCACTCTTGGTGCATGCATGAAAGACCCTAAAATGACTTCCAGTGGCCCTGGACTCCTTGGAAAAACAGAAAAGTGCCATAAATCCCATTTTGGGAAAAATCTCTGTCTTCCTCATGGAACCCCTGGAATTAGAGGGGAATAAGTACCCATCAAAATCTTTGTCTTTCAACTATACTTGTTTATTAGGCCCTGGAAATTGTTTTCCTAGCCCTGTTCTTAAAAGGCCTCACCTAAAGGCCAATAATCCAGCTGGGAAATTAACAACAAAAAAAATCTTACAACTATTGGATCTTCTTCTGGTCATCTGTGTGGCTATATATGTGTTATGTGTCCAGTGTCTATTTAAAAAGCTCTAATTAATTGGCTTAATTAAAATAAGCATTTAAATCAAATATTTTTAGGGGAAAAGTAAAAGCTGTGGAACCTTTCAGTTCATGTGACTTCAATCTTTAAAACTTACTGGTACAGTAAGATTAGAAATGTCTTAAGAGTTGCCAGCATACATTTTTGTTTACATTTATTAATCAAGCAATTCCAGACTTATCTCTGCCAAATACTATAAGATGTCAAAATGTGGCATAGAGGCTACAAAACTGTAACTCAGTCCAAACACAATAATCTTTGCTTGTTTAATTGTTTAATAAATGAAACATTAATATTGGTTTAATGAAGATAACTACAGCTTGAACTATTTAGTAAAAGATCCTAACTTCTTTTTTTGTTGTTGCTCTCTCTTTTTTTTTTTTTTTTTTCATTTTTTAATTTTTTTTTTTTTTTGAGACAGAGTCACACTCTGTCGCCCAGGCTGGAGTACAATGGCATGACCTCAGCTCACTGCAACCTCCACCTCTCTGCCTCCCAGGTTCAAGTGATTTTCCTGCCTCAGCGTCCTGAGTAGCTGGGACTACAGGCACCTGCCACCACACCCAGCAATATATCCTAATTCCTGATATGTGGCCTTAGGCAGTCTAGTCCACAGACATGAAGGAAGTTTGTTCTGGGAAAGAACTGTTATCATCTTTGTTTCAAAGCTAAACTATAAGTTAATAAAAATAGAAAAGGCCTGGGAACATGTGAAAATAGCCATAACCCCTAGCTATGCAAAAGATATTAAGGAAAAAGAGTTTATATGTAAAGAATCTTAAATGGTAAATTCTTGTCCTAAAGTGAATTCACTCGTTTAAAGAGAGGGATGTTTACAACAAGTCAGAAAGTTGAAGCATGTCAGAGATTGTGAAAGTTGTGAAAAATTTTATAAAAGGGAATTTATGCAGGAAGTGTTGTACAACTTAAAAGTGATTAGACCTCATGAATGCTTTATAAAATGCCACTGTAACTCGTAGCTATACAACTTGCCTGCTTTGCAACTGGGTATGACCTAGGACACATGGAGTTAAATGCTGGAAGAAGCCAAACCTTATTTGCACTTCTGTCTAGGTCTTAGACTCTACACCTAGTACATAATTAAAATCCGAAACTTAGCAACAAAAGTAAAGGTTGCTAAAAGTTAACAGTGTAACATGTATTTAAGACTATTGAAAAAGTAGTTTACATATACTTTTGGTAAAAATATTATAAGGAGGAATGAGAATGTGGATTTTTACCTAGATCAAAGGCTAAAGAATTGTTTTGAAGGTTTAAGAATTTAAAAGAAAATTCTGTTTGTAAACATATTGGCTAAAGTTGAAGGGGTATCATCCAGTTTTCCGTAAATTGAGCATGAAAAGAAAAGCACAATGGGTTTCTCTTAAAGCACCAACTTGCTCTTTAACAAACATTATGAAAAGTATGTAAAGGGCTAAAAAGGGTCTATAAAAACCTTACCTTATGGTTAAACATTAAAATTGGGTAAATGTATCTACAAGGTTTTATTAAAAAATGAGTTTAACATTAATAGCATACTAATATAAAGGTAAAATTTAGTTTATTTGGTATAAAATCATATAGGAAGCATTGTCAAATATAAAATGGTGTTTGGCGTTCTTTGGGCTGTATTTGTATAAATATGTTATTGGTATGTGTTCCAAAGTTATAGGAGGCTCCTATAATTCTGATGTATTTTAATGTACTTTATCAGTAATAATTATAATTGTTATGTTAAAATTATTGTGTCCCACAAAGGTAACGGATATCCTTGACAATTGTGACTTTAACTAAAACTTTTTGTCATCCATAAATGATTGTTGTCTTGTTTCTGGTCCTCTAGAGATTAAAGTAATCTTTTTCATTTTTTTTTTAGTATTTTTAAGTTAGGGCAATATAGTTATTTGCATAGGTGCAATAAGAATCTATTTTCTTTTGTAACAGGACACAATTGGAAAAACTGGTTATTTTACTAGGGCTTTGACTGGAATGGTGTGCTCTCCTTTAAGGAATCTAACTTGACTTATGAAGCCAAGAAAGCCCTTGGAAACTGGCCTCATTTTTTTGTGTACACAGTCCCCGTACAGGGTTTCTGATCTGTGCTAAGTAAACAATGTCACTTTCAGACAGGCCAGGAACCCCAAGTTATCTTAAAAACTCAAGAGGAGAGGAATTCACCCAACTCATAGGTATTTAATGGTATAGGTCCAAGGCTGGGCTCAGCTCTAAAAGATCTTATCTCAGATTCCTTCTATGGAACAAAGTTCCATCAATGCTAATTTAAAAGGCCTATGTAGCCAGGCGCGGTGGCTCACGCCTGTAATCCTAGCACTTTGGGAGGCCGAGGTGGGTGGATCACCTGAGGTCAGGAGTTCAAGACCAGCCTGGCCATCAGGGTGAAACTCCATCTTAAAAAAAAAAGAAAAGAAAAGAAAAGAAAAAAAGAAAAATTAAAAAAAAAGGCCTATGTAATAAATAATTATTCTTGCTGCACTGTATGCAAATACTTAAACCAAGTATAAGAAAGCAAACCAGTCCTACCATTATTTGTCTTTTAATAATGGTTACTAACAGAAAATAACACATGGGCATTTCCAAACATGCACCTCTGCCTCTCATTAAGTTAAGGAATGTTGCTTCTATCTCAACCAATCGGGTCTAGTAAGAAACACTGTTAAATAACTTAAAGAAAGGGCCAAAAAGCTAAGGGAATACCAAAACAGTTAAATAAATTCTTGGTTTGGGAACAAAACCCATCCCATTTCAGGGCCCTCTCCTAATGATATGCCTAGGACTAATGTTTTTACCCTGCCTATTTAATCTTTTTAAAAATTTTTTAACTGACAGGATCATGGCCATTTCACAGACAACTACCCAAAAACATCCATAGACAGCGTTACTCCTTCAGTCAATCTGAGACCAGAAAACTCTCCATCCTCCATCAGCAGGAAGTAGCCAGAAAGAAAATGCCACCCTTCGTCCTTTTTATAACCATAGGGTCTGGATTAACAGAGCAGGAGCATCGCCATCTTGGACAAGCACCACCCTTTTAAAGTTCCCCTTGATCAGCCACCTAATTCCAACCCAAAGGCCATCATCCTAATGCTTAATGCCAGCATGCCCATGTACCACAAATGACATCTCTGACCAGAAACATTCCAACTCTAAGATAAACCCCTCCCCAACCAGAGACATGCCAGCCCTGAGATAACCTCCCCTCTGGCCAGAGATATGTCAGCCCCAAGGTAACCACCTCTCTGACCAGAGACATTCCAACCCTGCAATAAACTTCTCCACACAGAAACATTCCAAGCCTGTGATAAACTCTCTCACCCTAAAACCCTTAAATGCTCTTAGTCTGTAAGAGAGAGTGCTCCTGACTTAAACTGGTGAAAGCCCCTCTCAAGTTTATTCTCCAAAATAAACCTGTCTTTGACTGTTGAGCCACTTTGCGTGTTTCTTTCCTCTTTCTTTAATTCTTACACCCTGGTCACTCATATTTGGCTCAGAATAAATCTTTGAAAATATTTTACAGAGTTTGACTCTTTTCATCAATACAGAAAAGACCCAAAAAGACTGAAAGAAGCAGAACCCCAGAAGCAACCCCACAATCAAACACGAGGGACTCAGATGAGAATGGACAATAAGTTTTTATTGTGTCATTCTACTGGAAGGTTGGGGATTGCTTACTGCTACAGCAGAGTGGATTCTATTCTAACAAATACACAAAGAAAGAGATCACAGACCCCCTGCCTGGGCAGAAGGGAGGTGGTAGATGATGAAATGAACTGTAGGAACAGCCACTAGCCTCCCGCTCATGGTGAGGTAGGACTGACCTGTCTCCTGGAAGCCCATGCCCTGGTAGAGGGCCAGGGCAGAGAACTACACTGTATTTATGCCAAGGACAAATTCACTGTAGCCCTGGTCCCAGGCAAACTGGAGGACAGTCCTGACCAGGGCTTTTGCTGTCCCTGATGACAGTGCTCAATATCCACAAAGAGGTAAAACAGCCACACCTACTTCTCCCTCAAGGTGGGATGGTCAACGGGCAGAGCTCCCACCATGCCCACCACTTTCTCTTCAGACTCATCCTACTCAGGTAGGATTTGGTGATGTCAGACATGTCTGTGTGCAGTGTCCTGTCTTCATACTTCCTCCAGGGATGTTTGGCAAAGAACCTCAGGGCACAGAGGAGGCTGGGGCTGAGGCTGAACACCATGAGGCACCAGGAGCCAGAGAGCAGGAGTAGTGTGAGGGGTCCCCCAGGTAAGAGCACAAGTGCTCGGGGAAGCTTCAGCAATTGGAGGAAGGTGGTCAAGGCGTGCTCATTCACCCCCGTGGAGAAGAAGCCCATGACACACTTATGGTTGCTCTCTCGGTATTTGCGGATGTGATAAGGAGCCATGGACGGACTTCTGTATCTGAAATCTCAAAGTCCAGAAGAGAGAGCTAGACTCCCGCACAACTTTACAGCAGTCCTGAGGAACAAAGAGGAAACCAGGTGAATGCCTGCATGGCTTCCGGCCTTCCAGGAACGGGAGACCTGCTCAAGGGTGTGTCTTTCTGCTTTTGCCCACGAGGAAGCAGGCCTCTGCCACTGGGAGAAGGTAGGGTCAGAAAGACCTGCACTGGAAACTGGTTCCATCCCTTTCTAGCTGTATGACCTCGGGCATGTTACTTACCCTCTCTGAGCCTCCATTTCTTCATCTATAAAGCCTTGATAGATGAACTACTCACCCCTCCTCCCTCTTTTCCCCTTTCCTGGATCTCTCAGGTTCTTGGTGAATTGAGGGGACACCTACCACAGGCAGGCCACATATCCAACCCTTTGGTCTTTCTCCAAGGACCATACATTGCAGAAAATCTGTATCCAAACATGAGTTTCAGTAAAGACGCCTTCTCCCTTGATAACAAATGTTTAGGTTGCTGAGGGGAGCATAAAGGCCAAGCACAAAAAACAGCCCAACCTCCAGATCCCAAGGAAGGTGCAGGCTGAGAGCCCTGTCCTTCCACCCATGTCCCATTGTCTGTCACCACAAGAGCCTTGAGTGTCCAGGGAGCTTCAGCTCTCAGCCACTCACTGGCATCCAGAAGATAGTGTCCAGGGCCCAACCACCCCTGGAAAGCAGGCTAGCTGCCCCCTCATTGGTTGGCTCCTGAATTTTTGGTAATCATAAACCCTGGGGTCAAATTTCTGGGCTGTAACACAGCAGGGAGTGCATTCCCAAGTGCATTCCTCCATGTGGTCGCAGGGAATGAGCCCGGGGCAGGAGAGCCCGGCAGGCTGAGGGTCTGCAGTGTGCCAGGCCTGGGCTTGGCATGGAGGCACCAGATGTCAGAGGTGTGGCTGCCACCCAGGAGGACACACCTGATGGGGCTCTGGGAACAGGACAATGGTGGAGATGTCACATCCAGAATAACTGTGTTAGGAGGGTGAACTTGACAGGAGTTTTACATTGCAGGTCTCAAAAAGGCACCTAAAGTTGCCTTAAGTAATGGAGGTGCAGGAAACCACCAACTGTAGGAAGACAGACAGGGTGACCTGAAAGTGGGTTTGACCTGGTGTTTTACTGCCATTCTGTGCATGGCGTCAGCTTTCTCCCAAGATTGGCACCTTATAGGACTTAGGTGTTTGCCAGCCCAGTTGAAGCTGTCTGCTTCCTTGCTCACCACCAGCAGAAAGGTGGTGGCTATGCCTGTAGTCCAGGTGACGGAGAAGGTTTACATGGGGACTCAGTCACACTTTCTAGGAACTAGATGTACGTTTCATAGCAGGAGCCAGGTTATAGTAAAGGAGTCCTGGCCCGAGGATACCAGCACCCCATAGAGATGGAGATTTCAGGGAGCTCAGGGACTGAGGGGCTGAGTGACAGTGAGCACTGCCCACAGAGGGGGCGCCCTTGAGTCAGGAGGGGTGGGAAACGGGTGCGGATCTGCAGCCGAAAGAGGCCCACCCAGGTGAGCACAGGTAGCGCTGATGGTGGACAGAGAGGAAGAGCCTGCTGGTTGGGAGGGGAAGGCAGGGCCTGTAGCTGGTTTGGGAATTCCCAAGTTGAGCAAAGAGTGTGCCAAGTCCTCTGGCTGGACTTGTTAACAAAAGCACCAAACTCTTAAATTATCTGAAAGGGGTATCTTCTGAGCCAATGAATGGCCATGGCCTTGGGAAGTCTCAAGGGGTCTTGAAAAAGTTTCCCTGGGACAGTCGTTTTACACATTTGAGGAGACAGGAATTGGAGTAACATCATAAGTCAACCCATGGAAGGTGTACATTGATTCAGCCTAACAAGGTGGGATATCTTGAAGTGGGATGGGGGAAGGTCATTATAGGTCGCAAGTGGATATGAAGATTTTCTGATTGGCAATTGGTTGAAAGAGTTCAGCTTTGTCTAAAGACAGAAAGTCAGTACAAATGAATGCTTCAGTTCAGAGAGAGGGGGTTTGCCTCTGTCCCATGATGCTGTCCCAGAGTCAGGGAGGTAAGTCAGCCACAGTATCCTGAGTCAATTTAAAACCCATTGAAGGAGCTTCTGTGATTTCTAGGGTGTGTGTTAATTCTGGCCTTGCATGGCCTCTCAGGTGTTGTTCGTAATCTGTACCTGATTGTCACAGAGTCCGTTCTGAATAATCTAATGATGCCTATTTTAACATTTATGCTGGTCAGTTTTGGGCCCTATGCTCCAAAAATACAGGCTCTCATGAAGGTTCTCTTCCATCATAGCAAGAAATTCATTTATTCAGGTTTCCCTGGGGTCCCCTTGACTAAGAGGGGGTCTGTTCCATTGGCTGGGGTCTCAGGATTGCAGGCCTTAGGACAGCCTCACGGCATGGTGCAGGGCGCTTGGCTGGATTTTCCTGAACCCTGAACTCCATGGCTCATGGGATAAGGGAGCTGTGGGCCACCTGGATTCTGCTGAGATTCTTTCCCCAGGTGCAGGTGCGGGTTTGGCCTTGGCCCTTTCTGTTCCTTTCAGAAGCCCACAGAGGGGAGGACAGGACGCTTTGGGGTCAGGGACAGAGGCTCCTGTCACTGAGACTTTGCACTCCTGGGAAGAGACTATTGTTGCAGTTTGTCTGCCTCTCTGCAGCACTGATGTGTAGCCCCAACAATTCCAGTCCACTCTTGGCAGCCAGCCTTGAACATAGAACTGATCAGCCACATGGAAAACCTGAAACAAAGCCTCTAAAATGCAGCCTCTCAAAAACGCTCACCAGAGCTGGGTGCAGTTGCTCACGCCTGTAATCCCAATGGGTGGATCACCTGAGGTCAGGAGTTCAAGGCCAGCCTGGCCAATGTAGTGAAACCCCATCTCTACCGAAAATATAAAAATTTTCCAGGTGTGGTGGGTGCACCTGTAGTCCCAGCTGCTCAGGAGGCTGAGGCAGGAGAATTGTTTAAACCCAGGAGGCAGAGGTTACAGTTAGCCAAGTTAGCACCACTGCACTCCAGCCTGGGAAACAGAGTGAGACTCTGTCTCAAAAACAAACAAACAAAATGCGCACCAGAGTTTTCTTAATCAGACTTGGCATAGCCAGTGAGCTTCTGCCGCCTGCTGTGACATGAGTGCTGTTTTTCCCACTAAAAGCCCAGACCTCTGACTTGGGAGATGGGGCTCAGCTGCAGCCTCCTCAGCTAACCGTGAAGGGCTGCGTGGGCATCACAGGGGCTCCTTAAACTCGCAGTGGTGTGCAGATTTGTGGGCTCACTTTCTACATCAGATCTTCAAAGGTGTCTGTGACCCCAAAAGGTTGGAAACTATTAAATTTGATCATTTCTGAAATGTCTTCCAATTCAAAAGTCCTCAGTTCCAGTTCATTTTCAATTCCTAAATAAAGGGATGGGTCCTGGAGCCTCCTGGGAAGCCGGCTGCAACTGAGCACTTGCTGCAGATAATACCGGAAGTGCAAACCCAAAGACGCATGTGTCTGGCCTGCATGTGGAAGCTTTCATAGTCAGGTCTTGCTCTGCAACAGTGGGGGGTGACCAGGGAAGCCTATGTGAGGGGCAGGGGGAGACCAGCAGCCCAGCCTGGAGAGCTGCCTTAACCACAGCTCACCTCACTTCCTCAGGGCTAAGGGTTTCTTGAAGGGAATATGCAGATTTATAAAAATACTAAGCAAGCTGGGTGTTTGTTTTTTTTTTAGCGTAAGGAAAAAAAACCAAATTTTCACTCCAAGGACCCTGTGTTGGGCTCAGAAGAACTGGTGGCACAACTGAGGAGTCCCGGAACACTGCTCTCAGAAACAGTGTTAGGGCAATAAAAAAAATAAAAAAGACAACAAAGAGGCTTGATTCTCCCTGTTAAAAACAAGGGAAGCGGTGTCCTCTCTCCCTTTTCTTAGAGCGTTTTCTTTGGAAAACTTGTCATTGTAAATCCTTCCTCTGCTCCTTTGAGGGGCATGCAAAGCTTTTTGACAGTGAAATAAGCCTCTTCTCAGCTTTGCAACCCAGGACTGTGTTCCTGAAGGATCTGGGAGCCCAGTCTTTGAAATGCCATCATCAGGGCAGCCAGGGCCCTATCTGCCAGCCTCAGTGGGAGCCTACCATCCCCTCTGAGTGGTAAATCTACCTCCTGACATAAAGATAAGAGTTTATTTTCCTCTGTAACAAGGTAATTAGCAAACGCAGGTGGTCAGGTAAATTGAGGTTGAATCTCCAATGAAATGGGTGTGACCAAAGGTGCTGTGCAGTCCCCTGACTAAGCATGGCTTTTCTTGAGAACGTGTGCAGTGTGCAATGGGTTGGACCCACTGGCTAATTTAGCGACGAGATTTCTGTCTTTGCAGCGCCTTAGCGGATCATTGCCTGTGATGTGCATCTCACTCTGGGTTAATGCCTCTTCAGTGATGAAAGTGTTTTCTTCCTCTTCTACCTCTGCAGAGGCTTGCTGGGACTGATTGTAATTCTATTTCCCCACTGCCAGTGGACAGACTTAGAGGGTCAGGAAGCTGGGAAGGAATTTAGAACCCACGCTTAGGCCTTCCACACTCTTCAGGCACCATCAGCAGCAGAACTTTAGAGTCTTCCTGAGACTCCATACTGCCTGGAAAAAGGAATTCATTCTCTTTCATTGCTGACACTCCTGGGTGAGTGCATGTGGCAGTTAGACTCTCCCCAACCCACCTTGTACCTGCTTCCACTACAGGGGACCCCAAGAGGCCTATTCCTGCTTGCTCAGTGCACCCCCAAAAAAGGGACACTGGGAGATGAGGATCCTGTCGGGGGGCAGGTGTTGGTCAAGGTGAATGTGAATGTGCAGGAAGAAAATGGAGCCCTCCCCTGATAACCCGACAGGGTCAGGGATGCGGTGGGAGTGCTCAGGAAGCCATGGCTCCTGGCTGGGGCCATGGACCTGCCTCAGCAGCTGGAGTCTGACTTCTTGGGGTTGCGTTCTGACTCCCCCTCCCACACACAGGCTCTTTGCCCTCTAGAGGCCAAGGGGCAATGGCAGTAAGGGTAAGGTTGGTGGGGGTTCCTAGGAAGCAGGGGCACAGGTCCTGCTGTGGCCCTGGCTGCCCCTTGCCCAGGCTCCACCTGCACCCTGAGTCCCCCTGGCAAGACCTTTCTTCTTTCCATGAGGAACACCCTCACTTCCGCTGGGGCTTCTGCCAGGAAGAAGGGTGGGAGCTCTGCCGAGGTGTCCCTGTCAGTGACCACTACAGCAGGAGGCATCTGCCAGGCCTCTCTGTACAGGAGCTGCCCCTGGGCCTTGTGTGTAAAATGGGGGTAATAACAGTATCATCTACCTCATAAGGTTGCTGTGAGAATTAAATGGGTTCCTACAAGTGAAAAACACTTAGAACCAGGATCCAGGGGCTTGTAAGGGGTGAGCTGGAGTAGCCATGGTAAGTAAGGAGAGGGAGGTGAACTGATGGGTATAAAATCACCAAGGCAAAAATTTATTTAAAAACAGTAACAATAAGCAGCTGGGTGGCTCATGCCTGTAATCCCAGCACTTTGGGAGGTGCAGCAGAAGCATCACTGGAGTCCAGGAGTTTGAGACCAGTCTGGGCAACATAGTGAGACCTCATCTCTACAAAGGAAAATGACTAAGGCAAGAAGCTAGTACACTGTAGGCATTCCGTAAGTGTACAATCTTTATTCCAATTATATAAAAATAAAATATATTTGAGTAGAAATAGAACTCTAGAAGGCAATAACAAATAATAGTAACTGGTTATCTTTTAAAATAATGTAAGGTAGCACTAGAAGTATTTTTCTTTTTTATACCATTCTGTGATTTAAACTTTTCTATAATGAACATATATTAGTTTTTATAATCAGGAAAGGAATATCAGTGTTTTCTTTAATGCTGAGAATTTCTGTTAATATTTTTGACATTTCACAAAACATCTTTTGTTGACATTCTACAAATGATACCATCCAATAATGTCCCAATACTTTCTTCTTGTGAAGAGAGTTTATATATCTGTAAAAATGAAAGATACATTATGACTTGCTGATAAAGTCATTCACTAATAATTGTCATTATATAAACATGTGTAAATGAAATTATTCCTCATTCAATTATTGAGTTCATGGAATAACAAACAACAAATGTGATTAAAATATTCAAAGTAGATGGCAATTTATTACTTGTATTCCTTTTAAACTGCCACTATGGAGGTAACTCCCAAGAACATAAAAACCAAATTCCTATCCATTTTAAAAGCACATATCTAAATATTAACTTCATAGTAAATTTATTTTATATTTTAAATATACTATGTAAGTTTGATATTTAAAGGAATTCACTTTCTTAATGTGGAGAATGCTTATGTCAGCTGAGTTTGTAATTATATTTTACATAAGCCCACACCTCCCAGTTCTTTGTATTATAATTATTTTTTAAGTAATTTAAAAAATTAACTTTCTCAAAAGTTAAAAAAAAAAAGAGCCCTGGTGATCAGTAGGCAAACAGCGTCAGCAGTACTGCTCCTCTATCACACTCCTTATAAAAACATGGACTGGCAAACCTTTTTGACTTCTGTAATATTTGTTATTTCAGGAAGATTTTCCAGAGAAACCTGATGACCTTCTACCTGAGATATCAGGTATTCTTGATTTATTTGTCTTTCTTCCTCTTCAATGTAAACAATTAGAATTGAAGTGTCATTTGCTGAGATACCAAATTTTTTCAAAGCCTCTGAAATCTAAGAGAAGAAAATGAAAAAACAAAAAACAAAGCAATTAACCATTGTTTCCTATGTCTGAAACATTTCCCCATCTGCCTTCTTCCTTGGTCAGGCTCTTACTTTTCATGTCCTAACAGTTCTCACTGCCTAGGTTTTCACTTGCAATGATTCCTTTCCAACATCCATTGGTACTTCCTTGAAAGCACTCCCTACTTAAAGGTACACCTTGTTCCTATGGAATCAAGCCCAGCCTTCTTGGCACTGCATGAAACCACCACTTCCCTCTGGCGCCCAGTGGCCCTCCAGCCAGGCGCTTCTGCCTTCTGGCCAGTCTGGCCTTCCTGGGGGTCCAGTCACATTTCATGCCTTTCTGCCTGTGGCCAAGCTTTGTCCTCTGCTTGCATGTCCCTTCTCCCCATGGCTTTGCTGTTGAACACGTGCTTCAAGCTCCACAGTTCCGATGCCACTCCCCACCACACCCTCCTCCCTCTGAAATGAATGGCTTCATTGCTGTACCCCTAGATTTGAATTCATTTCCCATTATATCATTTATCTTAGGGCATTTTTAACTTGTATTGTTTATGTCTGTCTTGTTTACATATTTACTTCTTCTGCCCCTAGAACTATAAACGGAACAGGGAAAAGTTCAATAGATATTTACCAAATTCTAGAGTTTCCTGAATTATGTCCAGTGATCTCAAGGAAACAGTAATTAGTAAATCTTATTCCAGGTACCGGGCAACTCTATTACCACACTGAGATAACTGCATTTTATCAACTTTTCAGTCATCTGTATTTTAACCTATGCCACAGGTTTCCTAACTTTTCTCTAGATGACATTAGTACCTGGCTCTTAATAATAGCCGCAGTAATACTTAAACTTCATCAGCAAAATTTCAGTCGTTTTTTTCATGTGCTACATGTGGGATGTCTTTAGCTCCATAACTTGCATTGAAAAAGCATGATTACAAGTATTTCAAACCACAGACTCTTCCTATGCACTGGGTGTGGGAGTGAGGATGTGTTAAGGACAGCTGTAGGTACCAGCCAGTTCCTGGTATATGAAAAGTACATGGATCCCACACTCAAGTTTGTGGGAAGAGGAAAAGATATGCGTGCCAGCACACAAAATATCCATGCCTAATGTTTTATCATTAAAGTTCTGTCAGCTTCTTAAGCAAAAATACTTGAGGGGTCTTCCTGACCCTATATAGTAAGAACAACAGATAAAATTAACCTCACTTAATTTAACTAAACTTTTGTTTACTCATATGTAAACTGTCTTAGTAAGAGGCAGGGTTAAACCTCAACTCTTTGTCCAGAGCTGTCTTCACTATTATTCTGGTTTATTACTAACCACTGGCTTGCAGGAATTTAGCCTCCAACCCAACACTGGGGAACACGTATGTTATTATGACAAGGTCAACAGAAATAGGAAAGTCCACATTACATTGTTATTTGGGGAAAGGCTGTAAATAATTTCAGTAGATAGAATTCTTGTCTTCATTTTTCCCAGTTTGTAGAGGTGAACTGCTTTGTTTGCTGCCACAAGTATCTGAAATGGATCGACAATCTACCAAACAGAGCAAAAAGAATTAATTACACATGGAGAATCTGTACTGCCTGGAAACACAGGCATTTCCCATGTTAGAGCTGGATCACAACCATTTCTGTTTCCTAGGGCAGGACCCAGCACTTCTGCCCCTATTCACTGTTGTAGTCAAGGCTGGCTTCATCTGACTTGAGCAAAAATTTTTTTCCCCAAAAGGTGACAGAATTTTAGGCTACGCTATAACATCACAAAAATTAATATATACTTAAATGCCTGTATGGCTTTTTTTTTTTTTTTTTGAGAGAGAGTTTCACTCTTGTCACCCTGACTGGAGTGCAGTGGTGCAATCGAAATTCACTGCAACCTCTGCCTCTCAGGTTCAAGTGACTCTCCTGCCTCAGCCTCCCAAGTAGCTGGGATTACAGGCACCACCACCACGCTCAGCTAATTTTTTTATATTTTTAGTTGAGACAGGGTTTCACCATGTTGGCCAGGCTGGTCTTAAACTCCTGACCTCAGGTGATACCTGCTTTGGCCTCCCAAAGTGCTGGGATTATAGGTGTGAGCCACCACACCTGGCCAACCCATTCAGTCTTAAAATTTATATTTACCACTGTAGGATTTATCAGTGATCCATCGATGGTGCCTTCCATGGCTTTTCTTGTCAAGTCTCCTGCATTTTTTACATCTTTAAATAACAGGAGGGTCATCCTGTATTCAGGAAATAGGTCCAGCTGATGTGTTAACTGCATTTGACAGATAAGCAGGATTCTACTGCACACAAAATGAAAAAACCAAGAGGTATCTTTTGTTTAAAAGTTAACATTAGAAATCATTTCTTAAGAAATATTCAATAACTTTGACAGTAACATGATTTAAAGTGTTAAACTAGAAAAGTCCATTGCAAAAGCCCACTGGGCATCCTCATGAGCTGTTGCCTTTCTAACCCTGCTGAGCTGTTTCTAGTTCCGCTGCTATTCCTGAAAAGCCAAGGGGCCCAGCTGGTTGCTGTTTGTTCAGATGAGGCAGGCTCAGATGCATAGTTGAAAGGCTGCTTCCCCAGTAGACAAGTCGTAGCAGAATGTCAGGAATTTTTTAAACCAAAGGTTACTTACGGTATTAATGAAGCCTTACTCTATCTTAGTCTTTTCAACTTCTGATCTCATCATTTTATTTATATTTTAGCAAGGCCTACACATACATATTAAGGAAGAAAATAATTTTAAAGAACGAAGTATCATACTTGACCCAAAGATTTTCATTCCACACATGGAAATTAAGCAGAGAGGGTATGATTATTAAATAATCAATCCTGCTCCTTTCTTGGACATAAGCTTAACAAGGAAAGGTTATTATCTATAAAGACATAAAAGAAACATAAAAGACGACATGAATAACTAGAAAGACATGACCATATCTTTGAATGGAAAAACTATGTATCGCAAACATTTCTTTAAAACAATTTCAATCAATTTCTTAATAAGATATTTTGGGGTGGCAATTTGATAGACTCATTCTATCCTTTTACCTGGCAGATTATATTTCTAGAACTCTTTCTGATGGAATTCATTAGGAATCTAAGAATTATAAGATGTTCCTCTCATTATTTTAACAGTAAAAAGCTGAAAACAACTTATCTAGCTAATGACAGAATTAGTTGTGATTTAACAACCATTAAAACGTGGTCTTAATGGTGTGTAAAAATGGCAATAAATAACGTCAAGTAAAAACATCTGAATGAAAAACAACACAAATTGTGGTCAAATCGTGGGCTTTTAAGAAAGCTTTTAAACAAATATTAAAAAGAAAACACACCAAAAAGTTAATGTTATCACTCACTTAGAATTACATTTGACTTTATTTTTGTTACAAACAGAAAAAAAAATATTTGCGAACAATATCCTGGCACACAGTTCAATCTTTAGTCATGCCAAAGGGAAAAAAATGGATACAGAAAGATATAATCAGTAGGATACCAATTATATAAAAAGATGCACATATTTTTTTTTAAAAACGCATGAAGGAAACACTAAAATATGACCATCTTGTGTAGTGAGATTATGAGGTAATTTTTATTGTCCTTTATACAAAGTATTTTATTATGTATGCTCTGAATTTTCTACAGTGAGCAAACAAAACATGAGTACACATAATCAGAAAGGGAAAAAATTGTGGTTTTAACACTGGGGGGAAGAACTCTTAGAAAACCTCAAAATAGTTTGTTCTTGTTTACTGTAATTCACTCACTCAGGCCAGAAACTTGGAATCATCGTTGGGTACCCAACCTGTCACTCAAATCCTATAAATTGATAAATTTATAGGATTTATCAAATCCATAAAGTCCTGAATTTTCACCTCCTGAATATACTTTTGATTCGTCCACTTCTCTCCCATATGTAGGCTAGGTCACCACCGCTCATCTACAGCGGTAGCCTCCTAAGTGGTTTCTCACAATTCCTGCCCTCTCATAATCCAGTCTTCCCCCGAAGTTATAGTGATCCTTTCAAAATGTACATCAGATCTAGTCGTTGTGCTGCTCTTATGACAAAGCGCCTACTTTGTGTCACGGTGATCCATACCGTAATATCTGGTCCCTGTCTCCCTCTTCTGCTACCGCCGCAATGGCCTTCTCTAAGCTCAAGTCACCAAGCTTTCTCCCCGATTCTGCCCTATCGGACAGGTAGTTCCCTCTCTCCTTTCAGCTCCGCTTGACCACTCTTCCCTCCTTTCAACTCCATTTAGAGTCCATGCAGCGCCCAGAACCCCGGGACTAGGGCTCTTTTTAGTCTGAGGACTAGCTCCCTTTTGGTCCCAATCACAACTTTAAAGACTCTTGCGCCTATCCACTGTCTGTCTCCTCACTGAACGATATTTCTTGAGGGGACAGACTGACTCTATCATTCTCGTGCTCCATTCCCGGAGGCTGGCCTCGTTGGCGCTTGATAAACACCAGCTGAAGAACCCGCAGCCATTGTCCCAAGGACACTATTAAAGCTGCCCGGACCCTCCCCTTCCCGAGCCGGCCCATTAGTGCACCAGGAAAACTCACCATCCAGTCCCCAGTGTGTCTCTGTTGTGCAATCATCACCACAATCCTCTCGCAGAACACTTTCATCATTCCTAACAAGAATTCTGTACCCATTAAACACTAACTCTCTATTCTCCCCTCCCCCAGCCCCTAGAAATCACCATTCTGTTTTCTGTATCTATGAATTTGACTGTTCTAGGTATCACATATAAGTGAAACTATATAATATTTGTCCTGTTGTATTTGGCTTTATGTCTCCCACATTTAAGTATCAGAATTTCATTTCTTTTTAAGGCTGAGCAGTATCATTATAGGTATATGTCCTATTTTATCAATTCAGCCACTGATGGACATTTGGGTTGTTTGTATCTTTTGCCTATTGTGAATAATGGTGGTATGCAAATATCTATTAAAGGGCCTGCTTTCAATTATTTTGGGTATATATCCAGAAGTGGAATTGCTAGGCCATATGGTAATTCTATGTTTAATTTTTTGAGGAACCACCATACTGTTTTCCACAGTGGCTTGTTTTACATTCCCACCAACAGTGTACAAACGTTCCAATTTCTACTCACTCTTGCTAACACTGGTTTATTTTCTGATTAAAAAAATTTATAGCCATCCTAATGAGTGTGAATTGGTATCTTATTATGGTCTTGGTTTGCATTTTATTTTATTTTTCCCATAACTCAGAATGCAGTAAGATATTTTATTTATTTTTCAAGACAGGGTCTTGTTCTTTCACCCACGCTGGAGTGCAGTGGTGTAATCCAGCTCACCACAGCCTTAACTCCTGGACTCAAGCAATCCTTCCACCTTGGCCTGCCAAGTAGCTGGGACTACAAGCACGTGCCACCATTCCCAGCTAATTTTTAAATTTTTTGTAGATATGAGGTCTCACTATGTTGCCTAGGGTGGTCTTGAACTCCTGGACTCAAGCAAATCTCCCAACTCAGCCTCCCAAACTGCTGGGATTATATGTATGAGGTACCACTCCCAGCTTGGTATGCATTTACCTAATCATTAGTCATGCTGAGCATCTTTTTTGTGCTTATTGGTGACTTGTACATCTGTTTTGGAGAAATGTCTATTCAAGTCCTTTGCCCATTTTGGAATCAGATTATTTTCTTTCTGAGTTGTAGGGATTTAAAGAATATTCTGGACATTAATCCCTTATCAGATATATGTTTGCAAATATCCTGTGAGTTGCCCTTTCTATATTGATACTGTCTTTTAATACTCGAGGATTATATTTCTGATTGAGCAAGTATACCATCTGGTCATAGAGAGCCTATTTTTGAAAGCTATAAAATTTCATAAGCCCTCTCTTACCATACACCTGAAGGCCACCTTAGGGAGAGAAGCGCTGCTGGGTATGGAGAGATTATTACAGAAATAGATCATTTTTTCCCCAAAAGAGCTAAGCATTTCTTAAAAGGTTCATCTTATTTAACCAGACAAAGCTGTAAAGTGGAGGGGATACCTAGTTGGTTTTTGGTCTTCCCTCACAACCTAGAGAGGTTCCCGGGAGAAAAAGAGATAAGCTGGAGAGAGAAAGAAATCAATGGATGTACCAACAGCCAACAAAAAGATTCTTCTAGACATCTTCAGGGAACCCAAGAGGAACGTAAAATTATGTAGCTCAGCACTGGGCTCCAGAGGAGGGACTCTTTGACTCTTCCCTCAAGAGAGTTGTATTATTCATTCATGCTAGAATCAGGCGGACTTCTGCAACCGAGGATCACTAACCCTGGGGAATTTCCACTTGAACACTTCAATGCTTCTTTATATGGACCATCATCCACTCATCTATGACTTAATCAGTCCAAAAAGCCAGGCTTATACTGCGAGGCAAATAATCATTTTATGGGGACATTGACTGATCCAAGATAAAATACCTAGAGATACTGGCATTTGAAAGTAACCAAGACATTTCTAGATGCCATCTTACTCCCTGTGGAAAGACCAACTAGTCAACAAGCCCCGTTATACACTGTTATCTTTATAGCACCTCATTCTTTTTTCTTTCATTTTTGAGATAGGGTCTCGCTCTATTGCCTAGGTGGGAGTACAGTAGCACCATCATAACTCACTGCAGCCTCAAACTCCTGGGCTCAAGTGATCCTCCTTCCACAGTCTCCCAAGTAATGGGGACTACAGGTGTACACCACGTCCTCATAATTTATTTATTATCTATTAATTTATTTTTGAGAAGGAGTCTCGCTCTGTCACTCAGGCTGGAGTGCAATGGCACGATCTCAGCTCACTGCAACTTCTGGCTTCCAGGTTCAAGCGATTCTCCTGCCTCAGACTCCTTAGTAGTGGAGATTACAGGTGCGTGCCACCATGCCCAGCTAATTTTTGTATTTTTAGTGTAGATGGGGTTTCACCATTTTGGTCAGGCTAGTCTCAAACTCCTGACCTTGTGATCTGCCTACTTCAGCCTCCCAAAGTGCTGGGATTACAGGTGTGAGCCACCGTGCCCAGACTATTTTTTATTTGTTGTAGAGATAGTCTCGTTATATTGCCCAGGCTGGTCTTGAACTCCTGACCTCAAGCAATCCTGCCACCTTGGCCTTCCAAAGCCCTGGGATTACAGGTGTGAGCCACTGTGGCTGGCCTAGTGGCTCATTCTTAAATATGAACAGACAGTTAATTATTACCAGAAAATTGAGGAAAGCTCTAACATAAATGACAAAGATCAAAATAAAAATACAGAAAAAAATTAACTCAGTGATAACAAATAATGCAAGAAGCAGAGGAAAATGGAAAAATCTCTTCAATATTCTTTAAAAATAAGATACTGTATCACCAAATAAGAAGAAAATGCTGCTTTAAAAAAAAATTCAGAGAACAAAAAGGCATTATTGGAAATTAAAAATAAAAACTCCTCAAAATTTAGAGCTTTATTTTCCTCTCACGTATAAGAAGCCTGGAAGTATGAAACTCCGAGGCTTCCACATTCCACACAGCAGGCAGGAGCAAGAAGTAAAGAAGGATATGTCTCTGTCCTCAAGAGACTTCGAGGAAGTCTTTCAGTCACCATTTCCATCCAGCTTAATAGAACGTAGTCATCCGGACAAACTTAGCTTGCAGAAGAGACTGAGAAATGAATTATGTGACCAGGTGACTAGTTAAACATGAGTTTTCCTATTAAGTAAAAAGAAGAGAATGAATCTAAAGATCACAGAAAAGTTGGAAGATAAAGACGTGAAATTTTATAATGTCTCATAAAGCAAAATAAAAAATAAAGTTAGATGGAAAATAGGAAAGTATGAGAAATGTTCTAGAAAGAGAAAGTGATATAAATTAAAGAGAGGAGGATATAAATTAAATATCACAACTATGCTTCATAACTGAAATAACCTGAGTCCCTTAATTGAAGGAACTCATCAAGTGCCCAACACTTTAAATAAAAAGGGCCCACACCAGTAATAAGTAACTCTTTGTTTGCCAGGTGTGGTGGCTCACGCCTATAATCCCAGCACTTTGGAAGGCCAAGGTGGGTGTATCACCTGAGGTCAGGGGTTTGAAACCAGCCTGGCCAACATGGCGAAACCCCGTCTCTAAAAAAAAAAAGTAACACTTGTTAAATTTTAAGTGTTTGCCAGGTATCATTTTAAGCACTTAACATGTATTAACCCCACTTAATTTTCAAAACAACAGTGTGAATACTGCTATTATTCCCATTCGATAAACTGAGGCAGATCATTTAGCTCTTAAGTGGTGGTTTTCTGTGTTCCTGCAGAGGAAAAATGCATTCAAATGTCTAACCTGATGACACTGTACAAGTACCAAAAAGGCATGAAAAGATGTATTGTGCACATTATAAGGTTTTCCATGTTTCAGACTTCCAAGCAGGTCAGCAAATAAGAGAGGCAGGAAGGGTGACTGGTTTTGGCTTTAATTGTGGCTAGTGGGTAGGGCTGGGGTAAGGGTTTTCATTAACAGGTTAGGGCTTGCAAGGTTTGAACTTCCCAAAGGAGGGTGCACTTTTTTTTACTGACTTGCCTACATGTAGGACAAGAAGTGAGAGTGAGTGTAGGGATTAAAAGCTGTCAGCTGGCCAGGTGTGGTGGCTCATACCTGTAATCTCAATACTTTGGGAGGGTGAAGTGGGCAGATACGTGAGGTCAGGAGTTCAAGATCAGCATGGCCAAGATGGTGAAACCCCGTCTGTACTGAAAATACAAAAATTAGCTGGGTGTGGTGGCATGCACCTGTAATTCCAGTTACTCGGGAGGCTGAGGCAGAATTGCTTGACCTTGGGAGGCAAAGGTTGCAGTGAGCCAAGATTGCGCACTGCACTCCAGCCTGGGCAACAGAGCCAGATTCTGTCTTAAATAATAAATAATAGGCTCGGCGCGGTGGCTTACGCCTGTAATCCTAGCACTCTGGGAGGCTGAGGCGGGTGGATCACCTGAGGTCAGAAGTTCAAGACCAGCCTGACCAACATGGTGAAACCCCATCTTTAAAAAAATAAAATAAAATAAAATAAAAAATAAAATAAATAAATAAATAAAAGCTGTCAGCAGTCAAATATTAAAAATAGAGTCTCTTTTTTAAAAGCTGCAATTCAAGAGAAAGCATTTGCAAGACTGTAGGGATAAGGACAGATCCTAAAAGTTTCCAGAAAGAAATAGGTCACACACAAACAAATCAGGAATCAGAAGAAAATCAGACTTTCCACAGCTAACACAGGAAGATAGAAACCAGTGGTGCAATAGCTTCAAAATTCAGAGGGATAATGATTTCTAAGCTAGAAATCTATGCCCAGCCATACTATCAATTCAGTGTGAGGGTGGAATAAAGGGATTTTCAGAAAAGCAAGGTCTCAAGAAATCTAATTCTCAGTTACCCTTTATCAGGGGCTACTGAAGGATATGCACTACTGTATTGTATATTTTCAATTTTCTGTATATGATGATGTTTGACATCTTTAAAAATCTGGCTGGGGGCTGGGCTCAGTAGCTCATGCCTGTTACTCTAGCACTTTGGGAGGCTGAGGCAAATAAATCACTTGAGCCCAGAAGACTGAGACCAGCCTGGGCAACATGGCAAAACACTGTCTCTACCAAAAATACAAAACTTAGCCGGCATGGTGCCTGTAGTCCTGGCTACTGGGGATGGGAGTGGGGTGGACTGAGGCGGGAGGATCTCCTGAGCCTGGGGAGGTGGAGGCTGCAGTGAGCTCCACTGCACTCTAGCCCGAATGACAGAATGAGGCCCTGTCTCAAAAAACAAAAACAAAAACAAAAAACAAAAAACAAAGCAAAACAAAAACCCTGGGAAGAAACTGCCCCTCCTGGGGTTGGTCTATTCTTAGAGATGGCAAAGGACTCAGTGGGAGTCATACTTTCTCTGTCTGGCCCACAGACCCTTAGAAGCAATATTCATCTGCTTTAATCATCCCAGAGCCAGGGACCAGGCAAATAGAGACCATCCCTATAGCTTAGAGCCTACCCAAATCATTCAAAGTTGCCATTCCTAAACCCAGCCCTGCCTTTCCCGCGGAAATCCCGATTAAGGTTCTAGCTTAGGCTTTTTCCTTGCTCCTGTCTTGGGCCACAAAGCCAAAACCTGGTGTTTCCCCTTGCCACCCTGTGTGGCATGCAGTGATCCCCTCTCTAAGACTTATAAGTATAATAAGCTTTGTTTTCATGAGCCTCTCCTGTGCCTCTCTTGTGGATGCACCTGACAGACCATGTCACAAAAACACAAAATCATCATCAAAATTAGAAAGCAAGAAAGAGGAAGATACATATAACCAAGGAAAGCGGGAGAGCTAAGAAAAGAGAAGAATTGGGGGGATTTATCAGCATGACAGTGAAGGGCCAAGACCTGTCCCGCAGTTATAGAGTGCAGGCTGCCTGCAGTGAGATGAGTGCTCCAGCAGTGATGTCTTCCAGAAAAACAGGAACTGATATGCCACCATTTAAAAAAATTCATAGCCATACTGACAGGTGATGTCATAGCTGGGAATGAGTTAATGATAAATGCACAGAAGACTAAGATGGACTTAATTAGTTTAGGAAAAGACAAAAGGAAAGTCATATAATCATACTACTCCTCTTTGTGGCTTAGCTACAAACAACAATAACAAATACACATATAGCATTTGGTATGTGGTAGGTACTGTTCTAAGTGTCTTACATTTATTAACTCATTACTCTCAGCAACTCATTTTACAGATCAGAAATATTTGGCAAAGACGTTAAGTAAAGGTACTTAACTTGTCAAATATTATACGGTATATTAGTCTCCTGCTGCTAAAACAAATTACCACAAACCTAATAGTTTAAACAATACAAATTCATTATCTTACAGTTCTGGAGGCCAAAGAGAGGTTTCTATGAGCTAAAATAGGGTGTTGGCAGTCCTGTATTCCTTCTGGAGCTCTAGGGGAAACTAATTTCCTAATCATTTCCATCTTCTAGAGGCCTCTTCCTCCATCTTCAAAGCTGGCAGCGTAGCATCTTCTCTCCCTCTGACTCTACTTCTGTCCTTACCACTCTCTGATTCTGATTCCTCTGCCTTCCTCTAACAGGGACTCTTGTGATTACATTTGGCCCACCTAGTAATCCAGGATAATCTCTCTATCTCAGAATCCTTAATTTAGTCACATCCTCAAAGTCCCTTTTACCATGTTAACATATTCATAGGTTCTGGGTAGCAGGGTGTGGGCACTTTTGAGGAGACAGTATTCAGCCTGTCAAATACAGCTAGGGGTAGAGGCATGATTCAAACCTAAGTAACTAAGTAAGAATTCCAGAGTTCTTACTCCTAATCACTGTGCTCTGGGTCCTTTATGACAATACTCACATAGTCATTGTCATTTTAATACCAAATATGGCTTTAAAAAGTTTGGGATATAACTGCATTGGGAGGATAGGGAAAGTATGTAGTAAGTGGCATTAGAGAGCTAATTCTTCATATTTCACAGCAGAAAGGCAATGGATAGACTAAATAGTCTAAAACAAAACAAAACAAAAATCCAATAATAAGTATATAGCATTTGTTAATATATGAAAAATATATATCTCAAAAGAAGCAGATAAAAGCAGAAAAGTGTTGCCTCAAGGGTGGCAGGGGGAACTGGTGATTTTTGTTATCAGCCGTGAAAAAACCAACTGATTTTAGAAACCGCATGTAGGTATTTCTTTGATTAAACACATTTCGTTAGAAAACCCCAAGGTGTGAATATGGAACTCTGTTTAAGGAGCTTCTGTTTGCAGTGTCCTCCCTGCCAGTCTTTACTGTCATGTTTCCCAGCTCCCTGACCTTCTTTTAGGATCCTGTTTCTTGTGTTTGGCTCTTTGCATGATAGCTGGGTTTGGCTGACTTACCTCAGCCTTAGCACCCTCCCTTGGACACAGCTTTGGTATTTGTCCTCCAACTGTAAGTCCTGGGGCTCTGGGTGTCTAAACCTTTGCTGTCAGAAGTGGGGCTAAACAACGACTTACCTGGCTTTGGTGAGTTCCAGGCATGGCCTGTGGGCAAAGCACCTCTTTCCCATGTTTATGTGGTCCAAAGCAGAAGGTAAATATCAGAATCAAAGGCAAAAGTATAGCTCATACACTAGGGAGTTAATCTTAAGGGCAACACAGAGAGCAGGAGCAAGGTTGTAGAGGGATGAGTGAACAGCAGTGGAGGAATGGAAGTGCCTTCCAAGAACAAGGAGTGGCTAGGGGATTGAGGCACTGGGATGGTCCTTAAGAGGGGGTGACAGCAAATGGGCCATACCAAGGTTTGGGTCCTGGGCCTGTCATTACAAATCCTCCAGTAATTTTTCTGGATTCATTATAGATGGCACTTTTCTGTCCCTTTCGAAGTCAGGCATAGACATGTGATTTTCTTTGGCCAGTGAAGCATGTGTGACATTTCTGGACAGGTATTTATTTATTTATTTATTTATTTGAGATGGAGTCTCTCTGTGTCACCCAGGCTGGAGTGCAGTGGTGCAATCTCTGCTCACTGCAACCATTGCCTCCCAGGTTCAAGCGATTCTCCTGCCTCAGCCTCCAGAGTATCTGGGATTACAGGTGCCCGGAACCACACCTGGCTAATTTTTGTATTATTAGTAGAAACAGGTTTCAACATGTTGGCCAGGCTGGTCTCAAACTCCTGATGTCAAGTGATCTACCCACCTTGGCCTCTCAAGGTGCTGGGATTACAGGTGTGAGCCACCCTGCCCTGCCTGGACAGGTATTTTAAAAGCCAGTACATCATACCATACCACATCTTCTTCATATCACAGTGATCAAGCAGCAGACATTGAGATGGAGCCTCCATCAGCCTGGGTCTCTGAGTAACTACAATGAGAGAGGCCCCTCTTGACTCACAATGGACACAGAGAAAGAGTGACAAACTTTTGCTGTATTATGACTCAGACTTTAGGACTGTTTGTCACCACAGCCTGACCTAATTCATGATGACAGATATAGGTCCTGAAGTACCAGTCACTTTTCTGAAGGCAGTGACTTTGCCTTAAGAACTCAACGAGCAAGGCCAGGGCTTTGCCTTAAGAACTCAATAGGTCAAGTCCAGAAAACCAAGTTCACTCAGAGAATCCAAAGGACAGGAGCAGTACCTTGAATGATGGCAAAGTCAAGGGCCAAGAGCTGAGAAGAGCTGGACTGGCATGAGAACAGGTTGGAAGTAGAACTCAGAGGATGCTTGTTAATTCCCAGGGAAGGAACTGAATTAAAGTGAGCCATACTTGTCTTTATTATTTGGTCAACTCTGATCCACAGGCTGGTCTGGTAGGTTTGAAGGCTCAAAGTCAAGTGGACGTGAGGGTGGTGGAAGCATCAGTAGTATGCAGTTTGTGGAGCTTCAGGTTGGTAGTACAGGGGAATGTAGGAACATGGTGCAAGTGCTCTGATTAGAGAGAAGGAGCAAACTGTTGAACACAAATCCTGCGATGATGAGGAGCTCTGTAGAGGCACACAGATATGATGATAGGTTCCCTTTGAGCCACTGAATGAGATGTTCCATTTGGTCATCACTGTGTGTAGTGGGTGGTATTCAGCTGGATAAGGTTGTAGACTTCTAAGCTTGGAGATGAACTGAAAGTGAGGTCAGAGGTCAAATGACTGAGTCCTCTGTAAAGGAAAATCTGATTAATAGGCTGGCTCCCAAGGTGCAGATTGGGGCTAATATAAAAAATGTCCTTGTTAGAAAGTTGGGTGAGGAACATTCAAGGCAGCACTGAGTGTCGGAGAGGATGCATTAATTCCTCAGGTGTCTCAGGTGTTCCTTCAGTGTGTAGGTGTCTGTAGCAGTAACATGGATGATGCCTTTTTTCTTTTTTTAGATGGAGTTTTGCTCTTGTTGCCCAGGCTGGAGTGCGATGCTGCAATCTCGGCTCACCGCAACCTCCGCCTCCCAGGTTCAAGTGATTCTCCTGCCTTAGCCTCCCGAGTAGCTGCGATTACAGGTATGCACCCCATGCCTGGCTAATTTTGTATTTTTAGTAGAGATGGGGTTTCTCCATGTTAGGCTGGTCTCGAACTTCCAACCTCAGGTGATTGCCCGCCTTGGCCTCCCAAAGTGCTGGGATTGGCGTGAGCCACAGTGCCCGGCCAGGATGCCATTTTTGTTTCTGGGCTTTGGAGACCATATTCAGGGCTAGGTATAAGTAGTCAGGAATCATGGCTGCAGAGGATCAGTCTGAACACAAGCCCTCTGAGCTTTAGGGAAACAGTGTCCACCTGGCAGTTTTGGCTGCCTAGAGTATATGAGATTGGAAACTCAGAATATTAAAAAGAGCCAGCCTGCCTTGTATCAACAGAACTGCCCTGCACACGGCAGCTGCTATAGGCTATAATGAGATGTATGAGATGTATGCCCTACTCTCAGATGCTGAGACCTCAGGAAACAGTGCCTAAAAGCTAAAATTTCCATTGCCTGTGATAATATTTGGTCTCTACTGGGCTCAGCTTCCATGCAAAATGGGCACAGGGTTGCAGTTAACAGACCTGATGTCCTTCTGAGTTACAGGTACCCCTATAACTTTGATGTAAGCTAAGAGTCTAGAGACCATAAAATGCCATACTAGCTCAGACAAGGTCAAAGCAGAGACAAACAAATCCTACAGTCTCTGGATTATAGAGCTGCTTCCTGGGATCTAACAAATCACTTTACCTTCTGAATGAATCAATTAGTGGTGCTGTGAGGGTAGGAAAAGAGTGAATGAGCCACTAGCAACATCCAGTTCCCCTAAATATGGCTATAGCTATATTGAGGCCTTGGGAATCCTGGTAAGAGCTCTTTACGAAGGTCACTGGGGGCTGGCTAAGGAGTTTCAGCTTCAGACGAGGGAGGGCAGCTGCTTGGCTAGATCTCAGGTTGGGCACAAATTCAAGTGGACACTAGTACTAGGGAGGGGAGTGATGACAGGGCAGCCCCTTAGCCTGTAAGTGGTATGCACCTGAAACCTCTGGCACTGATGTGACAGAGGAACTGATGCTCCAGGGCCTAAGCAATGCTGGTGGGTTGCAGGCATGAGTCCTTCAGGAAATGCTCTGGTTATTGGCTTTCAGCTTGGAGAGGTTAAGCCCCTTACACAGTGTGGGCAGTGTGTGACTAATAGCAGCTGGCTCTGGACATACTGTTTTCACAAACAGCTGGATTCATGTGGTCTTCTGGGTCACTGTCCTCTCTCTCTGCCTGCCCCTCCTACCCCAACTTTTCAACTTCAGTAATATTGCTTTCTTTCTTCTTCCCAAATTTTTTTTACAGAAAGTGGGTCCCGTCAACCACGAGGCTTTGTTTCACTGAGTCAAATACGCAAATACACAAGGACCTATAGTCCTTCTCCACTCAGTGCTTAAGTTTTTCTTTAAAGAAACACTGAACAAACATTCTTTAAGCATTGATGTCATGAAACACCCAATCATTGGCTTTCTTGGGTACTTGCATGTACTGATCTGCTCTCACTATCTGCCCTAAGAAGACGATTCTAAGTATAATTGGAATGCAGAAAAACTCTTCTTGTAGCTGAGGTCTGCAACACAGCACCAAACAGATCAATGAAGCATCAATGTGAAGATGCCAGGCAGAGTCATGGGAGTCAGGAATGGGGCCGTGGAAGAGTAGTCAGCCACAGTGAGGCAGGGCAAGACTGGTGTGGCTGACTCATGACAGATCCTCCATAGTACTTGAAATCCCCCTCCACTTCACCCTCATGGACTAAATGAAAAAATGTCCCATCCCCCAAGATAGGGGCACCAGCAGACCTCAAAGGCATAATCTGGTTGATGTTGGCATTGGTTAGGTCAATTAGTATAGAAGAGCTGACAGAAAGAAATCCACAGGGATAGTCCAAAAACCGTTCAAAAGAGAGCCAAGGCCTAGATTGGAGAGGAAAAGTGGTATCAGGTCTGAGAGGTGACAAAAGCAAATAAAGCTAGAAGGTTAGGAGCCAGATGAAAGGAAGGTAAGGAATAAAGGCAAACAACAACAACAACAACAAAAAGTGGGGGGCGGGGGGAGGATCTAGCTAGAACTTGTAAAAAGGGCCAAAACCAAAGCTCCTTTCTGTTACATTTCAACCTCAAGATGCTTGAGTAGGCTGGCCAAACAAACTTAAATGCACAGGTTAGGAGGGAACATTATATAACTAAGAATACACATGATACTGTGACAGTTATTTAGTGGTAATGATGATATCAATGACCATTTATTTAAATAATAAGCTTTAAAGTACCTTTGATACATTTGGAATAGTTGGGAAAATATAAATGTTTTTGAGCTCTAAGTGAATATTTAAAGATTAACTGCCATGATAACTGAAATTAACTTTGAAATGGTTTAGTAATACATACTTACATATATAGATGAAGTAAGTATGACAAAAATTTAACTAGTTTTGGATGCAGGTAATAGTTCAATGTACTATTTTTTTTCTTGTTTAAATATTTTTCTTAAAAAGTTATAAATAAAAGCTAAAAATTAGTTTTTATCAATAGATTCACTAGACACTAAAATACAGCTAGGTATAAAATGATTATGTTAATGAAAAATCAAGACAATATGGGTGAAAATGTTATAAATTATCAATGTTGACCTGAAACATTGGGCAAAAGTCTTTATCATAAGGCAACTTCGCAGAGAAAATTTGAGATTAGAGATGACTGATAAAATACTTTCCAAATTTCTCTAGAAGTTTCTTAGGTCTCTCCTGATTTCAGTAATCTAAACATTCATTTGCAAATGCATCTATTTTAAGGGCATTGGGAGTAATAATTTCTTTTGGCAAGTACTTGTATCTGTTATATGATCTTTATCACTTTTGTCTAGCATTTTTAGTTATGGCTTTGTGACTGTCTGGTTTATTCCCCAGCAAAGTTGCCTTTTTTTCAAGGCTTATTTTTCAGAATTCTTGATTTCTCTATCCCACATGTACCTGCCCAACAAATACTTATTTATGGATGGACTTTAAAGATTAATGTCCTGAATACATTTCCAGAGCTCATAAACCTTACTACCATTATGCAATTTATCTTCTGCAAATCATTATTTTTCTACAGTAGCTTGCATGCTGAAAGCAAAGTGCATCCACATTCCCAATGATCAGAAGCATCCCACTATACTCTTAGAACCAAAATTCCAAGAATACCTCCAGGTTCCAAATTTACCTCTCCTGTAATGGAAAATCTCTCCTGCTGAGGTGGTAGTTTCTGATTGCACAATATTGTATTCCCTTTCCAGGGCTGCAGGAGCCCAGACACTCTTTTGAAAACCTCTCTCTCTACTAGAAACACAGGCTGTTCATTTAGCAATTAGAGCTGTCAGCATAGCAAGCTGGCAAGAGAGAGAGCAGCATCTGTTTCTGGGCAGGGAGCCCTTGGCAGAGCCAGGAGTTGAGGGCCTGGGGAAACAGGTAGGGCAGTGGCTCTAACTTGTCACTTCCCCAGCATTTATTTATTTGCATCTTGTATCCTGAAAAATGATAATTTGTAGTAATTTCACCTATATACTGGAGAGGAAAATTAGAAAATGGGGAAGTAGATAAGAATAGGAATGGTATGTGGGTCTTCAAGGTCTTGGACATAGTGATACTGCCTCATCCATTCATCTCTTCATTCAGCACCTATCTACTGACGATCTTTTCTATCTGCTGCTGAGCTTGGTGCTGTGGACTCACTGGTCAATGTGATATGGTTCTCGTCCTTGAAGGCTACACAGAGAGTGGAAAAAACGAGTATAAATGAGAGCTACAAAGGGTTTCAGACTTTATGGGGCATGGGGAACTCATACAAACAGGAATGGAATAAACTATGGGTTTCCAGTTTCCACCTGCCCTTTTATTCTTAGGAGCCATATTTCCTAACCACTTACCATGTGAATTCTTTCCAAGCTGGCTCTTTAAGGTTTTCCATTATCTAACCAGAAGCCTGAAATTCCTCAAATTTTTATGGCACATGCTATTTGTGCATAGCTATTTAGGTGTTACCATATGTGTATAAATCTTGCATCTGGAGATACGTTCCTAATGATTGTGGTAAGTGTCCTGTACTTTTACATAATGGGTAATTATATAATAGTTAGCTAATATACTTTTTGAATACTTTTGACATTAACTTGCTGTGTGGCCACTTGGCAAGGTCCCTCATCTCTCTTCTAGCTCTCAGATATTCCATCTGAAAAATGAAGAGAATTGTTCTGCCCTCCTTATCCCCTCCTGAGTTGATGACCAAGAGCTCTGAAGAATGAATACATTTTATCTAGGCAAGGGTATCTATTTTTCCAGACAAAATGATAGTTTATATGAACAAACAAATCTAATGAGGCAAACAAATATGAAAAGGATGGCAAACCAGAAAAATATGAAAAGGATGGTAAATTCATCCAGAAATATCATTATCCAGAGATAACCCATTTCCTTCCATATACCTCTCTCTTTAACCACCTCCCATATACCTCTCTCTTTAACCACCTCCCACCCTACACAGGCACAGATGGGATTGTCATATACATGATATTCTCTAGTCTCCTTTTATCATTTGAAAAAAATATTACGGGCCGGGCACGGTGGCTCATGCCTGTAATCCTAGAACTTTGGGAGGTTGAGGTGGGCGGATCACGAGGTCAAGAGATTGAGACCATCCTCGCCAACATGGTGAAACCCCATGTCTACTAAAAATACAAAAATTAGCTGGGCATGGTGGTGCACACCTGTAGTCTCAGCTACTCGGGAGGCTGAGGCAGGAGAATCGCTTGAACCCGGGAGATGAAGGTTGCAGTGAGCCAAGATTGTGCCACTGCACTCCAGCCTGGGTGACAGAGCGAGACTCTGTCTCAAAAAAAAAAAGAAAAAAGAAAAAAAAAGAAAAAGAAAAAAATGTGAGCATTTTTTTTTCATGCTAATATATCATGACTATCATTTTTCTCTTACTTTTATTTTAGGTTCAGGGGTACATGTACAGGTTTGTTATACGTAAATACCATGTCACAGGGGTTTGGTTTACAAATTATTTCACCACTCAGGTAATAAGCATAGTACAGGATAGGTAGTTTTTTGATCCTTACCCTCTTCCCTCCCTTCATCCTCAGGTAGGCCTCAGTGTCTGTTGTTCCTTTGTGTCCATATGTACTCACTGTTTAGCTCCCACTTATAAATGAGAACATGTGGTATTTGGTTTTATGTTCCTGTATTTGTTTATCTAGGATAATGGCCTCTGGCTCCATCTATATTGTTACAAAGGACATGATCTTGTTCTTTTTGTAGCTGCGTAGTATTCCACGGAATATGTACCACATTTTCTTTATCCAGTCTACCATCGACGGGCATTTTGGTTTATTCTATGTCTTCGCTATCATGAATAGTGCTGCAATGAACATACACATGCATGTGTCTTTATGGTAGAGTGATTTATATTCCTTTGGGCATATATCCAATAATAGGATGGCTTGGTTGAATAGTTCTGCTTTGAGTTCTTTGAGAAATCGCCAAACTGCTTTCTAATATGGCTGAACCAATTTATATTTTCACCAGCAGTGTTTAAGTATTTTTTTTCTCTGCAACCTTGCCAGCATCTGTTATTTTTTCCCTTTTTAATAATGGCCATTCTCACTGGTGTAAGATGGTTATCTCATTGTGGTTTTGGTTTGTATTTCTCTAATGATTAGTGATGTTGAACATTTTTTCATGCTTGTTGGCTGCGTGTATGTCTTCTTTTGAAAAGTTAGACTATCACTTTTAATATATGTATACGATTCCATTATTTGTATGCATGCCATAATTATTTAACTGGTTCCCTATCAATGAATTTTTGTGTTATCCCTGATATAAAATATGAGGATTAATACCCTTGCAAATATATCTTTAGAAAGGTATATTTATATTCCATAGGATACATTTGTATATATTTGTATTCCATAGGATTCCATAGTTCATTCCATAGGATGATTCATAGAAGTAAAATTGGTGAGTTACCGCCTCCTCAAAATTTAACTTTTTTTTTTTTTTTTTTTTGAGTTGAATTTTGCTCTGTTACCCAGGCTGCAGTGTGGAGTGACATGATCTGGGCTTACCAAAACCACCGCTTCCCATGTTCAAGCGATTCTCCTGCCTCAGCCTCCCGAGTAGCTGGGACTAAAGGCACGTGCCACCACATCCAGCTAATTTTTTTGTATTTTTAGTGGAGACAGGATTTCACCATGTTGGCCATGCTGGTCTCAAACTCCTGACTTCATGTTCCACCCACCTCGGCCTCCCATAAGTGCTGGGATTACAGGTGTTCGCCACTGCACCTGGTCAAAATGTAACTTATATAGAATTTTATGCTGATCATTCTCGTTTTTCCTTATAATTTACCCCATCTGTATGTATTAATAAATGTCTGCATAGAAGTTTTAAAAATTCTATGTAGGGCAAACTTATCTGTTCTTTTTTTTTTGAGACAGAGTTTTGCTCTTGTGGCCCCGGCTGGAGTGCAATGGTGTGATCTCGGCTCACAGCAACCTCTGACTTCCGTGTTCAAGCAATTCTCCTAGCTCAGCTTCCTGAGTAGCTGGGATTACAGGCACGTGCCACCATGCCTGGTTAATTTTTTGTACTTTTAGTAGAGACGGGGTTTCTCCATGTTGGTCAGGCTGGTTTCAGACTCCCCACCTCAGGTGATCCACACACCTCGGCCTCTCAAAGGGTTTGCAGGCAGTTGTGGCATGATTTGTGTGGCAGATTGTATTTTCTATAGATGCCCACAACAACATCTCCACTTGCTTATCTATAATGTGACATGATTCTCTTTTTTTTGAGACAGAGTCTTGGTCTGTCACCCAGGCTGGAGTACAGTGGCACGATCTCAGCTCACTGCAACCTCGGCCTCCCAGGTTCAAGTGATTCTCCTGCCTCAGCCTCCCTAGTAGCTGGGATTACAGGCGTGCACCAACATGCCCAGCTAATTTTTGTAGTTTTAGTAGAGATAGGGTTTTGCCAGTTGGCAGGCTGGTCTCGAATGCCTGACCCCAAGTGACCTGCCTTCCTCAGCCTACCAAAGCTGGCATTATAGGCATGTGTCACTGCGTCCGACCCTGATATTCTTTTAATTGAAAAGTAAAGTCTATGTTCCTCCCCTTGCAGCTGGACAAATTTGCTTATAATCAATAAAATGTGGCAGAAGTGACACTGAAAATTCAGAGCCTGTTAAATGACAATGTAGCTTCCACCTTGTTCTCTGGAGCACTTGCACCTGGAACTCTGAAACACTCTACCCAGAAGCCATCAAGCTACAAAGAAACCAAGCCACAAGGAGAGGCTACACATAGGTGCTGTCATCAGCAGTCCTGATCTTCTCCACCTGGCCCAGGGACCAGACTTGTGAGTAAATAATCCTTCAGATGATCCTAATCACCATCTGCTGAGATACTTTCAGGTAAGGCCCTGAAAGTATCTCATCTAAGACATCAAGAAACAGAGAGAAACTCTGTTCCCATATCCTTTCCAAATCTCTGATACCCACAATCCATGAATCTAATAAAATGTTTGCACTAAGCTTAGAGTAGTTTATTATCCAGGCATAATAACTAAACACTAACCATGTCAGGGTTTGGGCTTCCTGAGGAAATGGGGAATCATTGAAGTGGTTTCTGGATATAGAGTAACCTAATCAGACATGGGATTTGACACTAGTATAGTACAAAGCCTCAGGGCTCTACAACTCCAGGGGTTCCAATAATGTAGGACACAAGGTAATGATGGTCCTTAGAGTTGTGCAGACTGGTGACCCTGGTCGCTGTGCATGAACTGTCAAGAGCCAGAACTAGAAGTGAACTAATAATGAGACTAATATAATAGTCTGGATAAAAGAAGAGGAGGGCCTGAGCTAGGGTAGTAACCATGAAAAATGAAGAAAAGGTAGATATCAGAAATGTTTCAGAAGTAGATCCAGTAGAACCGTGAGACAGGTAGAAGTCTGGAATGACTCCCAAGTGTCTGGCTCATGGAGGATAGTGGTATAATTTCCCAGGTCAGAGATCACAGGAGGAGAGACCAGTTTGAAGGGAGAGATGATGGATTAAAATTTGAATGTGTTGATTCTGAGGTGTCTGAGGATATGTCCAGGCATCATTTGGACATATGATAGAGGCCTGGGCTATAAATAATACCTTTGGTCCTTAATAGTGTATATTTAGTCATTACGGCCATGGAAGTGAATGGTGTGGCAGTTGAAGAAGATACAGAATGAGAAGAAGGGCCTATAACCAAATACTGGGGAATTAAGATGTTTAAGGGACTGGCCAAAGAAGACCTCAATAAAGGATTTTCTGAAATTATTAAATAGGTAGTAAAAGAAACCAAAGCATCTGGTGTCAGGATACCTAAGACAGGAGAGAATATTAATAAAAAAAAAAAAAGTAGTCAGTGATAACCCATATCTCAAAGAGCAAGGATGGCAAGGACTGATAAGTGGCTATTGAATCTGGTAATTATAAGGTCACTGGTGCCTTTGCAGAGCAGTTTCTGTGGAGTGGTGGGAATAATGAACAACAGGCAACAGACAAGGACTTAGTGCAGAGTGAAGAGAAATATGAGTTTCCTCAACAGGCAGGAAAAGAGAAAGAGGCATTGAAACCGAAAATGGCAGGGAGAGGAGGGAAAAGGAGTGGGCGAGCAGGATGACTCAAGCCTTTGTCAATTATACTGCAGGCCTTTGTCTGTGAGAGAGGCAGGGTGGTGCAGTGGTTAAGAGGACAGGCTTTGGAGCCAGGCTGCTCGTGTTTGTGTCAAGTTTCACCACTACTTACTAGCTGTATAAACTTGGGCAAGTTAGTCAATGTCTATCCTCAGTTTCCTCATCTGTAAAGGATAATTGTAAACACTTCCTAGGTTTTTGTGAGTGCTTGGAAGCAACTAATAAATGTTAGCTCTCAATATTATTTATCATCATCATTATCATTACTACACATGCAAACTCTGGCTTCTTCTCTCAATAATATTTACTGTTCTTATTCTAGGGCAGTGATTTTCAAAGTGTGATCCAGGTCCCTAAAGCTCTCTCAGGGGGTCTGGGAGATCAAAACTATTTTCATAATACAAAGACACAATTTGCCATTTTCACTCACATCCTCTCACAAGTGTACACTGCAGTTTTCCAGAGGCTACATGATACTGCAACAGATTGATAGAGAAACAAATATGAAAATCCAGATGACTTTTATTAGGCCAGACACAAAAATAATTTTCAAAAAAGGTAAAAGAATGTTATTCTTCTCATTTATTTTGGTTGTGGTTTAGAAACTATATTTTCCACAAAAATGTTTTATTTATGTTAACATGTAATGGGTTTATTTTTGTTAGATGAATGCAAACTAAATATTTAAAAAGTTTATCTATTTACATTTCTAAATATGGCAAATATTCAAAAGATACCATCCACGAAACAAAAGCTCTTGGAAGCTATCAATAGCTTATAAGAAAATTATTAGAAAGGGAGACTAACACCTAAAAGTTTTGAGAATCACTGCCCTAGACACTGAATCAGAATCAGAACAAGAAGTGTTAACTAGTTTGTACTTCTTTCTCTGGTCACAAAAGACCACTTGCTTTTCTCTAAGGAAATAATTTATGTTCATAGCTCTGAATCTTTGGTGTGCTGTTCCCTAAGTTTAGAATATCCATTTACCTTTCTTTGTCAAAACTCTGCATATCCTATAAGACACTTACCTCCTCAGTTTCATTGGCTTAAGATGATGTAGGTCCTCAGCTTACCTTCTCAGAAGCTACCCCAAATCCAGTGTGCTTATGTTTCTTACCATAGACTCCCATTCACCAACCACAAACATAATGGTAGCTAGCCTCCAAACTGAGTGGAAGTGGGAGAAGAGCCCTCTCCCAAATTCTTTGTCAAAATTTGTCACCTGGGCCCCCAAGCAACATTTCTTGTTTACTGAGTTTCATAAAACTGCTACTTTAGTTTTTGCTCACAAGCCACTTTCTATCAGTCAGTTTGGTCCTGAATGAGAAATGCAATATTACTCTGCTCCCTATATCTTCATCTTTCTTGTACTATTCAGGGGGTCACACACTGAAAATATTTTCTTCATAACAGTAGCACTTCTACCAGTTCTGAACCTTATTCAAAGCTCAGCTGGGATCTCCTGTTGTTGTCATCATCATCACCATCATCATTATTCTAATTCTTATATACATTCTGATATGCATCCCACAGTAATTCTGTAAGGAATATGTAATCCTATTATGTTAGTTATCTATTGATGTGTAACAAATTACCCCCAAAATGTAGTGGCTTTAAACATTTATTATCTAAGAGTTTCTGTGGGTTGGGAATCTGGGCTGACTTCCCTGGTTCTTCTGCTTCAGGGACTCACAGGCTATAATCAAGGTGCTGAGGTCATCTCAAGCCTTGACTGAGAAAGATTTGCTTCCCAGCCCATTCACATGGTTGTCAGTAGGATTCAGTTGCCCAATGACTGTTGGCTAGACAACCTTCTCAGTCCTTCCCACATGAGGCTCTCTAAATGATAGCTTGATTCATCAAATTATATAAGCTAAAAAGGCAATGGAGAAAAATCTAGTAAAAAGATAGCCAGTCATTTGTATCCCTATCATGGAAGTGGCATTCCATCACTTTTCCAGAATTCTATTTTTTAGAAGCAAGTCACTAGGTTCCACTCACATTCAAGGTAAGAGGATTACACAAGTGCATGAATTCCAGCATCATTTAGGGCCATCTTGAAAAATAATTGTCACACTCATTTTCTTGATGGTGAAACTGAGACTCAATGAAGTTGAGTAATTTGATAGTTAATAAATGGCAGGGGTTGGATTTGAACTTAAGTCTTTCTGACCCCAAAGCACACCTCTAGCATTTCATACATTTTTACACTGTGTTTGTCACTGTGGCAAACAATTTCTCCCATTTAACTGCAGTCTTATTAAGGGTAGGAGGAGTTTGTACTCCCTATGGTAACAAAAATGTTGGTAAATAGACTGATAGATGAATACATGAATTAATTAAATATTAATAGTCCATACATTGGAATTGTACACATAGAAATTACTAAACCAGGGTTCTAACTAAAAAGCCAGGACAGTAAAATAGAGTATAGATCAAACTAAGAGAAGGGAGAAAATGGGCAACCTAGATAAACTATTGACTCCATGCAGTTCTTCAGATTTCTTTTTCCTTCTGTGTGAAATATGGCCTTTCTATTTTTGTTGGCAGAGATGAATCCTATATGTGGCCAGAATCCAAACAGTAGAATGACCAAGAATACTCAAGAGGCATTCTGAATAAAGCTATATCCATGCCCCATCCAAAATGTACTTATTGATTTACTTTAGAGACAGGATCTCATTTGGTCTCCCAGGCTAGAGTGCAATGGCACAACCCTAGCTCACTGCAGCCTCAAACTCTTGGGCTCATGCTATCCTCCTGTAGCTAGGACCAGAGGTGCACGCCACCATGCCCGGCTAACTTTTTATTTTTGCAGAGCTGGGGTCTCGAACTCCTGGCCTCAAGAGATCTTTCCTTGAGAATCCTCCCTTTAGGATCTCAATGCACTGACATCCAAAGCACTAGGATTACAGGAGTGACCACTACACCGGACCAACAAAATGTGTTTAACCTACATATTTATGTGTGTTTAACCCAGAAAGTCCTAACCTATGTCACTGTGATGCCAAAGGGAAAGAAAATGTAGCAGCCAAAATATTTATGCTAGAAGAGATGGAAGGAGCAGAAAGTTACATGTAAATTTGGTTTGGATTATTCCTTTCCCTCATAATTGGGTTGTTTATGAAAAAAATATTGCCTATAAAGGCAACATTTCCAATACATCAGATTTTATTGGTGGATGTTTTTGACATACATTTTGTCCAAGTAGTTCTATAGTTTCTGCTTTTTATGGGACCTCTAAGATACTTTCAGTTACGATGTTATGCTATGGAAAGGGCTGACTTTTATCACCAGTTTACCAGTCAGTGACAGCTTGCTGAGAAATAGTTGTGGGACCTCTAGTTTTCTTTCTTCTGTTGTACACTTAGGTGTTATTTTCTGGTAAGGACCATGACTCTGAAGAACAGATCAGAAACAGTAACAGTGTAGCTCCGTATTTGAAGGGGAGGAAACCAGGAGTCAAGAATTCTTGTGATTGTGATAGTCTCACTTAGGGCTGGACAGAAAGTATTAGCCCATTTACACAGAAATCACTTTTAACAATTCTTTCTGAAAAGTGGGAATGGGATGAACACACCCCTGAAAACATAAAATTTTAAGCTCTCTATTGAATAGATCAGTATAGTGTAAGAAGCCACCCTAGAGAACAGTCACATAATAGTGGACCTAGCTTTTGTTGTTTTCCTAAAACATCCCCAGGTATAAGCATCACAGCTAGGTAAGCGATCTCTCCATAGCCTGGCTACCTAGATATCTAAATTTAGTGGCTGAGCCCTAGGCTGTAACTATCAGACTTTCCCATTCTCCTTTGTAGTTCTGTTAATTCAGTAAGGAAACTTACAGAAAGTTACCAGTGAAACTTAGTCTTTAGAAAATCCACACTTATGAAAACATTTAGACACTCTGCAAGATCCTATAAGCTGGCTGATATTACAGAGTTGAGGAGTCACCACTTGAAAGTTTAGTCTTTAGCGGGGAGGGTTGAAGGTGACTATAGGCTTAAGCATTACAAAAGTGGTAGCTTTATGACAATGGAGCTGTGCATTTAAAATTCTTTTTCAATTGTCAAACAGGCATTTTATTTTCTTTGAAGATTTTGCCTAAATGCCCAGGATGTTACTGTTTATAAGATCAGGTAGGTCATTTGCTGTTGTCAAGTAACATTTGCAATTATTGAGCAAGACTCCTGTAGCCATAAAACTATGCTAATCTCTCCAGGACATTCATTCCTCAACTCTTTGCTGACAGTACACAAGTTATCATATGGCCGCATGGGAATGTGAGGTACAGTTCTATTTTCAACTCACCCTTTGGCTTGCTCTATAACCTTGGGAAAATCACTTCTGGGCCCTGTGCCACAGACCTGCCATCTGTAAATCAGGGCTGTTTAGTAATCCTCCTCTGGCCAAATCAATGGAAGTCATGAATTCTGGAGTTGGGCAATTAAGAACTTCTAAATGCTCCCTGAGAGTGTCATTTACACATTCATTCTTTTGAATTTTTCTCACATACCACCCTTCCTGAACATTTGATCATATTTTTGCTCTAGTAACACTTCAATAGAGAATACATTAGAATGATTTTCCTGGTGGGGCATGGTGGCTTGTGCCTGTAATCCTAGCACTTTGGGAGGCCAAGGTGGTCACATTGCTTGAGCCCAGGAGTTCAAGTCCAGCCTGGGCAACATGGCAAAACCCCATCTCTATAAAAAAAAATACAAAAATTAGCTGGGCATTGTGGCATACACCTATAGTCCCAGCTACTTAGGAGGCTGAGGTGGGAGGATCAAGTGAGTCTGGGAGGTCAAAGCTATGGGGAGCTGTGTGTACACCACTGCACTCCAAACTGGGCAACAGAGTAAGATCCTGTCTCAAAAAAAAAAAGGATAATTTCTCTAAATTTGGATGGCCTTACCTAGATTCCTTCCAACCTTACTGCTAAGAGAGAGTGAGTATAAATTGTTACATTTTACATATTCATTTCCATTTCTCCTACTTATCATACAGATACACTTGAATCATGTCCACTGGATTTCACTGAGGCAGGAGCTTAACCAGGATCCATTCATTCTGTTTTAGTTAGTAGATGGGAATCAATGTTGTTAGAACAAATGCAATTAAAAAAAATTCATACCATAAACTTAAAATATCTACATTTACATCATGTTATCTTCTTATCCTTATGTAAGGAAAATGTCAGCTAGAGCCTCCCTTCTCTTTGCAATCTAAATAAGATCGTTCCAGACATCCAATTTGGGTGTCCATAGCCCTTCAAAGATAACCATCACTAGTAATTTCTTTCTTTCTTTCTTTTTTGTGACATGGTCACTCTCTGTCACCTAGGCTATAGTATGGTGGTATGATCTTGGCTCACTGCAGCTTCGACCTTGCTGGCTCAATCGATCCTCCCACTTTAGCCTCCCTAGTAGCTAGGACTATAGAAATGTGCCTGGCCAATTTTTTTGTAGAAACGAGATTTCAACATACTGTCCAGGCTGGTCTCAAACTAATGGACTCAAGTAAGCCACCCGCCTCAGCCTCCCAAAGTGCTAGGATTACAGGCATGAGCTGCTATGCCTGTCTGATTACCAGTAATTTCTAAGGGGCTTATTTTCATCTGTCCCTTCTACCCCCAAGCCCCTGCTTCCATGTGCACTGTCTTTTCACTGTTCCAACCACCTCAACATCAGCCTTTCCCTCAGTTTCCACAAAACCCCATTCACATAAAACGTTCGTGAGATTTTAAGATTTAGAAAAATAACTTTAAATTTATGTATTAGACACTCTTGTTCTATAAAAGTCAATTTTTCAACTCTTTCCCCATTATTCCTTAATTCTATGTACCACCCAGACTTCTCCCCTTGACTTGTCTCTCCCCTTTCCTCCTTGCTTGGCTCATCTCTTCTCATCACTTTATTTTTTTCTCTCTCTCAGGAGCAAAAGTTAATTTATCTCAGTGTTTAGGCAGGGCAGTTTTTCTTGTGTTGCCAGGGCTTCTGCTCATACCCATATTTCAGAGTCTCATTTTATACCTGAAACAGCTTATCAGGGTATTTTCTCAAATGAAGACAGGTTTTTTTTCTCCCTAAGAGGAATTCTGGTACCATGTCTTACTAATTTATCTTCATTATATTCAACAATGTAGGCTTACTTATGTACAGTCATCAGCATTTGCAAACTAATTAGTATTCTACTTTTCTCATTATCTTATATATACTTTTCCATTTATTATTATAATATAGCCCATGTTTGCTACTTTAATCCCAATTATTGTATCTACGTTATCTTCCCAATTATTGTATCTACATATCTTCCCAATTATTGTATCTACATATCTTCCCAATTATTGGGTATTTGAAAAGTTTTGACTATATTCCCAAATGTAGATTAGCTGAAAATAAATAATTTCATAGATCATGTGCTTTGCTATAGCACTCTTGAAAACAGTTGTTCTAATAAATAATTGTATCAATTTAACACCATCAATATTCTCTTTTGTAATTTTCAATTAGCACCACAGCAAGGCTAATAATTTCCCCAAAATTAACTTTTCTGAGTTTCTTCATGTATGAACTATTTATACACATACTTGTTTTGTGAGACAGAATTTTGCTCTTATCACCCAGGCTGGAGTGCAATGGTACAGTCTCAGCTGCAACCTCTGCCTCCCGGGTTCAAGAGATTCTCCTGCCTCAGTCTCCCAAGTAGTTGAGATTACAGGCATGCACCACCACACCCAGCTAAGTTTTTGTATTTAGTAGAGATGGGGTTTCACTATGTTGGCCAGGCTGGTCTCGAACTCCTGACCTCAGGTGATCCGCCTGCCTTGGCTTCCCAAAGTGCTGGGATTACAGGCATGAGCCACCACATCTGAGCTACACATATACTTTGATCCTTGTTCAGTAAAATCTGAGTATTGATTTTAACATCTTTATCAAGATATATTTAAATACAATTCCTCCACTGAAAGTGTACAATTCCATGAATTTTAGTATATTCACAGAGTTGTGCAACTATCACCACAATTTTACAAGATTTCATTATCCCAAAGATTGCTGGGTCATATGGTAACTCTATGTTCAACTGTTTCAGTAACTACCAGACTGTTTTTCAAAGTGGCTGTACCATTTTTCAATCCCACCAGCAGTATATAAGGGTCCCAATTTCTCCACATTCTTGCTGTATTAGTTTGCTAAGGCTGCCAAACAAAATACCACAGACTGGGTGGCTTAAACATCAGAAATGTATTTGTTCACAATTCTGGAAACTAGAAGTCCAAGATCAAGGTATGAGAAGATTTGGTTGCTCTTTCCTTGGCTTGCAGATGGCTGCCTTCTCATTGTGTCCTCACATAGCCTTTTCTCTGTGCACATATCCATGGTGTCTCTTCCTTCTCTCATAAAGATACCAGTCATACTGGATTAGGATCTTACCCTTATGACCTCATTTAACCTTATGTACTTGTCTAAAGGGCCTATATTCAAATACAATCACATTGGTGGCCAGAGCTTCACCACAGGAATCTTAGGGGGATACAATTCAGTCTATACACTTGCCAACACTAGCGATTATCTGTCTTTTTGATTATAGCCATGCTAGTGGGGGAAGGGGTGGCCACCATCTCTGCAGTTCAGTAGTAGACTAGTAGTAGTCTAATGGCTTTGGACAATACAAATAGTCCGGACGAAGAAGAGTCTTCCACAACACAGCACAGCTGCCTTGCTAGATTCTGGTCAGACTGCTTCTTTAAGCAGGACCCTGATCCATTCCTCCTTATTGGGAGGGATCTCCCCTCAGGGGCTTCAGCCACTCCAGCCAGGATTCTACAAATAGAGCTCTCATCTTTCCTTGGGAAGGAGCTCCTATGTGGAGGGGCAGTTGTCATCTCTGTGGTTTGGTTGACTCAGCTGTTCCAGCCTGCTGGCTTTGGAGGATACAAATGATCTGGATAGGAAAGAGTCCCTCCAACACAGCACACTTACTCTATCAAAAAGCAGCCAGACTTCTTCTTTACGTGGGTCCCTGATCCTGTTCCTCTTGACTGGGTGAGACCTCTCAACAGGGGTCTCCATCCACTTCCTACAGGTGTGTTGGTGCAGGCAACCGGTCAGTACTCCCCTGGGATGGAGCTTCCAGAGGAAGGAGCTGGTTGCCATCTTTGCTGTTTTGCAGCCATTACTGGTGATACTCCAAGCATGGGAAAAACTGAGGCAACTAGGGTCTGGAGCAAACCCCAGGAAACCACAGAAGCCCCATGGTAGAGTGGCCTGATTTTTAAAAGTAAAACAAACAAAGAAACAAAACAACAACAATATCATTAACAAAAAAGACTCCACAAAAACCCCACTCAAAGGTCAGCAACCTCAAAGATCAAAAGCAGTTAAGCCCACAAAGATGAGAAAGAATCAATGCAAAGACACTAAAAACTCAAAAAGCCAGAGTTCCTCTTCTCCAAATGACCACAACACCCTCCAGCAAGGGCGCAGAACTGGGCTGAGGCCAAGATAGCTGTATTGACAAAAGTGGCTTCAGAAGGTGGGTAATAACGAACTTTGCTGAACTAAAAGAGCATGTTGTAACAAATGCAAAGAAACTAAGACTCATGATAAAACAATACAGACGCTAGTAGCCAGAATAGCCAGTTTAGAGAGAATCATAACAGACCTGATGAAGCTGAAAAACACAACATGAGAACTTCACAATGCAATCACAAGTATCAACAGCAGAACAGACCAAGGGGAGAAAAGAATCTCAGAGTTTGAAGACTATCTTTCTGAAATAAGGCAGGCAAACAATAATAGGGGAAAAAAATGAAAAGGAATGAACAAAACCTCCAAGAAATATGGGATTATGTAAAGAGACCAAACCTACAACTGACTGGGGTACCTGAAAGAGATGGAGAGAATGGAACCAAGGTGGAAAACATACTTCAGGATGTCATCCAGGAGAACTTCTCTAACCTAGCAAGACAGACCAAAATTCAAATTCAGGAAATGCAGAGAACCCCAGTAGATACTCCATGAGACCATCAACCCCAAGACACATAATCATCAGATTCTCCAAGGTTGAAATGAAAGAAAAAATGTTAAGAGCAGCTAGGAGAAAGGCCAGATCACCTACCAAGGTGATCAGACTAACAGACTAACAAACAGCAGACCTCTCAGCAGAAACCCTACAAGCTAGAAGAGATTGGCGGCCAATACTCAATATTCTTAAAGAAAAGAATTTCCAACCCAGAATCTCATATCCAGGCAAACTAAGCCTCATAAGTGAAGGAGAAATAAGATCCTTTTCAGACAAGCAAATGCTGAGGGAATTTGTCACTACCAAGCCTTCCTTGCAAGAGCTCCTGAAGGAAGCACTAAATATGGAAATCAAAAACCATTACAAGCTACTACAAATACACACTGGAGTACACAGACCAGTGACAATGTGAAGCAACCAGATAAACAAGTTGGCAAAATAACCAGCTAGCGTCATGATGACAGGATCAAATTCACACTTAACAATACTAACCTTAAATGTAAATAGGCTAAATGCCCCCAATTAAAAGACACAGAATGGCAAGCTGTATAAAGAGCCAAGATCCTTTGGTATGCTTTCTTCAAGAGATCCATCTCATGTGCAAAGACACACATAGGCTCAAAATAAAGGGATGGGGGAAAATTTACAAGCAAATGGAAAACAGAAAAAGGCAAGTGTCACAATCCTACTTTCCGACTAAACAAACTTTAAACCAATAAATATCAAAAAAGACAAAGAACACCATTACATAATGGTAAGGGGTTCAATGCAACAAGAAGAGCTAACTATCCTAAATATATATGCACCCAATACAGGAGCACTCAGATTCATAAAGCAAGTTCTTAGAGACATATGAAGAGACTTAAACTCCATGCTATAGTAATGGGAGACTTTAATATCCCACTGACAATATTAGACAAATCATTGATGCAGAAAATTAACAAAGATATTCAGGACCTGAACTCAGCTCTGGATGTAGAGGACCTGACAAGATATCTACAAAAATCTCCACCTAAAAACAACAGAATATACATTCTTCTCAGTGCCACATGGCACTTACTCTAAAATTGATCACATAATTGGAAGTAAAATTCTCCTCAGCAAATGCAAAAGAACTGAAATTATAATGGTCTCTCAGACCATAACACAATCAAATTAACATTCAAAATTAAGAAATTGACTCCAAACCACACAACTACATGGAAATTGAACAACCTGCTCCTGAATGACTCTTGAGTAAATAATAAAATTAGGCAGAAATCAATAAATTCTTTGAAACTAATGAGAACAAAGAGACAATGTACTGGAATCTCTGGGATGCAGCTAAAGGAGTGTTAAGAAGGAAATGTTTAGTGCTAAAGGTCCACATCAAAAAGCTAGAAAGATCTCAAGTTAACAATCTAACATCTCAACTAAAAGAACTAGAGAACCAAGAGCAAAGAAATCCCAAAGCTAGCAGAAGACAAGAAATAACCAAGATCAGAGCAGAACTGAAGGAGATAGAGACATAAAAAACCCTTTCCAAAAAAAAAATCAACAAATCCAGGAGCTGCTTTTTTTGAAAAAAATAATAAGACCACTATCTAGATTAATAAAAAAGAAAAGAGAGAAGAATCAAACACAATCAGAGATAAGGGGGATATCATCACCAACCCCACAGAAATACAACCATCAGAGAGTACTATAAATGCTTCTATGCACATAAACTAGAAAGTCTAGATGAAATGGATAAATTCCTGGACACATACACCCTTCCAAGACTGAACCGGGAAGAAACTGAATTCCTGAAGAGACCAATAATAAGTTCTGAAATTAAGGCAGTAATAAATAGCCTACCAACCCAAAAAAGCCCAGGACCAGATAGATTCACAGCTGAATTCTACCAGAGGTACAAAGAAGAGCTGGTACCATTTCTACTGAAACAATTCCAAAAAATTGAAGAGGAGGGACTCCTCCCTACTCATTCTATGAGGCCAGCATCATCCTGATACCAAAACCTGGCAGAGACACAACAGAAAAAGAAAACTTAAGGCCAATATCCTTGATGAACTTCAATGCAAAAATCTTCAATAAAATCCTGGCAAACTAGGCTGGGCATGGAGGCTCATGCCTGTAATCCCAGCACTTTGGGATGCCAAGGCAGGCAGGTCACTTGAGGTCAGGAGTTTCAGACCAGCCTGGCCAACATGGCAAAACCCCATCTCTACTAAAAAAACAAAAAAATTAGTCAGGCCCAGTGGTGCACACCAGTCATCCCAGCTACTCAGGAGGCTGAGGCAGGAGAATCGCTTGAACTCGGGAGGCAGAGGCTTCAGTGAGCTGAGATTGCATCACTGCACTCCAGTCTGGGTAAAAGAGCGAGACTCTGTCTCAAAAAAAAAAAAAAAAAAAAAAAAATACTGGCAAACTGAATTCAGCAGCATATCAAATAGCTTATACATGACGATCAAGTAGGCTTCATCCCTGGGATGCAAGGTTGGTTCAATGTACAAAAATCAACAAATGTGATTCATCACATAAACAGAACTAAAGACCAAAACCACATGCAGAAAGATCTTTGATAAAATTCAACATTCTTTCATGTTAAAAACTCTCAATAAACTAGGTGTTGAAGAAACACCTCAAAATAATAAGAGCCATATATGACAAACCCATGGCCAATACCATACTGAATGGGCAATAGCTGGAAGCATTCTCTTTGAAAAGCAGCACCAGACAAAGATGCCCTCTCTCACCACTCCTATTCAACATAGTTTTGGAAGTTCTGGCTAGGGCCATTAGGCAGGAGAAAGAAATAAAGTGTATTCAAACAGAAAGAGAGGAAATCAAATTGATGTTGGAATGTGCCTTATGTGATTTCCCCTAATTTACCTGTGTTCATATCTGCTCATCCACCGGAATGACTGGGGGATCCTCGAAAGTGGAAGCTTTTTCTTTTCTTTATATTTTTTTGAGGCAGAGTCTTGCTCTGTTGAACGGGCTGGAGTGCAGTGGCGCGATCGCGGCTCACTGCAACCTTCATCTCCCGGGTTCAGGTGATTCTCCAGCCTCAGCCCCCTGAGTAGCTGGGATTACAGGCGGCCGCCACCACGCCCGGCTAATTTTTCTGTATCTTTAGTAGGGTTTCACCATGTTGGCCAGGCTGGTCTCAAACTCCTGACCTTATGATCCGCCCGCCTCGACCTCCCAAAGTGCTGGGATTACAGGCGTGAGCCACCGCGCCCGGCCACCTTTTTCTTATTCCCAGGTGTTCACAAGCACTATCGCTGGCCCTCAATAGGTGTTCTGTAAACAGCGGGCGAAGAAATTATTAGTTTTAAAAAGTACAAAAAGACCCCCACAAAAGCAGCAGCCCGTGCCGAATACCTTAGGCTTCACAAACCTTCTATCTGAGGAAGGTGCTCCCACAATCCCAGACGGCTCCGGGTGCTGCGGAAGGGCGGGCGCGTAGGACCGCGGAGCCTGCTGCGTTACTCGGCTGCAGAGCAGCCCGCCCCCGGCTTCCCGCGCTCGGTGTCCATTGGCTGGCCTCGGGGGTGGGCGGGCCCCGCCGCGCGGAGTCCTGCGCCCTGAGGCTCAAGCGGCGGCGTGAAGGCGTGTGGGGCGAGCAGAGAGCAGCGCGCGCCGTCTGCAATGCCCCGGGACGGCGTTCCTGCGGGGAGAACCCACCCGGCGGCAGCCCGGGCCGTCGCGCCGAGCTCGGATTCAGCGACTGCCGGGGCACCGCAGGTGTCTGACCCGCTGAAGCGGTGAGCGCTGCCTTTGCCCCGTACCTCCCGCCCTCGCCCTTGCTCTGGGGCAGTTGGAGGTGGGTGGGCAGGAAGGGGCGGGCCAGCAGGGCGCCGCACACTGGCGTCCCCGCGTCGCGGGATTGGGGTCTGGATTTCCCTCGTGACTGTCACTCCCCAAACCTGTCCTTAGCGCTCAGTTGCATGGGCGGGTGTGCCAGTGGATCAGCGAATAGCAGCATAACGCCTGGCCCGGCCGGCGCTCTCCCGGACACTTGTCTCGGCCTCGCAGTGGCAGCGCCTCCGGCGAGTCTGTGCCGGCTCAGTGGACGCTCCACGCTGTGCGCACGGGTGTGGGGAGACGGCGGTTCTTGAATGATCCCTCACACTGCAGGGTATCTGGGAGCTGTGGGCTGAGGGGGCGCAACGTGGCTTCTGTGTCGGTAAAATCGCTTGGACCAGCTCCAGCTGTTTTTAAAGATTACTCTTGTAAAAAAAAAATTACCATTGTAGAATTGCATAATATGCTCTATCTCATCCAAAAATAGTTTTTGATGTCAGAGTAGTCATATGAATGCAACATTGACCCCCTTTACCCCCTCTAAGTAATAAGTTTTGAGCTTCTTATTGTATGGTAATAGATTTCTTTCATGAGAGAAATTCCTCAGAGTTAATCCACTCTCTCTCCCCTACTGCCCGACCCAGCTGCAGTGGTCCTAAAAAAGAAAAAGAAAATAAATTTCTCATAGTACGGAAGAATGGAGTAGCCACGCACTGTGTTTTGAATCATCAGTTTTGAAGGATTTGTTTTTGTTTTTGTTTTTCCACTTTGCTTAGGAGTGGTGTAAATAACTCGGGCCCCACCCCCCCTCCGCCCCCATCCACTTACCGTAAGGAAAGTCAGCCCTAGTGCTGCGGGCTTCGGGCTGTCCCTAGCGTGGGAGAGGCTGTCCTGCTGGCCCGGCTGTTTATTGCAGCGATTTGGATGTTCCGAGAGTCACAAGGGACACTGCTCACGTCCCCATCTGGGGGTCACTTCATAGCAGCATCAGCCATTTCTTTTCATCCTTCTTGCCTGAGTCTGCCTCCGGTCCTTTGGATGCGGCAGGCTGCGACGGACGCTCGGAGTAATGAAGCGAATTGCTCTTTCTTGATACAAATGAATACTAGTGCTGTACTGCCTTCTCCCAATCTTTGTGGCGTTTGTATGAGCTGCTGAGAGCCTTCGGGAGTGGAGAGAATGATAGACATTTTGCAGAAGCGGAACACTCTGGTGTTATGTCATCCTTCTTGGCTCTGGTTTCCAGGTCCAAGTTCTGGTGACATTGTTTCAGCTTGCTTTGCCCTTTCCCAGGCCCCTGGGTTAGTTTGACTCGAAAAGGAGTGCCTATTTCTTACCCCACAAGGACTAGGGAAAGGATTGCTGGCTTGAGAAAGAGGTGCTGTAACTTATCCTCTGAGGCCAGAATTCTGAGGATTGGTAGGTTATGGATTTTTTAAAAATGAAGGCATATGGAAGGATTGTAGAATACTGTAATTGTTCTTACTAGGGTGTTGGGAAATAATGCTGCTCTATTCAGTAACTAGGGAAAACTTAAGTACTTTAAATTTTTTTTAAATTGCCAGTGTTACTGTGAATTGTCTCGTAAAATCAAAAAGCATCCCTAATTTAGCCTTTCGTGAATCTTTTACATATGCTTCAAGGATTTGAGTTATTGTTTTCTAGTCCGTTGTTGTCGGGATTCTTAGTGTCTTTATATTTAATGTTGTATATTGAGGAGGAGCTACAAAATGTAGTGCTTGCATACCTTTTGCCTCCGGAGAAGTTTTTTGGTGGCCAGGAAAACTTATTTAGTGCTGATTTATGAGAATAGAATGGTTTAAGGAATTTGTTAGGGACTGCTCATTTTAAAAAGTGCCTTGTGTGCATAATGATTTGGTGAATTGTATGGTATTGCTGTATCTCATCCAAAATAATTTTCCACATCAGGGTAATCATTTGAATGTACATTGACACTTTTGTTTTCTAAATAAGTTTTGAGCTTTCTTATTTTGTTTTTGGTCATCAATTTTGAAGAATTATTTTTTCCCAAATTTGCTTAGGTTTGCTTTCATCCACAACCACACGCCCGGGTTCCAAATTTGGAATGGTGTTGATAGTGTCAAATGTGCAATTCTGGGTGTGTGTGGATGGATGAGGGCTTATAGGTTGTATTAAAAATTTATTTCTCCATTGAAATGTCAGCACCACCAGAAACTATTAATTAATATTATGGCATTTTCTCCTTCAACAAATGGATGTGATGATAAAATGCTTTAGTAATTTTGAATGTCATGACCACTAACATTAAATGCTGTGATTTTTTAAAATGGCATGAAAATTGTGAAGTTTCGATAAGGTTAGTCTTTCTGTTATCTCTCAGTGATGTGCCATTACTAAGAGCACTGCCTCCCCACCCCTGCCTCCCAGCTAAGGCCTCAACATTTTCCTTACTGCATTCTTGTAGGAGCTGTGGTTTTGGTATGAACGTTCAGTCCCCTTGCTTCTGACTTACACGTGCAAAATTTTACAGTTCGAGATCTTTACCAAGGTTCTTTTGGGTAACAGGATTCACAGCTTGAATCAGTAAAGTGTCTTTGTTTCCCCTGCTTCTGGGCAGATGGGATCTTGAGTATTATTTTCTTTATTTTCGCTATTTCCCAAGTTTCTGAAAATAATTTTTGAAAATATTTGAATTTTGAACCAAGATAAAGAAATGACTTAAATTTTTTTATAAAAATTATTTGGGTAGACAATAATTTCACAGGGTTAAAAATTTAAAAATTTTAAAAGTTTCACAGGATGTAAAAAAATAAAAATGAAAAGAAAGAAAAAAGAAAGAAAAAATTTTTTAAAAGATATACAATGTAAAGTCTCCCTCTTTCCCATTTCTCTTCTTCTCATTTCTCATTCTGACAATTTGCATGCCCTGGGTAATCGTTGATTATTATTAGTTTATTGCTTTTCCTTCCAGGATATTTTATACATATGAAAGTGAAAACAGGCTTACATTTCCCCTTCTTATATATATTTGCAGTTTTTTTCCATTGCTTTTTCCACTTGAAAATGTATCTGAGAGATCTTTTCTTACCAATACACAGAGAACTTCCTCAATGAAAGTTTTTTGTTTTTTTTTCCCTGAAAAGTAATTAGCAAAGAAAGAGAATAAAAGAAAAGAGGATAGCCTGTCGGGGTGGTGGCTCATGCTGGTAATCCTAACACTTTGGGAGGCTGAGGTGGTTGGATTACCTGATGAGGTCAGGAGTTCAAGATCAACCTGGCAAACATGGTAAACCCCTGTCTCTAATAAAAATACAAAAATGAGCCAGGTGTGGTAGTGCATGCATGTAGTCCCAGCTACTTGGGAGGCTGAGGCAGGAGAATCGCTTGAATTTGGGAGGGGGAGATTACAGTGAGCCAAGATTACACCAGTACATTCCAGCTTGGGTGACAGAGTGAGTGAAACTCTGTCTCAAAAAAAAAAAAAATAAAGAAAGAAAGAAAAAAAGAAGAAAAGAAGATGGACCTCGAAGAGACAAAGTGAGAGTTTTCTTTGTGGTTGGGGTATTGGGTACAACACTTCTGCTGTGTCAAAAAGAAATCACTTAGAATACTTAAACATGAGGTGAGGTGTTGTAAAATCTTCTAGTCTAAATATAATTATTTAAAAATTTTTTTCTTTAAAGTCAAAGTAATACATGTACATGATTGAACAAATAAAGCAGTTCTTGAAGAGTTACCACAAAAATACAAGACACTTGTTAATTTCTCCTTACTCTGTTTCTCTCTTTGAAGGCAAACACTTTCATATCCAACACTTTGAAGTCCTTTAACTTTTTCTTCTAGTATTTACGTCTGTCTTTCTAAAAAGTATACTTTATAACCACTTTTGACTTAAATATTTTAGGTATTACTTTTTTATAAATTAAGAATTGATAATGTGAGGATTTGACTCTTTATTCTCTTTATATTTTATATCCTTCCATTCTCCCAATTTAGATTCTATCATAATTTTTTGTTAAATTAGTAGTTAGGTTTTATATTATTATGACCAGGTAAGCATAACTAGCCTTTGAGCCAAATGATAAACTAATTTTTTTTTCCTCTCAATTTTTTTTTAAATTGCATTTTAGGTTTTGGGGTACATGTGAAGAACATGCAAGATTGTTGCATAGGTACACACATGGCAGTGTGCTGTGCTGCCTTTCTCCCCATCACCTATATCTGACATTTCTCCCCATGCTCTCTCTCCCCAACTCCCCACCCCCACTGTCCCTCCCCTATTTCCCCCCCAACAGACCCCAGGGTGTGATCCTCCCCTCCCTGTGTCCATGTGTTCTCATTGTTCAACACCCACTTATGAGTGAGAACATGCAGTGTTTGATTTTCTGTTCTTGTGTCAGTTTGCTGAGAATGATGGTTTCCAGGTTCATCCATGTCCCTACAAAGGACACGAACTCATCGTTTTTGATGGCTGCATAGTATTCCATGGTGTATATGTGCCACATTTTCCCTGTCCAGTCTATCATCGATGGGCATTTGAGTTGGTTCCAGGTCTTTGCTATTGTAAACAGTGCTGCAATGAACATTCGTGTGCATGTGTCCTTATAGTAGAACGATTTATAATCCTTTGGATATATACCCAGTAATGGGATTGCTGGGTCAAATGGAATTTCTATTTCTAGGTCCTTGAGGAATCGCCACACTGTCTTCCACAATGGTTGAACTAATTTACACTCCCACCAACAATGTAAAAGTGTTCCTATTTCTCCACATCCTCTCCAGCATCTGTTGTCTCCAGATTTTTTAATGATCGCCATTCTAACTGGTGTGAGGTGGTATCTCAATGTAGTTTTGATTTGCATTTCTCTAATGACCAGAGATGATGGGCATTTTTTCATATGCTTGTTGGCCTCATGTAGGTCTTCTTTTGTTGAGTGTCTGTTCGTGTCCTTTGCCCACTTTTGATGGGCTTTTTTTTTTCTTGTAAATCTGTTTTAGTTCTTTGTGGATTCTGGATATCAGCCCTTTGTCAGATGGGTAGATTGCGAATGATAAACTAATTTACCTAATTTTCTTTCATCCCATGGTTAATTTTTTCCAAATGCAACAATGCCAGCAAATGGGCCAACAAATGCAAGGATTTATCAGTGCCATTTTTTCCTTAACACTTCCTTCCTATTGCTCCCATTTTTCATACTCTAATCTGGTCTGGTTCTAGGTTTGCAACAAAACTAAAGATTAATATCTTTAAAGAGATAAGAGATAAGAAAAGAGATTGCACCTATAAAATAAGAACAGGTTGCTATAAAAAGAAACCATAAAATAACAAGAAAGAAAGAAAGAAAGAAAAAAAAGAAAGAGCTCTATGAAATTAAAAATATGATAGTCAAAGTGAACTCTGAATAGAGGACCTAGAAGATAAAATTGTCTGGGTTTGCATAGCTATCGTCCTGGGACTTTCCTTCACCAGATTTCTCCTAATTTGGACCCTCTGTTACCTAGATAATGGTTTCCTCATTTTGCTAAAACACTTAGTCCAGTTACTTTCTAAGAAACGATAAATTTTCTAAGTCCTTGCATGTCTTAGAAATGTCTTTATTTGAATTATAGTTTGGCTGAGTATAAAGTCTAAGTTTTTCCTTAAAATTTTAAAGATTTAATTCTATTGTGTCTGCTGTTAGTGTTGCTGTTAAGAAATCTGATATCATTAAGTTTCCTGTTTCTTTTTATATGGGTTGTTTTCCCTTTCTGAAAACTTTTTAGTATATTCTCTCTGGTTTTCTGAAAGTTTATGATTTTGTGTCCCTGGTGTGATTCTTTTTTCATTTGTTGTGCTCTGTACTTGATGGGCCATTTTAACCTGAAGACCTCCCCGATTTTCCCCTAGTTTGATGAAATTTACTTTAATAATTTATTCCTTTCCATGTATTCTGTTTTCTTTTTCTTTAGTTGGACTTTAGACTACCTGGATTGATCCTTTAATTTTCTTATCATCTCTCTTTTATTTTTAATTTTTCTCTTTTTGTTGTTTTGCTTTCTCTGGGTGATTTTTTTCAACTATCTCTTCTAACCCTTCTGTTCAGTATTTCATTTTGATCATCATATTTTTAATTTTGTAGAGCTGTTTCTTGTTCTCTGTTTATTTTCAAAGCATCCTGCTTTTATGAGTGTAATATGTTTTCATATCTTTTTAAAGATATTAATTGCATGTTTTGTGTTTGGAGTTTTCTTTTGTTTCCTTCATTGTTTCTGCCTTTTGTAGTCTTTCTTTCTCTTTATTTGGCTTTTCAGGGCAATGCAGTGTAGGCTGTAATCCTGGGAGTAGGGTCAGGGAAGGGAAATGTGTCGAGAGTCCCCAAGGCCACCCTCAGGTTCAGTGATTCACTAGGAGGACATACGGGACTCAGCATATAGTCATACTCACAGCTATGGCTCATTACAGTGATAGGTTACAAAACAAAATTGGCAAAGGGAAAAGGTACATGGAGTGACGTCTGGAAGAAACCAGGCACAAGCACTCTGGTTCTCTTTCAGTGGAGTTCCACAGGATGTGCTGAATGGTTGTAACCACACACGTGAAATGTCATCTACCAGGGAAGCTCCTTAGACTGGGTGCAGGTCACATAGGCACCCTCTGCCTAGCATTTACCAAAATTCCTGACTCCCAGCAGGAAATCAGATGCTCTGCATAAACCACTATTCTTGCATTTTTACACTGTTTAGGCACAGTGAGCCACTCTTTTCAGTTAGGGAATGGTGGGAACCTTCCTGAAATCAAAGTTCCTAGACACCAGCCATGGGCCAAGCTTACAAGTAAGACTTTCAAAGCATAGTAGTCAGGCGTGCTCTGTGAACTCTTTTCTGCACAGGAACATAGGGCCCCACAGTTTAATAAATAGGCTTTCACTTACCCTTCTGCCTTGTGCCTTATTCATGCCCTCTACTGGTAACCTGGAGGTCAGTGACTCTGTCCTGTTATGGAACTGAGATGGTCACCTGGCAGCAACAGGATTGGAGCGAGGCCCTGTGAAAGGGTGTATCCAAACATTTTGTATGGGTATACCATGTCTAGATGAGCTGTTTTCAAACTATGGGTTGGGGCTCCTGAGACGCATTTCATAATAATACTAATATGTTGTTTGGCTTTTTCTCGTGAGTATAGTGGAGTTTTCCAGAGGTGATAGGATATTGCAGTAGACCAAAGGCAGACATGTAAAACAGTGCCACTCTTAATCACTAATTTTTAAAAAAATATAGTTATTTTTCATAAAAGTGAGTTTATTATTTTTAAATGGACTAATAATTTTATATTTCTGTTTCTCTTAAGACAATAAATATTAATAGTTACACCTATATAAACAAAAGTTCTTTGAAGTCTCAATACTTTTAAAATATGTAGGTCTTTGGACCAAAGAGCTTGAGAAGCCTACATTCCCCATTTTTCTGAGTTTAGCAGTTTTCCCTTTCATAGTTATCTGCCTATTCCTGTGTTGTATGTATGGTAGACATTAGCCACATGTAGCTATTTAAATCTAAATTAATTATGATTAAGTTAAATTAAAAATTCATTTCTTAGTCACACTAACTGCATTTCAAATGCTCAACACCCACATGTGGGTAGTGGCTACTATATTCAACATTGCAGATCTGGAACACTTTCATCATCGCAAAAAATTATATTGGACAGTGCTGATCTAAGCAGTTAACATATAGGCAGGCGTGGTGGCTCACTTTGGGAGGCTGAGGTGGGAGAATCACCTGGACCCAGGAGTTTGAGAACAGTCCAGGCAACATAGCGAGACCTTGTTTCTACAAAAAAAATTAAGTCCTAGCTACTCAAGAAGCTGAGGCAGGAAGACACTAAAGCCCAGGAGGTTGAGGCTGCAGTGAGCCATGATTGCAGCATTGCACTCCAACCTGGTAAGTATGTAAATAAATAATAAATATTTAGAACCTGTCCTTATCTCTTTCCCTTATTTATTTCTGGCCTTATGTTCTTTGCTTACGTTATGATGGTTGAACACATATACATGTATTATTGTGTCATAAAACATTGTGTAACTCTGCAGTCTGTGCTTTTTCACTTTGGTTAAGATCACCCAATCCATCTTGTTCTGGATATATGTACTGTTAGAAGATAGTTTTCAAAGACAGGTAAAATCATGATTCTCAAACACACAGAAGATGAACATGTGTTAAAGATTTTATTTAACTCACTAATTAAATGAAGGAACCAGTAAGATGTTACAACCAGTTCAAAGGGAGAATCTAAAGAACAGATACATTTATAAATCAAGAATATTGAAATGAGTCACAAATGAAAGCAGCAATGGCTTCTTACATAGTGGAGGAGAGACATCAGTTGAACCTCCACCAGGCGGAATTTACATGCCTAGAGACAAGTGTTTTTTTGCTTTGCTATTAGTTTTTTTTTTTCAGTAGAAATTAAAAAGGTAAAATCATTCAACAGCAATGAAAGGCTGCAATCAGATAATCTGGAAGAGTGTAACTGATATCAATAAAGCTTAAAAGTTTTCCAGTGAAGCACACATTTTCCCCTGCAATACTCATCTAGAAAAGTGTAGATTTTAATTTGCTTTCCCATGTAAAATTATCTATGCAAAAATTCTGGTTGACAGGGAAATTGTATGTATCATTGAAATGAATGAACTTGTATTCTGGGTTTGTTTTGTTTTCTAGGTTGCTTACTTGTTTTAAGCAAATTGTTTAGGTTCACATGACAAATCAGTGATAAGTGAAATAGATTATTTTTATATTTTGTTTAAAAAATGTGGGTACATAGTAGGCATATATATTTATGGGGTACATGAGATGTTTTGATATAGGCATGCAAGAAGTGAAATGAGTACATCGTGGAGAATATCAGTGTCTATTCCCTCAAGCATTTATCCTTTGAGTTACAAACAATCCAGTTACTTTCAAGTTATTTAAAAATATACAATTAAGTTATTATTGACTATAGTCACCCTATTGTGCTATCAAATAGTAGGTCTTATTCATTATTTTTTATTCTTATTTTGTACCCATTAACCATTCCCACATCCCCCTCGAAATAGATAGTAATTTAGAAAACTTCTTATTTTGGTCCCAGACTAGGTTCCCTACCAATAAATATTGACAGCAACTGGCAATATTTTTGCAATTTACACTGCCCTAAGCTTGGAGAGCATCAACGTCAGTAAGCCTTAGTCCTATGTTCTCATTTGGGATGCAGCCTTGAACATAGTGAAGGATTACACAACATGATAGGTGCAGTACCAGAGGTGGAAATAGTGTGATGTAGAATCAGAAAAGAAGAAGCAATGAATTCTGGCTGGGAAGTTAAACATTTCATCAGGGGCTTGGAGCACAACCAGAATTTAACCAGAATGGTTTTCCATTTCTACAGAGAGGGGAACTTCTCATTATACTTTCAAAAAAAAAGCCAGTCTCCTAGATTATCACCAGATTTAGCCTCCTGGTATTTACACCCTTGTGTAGTCTTCTCTCATGTTGTATGGGGATTGGTCTGTACACTAGTATATTCAATAGTAGAAATGGCAGTGTGTATATTCCAAGGATTGGTCATAAGAGACACTGCTGTTTCCATCATGGTTTCTTGGCTTACTTGCTCTATCATGTCATGGGAACACTCAAGCAAACCTCCAAAGAGGCTTTTATGGGGGAGAAGCTGAATTTAATCTGGTCAAATGGACACCCAGCTTGAGAATCTATTTCTGGCTTCCCTGCGGCTAGGTTTATTTTTGTGACTAAGTCTTGGGAGCAGAAGTGATTTGTGCACCTTCTGGTAATTGCCTTTAAAACAGTTTCTTAATCGTTTTTTCATTATTGCTCCCATAAGGAGCCTTTTTCTACTTTTATTCCCTAATTGCTCCCTTGAAATTTTAATGCCACAAATATACTATATACCTGTTTATGCCCTGTATGTATATATCTGTGCTTTATCCATAAAAGACTAAAATGTTTTTACCTCTATTCCCCCAGGGAACCACCTTTTTTTTCCCCTTGGGGATGATGCTGGCCTTGTTGAAAATGCATGCTTTAGATGCACTAGGAATGCGCTCCCTTCACATGGGCTGGAAGGCACACATGTGTAGTGTGCCAACTTCAACCATGCAGATGGGATAATCAAGCAACAAGATAGAAGGAAATGGGATGCATAGACAGCATCATAGGACAAAGCTGCTAGCCTATGTTTAGACAGATTATTGAGAAAGAAAGAAAGTTTGATCTTATTTAAGCTATCTTATTTTGGAACCTTTGTTATAGCAGCTTGGCCTTTATTCTAACAAATATGCATCCTATTTTCTTTTTTTTTAAATAGGAAATTTAATCAAAATAAATTTAGCCAATGAGATAAAAATCTATCTACTAAATAAAATACTGGTGACAGAAATTGAAGTAGACACAAATAAATGGAAACATATTACATTAGGATAACTAATATTGTCAAAGTACCATATTATCCAAAGTTATCTATGGATTTAATGTGATCTGTATCAATATTTCAGTGGCATTTTTCACAGTAATAGAAAACACATCGTAAAATTTGAGTGTAACCTTAAGCAACTTCAGTAACCTAAGCAATCTTGAGTAAGAAAAAAGCTGTTGGCACTATACTTCCTGACTTCATTGAAAGGTTATAGTAATCAAGAAAGCATGGTAAGTGCATGAAAACAGACACATAAACCAATGGAACGGAACAAAGAGCCCAGAAATAAACCTATATGCATTCCATTCTTCAACACTGCTTCACTTTAAAAGATTTTCTGTTCTATTAGTTCCATGTCACTGCATTGTTTACTCAGTAGTATAGAAATATTATTTACTCTTTTGTCATCTGCAAATGTCTTATCATTACCAGTACTATGAGTTGTATAAATATTAACATCATTAGATCCAAAATTTGGGTACCTCTAAGTGATATTTTATAATCACTTAACCAAAGTGTTACTGTGTTTTTTCTCACTGCATATATTGCTAGTTTGTTGTAGACTAGTAGTCTCGTTGGTTTCTTTAGCTATTGAAGCAGTAGAGTGTCTTTTTTTTTTTTTTTAAGAGACAGGGTCTCATTCTGTTGCCCAGGCTGGAATGCCTTGGTGCAATCATAGCTCACTGCAGCCTCTAACTCCTGGGCTCAAAGCAGTCCTCCTACCTCAGCCTCCCAAGTGGCTGGGACTACAGGCTTAGCTAATTTTACTTTATTTTATTTTATTATTTATTTATTTATTTGTAGATGAAGTCTTGCTCTGGCACCCAGGCTGGAGTGCAGTGGTGTGATCTCGGTTCACTGCAACCTCTGCCTCCTGGGTTCAAGCGATTCTCCTGCCTCAGCCTCCTGAGTAGCTGGGACTACAGATGCTCACCACCATGCCTGGCTAATTTTTGTATTTTTAGTAGACACAGGATTTCACCATGTTGGCCAGGCTGGTCTCGAACTCCTGACCTCAAGTGATCTGCCCACCTCAGCCTCTGAAAGTGCTGGGATTACAGGCGTGAGCCACCGCGCCCAGCCTGGGCGCAGTGGCTCACGCCTGTAATCCCAGCACTTTGGGAAGCTGAGGCAGCCTACTGCGGATTGCTTGAGCTCAGGAGTTCGAGATCAGCCTGGGTAACATAGTGAAACTCCTATCTCTACAAAAACTACAAAATCTAGCTGGGCGTAGTGGCCCACACCTTTAGTCTTAGCTACCTGGGAGGCTGAGGTGGGAGGGTCTCTTAAGCCTGGGAAGTCAAGACTGCAGTGAGCCATGATTGTGCCACTGTACTCCAGCTTGGGTTACAGAGCAAGACCCAGTCCCCCTCCTGCCAAAAAAGACCCAGCCAAAGATGGGAGGTGTTTCTGTGTGAAAAGATTTTGCTGTTTGCTTTACTAGTTTTCTTAAGATTATAGATGGATGTTAATAGGACTTAAATCTCATGATGGGTGTTGGGGAGAGTGATTGGGAAGATGTTCCAGACTGATGGGCTGTGGATCATTTGTTTGTTCCTCATGGTGTTTCATATGTGTTTGAATCAGCTGCCAACACTTTAAAATAAAGCACACCCCCTCCCCCCCGGCCTCCCACTCCACCTGTATTTCCAGTGTTTAAAGGCTTGGAAGCTCTAGGAATGCTGAGACAACATTAGCACATGGCTGCAATAGGCTGGAGCTAGGGAGCACCTGTCCCTTCTAGAGAGGCATGTGCTCCCCACCATTTCCTCATGCCACCAGTGTGTAGGCCAAGTGCTAGCAGACATTTATCCTTTTTACTTGTGCTACTCTTTTTCCACTGTAGCTTTAAGAAAAAAAGATTTTCGGGTCCTTTTTTCTCTCAAAAGTTGGAAAATAAAAAGATCTTTTCATTCTTAAAAGGTAAGGGGACATTTTGTGTGTGTATGTGGAAGTGGAAAATATGCCTGTGTTTTAATATGCAAACAAAAATGCCATTTTAAAACCAACAAATTAAGATGCCACCTAAAAATCGGCTTTAAGCCAGGCACAGTGGCTCACTCCTATAATCCCAGCACTCTGGGAGTCCAGGGCAGGTGGATCGCTTAAGTCCAGGAGTTTGAGATAAGCCTGGGCGACATAGAGACCCTGCCTCTACAAAAAATACAAAAAAATTACTTGAGCATGGTGGTGTGTGCATGTAGTCCCAGCTACTGGGGAAGTTGAGGTGGGAGAATGGCTTGAGCCCAGGAGGTTGAGGCTACAGTGGGCTGTGATGGCACCATTGTCTTCTAGTCTAGGTGACAGAGGGAGACCTTCTCTCAAAATAAAAAAAAATTAAGTAATAAAAGAAAAAATCAGCTATACATAATAAACACCATAATTAGTATACAGAAAAGGTAAAATGGTTTGTTTTTTAATGGAAATTGAATAAAAGATGTCATTATGATACATAGCTATTGGTAAAAAAATAAAAATGTCCTGGGCGTCAGTACCTTATATAGGTGATAAGTTTCTAAAGCAGTGCCTTTTTTTAAAGAGAAGAAATTATGTTCCTCAAACAGAAAGAAACATATGTGTGTGTGTGTGTGTGTGTGTGTGTGTGTGTGTATAATGTAAATATCATTGAACAGCATTTCATAGCATATTAATATATGGCTGAGAATTTAAAAGGCAAGTTACAAATTTAGATTATTTATGGAGGCTGGGTGCAGTGGCTCATGCATGTAATCTGAGCATTTTGTGGGACCGAGGTAGGAGGATTTCGAGCCCAGGAGTTTGAGACCAGCCTGGGCAACAAAATGAAACCCTATCTCTATAAAAAATAAAAAAATCATATATGATATTTTCTTTTCTTTCTTTTTTTTTTAAGACGAGGTTTCACCATGTTGGTCAGGCTGGTCTTGAATTCCCGACCTCAGGTGATCCGCCCTCCTTGGCCTCCAGAGTGCTTGGATTATAGGCATGAGCCACCATGCCCGGCCTGATATTTTCAATTTAAGCTAAGGAAAACATATAGATAATACCACAAAGCAATATTTGTGGTGTCTAAAAATTTTAATGAGTTGAAAAACTTTTGTATTTATTGCCCATGGAAGGGGTCTGTATCAAAGGACTCATTTATATAAAAAATATCAGTCAAAATTTAATGAAAATAGGTAAAAACTTATCAGCTTGATTATGTATAAGTAGGGCTTCTGAAATAGTAAGTAGTAGGGGTTAACATTGGACATCTTAGTGACAAAGTAATGAAAGGAAATAGACATGAATTAGTAATGAATTTATTTTTTTGTTTCAAAAGGAAGTCTTGCTCTGTCACCCAGGCTGGAGTGCAGTGACATGATCTCAGCTCACTGCAACCTCCACCTCCTGGGTTCAAGTGATTCTCCTGCCTCAGCCTCCCGAGTAGCTGGGATTACAGGCGCCCACCACTATGCCTGGCTAACTTTTGTATTTTTAGTAGAGATGGGGTTTCACCATGTTGGCCAGACTGGTCTTGAACACCTGACCTCAGATGATCTGCCCGCCTTGGCCTCCCAAAGTAATGAGGATTACAGGTGTGAGCCACCATGCCTGGCTGGAAATAGACATGAATTTAATCTGTTTAATAGACTTTGCACTAGAAGTAATTTTAAACCAAAAGATTAAAAATGCAACCAATGGCCGGGCGTGGTGGCTCACGCCTGTAATCCCAGCACTTTGGGAGGCCGAGGCGGGTGGATCACGAGGTCAAGAGATCGAGACCATCCTGGTCAACAAGGTGAAACCCCATTTCTACTAAAAATACAAAAAATTAGCTGGGCATGGTGGTGTATGCCTGTAATCCCAGCTACTCAGGAGGCTGAGGCAGGAGAATTGCCTGAACCCAGGAGGTAGAGGTTGCGGTGAGCCGAGATCGTGCCATTGCACCCCAGCCTGGGTAACAAGAGCGAAACTCCGTCTCCAAAAAAAAAAAAAAAATAGTAATTAGTAATTATCACCATGAAGTGGATACTAATACTTAAAATTCAAGTGATTCAACATGCTAATCTTGTATGTACAACATGCTAGTCTCCTATGTATAGGTTAGAACTGAAAATACTTTTTGAACTGTTAAATCAACCTGTATATATCATACAAAGGAAACTAATTGCCTCAGTATACCTGTGAAGAATGGCTTCAAATTTGGCATTTTTGGTTGACATTACTGCCCATCTAAATTCTGCAAATATTTCTTTACAGGGGCATTCATAAAGAGTGCCACATGTGTATAATTCCATTCTCTCATTTCTAATAGATACATGTTTTTGGCAAAAATTATTTTTTATGTTAAGGAATAATCTGGGTCACTTTCATGTGCTGAAGTTGGTTTCCAGAAATGACAATTAGCACCTTACTTCATTCTCAAAATGAATGGAATTTAAGACTGAATTCCAAGGCAGCCTCTTTGACTTTATACTTTATGAAAATGACCTAGTATTTCTCAGTTAATAACAGTGTGAATGGATAGCTGCCAGCAAAGGTATGGAAAACTAAATATTGTAACACTGGAGCAGCAGAATTATACGAACACCTTTGGAGTAACTATCCTCAATTCAGTAGTCACTTTGCAAAAACTTTTATCTTTGTTTGAAAATGTGCCTGTGTTTAAGAGTTGTTTTCTCTTGTGAAACTCAGTTAAAAAAAATATTTCTCTTAGTTCAAAGATTCAGGGCTGGATTCTGTATTACATATTACATGCAATTCTAGATATCAGAGCTCACATTGACACTTAGGCATAGGGGAAAAGGTGTCAAGTTTAGCTTTTAGGTCAATGGTGTTATGAGCTAGAAGAAAAATTTAGTAATTAATTGTTTCTGGTGTTTTTGGTTTGTTTTTGAGACAGGATCTCCCTTTGTTGCCCAAGCTGGAATGCAGTGGGTCAACCTTAGCTTACTGAAACCTCTGCCTCTCAGGCTCAAGCTATTCTCCTTCCTCAGCCTCCTGAATATCTGGGACTATAGGTGTGCACCACCATGCCCACCTAATTTTGTATTTTTTGTAGAAATGGGATTTTGCCATGTTGCCCAGGCTGGTCTTGAACTTTTGGGCTCGAGCGATCCACCCACCTCAGCCTTCCAAAGTGGTGGGATTATAGGTGTGAGCCACCATGCCCAGCCTGTGCCTATTTTTGTTGTTGTTATTGTTATTGTTTTTGTTTTTTGAGATGGGGTTTTGCTATGTAGCCCAGGCTGGTCTCAAACTCCTGAGCTCAGGGAATCTGCCCCCCTCAGCCTCCCAAAGTACTGGGACTACAGATGTAAGCAACCATGTCTGGCCTATGTTCCTGTTTTTGTAATTTGTATTTTTTTTCAATTTCAAATTTATAATCTCTGATATCATAACTGCTTGTGTTATATTACATAATTAAAAATAATGCTTAATTCTGTTTCTGGCATTTGAATTTTTTTATCTTGATCGCTTCAATTATTTATGTCACTGGTTTGGCCCCTATAGATATTTGAATTTGTGATCCTTGTCATAGGCAGAAGGTAAAATCTGAGTATATCTTTGGGCAAGATGCCTATGAATATACTTTGTTCTAATTAATTTTACACTGCTACCACTTTTCCTTAAGCACTAAACATATTTTAGTGGTGGTTTACTTTATGGTGGCAATTTTAGGATATGAGCATGGAAAATGTATGCTTGCTTACTTCAGCATTGTGAATACATACTAGACAGCCCAGCATCAGGTAATAAGATTTTTTTCTCTTCAACCTTCACCCACTCCCTGCAGAAGCTTCAATGAGAATTTCCTGTGAAAGCTGTAGGGCAAACCATTTTAAAAAAATAACACCTATAAGCTTCGGTAGCATCTAAGACTCCACCCAGACTCTGTTTAGACATGTAATTCTGTTTAGACATAAAAATTTAGGTGAGGCATCACAGTTTGTGTTGTATTTTGTAATAATTTTTGCATTTCTGTTCTTGTGTCACTGAAATTCTTGGGCTTTGAAGCAGATGTCTGCAGCCTGTGAGAAGCTGCCTTGTGTTTCCTCTCCCTGGCAGTGCTACCCTCGCCCTGGCTCAGATGCAGCTATGGCTCTGCCTTCTCAATTGCCTGCTGTGTGTGGCTTTTTCATAGAACCATAGACCTTAAAGACTCTCTAGTAAGGCTTTTGGCCACAGGAAAAGTTTTTTCCTAAGGTTTCCAAACCAGCCCAAGGAAACAGAAAAAGAGGACAATGGAAAATATTTTTCTAAATCTTAAATAATTTGTGGATACTGAATTATCACTGTTAATATTTTCACATTTTTCCTTGCTCCCATTTGATCCTTCTTTGGGGTCAGATACAGGGAGTTGTCTCTGAGTACTGTCTCCAGTGTTTCGCTAAGTGTGGACCTTGGGCCAGCAGTTCCCAGCATGACCTGGGAACTTGTTGGAAGTGCAGAATCTTGGGCCCCATCCCCAAACCTACGTACATCCTACAAAGATAAACTCTTGAGGAGTAGAGTGGGTGCACCCTGTGTTTTAACAGCACTTCAGATGATTCTGATATATGCTGAAGTTTGAGAACCACTGCTGTATATAACTTGAATTATACCTATGTTGGATTTGTACACGGAAACTTATAAAAGTTCCCAAACTCCTTCAGCATCTTCCTGCTTTCCTCCCACTACTTTGGGGTCTGGGATAAAGTACATACTCTGTGGTGAGCTGTGGACCTTTACGTCACCCAGCTGGGGCTTTGTGATAGTTACACTTAGTTGATTGTCTTCAGAGACAACTACTGGTTGAGGTAATTGGTGAGACAGAGATGCCTTTGGCACTTCTAGGAAGTCCAGTTGGCTTTGGCCTCCTAGGAGCTACTGATCTGAGGGGATGCCTTTGAGACATGACCAAAGCAATTATTCTCATCTTTGTTACTTGATGTAAATAATTCACTGGAAAAAAAAATAAGTATGTGCCATTCTGATTCAACTTCTTTTTATTGTAGTAAAATATACATAACATAACATTTAACCATTTTAAAGTGTACAGTTCAGTGGCATTAAGTACATTTACATTGCTATGCAACTATCACCACTATACATCTCCAGAACTTTTCCATTATCTCAAACTGAAACTCTGTATCCATTAAGTGATAACTACCCATTCTCCATACCCTCCAGCCTCTAGTAACCACAGTTCTACTTTCTTTATGAGTTTGGCTCTTCTAGGTACCTCATATGAGTGGAATCATACAGCATTTGTTCTTTTGTGTCTGGCTTATTTCACTTAGCATAATGTCTTCAGTGTTCATTTTTTAGTGTATATCAGAATTTAATTTTTTAAGGCTGAGTAATATTTCATTGTGTATGTATATATGCCCCATTTTGTTTATCCATTCATTAATCAGTGAACCTTTCGGTTGTTTCCACCTTTTGGCTGCTGTAAGCAATGCTGCATTAGTGCACAAATATCTGTTCAAGTACCTGCTTTCAGTTTTTTGCGATATATACCCCAAAGTGGAATTGCTAGATCATGTAGTAATCCTATTTAGTTTTTAAGGAACTGCCATACTGTTTTCTACAGTGGCTGCCTCTCATTTTACATAGCACATCAGCAATGCATAAGGGTTCTAGTTTGTCTACATCTTTACTGACACTTGTTATTTTCTGTTGCTGGAATTTTCTAAAAAAATAATAGCCATCCTAGGGAATGTAAAATGCTATCTGATTGTGGTTTGGATTTGTATTGTTCTAATGATTAGTGAATGTTGAGCATCTTGTCATGTGTTTATTGTTCATCTGTATATCTTCCTTGGAGAAATTTCTATTCAAGTCCTTTGCCCATTTAAAAAATTGGAGTGTTTGGTTTTTTTGTTTTTGAGTTTTTTACATATTCTGAAATTAATCACTTATCAGGTATGCTGTTTGCAGATATTTTCTCCCACTCTGTGGGTTGCATTTTTACTCACCAATACTGTCTTTTGAATACTATCTTTTGATGCACAAAAGTTTTTAAAATTTGACAACGCCCCACTTATGTATTTTTTTCTTTCATTGCCTGTGCTTTTGAGGTTATAGCCAAGAAATCTTCGCCAAATCCAATATCATGAAGCTTTTGCCCTATATTTTCTTCTAAGAGTTTTCTAGTTTTTGCTCCTAACGTTTTAGGTCATTGACCCATTTTGAATTAGTTTTTGTATATGACATAAGGTAAGGGTCCAACTTCATTTTTTTGGATGTGGATGTTTATTTTTCCCAATACTATTTGTTGAAAAGACCGTCCTTTTCCTGGTGAATGATTTTTGCACCTTTGTTGACAGTCATTTGATCATATATTTGAAGGTTTATTTCTGGGCTCTCTCTTCTATTCCACTGGTCTGTATGTCTATCTTTATGCCAGTATCACACTGTTTTTAATTGCTGTAGCTTTGTAGTAAGTTTTGAAATGAGGATGTGTGAATCTTACAACTTTGTTCTTCTTTTTCCAAGATTATTTTGGCTATTTGGGGTCCCTTGGGATTCCATATGAATTTTAGGATGGATTTTTCTATTTACACAAAAACATTATTGGGATTTTTGAAAGGGATTGCATTGAATCTGTAGATTGCTTTGGGTAGTATTGCCATTGTAATAATATTAAGTCTTCCAATTTATGAACACGTGATATATTTCTTTTTATTTGTGTGTATCTTTCAGCAATTTGTAATTTTCATTGTACAAGTCTTTTACTTCCTTAAGTTTATTCCAACTAAGTATTTTGTTCTTTTTGATGCTATTATAAATGGAATTGTTTTAAATTTCTTTTTCAGATTGTTCATTGTTGCTGTATAGAAACCAACTGATTTTTGTGTTTTTTACCCTGCAACTTTACCGGATTTGTTTTTTAGTTCTCATGGGTGTGTGTGTGGGTGTGTGTAATCTTTAGGGTTTTCTACATATAAGATCACACCATCTGTGAATAGAGATACTTTTACTTCTTTCTTCCCAATTTGGATGTCTTTTATTTCTTTTTCTTGCCTAATTGCTCTGACCAGAGCTTCTAACACTATGTTAAATAGAAGTGGCTAAAGTGAGTCTGGGCTTGGTAGCTTATGCCTGTAATAGCACTTTGGGAGGCCAAGGCAAGCAACTCACTTAAGGTCAGTTTGAGACCAGCCTGGCCAACATGGCAAAACCCCGTCTCTACTAAAAATACAAAAATTAGCTGGGCACAATGGTGCATGCCGGTAATCCCAGCTACTCTGGAGACTGAGGCATGAGAATTGCTTGAACCCAGGAGGCAGAGATTGCAGTGAGTCAAGATTGCACCTGCACTCTAGCCTGAGCAATAGAGTAAGACTTCAACTCAAAAAAAAAAAAAAAAAAAAAAAAAAAGAAGTGGTTAAAGTGAATATCCTTGTTTTGTTTCTTATCTTAGTGGGAACGCTTTCTGTTTTTACCATTGGGTATGATGTTAACTGTGGGTTTTTTATATCTGGCCTTTATTATTTTGAGGCAGTTTTCTTCTATTCCTTGTTTGTTGAGTATTTTTATCATGAAAGGATGATGAATTTTAAATACTTTTATTGCATCAATTGAGATAAGTATGTGTTTTTCTCCTTCCAGTTCATTATATGAAGCTAGGAATTACTCTTATTCTTTTTTTGTTTTTTTTTTTTGAGATGAAGTCTCGCTCTGTTGCCCAGGCTGGAGTGTAATGACACAATCTCAGCTCACTGCAATCTCTGCCTTCTGAGTTCAAGCAATTCTCCTGCCTCAGCCTCCCGAGTAGCTGGGATGACAGGCATGTGCCACTATGCCTGGCTAATTTTTGTACTTTTAGTACAGACGGAGTTTTACCAGCTTGACTGGGTTGGTCTCCAACTCCTGACCTCAGGTGATCCACTCACCTCGGTTTCCCAAAGTGCTCAATTACAGGTGTGAGCCACTGTACCTGGCCTTTTATCCTAAAACTAGATAAAGAACACACAAAAAAGTACAGACCAATATTCCTCATGAATATAGATACAAAAATTTTCTAAATTATTGCCAGATTTAAGGCCATTATACAAAAATTTTCCTATATTGTACGAATAAGCAAAGTAAATTTTGAAAACGGATACTATTTTCAAAAGTATCATAAATATTAAATAATGTAACAATATATACATGATATTAATGCAGAAAACCATACAGTGTTATTGTGAGAAGGTAAAGGAGTAAGTTCTCAGTAATTAGAAGGATATACCATACTTTGTGGATTAGAAGTCTCAATACTGTAAAGATTTCACTTCTTACCAAATTGATCTACTGAGTCAATGCAATCCCAACACAAAATCCAATAAGTTATCTCTTTGTTTTGAGAACTTGACAAGTTGATTCTAAAATGTATCTGGAAACAGAAAAGTCCTAGAGTAGCCCAGAAAATCTTGAATAGTGGGAAGACTAGCCGTATTGGGTATCAAGACTTAATAGGGCTGGGCATGGTGGCTCACACCTGTAATCCCAGCACTTTGGTTGGCCGAGGTAGGAGGATCGCTTGAGGCCAGGAGTTTGAGACCAGCCTGAGCAACAGAGAGACCCTGTCTCCTATTTGAAAAAAAAAGAGAGAGACAATATGAAGCCGTAATTATTAAGAAAGTGTAATATTAATGGAAGGGTAGAAAAATTGATCAAAAGACTAGAATAGAGAGAGCTGAAAGAGTCACTTATATCTGAACACTTGATATATGACAAAATGACCCTAAAGCGAAGAAGGGAAATAATTAAATTTTTTTCAGAAAGTGCTATGGAGACAATCAGATATTATTATTTTTAAAAGGAAGGAAAAAAGATACAAAATAAAAATAAACCCAAAATTTCACCCAAGCTCACACCATTAAAAACAGCAGCAACAACAACGAAGTTCCAGGTCGGTTGTAGTTTTAAGTGTGAGCAGCAAAACAATGAAGTTCCTAGAAGATCATATATGAGAATATCTTCATAACCTTGGTATAATAAGACTTTTTAATTTTTATTCATTGATTGATTGATTGAGACAGAGTCTCTTTCTGTTGCTAGGCTGGAGTGCAGTGCCGCGATCTCGGCTCACTGCAACCTCCGCCTCCCGGGTTCAAGCAATTCTCCTGCCTCAGGCTCCAGAGTAGCTGGGACTACAGGGGTGCACCACTACGCCCAGCTAATTTTTTTGTATTTTTAGTACAGACTGGTCACCATGTTGGCCAGGATAATCTCAATCTCCTGACTTTGTGATCCGCCCACCTCGGCCTCCCAAAGTGCTGGGATTACAGGCGTGAGCCACCATGCCTGGCCATAAGACTTTTTTAATAGGGTGCAAGTAATATTAACTGTGAAGAGAAAGAGAGATAAAGACATTACCACACAGTATTCCTGATAAGCAGTGACTCTTTTTACTGTTGATCTCTAATAATTCCCCAGCAGGGTGAAATCTTTTTTTAAAAAAAAATGTAAAATAGAGACAAAGTCTCACTATGTTATCTGGGCTAGTCTTGAACTCCTGGACTCAAGCAATCATCCTCCTGCCTCAGTCTCCCAGAGTGCTGGGATTACAGGTGTGAACCACCATGCCCAGCCAGGGGTGAAATCTTAATGGAAGGAAGAAAGGATGGGAGGGAGGCACTGAGGAAATAATTTTAATGTAGTTGTATGTGAGACCAGGCACTGGAACAGTAGTGATTTTCCTAACTATTGTGCAGCACAGCTTGTCTTAAGACAGGGTCTTACACACAATGATTTTCGGTATGTCTGGCCTTCAGCCATTAAATGTCAATAACTTCTGAGGTATTGGGTCAACAAAAGAACTGCTCTGCAGATCTCCAAACATCAGTGGATGGGATGGGATTTAGGAGCATACCGCCTTAGGCTAAGAACACTAGAGGGGAAAAAAAATAGAAGAAATAATATAGGGTCATAGAGAAAACTGAGTGAAGACTGAGAGGATTTGACAGCATGGCATTTGGAATTGGTTGCACAAAACTGTGTATGCTACACCTGAATGTAAGGGTTTTTCATGGATTATTTTGACCATAAGCAAGACAGGATAACAGTCAAGATGGTTGCATGTAAGTTCTATCTGGAGTTTAATTTGTGCTCTCAGTTGCCGACTCCAGGGAGCTGCCAGGAAGTAGACAGGTGCTTGAAGGACTCCTCAGTCCTACTTTTACCCTGAAGTGTTCTCCTGGAACCTGCACTTGCTCTATCCCTGTGCCAGCCTGTCCCTTCTCCCTCCCTATGGAGGGGAAGGAAAACACCCCTAAGAGGGAAAATCAGCTCTGAGGTGAGGAATAGGATAGTTACTAATTTGAGAATCCTGATTTGGCCGGGTAAGGTGGCTCATGCCTGTAATCCCAGCATTTTGGGAGGCTGAGGTGGAAGGATCACTTGAGTTTGAGACCAGTCTGGGCAATGTAGTGAGACCCCCATCTCTAGAAAAGAAAAAATTAGCCAGGCATAGCGGCACCTGCCTATGATCCCAGCTACTTGGGAGGCTGAGGTGGAAGGATCACTTGAGCCCAGAAGGTCTAGACCACAGTCAGCCATGATTTCACCATTGCACCCCAGCCCAGGCAACAGAGTGAACCTGTATCAAAAAAAAAAAAAGGAAAAATAATTTTGATTTGACTTAATGTACTACTGGACTAGACTAAGGAAACTCAAATGCAGCGTAAGGAATTGTCTTGACTAAGTTATAACTGTGAAAAGTCACACAGACTTCCCCTTAGCAGGGTCTTGGTGGGATAGCTGTCCTTAGAAAGGTTTTGGGCATGGCTAACCTTGGTCTGGTATTCCAGTATTAGACTGTATTGTGCCTCACTTTGGTCACCACACTTAAAAAATAATATAGATGAATACAGGAGTCCATAGAAGGTGACCAAAATATTGAAAGCAGGCAAAATAGCCCTAAGATTGGCATTGGTGTTTTTACTGGACCCCAGCCCAAATTCTTTTCAAGTTTTCAGTAGCACTACTACAAAAGACCACAAGGTGGTGACAAAATTCTAAAGTATCTTTTTTTTCTTGTTTTTAAGCTAGATTTGGAAGCAATCAGGCATTCCCTGTTGAAAATGAGGAAGAGAAAGCTTAAGAATCTCTATATTTCACATTTTATGGAATGATCAGAATACTTGATTTTTACAATGCTTGCCCATTGTTTAAACAAAAGTATTTTATACATGTTAAAGAGCAATATTCGTAAATGCATTAGATATTTGTCTCTTAGGCTTTAACAGACATCAGTATTGCTTCCGTAACTTTCTGCTCTCCTTTTCTCTCTTTTTCTGTCCTCTGTACCTCTGTCCCCTTTCGAAAGACTCCATCATATGAGGAAGGCAATCTAATGTAGTGGTTGAGGGGGAGATTCCGGAGGCCTGCTGTTTAAGATACAGACTACCAGTTATTAACTGTGTGTCACTCAGCAAATCACTTAGCTCTGTGCCTTGGTTCCTTTTTATCTAAAATGGACATGATAATAGTACCCAGTTCATTGATTATTCTCAGGATTAGATGAATCTGTAAGTGTAAGAGCACTTAAGCAATGCCTGGCACATAAAAATGTTAAAATTATATGAAATTAAAATTTAAATGATTTTCTATTCATTCATGGAGTTAACTTTTTAAAATTTATTAAGTAGATGAGTGAGCTGCATGAGAATTTTCTCTCTCACACATATAAAACTTTCAAATAAAATTTAGTTGCTTTTGGTTTAGGTGACATTTAATAACTTTTCTTTTCCTCTGTCAGTCATGTTTCCCTATTTCTCATTCTTACATTAGTCACTGAAGAGAAGAGGACAGGGATTTTGTTTATTTATATGAAGTCTCGCTCTGTTGCCCAGGCTGGAGTGCAGTGACATGACCTCGGCTCACTGCAACCCCCATCTCCTGGGTTGAAGCGATTCTTATGCCTCAGCCTCCCAAGTAGCTGGGATAACAGGCACATGCCACTATGCCCTGCTAAGTTTTTTGTGTGTGTTATAGTAGAGATGGCGTTTCACCATGAACCAAGCTGGTCTCATACTCCTGAGTTCAAGTGATCCACCCATCTCAGCTGAGTGCTGGGGATTACAGGTGTGAGCCACCACACCCAGCCAGAAACATAATTTTTGTCCTATATTTTTTATCAGCACAGAAGAAAGAACTTTTCAATAATCAAGAAGATTTTTAAAAGGATATCATGCCTTAGGTATTTAACTATTTTAGGTTCATACTAAAATGATCTGCTAATGAATTAAAATCTATACATTCACTCCTTTTTTTTTTTTCCCCCCCCCCGAGACATTCTCACTCTGTTGTTTAGGCTGGAGTGCAGTAGCATAATCATGGCTCACTGTAGTATCTGCCTCCTGGGCTCAAGCAGTCCTCCTGCTTCAGCCTCCCAGTTAGCTGGGACGACAGGTGCATGCCACTACACCTCGCTGATTTTTGTGTTTTTTTTTTTTTTTTGTAGAAATGAGATTTCACCATGTTGCCCAGGCTGTCTCGAATGCCTGGGCTTGTGTGAGCCACCTGCCTAGGCCTCCCATAGTGCTGGGATTATAGGCATGAGCCACTGCCCTGGGCTTGTACATTCTCTCTTTAGAAAACTAAACTTTTCAAATAAAATACTTCAAATATCCAAAAGAAAATCTGAGATATTTGTAAGATAAAATCATAAAAATAAAATTAATGTCATTTCTTCAACTATTTAATTGAAGAAATAGAACATTAATAATGTTTTTACTCATCCTATGCCCCTCTTTGAAGTTCTCTCAATCTGATTTTTTGATTTCTTATTCTCTCTCTCTTTTTTTTAGAGACAGGATCTTGCTCTGTCACCCAGACTGGAGTACAATGGTGTGATCATGGCTCATTGCATCTTTCTTGACCTCCCAGGCTCAAGTAATCCTCCTGCCTCAGCCTCCTGAGGAGCTGGGACTAGAGGCATGTACCACCATGTCTGGCTAATTTCTGTGTTTTTTGTAGAGATGCGATTTCGCCATGTTGCCCCTGCTGATCTCCAACTCCTGTGCTCAAGTGATGCAACTGCCTCGGCCTCCCAAAGATCTGGAATTATAAGCATGATGATTTCTTATTCTGTTACATGAAAAAATATCTTACCACTTATGGGCAAATTCATAAACACTGTATTGTTTAGATTTGCATGTTTAAAGACTTTACATAAAAGGATTCATATTCTTCTTCTGTAACTTGCTTTTTTTTTTTTTTTTTTTTGGTCAGGAGTACTTTCCAGATGTTCATTCATGCAGCTATTTAGCTAGAGCACATGTATTTTTACTACTCTATTGCATTCTATTATGTATATACCATTTATTTTTGTCACTTGTCTGTCAATTAAAAATCATATTCAAATCCAGAATTTAATAATTTTGCTATTAAAAAACCAGTGCTGCTATGAACATTTTGTATTGGCTTCCTGGTAAATCTGTTCGAGTTTTCCTAGGCTACATGCCTGGGAGGGTAATGCTGGAAAACGACAAATGGTTTTCCAGGGTGATCATGATATGTACCTACTAGCAATGTGTAAGAATTAATGTTTCTCCATATCCTCATCAATATTTGGTCTTTTGGTTTTTGTTTGGTGTGTACAAAATGGTCTCTGCTTCAATCACTCTGGCCTCTTTAGTGCTCCTCACAACCTTTGCACTTACTCTTTCCTCTGCCTGGAATGTTCTCTACTGATATCTCCACAGTTTGCCCTTTCACCTCCCTCAGGCCTTCACTTAATTGTCAGGTTCTCTGTGAGGCTTTCCCTGTCCGTCCCCTTTAAAATTTGGTATGCCTCTCTCCAGCTTCCCTACTTCTTCACTGCCTTCTTTCTTTCCAGACCACTTACTGCCACTGCTTTTCCATACTGGAACTTAAAGCTCCTTAAGGATAGGGAGGTTTGCATATCTTGTTCACTGTTGTTTCCCTAGAATTTAGAGCAGCACCTTCCCCACAGAAGACTTTAATAAATATTTTTGACTGAATTGAATGAATTTCATTGAGGTTTCATTTACATTTTCTTGATTATTAGTGAGGTGGAGCATTAATGAGGTGGCCAGTTTTTATTAGTGTTTCCTCTTCTGTGAAATGCCTGCTCAAATATTTTGCTTATTTTTCTCTTGGGTTGTTTAATACTTTCTAATTGATTGATAGCACTTCCTTATAAGTTCAGATTATAATCTTTTGTTAATTACTAATGTGATGCATATTCTTATATTTTGTGACCTTTAGCTTTCTTTTTAAAAATCTTGGTATCTCTTGATAAACAGTTTTAATTCTTTAAACACTTTTTTTTAACTTTTATTTTTTAAATTTGTTTTAGAGACAGTGTCTCACTGTGTCACCCAGACCAGAACGCAGTGGTGCAGTCAGGGCTCACAGCAGCCTTGAAATCTTGGGCTCAAGCGATCCTTCCACCTCAACCTCCTAAGTAACTGGGACCACAGGTGAACACCACTATGGCTGGCTATTTTTTTTTTTTTTTTACTTTTTATGGAGACAGGGTCTCCAGTATTACCCAGGCTGGTCTCAAACTCCTGGGCTCAAGCAATCTTCCTACTTCAGCCTCCCAAAGTGCTGGGATTACAGGTGTGAGCCACTGCACCCCACCTAATGTGTACTTTTGGATATATGATTACACATATATATGTTTTTCTATTTAAAAATGCGAACATACTACATGTACTTTAAACTTTTTCACTTAATCTTACTAATTTAAAAAATTTAATTGTCGAATAATATTGTATTATATGGATAGAAAACAGTTGTGTGGTTTATCCTTATTTGTTTCTGCAAGCTCATTATCTTCTTCGTGTTTATTAGATATTGCCTATACTCAACACTTGGCCATCTTCTCTCCTCACTTGATATTACCTCCCTAGGTAATCTCACCGATGGCTCACAGCTTCAGTTATTAGATACATGCCAGTGACTTCCAAACTTGGAATGTTTCTAGCTCATAAACCTCCCCAGAGTCCCAGCTTAGGTATCTAACTGACTGCTTAGCATTTCCGCTTGCTTGTGTCAAAGGTACCTCAAACTCCACATACCTACCTACACAAGTCAGAACTAATAAATTTTCCCTCAAACCTAGCAGTCTACCAGTTGGCATGATCATCTGTCTCATTCAATAAAGCATAAAGAGGAATCACCATTAATACATTATTTACTCGTGAATCCTGATCATGTCTCCTATGATGGTCTTCTTTGATTTAGCTTGGCAGAAATTTAGACTTTTGTAACCAAGCAAAGCTACTGATTATCTAATTCACATCTGTTTACAGATTACTGTCTGTGGGCAATAAATGTACCTCTCTGCAAGGTTCTATGGTCTGTCCTGTTTGCTTTCAGCTAGACCAACTGAACTGAACGTTGGTCCAACTGAACGTTGGTCCAAAAGGATTCTTTGCAAGAATCTGATGTAGAAGTAGTCAATTTATATGAGTTAGGAAACTTTTTGACGGCAAGTTACAGAAACCCTAATTCAAACAAATCAATTTATTGCTTGCTGTAAAAGGAAGCCCAGAGGTAGAAAGAGTTCAAGCTGATAAAGATCAACAGTGGCTCAGTTATGTCATTATGGACCCAGGTCCATTCTTCTCTTCATTCTGCTGTTCTTAGCAAAGTCAGTGTTCCAAGTTACAGCAGTTTAACCAGCACCTTTGTAACCATAGAATAAGGATGGTCACTTCCCAGACTGTCCAGATAAGGATAGAGGCATCCTTATGGCTTTCTGTATGTATACTTTTTCCAGCTAAATGTTCTAATTGGCTCTTTTAAAAAGTTTTATTCTTAATTGACACATAATAATTGTACATATTGGATGGGTGCAGTGGCTCACACCTGTAATCCCAGCACTTTGGGAGGGCGAGGTGGGTGGATCACTTGAGGCCAGGAGTTCTAGACCAACCTGGCCAACATGGCAAAACCTTGTATCTATTAAAAATACAAAAATTAGCCTGGCGTGATGGTGCATGCCTGAAATCCCAGCTACTGAGGAGGCTGAGACGTGAGAATCACTTAACCCTCAGAGGTGGAGGTTCCAGTGAGCCAAGATTGGGCCACTGCACTCTAGCCTGGGCAACACAGTGAGACTTTGTCTTAAAAAAATTTGTACATATTTATGGGATACAATATAATATTTTGGTCGTGATCCAATGAGAGTAATTTGCAAATGCAGCACCTTAAAACATTTATCATTTCTTTGTGATGAGGCCATTCAAAATCCTCTCTTCTAGCTATTTTGAAATATACATTATTGTTAACTATAGTCACCCTACAGTGCAGTAGAACACCAGAACTTATTCCTTCTACCTAACTGTAACTTGGTACTCATTGACCAACCTCTCCCCATTCTTCCCTTTCCCCACCTCTCCTGCTCCAATTTCTGTTAATCACTATCCTACTCTCTACTTCTATGAGATCAACCTTTTTAGATTCCACATGAGTGACAACGTGCAGTATTTGTCTTTCTGTGTTTGGCTTATTTCACTGAATATAATGTCCTCCAGGTTCATCCATGTTGTTGCAAATGACAGAATTTTATTACTGTTTATGGCTGAATAGTACTTCATTTTTTGTGTGTATATATATACACAACATTTTCTTTATCCTTTTATCTGTAGATGGATACTTAGGTTGATTCTGTATCTTGGCTGTTGTGAATAGTACTGTAATAAACATGAGAGTGCAGATCATCTCTTCAACATACTGACTTAATTTCCTTGGGTATATATACCCAGCAGTGGTATTACTGGATTAAATATGTGGTAGTTATATTTCTAATTTTTTGAGGAACCTCCATACTGTTCTCCATAAGGGCTATACTAAATTACATTCCCAACAACAATGTGCAAGTGTTCTCTTTTCCCCACATCCTCACCAGTACTCATTATCATTTGTCTTTTTGATAATGGCCATTCTAACTGGAGTGAGATATTATCTCATTGTAGTTATGATTTGCATTTCCCTGATAATTAATGATGTTGAGCATTTTTTAATATACCTGCTGGTCATGTGTATGTCTCTTCTTTTGAGAAATATCTAGTAAGATCTTTTGCTCATTTAAAAAATTGGCTTGTGTTTGTTGTTTTGCTATTGAGTTGTTTGAGTTTCTTATATATTCTGAATATTAACCCTTTGTCAGATGCATAGTTTGCAAATATTTTCTCCCATTCTGTAGGTTGTCTCTTTGCATTCCATATTTAAGATCTGTCATCGCCACCCCTTCCCCTTTAGGTTATAAATTCATTTATTTGTCAGGACCCTGGCTTGCCAGTGACAAATACCAAACTCAAATTGGCCTACGCAAAATGGTAATACTGTACATGGAAAAGAAAAGGCTTTGGAATAGTCTGGCTTTGGGCATGGCTTGATCTAAGGGCTCAAATGATGTGATCCAGGTCTTCCTTTTCTCTCTCACAGGTTTTTTCCACTTTGTAGTCAAGGGCCACCAGAAGCCTAAGACTCACATCAGCATAACAACCTTCGTAGAAAGAGAGCATCTTCTCTGATAACTGTGGCAGAAAAAAATTCCAGGGAGGGTTCTAATTGGCTACAGTCCTGTTCCTGATTCAATGACTGTGGCCATGGGAATGGAATATTCTGATCGTTCTGGTCTGAATGATGTGTCTCCTGTGGTCAGAGAAGGCAATCCAGCCACACCTAAACTACAAGGAAGTGGTTCCTGTCTGCAAAAGAGTTTGGTTATAAGAAGAGGGGATGAATGCTGGGAAGGCAAAAATAACAGCTACTCATTATAATCGTATTTTAGCAACCCAAAGCCAAGTTGTCTAGAGCAGTAACTCTCATATTGTTATTTCCAGTTCCGGTTCTGAATCAGAACAGGTGGTAGGGCTGGCAATCTGTGTTTTAATAAAGCTTCAGGTGATTCTGATGCAAGATAAAGTTTGAAAACCACTGATAAAGAGGTGAATATGAAAGTGCGATAGGGCAAGCAATGAATTCTGGGTGTAGGAGAGATTACTTAGGTGAGGAGGAATCCAATTTAGACCCTAAAGAAGAAGGTGGAACTCATCTTGTGAAGAAATGTTCACTTCTTATTCTCGAGCTACCCACTCTTCACTTTCACTGAAGCATGGCTGATGGCAGTTTACCATATTTATTCTGTCTTTTGAGCCACTGTGCCTCAACTTTTCTTTGTCCTTAGAATTTTTTTTTTCCTTGTCACTGATTTAAACCCTAGCCATCCTTGGATGTTCAGCTCACAGCTTCCTCTTCTCCAGGAAACCTTATGTGATATGTTCCATTTTTACTAATGTATGTCTGTTCTTCATGCCTTCTTCTTTCAACCATTTTGCACACATTTATTGATTGCTTATATACCAGATACTGTAGTAAGTACTGGACTTGCACAAAGCAATTGTGCTATCTAATTTAAAGGATATGTGCATATTCCTTAAGATGCCGTCGGAATGTCCCATAACAAGGCTCTACCAGTTTACATATACACCATGGCATGTGAGGCTGCTTAGTTTTCCACATCTTCATCACCGCTAGATATTAACAGTCTTTCTCGTTTTTGCCAGTCTGAGGAGTGAGCAATATCTTATTGCTGTTTGATAATGAATACATTTGAGGATCTTTTCTCTGTTGGCTATTTGCATTTCTTTTTTTTATTTTTTATATTTTTTAAAATTTTTATTGTATTTTAGGTTTTGGGGTACATGTGAAGAACATGCAAGATTGTTGCATAGGTACACATATGGCAGTGTGATTTGCTGCCTTCCTCCCCTTCACCTATATCTGGCATTTCTCCCCATGCTATCTCTCCCCAACTCCCCACCCCCTGCTGTCCCTCCCCTATTTCCCCCCAACAGACCCCAGTGTATAGTGCTCCCCTCCCTGTGTCCATGTGTTCTCATTGTTCAACACCTGCCTATGAGTGAGAACATGCGATGTTTGATTTTCTGTTCTTGTGTCAGTTTGCTGAGAATGATGGTTTCCAGGTTCATCCATGTCCCTACAAAGGACACGAACTCATCGTTTTTGATGGCTGCATAATATTCCATGATGTATATGTGCCACGTTTTCCCTGTCCAGTCTATCATCGATGGGCATTTGGGTTGGTTCCAGGTCTTTGCTATTGTAAACAGTGCTGCAATGAACATTCGTGTGCATGTGTCCTTATAGTAGAACGATTTATAATCCTTTGGATATATACCCAGTAATGGGATTGCTGGGTCAAATGGAATTTCTATGTCTAGGTCCTTGAGGAATCGCCACACTGTCTTCCACAATGGTTGAACTAATTTACACTCCCACCAACAGTGTAAGTGTTCCTATTTCTCCACATCCTCTCCAGCATCTGTTGTCTCCAGATTTTTTAATGATCGCCATTCTAACTGGTGTGAGATGGTATCTTTTTTTTTTTTTTCTGATCAAGTCTCGTTTATTCACCCGGGGAAAGCAGTATATCGAGATGGTATCTCAATGTAGTTTTGATTTGCATTTCTCTAATGACCAGTGAGGATGAGCATTTTTTCATATATTTGTTGGCCTCATGCATGTCTTCTTTTGTAAAGTGTCTGTTCATATCCTTCGCCCACTTTTGAATGGGCTTGTTTGTTTTTTTCTTGTAAATCTGCTTTAGTTCGTGGTAAATTCTGGATATCAGCCCTTTGTCAGATGGGTAAACTGCAAAAATTTTTTCCCATTCTGTTGGTTGCTGATTCACTCTAATGACTGTTTCTTTTGCCATGCACAAGCTGTGGAGTTTGATCAGGTCCCATTTGTCTATTTTGGCTTTTGTTGTCAATGCTTTTGGTGTTTTGGTCACAAAGTCCTTGCCTACGCCTATGTCCTGAATGGTTTTGCCTAGATTTTCTTCTAAAGTTTTTATGGTGTTAGGTCTTACATTTAAGTATTTAATCCATCTGGAGTTAATTTTAGTGTAAGGTGTCAGAAAGGGATCCAGTTTCTGCTTTCTGCACATGGCTAGCCAGTTTCCCCAACACCATTTATTAAACAGGGAATCCTTTCCCCATTGCTTGTTTTTGTCGGGTTTGTCAAAGATAGGATGGTTGTAGATATGTTGTGTTGCTTCCGAGGCCTCTGTTCTGTTCCATTGGTCTATATCTCTGTTTTGGTACCAGTACCATGCTGTTTTGATTACTGTAGCCTTGTAGTATAGTTTGAAGTCTGGTAGTGTGATGCCTCCAGCTTTGTTCCTTTTGCTTAGAATTGACTTGGCTATGCAGGCTCTCTTTTGATTCCATATGAAGTTTAAGGTGGTTTTTTCCAGTTCTGTGAAGAAGGTCATTGGTAGCTTGATGGGGATAGCGTTGAATTTGTAAATTACTTTGGGGAGTATGGCCATTTTCATGATATTGATTCTTCCTAACCATGAACATGGAATGTTTCTCCATCTGTTTGTGTCCTCTCTTATTTCGTTGAGCAGTGGTTTGTAGTTCTCCTTGAAGAGGTCCTTTACGTTCCTTGTTAGTTATATTCCTAGGTATTTTATTCTCTTTGTAGCAATTGTGAATGGCAGTTCATTCTTGATTTGGCTCTCTTTAAGTCTGTTATTGGTGTATAGGAATGCTTGTGATTTTTGCACATTGATTTTGTGTCCTGAGACTTTGCCGAAGTTGTTTATCAGTTTCAGAAGATTTTGGGCTGAGACGATGGGGTCTCCTAGATATACAATCATGTCGTCTGCAAATAGACACAATTTGACTTCCTCCTTTCCTATTTGAATACCCTTTATTTCTTTTTCTTGCCTGATCGCTCTGGCTAGAAGTTCCAGTACTATATTGAATAGGAGTGGTGAGAGAGGGCATCCTTGTCTAGTGCGAGATTTCAAGGAGAATGCTTCCAGTTTTTGCCCATTCAGTATGATATTGGCTGTGGGTTTGTCATAAATAACTTTTATTATTTTAAGATACATTCCCATTCCATCAGTACCTAGTTTATTGAGGGTTTTCAGCATAAAGGGCTGTCGAATTTTGTCAAAGGCCTTCTCTGCGTCGATTGAGATAATCATGTGGTTTTTGTCTTTGATTCTGTTTATGTGGTGAATTACGTTTATAGACTTGCATATGTTGAACCAGCCTTGCATCCCCGGGATGAATCCTACTTGATCATGGTGGATAAGCTTTTTGATGTGCTGTTGCAATTGGCTTGCCAGTATTTTATTGAAGATTTTTGCATCTATATTCATCATGGATATTGGCCTGAAGTTTTCTTTTCTTGTTGAATCTCTGCTGGATTTTGTTATCAGGATGATGTTGGTCTCATAAAATGATTTGGGAAGGACTCCCTCTTTTTGGATTATTTGGAATAGTTTCAGAAGGAATGGTACCAGCTCCTCTTTGTATGTCTGGTAGAATTCGGCTGTGAACCCATCTGGACCTGGGCTTTTTTTGGATGGTAGGCTCTTAATTGCTGCCTCAACTTCAGACCTTGTTATTGGTCTATTCAGGGTTTCAGCTTCTTCCTGGTTTAGGCCTGGGAGGAGGCAAGTGTCCAAGAATTTATCCATTTCTTCCAGGTTTCCTAGTTTATGCGCATAGAGTTGCTTGTAATAATCTCTGATGATGGTTTGAATTTCTGTGGAATCTGTGGTGATATCCCCTTTATCATTTTTTATTGCATCTATTTGATTATTCTCTCTTTTCTTTTTTATTAATCTGGCTAGTGGTGTGTCTATTTTGTTGCCCTTTTCAAAGAACCAGCTCCTGGATTTATTGATTTTTTGAAGGGTTTTTTGTGTCTCTATCTCCTTCAGTTCTGCGCTGATCTTAGTTATTTCTTGTTTTCTGCTAGGTTTTGAGATTTTTTGATCTTGCTCCTCTAGCTCTTTCAATTTTGATGATATGTTGTCAATTTTAGATCTCTCCTTGCTTCTCTTGTGGGCACTTATTGCTATATATTTTCCTCTAGAGACTGCTTTAAATGTGTCCCAGAGATTCTGGTATGTTGTGTCTTCGTTCTTGTTGGTTTTGAAGAACATCTTTATTTCTGCCTTCATTTCATTGTTTATCCAGTCAACATTCAAGAGCCAGTTCAGTTTCCGTGAAGCTGTGAGGTTCTGAGTTAGTTTCTGAATTCTGAGTTCTAACTTGATTGCACTGTGGTCTGAGAGACTGTTATGATTTCCGTTCTTTTGCATTTTCTGAGGAATGATTTATTTCCAATTATGTGGTCGATTTTAGAGTAGGTGTGATGTGGTGCTGAGAAGAATGTATATTCTGTGGATTTGGGGTGGAGAGTTCTGTAAATGTCTATTAGGTTTGCTTGTTCTAGGTCTGAGTTCAAGTCCTGGATATCCTTGTTAATTTTCTGTCTGGTTGATCTGTCTAATCTTGACAATGAGGTGTTAAAGTCTCCCACTATTATTGTGTGGGAGTCTAAGTCTCTTTGTAAGTCATTAAGAACTTGCCTTATGTATCCTGGTGCTCCTGTATTGGGTGCGTATATATTTAGGATCATTAGCTCTTCTTGTTGCATTGATCTTTTTACCATTATGTAATGTCCTTCTTTGTCTCTTTTGATCTTTATTGCTTTAAAGTCTATTTTATCAGAGACGAGAATTGCAACTCCTGCTTTTTTTTTTTGCTCTCCATTTGCTTGGTAAATCTTCCTCCATCCCTTTATTTTGAGTCTTTGTATATCCTTGCATGTGAGATGGGTTTCCTGGATACAGCACACTGATGGATTTTGGCTTTTTATCCAATTTGCCAGTCTGTGTCTTTTGATTGGGACATTTAGTCCATTTACATTTAGGGTTAATATTGTTATGTGTGAATTTGATCCTGCCATTATGATGTTAGCTGGCTGTTTTGCCCATCAGTTGATGTAGATTCTTCATTGTGTTGATGCTCTTTACCATTTGGTATGTTTTTGGAGTGGCTAGTACTGATTGTTCCTTTCTATGTGTAGTGCCTCTTTCAGGAGCTCTTGTAAGGCAGGCCTGGTGGTGATGAAATCTCTGAGTACTTGCTTGTTTGCAAAGGATTTTATTTTTCCTTCACTTATGAAGCTTAGTTTGGCTTGGTATAAAATTCTGGGTTGAAAGTTCTTTCCTTTAAGGATGTTGAATATTGGCCCTCACTCTCTTCTGGCTTGTAGGGTTTCTGCTGAGAGATCTGCTGTGAGTCTGATGGGCTTCCCTTTGTGGGTAACCCGACCTTTCTCTCTGGCTGCCCTTAGCATTTTCTCCTTCATTTCAACCCTGGTGAATCTGACGATTATGTACCTTGGGGTTGCTCTTCTTGAGGAATATCTTTGTGATGTTCTCTGTATTTCCTGTACTTGAATATTGGCCTGCCTTGCTAGGTTGGGGAAGTTTTCCTGGATGAATTCCTGAAGAGTATTTTCCAGCTTGGATGCATTCTCTTCGTCACATTCAGGTACAGCTATCAAACATAGATTAGGTCTTTTCACATAGTCCCATATTTCTTGGAGACTTTATTCATTCCTTTTTACCCTTTTTTCTCTAATCTTGCCTTCTCATTTTATTTCATTGAGTCGATCTTCTACCTCTGATATCCTTTCTTCTGCTTGGTCAATTCGGCTGTTGAAACTTGTGCATGCTTCGCGAAGTTCTCGTGTTTTTCCGCTCCATCAATTCATTTATATTCCTCTCTAAGTTGTCCATTCTCGTTAGCATTTCGTCAAATCTTTTTTCAAGGTTCTTGGTTTCTTTGCATTGGGTTAGAACATGTTCTTTTAGCTCACAGAAATTTCTTATTACCCACCTTCTGAAGCCTGATTCTGTTATTTCATCACACTCATTCTCCATCCAGCCTTGTTCCTTTGCTGGTGAGGAGTTGTGATCCTTTGTAGGAGGAGAGGTGTTCTGGTTTCAGGTGTTTTCATCCTTTTTGTGCTGGTTTCTTCCCATCTTTATGGATTTATCCACCTGTCATCTTTGTAGTTGCTGACTTTCTGATTGGGTCTCTGAGTGGACGTCTAGTTTGCTGATGATGAAGTTATTTCTTTTGCTTAGTTTTCCTTCTAACAGTCTGACCCCTCTGCTGTAGGACTGCTGAGGTCCACTCCAGACCCTGTTTGCCTGGAGTCACCTGCAGCAGCTGCAGAACAGTAAGGGTTGCTACCAGTTTCTTCTTCTGCTATCTTTGTCCCAGAAGGATGCCCGCCAAATGTCAGTCTGATCTCTCCTTTATCAGGTGACTCTTTGGATATATGGGAGTCAGGGAGCTGCTTGAGGAGACAGTCTGTCCTTTATAAGAGCTCAAATGCTGAGCTGTGAGCTCCGTTGTTCATTCAGAGCTGCTGGGCAGGTACGTTTAAGTCTGCTGCAGCTGAACTCATACACCCCTTTTTTCCCCCAGGTGCTCTGTCCTGGGGAGTTAGGGCTTTATTTAGGAATTTCCATTATGCTGCTGCCTTTTTTTCAGGCTGCCCTGCACAGTAAGGAGGCAGGCTAGTCACTGTCTGCCTGCAGAGGCTTTGCTGAGCTGCTGTGGGCTCTGCCCAGCTGCCATGTGAACTTCCCTGCAGTCCTGTTTATATGGGTTTAGTTAGAACTGCCTTGGCAATGGTGGCCCACCTCTGTATTGGTGGACTCTCTCTGTAATGGCGGGTTGCCTCGGTAGCGGCAGGCTGCCTCAGCAAAGGCGGACTACCTCTGTAGTGGTGGAGTACCTCGGTAATGGCGGATGCTCCTCCCACACAGAACTGGACCGTCCCAGGTTCAGCTGTGCTTGCTGTGAAGCTCTCAACCCAGAGCATTTCCAATTGCTGTTTTTTTTTTTTTTTGGTGGGGTGGGACCAGCCGAGCCTGATCACCTGACTCCCTGCCTCAGAACCTTTTTTTTTCTTTTAGTTGAATGGTCGACTCTCTCGCCTGCTGAAAAGGCGCTGGGATCTGTGTGCTTTCCCGTGCGGCGACCCACTGAGCTGGCTGAAACAGTGGCGCTGAGATTCGTGGTGCTTTTTTTTTGCCCGGGAATCTCCTGGCCTGGCTCCCTATTTCAGTCCCCTTTTTTAATCAGATGAATGGGCGACTGTGGCTTCCCAGACCTCCACTCGCCAGACCCAGACCAGTGTGTTTTGTATGGAGAACCGCCGCGCCAGAGCGCCGGCAAAACAGCCCCGGGCCAAAACAGCCGCACGGGACAAAACAGCTGCGCTGGCGACCCATGGGGCTCCTCCGCCTGGGATTCTCCTGGTCTGTGGGCAATAAAAATCCGTCTGAAATACGGCATCCACTCACCCTCTGTGCTTTCACTGGGAGCTGCAATCCTGAGCTGCTCCTAAGTGGCCATCTTGCATCTTCCAGACCTATTTGCATTTCTTCTTCTCAGACTTGCTTTTTAATATCCTAAGCCTTTTCTTAAAATTATTTATTTATTTTTAGAACTTTTTTATGTACAGCAAAATTGAATTTTTTCCCTTTTGGTGTACCGTTCTTTGTATTTTAACACATGTATAGATTTGTGTAACCACAACCATTGTCAGGATAAAAAAAAAAGTTCCATCACTTCAAAAAACTCCCTTGTGCTAATCCTTTATAATCCCACTCTCCCCTCAACTATAACTCTTGGCAACTACTGACCCGTTCTCCGTCACTATAGTATTACATTTTTGAGAATGTCATAAAAGTGAAATCATATAGTATATAACCTCTTGAGAATGGATTCTTGCACTCAGCGTAACGTCTTCAGATTCAGCCAAATTGTTGCATGAATCGATAGTTCATTCTTTTGTTTGCTGAGTAGTGTTCCATTGTACCAGAGTTTGTTTATCCATTTGCTCATTGAAAGACATTTGGGTTGTTTCCAGTTTGGGTTTATTATTATTTATTATTTAAATAAAACTTCTATGGATATTTGTGTACAGGTTTTTGTGTGAGCATAAGTTTTTATTTTTCTAGGGTACTCAGGAGTTGGATTGTTGGGTTATACAGTAAATGCATGTTTAACTTTATAAGAAAGTGCCAAACTATTTTCTAGAGTGACTATACCATTTTCTCTCTATTTTTTTTGAGACAGAATCTCGCTCTCTTGCCCAGGCTGGAGTGCAATGGTGCAATCTTGGCTCCCTGCAACCTCCACTTTCCAGGTTCAAGCGATTCTCTTGCCTCAGCCTCCTGAGAACCTGGGATTACAGGTGCATGCCACGACACCTGGCTAACTTTTGAATTTTGTCCAGGCTGGTCTCGATCTCAGGCAATCCACCCACCTTGACTTCCCAAAGTGCTGGTATTACAGGTGTAAGCCATTGCACCCAGCCAACTATACCATATTATGTTTTCACCAGAATCGTGTCAGAGTACCCTATGCTCCATTTTCTTGGGAGCACTTGGTGTTGTCATTTTAGACATTTTAATAATTATGTAGTAGTATCTTACCCTGGTTTTAATTTGCATTACCTAATGGCCAATGATGCTGTACATCTTTCCATGCTATTATTTGTCATCCTTATAGTCTCTTTAGTGAAGGGTCTGTTCAAGTCCACTGCTCATATTTTAATTGGACGGTTTCTCATTGTTGAGTTTTAATAATTCTTTTTGTATTCTCAATACCAGTACTTTGTCAGATATGTAATTTACACATGTTTTCTCCTAGTCTGTTTTAGTGTCCTTTAAGAAACAACAGCTTTTATTTTGATGAAGTCCAATTAATCAATTTTCCTGTTGTAGAATAATTCCAGCACTTTGGGAGGCTGAGGTGGGCAGATCACCTGAGATTGGGAGCTCGAGACCAGCCTGACCAACATGGAGAAACCCTGTCTCTACTAAAAAAATACAAAAAATTAGCTGGGCGTGGTGGTGCATGCCTGTAATCCCAGATACTCAGGAGGCTGAGGCAGTAGAATCACTGGAACCTGGGAGGTGGAGGTTGCAGTAAGCCAAGATCGCGCCATTGCACCCCAGCCTGGGTAACAAGAGTGAAACTCTGTCTAAAAAAAAAAAAAAAAAGAATATGGTTTTGGTGTCATGTCTAAGAATGCTTCATCTTAGAGAATTCTTCATGTCATAAAGATTTCTCCTATGTTTTCTTTGTAAAGAGTTACAGTTTTATACTTTACATTTAAATTTATAATCGATTTGAGATTGTTCTTTCATCTTGTATTTTCCAGAAGAGATTGTGTGTAATTAGTGTTATTCTTTAATAATGGGTAGAATTAATTTGGATAGCTATCAGGGCCTGGAGATTTGAAAGGTTTAACTATAAATTCAATTTATTTAGTAATTATATGACTTATTTATATTTGCTTCATTTTTTTCTTATATATTTTTCTTTTTATAATAAAATATAAATCTCACCTGGAAGGACTATGTATATTATATATATCATTTTGTGTTATATGTTTGCATTGGTCCATTTACACAAAAATTGTTGAATTTATGGGCATAAAATTGTTTATGGTATTCCTTTACTTTTCCTTTTAGTATTTATGAGATATTTGTAATCATGTCACATTTCATTTTGACTATTGACAATTTGTTTTCATTCTTTTTTTTTTTCTGGTCAGTCTGGCTAGATTATCAATTGTATTCATCTAAAAAATCAGCTTTTGTTTTTCATTGATGAGTGCTATCATTTCTTTCTTTTCTTCTATTTATATGTTGTATTTATATATTTAATTATGCATCTTTGTATTTATTTAAATAATGCATATACATATATTAATATGGAAGATTATTAGGTTATTGTTTTGATACCTTTCTTCTTCTAGTATAAGCACTTAATGCTAAAAACCCTCTAAATTTTTATATGATACATTTTATTAGGTTCCAAATATTTTCTAATTCATTTTGAGATATTTTCTAGAAATGTTACCTTACTGTCTTTGCTATAGCTAACTAAATTAGGGATAAGTGTCATAGCTAAAAGCTACATTGTATTAGCCAGAGAAGTGACTTATGAGTAAACTAGTGTGAGAAGTCTTCTAAAAATGGACGAGACCCAAACAATTTGAATTTGAAATTTTCAAAAAGAAGAGAAGCAGAAATCAAGATTAGAGGTGAAGCAGAAAGCTAGAAAGACTGAGTTACCTGTATGGTGGAGTCACCTAAGTAGGGAAAAACAGTTACCTATTTCAGAGGGAATGACAAGATAAGTAAGCAAGACAGCAGGGTCATGATGATGAAGAGTTCATTTTCCATTGTTCTGTGAAAACTGTCCTTCCATCGCTGAGCTAGGTACCTGTGCTTTTCTCTTTACTGGGTAACCTTAAAATCCACTTTAATTAGTTATGAAAGGAAGCTCTAACATAAAAGCTTTATTGAGATATAATTCACATATCATACAATTCATCTATTGAAAGTGTACCGGGCCAGGCGCGGTGTCTCATGCCTGTAATCCCAGCACTTTGGGAGGCCGAGGCGGGTGGATCACGAGGTCAAGAGATCGAGACCATCCTGGTCAACATGGTGAAACCCCGTCTCTACTAACAATACAAATTAGCTGGGCATGGTGGTGCGTGCCTGTAGTCCCAGCTACTCAGGAGACTGAGTCAGGAGAATTGCCTGAACCCAGGAGGCAGAGGTTGCGGTGAGCCGAGATCGCGCCGTTGCACTACAGCCTGGGTAACAAGCGTGAAACTCCGTCTCAAAGAAAAAAAAAAAAAAAAGAAAATGTACCATTTAGTGTGTTTTAGTATATTTTCAGATAAACAGAACCACAGTGAGTTTGTCATTAGTAAACCTCCAAAAGGAATGGTAAAAGAGGCCAGGTGTGGTGGCTCATGCCTGTAATTCCAGGACTTTGGGAGGCCGAGCTGGGCAGATAATTTGAGAAGTTTGAGACCAGCCTGGCCAACATGGCGACACCCTGTATCTACCAAAAATACAAAACTTAGCTGGGCATGGAGGTGCACACCTGTAGTCTCAGCTACTTGGGAGGCTGAGGCATAAGAATTGCTTGAACCCAGGAGGTGGAGGTTGCAGTGTGCTGAAGTTGTGTCACTGCACTCCAGCCTAGGCAACAGAGTGAGATTCTGTCTCAATAAAAGGAAAGAAATGCTAAAAGTAGTTTTTCAGGGTAATACGAAAGGATAGTAGACAATAATTCAAAACCATATGAAGAAATAAAGAACTAGAATTTACATAGGTAAATTTAAAAACCAATGTTGCATTTTTAAATTGTAACTCTTCTTTTTTCCATACAATTAGTAAGTCCATAAAGCAATAATTGTAAATCTCTGTTAATGGTCACACAGTGTATAAAGATGTAGTTTGTGATAAACATAAAGTGGGGTGGAGCTATAAAGAAGCAAGAGTTTTTGTATATTATTGACACTAAGTTGTTATAAAGTCTTTTTTGTCTGATATTCATATAGCCTCTCCCCTTTCAATTTTTGCTATTTGTGTGATACATATTTTTCTATCCTTTACTTTCAGCTTGTTTGTACCTTTAAGTCTAAAGTGTGTGTTCTAAGGCTGCGTGCAGTGGCTCACGTTTGTAATGCTAGCACTTTGGGAGGCACAGGTGGGTGGATTACTTGAGTTCAGGAGTTTGAGACTAGCCTGGGCAAGGTGGCGAAACCCTGTCTCTACAAAAGTATAAAAATTAGCCAGATGTGGTGGCACACACCTGTAGTCTCAGCCAGTTGAGAGGCTAAGGTAGGAGGATCGCTTGAGCCTGAGAGGTGGAGGCTGCAGTGAACCAAAATGATTCCACTGGACTCCAGTCTGGGAGACCCTGTGTCAAAAAAAAAAAAAAAAAAGGTGTGTGTTCTGAAGACAGCATATATTGGACATGTGTTTTTATTGGATGGGACAATCTCTGTCTTTTGATTGAATTCATCAATTCATGTTTAATGTTATTAATATAGTTGAGTTTATGTTTGCCATTTCAATTTTCATTTTTTATTATTCATGACTTTTCCCCTCTATTTCTCCTTTACTGCTTTTTTTTTTTACATTATATGAATATTTTGGTAGTACAACGTCTTAATTCCCTTTATGATTTTTTATTATATAGATAATTTAAAAATTATTTACTTAGTTGTTGCTCTAGGGCTTACTTACCATAGGCAGTTGATCCTGGAACAACATAGGGGTTAGGGGTACTGACATCCTACACAGTTGAAAATTTATGTATAACTTTTGATTTCCCCAAAACTTAACTATAAATAGTCTGTTGTTGACCAGATGCCTTACTGATAACATGAACAGTTGATTAACACATATTTTATGTGTTCTATGTATTATATACTGTATTCTTACAGTAAAGCAAACTAGAGAAAAGAAAATGTTAATAAGAAAATTATAAGGAAGAGAAAATATATTTACTATACATTAAGTGAAAATGGATCATCATAAAGGTCTCCATCCACATCATCTTCACATTGAATAGGCTGAAGAAGAGGAGGAAGAAGAAAGGTTGGCCTTGCTGTCTCAGGGATGGTGGAGGAGGTGGAACAAAAGTCAGGAGAGGCAGACCAGACACACTCGATGTAACTTTACAGCAATACATCATAATTTCTGTCTGATGTTTTCGGTTTTTCGTCTCTCTAGAAATGTTTCTATATGGTACCAATCTTCCTTCCACCATTTTCTTTAGTTTCAGTGCCCACATTATAAAAGAGTCCATGTTGTAAAAGAAGTCAAAGCAGTCTTGAATAATCGGAACGCTTCTGCCAGATTGTCTAATGTCAATTTGTTTTCTGGCACTGCTTCTTCTCCATCTTTGTCCTTATCATCTGGCACTGATTTGGAAGCACTCATCTCTATCAAATCATCTTCTCTTAATTCTTCTGATGTGGTTGATTTGCTTCCTTCCTTCCTTCCTTCCTTTTTCTCTTTTTCTTTCTCTCTTTCTTTCCCTCTCTCTCCCTCCCTCTCTTTTTCTCTCTTTCTCTCTCTTTCCCCCCTCTCTCTCCCTTTCCTTCCCTTTCCCTTTTTTCCCTTCCTTTCCTTTCCTTTCCTCCCTCCCTTCATCCCTTCTTCTCTTCCTTCCTGTTTCTTTTCTCTTTTTTTTTTGAGTCAGAGTTTCACCCAGGCTGGCATGCAATGGTATGATCTTCAGCTCACTGCAACCTCTGCTTCGAGGGTTCCAGCTATTCTCCTGCTTCAGCCTCCTGAGTAGCTGGGCCTGCCACCACGCCTAGCTAATTTTTGTATTTGTAGTAGAGACCAGCATATTGGCCAGGCTGGCTGGTCTTGAACTCCTGACCTCGTGATCTGCCTGCCTCGACCTCCCAAAGTTCTGGGATTACAGGCGTGAACCACTTCGCCTGGCCTCCCTGCTTTCTCTCTCTCTCTCTCTCTCTCTTTCCCTTCTTCCCTCCCTCCTTTCTCTTTCTTTCTCTCTCTCTCTCCCTCTCCATCTCTCCTTCTCTCCCCCACTTCTCTCCCTCTCCTCTCCTTCTCCTCCTTTTTCTCTTTTCTCTTTTCCTTCCTTCTCCCCCCGCCAACCTGTTCTTTCTCTCAAATATGATAGCATTTTGAGGCTTATTCCATAATGACCATGAGCTAAATGTGGTGACTTGCACCTGTAATTCCAGCACTTTGAGAAACCAGGTGTTCAAGACCAGCATAGGCAACATAGCAAGACACCATCTTTTATATTAAAAAAAAAAATCTAACTATGGGTCCTTCAGTAGTATTATCTTCCCAGACTTTTATGGTGTCCTTCCTATTGAAGTTCTCTTCCATAGCTTGGATCTAGAGACTAAATTAATGTTGTGTTTAGGGGCAAGTAGACCATGTCATTGCCTTCAGTGTTGAACTCTTAGGGTTCTGGATGGCCAGGAGCATTGCCCAATATCAAATGAACTGTAAAAGGTAATTTCTTATTGGCAAGGTAACTCCTGACTTCAGGGACAAAGCATCAGTGGAATCAATTCAGAAGAAGAGTTCTCCTTGTCCAAGCTTTCTTGTTGTACAACCAAAAGACAGTTCACTGGTGTTTATCTTTTTCCTTAATGGATCTGGGTTAGCAGCTTTATTAATAAGGGCAGCCCTGATCATAAACCTGACTGCATTTACACAAAACAGTAAAGTTAACCTATCCCTTCCTGCCTTAAATCCTGGTGCTTGCTTCTTTCCTTACTAATAAATATTTTTTGTGGCAATATTTTTTTTCCAGGATAGGAGACTTTCATCTGTTTTAAATACCTTTTCACGTGGATATTCTTTCTCTTCAAGGATTTTCTTAATGACATCTGGAAACTTAACTGCTGCCTCCATTAAGGAAGCAGTTCCTGGTAGATACCCAGGAGTGGGATTTCTGGATTAAATGGTAGTTCTATTTTTAATTCTTTAAGGAATCTCCACACTATTTTCCATAGTGGTTGTACTAATTTATTTTCCCACCAGCAGTATAGAAGTGTTCCCTGTTCACTGTACCCATGCCAACATCTATTACTTTTTGATTTTTTGATTATGGCCATTCTTGCAGGACTAAGGTGATATTGCATTGTGGTTTTGATTTGCATTTCCCTGATCATTAGTGATGTTGAGCATTTTTTAATGTTTGTTGGCCATTTGTATATCTTTTGAGAATTGTCTATCCATTTCCTTAGCCCAGTTTTTGATGGGATTTTTGTTTTTGTTTTTTCTTGCTAATTTGAGTTCATTGTAGGTTCTGAATACTAGTCCTTTGTCAGATGTATTGATTGTGAAGATTTTCTCCCACTATGTGTGTTGTCTGTTTACTCTGCTGACTGTCCCTTTAAAGCTCTTTAATTAAGTCCCAGCTATTTACCTTTGTTTTTTTTTTTTTTTTTTTGAGACGGAGTTTCGCTCTTGATACCCAGACTGGAGCGCAATGGCGCGATCTCGGCTCACCGCAATCTCCGCCTCCTAGGTTCAGGCAATTCTCCTGCCTCAGCCTCCTGAGTAGCTGGGATTACAGGCACGCGCCACCGTGCCCAGCTAATTTTTTGTATTAGTAGAGACGGGGTTTCACCATGTTGACCAGGATGGTCTCGATCTCTTGACCTCGTGATCCACCCGCCTCGGCCTCCCAAAGTGCTGGGATTACAGGCTTGAGCCACCGCGCCTGGCCTACCTTTGTTTTTATTGCATTTGCTTTTGGGTTCTTGGTCATGAAATTGTTATCTAAGCCAATGTGTAGAAGGCTTTTTCTAATGTTATCTTCTAGAATTTTTATAGTTTCAGGTCTTAGATTTAAGTCCTTGATCCATCTTGAGTTGATTTATGTATAAGGTAAGAGATGAGGATCCAGGCGGAGATCCAAGATGGCCGATTAGGAGGAACTCGCGATTGCAACTCTGAGAGAAAGCGCAGAGGGTGAGTGGACGCCGCATTTCCAGACGGATTTTTACTGCCCACAGACCAGGAGATTCACAGGGGGAAGAGCACCACAGGTCGCCAGCACTGCTGGCTTGAGTGGTGTGGCCGCTAGGCCTGCACCCTGAGGCAGGGAGCAGCAGCTCCTTCTGCAGAGTGAGTGCGACCGAGTCCCCTGTAAGCCAGCAAGGGGAGCTGAAACAGGAAGTCAAGCCAGGAGATTCCCCAGGCAAAAACACGCCATGAATCTCAGAGCCGCCACTTCAGCTGATGCAACGGCTCACAGGGCAGCGGATTTTTACTGCCCACAGACCAGGAGATTCACAGGTGGAAGAGCCCCAGGGGTCGCCAGCGCTGCTGGTTTGACTGGCGCAGCCACTCGGCCTGTGCCCTGAGGCAGGGGCAGTGGCTCCTCCTGCAGAGTGAGTGAGACTGAGTCCCCGGTAAGCCAGCAAGGGGAGCTGAAACAGGGAGTCAAGCCAAGAGATTCCAGGGCAAAGAAAGCACCACAGGAAACACAACTGAACCCGGGTCGGTCCAGCTCTGTGGGGGAGGGGCGTCCTCCATTAGGACACACCCTGCAGTTCCCAGGGCAATTTGCTATAACCAAGGCAACCCACCACTACAGAGACTCCATCACTACAGGGGCGGGCCAACATAGCGGAAGCAGTTCTAACTACACCCATATAAACAGGACTGCAGGGAAGTTCACAAGGAAGCTGGGCGGAGCCCACAGCAGCTCAGCGAAGCCTCTGCAGGCTGAGTGCGACTAGGCTGCCACCTTGTGGGCAGGGAAAGCAACAACAAGACAGCGGAAAATCATAAAGCCCTAACTCCCTGGGACAGAATACCGGGAGGGAAGAAAAAGGGGGTTTATGAGTTCTACTGCTGCAGACTTAAAATTACCAAAATCAGAAAGACAGCACCTACAAAGTCGATAGGCGGATAAATCCACAAAGATGGGAAGAAACCAGCGCAAAAAGGATGAAAACACCCAAAATCAGAACACTTCTCCTCCTACAAGGGAGCACAACTCCCCACCAGCAAGGGAACAAGACTGGATGGAGAATGAGTGTGATGAAATGACAGAATCAGCTTTCAGAAAGTGGATAATAAGAAACTTTCGTGAGCTAAAAGAACATGTTCTAACCCAATGCAAAGAAACTAAGAACCTTGAAAAAAGACTTGATGAAATGCTAACGAGAATGGACAACTTAGAGAGGAATATGAGTGAATTGATGGAGCTGAAAAACACAACACGAGAACTTCGCGAAGCATGCACAAGTTTCAACAGCCGAATTGACCAAGCAGAAGAAAGGATATCAGACGTTGAAGATCAACTCAATGAAATAAAACGAGAAGGGAAGATTAGAGAAAACAAGGTAAAAAGGAATGAACAGTGTCAACAAGAAATATGGGACTACGTGAAAAGACCTAATCTACGTTTGATAGGTGTACCTGAATGTGACGAAGAGAATGCATCCAAGCTGGAAAATACTCTTCAGGATATTATCCAGGAAAACTTCCCCAACCTAGCAAGGCAGGCCAATATTCAAGTCCAGGAAATACAGAGAACACCACAAAGATATTCCTCTAGAAGAGCAACACCGAGGCACGTAATCGTCAGATTCACCAGGGTTGAAATGAAGGAGAAAATACTAAGGGCAGCCAGAGAGAAAGGTCGGGTTACCCACAAAGGGAAGCCCATCAGACTCACAGCAGATCTCTCAGCAGAAACCCTACAGGCCAGAAGAGAGTGGGGGCCGATACTCAACATCCTTAAAGAAAAGAACTTTCAACCCAGAATTTCATATCCAGCCAAACTAAGCTTCATAAGTGAAGGAAAAATAAAATCCTTTGTGAACAAGCAAGAACTCAGAGATTTCATCACCACCAGACCAGCATTACAAGAGCTCCTGAAGGAGGCACTACACATAGAAAAGAACAACCAGAACCAGCCACTCCAAAAACACACGAAATGGTAAAGAACATCAACACAATGAAGAATCTGCATCAACCAATGGGCAAAACAGCCAGCTAACATCAAAATGACAGGATCAAATTAACACATAACAATATTAACCCTAAATGTAAACGGACTAAATGCCCCAATCAAAAGACACAGACTGGCAAATTGGATAAAAAGCCAAAATCCATCAGTGTGCTGTATCCAGGAAACCCACCTCACATGCAAGGATACACAAAGACTCAAAATAAAGGGATGGAGGAAGATTTACCAAGCAAACGGAGAGCAAAAAACAGCAGGAGTTGCAATTCTCATCTCTGATAAAACAGACTTTAAAGCAACAAAGATCAAAAGAGACAAAGAAGGACATTACATAATGGTAAAGGGATCAATGCAACAAGAAAAGCTAACGATCCTAAATATATATGCACCTAATACAGGAGCACCCAAATACATAAGGAAAGTTCTTAAAGAATTACAAAGAGACTTAGACTCCCACACAATAATAGTGGGAGACTTCAACACCCCATTGTCAATATTAGACAGATCAACGAGACAGAAAATTAACAAGGATATCCAGGACTTGAACTCGGACCTGGAACAAGCAAACCTAATAGACATTTACAGAACTCTCTACTCCAAATCCACAGAATATACATTCTTCTCAGCACCACATCACACCTACTTTAAAATTGACCACATAATTGGAAATAAATCACTCCTCAGCAAATGCAAAAGAACGGAAACCATAACAAACAGTCTCTCAGACCACAGTGCAATCAAGTTAGAACTCAGAATTCAGAAACCAACCCAGAACCGCACAGCTTCATGGAAAATGAACAACTTTCTCCTGAATGTAGACTGGATAAACACTGAAATGAAGGCAGAAATAAAGATGTTCTTCGAAACCAACGAGAACGAAGACACCACATACCAGAATCTCTGGGACACATTTAAAGCAGTCTCTAGAGGAAAATATATAGCAATAAGTGCCCACATGAGAAGAAAGGAGAGATCTAAAATTGACACCCTATCGTCAAAATTGAAAGAGCTAGAGGAGCAAGATCAAAAAAACTCAAAACCTAGCAGAAGACAAGAAATAACTAAGATCAAAGAGATGAGGATCCAGTTTCATTCTCCTACATGTGGCTTGCCAATTATCCCAGCACCATTTGTTGAATAGGGTGTCTTTTCCCCACTTTATGTTTTTGTTTGCTTTGTTGACTGTAAGTATTTGGGTTTATTTCTTTATTCTCTATTATGTTCCATTGGTCTACATTTCTATTTTTATACCAGTACCATGATGTTTTGCTGACTATGGCCTTATAGTATTGTTTGAAATCAAGTAATGTGATGCCTTCAGATTTGTTCTTTTTGCTTAGTCTTGCTTTGGCTGTGCGGGCTCTTTTTTGGTTCCGTATGAATATTAGGATTGCTTTTTCTAATTCTGTGAAGAATGATGGTGGTTTATAATGGGAATTGCATTGAATGTGTAGATTGCTTTTGGCAGTATGGTCATAAACACATTCCATGCTTTTGAATGAGTAAAATCACAAATGTTGTGATTTTACTCATTCATAAACATGGAATTTATTTCCATTTGTTTGTGTCAGCTATGATTTCTTCAGTAGTGTTTGCAGTTTTTCTTGTAGAGGTCTTTCAATTCCTTGGTTAGATATATTCCTGAGTATTTTATTATTATTTTTTCAGCTACTGTAAAAGGGGTGGAGTTCTTGATTTGATTCTCAGTCCAGTTGCTGTTGGTGTATAGAAGAGCTACTGATTTGTGTACATTAATTTTGTATCTGGCAACTTTGCTGAAAAACTTGCTTTTATTAGTTCTAGGAGCTTTCTCGAGGAGTTCTTAGGGTTTTGTAGGTAAACAATCATATCATCAGCAAACAGCAACAGTTTGACTTCCTCTTTACTGATTTGGATGCCATTTATTTCTTTCTCTTGTCTGATTGCTCTGGCTAGGACTTCCAGTACTATGTTGAAGAGGAGTGGTGAGAGTGGGCATCCTGGTTTTGTTCCAGTTCTTGGAGGGAATGCTTTTAACTTTTCGGCATTCAGTATTATGTTGGCTGTGCATTCGTCATAGATGGCTTTTATTACATTGAGATATGTCCCGTGTATGCTGATTTTGCTGAGAGTTTAATCATGAAGAGATGCTGGATTTTCTCAAATGCTTTTTCTACATCTATTGAGATGATCATGTGATTTTTGTTTTTGATTCTGTTTATGTGGTATATCACATTTATTGACTTGCATATGTTAAGCCATCCCTGAATTTCTGATATGAAACCCACTTGATCATGGTGGATTATCTTTTTGATATGTTGTTGGATTCAGTTAACTAGTATTTTGTTAAGGATTTTAGCACCTATGTTCATCAGGAATATTGGTCTGTAGTCTCCTTTTTTGGTTATGTCCTTTCCTGGTTTTGGTATTAGGGTGATACTGGCTTCGTAGAATGACTTAGGGTTCCCTCTTTCTCTGTCTTTTCGAATAGTGTCAGTAGCACTGGTACCAATTCTTTGAATGTCTGGTAGAATTCTGCTGTGAGTCCGTCTGGTCCTGGACTTTTTTTTGTTGGTGATTTTCTTTTTTTTTTTTGAGACGGAGTCTTGCTCTGTTGCCAGGCTAGAGTGAAGTGGTGCAATCTCAGCACACTGCAACCTCTGCCTCCTGGTTTCAAGCAATTCTTCCACCTCAGCCTCCGGAGTAGCTGGGACCACAGGAGTGTGCCACCACACCCAGCTAATATTTTTGTATTTTTAGTAGAGACGGGGTTTCACTGTGTTGGCCAGGATGGTCTTGATCCCTTGACCTCGTGATCCACCCACCTCGGCCTCCCAAACTGCTGGGATTACAGGCGTGAGCCCCTGCACCCGGCCGTAATTTTTTTTTATTACCATTTCAGTCTCGCTGCTTGTTGTTGGTCTGTTCAGAGTATATAATTCTTCCTGATTTGTGCTAGGAAAGTTGTATCTTTCCAGGAATTGATCCATCTCCTCTAGGTTTTCAAGTTTATGCACATAAAGGTGTTTGTAGTAGCCTTTTGTATTTCTGTGGTGTCAATTGTGATATCTCCTATTTCATTTCTAACTAAGCTTATTTGGATTTTCTCTTTTTTTCTTGGCTAATTGTGTTAATGGTTTATCAATTTTATTTATCTTTTCAAAGAACCAGCTTTTTGTTTCATTTATCTTTTGTATTTTATTTTGTTTCAGTTACATTTAGTTCTGCTCTGTTGGTTATTTCCTTTCTTCGACTGGGTTTGGTTTGTTCTTGTTTCTCTGGTTCTTTGAGATGTGACGTTATGTTGTCTGTTTGTGCTCTTTCAGACTTTTTGGTGTAGGCATTTAGGGCTATGAGCTTTTTTCTTCGCGCCACCTTTGCTGTATCCCAGAGGTTTTGATAGGTTGTGTCAATATTGTTCAGTTCAAAGAATTTTTAAATTTCCATCTTGATTTCATTTTTAACCCAATGATCATTCAGGAGCAGGTTATTTAATTTCCATGTATTTGCATGATTTTGAAGGCTCATTTTGGAGTTGATTTCCAGTTTTACTCCACTGTGGTCTGAGAGAGTGCTAGATATTTCAATTTTCTTGAATATATTAAGGCCCATTTTGTGGCTTATCATATGATCTCTCTTGGAGAATGTTCCATGTGCTGTTTAATAGAATGTGTAGTCTGCAGTTGTTAGGTAGAATGTTCTGTAAATATCTGTTAAGTCCATTTGTTCCAGGGTATAGTTTAAATGATGTCTTTGTTGACTTTGTCTTGATGACCGGTCTAGTGCTGTTAGTGGAGTATTGAAGTCCCCCACTATTACTGTGTTGCTATCTTATTTCTTAGATCCATTAGTTTTATAAATTTGGGAGCTCCAGTGTTAGGTGCATATATTTAGGATTGTGATATTTTCCTGTTAGACAAGGCCTTTAATCATTATATAATGTCCCCTTTTGTCTTTTTAAACTGCTATTGCTTTAAAGTTTGTTTGTCTGATATAAAAATAGCTACTTCTGCTCTCTTTTGGTCTCCATTTGCATGGATTATCTTTTTCCCTCCCTTTACCTTAAGTTTAGATGAGTCCTTATGTGTTAGGTGTGTCTCTTGAAGGCAGCAGGTAGTTGGTTGGTGAATTATTATCCATTCTGCAATTCTGTATCTTTTAAGTGGAGCATTTAGACCTTTACATTCAATGTTAGTATTGATGTGAGGTACCATTCTATTCATTCATTGTGTCATTTGTTGCCTGTAGACCTTGGGGTATTTTATTTTATTTTATTTTATTTTATTTTATAGGTCTTGTGAGATTTATGCTTTAAAGAGGTTCTGTTTTGATGTGTTTCCAGGATTTGTTTCAAGATTTAGAGCTCTTTTAGCAGTTCTTGTAGGGCTGGTTTCGTAGTGGCAAATTATCTTAGCATTTGTTTGTCTGAAAAAGACTATCTTTTATTCATTTATGAAGCTTAGTTTTGCTGGGTACAAAATTCTTGGCTGATAATTGTGTTGTTTGAGGAAGCTGAAGATAGGGCCCTGGTCCCTTCTAGCTTGTAGGTTTTCTGCTGAGAAATTTGCTATTCATCTGATAGGTTTTCTTTTATAGATTATCTGGTGTTTTTGCCTCAGAGCTCTTAAGATTCTTTCCTTCATCTTCACTTCAGATAACCTGATGACAATGTGAATGCATGATGGTCTTTTTGTGATGAATTTCCTAGGTGTTCTTTGAGCTTCTTGTATTTGGATATCTAGTTCTCTAGCAAGACTGGGGAATTTTCCTTGATTATTCCTCCAAAGACGTTTTCCAGACTTTTAGATTTCTCTTTTTCAGGAATGCTGATTATTTTTAGGTTTGGTCATTTAACATAATCTCAGACTTCTTGGAGGCTTTGTTCATATTTTCTTACTCTTTTTTCTTTGTCTTTGTTGGATTGGGTTAATTTGAAAACCTTGTCTTTGAGCTCTGAAGTTCGTTCTTCTGCTTATTTGATTGTATTGCTGAGACTTTCTGGAGCATTTTGCATTTCTATAAATGCATCCATTGTTTCCTGACGTTTTGATTGTTTTTATTTATGCTACCTATTTCATTGAATATTTTGCCCTTTCTTCTTGTATCATTTTTTAAACATTTCCTTACACCGGGCTTTGCTTTTTCTCTGGTGCCTCCTTGATTAGCTTAAAAACTAACCTTTTGAATGCATTTGAGGTAACTTACGGATTTCTTCTTGGTTTGGTTCCATTGCTGGTGAGCTAATGTGATTTTTGGGAGGTGTTAAAGAACCTTGTTTTGTCATATTACTGGAGTTGGTTTTCTGGTTCCTTCTTATTTGGGTAGACTCTGTCAGAGGGAAGGTTTAAGGCTCAAGGCTGTTGTTCAGATTCTTTTGTCCTGTGGGGTGTTTCCTTGATGTAGTACTCTCTCCCTTTTCCGAGGGATGTGGCTTCCTGAGAGCTGAACTGTAGTGATTGTTATCTCTCTTCTGGATCTATCCACCCAGAAAGTCTACCAAGCTCCGGGCTGGTACTGGGGGTTGTCTGCACAGAATCCTGTGATGTGAACTGTCTGTGTGTCTCTCAGCCATGGATACCAGCACCTGCTCCGGTGGAGATAGCAGGGGGTTGAAATGGACTCTCTGAGTGTCCTTAGCTTTGATTGATTAGTACACTATTTTTGTGCTGGTTGGCCTCCTGCTGGGAGGTGGTGCTTTCAAGAGAGCATCAGCTGTAGTAGTATGGGGAGGAACAGGTGGTGGGAGGGCCCCTAGAACTCCCAAGAGTATGTGCCCTTTGTTTTTAGTTACCAGGGTAGGTAGGGAAGGGCTATATGTGTCTGAGCTCAGACTTTACTGGGGTGAGTCTTGCTGCGGCTGCTGTTGGGGATGGAGTGAGGTTCCCAGGTCAATGGAGTTATGTTCCTAGGGGGATTATGGCTCCCTCTCTTGTGTCATGCAGGTTGTCAGGGAAGTGGGGTAAAGGCAGCAGTCACAGGCTTTACCCAGTTCCCATGCAACCCAAAGGGCCAGTCTCACTGCCACTGTGCCCCCCACAATAGCACCGAGCCTGTTTCCAGGCAGTGGGTAAGCAGGGCTGAGAACTTGCCCCAGGCTACCTGCCTCACAGCTGCGGAAGTAAGTAGGACTTTCCTTCTTCCCCCACCTGTGGAGTCTGTATACTGGATTCATGCCCTCCCTTGTGTTCTGGCCAGGAGACTTCTTGATTGGTTCAAATTGTTACAAAGTTCAGCCGGAGGTTTCCTTTTCCCTGTGGCCTTTTCCCGGTGCCTCTGGCAGCCCTCCTTAAGGACCCCTGTGAGGCGAGGCAGAAACGGCTTGCTAGGGGACCCAGCGAGCCTACAGGGCTTTTCCTGCTGCATCCTCTATCCCTGTATTTCAGTTGGCTCTCTAAATAGACTCAGCTCCAGGTCAGGTCAGAATCTCCTCCCATAATCTAGATCTTCAGGTTCCCCAGTCGGGGGTGTGTCTTTGGGGGTGGATGATCTCCCTTTCCCACTTTTATAGTTTGGACACTCACAGTATTTGGGGTTTCTCCCAGGTCCTGCAGGAGCCATCCACTTCCTTCAGAGGGTCTGTGGGTTCTCTTGGCTTTCATAGTGTAGTTATTCTGGAGCAAAAGTTCATTATGTAAGCCTCCACACACTGTTCTGTCTGTCCAAGTAGGAGCTGCAATCTAGTCCTGCCTCCCGTCCGCCATGATTTTCCATATATTGAATTGCTTTTGTAGCTAGTATGTAGACTGTGTACACAGTGCTATTGGGCTAAAATGTTCATAAGATGAGGATCCTGCAGGTTAAGGATTATTATTTTATGCTTGAAGAAACTAATTATTAATATTGCTGAAGTCAGACTCAATTCAAAATTTTATTGTTTCTAAATCCCAGTTCGTTTTCCACTGATTGATGTATAATGATTTTGAGTCAATTTTTTTTTTTTTTTTGAAACAGAGCCTTGCTCTGTCACCCAGACTGGAGTGCAGTGGCACAATCTTGGCTCACTGCAACCTCTGCCTCCTGGGTTCGAGCTATTCTCCTGCCTCAGCCTCCCCAGTAGCTGGAATTACAGGTGCACACCACCACAGCCAGCTAATGTTTTATATTTTAAGTAGAGACGGGTTTCACCATGTTGGCCAGGCTGGTCTCAGACTCCTGACCTTGTGATCCGCCCGCCTTGGCCTCCCAAAGTGGTGGGATTACAGGCATGAGCCACTGCACCCGGCCCTTGAGTCATGGTTTTAATGAATTGATTTCTTAGTCTTCGTATAATAAGTATATTAGTTATGTATTGCTGTATTAAAGATTATCCCAAAACTTAATGGCTTAAAACAAAAATATACATTTTTTCTCTTCACCCATGAGTCAGGAATTCAGAGGTGGCTTGTCTAGGGAGTTCTTGCTTAGTGTCTCTCATGAAATTGCTTTGAGGATGTTGACTTAAGCTATAGTCAACTGAAGGCTTAATTGGGGCTGGAGGTTCCGTCTCCAAAGTGGCTCACTAAAATGGTTGGCAATTTGTTTTCTTTTTCCTTTCCCTTTTTTTTTTGGTGGCAGGGGGACAGGGCCTTGCTCTTTCACCCAGACTGGAGTGGCAGTGGTGTGACCATAGTGCACTGCAGCCTGGAACTCTTGGGTTCAAGTGATCCTCTCTCCTCAGCCTCCCAAATAGCTGGGAGGCTGTGGAGCCACCAGGTGAGCCACCAGGCCTGGCTAATTTTTTAAATAATTTTTTGTAAAGATGGGGTCTTGCTAAGTTGCCTAGGGTGGTCTTGAACTCCTGGGCTCAAGCAGTCCTTCCATACTGGCCTCCCAAAGTACTGGTGAGCCACTGCACCTGGCCCCGCTTATGGTCTTCTGTTTAATAAGCTATTTGGGTATTCTCACAACATGGCAGCTGACTTTCCTGAGGGTAAGTAATCCAGTAGCTAGGGATCTTCAGGCAGAAGCTCTCCTTTTTATTATGTAGCCTTGGAATTCACACAGCATTACTTCCACCACATTGTCTTCATTAAAAACAACTTACTAAGTCTGACTCACATTCAAGGGGAAGGGAATTAGGCTTCACCTCTTGAAGTGAAGTGTATTAAAGAAATTTATGAACATATTTTACAACCACTGTAACAAGAAGAGACAAACCGGTTTCTGTTTGCCATTACATTATCTTTGATTAAAACTCAGAAAAATAACTGCTTGTTTTCTTGAGTTTCTGAACTTCTACATATATTATGTCTGGTTTGAGAACTAACAAGAAGGCAGCTCAGATGAGCTCAAAATTTAAGGATCAGTTAGAATTAAGTTTTCTTGATATTTCTGTCCTTTTTCAGGACAAGAAATGACCTGGGATTTCTCAAACTTTCCATCATGGCCCTTTATCTATCCCAATACTTAGATTTAGATTCTAAATACACAAAGGCCATACTTACCCCCAAATCCTATTTATTAGGATACTTGCACTTGAGCTGAAATGGTGATGAGATTCTCTGTGTCATTGAGAGAAAGCCCCATTTATGTTAACAAAGTTTGTGATGACTCTTCTGTTTTCTAATTAGGCATTGAGCTGTGACTGTGCTGAGCAGGCAGAAGCTGAGCTCTGGATAGAGCTGCTCAATGCTTGTCGTCTGACCAATCAGAAAACAGAGTGGGTAAGGGAAGAAGGTATGGAAGAGAGTGACAGAAGATGATATGCAGTAGGATAGGTATTTTTCCCTTGTCAAGAGTATTGATATTTTTAGATGGGACTGTTGAGGATTTATCAAAATAATCCAAATGACTACAAGACATAAAAGCTTGGATATAGTAAACTATAAGATAAAAAGTATTTTTCTGGCCAGGTGCAGTGGCTCACGCCTGTAATCCAAATACTTTGATAGACCAAGGTGGGCAGATCACCTGAAGTCGGAAGTTCAAGACCAACCAGGCCAACATGGCAAAATGTTGTCTCTACTAAAAATACAAAAATTAGCCGGACATGGCCTGCCTGTAATCCCAGCCACCTGGGAGGCTGAGGTCTCAGTGAGTCGAGATCATGCCACTGTGGTCCAGCCTGGGTGACAGAGTGAGACTCTGTCTCCAAAAAAAATACTTTTTTCTTAGAATGCCATAAATTGGTGATCATTTTTCAGTTTACAGATTTCCAGACTCACATCTTATGGAAAAGCTAATGTAGTCTTCTTTCTTCCCACATTTTACATGAATCTGAAATCCAGTGAAGTTAGTATCAGCGAAGGAGCTAGAAGGATAACTCTTGAGATCTCTAATCCAATTTTTTATTCAGTGTTATGCATTGTCTTAAATGGCCTATAAGGCTTTGGATGGTTTGGTCTCTTGATACTTCTTCATCCTCATCTCATCCTTCCTCTTCATTCTTCTTCATCTGAGCTGCCTTCTTGTTAGTTCTCAAATACATTTTGTCTCAGGGCCTTGGCACTTGATGTTTCCTCTGGTTTGAAAACTCTTCTTCCAGATATTCTACATGTGTTTTCCCTGTTGTCCTTTATATCTCTGCTCAGATGTCACCTTATCTGAAATTTCCCTGACTACTCTATCTAAAGCATTCCCCGGCCCCTGCCTCATCATTTTCCCCGTAACTGTAGTATTTTTTAGAATTTTACATTGCCACATTATTTATTATTTATTTTCACTAAAATGTAAATTCTGTGAAGGCAGGTATTTGATAACTGCTGTATCTTCCAGTTCTTAGAACAGTGACAGAGAGTAAATATTCAATGTAATGTAAGTTAAATTATGTTACTCTTTTGCTGAAAACCTTCCTGTTTCATTCACAGTAAAAAACCAAAGCTTTCCAAATGGCCTTTTTTATGGATGGAATTGTGTCCTCCCCAAATTCATATGTTGAGGCCTTAACTGCCCATATACCTCAGAATGTGGCTATATTTGGAGATTGGGCTTTTAAAGAGGTGATTATGGTTAAATGGATTAGGCGGGGCCCCAATCCAATACGATTAGTGTTCTTATACAAGGAAGATGCAGATGCATGTGCATAGAGAAAAGATCATGTGAGGACATGGTGGAAGGGCAGCCAACTGCAAGCCAAGGAGAAAGATGTCAAGAGGAACCAAACCCGTTGACACCATGACTGTGGACTTGCAGCCTCCAGAATGGAGATAATTAATTTCTGTTGTCTAAGCCACCCAACTTGTGGAGATTTGTTATGGCAGCCCTAGCACACTGATCCAGCAAGTAAGTGTTTCCAGCTCCCCTCCACCTCATCTCCCATGTCCCATCTTACTCATGCTGTTGCCACCTCTTTGGCCTTTATGCTTTTTCAAGTACAGCAAGTGGCATTCATCTCAGAGCTTTTACATTTTACTTTCACTCTTCCTGGAATACTCTTCCTCCTAGATTCTGTTCACACACTTTAGTAAGATTTCTGCTTAAACGTTGCCTTCTTAGTGATGCCTTTCTTGACCATCTCATTTCAAATTGCAGTCTTTGTTATATGTCCTGATCTTGCTTTGTTTTCCTCCATAGCATTTGTCACCATCTGACATACTATATATGTACTTGTTGATTGTCTGTCTCCCTGATCAAGGCTGTACGTGCCATGAGGGCAGGACTGAGTGTTGTATTTTGGTTTTCAACTCACTCCTTGGTGGCTAGAATAGTTCCAGACACAGAGGGGTCTCTCAAGTAATATTTTGTTTTGCATTCTTTTATGTGAGGGTCAGTCAGGTCTGACCACAAGAGGAGTTCCAGGAGAAGCTCAGGAAAATAAAGTTTACTATGCTCACAGGTCCTAGAAGCAGGAGGCATGCTCTGCCATACAGGGACACATGAGGAAACACCCAAGTCTGTCAGGAGGCAGAAGAGGCAGGAACAAGGGACAGGAGGAGCCCAGGCCAAGGCCTTTGTTGGAGTTTTTCAGGGAAAGGCAAGACAGAGCAAGGTAAACAGCTCAGAACTGGCTAGTTTGAATCATTTCCACAGGCTCTAAGCTATAGGAGTGGTCTCTAGTTGCCTGGTACCTGATCCTGGGATGATTAAGGCAGAGGAATATTGCCTCCTGGGGTGTACTGAGGATGGCTCTGATTGGGTAGTTTGCATATCAGAGGCAAGCTCCTGGCTGAGCTTTGCCTTCTCTAAGAATTGGTTAGCCCTAGGAGTGGCAATTTCTCCCCAGCCAGAAAGTTTAATAAGATGTCAAACATCATAATATACAGAAAATAAAAACATAAACAATACATGTTTATTGGCTCAGTTAATGAAATGGCCCTGACCCACAGGTAGACAAATAGATCGTTAAACCAGATTAGAAGGGCCATAAATTCATTTTTATACATGGGAACGAAATAGTTTTTGTTGTTTGCTTTTTAAGGGGAAGATATATTTCAATTATGTGAAAAAGGGTGGTTTACTTAACATCTGGAACCTTCATGATTGCCTTTATTCTTGGCTTAATGTCTCAGAACTTTATTGTAAGAAAATGAAGCTAGATCTATCTCATATTATAAAAATTATGTTAGATTGATTAAACATCTAAATGTAAAAAATAAAATTGTGAAGTAAACAAAATTGAACAATTGTGAACAACTGTGAAATTTAGACAACTTAGGAGAATTTTGTGTAATTTCTGGGTGTATATGCTTTAAGGGAGTGGGATGAGGCTTCCTAGACAAAAAAGAAAACTCGGAAGTCATAAATGAAAAGATTGATAGATTTGATTGCATGAAAATTTAGTTTATAATAGCAATAGATAGAAACAAAATTTCAGTGAAGAGAAACTAATTGTCACATATTTGGCAAAGGGCTAATAGTCCCTTAATATATAGTGAGAGCTACCTCCTGGTGAGACAATCACTTCACTAGAAATATGCACAAAGAATATGAAAAGGAGAAGTTTTTTAAAATGAAGAAATACATATGGTTCTCGCTTAAGCCTGGACGCAAGAGCCTGACTGGGAGTTCACCCTCAGCCCCTCTTCGTCTCTTCGTGTTGCATATTTATTAGCGGCAGATAAGCCAGTTAAATGGAGACTAAAAAAAAAAAAAAAGAAATACATGAAAAGATGCTCAACAGTGACACGCATGCACTCATGCACACACACACCCACCCATCAGAATCATTCATTCTTTCAAGAAATATTTGCTGATTTTCTACTATGTACCAAGTATCATTCTGTGAATTGGAAATAAAGCAGTGAAAAAAACAGACAAATATCCCTGACCTCAGGGAGCTTACATTTCTAATGGAGGAAGATGAATAAGAAACAAATTATTGGTATGTTGGAGGTGCTGTGCAAATAAATGAAGCCACATAAGGGGCCCGCATGAAGAAAATGAAAGAAATTTCGTAACTTACTTTGCCTAACTCTAGGGAAATGTTTGAAAATTTAGATGAAATGGATGCTTTTCAAGCAAAATATAAATTACCAAATTCATTGTGGAGGAGAATTTCTTATCTAACTAAATATCATAAAGTATCAAGAGAAAGTTGGAGAAGAACAACTCTCAGACAAAACACCAAACGATATTTCAAAGGTGAATTTTTTCAAACTTTAAAGAACAGAAAAGTCCAATGATATTTAAAGTATTTTAGGTTTAGAGAAAGAAGTGAGTTTGTAAGGAAATGGTTATTTTCTTACATATTTAGTGGAAGTGACACTTTTTAGAAACTTTTTGGGAAGTATTTCTACAACACCTATTAAAATTAAATGTATATACACACATGTACATTTAATCCAGCAGTCCCACTATGATGATTCTAGCCTTTAGAAATTAAAGTATCATTTGGTAAGTTTGTATACAGCAATGTTTGTAGTAGCAAAAAGACTGGAAACAACTTGCTGAAGCAGCTATACTATGAATATTATACAATTATTTAAAAAAGGATTATATGGTTTACTTGAAGAAATGTCAGTAATCAGAAAAGCAAATAGCTAATGTGTGAAAAAAAATTTCCTGTTACATGCAAATACTGTGTTTGCATGTGTTTGTACGAATATAAAGAAATATATAGAAGGAAACTTAACAAATGTTCACATGGGTTATTTGGGGTTTGGAGGGAGCTTGTTGGCTTTTTTCTTTGTTGTTTTGATTTGTTGTTCCTAGCAGGATTTTTAGTTTGAAATGAAAATCCGACAAGATATCTTTTTAGGTTGTCGGCAAAGCCCGAGTCCTGTCCTCTCGCTCTCCTTCCCAGAAAGCATGAGCTTCACCACTCGCTTTACCTTCTCCACCAACTATCTGTCCCTGGGCCCTGTCCAGGAGCCCAGCTGTGGCACCCGGCCAGTCCGCAGCACGGCCAGCATCTGTACAGGTGCCGGGGGCTCTGGTTCCTGAATCTCCGTGTCCTGCTCCAACAGCTTCTGGGGCGGCATGGAGTCTGGGGGCCTGGCGGCGGGGGTGGCCAGGGGTCTGGCAAGACTGGGAGGCATCCAGAATGAGAAGGATACCATGCAAAGCCTGAACGACCCCCTGGCCTCCTACCTGGACAGAGTGAGGGGCCTGGAGGCTGAGAACTGGCAGCTGGAGAGCAAAATCCAGGAGCACCTGGAGAAGAAGGAGGACTAGGTCAGAGACTGGAGCCATTACTTCAAGACCATCGAGGACCTGAGGGCTCAGATCTTCGCAAATACTGTGGACAGTGCATGCATCGTTCTGCAGATCGACAATGCCTGTCTTGCTGTTGATGACTTTATAGTCAAATATGAGACAGAGCTGGCCATGCGCCAGACAGCAATATCCGTGGCCTCCACAAGGTCATTGATGACACCAATGTCACTCGGCTGCAGCTGGAGACAGAGATCAAGGCTCTCAAGGAGAAGCTGCTCTTCGTGAAGAAGAACTACGAAGAGGAAGTAAAAGGCCTACAAGCCCAGATTGCCAGCTCTGGGTTGACCATGGAGGTAGATGCCTCCAAATCTCAGTACCTCACCAAGATTATGGCAGACATCCGGGCCCAATGTGACGAGCTGACCTGGAAGAACTGAGAGGAGCTGGACAAGTACTGGTCTCAGCAGACTGAGGAGAGCACATTAGTGGTCACCATGAGGTCTGCTGAGGTTGGAACTGCTGAGATGACACTCATGGAGCTGAGATGTACAGTCCAGTCCTTGGAGATCTACCTGGACTCTGAGAAATCTGAAGGCCAGCTTGGAGAACAGCCTGAGGGAGGTGGAGGCCTGCTATGCCCTGCAGATGGAGCAGCTCAACAGGATCCGGCTGCACCTGAAGTCAGAGCCGTCACAGACCTGGTCAGAGGGACAGTGCCAGGCCCAGGAGTACGAGGCCCTGCTGAATATCAAGGTCATGCTGGTGGCTGAGATCGCCACCTACTGCTGCCTGCTGGAAGATGGCAAGGACTTCAGTCTTGGTGATGCCCTGGACAGCAGCAACTCCATGCAAACCATCCAAAAGATCACCACCTGTTGGTGACAAAGTGGTGTTTGAGACCAACGACACTAAAGTTCTGAGACATTAAGCCAGCAGAAGCAGGGGACCCTTTGGGGAGCAGGAAGCCAGTAAAAAGTTCAGAGGTTAAAAAAAAAGATATCTTTTTAAAACGACTTTTCTTTTTTGTCTTTCAGATGTTCGCTTTAATGTGAATAAAGAAATGCATCTGCTTGAGTGCTAGGTAAAACGGATGTGTGAGACTCAGGGTGGGTGGTGTGATTTGTGTGGTATGCATATGGCAGGGCTCGTGAGTTTTACCAGATTTTGTCCAATGACTGGGTTTTCATACTGGTGTAGTAGAGTCACCTTGAGAAGATAAAAAATTGCATAACGAAGTTCTTTAACTTTAACTTCTGTCATCTCAAGGTTTTTCATGGGTAAAATGAGGATTACAAGTATCTACCACACAGATAGGACTTTTTATTGTGAAATAACAAAAGGATTTTCAGAGTGTTAAAGTTTTAGCTGAATAAGCTTTAGTTGAATTCTAATTTACAGACGTTCTGAGTAGCTATGATACACATCACATTATTGTCATAGGGTTCAAAAGGTGCAACGTGACAGGATAAAAGCAGGCAAACTCTTGACCATACAAAGCAATATATTAAGTGCTAGGCGTGAGTATAACCCGTTATAATGTTATTATTGAAAGCACAAATGATCAGGGAAGACTTTATGAAGGGGGTGAGACGCTGTGGGTCTTAAAAGGATGAGAGGTTTGAGTAGGACAGGCACAGAACCAACAAAGGGGTGGAGACGGCGCTGGGAGGTTTTTTTTTTGCCGCAGGCTTCTTGGCCGCCACTAGCGGGAGCGCCCCCTTCCGGGAGCCAGCTCTTTTCGGGCTGCGGGAGAGCGCGGCGCCCGCGGTACGCAGGCGCCGGGAATAGACTGGAGCTCGCTGGAGCTGGAGATGTGCGCATGCGTGCAGCTTTTTGGAGGCGGTAGCTTCTTCGGCGTCGAGACTGGAGGCTTAGTGCTAAACTGTGTGGGGCGCAAATGGGATCCGGCTGTTAGTCGGGTAGGCATAGGTAGGACCGCTGCCTTGTTGGGAGTAGGGGGCTGGAAGGCAGAGGCCCGTATCGTGCGGGTCCTGAGCCTTTCCTGTGAGATCCGGGCCGACTATTGTATCTGTGTCGCAGCGGCTGCGCACAAAATGGCGGCAAGCAGACGGCGGGGGCGGGAGGAGGTTGGGGGACCCCCGGGATGGGAAGGGAAGCTGTTCGGCCCTGCTCCGTCGTTTGCTCACCTCACTACCCTGGAGGGCCCGGCCTGGCACCCGTGTAGGACCCTGCCTCGAGGAGAGCTGCCTAACGCCGTTGCACTGGGCGGAAGAACGTGAAGAGCCCTTTGGCGAGGCCGAGGCGGCCCCTTCCCCAGCCGCGCAGGGCCTGCCAAGGCTGCACCGGGCCTGACAGCCGAGGAAGCGGTGGTGAGGGAGCGCCGAGCAGGGAGAAAGCGTTCCCGTCGGGCCCGAAGAGGCGGTGGAGTTTTAGCCAAGCCCTTTGGCCAGCGACATTGTGCAAGAAGCTTGGAGAGAAGAACCTGTTTGTGTTTGGGGCTGGGGAGGGGGAATCGGGTTGAAGGAGAGAATGTTAGGATCCAAGCGGCTTTTGCCGGCCGGTGTTCTGTGCTGCGTAGTGCAGGTATGAAAGCAAGGAAAATGTCACCTCTGTGTGGGAAACTGAGGGCTCATAAATAGTTGTGAAACTGAACAGTATTTCCAAATTTCTCAGAGGAATTGTGAAAACAACGTTAGTGCATTGTTTTTGTGTGATTCCTAGCTTGGGCCCCGTTCTTTTGAAGGGTGGGGGAATTGTATGTATCAGACTGGAATCCTTGAGAACGTTTGAAATAGATCTTTTGTTGTTTGAGACAATTGCAAATGAGGGATACTTCGGTATAACAAAATCATTAATTAAGCTAGACTGTGAAGGCTATCTCAAGTTACTGTTTCTTAATCTTAAAATTTGCCCTTAGGCGAAGTTTGGGGACAGGACAGGGAATAGTAGTAGTCTAAAGGAGTTCCGATGAAAAACTTGTAACCAGGTTCCAGCGACTTATGTTAATTCAAGTACTTTCTCTAACGAGCTTTGGAATTGTGCACAAAAATTTTCTGCGTTTTTCCCTCATTTGTTGTAAAGGATTATTTTTTCAGGGATACTCTGCTTGCCGGTTCAGATTTACAATTGATAACCTGGAAAAAGGGATTGATCAAAAAAAGGTGAATTTAAGGAAAGTTTGGCAGAAGAACATGTAAATGACATTACTTTAAACAGCTTTAAATTTTGTTAATGATTAGACATTCTAGACAGTGGACTTATGTTGCTATCTTTTTAAAAAGTTTAGACAGCATTTTATATTTATTTTGTACCCCATATTCTGTAATATGTACTTCTAAATAGTTATGTGGCATCCCAACATAATGCTGGGCCATTCCTTCCTTGGGAATTCTTGGATCCAAGAAAGGGTAAAGATAAAACGGTGGAAGAAATCACAAAATCTTACTAGTTTGTATTAACTAGCTTTCATAATGTGTTTATGTCACATATTTATTGTATATTGGGTGTATTTGTTTTGTAATCTTTTTTGCATTTTGTTTTGGAGGGTGTATATGGCAGATATTCTAGTTTAAAAAGGTTCTCAATCAGTCATCACTTTTTAACGACTATCTTAGAGTTTTTCTTGGGTGCTCTTAAGTAGGTGATCTCTGGAAATTTTGTTTTCATATAGTGGAAGAAAATGAGACAAATAGTTTAGTGGAAAGAGAATAGGCTTTGGAATCAGAAGGTCTGGATTCAAATCTCTCTTTTCCTCAGTATATGTGAGACTTTGGTAAGTTATTTTAGTCTTCCTGAACTTTTGTTTCCATATCTGTATAATGGTGACATTACTACTTCCTGCTTGGGATTTTTGTGACCTTAAAATTAAGTGAGACAATGTATGGAAAGCTCCTATTCCTGAGCAAATACTAGGTGCTTAATAAATGTTAGCTATTACTTTTATTTCAAAATTTAAGTGCTCAGGCAGCATCCTTTGATAGAAAATCATAATCTGTGGGGATTCTCTTCTAATTAAACGGCTTAAAAGGATTTAGATTAATAGAATTTTGGAGTTGAAAGGCCATGTAATCTAAATTTAATTAAAATATTTTGTGCCTGTATGAACTTTTTACATGCCTCTTTTGTAGTACTTAACAATATATAGTAACCGTTTATGTGATTGTTATGTTAGTCCTTTTATCTTTCCCAGTGGTATGTATTTGATGCTCAGATGTTGAGTGAATGAACTCAGCTGGTAGTCACCAGAACCTAGACTCCAAATCATGCTCTTTCCACTGTGCCTTAATGTATACTGATTAAGGCTTGGACTAAATTTGTCCAAATCCTTAATAAAATGCCTTACTCACTTAGAAACAGTACTTCCAGTTTTGGTGCCCAGTAACGCAGTTTGGGCTGTTAAGCAAAGAAACAGGTGCTAATGAATGTTGCATTGTAGTGGTTTTAGAGACTCTCCAAATTGAAAGTAATTATGTTTATGGCTAAAGCTAATAAGCCCTCATGTGTATCCAGCTTATGTATTCTTCATCATTTCCACCTTGTTTGGTCTGACACTTGTGGTGGCAAATTAAAATGGAAGGAAAATAGGTATACAGAAGAGAAGAGAATAATGGAAAGGAAAAAGTGAGGAAAAGATGAGATGTAGAAATAAACACAACTATAATAATGCTGGTGAGGGTCAAGAATTACAAGGATTTTGGATTGAAAAGAAAGTCCAGGAAACAGGAGAAATAGCTTTAATGTACATATATTTTCTTACTTTGTTTTGTTTTTGAGATAGGATCTCACTATGTCTCAAAGGCTAGAATGCAGTGGTGTCACCATGACTCACTGTGGCCTCTACCTCCTGAACACAAGTGATGTTCCTGCCTCAGTCTCCTGAGTAGCTGGGACAACAGACACACATCACCATGCTCAGCTAATCTTTTTAAAAATTTTTTATAGAGACAGGGTCTTTCTGTATTGCCCAGTCTGGTCTCGAACTCCTTGGCTCAAACTATCCTCCCACCTCAGCCTCCTAAATTGCTGAGATTACAGGTGTGAGCCACTGCATTCACTCTATTTTCTTAATGGCTACCCTGAACATACATTTTGGATTACTTTTCAGCTCTTTTGAAGCCGAGTATATTTATTGTTCCAGTCTGTATCAAGTTAAAGTTCCTACTTATTTTCACAGTCTTTGTTTATTAAACTTTCAGCTAATTTCCCTGTTGTCCCTGCTGAGTAAAAGTTGCCAACTTGCTTTTGAATATTTTTACCAAAAAAAAACCCCAAAAACTTTTAATATGGAAAATTTTAAACATAAGCAAAAATAGAATGATATTAATTTATTCATGTGCCTATCCAGTTTCAGTTATTACAAGCTAATGGTTAGTCCTGTTTCATCTCTACTTGCTTATTTTTAAGCAAATCCTTATGTCAGTTCAATGTATAGTTCAGAATTTTCTCTAGAATGTTTAGGAAAAAACATGCATATTAACACCTAAAACAGTAACAGTAATTATGAGTGATTAATTTTAATATCAGATATTCAGACAGATTTCACATTTCGCCAGTTGTATCTCACTGGCTCCTACCCCTATACGTATATATAAAGGTTGTTGCAGTCAGGATCCAACTAATGTTCATAATTCGTTTATAATTGGTTACAGTTGATAACTCTCAAGTCTATAAACTCCCACCTACCTTTTTTTACAGTTTACTTGTTGAAGAAAAACTTTCCTTTTTATGCATCATTTAGGTAATCCTTTGTTTCATCCGCATCTGAATTCATGAATTTTGATGTGACTTTAAAAATGTACTTGATAAACAAATTGCTAGATCTCAGTATAGGAAATACTGAAAGAAAGGTGGACGTAAGCAATTAACTCCTATTTCTAATATAATTTTCAAAAATTATTCAAGTCGTACTAAAAGGAGGAAACACCTATTTGCTTCTTAAGTAAAGCATTTTGATTACTGTTTAACATTTTTTGAACACCTGTTGCATGTCAGGATTTACAATTTTAATTAATCTCCACAGTAACATTCTAAATGGTACTCGTTTCATTTTCACAGGGTGAAGCAGGCTTGGATTAACCAGCTTGCTCAGGGTGACATTGTTAGCAAGCAGCAGGACCAGAGTTAAAACACTGAATGTAGGGTCTGAGTTCTTAAACACTATGCTGCACTACCTCTCTAAAGCTGAATTAATAGTGTTAAATTTTACTTATGGGAGTTAACTAATTTTGTATGAAATCATTCACTGGCACCCCTTCTGGCAGGGTGGGTATCTTCAGATCAGTGGAAATTTTCCCCGAAGTTTAGATTATTATGGATTGCATAATAGGCTGACTAACAGTCAATAGTTAGGGAGTAAACATGACGTAGAAAAGAAGGGCCAAATCTAAAAATGTGTTTAAGGTTGATGTTCTTTATTATATTGCAGGTTTTCTGCCTCTTGCCATACTTGCTTATAGTTTTTTTGACTTTGTATACAATTAAGAAGATAACACAGTCCAACGTTGGACATGAAATATTGGATCATTAACAATTTTTGAATGAATTTAAGCTCTAGGTGACAGGGGAATTTGCTGTCTCCTGAATATATGCTTTTTTTCCTGAAAAGTTTAACATTAAGTTGCATATATTGTGCTCCTTTATCCCTAAATTCTTTAGTGTGTATTTCCTGAAAGTATTTTCTTTCATAGTTATCATAATTACCAACTTCAGTAAATTTGACATTTATAAAATCCTTTTTTTATTTTTTTGAGACAGTGTCTGGCTCTGTCACCCAGGTTGGAGTGCAGTGAGTGATGTCGGCTCACTGCAGTCTGCCTTCTGGGCTCAAGAGATCCTCCCAAGTAGCTGGGACTACAGGCTGAGGCGGGTGCTGCCACCATGCCTGGCTAATTTTTATATTTTTTGTAGATATGGGGTTTTGTTATGTTGCTCAGGCTGGTCTTGAACTCCTGAGCTCAAGCAACACGCCCATCTTGGCCTCCGAGGGTACTAAAATTACAGGTGTGAGCCACTGCATGCAGCCTATAAAATTATTCAAATACAATCTGTTTGTATTCTGGGTTTTGTCAATTGACCCAATAGTGTTTTTTTATAGCAGTTTTTTTCCCTCTCCTGTACAGGACTAAACTGAGATCAGATATTGCATTTAGTTGTGAAGTCTTTTTAATCTTCTTTAATCTGGAACATTTCCACAGTCTGCCTTTTTCTTTTGTGAAGTTGACATTTTTGAAGACTACAATCTGCTTTGCTTTTCTCTTTAATGGAGCATTTCTCATTTTGAATTTATCTGATGTTTTCTCTTGATTAGATTTAGATTATATGTCCCAGGACAGAAAAATCAGATAACTATGTCCCCCAGGATATCAGATCTGGAGATTTACCATTTCCATTTGCCTTTCAACTATGTCCCCCAGGATATCAGATCTGGAGATTTACCATTTCCATTTGCCTTTCATGTATGATCCTATGTTTGAGCATATGTTTTGGTTAAAGTGCTTGTTTCCTCTCTCTCCCCCTTGAATTAATCTGTGGAGAGACATTTTAAAACCATGCAAATACCCTACTCATCAGAATTTACCTTTGTAACACTGACTCATGATTCTTAACCATTCTTTACTATGAAGGTTACAAAATGATTTTCCACTCCAATTTATTCTACATTTACTAGTAGGTACACAGCACTCTGTAAGAGCCTTCCTTTCTGCCTCATCGATTAATTTATTGGTATGCATTTATGGACTCCTGTTTTTCCAATATTTGATAATGTATTACTGTTCAGTTCTTTGTTGCTTTGTCCCCTTTCCTATTTGTATTTCTTGTCTTCCACAGTGAGAGCCCTAAGTTTCTAGCACCATCAAAACATTTACTTACTTGCTCAAACCTATGATATATCTAAAGTAGTTTAGAATTGCCTTATCCATACCACTACAAAAAATAAAATTACTAAAAAGAGCGAAAATTTGTTATTCTCTTTCCCCTAGCTCCATCAAAACTGAGGTACAGTAATTATTTCTTTCATTTATTTGTTTTCCCCAGAGTGCTGTAACACTCAGGGTGGGGCCCCCTGTGAGGTACAGAAATTGAATAGTGGTTTGTAAGTTCTTGGATTAGTTTTCTTTTTCTCCTTCAATGTATTGTGGTGTACATTTGAAATATGATTGGATTAGTTTGCTTTCAGTGTTCAATATTTTTCTCCTTGCCATACTTACTGATTTTTAAACTATATGTAGGTTGTTAACATGTTTCTGAAGCTTAAAACGTACATAGGAAGATATTCCGTGAAATAACATTACCATATATATCCCTTCAATCCTTTCTGTCCATTATCCCTTACAGATTATTAACTTCATAATTTTCTGCATTATTCTTCCTATTTTTTTATTGTAACCATAAACAGGTATATGTATGTTTTCCTATTTTCCTTTTTTGTTTAACACAAAAGATGGTATACTATATGCTCATTTGTACTTTGTAAAGACTTTAAAGCTTACGGCATTTTAATGCATTTAGTCCGTTTAGGTATATTTAATTGAAGATTTTAGGACCCACTTTAGGTAAATGGAAACGTTTTTTGGCCCATGTTACTCCATGAGGAAAAGCAAATAACCAAATGGCAAAGAGGGCAAGGATGCAACTAGGCTTCAAAAACAACTGGGATTGGATATTGATTACCTTCATGATTGTATTTACTTCTTGGTCTTACCTACCTCTGTTATAGTGGCTTTTTCTGTTGTTTTAGGGTGCGGTTTCTCGGTAAAGCAGTAAATAGGGCTGTTAACAGCATTTAAATTTTAGAAACATCTACTTTTCTCATTTCTAGTTTAGCAAAAAATCCTAGGGAAGATTTCTTTCTTCCAACTTGGATAAGGTGGTTTCTCTTGGACTAACCTGTTAGACTTATTAGGGGCATTAAGAGCAAGGCTAACACTATGCATCTCCAGGGGAGCGTCATTTACAGTGAATACAATGTTGTGCTCTAGAGGCCTATTTATGTATGCGGTGCATATGCTCCTAAGAAACAAAAAGGTGTATCTTACAGTAGCCCATTTATCAAAAAATTGTTTTCCTGAAACTGATAACAATTTAAATCATTGCTATATGGGGTTAATGCCTGGTTCTCAGGGAGATCTCTTCTAGCCTTGTGCGTTAGCAGTTTTCCATTTTTTTTTCAAATCTGAAATCATGGTGTTTATCAGTCCTTGCAGGTAGTAGTGAAATTCGTGTTGCCCTTCATGATGCCAAATAATGTTTTTAATTTTCTGATTATTTTTGCTTTCTATTTCATTGACTTGTTTCCTTGAAGGCACCACGTTTTTGCATTTTAACATTAAACATGATGCTATCAACCCTTGTGGCACCTTCAGAATTGCTACTTGCATACCTTTTGTGAAACAAGAGAGGACAAAAACTAATAGTAGTAAAGATGTTGGCTGAGTGGCTCTGTGTGGTAGGAGAGGTTAGCAGACTTGAGTACCAGAAAAGCACAGAATGACATGTTAGTTTTTGTGGCTGAATAAACAATCAGCCTCTTGTATTAACTAGCAATTGTAATGACTGCATTAAGTACCAAAGTAAATTTATATATTCTGAGACAAATAGTGCTCTAACAAAGCAGTGCCAAATGAGGTATATAGGTGTATATCTAGAAAAATAATGTTAGTGGTAGTTTTCCCTTTGTGAGAAAGATTATAGAATACTTTTTATTCTTTCCTGCATGTCATAGGGTTGTTTTTCTTTTTTTGGGGTGGGTTATGAATCTGTATTGCTTTTTTGTGATTAGAAATAAAGTATAAAGTAAATTTACACGTAGATTATCTGGTATACGGAAAGAACACCAAAGGAAGATGTTACTATGTTGTTACTTCCTAGCTGTGTTTTACTTCATGTGTAAACTGGAATTCCTTTACTCTTAAGATCATTGTGAAGCTGAGACAAGATAATATTTAAAGTGCTTTGTAAACTATGAAGTGCTGTAAGTCCAAGTATGGGGTTTGATATAAATCTTTTCCTTATAAGTCTAATAGAGCCATTATCTGATTTTCGATGATGGTTTTGGATAAAGTCTACCCATATCTGTAAAGAAAATTAAGGACTCCCTTCCTTCTGAAAGACTGTATCAAAATAGGCAGTTCTTGACTGTCCATGGTATTAGACATTTCAGAAATACCTCACAGGATCTAATAGTGATATATTTTCAATTCATCATGCTGTTTTGTCATGGCTTTCTTAAGAACTCAGTTTCTACTATGTGTTTCTGAAAGAATTTTTATGGTTGACATTATATTGAATATTTGTTTTACAGTGACATGTTTTAGTTCTTAAAAGGACACAGGTGAGTTATTAAGTTACTTGTTAAAACAGTTCAAAGGTTCATAATGTTTTGTGACTATTAAATATCCAGTTTTTGAAAAATACTGAATTTAGAAAAATAAAATGTCAACTGAAAATAGCAAATAGCATAGTTCTAATTTTGTACAATGTTTGATATACCCTATTCCCCCAATCATGTGTGCATGCATGTACACAAAAGTAGATACAACTGTACCAGAGTATTAATTTACTCTGGGTGATGGTTTTATTGGTAAGGATTTTGCTTGCAAGTCCTTACTGTTTTCTGTAACAAGCACACGTTACTTATATAGGTAAAACATTTATTTTAAAGGGTTAATACTATTTAGTTGCAGTTTTTTTTCCCCAGTGAGTTTATACTTAAGAACTCTGATCTCAACTCTCGTTTTTCCAGGTTATTTCTAAGATGGCTATCCATAAATCTTCTCATGAACAAACCTCTTTATGACCAGAGCTCCTGGGGTTAAAGGAGAATGCTTTATAATGGCTGTCTTAATTTGTTTGGTGGTTTTCCAGGTGTTAATGCCAAATTTGCCTTTGTCTGTTTGGTTCCTATGTTCTTATCACATTGTTTTCAGGTTACATCATTATCCTCAAAAGGCAGAGTGTTTATTTTCTTTGGTGTGATACAACCTAATTCTTAGTTAGAGGTTTCTTACCAAGATCACTTCGCTTGTTTTGCTTAATTTTACAAATTAATTTTTTCCACCAAAAGGTAGAATGAAACAAAGACAGCAATATATGAACTGTTTAGTAATAGTTAAAAAGTCAAGTGGGAAGGAAGGGTATAGGGTATGTAATTAAAATGATTTTAGACATAAATCTGAATTTATTATTTATACATTGCTTCTTAATTAGCTTGTTAGCTGATTTGGCTTTTGCTAGGCCTTGGTGTGTTAATGTTAGATTGAGAAGAATGGTGTCATTTTCAATAACTCATGTTCATGTTTTTTTTTTACTTTTCCCAACTTTTGTTTTGTTAAAAATGTCACACGGGCTGGGTACAGTGGCTTACGTTTGAAATCCCAGCACTTTGGGTGCCCGAGGCAGGTGGATCACATGCAGTCAGTAGTTCAAGACTAGCCTGGCCAACGTGGTGAAACCTCGTCTCTACTGAAAATACAAAAAGCCAGGCATGGTGGCGGACGCCTATAAAATCCCAGTTATTCAGGAAGCTGAGGCAGGAGAATCACTTGAACCTGGGAGGTGGAGGTTGCAGTGAGCTGAGATTGTGCCACTGCCCTCCAGCCTGGGTGACAGTGAGACTCCATCTGAAAAAAAAAAAAAAAAAGTCATACCTAATATTTAGGACTTAAACTTTTTGTTTTGGAAATCTTCAAAAATGTAAAAAAGCACAGATAAATTCTTAGGGACTCATCACTCAGCTTCTACCACCAGTATTTTTATGTGTCTTACGTTATCAAACTCCCTTCACCTACCTCCACCACCACCCTCTGCCCTACTACACACATTCACTCTTTCCCCCTACCCCTGCCCAGATTATTTTAAAGAAAATCTCAGATACATTATTTTACTCATTAAGCGCTTGAGCCTGTAACTTTTGCCTCTTTTTGCCAGTGCATCTGTGAACCTACGTAGATAACTGTAGATTTAAAGTTTATAATAGCCAAGGAAAAGGTGTTAGCATGATGATGGTGGTGAGAGGAAAAAGAAAGTACATATGAGAAGTATTACATTGAATTTTATTGTTAGAAATGGAGTTTTTTTTGTTTTTTTTTTTGTATCTTGGTAATTTGGCAAGGGAATTGGTATAGAGAGGAGAGGATTGAAAAAGCCACTAAAAACAGTAGCTAACAGATGGCATAAGGGATATTGGTTCCTAACACATTTTTTTCCTGTCTTCATGGCTGACTTTTATCAAATAGTCCTGACGGTGCAGAAGATTCTAATGTTTAGCTGAAGCTATTTTTTTTGTCTGGAATGTTATGCCTTTTTCAGGTATGCAGTTTATAAATTACAGTTTACTTTTTATCATTCCAGTACAGTAACTGTCTCATAGTATTTTATCTATAAACTTTAGGATACTCTAAATTTTTGGAAATTTGATAAACACGTTTAGTAAGACATTGTTATTTGAAATCTCATTTCTATTAGTTCCCTCAAAACTGTAGAAGATGCCATCCTACAAAACTCAATTCAAACATTTCTTTCCTCCAGAAATCCTTTTCTGATACTTCAGCATTATTATAATACCAACAAACCTTATTGCAGTTTGTATTTTCTGTTAGATTGTTAGCACTTTGGCTATAGGAACAGAACCGTATTTTATTTGGCTTTGAAACTAGGAAGTAGCCTGGTGACTGTCATGTTAGGCTCTCAGAACATGCATGATTCTGAACTTACTCCTTCCCACTAAAATCAAAAGGGGGAAAAAGAAGGATCTGTTATGATATATCTCCTCAATCCACCCCTCAGTGGCATGCAGAATTTAGATGGACACTTTTAAGAAGGAACTTTGTGACCTACTGTCATTCCCTAGTAAATGTTCCTGCCTGCCAAAAAGTAAAACAGAAACAACAAAAATCATTGTTTAGCAAAGCTGAGATGTATAGAAGTGATAATCCAGTAGAAAGTGTTAGGCATGTAGCAGTGTAGGAGAGCCAGTAGCTAAAAATTGAATGGAATAGAAGAGAGATTCGGTTGTCTCATAACCATGTAAATTGAGACTTTAAATATGTAGATTCTGACACCCCTAAATAGAGTTTTCTTAACCTTTTTGACGAATGACAGACTTCATAGTCTGAATTTGAATTTACTGCTTTCTGCTCCCCTCTCCACCAAAAAACCCCAAATATTTTCCTGTCGTATCAGAGTATCTCCTGTTAAAATTAAAAGCTTGTCCTCCACTTTTAGTATTCAAATTCTGAAGTTTCTCTCCAACTCAGAAGAGTTTTCATATCTTTTCTGTATGGTTTCTGATTCTGGTCATTCAAAGCCTTTACCTAATAGTGCCGCCTTTTCTGGGGGAGATCCGTTCTAAGACCTCCCAGTGGATGCTGAAAATCTGGATGTACTGTAGTTTATTTGACCAGTTTCTAGTCTCTTTACAAGTTTTTTTTTTTTTAATTGCAGAGGCATGAAAAAAGAAGATTTCAAGAGATTTCTAAGTATATTATCATTGTGGTTACCCTAATTCCTTTTTTTTTTGTTTGTTTGTTTTTGAGATGGAATCTTGCTCTGTCACCCAGGCTGGAGTGCAATGGCATGACCTCGACTTGCTGCAGCCTCTGCCTCCCAGGTTCAAGTGATTCTTGTGCCTCAGCCTCCTGAGTAGCTGGGGCTACAGGAATGTGCCATCTCACTTGGCTAATTTTTGTATTTTTAGTAGAGACTGGCTTTCACCATGTTGGCCAGGCTGGTCTTGAACCTGACCTCAAGTGATCTGCCCGCCTCGGCCTCCCAAAATGTTGAGATTACAGGCATGAGCCACCGTGCCCAGCCTGATTACCCTAATTCTTAAGAGATACTAGCTTCATCTTAAAAAGTAGTATGTTAGCTGTATGAAGGGAGAGGTCTGTTCTGGCTTTTAATATCTTTGGTCCTTCCCTACCTAGAACAATGATGTCAGTGATTATTTTGTATGAATAAAGGCTGAATTTGAACTTACTCTCTAGATTTATTGCTAAGAAAACTTTCTCTACATTTCTTGGGAGTACTTAGTATTTAAAGAGATATCCTGAATGACCTGATACTTAATTTTGGAATTTCATTCCCTTGAATTGATTGAGAAGGATGTAAAAGTTTAGTGACAAAGTAAAGAAAGGTGCCGTTGGTGGGGCACTTAAGTTACATAATTCTGAAGCCTTATATTTTCAAATGTAATTGCAAAAGAAAACTTTATAATATCTCGTAAATAGAAAGCTTGAAGTATAAATAAACATCCTTTTAGTCAAAGCATTTTATTTGGAGTGGATATGAATGATAGAAGACAAATTTTGCTAAATGATTAAAAATGTACTTAACATTTTTAATTAAAAGTGACAATTATATAAATGAAATATGAGTATACGGTAGTCTCCCTTTATCCATGATTTTATTTTCTGCAGTTACAGTTACCTGTAGTCAGCCACCATCCAAAAATACGTGAATATAGTATGAGAATGACATTTTGAGAACAACCACGTTCATATAACTTGTATTACACTATAATTCTATTTTTTATTGTTAATCTCTTCCTGTAGCCTATTTTAAATTAAACGTTATCGTAGGTATGTATATATAGGAAAAAACGCAGTATATAGAGGATTTAGTACTATCCGTGGTTTCAGGCATCCATTGGGGATCTTGGAATGCATCCACCTAGAGAAGGGGTGACTACTGTACTCCTTAAATTTCATTCACAAAGAGAAGGCAACATAAGGCTTACTTTTTTTAACCATTGAAGATATGCTATTGGGCATATAGGTCATAGGCAGATTTTTTACTTATATAAAATTTTTGAGATAGGGTCTTGCTTTGCTACCCAGGCTGGAGTACAGTGTTTCTGAAAACAGCTCTCTGCAGGCTTGACCTCCTGGGCTCAAGCAGTCCTCCCACCTCAGCCTCCTGGGTAGCTGGTTGGGAAAAATCACCATGCTTGGTTTTTTTCATTTTTGTAAAGATGAGTTCTCACCATGTCGCCCAGGCTGGCCTTGAACTCCTGGGCTCAAAGCAGTCCACCTGCCTTGGCCTCCCAAAATGTTGGGATTACAGGTGTGAGCCACCTGTATTTTTAAAAAGTGTCTTTATTCTTACCAATGCCCAATATTGTGTGTCATGCTTCCAATATAAAATGCATGTGATTTTAGTGGGAATTCTGATAAAGCTGTGATGGCTGAACAAATAAATAATAAAGTAATTAATCATAATTCTTCTTTGTTTGTTTTTGAGACAGAGTCTTGGTCTCTCACCCAGGCTCGAGTGCAGTGGTGCAGTCATGACTCACTGCAGCCTCAACCTCCCAGGCTTAGGTGATCGTCCCGCTTCAGCCTCCTGAGTAGCTGGAACCACAGGCACGCACCACCACACTTTACTAATTTTTGTTATATTTTTATAGAGGTGAAGTCACTCTATGTTGCATAGGCTGGTCTCACACTCCTGGGTTCAAGCCATCTGCCTCCCTCAGCCTCCCAAAGTATTATAGGCATAAGCCACTGCACCTGGCCCATAATTCCTCTTTTAATGATGTTTTGACAAAGTATTTTGTCAGAAACTTCTCTACTGGGATTAGAAATGATAATGGTAGCATAAGAAGGTGATGATTTTATATCAACTGGATTATTGTGTGAAAATGTTACTAAATACAAACTAAAATGATATATACTGCACATAAAAGTATGAAATATGTATGGTGTCATGGGATAAGTTAGAAGTATTGGTTGAAAGTTCAGGAGGATTAAAGAAACTTGTTCTCAGAAAGGAAGTTGGCAGAAACGACCTATTGTAAGATTGACATGTGCTGCTTTTAGTAGGTTTCCCAGGATATGAATGTTAGAAGAGAAACTTTCCTACCTCTACCTAGCAGGTCTTGGGACCAGAATGCTTAGTAAATAACTACCTGAACGGAATTCTGACTTGTCTTCCCAGTAGAGAAGGGAGAGAGATCTTTTAGGCAGAGCCAGGGCTGCTAACTTATTACTCTGCCTTCATTATATTAGATTTCAGGATGGGACTAACCATATGGGAGGTCTGGTGTGGTGGTTGTTTTTTAAGACTCCTAAAAAATGCAAACAGGCCAAACCTCTGCTTATTATTGATAGTTGCAATTCCATAACTGGGAAAAAGCCTTTTAATTCTTCTCTTCATGTGAATTCCAGATTGTTCTATGAAAGACTGGTGTCTTTTCAAGATTAATATTCAGTGACTACACACTGATGCTACTATGTTAAATATAGAAATAATTCTTTCCTAATTAGTAAGTAGCTGCTGCTCAAAGGGTGGATCCCCCACATCCTTCCCTCTTCTAGTTCCTCCCCTAGGGATGGCCCATCACTGCCTTCTTATGCTACAGCAACTTCAACCCTTAAAAGTTTTTAAGGATGGTATACCAAGTAGGGGCTTAGGAGTCTGCTTCCACACTGTAAAGCACTTATGTTCTGATTGTTCATTGTGTGTTCTTTACTAGTTACTAAATATTTCAGACATGACCCCTGGGTATATAGGTAGGAAACTTTCTCTTTTATATCCTGGGAAACCCACCATAGGAAGCACATGTCTATTCTATGAATAGAAATCCAGGTTTGGGAAGTGCAAAATGTAAAAAAGATTTTGATAAGTGTATCAACTACAGCAGGGCCTCACATGGCTTTTTTTTTTTTTTTTTTTTTTGAAGACAGGGTCTTACTCTGTCATCCAGGCTGGAGTAGAGTGGTGCAATCTCGGCTTATTGCAACCTCTGCTTCCCAGGCTCAAGCTATTCTTCAGCCTTAACCTTCCTAGTAGCTAGGGACTACAGGTGTGAACTACTTCTCTCATAGACTTTAATATGCTAATAGACATTGTTCTCTTCTAAAAATCAAGTATGGTGCCCTTCAAACTTTCGTGGCCAGGGAACATCTTTGTAGATGACCACTCTTAGAGGACTACTAGTATTCTGGAGAATACAGTTTATTAAAGGCTGTTGTTCTCTTACCTTCTATAAATGTGTACTTAAATCAGTGTCATGCAATGTTGGGCACATTAGGAAATGCACAGTAGATTTTTGCCTTTAAGGAATTTAAAATGGAGATGATTCCAAACGATACTTGTTCACAATTCCATTTAGTAATGAGATCACTCTGATTGAAATTTGTTCCTTTGCTGTTTTATTTTGGGCGAGAAACATTATTTGGAAGAGCTTGTGCTTATGAAGTTATAAGAGGAGTCTTCACCAAATGGAGTAAATGGTGCAGAAAGCATTGAAATAACTAGGTGATAAATTGTTTACATAAGCAATGTGTATCTTTTAGGATTGGGTAAAGACAGTTGTTTTTGGAAGTGATTTTATTATGTAGAAGGCAGGCACAGTTTCATATGATTTATGATTGTTTAAAAAGACCATGAGTTTGTTATAAATGAACTTTTTTTTTTTTTTTTTGAGACAGTGTCTCGCTTTGTCGCCAGGCGCCAGGCTGGAGTGCAGTGGCGTGATCTCAGCTCACTGCAGCCTCTGCCTCCCGGGTTCAAGCAATTCTGCTTCAGCCTCCCAGGTAGCTGGGACTACAGGCGCATGCCACCACGCCCAGCTAATTTTTTTTTTTTTTGTATATTTAGTAGAGACGGGGTTTCACCATGTTGGCCAGGATGGTACCAATCTCTTGACCTCGTGATCCGCCCGCCTCAGCCTCCCAAAGTGCTGGGATTACAGGCTTGAGCCTCCACGCCCGGCCTATAAATGAACTTTTAAACAAAATTTGGGTATCAGTGTTTGGTAAGCTTGTGTCTTTAGCTTGTATCTGGTGAATCAGAAGCCTGTGTATTTGCTGTATTGTTGTGTTTCATTCTGATTGGAAAATTTGTGCATGTTAGTGAGTACTTTGTATTTGATCATTCATATAGTTTAACACATATTTGAGGATCTTTTGAGTAGGAGCAGGGTTTATATGCTTGGGGGATAAGACTTAGCCATGAACATAAACCTTCAGTTGACATTACGTTGTTGAAAAAGACCGTGTGTATGAGTGCAGAAACATAAGGTAGTAAGAGTCCAGAAAATAGTGCAAGCAATAAATAAGAAAGGTTATTGGATGCCAGGTGAGGTGGCTTACACCCCAGCACTTTGGGAAGCCGAGGCAGGCGGTTCACTTGATGTCAGGAGTTTGAGAGCAGCCTGGCCAACATGGCGAAACCCCGTCTCTACTAAAAATACAAAAATTAGCTGGGTAGCGTGGTGGTGCGTGCCTGCAATCCCAGCTACTCGGGAGGCTGAGGCATGAGAATGGCTTGAACCCGAGAAGTGGAGGTTGCAGTGAGCCGAGATTGCGCCACTAAACTCCAGCCTGGGTGACAGAGTGAGACTCTGTCTTAAAAAGAAAAAGGAAAGAAAGGTTATTGGAAAACTCATTTCAGGGATTGGTAGTCAAGGGAGGTTGAATGGGGTCTGACCTTGAAGGATGAATAAGTCAGCATCCAGAGCAGTGTTTGTTTTTGATTGGAAGAGGTGAAGGGAGTTGGGAAGAATAGGAACAGTGGCATAGCAAAAATACCTGTCTGATAAAATTAGAGAGTTTGGTTAGATTGGTTGGACCTTAAACAATAAAGCTAAGAAATAAAGGGAATGAGATGTTCTTGGGTTTTTGAACAGAGGAGTTGTGTGGTAAAAATGTCCTTTTGCAAAGGTTAAATGTTGTAGCAGCATGCAAAATGACTGGAATGGAGAGTGTTAACCAGATAAAGACCATTTCCCAGCCAAATTAACATTTTATTAATATTATATATAAATAAAGAGAAAAGTGTATAGTAAAGTCATGGATGGAATTGTAGCTTAAACCAGACAGTGATGATTAGCAGATAGGATCTGTGTTGTGGATTTTGATAACAATTTTAGATGCCTGAAGACCTCACATTTTCCACCATGCATTTCAATCATGCATAAAAGTGAGGTCCTGATAGAAAGCACAAGCGTATTCCATATGTTTATAAATTTTTTAATTCCAGGAGGAAAGGCAAGTTATGTGGCTGCTGACCTTGGTCCTGAATAGTAGCTAAAGTAGTGTTTTCTGAGAAGAGTGTTGAAATGTGGATAGTGCTGCAGTCTGATAGGCTGGTCAGCAACCAGTTTTAACTAATAAAGTGCCTGGAAACGGCAAGATTTTTTTGCTCACATCTATTAGTGGTTAAGAGTACATATTACTGGACCAGACAATCTTCAGTACAAATCTCAGCACAGTCACTTGTATTTGTAAGTTACTTTACCTGTGTGTGCCTTAGTGTTTTCCTCTGTACATATCCTGGGATTGTTAGCATTAAATGACCCATTCCATTTAAAGTTCATAGAACACTGACACGTGGACAGCGCTCTATAAAGTTAATAATTATTATCATCCATATATATTTTTCTATACTGTGAGACAGATATGGAGGGACTCCAAGGGAAGAGTTATTGGTTTTGTTACATATTTTCTGTATTATAACGAATTCCATGCCATTGCATACTGTTTTCTTAGACTCTGTAAACAAGTTTATTAGCAACAAATTTTTATCTTAAAAGAAACAACCGTTTAATAACAGGAACATAAGTGTAGTTTATTTGTCCTGTGGAATTTATTAGATGCGAAGACTGATTCCAAGAAGACTGTGTTTTACAAAAATGGATCTTATGAAACTTCAGGCTTACAGTTTTTATTTTCTTTATTTGTATATCTGATAACATGCATATTAAGTATGTGTGCATTTATAAGTATTTTAATGCCTTCATCTTTTTTCCCCAGTATTACAGCGTGAAATAAATTCCCAGTATTTTTCAAGATTATGTAAAAGGAGTTGTAATTACTGCTCAGCATCTAGGACAGCACCCAACACAACACAGTGTACATGAACTCTGGCTTGAGGTTGGGGCTTGTGTTCTGCATTCAGGAAAGAAGAAAAGAGAAAGTTTTTGGGAAATTTAAATCTTCGTAAGCCCTTACTCTAAAAGTGTATGAAATGCACAATGGTTTCATGGCTTTATTTCAAAATGTTTTACACTGGCTGTAGAACCCACTTCATAGAGTAGTTTGAGTTAAAATGATCTAATATTTGTGTTTTAACTTTCAGCTTTGTGTTATTCTTGGAAAATTTCGCACCACTTGTGAATTCCTTGAACCTGGGCATTGCAAACCCACTTCTGTTGGGCCCATCTCCTTTGCACTTTGCTCAGATTAAGACTCAGTTGGCGCTTCAGCAGCTGAATGCCGTTGCCTCACATGGTTCAACACCACCTTATACTTTATTAAATCAGGCTTTCTTGAAAATAGCCATGTCGAGACCCAGGTTTAATCCTCGAGGAGACTTTCCACTTCAAAGGCCACGAGCACCTAACCCTTCTGGGATGAGGCCTCCAGGACCATTTATGAGGCCTGGATCTATGGGTCTCCCAAGATTTTACCCAGCAGGGAGAGCCCGTGGAATTCCACACAGATTTGCTGGCCATGAATCTTATCAGAACATGGGACCACAGAGAATGAATGTTCAGGTAACTCAACATAGAACTGATCCAAGATTGACCAAAGAAAAACTGGATTTTCATGAAGCACAACAGAAGAAGGGGAAGCCTCACGGTAGCCGGTGGGATGATGAGCCTCATATGTCTGCATCAGTGGCAGTGAAACAGAGTTCTATAACACAGGTTACAGAGCAGAGTCCCAAAGTACAGAGCCGCTATACTAAAGAGAGTGCCTCAAGTATCTTAGCAAGTTTTGGATTATCTAATGAAGACCTAGAAGAACTTAGTCGCTATCCTGATGAACAGCTGACTCCGGAAAATATGCCATTAATTTTGAGGGATATAAGAATGCGAAAAATGGGGCGCAGATTACCTAATTTACCTTCTCAGAGCAGAAATAAAGAAACACTTGGTAGTGAAGCAGTTTCAAGTAATGTGATTGATTATGGGCATGCAAGCAAATATGGCTACACAGAAGATCCACTTGAAGTACGTATTTATGATCCTGAAATTCCAACTGATGAGGTTGAGAATGAATTTCAGTCACAACAGAGCATTTCTGCATCTGTTCCCAATCCAAATGTGATATGTAATTCTGTGTTTCCAGTTGAAGATGTATTTCACCAAATGGACTTCCCCAGTGAGTCCTCCAATAATCGGTCCTTTTTCCCGGTTGAGAGTGGAACCAAGATGTCAGGCTTACACATTTCTGGAGGACAGTCAGTCCTTGAACCTATAAAATCTGTCAACCAATCCATTAACCAAACAGTTAGCCAGACAATGAGTCAATCTCTGATTCCTCCGTCTATGAACCAGCAACCATTTTCGTCAGAATTAATTTCAACTGTAAGCCGACAAGAGCGGATCCCACATGAGCCTGTGATTAATTCATCTAATGTACATGTTGGATCAAGAGGAAGTAAAAAGAATTACCAGTCACAGTCTGACATTCCCATTCGGTCTCCCTTTGGTATTGTGAAAGCATCCTGGCTACCAAAATTTTCACATGCTGATGCCCAGAAAATGAAGAGACTTCCAACTCCTTCTATGATGAATGATTATTATGCAGCGTCTCCAAGAATATTTCCACATTTGTGTTCTCTGTGTAACGTAGAATGTAGTCATTTGAAGGTGAGTGTTTTTAAAAAAAGATCATTGTATAATGATGCTCAGCACCAAAGTTTTCTCTAAGTTCTAATATGTATGCTGCTGTTAATTAGACGTTAAAGAAATGGCGGAAGGTAATTTTAATTGCAACCTCAATATTAGTTGTAATCTTGAGTAACCCTGGCCTTAGTACTGAATTCAGTGTTAGGCTTACTGTATTCCTGTGACCGGGCACACCATATATTAATAGTTTGTCCATTTATTTTAAACTTTTAGTTATCCCACTTATGCAACATAAAATTTATATAACATAAACTGTGTACTTAACAAGACAATGTCACATGGAATCACCTTTCTCTAAAAGGATCTGTTAGTATAAAACTACAAAGAGATGGTATAACCCATTTATACTTAAAAGATGGTACAACCCATTTGTAATTCACACATTTAAGAGAGATTGTATTATGGCCTTGCAAATATATACCTGTCTTGGGATAAAGACAATGTTGATTTAAATATTTCCTGACTTTATGTAGACTAGTGATTTTTAGTGTTTTTTTTTTTTTTTTGAGAAGAAGCTTTCTAAAATAACTTCATAGCAAAAATAAGTCAAGGTGCATTAGTTATAGAGTTAAATGATAGAAATTTGAAGAGAAAATTCTTTAAAAAGAAAGAAGATTTAGGTATAGAAGGAAGTATTTTGCAGAGGCAGTCAAGTGTACTATAATGTAGAACATACTATTTGGTAGTAATCATTGGTAGATTTGAGCAGGAATTTCCAAGTAAAATTTATTTATCTGTGTTTGGCAAGCACTGTTTCTTCTATTTACCAATGTGATTTATTGATTCAGATTGTAAAGAGTCAGGAGGGAATGTACTAACATGGGAAAAAGCTTTGATTCAAGGCCATGGTCTGGAATTGGTTGTATACTTAGGCTTAAAAATCTATAGGTGCTAATGTTCTTGTTCTTTTCTTCTTGCAGTGCTGCCTTTTGATTTTCTTTTCATTATTCACTCACCAGGTTTTTATCAACATGAATCTGTAATTAGATCTGTTGTTTCTTTCTTAAAGTTAACTCCAGTCAAAGAAAGCAGCATTCGATCCCATTTGAGCCAGCTGTGTCAAATTCTATTAAAATAATAGTTGCCTTATTCCATCAGAAGGGATAGCAAAGTCCTTACAAGGGAAAAAGTCTTAGATAATTCATGTCACTTAATTGTAATCTGTAAGTAGCCCTGGCCTTACGAGTGAATTGAGTGTTAGTCTCTCTGTATTCTTATGACTGGGCGTACCACATAATTTTTTAATTTATTTTAAACTTTTGATTAATCATGATGAATCCAAAAAAATACATCTTCGAATAAAGAACTTGAAGTTTTAATTTGTATTCTGTACAGTAGAAAAGGTATACATTTAATTTAGTATGTACTTAGGGATGCCAGTTTTGTACTTGACTCCAGTTGGGTACTGGGGCAGAAATGAGGAACTGTGTAAAATTTTAGATGTTATTAAGCAGTTTATCCAGTCTTATTGAGGAGAAAAATTATACTCCCGAGACATTTAAAACAATTAGAAGGCAACAAGTGGTTTTGTGTATTTAACTTGTTTGGATATGCTGTAGGGGACGGAGATGTAATATTTCTATGTTGATTTCAGGCGTGTATCACTCAGGCTAGCATCATCAATTTACTAATGTAATCATTACCAATTTACCAATTTAATAATTGTTTTAACTATTGTATTTGTAGCGGTATGTGTTTAAAAAGTATAAATATGCATTCTGACATCAAAAGACTTTTACAGCCTAGTTAGACTAATGGAATGACAGTTACTAAATGCACTAAGTCTATCTTGACTAGAATGATGTGGTAGAGAAGACTTCATGGAGTAGGTTGAAGATGGATCTTGAATGATAAAGAGGCTTTAGATATGCCTGTATAAAGAGGATGAGGGGGCCAGGCGTGGTGGCTCACGCTCGTAATCCCAGCACTTTGGGAGGCCTAGGCGGGCAGATAACGAGGTCAGGAGTTCGAGACCAGCCTGACCAACATGGTGAAACCCGTGTCTACTAAAAATACAAAAATTAGCTGGGCATGATGGCACATACCTGTAATCCTAGCTGCTTAGGAGGCTGAGGCAGGAGAATTGCTTGAACCCGGGAGATCTCGCCAGTGCACTTCAACCTGGGTGACGGAGTGACTCCATCTCAAAAAAATAAAAAAGGAGGAGGGATGGCAACAATATACAGAGAGGCAAAGGTCCAGAGAGAAGACTACATTTCATTGTGGTAGGAGGCAGTTGGAAAAGAGTGATGAGCGTATTAGAAATAAGTATGAAAGGCCTTAAAGAGCTAACCTAGGAGTTTAGACTTGAGAGGCATTAGAAAGCTAAATAAGTTTGTTGGTAAGTGAAGTGACACATGTTTAAAGTATATTTTAGGGAGACCTGACTCAAGTATGCAGGGTAAATAGAGATGAGATGATAAGGAGGAGGACCTCCACTTGGAAGCTTCTCTAATTGTTCAAGTATAAGATGGTAAAAACCTGGGTTAATAGGGTAAAAGTAGAGATTTGAGAGGAGAGAAAATCGTTTAGTAATCATTAGAACTCATATAGATTGCCATTAAACACACACATACACACACACACACCCCCCCCACACACACATACCCCTTTTAACAGACAGCTCAACAGAATGGGGCTCATCTAAGTAAAGAATTTTTCACTACTAAATGGCCAGATGATAGAGATTTGTGAAGATGGGGATTTTGATGGTACAAACTACTTCTCATTTCTGTGATATATTTTGCTGCCTCAATCAAGTGTTCGTGTGTGTGTGTGTGTGTGTGAGTGTGTATATATATATATATATATATATATACACGTATATATATATATACACGTATATATATATACGTATATATATATATATACACGTATATATATACGTATACGTATATATATATATATATATACGTATATATATATATGACATAAATATGAAGGCAATAAATGTAAATTACCAACTGCAAACTTTTTTCTACTGAGTAAATCTGACAATATGTATATTTCCCACCTTCGAGTCTCTGAAATTATAGCTGTGAAGATGTACTTTGAGAATGTGAAATGTATTTGCTTGTTAAATTGGGGTTCAGATTTTAAAGGAAGAACTTCCCTTGGTTTAGGGACTGTGTCGTAATGACTGAAATAGTCCAGTTTGAGAACGTACTGACAGTAAAAAATTGTTGAGACTAATGAGTGAGCCCTGATACGGGTAGATATTTTCAGTTTCATCCTGAGCCTCCCTAATTCTATACAGTCCTTGCAGAGTCTCCTCCTTAGTAGGTAATTTTCACTTTTTCTCTGGGGAGGCAGTACTGCTTTTGAACTGTTATCTAATGTGGATACTTTTGCCAGAGTCTAGAAATTGGGGCAGGATAGGTGTATTTACTGAGCTTAAAGCAAGTAATGTCAATTTGTGAAGCAAACCTATTAAAAGTACAGTAAGAGAATGTGTGTTATGTGTAAGGAGAGTATGTCTTAAATAGGGCAGCCATCATCGTCAGCTGATAGTTGCTATAAGAATGGTATCCTGTATTACTGTATCATCCTATTTTTTCAAGAAAAGCTGGAAATCTGTACTTGGGGTTAAAATCTCTGGATTATTAAATGTTGGCAACGTATTCAGATAAAAAACACTTCATGGTTCAAATAAATCATGCCCAACCTACTGCCTGCACCAGTGTGTCTGTTTGATGTAAAGTGTCCAGTTAACATTAAAAATACGGGTTTCAGTACCACTAGAGACTTTTAACTGCCAATCTCTTCTAGCTTTCTATTTGTGTTACTAAACAGGATGTACAAACATTTCTTTTTTGTAGTCTACAATCAGTTCCATGGCTTAATGAAATAGTTTAGGATTTGTCATACCTTGTTGCTGAGTTTAAATTGATGCTGAGCATTGCATTGCAAACCAGTGTACCTTTTTTCAGATAATTCTTGCCAAGGCAGAATCCAAAATTGTCAACTGTGATTTTACCTGTGGAAACTTAAAGTTCATCTTTAGCAATGACCTAAACTAAAATGTGTTTGAAATGGAAACAAATAATCACATTTTCCTTAAGCTAAGTTTTGAAATACAGAGTTATTTAGTAAGTTTTCTGCTTTTCCAAATCCTGGAGGAACAGTGAAACTTAGAGTAACATACATACTGCTTTTAACTAATTGTTTCACTTTGGAAACTCTATCTTTGAAAACTGTATTGGCTTTTTTTTCTTTTAAATCCAGATGTGTCTTCCAGAGCTATTTATGGGTACAGATTGTAATTTTAGGACAGATTTATTTGTAAATGAAGTAATGTATAAGAAAACATTTTGTTAATTGTAAAGCTCAATATGTAAAGGATATTGTATCTTTGAAATGTTGTTACTTTTAAATTTTGAAAATAGATTTCATAAGCAGCATTTTTCCCATATTTTTACTAATCTTATTTACCAAAATAGTGAGTACCTTGTATGGAATGGTACTGGCCTATGAGTTAGCATTTTTTGATTGTTGATGTTGTTAACGTGAATTTTAGAGGTACTTGTCATTGAAATACTGTATTTTGAAGATACTGTTTCACAGATACCATTTTACTTATAGAATTTTTGGTGATTTCTGGTGTGGTGTTTTTTGCACTAAGTTTTTGCTGATCCGTGCTTTTATTTTCTCCAACTTTATATATTGATTTCAAAATGAGCATCCGTGGATATGATATTTAAAATGTTTTCTGTACTAAAATATTTTCAAATGGAATCGATGAGGTATGGTATTAAGTACATTTGTTTGGAGGCCTTTAATTTTTGGTTGTGAAAATTTTATTGAGTAGCCAAAAGCTATTTGTAACTACATTTGTTTAATTTTTGAAAAAGATGTATTCTTTGTCTTTTTTAAAAGCCTCGTTCATTAGTCAACATGAGGAATATTCTAATTTCGACACTTTTCTCCTTTTACAATAGGATTGGATTCAGCATCAAAATACATCTACTCATATTGAGAGCTGTCGACAGTTACGTCAACAGTAAGAACATTTTTTTCTTTATTATAGATAGCATATTTACAAAATAGTTAATGTTCAGATATGACTGTTAATATTTTTAGTATACTTTGGAGAAAAATATTTTTAGAAAGTTGTCTTTTTAAAATATTAGTTTTGTGGAAGTATATTTAATATTTTTCTAAAATGATAGAATTCAGTATATCCTTTGCTCTGACACTTTTCTAACTTAATTCCCAGTAGGTAAACTTTTTATGTCATTAGTTCATTCTTTGCTGGCTCACCTTCCCCACGATCTTTTATCTATATCAGAGCAGGTATCCTTTCTTTCTCCTATCTTCACCTCTTTCCATAGGATAAGTAACTGAAAATCAGTGCAAACCAAACACCAGCATTTAATTTGGGACCTAAAGCTCTTCTCCATATTAGAACCAGTTTTCAGAATATACCTTAAGTAAGGGATGAAAAAGCTAGGTGTCTTGGTTCCTCAGTCTTGGCTCTTCAATTCTTCCACCTTTTTCTTCTTTAAAACAGGGCAGGGCATCTGTGAAGGTTTCCTTACTGGCCATAAAGGTGAAAAGTGTTATTTTAACACTTAAGTTCCTGTATCCCTTGGAATAACATAAAATTAAACTCTGTTTTCCCTAGTACCATTAAACAGTTCCTAGCCACCAGACTGACAGTAAAATGTTCATAGGCAAATGGATTTGAGATTATTGTTGAGGATCCTTCTGGTTGTAAGTGATTAAAGTTGCAAATCAGTTGCAGTGGCCCATGCCTGTAATCTCAGCACTTTGAGAGGCTAAGGCAGGTGGGCTTACTGGAGCTCAGGAGTTCAGCCTGGCCAACATAGCAAGATCTTTTCTCTACCAAAAATAAAAATAAAAGAATCAGCCAGACATGGTGGTGCACATGTGTAGTTAAAATATTTGGGAGGCTGAGGTGGGAGTATCACTTGATCATGGGAGATAGAGGCTTTAGTGAGCCATGATTGCACCACTGCAGTCTAACCTGGGTGACATCCTGTTTCAAAAATAATTTTTTTTTAAAATAAGAATTTGTAAGCTCGATTGACTGGGAAGGTTAAATGAGTTTGGTGGTTCTATTAATAGTTTCAGGAGCAGCTGTATTGGATGCTCAGACAAAACTCAGTGTCAGAAATACTTCTTTCTTAGCTGTTGTCTTCTGCAATGGCCTTATGAAATCTTGGACACACTTCTTTCACATGGCAAAATGGACCCCATGGTTTTGGATGTAAGTGATCTGTATAGCTGGCGTTTCTAGGAGGGTTTTTTTTTCCCTCCCTCAACCCCTCACCCTGTGACACAGCCTCGGGAGGTCCTGAGAATATATGCCTCTCCCATCTCACCTTTTTACTTTAGAGCACTTCTTTAGCCATAACTCCAGCAGAAGTCCTTGTTTTGACTCTTGGTTCACTTTGTGTTAGTTGTCCATCCCTAAACCCATTATAGTAGCTATGGGAATAGGGTACTACACCTCAGTTTGTGTCATATGTCTACTCCTGGTGTCAAGAGTGAGATAAGCTGCACCTGGATCTTACACACTAAGACTAGAAATTGGGGTTAGTTTCCTACATAGATACTGTACAGACAAACATAGGTTATCATGGGGAGATAATTTATTGCCTGAATTGGATATGCCTTACTGCCACTGTAAGGAATACAGTCAAAAATGGAAAACCTCTCCTAAGCAACATTTTCCCACAGGTGCCCAGTGGGATGTCTTTTAATGAAGGTGAATTTTTATTTGGGTGGGAGCTAGCTATTTATTTTAGGTAGTCATTAATGCTAGTAGGGGGATTATAGCTACGTTAATTTACTTGCGCAAACAGCATGTATATACCTATCAAAGCCTTAAGTGTAGGTAAGGCTATTATTTTTTTCATGCACAGAGGACCCTGATTTAAAGCATTTGCTTTCCATGCCTGCTACTTTAATGTTCTACACTACTTTTTATTTTTTAACCATGTCAAGTGTATTAGGACTCTCCAGAGAGACCAATAGGGGAGACATACATAAGCATACCTCATTTTATTGTGCTTTGATTTATTACTTCACATAATATCGCTTTATTACAAATTGAAAGATTGTGAAAACCCTGTGTTAAGTCTGTTGGTGCTATTTTTCTTTTCTTTTCTTTTCTTTTTTGACTTAATAGAAATTTATTCTCTCACAGTTTTGGAGTCCAGAAGTCTGAAATCATGGTGTTAGCTGGGCCACACTCCCTTCCAAGGCTCTAGGGGAGAATCTATTCCATGCCTCTCTCCTAGCTTCTAGTGACTAGGGACAATCGTTGGCCTTCCTTAGCTTATGTAGCCCATCAGTCCCATCTCTGCTACTGTCTTCACACCCCTTCTCCTCTCAAACCTCCCTCTGCCCTGCTATTATAAGGACACTGGCTGTTGGATCTCGGGCCCACTGGATAATCTAAGATTATTTCATCTCAAGAGTTTTAGTTTAATTACATCTGCAAAGATCCTTTTCCAAATCAGGTAACATTCACAAGTTCCAGGGATTGGGACATATATATATGTATATATGTTTTGGGAAGCATCATTCAAGAATCCATCTTAATCATCTCCTAATGTCAAGTCACTGTCTCATCTGGCCAAAAGCAATCAAGAGCTGAAGCTGAAAATGAACAGTGTTATTAGTACCTGTATGCTGGTAGGAAGGAACTGCAATTGGATATATCCTTCAATCTGGTATCCTCTGGGTCAGTTTCCACTTTTTCCTATTGTGGGATTTAAGGGTTCTTTAGTTACACAGGTAACTGTGGTTTGAAATTTAAAACAACAGTATATCTTTCATAATTCTCCAGGCTGTGTCTCCTAACCAGGTCTCATGATGCCTTCATAGTTTCTTCACCTTCTGCACATTTTTCTCCACCTGGCCTCACTCTGATTACAGTGGCAGATCCAGGGCCTCCCTCTTCCCTTGTCTTTACTGGGCCAATCAGGACTCTTTCCTATTGGTACTATTTTTCTAACAGCATGTGCTTACTTTGTGTTCCTGAGTCACATTTTGGGCGGTAATTCTCACAGTATTTCAAACTTTTTCATTATTATTATACCTGTTATGGCAGTCTGTGATCAGTGATCTTTGATTTTGACTTGCTGAAGGCTCATGATAGTATTTTTTAGCAATGAAGTATTTTTAATTAATTTATGTACATTTTTAAAAACATGCTATTGTATACTTAATAGACTGGTATAGTCTAAACGTAACTTTTATTTGCACTGGGAAACCAAAAAACTTACGTGACTGAATAAGTTATCTACATATAACTTAATAATATACATAACTGAATCTACATATCTCTGAGGTATCCCTGTGTATTGATATGTGAGAGGGGATTTACTAGGGGAATTGGCTTATATAATTATGGAGGCTGAGAAGTCCCACAATATTCTGTCTGCATGTTGAAGACCCTTGGTTTCTGGTAGTGTGGCTCAGTCTAAATTCAAAAGCTTCCAAACCAAGGAAGCTGATAGCATAATTCTCAGTCTGAGACAGAAAGCCCTAGAAACCCAGGAGCCTGCTGATGCAAGTCATATAGACCAAAGGTCCAAGAACTTGGAGTTCTGATGTCCAAGGGCAAGGAGTAGAAGGGCATCTCGCTCTGAGGGAAGGAGGGGTAGAGAGAGGGAATTCCACCTTCTTCCGTCTATCTGTGCCATCTGGGCTCCCAGCCTATGCTATGGCATGATGCTCGCCTACATTGAGGGCAGATTTTCCTTACTCAGCTCACTGACTCACAAACCAATCCTTACTGGCAACACCCTCACAGACATGCCAAGAAACAATGCCTCACCAGTCATTAAGCATCCCTCAATCTAGTCAAGTTGACACCTCAAATTCACCATCACATTCAGGTTGTATGCTCTTGAATAATTACTTCATGACTTTCTCTCCACTGCAAAATAATTTAATAAATAAGATTTGGTTAGATGCTTGGGATCTGCATTCTTTATTCTTTTAAGCTGTGTTAATGTGGATATACCTTCCTTCTACTCATTCCTCCATTGATACATATTTAGATAGTTATGCGTTTCTTATGGCTTATTCTCTGGCTTTATGGATCTTTCTGGATTATGACACGAGTAGTTGAGGAAAGATATAGTGAATCAGAATTTTACTATTAAAAATAGGTAATTATACTATGCTTATTGTGTGCTGGGCATTCTGAGTACTTTACATAATTGATTTAGTCTTCAAAAACACCTACGAAGTGTTAAGTATAAGGATTATTCCTGATTTTATCAGTGAGAGAACTGAGGCACAGAGACAGTTTTCCTGTCATCATGCAGCAAATAGTTAATCAGAACTAGTTTAGCCCATGGACCTTTATTTACTATCCCTTCTACTTTTTTATGGCTTAAAATTTTTTCAGAATAAATATTGAAGGGAAAAAGGAAGAAAAATGTATATTCTTCATCTATATTCATCAGTTGTTAATATTTGCTTTATTATATCTTCATTTTTTTTCTGAACTATTTGAAAATACATTGCAGACATTATGAGATGTAATTTCTAAATGCTTCTATCTCCTAAGAGTAAGGACATTGTTCTGCATAACCTTGATATAACACATTTGAATAGATTAATAATTCCACAATGCCTTATAACATATAAACAGAATTCATATTTTCCCATTTGTTTCCAGAATGCCTTTTATAACTCTTCTTGTCTGCCCCATCGATACCCCCAATCTAGTATTCAGTTAGGATTTATGTCTTGCTGTCTCTTTTAATCTAGAATAACCTACTCTTTGTTTTGTTTTTTGTTTTGTCATTTTTTTTTGTTGTTGTTCAAGGAGGGTGTTTTTACAGTGTTGACTTTTTCCTTGAAATGTCCGGGAAACTTGTCTTGTTGAGTGTCCCACTTTTTATAGTTCCCTTAGCATTAAATCCACTGAGAACATTTTTGTTGCAAATACTTCGTAGGTGATGTGTGTATTTATTGCATCACATTGGGACAAAGATAACATCAGTTACCAGGTCCTTACTCTTAACAGTTATGTTATACCACCTATATTAGCGTTATTACTTCTGAAGCACATTTTTGACTAGTTGGGCAGTATAGAGGTGTTTCCAAATTCTGCTTGCAGAAGATTTATGCTTTATCTTTCTGCCCTGAGCAGCAGAGATGAGAACATGTGTTACCTAGTCAACAGGTCTAAACCTGGTGAAGCTGAACCTAGTGAAAATCAACAAATATTATTACTAACTCTCTTAGGTCACTGCAACCTCCACCTCCTGGGTTCAAGTGATTCTCTCACCTCAGCTTCCTGAATAGCTAGGACCACTGGCAAGTGCCACCACGCTTGGCTAATTTTTTGTATTTTTGGTAGAGACAGGGTTGCCTAAGCTGGTCTCAAACTCCAGAACTCAAGCCTGATCTACCTTCCAAAGTGTTGGGATTACAGGCATGAGCCACTGTGCCCGACCATAATTAGTAACTCTTGAATAATAATCTTCAAACTCTTGTGAACCATAAACTAGAGAGCTCTGGAAATTTAATAACTTTCATGTGTTGTTAATTACCGTCATTTCCAGCATATACATGTGAGAAAGCTAAGGCTTACACATACTACGTAACTGGCTTTAAGTTTAATAGCCATTAAATGACAGCACCTGTGGTGAAACCCAGTTTTGTTTGATGATAAAGGATTTGCTTTGAATCACTGTTATAAGACTACGAATTTATCTTTCTGGATGGTACAGGGCAATGAAAGTTTTTAAAGTGTGGAAATAGATGGAACACAATTAATCCATATATTGGGAATTGTTGACACTAGGTGATGGGCATGTTGGATTAAAGTTAACTTTTTTGTCTTCATAGCTTGTCCTCTCATAATTAAAAAGTGCTTTAGACAGTATGTCTATTCTCGAAGTAGGAAGAATGAGGCAGAAGCTTTCTCAGATGTCTCCTGGGAGTTTTGTACCTATGTCCCATTGGTTAGAACCTATCACTGGCTATCTTCTAGAGATAGTGGGAAAGCAAATATTTAGCTTTTTTTAGTCATTGTAGTAAAGACAAACAAGGGAAAAGGGAATTGAGAATTGCTGTGGGGTTAGCTCATTAACAATATCTGAGGCAAATAGCAATCAAGACAAACTATTTTACTAAATTTTGACCTAACTTTATTTTCCTGCTAGGTGATTTGTAAGAAGTTTGCTGCCTCCATTTCCTTACCTTGTTTTCGTCTTACTACTGAAACTGTATTCTTAAATGTAGTGATTTATTTATTTAATACAATCAACATGTCCAAATGCCTGTTAGAGTTCAGATTTTCTAGAAGTTGAGAGTGAAGATACAACCTTTTTCTTAGACTTCTGTGATATTGCTGTTTCTCCTACTGGGTTTTCTTTCTGTGATTACTCCTTAATCTTTTTTTTCTTTGTCTGCTTTACAGTTATTGATGTGCATAAGATTCTGTCTCGGCTCTTTTTTCTATAAACTCCATCTTGTATTAGTCTCACTCTTAGGACTATAATTGTGGCTTCTACATGCCTGATTTCTAAATATCTCAGCTCTTACCTTTTTTTCTAATTCCAGATATTCCTTTACACTTGTTCTGAAAACATTCCTGTAATCCTCTCTTAACAAATGTTCATTAACTTCCCGTCGTTTTTTCCTTTGTGTAACGTCATTACCTGATTTCAAGGCTCTTCATAATTTGTCTCTACCTGAGACAACAGACAACCTGTCCAAGTTTCCCCCTTTATAATTCCTTTTTATTATTTCTGTGCTGCAGCTAGACAGTTCCTGGAACAAAACACCTATGTTTTGCCTCCAATCTTAGTTTATGTATTGCCACTGCATGAAATCTAACCTGATCCATGCCTATTAATAGATCTTTTTAAGGGCTACTTGAAAAGCCATGTTTTCTATGAATTCTCTCCTGATTCCTCTTACTGGATATATCTCTGTGAGGACCAATTGGCATAAGTTAAGCGGCGCCATTCATGTTGTATTCTGTGAGTTGCCACATAGAATATGATAGGAGCGGTGTTTTCTAGAGTTCTGTAAAGTAGATGAATTGTCTTCTCTTTTTTAACCCTTAACCTAAGCTTTTATCTTGTATCTCTAACATGGATTTGTTTATGTACTGGCCATTTTACTTAAATAAATGTTTAGGCCTTTAAAGTATGGGGAATGTGTTTCCCTGATATACCTATTAGCATAATACTTTGATTATTTATTGAATTAAATACTTAAAATATTTTATTTCCAGTAAAGATTAATTGAGCCTTATAGTCTTATTTTAGCTGTTAGTTAATATTGTTTATTTTCAAAATAGGTATCCTGATTGGAATCCTGAGATCCTCCCATCAAGAAGGTAATTTTTAAAAATAGTAATATTATGAAAACTTGATTATCTTTTAAAAGTGAACACTTAATTTTAAGAAAGTGATTCTTCTATTTTTGTAATTTAAACAGTAGGCAAATGCAAAAACCTCTATGAATCTTTCTTATTCCAGCTTAAATGTGATACAGCCCCTCCCCTGAACTACTTTCTTTAATCTTTTCTGAAAATATTTTATTCTGACATTATTTTTTTATATTTATGATATCTTCTGTTGTAAATGCCTTGAATGCTAGGAGTGGTATTATTAAGTTCCGTATCCCCTAGGGGATCCTACTCAGTTTATGGGTGTACACACATGTATAGAAATCAAATCATATTTATAGATGGCATAATCTTTCAGGAAAGAATTATTTAATACATCTGTTTATGTAAATCATTTCCTAAATTCTTTACATAATTTAATACTTTAAAAACATAATTGGATACAATATTGGTACAGGAAAAACTAGAGAAATTCATTATCATATTCATCTGTAAACTAGAAAACAGACATCCAAGCAGTTTGGAGGGCTGATAAACTGCTCTGATTGTTTCTTACTCACCTATAAGGCTGAATCACATCATAACAAACAGATTTTTGTTTTAAGTACGTATCTTTTTCGAGTTTGATATTGTTAACAGTCTGCTTTTAAGAAGGTACTTTTGTCATTTAGTATCATGTAAATTTACATTAAATTGCTAATCACTAACTTTTTCCCCGCCTGCTTACAGAAATGAGGGTAACAGAAAAGAAAATGAAACTCCACGAAGACGTTCTCATTCCCCCAGTCCTAGGCGTTCTAGAAGATCAAGCTCAAGTCACAGAATCCGTCGATCTCGAAGCCCAATGCGTTACATGTATAGACCAAGAAGTCGAAGTCCAAGAATTTGTCATCGTTTCATTTCTAGATACAGATCCAGATCCAGATCCCGTTCACCATATCGAATTAAAAATCCATTTAGGGGTAGTCCAAAATGCTTTCGATCAGTTAGCCCCGAAAGGATATCCAGGAGATCAGTGAGATCATCAGGTACACTGATGGCCATGAAATAATGTACTTATTTTGACTAAATTTTTAATTGTGTTTTTTTTAGGATTTTGAGAAATGTTCCATTTTATTAAATTTTAGAATTGCTAAATGAAATCTGACCCACATCTCACAGAGTTACTCCCTCTAGTAACTTGGCAAAGAAATGTGTGTGAATATATGTGTCTACCAACATCATGTTTAAAAACCAAGGATGGTAGAAACATCTTAGTTTGCTTTAATAATTGATTATAGAATTCCATGGATTAAAATGTTTTTGAAATTATTATTTTTAACATCTGACTTAATACTGATTTAATGACCCTTTCAGAAATAGCTCACACGTACACACACACACACACACACACACACACACACACAAACACACACCTCCTTCTACAATGAAAGAAATCATAGTTAATATCTAAGGTACTTTGATACTCCCACTGCTTCACCTGACTGGCCTGAAAAATAAAAAAGTAATACTTTGAACAGGTCTTACTGTATCTAGTATATTCTAAAATGCTGAATTCAAATGAAAATACTTTTAATTACATAAGCAATGACCGATTGGGGTCCCCAAGATTTTTTAAGAGTTTTGTGAGGTCTTCTCTTTTCTAGTTACATGAGGCTGGATTTTCTTTATCCAGAAGTAGATAGAACAATTTAGATTTTTTCTTTTAAGCACAACATTAAAATGTTTGGAAGAAAGTACAATAGTGCCACTCATTTCACTAATTTTGTTTTGGGTATTATGGATGGTTTTTATAGAAAGATTTACATTAATATGGGAGTTTACTTTTTTGCCATTACTTTCAGTGGTAAAAACTGCAATTACTTTTGCAACAACCTAATTATGAATTAATAATTTTTTTTTTTTTTTTTTTTTTTGAGACGGAGTTTCGCTCTTGTTACCCAGGCTGGAGTGCAATGGCGCGATCTCGGCTCACTGCAACCTCCGCCTCTTGGGTTCAGGCAATTCTCCTGCCTCAGCCTCCTGAGTAGCTGTTAATAAATATTTTTAAATTTTATATTTCTAATATGGTAAATATCAATAAATATAACACAAATCTTTGGAGTCTTCAGTAAGTGTAAAGCAACTCGAAACCAAAACTTTGAGGATCACTGGTATAAGGGAAGCTTACTAAATAAAGGAACTTCTTCATGTAAAAGCCTTGTGAGTGAAAAAAGACTAGATTTTTTTCATCTGTGTGCTCCCTGTTTAGCTTGAGAATAGCTCTACATTTTTAAAATTATGTCATGAGATGGCTCCTACTTTAATTTTTTTTCAATTGAAATTGTTTTTTATGTCTTTTTACTAGATAGGAAAAAAGCATTAGAAGATGTAGTACAACAATCTGGGCATGGGACAGAATTTAATAAACAGAAGCATCTTGAAGCTGTTGATAAGGGACATTCACCAGCACAAAAGCCTAAAACTGGCAGTGGAACAAAACCATCAGTTAAATGTACAAGCACTTCAAAGAGCGATTCAAATCTAGGAGGACATTCTGTTCGTTGTAAATCAAAGAATCTTGAAGATGATACTTCGCCAGAATGTAAACAGGTGTCTGATAAAGCTGTTTCTCTCCAGCGAAAGGTAACTGTTTAATTAGTAACTATTTTTGGAGATACAGAGTGTAGTAGTGCAAACATGGCTCACTGTAGCCTCTATCTCCTGGGCTCAGGTGATCCTCCTACCTCTGCTTCCCTAGTTGCTGGCACCATAGGCATGGTGGCAGCACAGCCACCATGCTCGGGTAAGCTTTTATTTTTTGTAGAGATGGGATCTTGCCATGTTGCTCAGGCTGGGGTCAGGCAATCAGTCCTTCCATGTCAGCCTCCTTAAGTGCATCAGCCACTATGCCTGGCTCTGTAATTCTTTATTAGTACAAGTATTCATACATTTGCTATGACAAACAGAAAACAAAGTTGTTGCCTGGCATGGTGGCTCATGCCTGAATCCCATCACTCTGGGACACCAAGTGGGGTGGATCACTTGAGCTTAAGAGTTTGAGGCCTACCAGAACAAATGGTGAAACCCCCTCTCTACAAAACTTAACAGAATGTCAAAATGAGCTGGGCATGGTGGCAGGCCACCTGTAGTCCCAGGCCATGGGAGGCTCAGGTAGGAAGATCACTTGAACCCACCTGGGAGGCAGAGGTTGCAGTGAGCTGAGATCACACTACTACACTCCAAGCTGGGTTACAGAGAGAGACCCTATCTCAAGAAAAAAAACGAAGTTGTCTTAACTTTTTAATTCCGTATTTCCAGTAACTTTGAAATCATGAGTTGTTAAATGATTTCAGTATGGAATATTTCACTGGTTTTTCTTATAAATATAGTAAAAGTCCAAAGTTCAAAATCTTGTAGCTTAGGAATGCCAGTGGTTTTTATTTGATGTGTCAAAAGAGAACATTTTGATGGTTTGGCATTTTTGGCTAGCCTCAAAAGCAGATTATTGTGATAAGTTTTGCTCTCTCATTGGGAAACTAAATAATCACCAGCAACGTTACTGAGCTTTTGTAATCTTTTTTTGTAAGGTATAAGAGTGAGCCTCTCCTGAGAATTGATCATTATTCATCTCTTCTATACTTTTTGTGGTACAGTTCAGAAGTCAAATACTCTGTTGTACAGTGTAAAATGTAGTTTTTGGTACTGATTTATTGGTGTACTTTGATTGTAATACATTGGTTACAATACTGAGGTATTGTTTTATTATGTATGTTTATTAAATCACTATTAAATAATATATTAAAACATCAAGAGACTCTTCAGAGAAAATCCTAATAGACCCAATTATCAAATATTTTGTATATTTTAATATCAGTCTTCAGGTAATTAGGTATGGTATGCATTGCTCTCCACAGTATCTAAATACATTAAAGACTTTCAGCATTTGCTGTTCCCTGCCCCAAAGAACTTACATTTAGAAGGATAAACTTATAATAATCAACCAGTAAGTACAGAATTTTGAAAAGCATTGGGAAGAAATTTTTGAATATAGGGGACAATTTTGAAGAGGCTGAATTAGTCTTATAAGATTATTAATATATATAAAGTTCTTTTCATTTTGTTTCAAGACTTGTAGTTTGGTGGCAGTGGAACTTTTTTAAAAGTTTTCTTATTTAGTAAAGAAGAAATTTTTTTTTTTTTTTGAGAGATGGGATCTCACTCTCTCACCCAGGCTGAATTGCAGTGGTGCAGTCATAATTCACTGCAGCCTTAAATTTCTGAGCTCAAATATCTTTGTGCCTCAGGCTCCCAGGTAGCTAAGTCTGCAGGTGTACACCACCACACCCACCTGGGTGTTTTAATTTTTTTTTTTTTTTAATAGAGATAGGGTCTTAGTATGTTGCCCATCCTGGTCTTGAACTCCTGGCCTCAGGCGATATTTCTGTCTTGGTCTCCCAAAGCACTGGGATACAGGTATGAGCCACCATGTCTGGCTCTAATTTTTAACTTAGGTGGTAAAGTTGGTACTATAGTGTATTCAAATGGTATGCATTACATGTGAATTTTTAAAAATATTATATCTGTCTAGAGATCATTTTCAATTATTAGAACAGAGGGTGAGCAAAGCTGTAATTTCAGCTTCACTTATTAGTGGGCCATGTAGTTTCTTAGAAAAATTTTCTCTAATGGCCTTGGACCATTCCATAGATCTTCTTTGCTATAAGATGCTATAAACAGAAAAGAGCACCTATAAACCATTTCTGGGTTTAAAAATATAAATAGTATTTCTTACCACTTTGCTTTTGCATTTAAAATCAAGTGTTAAAATTGTAAATTGTGATTTTAAAAAATTGGGTAAAGGAGGGTGGTGAAGGAAAAATAAAAATGGGTAAAATATTTGGAAAAGACCCTTTAATGTACTAATATTAGTTGTAGAAGAAATTATATAGAAATTAATACTGTACATTGTAGCTTAATTTGGTTTATTTTAAATTTTCTTTCACTCCAAAAATAGCTTCGGAAAGAACAGTCATTGCATTGTGGTTCGGTTCTTCTTATATCTGAATTACCAGAGGATGGTTGTACTGAAGAAGATGTTAGAAAATTATTTCAACCATTTGGGAAAGTGAATGATGTCTTAATTGTTCCATATAGAAAGGAGGTGAGTCATTTAGTCTGTGGTAAAAATTCATACAAAGTAATTGCTTTAATGATTCTATAAACTGCTGTTGGGTCTCTTAGCTGCTTGTACTGCATATATATTTGTTCTTTGAGAGTTATATAAATGTTGGATGTGAATGAACAAGGCCCCAAAATAATATTTTATATCCTTTAATATAAGGGTTTGCCCACTTTTTCTGCAAAGGGCCAGATAAATATTTTTAGTTTTATGAGCCAGCTATAGGATCTCAACTGCTGTGCTCTGCCATTCTAGTACAGAAGCAACTATAAGTAGTATATAAATGAGCAAGCATGGTGTGTTCAAAAAAACTATTTACAAAAATAGGTAGTAAGCCATAGTTTGCCAGTCATTGCTTTAGAACACCAGTAAAATTATACTAAAACAAATTATTTCCTTGTATGGTAAGTATTGTCTGTGGGTTATATTCCTATAACTCACATGATGAAAGTTAAGAACTATGAACAATCTTTAAGCACAGTATAAAATAGTGAGTTAAGGCCGGGTGAGTTGGCTCATGCCTGTAACCCCAACACTTTAGGAGGCCGAGGCAGGTGGATCACCCTGAGGTCAGGAGTTTGAGACCAGTCTGGCCAACATGGCGAAACCCCGTCTTTACTAAAAACATAAAAATTAGCTGGGCATAGTGGCGGGCACCTGTAATCCCAGCTACTTCGGAGATTGAGGCAGGAGAATCTCGAACCCAGGAGGTGGATGTTGCAGTGACCCAAGATAGCGCCACTGCACTTCAGCCTGAACAACAGAGTAAAATTCTGTCTCAAAAAAAAAAAAAAAAAAAATTATGAGGTAGGGCCAGGTATGGTGGCTCAAGCCTGTAATCCCAGTACTTTGGGAGGCCAAGGCTGGAGGATTGATTGAGGCCAGGAGTTCAAGAGCTGCCTGGGCAGCATAGCAAGACCCCAGTCTCAATTTTTAAAAAAAATTAAGAAAAAATTTTTTAAGTTGTGAGTCAGAACAGGGAACATAGTGATAGTGTTGTCTTTGTTGCAAGAAGCCTTTAAAATGTCAGCCCTACCACAAAGCTGGACCATATCTTCCCTTTCCTCCTATTGTTCACTGATGTCTTCTCATTTCCTCTTGTTCCATAAGCCTGCCTGGATTTTTTTTTTAATCTTGGTAGTAGTATAGAAATTCTGTAAGATTAAATGTCCATTTCATGTGTGAAACATCCTTAATCAAATTACACTTGAGCAAAATAAAAAGACAGGCAAGAACAACCATGACTTGAGGTAATTTCATAGTTTGATATTACAAAAGAAAGAATTAAGTTCATTTTAAAATGCAGGAACTTGTAAAGGTAGGTTTGTGATTAATGATGGAATAAATTTCATTTTAGGCTTACCTAGAAATGGAATTTAAAGAGGCAGTTGCTGCAATCATGAAGCACATTGAAACAACACCTCTTATGATAAAAGGAAAAAATGTGAAAATATGTGTTCCAGGAAAGAAAAAAGCGCAGGTAAACTGGATTTAGGTCTTAAATGTTTTATCACTGTTTAGCTTTTTTTGTTTAAGTATGGTGTACATACAGAAATATGCATAGAAACATAAATATTAGCTCAACAGATTATATGTGCATTATTTCAGATATGTTGAAATTAAAACTTCTTCATACTTATATAGTGGTATATACAGTATTAAATAAAAACAGACTAGGAGAAAATACTTATATAGCACAAAAATAGCAAACGTCTGTGAATCCAGTACCTAGGTCACAAAACAGAACATTGACAGTATCCTGGAAGTCCCTTGCTTATATCTTCCCAATTCTTACACCCTCCCTTCTTCTCACAGGTAATCACTAACTTGATTTCTGATGCCATAATTGAGTTTTGTCTGTTTTCAACTTTATAGAAACAAAATCGCAGAGTGTACATTCTTTGGGCTTTTACTTCCTTAGAAGTATCAACTTTTGTAACTTTAATCTTTCTAGATCATTTCTGTGCTTCAATTTATATGTCCCTAGATAATATCTATAGAATTAAATTATCCTTTAAGAATGAGATTTATGTTAAGTAAAAAGTTGTATCTGTATCTCACCTGTAAGTTTTTCTGTGTGTGTGTGTGTGTGTGTGTGTGTGTGTATCTTTTTAATAGGGTGTTGACAAAATTTTTATATCTTAAAAATGTTCTTGTTTTTAATTTTTGTGGGTACATAGTAGGTATATATATTTATGAGGTACATGAGATATTTAGATACAGGCATGCAGTGTGTAATAATCACATTATGGAAAATGGGATATCTATCCTCTCAACCATTCTTTGTGTATCAGACAATCCAGTTATACTCTTTTAATTACTTAAAAATGTACCATTAAATTATTTTTTTACTATATTCACCCTGTTATGCTAGCTAATACTAGGTCTTAATGATTCTGTTTTTTTGGGGGGCTACCCATTAATTATCTCCTCCTATCCCCTGCCTCCTACTACCCTCGTATTACCTCCTACCTCCTCCTATTTTGGGTATATACCCTTCCCAGCCTCATAACCATCTTTCTACCTTCTGTGTCCATGAGTTCAGTTGGTTTAGATCCCACAAATTTGTGGGATTTTTTTAGATCCCAGAAATAGTGGGAACATGGTACCTTTGTCTTTCTGTGCCTGTCTTATTTCACTTAACATAATGACTTCCAGTTCTATCTATGTTATTTTAAATAACTGAATCTCATTCTTTTTTAGGGCTGAATAGTACTCCATTGTGTATGTGTACCACATTTTCTTGATTCATCTGTTAATGGACACTTAGGTTGCTTCCAAATATCTTGGCTAATGGGAATGCTGCATCAAGAAACATGGGAATGCAGATATCTCTTTGATATACAGATTTCTTTTCTTTTGGGTATATACCCAGCAGTGGGATTGCTGGATTGTATGGTAGATCCTATTTTTAGTTTTTTTAGGAGCCTCCAAACTGCTCTCCATAGTGGTTGTACTAATTTACATTCCCACCAACTATGTACTTAGGGTTCCCTTTTTTCTCCACATCCTGGCCAGCGTTTGTTTTTGCCTATCTTTTGGATAAAAACCATTTTAGCTAGGGTAAGATGATATCTCATTGTAATTTTGATTTGCGTTTCTCTGATGATCAGTGTTTAATGTGCCTGTTTGCCATTTGTGTGTAGTCTTTTGAGAAATGTTTCTTCAGATCTTTTGCCCGTTTTTTATTGGATTATTAAATTTTTTTTCCTGTAGAGTGGCTTGAGTTCCTTATATATTCTGGTTATTAGTCCCTTGTCAGATGGATAGTTTGCAAATGTTTTCTCTCATTTTGTGGGTTGTCTCTGTTGTTTGCTTTGCTCTGCAGATGCTTTTTAACTTGATGTGGTCCCATTTGTCCATTTTTGTACAGCATTTGCCTATTCTTGTGGGGTCTTACAGAAGAAATTTTTGCCCAGACTGTTGTTCTGGAGAGTTCCTCGAATGTTTTTGTAGTAGTTTCATAGTTTGAGATCTTAGATAAAAGTCTTTAATCTATTTTTATTTGATTTTTATATATGGTGAGAGAGCGGGTTCCAGGTTCATTAATGCATATGGATATCCAGTTTTCCCAGGTGGCACCTCCCTTGGTCCACTGGCTCTAATCCCAGCCCCAGCCGTAAGGGTTGCCTAGGAGTTGCAGTCCTTGTGTCCTAGACTGTCTTTCGGGTTTACCTAAGACCTTGGAGCACTTTAGCCCATGGTGGTGAAGCTTGCCAAGAAATCCAGGTTCTTATTGCTGGGATGGGTGATTGCTTTTTGGCAAGGTCTAGTCCAAAGGCGACTTCAGTGCATGGGTGCTGGCTGAGCCCAGCATGGCTTTGCTGTCTGCTGTGACAGCAGCACTGAGTTCAGTGTAAAGTCCCCCAGTTACTAATGCACTGTCCCTTCACAAAGTGCACAGACTCTGTCCATGTTGTGGGGTCAGATGGGGGAGGTATGCTATCAGTGATTCAAGGCTGTCTCTCCTACCCTCTTCAATGCTTCTTTCAGTGATAACAGTTAAAACCAGGTAGTATGTTTGCTCACCTGATATTTGGTGGTTGTGATGATGCCTTTGTCTGTGTGCATATAGTTAAAATTTGGTGTTCCTGCTGGGGTTGGGATAAATAGTGTATGCTTCTACCATTTTGCTCCACTCAGCTATGTATTCTATTAATTTAATTTTTCTACTTGCTGTGGAATGCCCACTTTATAGGGGTTCTGTAGCACACATTTCTCAATAATTTGATTTGGTAGTCTAAGCCTGTTAGTATATTTAGATTTTCCTCATTCTTTTTAACTTCTCTATGGTATTTCTCTGTATGAATATACTACAGATATTTTACCAATTCCTTACTGATTGATATTTAGGTTATTTCTAGAAATAGAACTTTAGTTAACACCTTGTATACCTTCACAGGCCATCTTTTGACATTTATGATAGTGTTTTTTAAGGTAATACCTACCCAATGGAATGGTAGGTTTATAGCATGCACAGTAATGGATAATGTAAGACTGCTCACTAAATGACTAATAATTTACTCCCTGGTAATTTATGAGAGGATTACAACATTTTAATTTCTTCAGCTTAAATGATAACTAATTTTAATTTGCATCTTTCTGATTATTCATGAACTTCATCTTTTTATGTAATTGTTAGCTATGTCTATTAACTGTTTTAGTAAGTTGTCTATATCATTTTTTTTTCATTTTTTTTCTTATTGTATTTGTTCTCTGGGGTATATGTGCACGTCCTGCATCCTGCAGGATTGTTGCATAGGTACATACATGCCATGGTGGTTTGCTGTCTTCATCCCCTGCCCCCGCCGCCCCCGTTGCCTACATCAGGCATTTTTCCTGGTGTTATCCCTCTCCTTCCTCCCCACCTCCGCTGTCCGCCCCTCCATCCCCCGCCAACCTAGCCTTGTGAGTGTTGTTCCCGTCCCTGTGCCCAAGTGTTGTCATTGTTCATCACCCACCTATGAGTGAAAACATGTGGTGTTTGGTTTTCTGTTCTTGTGCTAGTTTGCTGAGAATGATGGTTTCTAGGTTCATCCATGTCTCTATAAAGGACATGAACTCATTGTTTTTTATGGCCGCATAGTATTCCATGGTGTATATGTGCCACATTTTTTTTGTCCAGTCTATCATTTATGGGCATTTGGGTTGGTTCCAGGTCTTTGCTATCATAAACAGCGCCACAATGAATATACGTGTGCATGTGTCTTTATGATAGAATGATTTATAATCCTTTGGATATATACCCAGTAATGAGATTGCTGGGTCAAATGGAATTTCTATTTCAACATCCTTGAGGAATTACCACACTGTCTTCCACAATGGTTAAACTAATTTACACTCCCACCAACAGTGTAAAAGTGTTCCTTTTTCACCGTATCCTCTCTAGCATCTGTTGTCTCCAGATTTTTTAATGATCGCCATTCTAACTGTTGTGAGATTGTATCTCAATGTTGTTTTGATTTGCATTTCTCTAATGACCAATGATGATGAGCATTTTTTCATATGTTTGTTGGCCGCATATATGTCTTCTTTTGCAAAGTGTCTGTTAATATTCTTTGCCCACTTTAGAATGGATTTGTTTTTTTCCTGTAAATCTATCTGCTTTAGATCTTTGTAGATTCTGGATATTAGCCCTTTGTCTGATGGGTAGATTGTGAAAATTTTTTCCCATTCTGTTGGTTGCCGGTTTACTCTAAGGATTGTTTCTTTTGCTGTGCAGAGGCTCTTAAGTTTAGTTAGGTCCCATTTGTCTATTTTGGCTTTTGTTGCCATTGCTTTTGGTGTTTTAGTCATGAAGTCCTTGCCTGTGCCTATGTCCTGAATGGTTTTCTTAGGTTTTATTCTAGGGTTTTTATGTTGTTAGTTCTTATGTTTAAATCTTTAATCCATCTGGAGTTATTTTTTGTATAAGGTATAAGGAAGGGGTCCAGTTTTAGCTTCCTGCATATGGCTAGCCAGTTTTTGCAACACCATTTATTAAACAGGGAATCCTTTCCCCATTGCTTCTTTTTGTCCAGTTTGTCAAAGATCAGGTGGTTGTAGATGTGTGGCATTGCTTCTGAGGCCTCTGTTCTGTTCCATTGGTTTATATCTCTCTTTTGGTACTAGTACCATGCTGCTTTGATTACTGTAGGCTTGTAGTATAGTTTGAAGTCAGGTAGCTTGATGCCTCCAGCTTTGTTCTTTTTGCTTAGGATTGTCTTGGCTATGCAGGCTGTCTTTTGGTTCCATATGAAGTTTAAAATGTTTTTTTCCAGTTCTGTGAACAAGGTCAATTGTAGCTTGATAGGGATAGCATTGAATCTATAAATTACTTTGGGCAGTATGGCCATTTTCACAATACTGATTCTTCCTAACCATGAGCATGGAATGTTTTTCCATCTGTTTGTGTCCTCTCTTGTTCTCCTTGAAGAGATCTTTCACCTCGTTTGTTAGTTGTATTACTAGATATTTTATTCTCTTTGTAGCAATTGTAAATGGGAGTTCGCTCATGATTTGGCTCTCTGTTTGCCTGTTATTGGTGTATAGGAATGCTTGTGATTTCTGCACATTGATTTTGTATCCTGAGACTTTGTCGAAGATGCTTATCAGCTTGAGGTTTTGGGCTGAGACAGTGGGGTCTTCTAAATATATGATCATGTTGTCTGCAAATAGGGACAATTTGACTTCTTCTTTTCCTAATTGAATGCCCCTTATTTCTTTTTCTTGCCTAATTGCTCTGGCTAGAACTTCCAATACTATATTGAATAGGAGTGGTGAGAGAGGGCATCCTTGTCTAGTGCCAATTTTTAAAGGGAATGCTTCTTATTTTTGCCCATTCAGTGTGATATTGGCTGTGGGTTTGTTGTAAATAGCTTTTACTGTTTTGAGATACATTCCATCGATACCTAGTTTATTGAGAGTTTTTAGCATAAAGGGCTGTTGCATTTTGTTGAAGGCCTTCTCTGCATTTATTGAGATAATCAGGTGGTTTTTGTCTTTGGTTCTGTTTATGTGGTGAATTACATTTATAGATTTGTGTATGTTGAATCAGACTTGCATCCCCAGGATGAAGCCTACTCGATCGTGGTGGATAAGCTTTTTGATGTGCTGTTGGATTTGGTTTGCCAATATTTTATTGAAGATTTTTGCATCAGTGTTCATCATGGATATTGGTCTGTAGTTTTCTTTTTTTAGTTGTGTCTCTGCCAGATTTTGGTGTCAGGATGATGTTGGTCTCATAGAGTTAGGCAGGATTCCCTCTTTTTGTATTGTTTGGAATAGTTTCAACAGAAATGGTACCAGCTCCTCTTTGTATGTCTGGTAGCGTTCAGCTGTGAACCTATCTGGACCGGGACTTTTTTTGGTCGGTAGGCTATTAATTGCTGCCTCAACTTCAGACCTTGTTATTGGTCTATTCAGGGTTTCACCTTCTTCTTGGCTTAGTCTTGGGAGTGTGCAAATGTCCAGGAATTTATCCATTTCTTCCAGATTTACTGGTTTATGTGCTGTAGAGTTGTTTGTAGTAATCTCTGATGGTAGTTTGTATTTCTGAGGAATTGGTGGTGATCTCTCCTTTATCATTTTTTATTACATCGATTTGATTCTTCTCTCTCTTCTTTTTTATTAATCTAGCTAACAGTCTATTTTGTTGATCTTTTCAAAAAACCAGCTCCTGGATTTATTGATTTTTTTTTTGAAAGGTTTTTGTGTCTCTGTGTCCTTCAGTTCTGCTCTGATCTTAGTTATTTCTTGTCTTCTGCTTGCTTTTGAGTTTTTTTGATCTTGCTCCTCTAGCTCTTTCAATTTTGACAATAGGGTGTCGATTTTAGATCTTTCCTTGTTTCTCATGTGAGGAGCATTTATTGCTATAAATTTCCCTCTAGACACTGCTTTAAATGTGTCCCATAGGATCTGGTACATTGTGTCTTCATTCTCATTGGTTTCAAAGAACATTTTTATTTCTACCTTCATTTCATTATTTATCCATTCGTCATTCAGGAGCAAGTTTAGTTTCCCTGTGATTGTGTGTGTGTGTGTTTTTTTTGTGTGTGTGTGTGTGTGTGTTTCTCTGCCTGTTTGATCAGGTCTTTATTCAAAAGAAGCTGTCCAAAATGATTTGACCTTTATGGAATAATCAAATTTAAGAGTTTATGCAGCAGGCTTCTTTTCCTCTGTAGTGGGTTTCTTTTCTGCTGGCTTCTTTTCAAGGGCTGGTTTCTTGGTAGCTGCTGCCTTTTTTCCTACTGGAGGCTTCTTCTGCTTCTTAACACCAACAGCAGCCTTCTTTCCTTTCTTACCTACTACAACAGGCTTCTTGCCTGCAACTCCCTTCTCATCTGATTTGGCTTCTAGTGCTGCTGCTGCCACAGCCGCCTTATCCACCCGGAGCTTGTGATTCCTGGCCTGGCGCAGAATGGTGTTCCGGCGCATGGTCTTTGTGTATGGGTTTAGCTTCAACATGGTTCTCAGGTTTTTCAGTGGGTTCTTCATTAGGACTCTGCGATGAATCTTCTTGCATGGTGCTCGAAGGGCTCTTTGGAGCTCTGGGCTTTTCAAGATTCTGCTGAGATCTGTATTGATCATCTTGTGCATGGGGAGATTGTAGTTAATCTTGAGGGAAGCAACTTTACGCCAAGTGCCATACAATTCATCTAACTTCCGGAAAGCACTTTCGGTCCAAATGCAGAAACGTCCCACATGCCCACCAGGAGCAAGCTTCAAAATGTTCAGTTTGCTTACATTAAGCAGAGTAATTCCAGGGATGTTTCTGAAGGCCTTGATGATACCATTATCCTCATTGTAGATGATGCAGGGGCTTCTGCGCTGGATACGGCAACAGTTTCTCATTTTGCCCTTGCCAGCTCTCATTCGCTGAGAGGCATAGACCTTTTTGATATCATTCCAGGCTTTAAGTTTCTTAAGAAGCAAAACAGCCTCCTTGGTCTTCTTGTAGCCTTCAGCTTTATCTTCGACTACCAAAGGAAGTTCAGGAACTTCCTCAATACGATGACCTTTAGACATGACCAGTGCTGGTAAGGCTGAGACAGCCAGGGCAGAACAGATGGCATATCGTTTTTGGGTTGTGTTCACTCTACGATGCCAACGGCTCCAGGTTTTGGTTGGTGCAAACATTCGGCCTCCACGACACATATTTCCAAAAGCACCCTGGCCTCGAACTCTGGGAATTCGAGCCACAGCTCTGCCAGTACCCCAAGACTCAGCACTAGTCTGATGACCTGCTAATTCACTGACAGCATAGGGCTGTCTGTTGTTTTTGCGCAAGTTGGTGTGAACAAAGTTCACAATATCTGGTCAAATAGGAGGCTTGAATACAGCAGGCAAAGTGACATTTTTGCCAGATGACTCCCACTTTTCGGAGTACACCCATATCAGTGGGCGAGCACATGCCATGGCAGAGAGAGGAGACCGATTGTGTGGTTTTGAGTGCTTTTCTTAATTCTGAGTTCTAATTTGATTGTGCTGTGGTCTGAGAGACTGTTATGATTTCCATTCTTTTGCATTTGCTGAGGAGTGATTTACTCCCAATTATGTGGTCAATTTTAGAGTAGGTGCAATGTGGTGCTGAGAAGAATGTATATTCTGTGGATTTGGCAGGGAGTGTTCTGTAAATGTCTATTAGGTCCACTTGGTCCAGATCTGCATTCAAGTCCTGGATATCCTTGTTGACTTTCTGTCTCGTTGATCTGTCCAATATTGTCAGTGGAGTGTTAAAGTCTCCCACTATTATCGTGCAGGAGTCCACGTCTCTTTGTAGGTCTTTAAGAACTTGCTTTATGTATCTGGGTGCTCCTGCACTGGGTGCATAAATATTTAGTATAGTTAGCTCTTCTTGTTGCATTGATGCTTTTACCATTATATAATGCCCTTCTTTGTCTCTTTTGATCTTTGTTGGTTTAAAGTCTGTTTTATCAGAGACGAGGATTGCTACCTCTGCTTTTTTTTTTTTGCTCTCCATTTGCTTGGTAAATCTTCTTCCACCCCTTTATTTTGAGTCTGTGTGAGTCTTTGCATGTGAGATGTGTCTCCTGAATACAGCACACTGATGGGTCTTGACCTTTTATCCAGTTTGCCAGTCTGTGTCTTTTGATTGGGGCATTTAGGCCATTTACATTCAATGTTAATATTGTTATGTTTGAATTTGATCCTGCCATTTTGTTACTGGCTGGTTATGTTGCCCATTAATTGATGTGACTTCTTCATTGTGTTGTTACTCTTTACCATTTGGTACGTTTTTGCAGTGACTGGTACTGGTTGTTCCTTTCCCTGTTTAGTACTTCCTTCAGTAGCTCCTGTAAGGCAGGTCTTGTGGCAACAAAATATCTCAGCAATTGCTTGTCCATAAATAATTTGATTTCTCCTTCACTTATGAAGCTTAGTTTGGCCAGATATGAAATTCTGGATTGAAAGTTCTTTTCTTTAAGAATGTTGAATATTGGCCCCCACCCCACTCCCTTCTAGCTTGCAGGGTTTCCGCCGAGAGATCCGCTGTGAGTCTAATGGTCTTTCCTTTGTGGGCAATTCAACCTTTCTCTCTGGCTGCCCTTTAGGATTTTTTCCTTTTCAACCCTGATAGATCTGACAACTGTGTGCCTTGGGGTTGCTCTTCTTGAGGAACATCTTTGTGTTCTCTGTATTTCCTGGATTTGAATGTTGGCCTGCCTTGTTAGGTTGGGAAAGTTCTCTTGGATAGTATCTTGAAGAGTGTTTTCCAACTTGAATTCATTCTCCCCATTACTTTCAGGTACACCGATCAAGCGTAGATTAGGTTTTTTCATATAATTCCATAGTTCTTGGAGGCTTTGTTCATTTCTTTTCACTCTTATTTCTTTAATCTTGCCTTCTCATTTTATTTCATTGATTTGATCTTCTGTCTCTGATATCCTTTCTTCTGCTTGATCAGTTTGACTGTTGAAACTTGTGTATGCCTTCTGAAGTTCTCGTGCTGTGTTTTTCAGTTCCATCAAGTCATTTATGTTCTTCTCTAAGCTGGTTATTCTAGTTAGCATTTTGTCTAACCTTTTTTCAAGGTTCTTAGTTTCTTTGCATTGGGTTAGAACATGGTCTTTTAATGCAGAGAAGTTTGTTATTACCCACCTTCTGAAGCCTGCTTCTGTCAATTTGTCAGATTCATTCTCTGTCTTTTTTTGTTCCCTTGATGGTAAGGAGTTGTGATCCCTGGGAGAAGAGGTGTTCTGTTCTTTGGTGGTTTCATCCTTTTTGCGCTGGTTTTTTCCCATCTTCGCAGATTTATCTCTGTTTAATGTTTGAAGTTGGTGATTTCAGGAGGAGTCTGAATGGACTTTTTCTATTGAGATTGGAGCTGCTTTTTAGGCCTGTAGAGGGCGTTGCTGGGCGCTCTCAGGTTCAGTCAGGTTGTTGGGTGGGTGGTCCTTCCCTGGAGTTTGTTTGCAGGTGAGATTAGCCCTGCCTTCCCAATGGCATCTCTCACAGAGTGGGAGGGTCTGTCTTGCTGGCGTTAGTCCAAACTCCCGCCCAGATCCCTGGGGCAACTTGCTAAGCCAGGCAGTAGCTGATGCTCAGATTTGCATCGACGACCCATGGTGCCCCACCATTCGGCAGGGCCCTCGTGGACCATGGGTTGCAGGAGGGATGAGGCAAGCACAGGATCCAAAACGGAGCTCCAAGGGGTTCTGAGCCGGCTGCACGTTTCACCCAGTCTTGATTTGCCCCCCCCCCCCGGGCAGCTGTCACCCTGCGGCTCCTTCCCTGGCCCACTTGCAGTGCCCTATCAGTCCCACAGAAAAGAACTCGGTGCCTCGTTTGGAACTGTGAAGTCCTCCAGCCCTCTGCATCTCATTTGCTGTGGGCTACCTTCTGGCACTGGCTTCTCTCGGCCATCTTGGCACCCCCTTCGAGTTGTCTATATCTTTTACTATTTTTATATTATTTTTGTCTTTTTAAAAAATATTCATTTGAAGGTGCATGAATATCGTCCATCCTAGACACTAATTTTGCATTATATGTAAGAAGTATTTTCTGTTGTTTTTGTTATGTATACATATTTCAAGTTTGAAATTTTTATGTACTCAAATGTATTGGTATTCTATGGCTTCTGCGTTTTTTTCTTTTTTTCTTATTTTTTTTTGCCTGTGACACAGCCTCAGGAGGTCCCGAGGACATGTGCCCATCTTTTCTTTTTGAGGGTCTCACTCTTGTCACCCAGGCTGGAGTGCAGTAGCACAATTTTGGCTCATTGCCACCACCGCCTCCCAGGCTCAACTAATCCTCCTGCCTTAGCCTCCAGAGTACCTGGGACTACAGGTCAAGCTACCACGCATAGCTAATTTTTTGGGTTTTTTTTTTTTTTTTTTTTTTTTTGTAGATAAGAGGTCTCACTGTGTTGTCTAAGGTGTTCTCAAACTCCTGGGTTCAGGTGATTCTCTTGCCTCGGCCTCCCAAAGTGTTGGGATTACAGGCGTGAGTCTCTGTTCCTGGCCTGCTTTTTTTCTTTTGTCTTTTTGAGAAGAAAATGCCCTGTGCTAGTGCTTGAAAGATTTTATTCCTTATTCTATTATTTGCAGCATAATGGATGATTGAAGTCAGTATTATTTCCAAAATGGGAACCACTTAGCCTCAACACTATTTATGCCTCATTTATCCTTCCTTGTTGGTTTGAAATGCTTATTTTATGTGTATAAATTCTGCATACATAGATGTGTTTCATACTCTTCTGTTGTGGCAATACTATGTGATTTCAGTTATAAAAATTATAACTTCATAATATTTCGCTTTCTTGTAGAGTTCTTTTTCATTGTTTATTCTTTCTGGTTGATGTTTTTCCTCTTTATTTAAATTCATTTTGTTTAATCTTGAGTATTTATTCCTGAACATTAGTTTTAGAATCAGTTTAAGTTCTCTTAAAAAAAAAAAACCTTACCGGAATTTAATGATATGTTAACTTTGTATTAGTATTTTTACAACACTAAGTCTTTCAATCAAAAAAACATGGTTGGCTGTGGCTGTTATCCTATTATCCTAGCATTTCGAGAGGCTGAGGCAGGCAGATTGCTTGAGCTCTGGAGTTTGAGACCAGCCTGGGGCAATATGGGTGAAACCTTGTCTTTACAAAAAACACAAAAATTAGTCAGGTGTGGTGGTGTGTGCCTGTAGTCCAGGCTACTTAGGAGGAGGCTAAGGCAGGAGGATTGCTTGCCCAGGAGGTGGAAAGGTTGCAGTGAGCCAAGATCATACCATAGCACTCCAGCCTGGGCAACAGAGCCAGACTTTGTCTTAAACAAACAAAGAACATGGTTGGTCTATTTAGATTTCATTTTATGCTCTTTAGCAAGTTTTGTTTCTTTTTCTTCCATTAACATTCTTGAACATTTTGTGGAGATTAAATTTATTCTTTTATTTATTTTTACATATAGCTATTAGAGACGATATTTATGTTTTATTTCATGTGTTTTCTAGTTAGTTACTACTAGCGTAACTTGTCATCCTGGTTTATACCTGCTACATGCCACCCATTTATACCCATTGTCCTGGTTTGGATAAGGAATTAAATTGTATGGCCTTAGTTACTACCTAATTTAAAATTTAAATGATTAAATTTTATCATTTAGAATTTCACTTTCGACTAACAGAAAACCTTGCCAATTGATTGTTAAATAAGAGGTATATTTATCTCATAACAGAAATCTTCATGCAGGCGGTCCAGTGCTGGTGCAATAGCTCCGTAATACATTCAGGAACCCTGCCTTGTCTTCTAGCACTACTATCTTTAGAATATATCTTTCATCCTCAGTTGTAAGATGGTTTCTGCGCCTTCTGACATCTTTTCTATCTTTGAGACAGAAAGAAAGGAATAAAAATGAAGAGCAAAATGAGTTTTGGTTTTCTTTTCTGGAAAGAATGAGTTACCCAGCAGCATTTGCTTGCATTTGATTTACCAGCAAACTACCAGATACATGGCCATCTGGTTGCAGAGGCAGTTAAGGAGAAGCAAGTATTAAATGCATAATTTAAGAACTAAAACTTTATCTTGTAGAAAGGCATATGTTATTCAAGGTTTTTGGACTGGGGCATGATGTAATAAAATGGATGGATTAGGAAGATTCATTTGGAAATGGTCTGGAGAATGAATTAGGCAAATGATTCTGAAGGCAAAGAAAGCCTAGCAGATTATTAAAGTGGAGAAGAGCACTGAAGTCCAATTAGAAGACTCATCTAATCAGTTTACACAGGCTGTTGTGATAATGGTAATGGTTTGGGGCAGATTAGTAACCTTGAAAACAGAAAGGAATATTGGCTTACACTAGTAACTGTCCATAAAGACCTAGCTGATCATTAAATTTCTGGAATTGTTAAGCTGGCCAGTTTTCTTTCATTTGAAACAGTTAATATAGTTAAGGATATATAGTTAGGATAAGGACCATAGGTAAGGATACATTTAAGGAAATAGAATGTTTCAAACAGCTTAAAAAATTCTCTTGGCCAACTTTTTGATGAAGTTGGTAAGGTAACAATATAAGTCTGAGAGCCCAGGTATATTAACTCTCGTGATTGTCATAGTAATGAATAGGGCAAAGAAAATATTAGCACTAGAAGCTAGAAAACATGCCATTTCCCTGTCAAACATTAATTTTCTTCAGCCGAATGTGGTTTGTATGATACTGGAACAAGAAAGCTAACTCATGACTCCTCTGTTGTGATAGAGCAACTTTCTTAGGGATTGAGTGGAGGGAACTCCCAACAGAACTTGAGTTGTGCCTTCTTCATATTGGAAGCATGTGGCAATTGTTTGTTTGTTTGTTTGTAAATAAGTGTCTGAGGCAGGAAGGGGCAATCTTTTTGGCCTGTTACCGCTTCAACTGTTTCCACCAAAGCAAGCCAAAAATGAGCTGAAAGAACAAATTAGGAAAAAGAAGAGCTGTGCTATAGTTTTCTTGGTCCAGATCTTGATTTTGGCATGGCATGTCAAAACCTAGAAAAAACTTAACCTTCCCAACATTTGATATTTAATGTTAGGACTGCCTCTGACTCTAGCTGTGTTTCATGTAACATTTTCTCCTATTTTACTGCTTCTTAGAATCATTAAATTTTACAGAAAAGGTAAAAAAGTATCCTATATCCCTATGTTAACATCAATTTGTACAACTCTTGTCAGAAACTAGGTAACTGGTCTTTAATAGTAATCTCCTGTAGACATCAATCCTTAGCAATGATTCTTAAGTCTTTTTGAGCTACTCTTTGCCCCATGATTACCAGTAATCTGAGGAAAACAAACCTTTTTTCCCAGGGAAAGGGCCACATATTCATTCTTTAAAGCATCAGGAGCCCAGCATTGTGGCTCATACCTGTAATCCCAGCACTTCAGGAGGCCGAGGCAGGATAATTGCTTGAGCCCAGGAGTTTGAGACTAGCCCGAGCAATATAGTGAGATCTTGTCTCTAAAAAAAATTTAAAATGTGGCCAGGCATGGTACCACACACCTGTAGTCCCATCCTCTGGATAGAGTGAGGTGGGAGGATCACTTGAGCCCGGTAGGTGGAGGTTGTGTGGGTGATGGAGTGAGACCCTGTCTCAAAGGTGTTGGGGGTGGTGAGGAGCCCTTGATCTGGAAAAATGTAGGCTCATATTTCTAATAAAACCTTTTCAGCTGTGAAATACTGCTGCAGCTCAACCCTGTGCAAAAAAAAAAAAATTTTTTTTTAAAATTTCAATTCATTGTTTTCAGCAAGTTTCGTGGACACATTACAATTAAAACTAGAGGGACCGGGTGCCGTGGCTCACTTGTAATCCCAGCACTTTGTAAGGCCTAGGCAGTCATATCATGAAGTCAGGAGAGAGAGACCATCCTGGCCAACATGGTGAAACCCCATCTCCAATAAAAATACAAAAAATTAGCCAGGCGTGCGGGCATGTGCCTGTAATCCCAGCTACTAGGGAGACTGAGGCAGGAGAATCGCTTGAACCTGGGAGGGGGAGGCTGCAGTGAGCTGAGATTGCACACCTGTACTCCAGCCTGGGCGACAGAGTGAGATTGTCTCAAAAAAAAAAAAAAACCCAAAACACTAAAGTAGTCAACTAAGAAGACTGCATGGATTTGAAAAGTAATAATGGGAGTTAGTGAGCATTTGAACATTATGGAAAATCTAATTAATTAACAAGGAGATAAAACCGAAAATATGCAATCAGAATTCGGATAAGAGATTTTCATTTTAATTCTGAAACTATTTCTTAGTAGTTCAGCATCTGTTACACATCTATTGTGTCAGGCATTGTAGTATCTACAGAAGATACAGTGGTGAGCAAGAGACATGTGATCCTACACTTGGTGTTGAAGTTAAGACTGAAAAATGATCAGAGGAAAGACATAGTAGATACATTTAGGAGATGCAGTCTGTACATAAGTGAAATTCCAGAAAGAGGAGATCAGAGGAGATTTGTCAGGGTGGTGGGAAAAATTATAGAGAAAGATGCAAACCTTCTTGGAAGGCCGGGAAGTTTTGCAAAAGCCTCAGGAGAGGGTTGTGGCTGAAGGCAGCTAAATCCTCTTACACTGGGGCCAGGGCAAAGAGCAAGTTACAAGGGAGTGCAAAGGAATTTATTTAAATACGTTTGTTTACCTATCTCCCCCCCTCAGACCCGACCTTTGATCATCTGTGTGCAGAACTGCTCTCTACTTGGGGGTCGGCAATGTTAATTACTCACTAATGGTGTTTACTCAAGACCTGTGTCATTAAAGCTGTACTAAATAAATGCCGAGCCTCTCTGACTTACTGGGGCTGCATGGTTGCACTCCTCCTTAGGAGGTGCCAAAGCCACGTAAGCCCCCAGCTGCGCTCTCTCAGGCAAAAACCTGTATCAGCATAATTTTTCATCCGTCGCTCGACCAGAGTCTGCAGGTCAGACTTGACAGTTGCTGCCCCCATGCGAGGACACTACAGTGGATCATGGATAATGGCGGAACCCTCAAAAATGAACATGAGGAGACTGCGCAGTCGGTAAGTCATTGGTGCTCACTCAGGATTTCCAAGTTCTAGGGAATTTTTCAGGCTAGGGTTTCATCATGGGACAACAGTTATCAGCACAACAGAAAGGATATATAAAAATATTGAAACATCTGCTTAAAGCTAGTGAGCCTCAGTTTCACAGGTTCAATTAAGGGATCTAATGCAAACTGTTGTTTTCCATAACCCATGGTTCCCGGCAAAAGGCACTCTGGACTTAGAGCTCTGGGAACAAGTGGGGAGAAATCTTAAGCAACATCATGCACAAGGGCAACAGGTCCTAGTAACATCTCTAATGTTATGGGCCTTAGTTAAGGCTGCATTGGCCCTGCTATACACAGAAGACCCTAAAAAGGGAAGGGAGGAAGAACTATCACCTACCTTCCCACCTCCTTTTCCCTCAGCCCCACAATTACTGAGTAGATGTGCCACAGAGCAGATGGAAATTCTCCCTGAGCCCCCTCCCCCGATAAATTGGAAAAAAAGAACAAAGAATATGCTACAGCTATAGGACCCTGTCTTAGGCAAGCAGCATTAGAAGGGGAGCTCTTGGTCTGCCTGGTAATGCAAGATCATCAAGGCAATCCGCATATGAATCCATTTTTTTTGAGGCTTATAAAGAGATAAGAAAAAGCATTAGAGAGAATGGAGCTGCTAACCCATTTACAAAAGGATTAGTTGAGGCCATAGCAGACAACTCCCTTATGACCTTTTTCTAATAATGGCCACTGTTATTCCTCACCTACCCCTGATGTGCCTCTCTCAAAATCTTATTTAGATAGAACAGTAGCTTTAAAGGGACAGAAATTACAGCAAGCCCATGAATTAGTTGAGGAGCAATTAAAAGCCGGCCATATAGAACCATCAAATAGCCCTTGGAATTTGCCCATTTTCATCATTCCCAAAAAGTCTGCCAAATGGAGACTTTTGCATGACTTATGGGCTATTAATGCTAATTTGCAGCCTATGGGGCCTCTTCAGCAGGGGCTCCCTTCCTCTGTGGCGATTCCTATCGTTGTTACTGACTTAAAAGACCAATTTTATACTATTCCCCTTGCAAAACAGGCCAGAGAAAAATTTGTGTTTACAATACCAGCTATCAGTACAAGGCCAGCTTGCCAATTTCATTGGAAAGTGCTTCCTCAAAGAATGCTGAACACTCCTACCATGTGTCAGTATCATATAAAATCAGGTTTTGCTCCCCAGTAAAAAATAATTTCCTTATTGCAAGATCATTCATTTTATGAATGGTATTTTACTGGCAGCCCCAACAGAGCCAGTACTTTTAAGTTTCTCTGCCTCTGTCCAAAGGAATACACAGAAGGTTTAATCACAGCACCTAAAAAGTACAGATGTCCTCTCCTTAGAAGTATCTTAAATACATATTAACTTCCCAGTCAGTAAGGGTTAAATTGAATGCTAGCAACTTACATACCTTAAATGATTATCAAAAATTACTGAGTGATATTAACTGGCTTTGCCCCACCTTGGGCATAACTATTGATAAGTTGCAAAACCTGTTTTCTGTCTTAAAAAACAGTGCTGCCCTGGATTCTCCCAGGTATTTAACCCCTGCAGCAAAAAGGAAAATTGAGGAAATAGAGCTAGCTGTCTCTCAGAGGTAACTAGATCACATAGACCTGGGATATTTCCTATTAATCATTCCCCAACAGGATTAATAGGACAAATGGCCCCTGGACTGCCCCTCCTAGAATGGATTTTTTGCTCACATACCAGGACTAAAACACTATCTCCCTATATCCAGCTAGTTAGTAAAGTTATCTATATGGGCTGCAGATGATACAGTCAGTTGCTAGGTTATGACCCTGATGTCATAAGAATTCCTTTGAGTAAAAAGCAATTCGAAGCAATATTGCCCTTATCTCTAGACCTTCAGATAGCAGTCTCTGGTTATGCAGGCCATTTAGAACATATGCTTCCTGTTGACAAACTGCTTTGGTTTTTATCTTGTACTCCTTTTATTATGCCTACAAAAGTAGTTCACTCCCCCATACCTAACACTTTAACGCTGTTTACTGATGGCTCTGGTAAGAATGCAAAAGTGGCTGTCTGGTGGAAGCCGCTTAATTTCCTCAAGCAATCCAGTTTTACTAGCACTCAGAGAGCTGAGGCTGGAGCTCTAATATTGGCCTTAGAAACTTTCTCTGCTCAGCCCATCAGTGTTGTTAGTGACTCTGCTTACTCTATTTATTGCAGAACCTTGAGACTGTCCTCAACTCTCGAGCCCACCCTGTGTGCCTTCTTTCTTCTACTTCAGCAGTTGCTGGATCAAAGTACATACCCTGTTTTTATCTCACATATTTGAGCCCACAGGTCACTGCCTGGCCCACTGGCTTATGGCAACGATCAAGCACATCTACAAGTTATGACATCACTGCTTGACCAAGCCACCCAGTGGCATCAAATTTTTCACCAAAAGTGGAGAAACTTAACAATTTCAACTTAACCCAATGACTAGCCAGATTATCCTGCAGTGCCCAGATTGCCAACTCACAGACATGTCTCCTCCTTCTACAGATTTTAACCCTAGAGGACTAGAACCTAATTGGTTATGGCAAACAGATGTTACACACGTCCCTGAATTTGAAAACTAAGATATGTACATGTATGTATCTGTTGATAACCAGGTCTCATCTAATTAGCACACGTGCGCTGCCTGGAGAGTCTACCTGATAATGTTATAAAACATCTTCTTTTAACTTTTGCTTATATGGGGCGGCCCACAAAAATTAAAACTTATGGTCCACTTTATGCTGGCTCACAATTTCAACAATTTTGTCACACATGGAACGTCCAGCATTCCATAGGCATCCCATATGACCCCAAGGATAGGTCATAGTAAAACATGCCCTCTCTACCCTTAAAAATATGCTCAGAAAACAAAAAAGGGGGAGTATGAGTAAGGACCCTGCAACACTAATAGCACAAGCCTTATTTACCCTTACTTTCTTAAATTTAGATGATAAATTTCAATCAGCTGTAGAAAAACACTTTACTAAAACCTCTCAAGACAGTTTTATGGAAGGATGGAAATAGTAATGTATGGTGTGGTCTAAAGGATTTGCTAACATGGGGAAGAGCATATGCTTGTGGTCATACCCCCTCAGGTCCTCTTTGGATTGCAGCATGACACATTAAACCATACCATGGCGTGGTTGGGTCCCAGCCCAGTACCAGAGATGAAGAAAATGAACCTGCAGGACCTACAGCCCCAGATGATGCAACTTCCTTTGAAGACACAAGATCCGGTCCTCACCTGGGGGATGCTGAAGAAAGCAGCTTACGAGGCTGAGCAAATCCTGCTCCAGATGCAGAAACCATTCACTCCAGATAATTTCTTCCTTGCTATGCCCTCTATTGTACAATGCAACTCACATAGGGTATTTATCCTTTTTATACTCTTGCTTTTTCTGCAGCCCATACCTGCTGTACTCTTTTGGGTCCATCTCTTAGATCCGCCTTTCTTTCACCCTTTACCTGGGCACACACCCCCTTCCCAGTCTCTAATAACATAACTGCTTGTCTAGGAGGGATTGACTTACCTCAGTGGGGCCCGTTAATGGCACACATTGGACTAGGTGCCAGGTAACACAATATATCACTCTGCTCTTCTCCCACTGTGTATAAGTTATAAAAGGAAATGCCTTAACATTCTTGGTTGCTGATAGCCTCAAACTGGGCAGCGCAAACAATGCTACTTTCTCCAACATTCCTCCCTATGCTAAAGAACCAAGCTGGGAAAGTAATGGATTCCACTTTGGTTGGGGGTGTCTGTCACCAGGGACAAGCCCATAGCCTTCACTGATAGGCAATTATAACATCTTAGACTAGAGCCTCCATGGTCATTTGCAGGGCAGTCATGATGTCCACATATATCATGGCATCAATAACAGTTTCATAGCCACATCCCGTTCCCCTATGATTTGGGCCAATGGGATATCCCAGACCGCAAGTAGAGTCCATGCCATCCCAGTATACTTTATGGCACCTGGGACATCTTAGCACCCTCTTAACACCTGGCATGGGACATAACATAATTCCCATAACAATTATACTATGACCTTTATTCATAATCACACAGACCAGTGCCTAGTTTGTACTACTCGTCCATATGTTTTCCTTATGGGAACCGATATTTCCATTACACCCCAAAACTCTGCATTTGTTACCCAAGTCCAAGGACAGGCTTGGTTTGCCTCATGCATCCTAATTACAGTATATCTGATTTAAATATTACTAGTGTCATGGTTTTAAGGAGACAATCTGAAGCATTCCTGCCAGTCAGTTTGATACACAATTGGCAAGGTTCCTCTGCTCTTGCCACCTTAGAACGTGCCCTGTCCCAGGTCAGACACAAAAGATTCGTAGTTACTCTCATATAGCCTTTATAGTCTCAACCATAGTCATCCTAGCAACTGCTAGTGTGGCGGTAGCATCTGTTACTGAATCAGTGCAAACAGCTACTTCTGTAGGTAACTTGGCCAGAAATGTGTCTAATGAACTCCTTCCTCTTACAGCAAGGTATAGATCAAAAGATTCATGCACATTTGCAAGTTCTTGAGGCTGCCTTGGAATATGTAGGGGAACTACAAGAGGCACTGGCGTTCCGTCAGCAATTAAATTGTGACTGGGAGCATAAGCATATCTGTGTCACCTTTCTACCTTGGAATCAATAGATAGTTGGGATGAAATGAAACAACACCTCTGGGGAATCTTAAATGATAATTTTACAGCAGACATAAAGCAACTTAAAACTAAAATTCTAGAATCCTTAAACGCCAGATCTACATGCCCAACAAACAGCCATATGGAAGGGTACGCAAGAACATCTCTCTTGGATTGACCGCCACTCCTCGGGGTCACTCCTTGATTGGAAAAGAATATTACTGATTATACTCATGTTTGTCTTATGTTATTTACTAATTCTAGGATGCAAAACTGGAACACGACTTATAACTGCTGCGCCTGACAAACTTGTTGCTGCACACATCTGTACTCTTCAATCAACAAAACCTGATGCAAAAAAACGGAAAAGGGGGAGATGCAGGAGATTGGTCAGGGTGGTGGGAAAAATTATAGAGAAAGATGCAAACCTTCTTGGAAGGCCGGAAGGTTTTGCAAAAGCCTCAGGAGAGGGTTGTGTCTGAAGTTGGCTAAATTCTCTTATCTTGGGGCTAGGGCAAAGAGCAAGTTACAAGGGAGTGCAAAGGAATTTATCTAAATAAGTTTGTTTACCTATTTCCTGCGTGGGCAGTTCTACTGGGATTGCGGGGTCGGCAATGTTAATTACCCAGTAATGGTGTGTACTCAAGACCTTTGTTATTAAATCTGTACTAAATAAATGAGGAGCTTCTCTGGCTTGTTGGGGCTGCATGGTCACACTCCCTTTTGAGCGGTGTCCAAGCTGTGTAAGCCCCCCAGCTGCGCTCTCTCAGGCAAAAACCTGTGTCAGCGTAATTTTTGATCCGTCACTCGACCAGAGTCTGCTGATTAGACTCAACAGACATCACTTAAATACTGAGGATTTTAAACTCCATGGTTATGATGGGGCGCCTTATAGTGATCTAGGCGGAAAACAGTTTATACAAAGAAATGGTCTAGCCTTAGATAGTAAAACAACACGTTCTTGAGAGTTGGATGGGAAAAAGGTTGTGATTTATTGTAACCAATTACATTCATTTCAAGTGGAATCCTAAGGTGAGTGTTGGGACAGCATTTATTCTCAGACATGCATGGGCTTAGAAGATATTTCACTAATACATGTTCTTCCAAAACATTAAAATGAAGAACTTAAGAAATGGAGAAGGAATTTTTTTTTTTTTTAATGAGGCGGAGTCTTGCTCTGTCGCCCAGGCTGGAGTGCAGTGGTGCGATCTTGGCTCACTGCAACCTCCAGCTCCCAGGTTCAAGTGATTCTCTTGCCTCAGCCTCTCCAGTAGCTGGGACTACAGTCGTGTGCCACCATGCCCCACTAATTTTTTGTATTTTTAGTAGAGATGGGGTTTCACTGTGTTAGATGGTCTCTATCTCCTGACCTCATGATCTGCCCTCCTCGGCTTCCCAAAGTGCTGGGATTACAGATGTGAGCCACCGTGCCTGGCCTGAAGAAGTTACTATATAAAATGTTGTCAGTGAACAATGAAACCACTTAAACATAGACTAAAAGCTAAATAATATTTTTTTTTTAATTTCAAAAAAATCACTTAAAATTACTAGAAAGATAATTTTGATCTAAAATATATAATCAAAATTTGGAATATAGCCAAGGATTAAAGGCTAAATGTTTCAACTTATACATTGGAACTTAGTAGTTTCAAATTTCTTTTAAAATTGAAAATTACCATTAGTGGAATAGAAATAGAATGAATTTCTTCTAAATTATTGAGGGAACGTGTGGGATAAAATCCCCTATAGTGCCAAAGGAAATGACAAGAATGCCCAAAAAGAACAGAAATTGTAAAATTCCCTGAGAACAGTTATGATGAAATTCAGATCAAGTCAACAAATATTTACTGAATGTTCAAGCATGACTTTATGCACTGTGAATAGAATACTGAAGAAAACAAAGTCTCTGGTCTCACAGAGTTTTAACTTCAAGGGGTAGGGAGAGAGAGAAAACAAATTAAAAATACGTGCATATTGTGTGTGTTTTCAGCAAGTACTGTGGTGAAAAATATCAGGAAATGGGAATAGAGATACTCTTACAGGGAATGAGGAGCTGTGCAGCTTTCAGTAAGGTAGTTGGGAAGATCTCATTGAAAAGGTGATACTTGAGCACAACACTTTAAAAAGATGAGGGAACAAACCATGTCCTGGATTGAGAGCATGCCAGACAGAAGGAATAGCACCTGCAAAAGCTATACCTGTATAGCTTCTTTGAGGAGTAGAAAGGATGCTTGGGGTTGGAGTGAAGAAGGATAGGAAGAAGTGTGTTGTGGTTTGGGAATAGAAGGTAGGTGGAACATAGGTTACAAACTCTCAGAGGCCATTGTACGTATTGGGTTTGAGAGTAGAAGGTAGGTGAAACATACGTTACAAACTCTCAGAGGCCATTGTAAGTATTGGGTTTTTTCCTTGAGTCTAATGAAAAGTTTTGAGTTGAGGAATGGCAGGTTCAATCTAGTTTTATGTTGTGATTAGTGAGAAGGTAGAATGGCAAGGACTGAAGCACCAAGATCATTAGGAGGCAATTGTAGTAATCAAAGCAAAAGATGGTAGTAGTATAGACCAGGGTGATGGCAATTGCACTTTAGATATCCGAAATGTCACAGTGCTATAAGAAATTATGTTGTTAAAAGATAAACAGTAGTTCTCCCTTATCTGAGTCTTGGCTTTGCAATTTCAGTGGTCAACTGTGGTTAGAAAATGTTGAATAGAAGATTCTGGAAATAAACAACATGTTTTAAATTGTGCCCCATTCTGAGTAGCATGATGAAATTTCATGTGGTCCAGCTCCAGCTTAACGGGGGTTGCGAATCATTACTTTGTCCAGAGTACATCCACACTTTATATGCTACCTGCCCATTAGTCACTTAATAGCTGTCTTGGATATCAGATTGACAGTCACTTTATTGCAGTGCTTGTGTTTAAATAACCCTCATTTTACTTAATAATGGTCCTAAAGTGCAAGTATGGTGATACTGGCAATATGGATAGGCCAAAGAGAGGCTGTAAAATGCTTCCTTTAAGTGAAAAGGTGTAAGTTTTTGATTAAGGAAAGAAAAAAATTGTATGCTGAAGTTGCTAGTAAGATATTTTGATAGACCACATTCATGTAAGTTTTATTGCACTTGTTAAAACTGTTATTATTTTTTTTAATTTAAAATATAGAATGCCTAACGAATATGCATGTCATCCTTGCACAGGGACCATGCTAATTACCGTATCATTCTAATTTTAGTGTATGTGCTGCTGAAGGGAGCACTGTTCTGTTTTATTGTTGATCTCTTACTGTTCCTAATTTAGAAGTTAAACTTACATGTAAATATAGGGAAAAACATTGCATATATAGGGTTCAGTACTAGCACTGTTTGCAGGCATCCACTGCAGGTCTTGGATAAGGGTAGACTGCTGCAGTTAATGGTAATTAAACGCACATGAGTTGTAAAAGATGAGATGTAAAATTAGGCTGTGTAATCACAAATGGAAAAAAATGTCATTATAAGTAGAAAAAGGTAATAAGCGTGTATACTTTAGGAAGATTTTAGATTTTTCTTGTTCTGTATTTTCTAAATTGCTTTTTACTAAATTCCTTTTGTTCAAAATATTTTTCCTACACAGAACAAAGAGGTGAAGAAAAAGGCTTTAGAGTCAAAGAAAGTATCTGCATCTACCTTAAAGTAAGTGACTTTATGATTTCATGTGTGAGAATGAATGTGTATTTGTTTTAAGAAATTTTAATATGTAAAACTGCATTTTTAATATATTTTATCACCATAACTACAGTTTAAGTGGGACATCACTCCAGTTGAATTATTATAAATGTTTTTAGATGTAAATATTACATTTTTAGGATTTTGTAGAACTTAGAATTCCTAAGTTGCTGTTAAATTTTTTCTTCTTTTAAATAGAAGAGATACAGATGCTTCAAAAGCTGTTGAAATTGTTACTTCAACTTCTGCTGGTAAGTTGTTACTTTTAATATTCTTTCAAATGAGTGTGTCTTGTCAGTTTAATAGAAACTTAGATGATGATGCTTGGAAGGCACTGTTGTACTTTAATGAAAGAGATCTCAATTACGTTCTTTAATCGGTCCCTGTATTAAGCAGGTGGTTAAAATTTAGTGCCATATAATTACAGAATCTCTTCTGGAGTAAATATAACAAAACTATGAGATAATATATGTGAAATGTCTATCATAGTTCTACAGTTAATAGCTGTTTTTTACATGTTTAGGTTAGTTATGCAATACCTCCCTCCATCCCCTCCCGATAAACCCACAAGGCAAAACATAAGAAAGGTATGTTAAGATTGCTTATCTGGTCCCCTTTGATTTTGAAGGTTAATTGAGAGCCAAACAGCAAACAAAAAAGACTAACTAGAAATAGGTGTTATCACACTCATGTGCTAAAAGCTATTTCTTTATACTCAGGAAACTACTTGAAGCCATCATTGTGAATCTAGTTAAACAAATTTTGCATATAGTTTTAATAATTCCAGTTCTCTTTTTTCTTAGTCCCATTTAGGATTAGAAAGGTGGGAAGAAGTTGCTGCCAAAACATACATTCTTGAGACTAGTACTATACTAGTGAGAATAAACAGCTTGATAGTGAAAGACAAGAAAGGAAAGCTAAAATAAGGCAGACAAAAAATTCTGTTTAGCAGCTTACATTGTGTTTTGTATGTTCTATTTGGGGAAGGCAAACATATAGTGTATTTTGGTTTTCTATCCAGAGTAAGATAAGAATTTAGGCACTAAGTTTTGCTAGTGATGGGAATGTTGGATTGTATGGAATATCTCATTGCCGCATAATGTTTAGTTGTGTAGAGTGCTGAAGTATTGAAGGTTAGCGGAGATACTGTGGATGGCTTCTGGAAGGCAGTACATTTTTATTAAAATTTTGAATTAGGTGATGTTATATGAAGAGGTAAAATGTGGAGGCAGAAAATTACTTCATGTGGGGGACACATAACAAAGGTAACAAAGTTGAATTACTCTGTTGAAGACCTTGAAAGGTCATGCTGAGAAGTTTTCAAATTTGGCCTCATTAGTATCATTTTTCAAAATGTGTCATGATAAAGAGTAATTTCTGAAAGATGTTTTGGGTAAGAAAGTTTGTGATGTGTGTTACAGCCGTTTATTTTTCTTTTGAAATAGTAATTCACAGAACACTTCCATTTTATGAAGTCCTTCAGGAAAGAAACCTATTTAGCTTTGTCTAGTCCACTGTTTCCTAAGCTAGGCAAAGGTGCACTCCAGTTTTTCTGTATAAGAGTTAGTAACAATTGCTACAGACTCTGGGAAATTGCAGTAGAGAATATGGAGCCACTCACTGATTGTTTAGGATTCTTACATAGATTGGATAAATTGGAGAGATTTAAAAATCCCATTGAGAAAACACAATTGAACTTTACTTTGGGATGATTAGGACCTGATGTGAAAAAGGTTAAATTACGTGATGTGGGGGGGTAACGTTTGCCTTTTGTTATATGGAATTTTTCAGTAAATGAGTTTAAAAAATTTTTTAAGCAATTAAAAGATTTCAAAGTTTCAGTCCTGATAGGTGTTACTGAATGTGATGATATTATTGATTACAACTGGAAAACTCAGACACAGTGATGCCTTTGAATTTGGGGTTAGGACCTTAGATTTCAACATTATCAAATTTCAGCTGTCATAGGTATCAGCCGGAGATACTCTTTAGTTTACCAATCATATAGCATTGAAAGTGAGATATTTGGGAAGTTTAAAAAATTTAAGGTCTAAATTTTGGAAAGCTAAGTACTTCCTTCTAATATAAATGTAGAAAGAAAATCTGTAAATAGGAGTGAGAAAGTGACAGATGAGAAAGAAGAGTACATGATTTTGAGATCCGCTCAGATTAAAGAGTGATAGGAAAGATGAATTAGAGCAATTTTAAGGATAATTTTGATTATAAGCACAGGGAGGAAGCAAGAGTGTAATCTGATCATAAATGGAAACATTTAGAGCTCTTACCCGGTACTAATTAAAAAGAAAAATAGTAATTATTGAGTACCTATTATATGACCATGATAGAGGGCACTTTGTAGAGGCTTAGGATGTGTTAGAGGACCAGATTGGCATTCCTGTCCCCAGACACTTTCATTCTTAACTAGAGGTGACAAACATTACACATAAAATAAACATTAAATAATATATGTTCTAGGAAATGAGAAGTTCTGTGACACAAAGCAAAAGCAGAACCAGCGAAAAGGTAATGCAGGATTAGTTTGATTGAGAGTTACAATTTAGCACAAAATAAGATAAAAATTACTTACTAAGTAGACAGGCCTACCAACACAATCTGTACCAGAAGAGAGAAAACAATGAAAAGGAGCCTAACATTTGAGGGTATGATATTTTTCCTGGGCACATAGTATATTTATGTTACCTTGTTTAATCTTTCAAACCGTCCTTTGAGTTACAGTTAATATTGTTTGGCCGCGGTTTGGTAGCTTATGCCTGTAATCCCATCACTTTGGGAGGCCAAGGTGGGTGGATCACCTGAGGTCAGTAGTTCGAGGTCAACCTGGCCAATATGGTGAAACCCTGTCTCTACTAAAAATACAAAAATTAGCCAGGTGTGGTGGCGGGCGTCTGTAATCTCAGCTACTTGGAGGTTGAGGCAGGAGAACCTGGGAGGTGGAGGTTGCAGTGAGCCAAGATTGTGCCACTTCACTCCGGCCTGAGTGACAAGAGCGAGACTCCATCTCAAAAAAAAAATATTGTTCTCATTTTCTAGAAGAGATAGATTCAGAAAGTTTACATGAGTCACTCAGGGCCACATGGGTTAGAATTTGAACTCAGAACTTTATGATTCCAAAGCTTTATGCATGATTACCTCCCTCAAGAATGAAAATTTCTTGATCTCCTGGATCACTGTTTTTCTTTTCTCCTGCCTTTCTAGTTTTCCTAACAATCAATCTGTTCCTCTTCTCACATCATGCTTTTCTTCCTGGGTGGTTTCTTCTTTTTTCTTTTTTTTGAGATGGAATTTCACTCTGTTGCCTAGGCTGGAGTACAGTGGCATGATCTTGGCTCACTGCAACCCCTGCCTCCCAGGTTCAAGTGATTCTCCTGCCTCAGCCTCTTGAGTAGCTGGAATCGCAGGTATGCAGCACTATGCCTGGCTAATTTTTGTTTTTTTTTTTTTTAGTAGAGATGGGATTCCAACATGTTGGCTAGGCTGGTCTCGAACTCCTTACCTTAAGTGATCTGCCCACCCCGGTCTCCCAAAGTGCTGGGATTGTAGGTGTGAGCCACTGCGCCTGGCCCTCTTCCTGGATGATATCTCTTCCTCTTTGTCTTTAAGGACATCTCCCGTACATACATAAACTCTTCTATCCCTTCGAGTATACTCTTCTCATTTTCTTATATTTAACAGTTACCACTAATCATCCTGTAGGGTAATTCTTAACCCTGTCTTCTCTTTTCTTCTGTCTGACATAATTCAGATTTAAATAACATCCTTCTTCTTTTCTGCCAGTCAGTGGCGGATCCATGTTAGTTTTCCCTTGAATCTGCTTCAACTCTCAGATTCTTTATACATAGCTCCATCATGGCTGCAACTCCTTTTCATTCAGACTCATCCTCTCACATTTGAACTTTTGAAGATAGCCTCCTAACTGCTTTATTATATGCATTGTTGCCCAGAGGTCTCTTTAAAGCAGATCTGATCATTCTCCTTCTAGCAATCAATGGAAAAAAGTCCAAATTCTTTGGCTTTTCATAAATTATTCTTGGCCCTTTGACTACAGATTATCTTTTGAACTCCTTGACAGTCAACTGTGTATTACTTTTCAGCCACTCAGAATGGTTTATTTTCCATGTTATTTTATTCCTTGGTTGTTTATTTTTGCTGCCTATTTGCATGGAATTGATGTCTGACTTCACATAACTTTATTTAGTAAGCACTTAATAGGTCCTGAAGATAAAAAGTCAGTTAATACTTTTTTTGGGGAGAGTTGGGGGTCAGATTCCAGTTTATCCTGTAAGGCTCATCTCTGATGAAACTTCCTTGATTGAATGATTTTTCTGTAAGATTTTATGGCTTTTCTCTTTTTTAGAAATAATATGTACCCTTTTCTTTTTGCCTTTTCAATTCCCAGCTGAAAATGACTTTCTTTTAAATCTAATTATACAGGTAATAAATGTTTATTGTCAGAAGTTTAAAATATTTCAGAAAATGTTTAAAGAAAGTGATTCACACCATCCAGAGATCACCTCCTTGGTTTGCTTAAGTCGGTTATTTCCCCAGTAAAAGCACTCTCCTCACCTGTGGGAACTCCCACATGTGAGTTCCACCAAATCTTTAAGGAAACAATATCAATTTCAGCTATAATATGGCATTCAGGGGAAGGGATAGCTTCCTATAAAAGAGGGAATGAGAAAGTGTGGGGAAATAGGCTAATACATCAAATACTGACAAAGACATTACACACCTATCAGAATGTATAAAATAAAAAATAACGATAGCACCAAATGCTGAAGAGTATGCAGAGAAACTCATACATTGCGTTAAAGAGCAATTGTGAAATAGTACAGCCATTCTGGAAAAGAGTATAGCAATTTTAACTTAACAGAAACTAAACGTGCTTACCATGTTACTTATCACTTACACTCTTATCCACTTACACAGATAAATGAAAACTTAGGCTCATACAAAGGCCTATCCACCAATATTTATGGGTACTTTGTTTATAATAGCCCCAAACTGGAAACAAACCAAATGTTCTTCAGTGGATGAATGGCTATTTTAAAAAGTTTTATGTTATACAATTTCATGTATATCACATTGAAATGAAATTACAGAGAGAACAGATTAGTGATTGTAAGGGTTGGTGGGAGGGAGGTGGCTAGTGCTATAAATGGGTTTTAGAAGAGATATGAAGGAACTGTTCTGTATCTTGGCTGGTGGCAGTTACACTAATCCACACCTGTGATAAAATTTTGCAGAGCTAAGAACACATTGCATTCAGTACGAGTAAAATCTGTTTGTGTCAATTTTCTCTCTGTGTTACTGTACTACGGTTATGCAAAGTGTCAATCATTGGAGGGAAACTGGGTGAAGGGTATAGGGGGTCTCTCCCTCATATTTCATGCAACTCCATGTGAATTTACAATTATCTCAAAAGTAAAAGTTAAATATTTTTAAAATGCTGACAGAGCTTTCGTAATGGATTAAAACTAGATAACAATTATATTTAGAAATATTAATGTTAAATTTTAGCATAAAATTTTAACAGTGTCTGCGAGTACTGTAGATGAAGTACTATGATTGTGCACAAGAGAGAATCATATTGGAAGTATAAAGATGGTTCAAAATTAAGAAATCTGTTAATTCAATTCTACCATATTAGAAAAAGAACATATGATCCTTTCCATAAATACTGAAAAGGATATTATGTTCAACATCCATTTCTAGCATTTAAAAAAAGAATTCTTAGTGTGGACCACATAATGAGACCCAGTCTGTATCAGAAATTAAAAAATTATCTGGGCATGTTGGCATGTGCCTGTAGTCCCAGCTACTCGAAAGGCTGAGGCGGGAGGATTGCTTGAGCCCAGGAGGTCAAGGCTTCACTGAGCTGTGATTGTGCAACTGTATCCCAACCTATGCAACAGAGTAAGACCCTGTCTCAAAACAAACAAACAAAAAAATTAGTTCCTTAAATATATGTGGTTGTGTATATATAGTCTTATTTATGCACACATACATACACAAGTGCACATAAGTTAAAAGCCAGCATATGCTTAATAATGCATTAGATGCGTTCCCATTAAGGTTGGGAACCAAGAATATGCATCAACACATCTATGAGTTAAAATAAATGTTTTTTCAAACTAATAACCATTAACCAATACAGTGTAATTACAGAGGCATGGAAATTGGAAAGTAGGATACACCATTATTTGCAAATATGATAGTATGATGGAAAATCCAAGAGAATCAATTATAAAATGCTATTTTATTATAATTATGCATCTTAATTCTCTAATATGTAAAGTTTAATTGCCTTATTTGTAAAAAAGAGCTCCTTAGGTAATCTAATATTAAATAGTCTATTTACAATAATAAAAATGGTAGAAGTTAAAAAAAGACAACTAAAATATTAAAAGGCATAAAATGAGTCTTAAATGAAAAAAATGACATTCTTGGATAGAAAGCCTCACCCTTATAAAATGCCTTTTCTTCTTTTCTTATTCTTTACTGCTGCTGCTGCTGCTTCTCCCTCTCCTTCTCCTCATCCTCCTCTGCCTCTGCCTCATCGCTGCTGCCTTCCCCACCCCCACCCCCACCCCAGGCTGGAGTTCAGTTGCACAGTGTCGTTCACTGAAACCTCTGCCTCCCAGTTTCAAGTGATTCTTCCACCTCATCCTCCTGGCCAGAGCCATCTTGTCCAGCTAAACCTCTTTTTTCTTTATACGTGAAGTATAAAGAATAATAGCAAAAAAAAAAAAAAATTTAAATTAACATAGGCTGATAGTTTATATAAGAAATTAACATAAAAGAATAGGCAAGACAATTCTTTAAAGGAAACAATGAAAACAGACTATCCATAATAAATATTAAAATATATTACAAAGTTAAAAGATTTAGAATAGTTTCATATAGTTACATAGACAGAAAGTAGGACAGAAGAGAGTCCAGAGATGTTTCCCAAAACATAGGGGACATCAGTAAATTTTTTTTCCTCTCTTATCTTTTTTACCTGTGTTCCCCTGCAGTGTATGCCAAGATAATTTTTATGTTAATATTTCATATTAGTGGGGAAAAGATTCATTATGCATTATATTAACTAGCTACTTTTTTTACTCACGCTTATGATCCCAGCACTTTGGGAGGCCAAGGTGAGTGGATCACTCTAGGCCAGGAATTGGAGACCAACCTGGCCAACATGGTAAAATCCTGTCTCTACTAAAAATACAAATATTAGCTGAGAGTGGTGGTCCTCTCCTGTAGACGCAGCTACTTGGAGGCTGAGGCATGAGAATCGCTTGAACCAGCAAGGCGGAGGTTGTAGTAAGCTGAGATCATGCCACTGCACTCCATCCTGGGCAACAGAGCAGGACTCTGTCTCAAAAAAAAAAGTAAAAGCACTTACATCAAACTGCAGTTGGATCCAAGATTTACTGTGATACATAAGATGATAACAGTATTCTTTAAGTGTGAAGAATATTTTTGTAAGATTTTAGGTTGAGAAGTCCTTCCCAATCAGGAAGACATTTGACTACATAAAAAGTATTAATGCATAAGCATTTTGAGTGTCTTTTTAAGAAAATTGTTAACCTATGTGATACAGACTAAGTTTCTTATATAAGGAACTCTAATAAAAAGTAAGGAGAGAGAGATCCAAGATGGCTGATGATTAGCAGCTCGGGCACGTACCTCCCAGTGAAAGCGCAAAGAACGAGAGGACGCCACACTTTCAGACGAATATTAGTTGCTCACGGACCAGGAGATTCCCAGTGGAGGAGCCCCACGGGTCGCCAGGGCGACTCTTGTGGCCGGCGTGGCGGTTTTGCTGGTGCCTTAGCACGCCAGTTCTTGGTGCAGAGTCCGGAGATTCCCGGGCAGAAAAGCACCATCAATCTTAACACCGCTGTTTTGGCCGGCTCAGTGGATTGCTCAGATTTCGGCGCAGGGAATCAACAAGTTGGACGTCAGAGACCCAGTTAGAAAGTCGGTAATTATAAAGACGACAGACGGACAAATATATAATGAAGGGAAGAAACCAGCGTAAAAAGGTAGAGAATACTCAAAATCAGAATGCCTCTCCCTCTACAGGGGATTGCAATTCCTCATCAGTAACGGAACAAGGCTTAATAGATTACACGTGTGTTACAATAACAGAAGCAGGTTTCAAAACGTGGGTGATAAGAAACTTCTGTGAATTAAAAGAACTTCTAACCCAATGCAAAGAAACTAAGAACCTTGAAAAAAGGTTTGACGAAATGTTAACGAGAATGGACAATTTAGAGAAGAATATAAGTGAATTGATGGAGCTGAAAAACACAACACGAGAACTTCGCGAAGCATGCACAAGTTTAAACAGTTGAATTGATCGAGCAGAAGGAAGGATATCAGAAGTCGAGGACCAGCTCAGTGAAATGAAACGAGAAGACAAGAATGCAGAAAAAAGGATGAAAAGGAATGAGCAAAGTCTCCAGGAAATATGGGACTATGTGAAAAGACCTAATCTACGTTTGATAGGTGTACCTGAATGTGATGAAGAGAATGAATCCAAGTTGGAAAATACTCTTCAGGATATCATTCAGGAAAATTTTCCCAACCTGGCAAGGCAGGGTAATATTCAACTCCAGGTAATACAGAGAACACCACAAAGATATTCTTCAAGACGACCAACCCCAAGGCACATAATCGCCAGATTTATTAGGGTTGAAATGAAGGAGAAAATACTAAGGGCAGCCAGAGAGAAAGGTCAGGTTACCCATAAAGGGAAAGCTATCAGACTTACAGCAGATCTCTCAGCAGAAACCCTACAAGCCAGAAAAGAGTGGGGACCAATATTTAACATCCTTAAAGAAAAGAACTTTCAACCCAGAATTTCCTATCCAGCCAAACTAAGCTTTATGAGCGAAGGAAAAATTAAATCTTTTGCGAACAAACAAGTACTTAAGAGAGTTCACCACCACCAGGCCTGCTTTACAAGAGCTTCTGAAAGAAGCACTATACATATAAAGGAACAACCAATATCAGCCTTTCCAAAAATACATCAAAATCAAAGAACTTTAACACAATAAAAAATTTACATCAACTAATGGGCACAACAGCCAGCTAGCATCAAACGCCGGTATTAAACTTATATATATTTTAATTGGATAAAAAGCCAAAACCCATCGGTATGCTGCATCCGGGCCCATCTTACATGCAACAATACACAAAGACTCGGAGAGAAGGAGGAAGATTTACCAATCAAACAGAGAGTAAAAATAAACTAATAAACAAAGCAGGAGATGCAATTCTCGCCTCTGATAAAGTAGACTTTAAAGCAACCAAGATCAAAAGAGGCGAGGAATGACATTACATAATGGCAAAAGGATCAATGCAACAAGAAGAGCTAACGATTCTATAGATCAACGAGATAGAAAATTAACAAGGATATTCAGAACTTGAACTCAGACCCGGAACAAGTAAACTTAATAAACATTTATAGAACTCTCCACTTCAAATACACAAAACATACATTACCACCTCACACCTATTCCAAAGGTGACTATATAATTGGAAGTAAATCACTCCTCAGTAATCGCATAGCATTTCATAGGTTTAAATTAAATATTGGTTGGCTGTTTGTTTGTTATCTTCTTCCCTTATTCCTTCCTGACTACATCATTAAGTATAATTATCAGTATAAAAGAGGTTTTCAATACTTACTACTAAATTGCATTCTAGCCTGGGCAAGAAAGCAATACTCCCATTCTCTCTCCCTCTTTCTTTTCCTTCTCCCTCCTCCCCATTTTCTCTCTCTCTTTCTCTTCCTTTTTCCTCCTTCCTATTCTCTCTCTCTCTTTCTCTAAAAAAAAAAAAAAAATTTCCCATCTCTGCTTCTTTGTATGGTGGCATTATTCACTTCATTGCCAACAGATTTCCTCTGCATCGGAGTAAATATGGCTCCAGAAGTTCCAAAACCTTAAACTTGAGGTGTGTATCACTGAAATGTCCCTCTTTTCTAAGTTAAAAAAAATATTTTCAGAAGAAGACACTTACTTCGGTACTGTTGTTCAGTTTCCCATGTGGAGAAAAATAAATTTAAACCACTTAAAAAAAAAAAAAATAAGAAGCCTCAATAACCCAAAATATAAATTGGAAAATAGTATGATTAGGTAGATTATAGAGAAAGAAGTAGAGATGACTTTTAAGCATATGAAAATGTATACAACTACACTTAAAATTAGAGAAAAAAAATCCCACCAGTTTTCATTTCACATTGGGAAGGTTGATCATGTTAATTACCATGTTAGACTTTTGACATGATATATTGTGTGTGTTTAGAAATGGGGAATAATCCCTATGCTTTGTTGGGACTGTTAACTAGTCCAGCCTTTCTGGAAGTCAGTCTAATATTAATTGTTAAAATTTAAATCTGTATGCCTTTTGACACTTCAAGTTCGTATCTAAGAATTTGCCCCCATAATAATTCCATAGACATACAGACATGAGTATAGCGATGTTTCTTGCAGGGTTCCTTTGAAGTTATTACTAGGTTGACTTTTAACTAAAGCCAAATGATGTTATTTGTAATGTAGTACTTAAATGTTTTTCTTGTTATTTTAGCCAAAACTGGACAAACGAAGGCATCTGTAGCCAAAGTAAACAAATCTGCAGGTATGTTTTTTTAAGGTTAGGATTCTAGACTATCAGTTAACTTTAATTTATTTAATAATTATATGACAGTAGTCTTGGATTTCATGTGACATAGTCTGTATTAAATGCATGCTAATCTTTGAGATTTATAATCATCAGCAGTTTAAAGAAATGGTATATACTAGATAATGCTCTTTAGTAATTATTGCAATCATTTAACTGGATAAAATATTTCTCAGGATGAATAACATGTAATTTCCTCTGTTTCTTTTATTGAGTTCTCTTCTTCCTGCTTTCTTTTACATAATAGTTTAAATAATAAACATGATCCTTTGTAGTTTTTGTGAGCTACAGTGGGATTTTAAGTAATTATTTTTTCTCTTTTCCCTTGCATAATCTTTTACAGTTTTTCTCCGATTTCTACTAAATCTTCATTAATTCAGGGTCATCTCTTAAATGGGTAGAGATCAATGTATTAAATTATCTTTGGAGCTGGGCATGGTGACTTACGCCCAGTAATCCCAGCACTTTGGGAGGCCGAGGTGGATGGATCACCTTAAGTCAGGATGTTGATTCCAGCCTGGCCAACTGGTGAAATACTGTCTCTACTAAAAATACAAAAGAAGTAGCCAGGAGCTGGTGGTGCACACCTGTAATCTCAGCTACTCGGGAGGCTGGGGTCGGAGAATCCCTTGAACCCAGGAGGCAGAAGTTGGAGTGAGCCGAGATCGCACCACTGCACTCTAGCCTGGGCGACAGAGCGAGACTCTGTCTGAAGTAAATAAATACACAAATAATCTTTCATATAATATTAAAAAGGAAAGGAAACAGCCTTGAACTGTCAAAAATCATTGTTAGTAGCAGTTTCAGAATTTTCATATAGTAGTTTCTTAGAAGCAGTAATTTGAGTGGATCATGGGTGGCTAGGAAACTTGTCTTGAAGCTGCATTAATTTTGCTAACACTTTGTTTTTTGTTTTTTGTTTTATTATTTATTTATTTTTTCTTCTTTTGTTAACACTTTGATGTTACTTTGATACTAAGTGTGTGGGAGTCATTTGGGATGTGGTAAACTGACTCTAACACTGATGACCACCCCTTTGCTGTTGGAAATTAATACTGGCTATTTTTAATTTTTTCCCTAAGTCCTAGTACCCAGATAGAAGTTATAAAATGAATTGACTTGTGATAATAACATAGGATAGTGAAAGAAATACCTTAAGGGCCCACTGAGGCTCAGTTTACTACAGTGAGGCAAAAGTCGCGAATGACCAAGAATTGACAAATTGGGGTGACAAGCTGTAAGGATTTGTATTGCTCTTTATTGAGCAAAGATGATGGACCATCTTGAATATAAAAGGTGAATTTGTAAACTATTTCAGTTAATTTTTGTAGATGTTCAATGAATTTTTTTTTTTTGTATTTCTAAAAGTATGATTGTATTTTTACAATGTTCCTGTTAGATAATTTTGACAATCACCACCCTTATATTTAGGGAAATGTGTACACAAATCTGTTAGTGCCCCAAAGCTTCTTGATACAAATTGGAATTCAATTTAGATCTATTGATTTTTTTTTTTATCTTGGACTTTTTCCTCATCCATTCTCCCTAGTTGTTATGAATCCTAATTTCAGAGTTAAATGTTTCTCTCTGCATGGAAAGGATTTGGGCTCTCTGACGATCTGCAACACTTTGATGATCACATCTTTATAAATAGCACCATCTTGGAAAATAAGCCATAATAATAGATATGTAGGTACAAATAATGGTCAGAGCAATTTAAATAGTCTTGTACAGCTAGGAAACTGTAGGAATTAGTTAAAACAATCCTTATATGATCTGACCATGATATAAGTGTTCTTGAATGCATTTTAATAAATTAGGAGCCATGGAAGCATGGGTTGGGAGGATCTAGGTTTAATTGCTTTTGGACTTGCTGAAAGTATGGGATTGTTTTATGTCCTTGGAATTAGTAATTTTGTTTCTAGTTGATTCACACATTCAGAAATTTATCTAACTTGCATGAATGCTGTTTTAAGTACAGGTTGAATATCCCTTATCCAAAATGGTTGGGAGCAGAAGTGTTTTACATTTTTGGAATATTTGCATATACATAATGAGATACTGGGGGATGGGAGCCAAGTCTAAATGTGAAATTCATTTCTATTTCATATATAACTTATATGCATAGCCTGAATGCAATTTTATACAATGTTTTAATAATTTTGTGCATGAAACAAAGTTTTTTTAAAGTATACTTATGTGGGAATTTTCCACTTGTCATGTCATGTCAGCAGCACTCAGGGTTTCAGGTTTTGAAACATTTCAGATTTTGGATTTTCAGATTAGGGGTGTTTGATCTATACCTCAGTAGGGAGGTGAATTCTTATTTCAGTGATCTCTTTTTTTCTTAAAGTACCAGCATTGCTAGATTTAGAAAATGACCTATGCCTCCAAAGATTATAGCATTTTATATTTTGAATAAAATATAGTCTATTCTTACATTTTTTTCTGTGTGAGGTTCTTTGGGGATTGTTGATACTAGTTAAGTAAACCAGTTTTGACTGTAGCTTTTGTGATTTAGGGAAATCAGCAAGTTCTGTAAAATCTGTGGTAACAGTAGCTGCTAAAGGTAATAAAGCTTCAATCAAAACAGGTAAGACTACTGGGGAGGAGAGATTTTATTTATTCTTTATTCACGTTTTAAATTCATATAATAATTGTTAGCATCTAATACTTAAAGAGTTTAGTAGATACTTCTTTGATATTTAAAACCTGACCCATTTTGTTGGAATTTTTTTGCTACTTTGGTCTTTGGCAGATAATTTTTGTGCATGTAAACAATCACATATATATATACAGCTATATAACTACATTTTTGACAGCTTCGTAATCACAGGTTGCACTGTCATTTCCCTCCATTGAATGGTTTAATCTTTGTTTCCCTTTTTTTCTAGAGCTGTCAATTCATATTGTCATCTCCAGTTTGTACAATTGCTTTGATGCTTGTTACTTTTAAAAAGATTATGTTAGAAGTGCATTTGTTTTCAGTAAAGAAATGGAACACTGTTTAAATGTAGCACCTTGGAACTAGAGCCATCTTTTTAGTTGTATCTTTCCTAATAGACTAATCCTAAAGAATCTTTGCAGAAGTTACATAGTAATATTTTAGTGTGTGATTATGATGTTGATCTGCCGCATGAAGGTTAAACATGTGGCTCATTAAAGGGCATCACCAAAAAATTGTATCTTGACTTAAATTTGCTTTTAATCTTATTGGGAAAGAGGTACAGAAGATAAATAAAAATACTGAATATTGAAAAAGAGCTGCTTTTGTAATAAAGTCAAACTAATTTACTAATACATTAGTGTGAAACATGCCAAATGATTTAACAGACCTTTAGAATAATGGCTCACTGTACTTTTAGCAAAATCTGGTGGAAAGAAGTCTTTAGAAGCCAAAAAGACTGGGAATGTCAAAAACAAAGACTCTAACAAACCTGCTACTGTACCAGGTAAGCTTGAAATGTGGTCATTCAGTGCTTTCTTTTCTTTTTTTAACTTTTTATTTTAAGTTTAGTGGCACATGTACAGGTTTCTTACATAGGTATACGTGTGTCATGGGGGTTTGTTGTATAGATTATTTCATCACCCAGGTATTAAACCTAGTACCCATTAGTTATTTTTCCTGATCCTCTCCCTCCTCCCACCCTCCAGTAGGCCCCAGTGTGTGTTGTTCCCCTCTATGTGTCCATTTATTTTCTTTAGATCATCTTGAAGGTATATTCTGAATCTTTTGCCTAAAAATTATCAAAGTGGGGAATGCTGTTTTGTTTTTCAAAGAGAAATGTTTGACTTAAGTCAGGTCAGCCTAAGGAGACTTGAAATGTCAAAGTAAACTAGCTTAAGTTCCTGTTTAGGTTCATTAGTTTAATTATATTAGTGTTTTGCTAGACTATTAAAGCAGACTATTTCCTGCAGAAAACTCTGAAGTAAAGACCAATATGGAGGCCAAAGCCACTGAAAACTGTGCTAAAGAAGCTATTTCTGGTAGGTCAATAGGAACTTTATTTTGTTCTTTTATGTTTAAAGGTGGAAGGAAAATTAAAATTTTTAGAAAATAAATACTTAATTTTATATCCCCCCCAAAACATTTACTTATTTTAATTACCAGTGCCATACCTAAGTGAAATTAAGAATATTATGATTCATGTCTTTACTGTATCTCTTAAGATGAAATTCTGATCTCAGAAAGAATGAAAATGTTTTTTTTTAAAGTCAGTGTCACTTTTATAGTTATTTTGTACTAATTATCTAGTATTTTGTTGTATTATACATTTTCATGTACCTACTGTTTAATCTACTGTGGAATAAAGTGGGATCTTGATAAATATATCTGCATCATTTTAAATTTTATTTTGTATTAAGAAGCTGCTTTGGAGACCACAGAAAATGAACCAGTTAGCAAGGTGAGTTTTCATACTTTCTTTATTTCTTAAAGCTCAAGAAATTTTAACAAAAAATATTTTTCTCATAAAGCCAGGTAAAAACTGCACAGTATTTGGCATGTGAGAAATTCCAGTCATTTGTGACTTTTAAAATGGAAAAGAGAAAAAAATTGATTTTTAGCTCAAAAACCTTGAGGTGCAGAGTAAGTCACAAAAATCAGGAACGGATCATCAACAAACGTACATGTTTTTATTGAAGATTAGTTTTCACTGAGAACATGTTTAAGCCAAAATGGGTTTGGGTAGACAGTAGTTGGTCAAATTAGAATCAGTAGAATTTAGTAAAATCTATATTTTTTCTTAGAAGTAAATGAAAGATATGTTAATAGTTAGAATACCAGTTGTTTGCATTTTTAGAGAAGCAAGTAGAGTTTGCAGTTTTACTTAAAGGACATAAAGTTCACTTAATATATTCTTTTCTTGTGTTTTTATCTGTTACTATGACTATATTACAGTGTCATTAATTTACATTTTATTGGTGTAGATTTTGAGATCATTCAGGTGTTGAGCATAAGTTTATTTTTGTCTGGTAGATCCATTCTTCAAATAGTAACAAAGTAATAAGTCTTATTTTAGGAAGAGTATTTTATAGCACCAATTTAGTGTAAAGTCACACTAAACTGGTTTATGAAAATTGTAACTTCCTTTTTTTCCCCCCACTAGATAAAAAATTGCCAGGTTGACTGTAGCACATCATTTTTAGAAATTTCCGCAATAACCATGAAAGGAATAATTGGCATTGATGAGAGAGTCATCTTGAGGAATAAAATAGATCTGAGAAAAAGGATAGCAGAAAACAAAATGCTTAATTGCATTGAGGATTGGGTTGTGGGGTAAAGACTCTCAGGGACTTTTTTATTATATATTGCCTAAAAGTGATTATCTTATTTGGGGAGATAAAAGGTTACACACTGTTAATGGAGCTTGGGGATATTATCACAAGACACAGGAATGGCAACAGTATATTAAAGGAAGGAGTCGTAGTCAGAAACAGATGAACTTGTGTTTTAAAACAGTGGGTAACAGCTGCTCAGGTGGCTGAGACACAATAATCACTTGAACCTGGAAGACGGAGGTTGCTGTGAGCCAAGATTGTACCACTGCACTCCAGCCTGGGCAACAGAGCAAGACTGTCTCCAAAAACAAAAGCAAATGCCTGTCCCCTCTCCTCAGAAAAAAAATAAATAAAAGAACAGTGAATGAAAAAGATACCAACAGACCTGGACTAAATGACAGATGGTATAACTGCAATTAGTCTGTGTACTCCTGAAGAGTGTTAATTTACAAGTTTTTTTGGTTTTCTTTTTAATTTGAGGTTCAGACCGGCTTCCTAAATTTATCAGACTTTCCTCAGTATTAAATGCAACTATATACTAACATAATATAACATGCAATATAAACTTAAGTAAATATAAAAGCAATTAAAGAAATTTTAATATCGGGTTTTAAAAATTTGTTTTGAAGGAAACAGAAGAAATATGTGTGATGCTTATCTCTAATTTGCCTAATAAAGGATATTCTACAGAAGAAGTTTGTGACTTAGCAAAACCATTTGGTGGCTTAAAGGATGTCTTGATTTTCTCATCTCATAAAAAGGTAACAGTTGATAATAGCTGTTCATATCCTCTGCAAGCATGCTTTGAAAAACATTAAATGTACAAAACTAGAAAGAAAGGGTTTAAAAGCAGTATCTCAAAGTAAACTTTCAAGCTTTGAGGGATTTTAAAATATTAAACACAGATATCCTTTATTTTAGTATTGTAATCAGGCATAGTGTTAATGATGGGAACAAATGGCTTTCTAATGTGTCAAAGTTTTACGCAATTTTTGTTAAATAGGAAATGTTTTATGTCTTTAATATGTTTAATAAAGAGTTCTATAAATTACTTATAAGATTTTGTAGATCACTCTTCTAGTTGTATTTCATACTCTTCTCTTTTACCAGTGATATTCAAATGGGAAGTAACCATTTTCAGACTCAGATGTCATCAATACTTAAAACAATCTGGGTTTATCTTTATGTTCTAAATTTTCTTTAAGTATGTGTTGGGACAACACATTAACAACACATTGCTAATAGTCAACTTGTAGAAAGTATGTTTAGTTGAGTGAGATAGGAAATAGTTTAAATAATGGAAATAGCACCTTTAGAATAGTGGAAGAAGGGTTCTTATGATAGAAAGGAGTTGGCAGTCATCAGAGATCTTTGAAAGTAGAATAGGATTTATGTTTTGAGGCATTTGGAGCCAGCATGCTTGAGAAAATGGTAGAAGAGAATGAGTACAGGTGAGTTACATGTAATTTCACATTGTGTTAAAAGTAGATTATTTGAATGATTGCAGAGCTCAGTAAATACACTAAAAACCATTGCATTATGTATAATGGTTGAACTTTAAACCTAAGTTATCTGCCCAGTTTTGAGTGGAGTTGAGTAAAATTATTAAAATATTTGGAGATTTAATGCAAATGCTTTAAACATTTATGAAATTAAAATTAACTAAATTAAAATGAAAATTTAAAAACTGAAGAGTATTTGTTTAAAATGGGAAACAGGATTCACATCTACATTATGCTGTAACACATTAAACCTTCAATAAATAAATAGACAACCTTAAGAGATAATTCACTGTTGGGCACGGTGGCTCATGCCTGTAATCCCAGCACTTTGGGAGGCTGAGGTGGGTGGATCACGAGGTCAGGATTTCGAGACCAGTCTAGTGAACATGGTAAAGCCCTGCCTCTACTAAAAATATAAACAATTAGCCAGGCTGGAATCCCAGCTACTCTGGAGGCTGAGTCAGGAGAATTGCTTGAACCCAGGAGGCGGAGGTTGTGATGAGCCGGGGATCACACCGCTGCACTCCAGCCTGGGCAACAGAGCAAGACTCCATCTCAAAAAATTAAAAAAAGCCAGGTGCGGTGACTCACGCCTGTAATCCCAGCAGTTTGGGAGGCTGAGGTGGGTGGATCACAGGGTCAGGAGTTTGAGACCAGTCTGGCCAGCATGGTAAAGCCCCATCTCTACTTAAAATACAAAAAATTATCTGAGCATAGTGGCGGGTGACTGTAGTCCCAACTACTTGGGAGGCTAAGGCAGGAGAATTGCTTGAACCTGGCATGTGGAGGTTGCAGTGCACCGAGATCTCGCCACTGCATTCCAGCCTGGGCAACAGAGCAAGACTCCATCTCAAAAAAAAAGAGATAATTCATTTAAAAATAGGCTTACATTTATAAGCAAACACATAGGTTTCTATCTCATTAATTATCAAATATGTAGAAGTTTCAATCTCTTTACTTACCAAGGTGTGAAAATTAAACCCAAAATGTATGGAGCTATAGTTTTACACCTATTAAATTAACAAAATGAAAAAAGACTTCACAATTATTACACGTTTCTTTGCTTCTTTAATTTCTCATATTTTTCATATTTTATCAATAAATTTATTTACTCAAATATTAATATTGGTTAGAAATATATCTGCTACATATACTGCTACAATATATCTGCTATAGTTACTGCCCTAAGGATACAGTGTTGAATAAGATTTTCTTAATGTCATTTGCTAGACTGTCCCTTCTTTTTTCTCTCGTTAGTGTGCCTTAGTATAGTAAGTTTAGTCATTCATTGTTTCTCACTTATGGTTGTAATATTCTTGGTGTGTGGGCCTCAATTTTCTGAGGACTGTATTTTTTAATCTTAAAAATATTTACTAAGTTGTTTATACATGTAAGTCTATTTTTGAGAAAAAGTAACAAGATTTATTTTTTTATTAAAGGCATATATAGAAATAAATAGAAAAGCTGCCGAGTCTATGGTAAAATTTTATACCTGCTTCCCAGTACTGATGGATGGAAATCAACTCTCAATAAGTATGGCTCCTGAAAATGTAAATATAAAAGATGAGGTAAATCAGACCACCATTTTTACTAGTTTTTACTAGTTAAAACTATTTCACCATTTTGAGTTTTTAAATCAAATTTGTTATAGTCTGTGTTATGTTTTCTAGTTTTCATTTTGCATCATATTTTTCTCACAGACACTGAGAAAGCTTCCTGTCCCTCCAACAATCACCTAGTCACCCATTCCATTGCTTGAGAGTTACTTTCATAGTGAGGGAATCCTATTCTTCATGTGTATGTTTGGATGGAGAAAAGGTTGAATTTGGTCTAAAACCAGGTTTCTCTCTACTCTTTCTGCCATTATCTGTAATCTAAACTAGAATTCTGGAAGCTGTCTTTAGTTTTTTTTTCTCTTATTTCTTACATTCAGTTCCTTGCTAGATCTTGTTTATTTTGAGCTCGTTCCTTCTTCCTCATTCCACATACCATATTGCTTTATCTCTTAAAAACTCTTACTGGTCCAGGTGTGGTGCCTTACACTGGTGATCTCAGCACTTTGAGAGGCTGAGATGGGAGGATTGTGTGAGCCCAGGACTTCAAGACCCAAGACCAGCCTGGGCAACAAAGTGAGACCCCATCTCTACAAAACTTAATTAGCTGGGCATGGCACATACCTGTGTTCCCAGCTCCTCGGGATGCTGAGGTAGGAGGATCCCTTGAGCCCAGGAGTTGGAGGATCCCTTGAGCCTAGGAGTTCAAGGCTCCACTGAGCTGTGATTGTGCCACTGAACTTCAGCTTGGCTGACAGAGGGAGACCCAATCTCAAAAACAGACAGACCTCTTCCTGGACCAGCACTAATTGTCTTTTGTACACACTACCTCAATTTTATAAAACTCCATCTAGTTCTCAGCCTTTATCTGAAGTACACACCCTTCATTGCCTCTCTGTGGCCTATAAATATTTACCGTCAACTGCTGAGAAGCATGAGGTAGAAATATTTTATCCTTTCTAGAGGCAGGTAGAAATGCATGTAATGCAAAAATGCCTTTCATTGAGAATCATTCTAATGTCATATAATTGGTAAGATTGTTTTATACATGTTAGTAGTATCAATAAGAAAAAAAGTTAGGATCCTCAGTCTTGTAAGATCAAGTCAGCTGGGCACAGTGGCTCACATCTATATTTTGGGAGGCCAAGGCGTGCGGATCACGAGGTCAGGAGATTGAGACCATTCTGGCCAACATGGTGAAACCCCTTCTCCACTAAAAATGCAAAAAGTAGCTGGGCATGGTGTTGGATGCCTGTAATCCCAGGTATTCGGGAGACTGAGGCAGGAGAATTGCTTGAACCTGGAAAGCGGACGTTGCAGTGAACTGAGATTGTGCCACTGCACCGCAGCCTGGCGACAGAGCGAGACTCTGTCTTAAAAAAAAAAAGAAGATAATGTCCAAGTTCCTTTGCCTGCACACAGAGCCTTCTATTAGTTGTCCTCTGCCTGCTTTGATATCCTAGTTTCGTGATGTTCTTGATCTCTTCATAATTCAGTAGCACCAAATCTGTACCTTTATGCACTGTGCTGTCTTATTTGCCTACATCTCTGTTCTTCCTCATCTCCTACTTTGCTTAGTTAACTTGTAGTGTGAATTCTCTTCTGTTGTCTAAATTAAATCTCTTTATTTCTTATATGTGAATTTGAATGTCTTTCCTAAATGGTACTGCCTTATTAGTCTTTTATGTTCTTAGGGGAATAAGAAGAATTGTATGGGTTAGGATGAGATTTGTTTAGGAGAGAGAAAGATTTTTGGAAAGAACATAACTTTTGCTGCTTCTTAATTTTGTGAAATACTTTAATGCATATTTGTATAGATTGTCATATTATACATCTTAACTAAGTAAGTACATGTATGAGAAAGAGCTTATACCATCAACCTTTATCTATTTTGGCTTTTTAGGAAGCTATATTTACAACCTTGGTAAAAGAAAATGACCCAGAGGTGAGTTTTGCATGTAACTGCTCTTGTATACTTATTTAATTGATGGAAACATTGATTGTTTTATTTGTTCACCTTTTAGGAATTAAAACTTTAGAAGTAATTTTAAGATATTGAGGTGATGTCAGATGGGTCTTCTTGGTAAAAATACAAAAATAGGCTGGGCGCGGTGGCTCAAGCCTGTAATCCCAGCACTTTGGGAGGCCGAGGCAGGTGGATCACGAGGTCGAGAGATCGAGACCATCCTGGTCAACATTGTGAAACCCCGTCTCTATTAATACAAAAAAATTAGCTGGGCACGGTGGTGCGTGCCTGTAATCCCAGCTACTCAGGAGGCTGAGGCAGGAGAATTGCCTGAACCCAGGAGGCGGAGGTTGCGGTGAGCCGAGATCGCGCCATTGCACTCCAGCCTGGGTAACAAGAGCGAGACTCCGTCTCAAAAAAAAAAAAAAAAAAAAAAAAACAAACAAAAATAAACGGTTATTGTAGTCTTTGATGCGAAAAATTTTTCGGCTACTGGATTGCATACTAAGTGGTCTAATAGGTCAATATCCTGCCTGAGGATATTTTGGGTAAATGTTATGTTGATAGTAGAAATACTGTACTGCCCATTTTAGTACATCTTTTTGCTGATTATGTGTATGTAAAATTAAGAGCCCACTATCATCCCCCTTGTAGTCATTGTCTTACTCTTGGGAGAGGACATCATCTGACCTCTGTAATACTAAGTTAATGTTAATCTGTTTTACTGTTTATTGCTTCATCTGTGGTTTTTTTTTTTTCTATGCTGTCTCTTAAAAAAAAAAAACTACAGGCAAACATAGATACAATTTATGATCGATTTGTACATCTTGATAATTTACCAGAAGATGGACTTCAGTGTGTACTTTGTGTTGGACTTCAGTTTGGAAAAGTGGATCACCATGTATTCATAAGTAATAAAAACAAGGTACCAAGTTCCCTGGTAATTTAGCTATGCGTTCTATAGAGAATATATAATAACCCTATGTTCTTAAGATGTGCAACTTCTAACTCAGCTTCTGATCTGAAGCACCTATAAACATTACTGAGCCACTTTGCAGAATTATGATAAACTAGAATATTTTCTTCTGGACTGTGCCAAGAAAGAAGAGATGATCTCCTTTTCAGAAGTTCTAGTTTTTAAGGAGAAATAAGACTTACACAAGGAGGGAAAGGTAATACAGTGTAGATAGCATTATCCTTTTGGTGAGTTTAGACCTGAGTTCCTTTGGCTCTGATCTTAACTATCTTTATGGTCTTGGCTAAGTTGGTTTACACTTACTTGTAAAACGAAAGGGGTATACCTAATTTTTTTTTCTTTTTTTTTTTTTTGAGATGGAGTCTCACTCTCACCCAGGCTGGAGAACAGTGGCGTAATCTCGGCTCACTGCAGCCGCCACCCCCCGGGTTCAAGTGATTATCCTGCCTCAGCCTCCTGAGTAACTGGGATTACAGGCACATGCCACCATGCCCAGCTGATTTTTGTAGTTTTAGTACAGATGGGGTTTCAACATTTTTGGCTAGGCTGGTCTTGAACTCCTGACCTCATGATCCGCCCACCTCAGCCTCCCAAAGTGCTGGGATTACAGGCATCAGCCACCAATTACCTAATATTTCTTTAAGTCCCTTCCAGCTATGAAACACTTGAATTAGGTCTATTTGTTTGTTTATATGGAAAGAGGGGGTATAAATAAAATAATTGCTGGGTACAGTGGCTCACACCTGTAATCCCAACACTTTGGAAAGCTGAGGTGAGGGGATTGCTTGAGCCCAGAAGTTCGAGACCAGCCTGGGCAACATAGTGGGATGCTGTCTCTACAAAATGTTTAAAAATTAGCTGGGCAGGGTCGTATGTACCTGTGGTCCCAGCTGCTGGGGAGGCTGAAGCAGGAGGATGGCTTGCGCTCAGGAGTTGGTGGGTGTAGTGAGCTGTGTTCACGACACTACACTCTAGTCTGGGTGACGTAGTGAGACTCTGTCTCAAAAATAAAATAATCATTCCTTAATTTTTTGATTTGGCCTCTTTAAGAAACAAAAATTATTTCTCCATTTACATTTGGTATGCCTTCTGTATTTAATATGTATTTCAGCTCTATGTTCATTAAAATTAAATTTTTATCAGCCATATATTACCTAGAAAGGCAGGGGTTTATATGAAAGTGGACAATATTTACTTCATAAAGAGCATTTAATTAACCAACAACTAGATAATTTCTTTGATATGCTTCTAACTGATAAATAGAGCATAGAATGGAATATGATAAATAGTGTGACATAGAATGATGAATAGTGTGACAGAATGGAAGGTGGGGCACAACAGATGACACATAGGAATTCTCAACTTTCTTGCAAACGTCTAAAGCTCATTTAAAAAAAACCTGTCATTCTCTTCAGTTTTGCCTTGCCTTTATCTTTTAAGGATTGTTTTCTCTTGTTTCCTTGAAATAAGGATTAACCTTACCTTTGTAATCACATCTGAAACCTGAAAGAAAAATACATTCCAAACTTTTAAAGAATTATCATTTTTATTTTAGTAAAATGCACAGATTTTACCATTTGTGAGACACAGATTTAACATTTTAACCATGTTAGTTCAGTGATATTAAACGCCTTCACGTTGTGCAGCCATCACCACCATCCATTTCCATTTTCATCTTCTGGAACTGAAGCTTTCTATCCTTTTGACAATAACTTACCATTAATTCAGCCCTTGTCAACCATTATTTCTGTTTTTATAAATTTACTCTAGTTACTTCATGCATGTGGAATTGTATTTGCTTTTTTGTGACTGGCTCATGTCACTTAGCATAATGTTTTCAAGGTTCATCCATGTTGCAGCATGTGTCAGATTTTTCTTCCCTTTTAAAGCCAAGTAATACTGTTTTACGCATATAACACATTTTGATATCCACTCATCCATTGATGGACAGTTGGGTTGCTTCTGCCTTTGGTCTGTTATGAATAATGCTTCTTTGAACATGGGTGTACAAATACATGTTCAAATCTTGGCTTTCATTCCTTTTAGGTATATACTAAAAAGTGGAATTTTTGGATTATGTGGTTATTCTAATTTTAATTTTTTTAAAGAACTATTCATAACTTTTTAATCTTCTCCTAAGGCGATTCTTCAGTTAGATAGTCCTGAATCTGCTCAGTCAATGTACAGCTTTCTGAAACAAAATCCACAAAACATTGGTGACCATATATTGACCTGTACATTATCTCCAAAGATAGACTTACCAGAGGTAAGATTTCTCTTGTGTCAGCTTTTGTGCTTTTAGAAAATACAGAAAACATAAAGGTCATTCTCAGGCAGTGAACTATTTCTGTGTTTAGAGATGATTTTTACTATTTGTTTTGCAATCAATATTCCAATTTTCATAGTTTATAAAGCAGTGTAAATTTGAATCCATTTTGGCTTCCTCTGGGTAGAAAGAATTTTGTTTATTTTTGTTTCAGTTATATTTATTACAAACTGTTTTTGTGTTACGACATAAGATTTCATAGATTCTTGGCTTACACAGTAGTACATGTAGGAGAGCTATGAATAGTCCACCTTTGAAAGCATTAAATTTGAACTCAGATATTTTCTCCTTCTATTCCATTGCATGCCGATAGCAGAGGTATATAATAGGACCTTATATCTAGTGTCCATATGTTTTTTGTTAATGTGTTAAAAATCTTGCACTATGTAAAGAAAAAGGCAATTTCATCATCTAAATCCAAATTAAATAGAGTATCTGTAAATAAATGTATTATGATAGGTATCAGCTTCAACACAAATGAGTGGCTCATTTCAGCTGATAATTTCAGAAAAAAATATAAATGTTTTTAGCTATTTCCCAGCAGAGAATGCATTTTAAAATTTTTGTGATTTATATTTTTCAAGTTGTTACTGTGTTCAACTAAGTTCAAAATTAAACACTGACTGTAATCTTTATTCCAGAAATACAGTCCCGAATTCTTAGAGATAAAGAAAATTAAACAAGTGAAAGTTTACATAAACTTCTGCCTGAATTGATACTTCACTTCCTAAGCTCTTACCCAGAACTTTATTTGTATAGCTTAAGTTGGGTAACACATTTGACTTATTTATAACAGTTTTCAATTGACTGCTATTTAAAATGAGTTAGTAAATCAACTCTTTATTATTCTCTCTTCAACATCTGTGGTTTTTGTTAACCTGAAATGTTACTTCTTATGTAGTATGTGTGATCTTTATTTCAGTATCATCTATAGTTAGCTTGTGTACGAAGCATGTAGCACTCCACTCTAAATACTGAAAACTAGTATCTGCATTTTTGATATCATTATTATGAAGATATTTACTTCAGAATTAAGTAATAATAAGAATGGGGGGTTTATAAAGAAGCGAATATGTGTAATATGTGTTCATAACCTCTACACTCACAGGTGAGTTTCTTATATTTCCAGTCATTTCTCAAAGAGCTGCCACATTTTTGTTTTCATAAGTTTATGGCTTTCTTATATGGTTTAGGGTATGTATTTTGTTGAAAGGGAGAAAAAAATGGCAGTCTTCATGTTGCTTGATTATCTGTAACTTAATGGAATCTCCTTTCAGAGCTATTTTTGCGACTCTTAATTTATGACCATTTGTTTTGTCAACCAGTTATACATCTTGGTTTTTTTTTTTTTCGTTGTTTTTCTGAGTTATGTCTGCTTTTTCTTGGATTCTTTATCTGTCACATCACAGATTGTTTTTCTGTTTGCTAGAGTACATTCTCAAATTTTTTTTTTTACCCCCAGAAAGTCTGTGTAGGCAGTACATTTTCTGAGTCTCTGGATGTTTGAAACTGACTTTATTTTGCTCTTATGTATTTCATTGATTGATTGTCTACATGTAAAATTCTGTTCTTAGGTTATTTTTCCTGTCACTTGGGCTGGAGTGCCATGGTGCAATCATGGCTCACAGCAGCCTTGACTCCTGAGCTTAAGTGATCCTCTCACTTAAGCCTCCAGAGTAGACTATAGGTGCATGCCACCATGCCCGGCTATTTTTATTTTATTTTATTTTATTTTTGATTTTTTTATGTTTGTGTAGATGGGGTCTCACTGTGTTCCCCAGGCTGGTCTCAAACTTCTGGCCTAAAGTGAGCCTGCAGCCTGGGCCTTCCCAAGTTTTGGAATTACAGGTGTGAGCCACTGTGCCTGGCCCTAAACTAGTATTTATCTAATTCTTTTTCTCTATGCTAACAACACTATTTTAGGGGTTGGAATACCATGATGAACGCTGTTTCAATATCTTTGTTCTTGAGGATTATATTTTAGTGGAGGACATAGACTATAAACAGATACAAGTGGTAAAACGACTGTGAATAAATAAGGTAAAAAAGAGACTGATTAATATGAGGGATGTGTATCTTAAAGTGGTAGTCCCCCAGCAGAAGAGTTATATGAGAGACCTGATAGAAGTAAGAGAGCAAGCTCTAAGAAAATATCAAGGAGAAGAGATGTTCAGACAGAAGATCAAAGGCTTTAGGGACATATTTGATGATTCAGGAATTTCCAAAGATAGGGCTGGTATTGCTAGTCCGGTGAGTAAGGTTTTTTCTTGGTTTGGGACTCATTTCCCACATCCTGCTTAGAGCAGAATGATTTTTATAAAATCTAAAGCTGAGGTAGGTTTTTTTTTTCCCCCCACATAAGGGAAGTTTGTTTTGTTTTGTTTTGTTTTCCTTTTCTTCTCCAAGATTAAGTCTTGCTCTGTTGCCCAGGCTGGAGTGCAGTGGTGCGATCTTGGCTCACTGCAACCTCCACCTGCCAGGTTCAAGCAATTCTCCTGCCTCAGCCTCCCAAGTAGCTGGGACTACAGGCGTGCGCCACCGTGCCCGGCTAGTTTTCGTATTTTTAGTAGAGATGGAGGTTTACCATGCTGGGCACGTTCATCTGGAACTCCTGACATCGTGATCTGCCCACTTCAGTCTCCCAAAGTGCTGGGATTACAGACGTGAGCCACTATGCCCGGCCCCAGGGAAGTTTTTCTATTACTATTTTTTGATTTATTCCCTTCAGTTTTTAATATTCTATTTTTCTGGAAATAACATCAGTACTGATTTCATAGATGCTATATTCTCTTGAATTTTTATGAGGATGTTCTTTTGAGTTTTTTAAAAGGCACTTTTAAAAACATAAGCATATAAAACCAACTAAAGAAAAGATATTTCAGTTGTCTGAAATATCTTTTCTTTAGTTGGTTTTATATGCTTATGTTGTTCACTTTTGTGCGTTTGTTTTTCTGTTATTCTTTTGTGAATAAGGAAGCAGGTTGACCAATATAGGTATCTGATGTAGTGTTCCACTGATATCATATAGATTTTTTTTTTACCCCCCTCTAATAAACTCTTCTCCTGAATGGAAAGCTGCTAATAAATACTCTCTGTGATTGGGACTTATAAACCATCATTTTTAATTTTGGCAATATCATTAGGATATTAACTAGACTTGATAATCCCTTTACTGGAATAACTAGATATCCCAGTAAAGGAAGTCTTTACTGTGGGACTCCCAACACCTATGCCAGGAATCCTCTCTAGACCCATTGAATTTCCTTAAAGTACTGTTTTCAGTTTTTAGTCTTACAAAATCTTTCTAGAAAGAAAGTTTCTACCCAGAGAATGCATGAGTTCTCAGAAAAGGCTTCCTTCTAGTATGTATAAGCTCTAAATGGCAGATATTTTTGCCATTTTGTTCACCGATGCATCCCAAGTAGCTAGGACAGTGCTTGGCATGTAAGGACAGATTTTTAATTCTTGCCCTTTTTGGGACTCTCGAATATTGCTTTCTTGGGGCCCACATATCAGATAAATATTTAAAATATTTATCAGATATCAGACAGATCCTTAAAAGGATTCTTGTTCAATTTTGTCCAGCATTTCTAGGTATTTTGAATAGGAAACTTTTTTAGTCGGCTGATCTCTCTTATAATAGAAGTCTTTTAAAATAATACCACAAAGAAGATGTTGATATTTAACATTTATTGATTTTATTCTAGGCAAAAGATAGTATTTCCAGACTTCTAAAGTCAAAAAAAGTTTCTTATGTATGTCACTATTAAGGAAACTTATTTTTCTCATTAATTGCTTCATATAAATTATTGTGTGTGACCTAATTTGGAGGTTTTTATCTACTTAGAAAACATTCTAGAACCTGGTAGTAATGTAAACACTTCACTAGCTGCTTTGGTACATTTTTCAAGCGTTTTTTTTGTTTTTTGTTTTTTTCTTTTTTGAGCTTAAATTTTAACTAAAAACATTGCTTTGATAGTTAAATATTTCAAATCCAGTGGAATAGCCTCTTAATAAAATGCTGATTATGTTACAGGTGCAAACCGAGCAAGACCCAGACTTAGAAAAAGAAAGGTATGTTGCTTTATGTTTACTAACACTTTTATATAGCATTTCGTTTCTGAATTTCATTGCTGTATTTTATAGTTATGGCTCACATGGAGTAAAAAGTTTCTATTCTACATGTTTGTTTTGTGTACGTATGGGCTTGTTATAGTTTTCTTTTGGAATTCTGCCTGACCTAGAAGTTGTGTTTGTTGTTTTTTGTTTATTTACTCTCATTCAAGTACTTACGGAATATTTAGAGTAACTGCATATATAAACAGTTTGAATTAAATAAACATCACTTTAGAAAAGTTTTAAGACTCTCAACTCAACTCCATGAACAGTAATTACATTGTTTTTGTTAAGTTTTTCTCTTCTAAAACATGATAGTAAAATTTTAACCTTTTAAAGTTACTTAATTTCAGTGTGTATTTTGAACTTTTTAAAAAACAACTGGGTGGGGGCAAATACATATTTGGCCAGAAAACTTATATATATGGTTTTGCGTTATCAGAGGAATTAAAGCTTGTTCTCCAAAGTCTCCACAAACTGGTGATTTACAGCCTTGTTTTGACCACATAAAGTACACCCTCTCCTTAATAACTTTCTTATTCCGATGGATGTCCTCCTTATCACCACCCTTGTTTCACCAATTAATGACTTGCCTTTCGTTGCTCTTCATGTGAATCACTGATTTAGAATATTTCTTTTTACTCCTGTATACTAATTGATTTATCAGTATTTGTTAGTCCTTGTTGTAAGAGCATATATTTGTTTGAAACAGCAGTTTGAAAGTGTTTAAATATGAAAAGTGTTTAAATATGGAAAAGTGTTTATTTGATGTACTGATTTTAAGATCGCTGAAAAACAATGTCTTACTGATTTTTCTTCTAAGTATTTAATTTTCATAAAATCAGGTATTTTAGTTGATAAAGATGATGAGTACATTAAAATATATCAGTAACTTTAAGCAATAGGTTTGCTCTTTGTGTCAGCACAGGGTTTTTAAAGTTGTATGTCATCATACCAATTACATTCACATACCTAAGAAATAATACCACCAGGAGTGTGTGTGATGTGAAAGCCCATGAAGGGCTTAATAAACGGTGCCTATGTAGTAGTATACATAGACCTAAAGATTGGTCACGGTAACTCTGTGGCAAAACCCATTTTATTTCATTTTACAAAGTTTTTTTGAGGTCTGCATGAAAAGTTGTTGTCTATAGCAGTAGCAGTTGGTTATTGTTCTCTCTTTAGACAAAGCTTTTAAAATTGAATATATTTCTTCATGAATTTACAGATAATGTTCAACCTCATAAAATTAATTTTTAAAATCAGCACCAAAAACTTAATTCCTCCCCCTCCCTTTTTTTTTTTTTTTTTTTTACTTACGTTAGAGAAAAGGATGTGGGATAGGTCCAGAATACTAAACGTTTCTTTTAGAGTACACTGATGGCTGAGAAAATACTATTTGTTGTTTTGGTTGTGTTTTTTTTTTTTTAAAGACAGGGTCTTGCTGTGTTGCTCAGGCTGGCCTTGAACTCCTGAGCTCAAGCTCTTTTCCCACCTCAGCTTCCTGTGTAGCTGGTACTACATGCAGTTGTTTGTTTTGTTTTGTTTTGTTTTGTTTTGTTTTGTTTTGTTTTAAAGCACTTGTGATTGTCAGTTCATCATGAATATGGTGCTTTTGTTTATAACTAATGTAAACTATTTAAATACTGTTTAGAGGAAATTTTACGTGGGTACATTCATAATTTAATACTTCACATTATGTCTGTATTCATCCTGTTGAGATGGAAACAGATTTTATTTACCATGTGATTAAGGCCACAAATAAAAATGCTAGATGAAATTTTTCTAATTCATTAATGTTAGGAAGTACCCAGTTGGTCTCTGAAATAAACTCTAATCTTTAGTATTATGAAGTCCCAGTCTAAAGTTTCTCAAGATATTTGTATTTCAGTTTTTATGTTTGTTCTCATGCCCAGCTTTTATTGCTTGCTTTTTCTGAAGGCTGTGAAATTCTGGTATTATTGGTGTATGGGGGCAGGAGGGAGGAGTGGCAAATGTGATATCTGTATCTCAAATGCCTTTCTGGAATCCTTTTATGTTGTATTTCCCAGAATATGACTTGTGTTTTCATTTGATCTTTACAAAGTGGTTGTTTAACTTTGGTGTTAATGTCATTTGACATTTCAAATTGTCTTTTCAGACTATCTTGATCAATACTGAGGCTTTCCCCCATATTAGTCAGAAAGCATATACTAGTTTTGGTAAATGACTTCTCTAAATAAAACACTGTGATTTAATAAGACTAGCACACAAGGACAAATGTGGAACTAAATAATTTTCTGAGTAGACCTGAGTTCTCTGTTTCAAGTATGGAACTGCATAATGGTTCAGATTGTATAAAAGATAATTTTTTATTGAAAAATTTTAAATATGGTAAAGGGAAAAGTCTCGCTATATGCTCGAACCAGAAATCAAGGTCTCCATTGTTATCCTAGCCCCATAGATGTTTTTACATAGCCCTAAGTTTCTAAAGCTTTTATGTAGGGTTAATACGTAGTATAGTAATGAGGCAGGAATTTGAATATATTCTTCATTATTGGAAATGAGTCTTGTAATTTAAAGACAAAAGCTTGTTTTGAGAAATAATATTCATGTACCTGCTGTAACTGTGAATGTCACTACTCTTTCTTTTCACTGTTGTGCTTTGCCAAAAATTTTATTTTGAATTGTAAAAATTTGAAACCATTAAAATTAGCCGTTGATATTTTGAATAAAAGGGATATGATTATTTCAAATAAAAACCATTTTAGCATGCAAAGAATAACTTCCAAAATGAATAGAATATTCATTAAGGTTTATGGTCAAGAGATATTTCTTTAATCTGGTAGAAAAGTTTTCTCCTCAGGATGTAATCTTTGGGGCTTGAAGGAAGACTAGTTTAGTTCAATGATTTAAGACCCTGATGTTGTAGCATGACTTACTCTAAACTTCTTAAATATGATTACTGTTTGAGCACATAGATATATATCATCTTGTGTTAACTAAAGGGTACATGGGCACCCTTTAAGAAGCAAGTCAAAAGGGATGATTCATCCTCTCCTTCCTAAAAATTAGGAGAAGAAGGTCAATACTTGTTAATAATCACGTATTGATATGATAGGATCACTTTCCGGTGTCTTTCTCCAACCTGCTGCTTCTCATTATGTGAATATATTTGGTAAATTTTAATTTGCATTGATAACATGTTGAGTGTTGTTTTTGGAAGCTAAGGGTTTCCTTGTCCTTCAAAGTAACCTCTGATTTGTAGAATATTAATATAAAAATAACTTACTCTGTATCTACCTCAGTGAAAGTACTGGAATTATAGAATCACATACTTTTCATATACTTTAGATTTGGAAAGATCATGATGAAATAAGATGAGTTTTATAACTTAGCCATGCATTTCCTCCATTTCTTCTAAATAATATTACTTAAACATTTAAGTTAAATATTAGAATTATACATTGTTCTCTCTAATTGGGAAGGTTTATTTTTTTAACTTATTTCTTCTTATAGCCAAAAGCAAATATTTATAATAAGACTGTATGTTCACGTAAGGTGGTTGTATCAGGTTTTGTCACTAACTTTACATCTTTAATAGAGTATACAAAGAATACTTTGAAAAAAGTTTTCTTTTAAGTATTATTAATAATACAGTTCTTGGGTAATTAAAAAAATATTCTACATCCATAAAAGTAAAAATAGGTGTTATGATGTACAATATTGGTCTCTTCTCCCCACCAATTTCTGTTTATATTCTTTTTATCACTTAATTTTAAATCATAGTGCATGGATCATTAGTTTCATTGTAAAATTGTACACATATATTTTATTTCAGTTACCACTGTTGGGAATAAGACCTGATAATATCTGAAGTATCTAAAATTTACATTTGGCCTTTCAGTGTTAGGCGTTAACTTGACACAGGAAGGAAGATATTGGCTATAATCATGAGTGCCAAAGGAACATATCAACAGCATAATTTATATTACATATTTGCATCAAAACATCTTAATCATTCTAATGCTGATTGGTTGGATTTCCCAGTGCTTATTACTAATGCATCAGGAAGTCTTAACAATTGGCATCAACAGGATTATTTATAATGGTTGAATTCTCATCATAGTTTGATTTTTGTTTGTGTTTTTGTTTGTGTTCTTTTTGTTTGTTTTTAAATACTTTTAGCCCTGGCTTGAAAAACAATCCAGTTGATGAAAGTGAGGTCCAAACAGCAACTGATAGTCCCTCTGTTAAACCTAATGAGCTTGAAGAAGAAAGTACACCCAACATGCAAACAGAAATTTTGGTACAGCAGGAGGAGCCTTGTGAGGAAGAACCTGAAAAAGCAGCATGTGATTCTGACTTTGCTATTGAAACATTGGAGGTTGAAATTCAAGGGGAGGAGGTCAAAGAAGAAATTCCTCTTGTAGCATCCACTCCAGCCAGTATTGAACTATTCACTGAAAATGCCGAGGAGTGTGCTTTAAATCAGCAGGTGTATAACAGTGACTTGGAGGAGAAAGACGCAGGAATTATTAACCCTGAAACAGCATTGTTACCATCTGACAGTGTGTTTATAGAAGAAAGGAACATCAAAGGAGTTACAGAAGAATCTCCATCTGAAGCAGAAGATTTCTTTTCTGGAGTTACACAGTCTGTGGTGGAAGCTATAGCCGAAGTAGAAAAACCTGAAACTGTTTCAGAAATATTGCCATCAGCTTGTATTGTGACATTAGTACCAGGAGTTTCCACTGGGGATGAGAAGACAGTGGGCAAAAAGAGTATTTCTGAAAAAAAAAGTAACATGGATGAAAAGGAGGAGAATGAATTTAATACTAAGGAAACCAGAATGGATCTTCAAATAGGAACAGAGAAGGCTGAAAAGAATGAAGGTAGGATGGTTGCAGAAAAGGTGGAAAAGATTATGTCATCAGTGAAAGAAAAGCCTGCAGAAAATACTTTATTCAAGGCATACCCAAATAAAGGAGTGGGTCAGGCTAATAATCCTGATGAAACTAGTAAGACTAGTATTCTAGCAGTATCCAATGTATCTAGCAATAAATCAAGCATCAAGGCTGTTGTAGTCTCTTCTCCTAAGGCAAAAGCTACAGCTTCGAAAACTGAAAATCAGAAAAGTTTTCTAAAATCTGCACTTAGAGATCAAATAAATGCTGAAAAGAAACTTTCGGTTAAGGAATTTGCTCTACTTAAACCTACAAGTGCCAGGTCAGGCTTGGCAGAAAACAGCAGTAAATTGAAACCCACTCAGAGCAGTTTTACCAGAGGAGGCAGTGGAAAGATCTCAGCCCTGCAAGGCAAGCTTTCTAAACTGGATTACAAGGATATAACAAAACAATCTCAGGAAACAGAAGCTAGACCTTCCATCATGAAGCGGGATGACAGCAACAATAAGGTGAGGAGGGTAGGAAGAATGGCACAGTGTGTCTTTGAAGTGATTATTAGCTCCGCTGGTGTAGCTATGGAGTAGGAGATGTAATTTTGTTTCATACTTTCATCTCCTCACTCCACCCCAGAAGCTCGCATTTTCTTTTCTTACATGATTCCATTGTTTAAGCCAGTATACGTTTAGAGTGTTAAGCTTGAGTTTATAATTTATTGACAGGTTTGAAAAGCATTATTTGGAAAAACTTTGGTCAGAAATAACTGATTTAAAAAAAAAAAAGTCTGCAGTGAATCTCCTAAGGTGATTTACTACTTTGCTTCTGAATGGGAAACTGTTTCCTCTCTTAAATTGAACCTTCTTCTGTCAGGTCACTGATTGCCCAACTATAGACATTGTGAGACGAAAAGATCAGTAAAACTGAATTTAACTACAACTTGTAGAGACTGTGCCTATACTGTTTAATGACTGTTGATTTAGTTTTGTATATGTGTTAAATATTTGCATAATTGACTGTATTTTGGTAATGATTTCTGGGTTTTTTTTAATACCATTTAATTTGGTTGTAAATTCTGTTTTTCTGTATTTCTTATTTATTATTTCAGACTTTGGCTGGACAAAACACTAAGAATTCTAAAAGTGCCGCTGGTAGAAGTTCCAAATCTAAAGAGGTAAAAAGTAGATCACGGACCGTAACCCTTTTTTTTCATCGCTCCATAGCACAGTGCATCTATCTTAGAACTTGTGCCTGCCTTATAATAGTTAATACAAATGTTAGAGAGTTAGAGGTATAGAGCAAGGGATAGGGATAAGATGTTTTATTTTTAATTTACCTCTAATCCTACCATTAATTTACTTTTTGACCTTGAGTTAGCCTAAACACCTTGTGTTCTTGGTGAAGGAGCAAAATGTTATATGGGGACAGAAAGAGAGTAGAGTAGGAAAATACCTCCAATCTCATACTGACAGGAATAGGTTGTAGACACAGAAAAAAAATCATATATGTAAAGGAGAATGACTGACATTTGACTTGATTCATCCTAATTTTGTTAAAACGGGTTATTCTTTTGGCTCTAATTTAACCTTAAGTGAATGGTGGATGGTCTCTAAGATTTACTTTTCTGGTACCACATTCTGTTGCCAAACAAACATATTTTATGTTTGGTTGTTGAGTATTTCAGATTTTTACCATTCATAGAATATTGTTTCAGTCATTTTACTTTTATTACCTGGTAGGGGATGAATTTGTGCCTCTGTTGTTGGGGCAAGGAGAAATGTTATTGGTTTAAAGCAGTAATAAGAATTGTGGCTACTTCATTTTGCTTTGTTAAGTTGATACTACAACTGCTTGCAGATAATTCTCCCTAGAAATTACAAGATTTGTATTCTAATGTCATTGTTATATATAATAGCAGTTGATCACTGATAACATACTAAATGTGCAGGAGCCCTGGTAAGAATTTATCTTCTTTACTATTGGAAGTATTTTAAAAATTACAGATACTTTGTTTTCAAAAACAATTATATTAGATATTGAGTCTTAATAACTTTTCCATACAACTTTCTCAAAATGTAACCATTTATTAAAATACATATTCTATAGTTAATTAATGTGTAACCAATATACAGTGATAAATGGAACAGTCAATTAGCTGTTTACTTTCTAACTATATTTGAGGTGCTTTTAGAGGTCCAGTAAGTCTCCTAGAACACTTGTTAGATGTTTGACATGTGGAACAGTAAATCCTTTATATTGTTTGACAAATGCTTTAAATGTAATATTTTTATGTGTCATACTTCAAAACTCATCATTTAGAAAATGTAATCTTACTGAATTTAAGAAGTGGAATTAGGTTGATATTGTTAGGATTTTACCTTTGGCTTATACTTTGTGAATTATAGCTAAGTCATTTATGGGGCTTAAAAAAAAAAACAACTCTTAATTTTAGCCTTTTGAGAACTTAATTGGCACTGAAATTCTCCCAGGTGATCTGCATGCACATGTATTGTGACTATTTGGAATCTAGGCAGTGTTCAAAGTTTGTTTACAATACTATGATTTTTAACTTTCCAACAGGAACCATTATTTCCATTTAATTTGGATGAATTTGTTACTGTGGATGAGGTTATAGAAGAAGTGAATCCTTCTCAAGCCAAGCAGAATCCACTAAAGGGAAAAAAGAAAGAAGCTCTCAGAAATGTTCCGTTCTCTGAACTTAACTTAAAGAAGAAAAAGGGGAAAACTTCAGCCCCTCGTGGTGTTGAGGGAGAACTATCTTTTGTAACATTGGATGAGATTGGGGAAGAAGAAGATGCAGCCGCACATCTAGCACAAGCTCTAGTCACTGTGGATGAAGTAATTGATGAAGAAGAACTAAATATGGAAGAAATGGTAAAAAATTCAAATTCACTTTTTACATTAGATGAATTAATTGACCAAGATGATTGCATTTCCCACAGTGAACCTAAAGATGTTACTGTTCTGTCAGTGGCTGAAGAACAAGATCTTCTCAAACAGGAACGCTTGGTAACTGTGGATGAAATTGGAGAAGTGGAAGAGCTACCTTTGAATGAGTCAGCAGACATAACTTTTGCCACTTTAAATACAAAAGGAAATGAAGGAGATACTGTAAGGGATTCTATTGGCTTCATTTCTTCTCAGATGCCTGAAGACCCTTCTACTTTAGTTACTGTAGATGAAATACAAGATGACAGTAGTGATTTGCATTTAGTGACTTTGGATGAAGTAACTGAAGAGGATGAAGACTCTCTGGCTGATTTTAACAACCTTAAAGAAGAACTTAATTTTGTTACTGTTGATGAAGTTGGAGAGGAGGAGGATGGAGATAATGATTTAAAAGTTGAGTTAGCACAAAGCAAAAATGACAGTCCCACAGATAAAAAAGGGAATAGAAAGAAGAGATCTGTGGACACAAAAAAGACAAAATTTGAAGCCGTGTCCCAAGTGGCTCCAGTAAATGAGAATGTTACGGAAGAAGATTTAAAAACCGTGATTGAAAGACGCTTAACAGGTAGATACTTGGAATAGTAATCTTTCTGATTTATGAGGAGATTTCATTTAAAATTAATTTTATAATACATGTTGTGGCATTACCAATAATTTCACCCAGTATTGATATCAGAAGCCAACAGACAGTTACAGTCAACAATAAATTTTCCAAAGAACTGTATACAAGTTTTAGTTTTGTAGTTATACAGCAGAACTTACTCCAAGTTATGCTTCAAGAAAGAATGACAAAAAGAAAACAAACTAAAGTAGCCAAATTAGAATTGGAATGAAAATGATACATTTGTATTGTGGGGAAAAGACAACTTTTGATAAATAGAAGAATATTTACATCAGATTGCCTCCCAGTTTTTACTTAGACTTAGGATTTAGAACAATTTATAAAGGAACTGTTTTGTTTTAAAGTAATATTGTAATGATACAGAATAGTAGGGCAGCTCACTTTCTGAACTTGAGGGAGATAAAAATAATTTCCATTAAGAAAATCTTGAGGCCCAACATTGTGGCTCATACTTATTGTCTCAGCACTGCACTTAGGGAGGCCAGGGTAGGAGAATCGCTTGAGGCCAGGAGTTCGACACCAGTCTGGGCAACCTAGCAAGACTCTTCTCTCTACAAAAAAATTATAAAATGAGCCAGGGACAGTGACATGGATATGTGGTCCCAGATGCTTAGGAGACTAAGGCGAGAGATCACTTGAGCCCAGAAGGTCAAAGTTGTGTAAGCCATGGTCGTGCCACTGCGCTCCAGCCTTGGTAACAGTGAATGAGACACTTTGTCTCCAAAAAGAAGAAAAGAAAAAAAACCTTTCAAAAGATTTAACTCAACTTAGAACAAAATACTAGGAAGGTCCCACAGGCTTATGGAACAAATCAGAAAAACATTCATAGAACACTCTGGGAAAAGAAGATAGAAAAGCATAGTTGTTTGAAAAATGGTAACTGGGAACAAAAGGAAATGTTTAGATTAAACTGAATATTCTTTTTTTTTTTTCTATTGCATTTTAGGTTTTGGGGTACATGTGAAGGACATGCAAGATTGTTGCATAGGTACACACGTGGCAGTGTGATTTGCTGCCTTCCTCCCCTTCACCTATATCTGGCATTTCTCCCCATGTTATCTCTCCCTACCTCCCCACCCGCTGCTGTCCCTCCCCTATTTCCCCCCAACAGACCCTAGTGTGTAGTGCTCCCCTTCCTGTGTCCACTTGTTCTCATTGTTCAACACTCGCCTATGAGTGAGAATATGCAGTGTTTGATTTTCTGTTCTTGAATATTCTTAAATAGAATTCTTCTATTTATATTAGCAGTAGGCTTCCCACCCAAATTTGGGTATATTTTGCAAAAAAAATTATAATGTTGAAATTGTTATTCAGACAGTATCATATGATTAAAACAATATAAATACTGTTACTAGAGCAGTAAATTAAGACTTTCTTTTTAAAGCTAAAACTCCAACCAAGAGAGTTAGAATTGGGAAAACTCTGCCATCAGAAAAAGCTATTGTGACAGAACCAGCAAAAGGTGAAGAGGCCTTCCGGATGAGTGAAGGTAACGCAGGATTGTTTGAATGGGAAGGAAAGTTACACAACACAAGATAGTAGTTGGAGGTTTCAGAGATACATCTAAGAAGAAAAGTAGAAAATCAGTGTAATAGAGCAGGGGTGGGAAAAGTCAACTTAATTAGATGTGGGTAAGATTTTGATCTTTGTAATTTATAGAGAATGGATTATTGATAATTAGAATCTGCCAGATTAGTGGAAATGATTCTTGAAAGGTTATTCTGATCATGTTGCCTCGTCAGATATAAATTATTTATTAACTAGCTGCTATTTGTGGAACTTGCTTTGTGGATGCTTCTAAGCAGCCAGCCATGAATTAAAGAAGAAGTCTTAATAGAATTTATGAAATTTAAGTTGAAACAAATAAGGAAATGTCTAGTGAAAAAGAATGCTTTAGTCACTCAACAGATATTTGTCATATCCATTCTGTTGGGCACTGTTCATAACAGAATGTTAAAAAAGGGTAGACAAAAGAAAGTACATAGCTCCTGCTCTCAAGGGGTTTGTTGATTCAGAGAGGTAAAGCAAGAAATCACCTTGCCAGTATGATTATTTAAATAGAGCACTATAAGGGTATCCCTTTTACCATTCTAATTGTAGCACCCTCGTTGCCCTCTTTTTTTTCCTATCCTGTTGTCTCTAAGGAAAACTTAATCAATTATGATTCTGTCTAAGGAGTTCATTGAATTTGATCTCAAGTGGGCTGTCAGTACTGCTCCCAATATATTAGAAGTCTCCTTCCTTTACTCTTTTCTAACCAGATGTAAAATTAGCCTTTTCCCCCTTCTACATCACCTAGCCCATTTCTCACTGGATGTCCTTGCTTTCGTTTTTATTTCCCAGAGTAAATCTAGGATCTCCCTTGTCTGCCAGCTTATATTTGACTTTACAAACATAAAATTTGACCAAGTCTTTCCCATTGAAAACAATATCCCTTTGACCTTGAAATCTCTCTAGCTCCTGTCTTTTCTCCTTCTTTTTAGAGCAGAGCATCTAGAAAGAACCACCTACTTCTACATCTTAATTTCCCATTGAACTCAATGTATTTTGGCTTCTTTCTTCTACCACCTTCCTGAAAATGATGTTGATGTACCCCCATTGGGTTGTTACCAAACTTGATTTTTTAAAGTATTTTCTTCTTAAGTTAGTCTTACTTGACTTTTTACATGATTGGTTACTTTTGATTATGTTCTCTTTCTTGAAACTCTTTGCAAGTCATGGTCAAGTGGGTATTCCTTCTTCCTTGTCCATTCTTTTTCATAACCAATCTTTGATAATGAAACTATAGGTGGTGGTTTAGTAATTAGGTTCTCGCATGATTTCATGAGGTCACCCCCCGATTTCAGAATTTCTGTATGGTAGGGCAACTTTGGCAATCAGTTTGCTTGGAACTACCTCATTTCAACTGAGTAATGTAAAAGGATGATTTAGTTACTGCTTACATAACAGTGTATTTCTATTAATGAACAATATGTTTGACAAAAGACCTAGCTTAAGAAAAAGTCATTTTCCACACAATTGTAAACTTAAATCATTTATTTTAATCTATTTTAATTATATAATTTTAATATATGTTATATATTATTAAGATGAATGTGCCTTTGGAGTGGCAGGAACAGATATGTTTGGGAAAGTTTATTGCTCTGATGAGGAAATAAACAATTATAGGAAGAGATTGGAGGCAAGGAAACCAGATTATTTTAACCATCAAGTTAAGAAAACATTCTAGGACTTGATGATCGGTAAAATATGAGGAATAAGAGTAAGTAATGGTTTCAGAGTTCCTAGCCATCCCCTCAGGAATACCAAAGAGTAGCCCATTGGTGGCTAACGCCTATAATCGCAGCACTTTGGGAGGCCAGGGCGGGTGGATCACCTGAGGTCAGGAGTTTTAAGACCAGCGTGACTGACATGGTGAAACCCTGTCTCTACTAAAAAACAAACAAACAAACAAACAAACAGAAATTAGCCAGGCGTGTGGCAGCGTGTGTCTGTAACCCCAGCTACACAGGAGGCTGAGGCAGGAGAATTGTTTAAACCCTTAAGCAATTCTTAAGGGAGGCCAAGGTTGCAGTGAGCCAAGATCATGTCACTGCACTCCAGCCTGGGCAACAGCGAGACTCTTATCTCAAAAAAAAAACCAAAAAACAAAAAACGTAGCCCAAATGTAAGGAGGGAACACTGAACTTGAAGTCACAAAGTCTTAGTTCTAGCCTAATGTCACTCACTAGCCATGCAATCTCGGGCATACCTGTTTATTACCTCTCTTGATTGTGCTTTCTCCATCTCTGAAGAAATAGGGATAATAATGATTTGACTTGCCTATCTTACATGAGATGAAAGCTAAATCGATTATTACATATGTAAAACGGTTTTGTCAAGTATTATGCAACAGTAAGGTATTCCAGCTACTGAGGGTAATCAGAATTGTTTGGAACCAGTCTTCATTTTTGTCTGTCCCCAAGATCGTAGTATGCAAATTCTGCCAAAATTGAGTACTTCTTACTTGTTATTCACTTTGGTGGGCTTTAACATTTGTATTAATTTTATTTGTGATTTTAACAGCGATCTTAGGCTATCAGTTTAGGCTCAATTTTCTAGGTTGGAAGGGCCTCAGTTTTGGGCCATAGAATCAATTTCTGCTGGTATCCTTTTTCTTTAATCTCCACTCTGCTCAACTCAGCACTTAGCATATATGAGTTCTCTTGCCAGTAACTATAGGACTTGAACAACTTGTATTACTCTTTGAATTTTGCCTGGAGCATATATAAATAAAATTTTCTGTTAGCTTTAGGCTTATATTCCTAAATCCATTTGAATGGATTTACCCATTTATTCCTCACATCAAAGAATCTTGGAAAACATTATGTGAAGAATAGTCAGATGGGATTAACCAAGGGAGGGTTGCTCTGAGTTTTAAGGTAAGAGTTACCAGTGTTAACTTTTAGGAAATCTGTAAATCTATTCTGAATAGCTTTTTTCCCTTGAAAAATTTTAGTTGATGAGGAATCTGGATTAAAGGATTCAGAACCAGAGCGAAAACGCAGGAAGACTGAAGACTATTCTTTAGGCAAATCAGTGGCATCTGATGTCTCTGAAGGTAAAGTTAAAATGACATTTTTTTCTTATCCATATGAAATAAAAATTCAACACTGTAATAACCATTCTATTGTTTAGATAAGTAATTGGGTAATTTTGCCTGCATTGTCATTTTGTAGTGGAAATTTGCATGTTTTACACAGTGGCATTTTTGAAGACAGCTGTAACTGGGCTGTTTTTACCTGAGAAGGATATTTTTATTGCATTCTTGAAATCTGGGATGTATCTCCTCTTTTATTCCTGGAGCTTTCTTTGCCACTCTGTTGAGAATTTAGTTATACTTGCCCAGGCAGAAACTCACTCCAGCTAAGCAGAACATGCTGAAAATCTTTGCTAGCCAACTTTGTTCATAGTAAGCTAAGGTGAGCTGAGGGTGACCTTCTTCAGCCAGCATACTCCTCAATCAGACAGTTGCCCATCATTCCATCTGTTTTCTTTCTTGTATTTTAACGGGATTCCTAAGAGGTTTACTTTATTATATTTTATTTTGAGATAGGGTCTCACTCTGTCGCCTAGGCTGGAGTACAGTGGTGTGATCTCAGCTCACTGCAGCCCCTTCCTCCTGGGCTCCATCAATCCTCTCACCTCAGCCTCCTGAGTAGCTGGGACTACAGGCGTCTACCACCACACGTGGCTAATTTTTGTATTTTCGGTAGATACGGGGTTTCATAGTGTTGCTTAGGCTGGTCTTAAACCCTTGAGCTCAAGCAGTCTGCCAGTTTTGGCCTCCCAAAATGCTGAGATTACAGGCTTGAGCCACAGCTCTCAGCCAGAGGTTTCTTTTAGACTGTTAGATTCTTATCTAATGACTTGGTATTTTGAAGGATTATTGAACAGTTCTTTGTTATCTGAAGATGCTCCGTGGGAATCTGTTTAGCTTGGCAGTATACCAAAGCAGTGGCATACTGGCATTCCCTAGAGGCTCAAGAATATTATAGAATGTGTTAATGAAATAAAGAGTTACGATCCCTAAATTTATAGCAGTGTATACTGTGCTTGTATTTAAGTATATACTATGCTTAATATTTTTGTCATGTTTAAATAAATTGATGGAGGCCAGGCATGGTGGCTCACACCTGTAAGCACAGCACTTTGGGAGGCCAAGACGGGCAGATCACCTGAGGTCAGGAGTTCGAGACCAGCCTCGGCAACATGGTAAAAACCCATCTCTACTAAAAATATAAAATTAGTAGGGCATGGTGGCATGCACCTGTAATCCCAGCTACTTGGGAGGCTGAGGCAGGAGAATCATTTGAACCCAGGAGGCAGGCAGAGGGTTGCAGTGAGCTGAGATTGCACCACTGCACTCCAGCCTGGATGACAGGCTCAAATAAATAAATAAATTGATGAGCACAACTGGAGACAAATTATTGCTAATTTTCCTCTTGTCTCTTCTTATCCTCTAGAATTAGACTTTCTTGTACCTAAGGCTGGATTCTTCTGTCCAATTTGTTCCCTCTTCTACTCAGGTGAAAAAGCAATGACAAATCACTGCAAGAGTACACGTCATAAGCAAAATACTGAGGTAATTTTTAAAATTCTTACAAAATCTTGAGGTGGTGTTATTGTCTTAGAATCAAATTATTTACCCCAAACATTTTTTTCTCACTTTAGGAGAATGTTTATGCCAGTGCATTCCGCTTAAATTCAAAATGCTGTTTTCTCCTTCAATGTACCTTGCCAGTAATGTCTAGCCCTTATTCCTTTTCCTTGAACAGCAACATTTGCCAGAGTAGATTCTGCAGATCACTAGTCCCATATGACACTCCATTATTAAAGTAAAAAACTGCATTATTTTGATGCCCTCTTCAGTCCTGTATGCGTTAGCGTATTAAAGTTTCTGAGTTGTCTAGTGAGAACGAATCCGGCTTAACTTTATGCAACCCATTTATCAAACTCATTTAATCATAAAACCTTTTTTAAATTGTACACATCTTTAAGAAATATTACTCTAGAGAATCATTATTAGCCATAATTGAAGCAGTGGTTCTAGTTCCTGCTGAATATTTGATAATTTTATACATCCTCTCTATTGAGTTTGTGGCACACTCATCTAACATTTATTGAACTGTTCTGTGCTGGAAGCTTATTTAATCTCCTCATCAACTTTATGAGGTAGATGCTATTATTCCAATTTTAAAGATGAGAAAATAGACTTAAGGAGGTTATGTATCTAAACCCAAGGTCACATAGCTAGTTAGTATAAGAAAGACTTAGTTAAGTAGAACCCCCAAAAAAGTTCAACCTCAATTACTTGTTGCACTCTTTTTAAAGTGCTTACCACTCCCCCCAAATTATTTTATTTTTTTCTTTTATTTATTTTTTTCTCCCATTAGAATGTAAGCTCTATGGTATAAAAGATCCTAACTGTCTTGTTGCCCATTGAATCCTCAGGCACCAAGCATAATACCTGGTGTATTGTAAACATCAGATGACTGATGAATGAAAGGAAGAAACGTTCATATAAGGCACTGTGTTTATAATATTTATTTTGTAGGATCAATCTCTTAAATTATAAATACAATGATATACAGTAGATAAGTTTGCACACATAGGAAAACAACATCTAATAAGTATTTCATGTTGCAAATTGCTTTTAACAGAAATTCATGGCCAAGCAAAGAAATGAAAAGGAACAGAATGAGGCTGAAGAAAGAAGCTCTAGGTGATTGGGGGAAAGGGGAAAGAATTCACTAGAAATTTGTTTAGGGTCCAGTTGATTTGTGTATTTTTGTTATCATTTAATTTGTAATTTTCATTTCAGAAGCAAATACTCGTGTTGTACAAATTTCTGATTACCCTTGATGTAGAGAGACTGATGGGGAAAGTATGATGGGTTTGATTTTTATATCAAATCATCAGGCATGGAGAAATATCTTTTAGAAGTGTTAAAATAAATGTTCCTACTGTATATTTAAAATACCATCTGTGTTTGTGGCTGATTTATTAAAGACTTCTTGCCTCTGATTGCAGACAAGTTTTTTCGCTACAACTCCTGTGATTTCGGATGTTTGGGGATTCTTCATGTATCCCTGGAAGTCATAGCATGACAGTGTTTTACTTTGCTTCAACCATTCATGTATATATACAGGTCATAGGTTTCTTAAAATTCTAATTTTTTTTCTGGATAAATTTAGATTACAGCACATTTGCCCAGATAGGTTTGAATGAAACTGCTTGATTTTTATATGTGTTGTAAAGTTATTTTTTCTGCTTCTGGTTAACACCCTGCTCTTCTGCCAGAACCCATTTAAGGTAACACCAAGCTAGTCATTTATTATTAGCTTGAATCTATAGAGCAGCCATTACTTCTTGTGGGTCACCAGATAGCTTTTTAAACCATTTGAATTACAGTTGAATATTTATAAGAAGTTTTAAAGGCACAAAAAAATAATTGAATGGCCAGTAGGTAATGGACCTAGCCCTATACTTTTAAGTTTTTAGATTGGGCCGTTCTTCAGACATAGTCTGCTTACTTCAGATTGTTCTAGTATTTGATACCTCAAGATAGAGTGTACCAATTAATAATAAACAAGATTAATGAAAGGGAACAATAACAACAACAAAAAACCCTACCTTTTTTAGATGTCTTATTTCCATCACAGCACGAGAGTGACCTCACAGTCAACAAGAAGTGGTGTGGAGAACAAAAGGCAGCACCTCTTTGTCACTTCACATGAAACTCACTGCATGCTTAGTTCAGACTTACACCACATCCTGAGTAAAATCACAGAATACTGCAAGTTACAGACAAGAGGGTGAGATAGAGGAGTGGCTTGCTGTCGAGAGTCTGTTGGAATTAAAACCATATAGGTGAATCCAGATAATAAGAGGGAGAAGAGCTATTAAAAGATTAGACAATAAGTGCCTGTAAACTAAAGAAGCACAGTCATAGTGAATAAGAATCTTACTTTTAAAGAATCTTCCTTTCTCCTCAGCTTGCTTTTGGAACTTTTACAACTGGGGAAGTTATAAGCTTCTTTAATCTGGTCTGAATCAGTCTTCTGAAATTGGGATTCTAAATTAGAATGAAAGGAGCTGCTAAGGCATAAAAATGGTAGGGGTGATTTTTCTGTTTTATCCTAGTGATAGATGTTGACCGTTAATTATACATTGTAAACAAATGTTTCTCTCTGGGACTTTTTACACTTAATGCTGATAATTTTTACCTTAGGGCTCCAAATACAAAAGATTTTTATGAGATTTTCTGAAAATAAATGTGCTCTTTGCATATAATTTTAGTATTGTTCTTGATGTTTTCAGAAAATCTCCCTCTTTCACACCACACATATAGAACATCATATACATAGCAGTTTGCTTATTAGTTGATTGAAGGATATAATTAGGATTGCAGCTGACTTAATTTTCTATCGTTAACAGCATCCAGACTCCAAGGCAAAAAAAGATCACATTCATTATGATCGCTATAAGTTTTTAGATTTTATTGCCCTTTTGGTATTAGAATGCTGTGGAAACTTGCCTCTCCAAAATTGCTTTTTTTTAATCCTTTAAAAAACATTTATAGGAAGGGAGTCAGGTTTTTAAAACTTAAATTTTTAATTTTTACTAATTTGTTATTTGATTGTGGAAAATGTCAAGCATATTAAGACAGAATGGGATAATTACTCATATACTAATTAGTGTCAGTAATTATGAACTCAAGGGCAGTTTGTGTGTGTGTGTGTGTTTCCACTCCCCACCCTCTTGTGTTACTTAAAGTAAATCTCAGCATGTTTTACTAGCTAATTGTTCATTGTGTACATAAAATGTAAGGGTTCTTTTTTAATATAACCAGTACCATTAAAAATATTTATTTAAATAATAATTTGGTTCAGATTTTTAACTGTTTCATAAATGGGTTTTTTGTGGTTGTTGCTTTACTGTGTCTGAATCCAGATTCAGATAAGATCCATACATTGTGACTGGCTGGTAGGTCTTTTAAATTATACTATTTTGAATATATAGGTTTCTTTTACTCTCTCTCTCTCTCTTTCTCCTCACTTGTAATTTATTTGATAAAGAAACTAGATACTTGGTTCTCCCAAGCAGTGCTGCTCAAAATGTCTTTGGACCCAGTGCAGTGCCAGTCCACATACTTGGAAGCAGTTTATTGAGGGTTGCTGGAAACATTTTGACAGTGATTTTATGTTCATTTGTCTGTTGAATCTAACAGAAAAAATGGGGTTTGTATTTTTTTTGTGTGTGTGTGTGTGTGTTTTTAAATTTCTTTCTTTTTTTGTATGTGTATTTTTTAGAATTACTGGTCTATAGTGAGTTGAAAATTAGGGGAGAAAAAGAAATAAAACTGATCAAGCACATAGTTGGAGAAACACTGCTGACAGGTTTCCCCAGTCCGACTTTGTTGCTTGCAACCCTGTAGTACCTTTAACATGTTCTTGCCCTCTCTGTAGCTTATAAATTGATAAGTGAATATAGACCCTTGATTAGAGGTTTTTTTTTTCTTTCTTTTTTTCTTTTTCCTTTTTCCTTTCTTTTTGACAAGACTACTTTAGGTAGTGATGTGGTCTTCCTGATCAGGAGGCAAAAACTGATTGCTTTCTCTGGGATTTGAGTTGATGCTTAGTTTTGATCCACTTACTCATTAGGGGTGGCAAAATAATGATACCTTAATTCTGTATTCCTTCTTCATGTGTAAGCAAGAACATTTCTCTGCAAAGAGAAATTCCCCCTCATCTGCTATTTGGTAGTGGTATGGTTTGTGTAAGAAAGATACAGATATGTGATGCTTTTCCTTTACCTATCAGTTTTTTCAGAATGAGTTGATTCTTTGGCATCCACCAACTGTGATAAATTTTTTTCTTAAGTATTAGTATGAACTTGTGAATTTTAACATATTTGATGTTTGAAACCTCTGAAGTATTAATGTTATTGATGCTCATATGTCCCACGTTTGATTGGACTCCTCATTTCTTTTAAACAACACTTGTGGTTATCTGTATGTCAAGATGTTTGAGGAAGTAACACTTCCTTCAAAGTGTATATTCAAATGGGGAAGTCTCAAGGGAATTTGTGTGTGTGTGTGTGTGCGCACGTGTGTGTGTGTGTACTTACTAGGTGTATATATTTGTGGGTTACATGTGATATTTTGATACAGGCATGTAATGTGTGACAATCACATCAGGGTAAATTGGGTATCCATCACCTCAAAGATTTGTCCTTTGTGTTTCAAACAGTCCAGTTACACTCTTCTAATTATTTTTAAATGTACAATTAAAATTTTTTTTAAGCAAGATCTCCTTCTGTTACCCAGGTACATTGACACTATCTCAGTTCACTATAGCCTCAGCCTCCCTAGGCTTAAGTGATCCTCCCACCTCAGCCTCTGGAGCACCTGGGACTATATAGGTGCATGCCACCATGCTCCGCTAATTTTTGTATTTTTTTTTTAATAGAGATGAAATTTTGACATGGGCTGGTCTCAAACTCCTGGCCTCAAGTCATCTGCCCACCTTGGCCTCCCAAAGTGCTGGGATTATAGGTGTGAGCCATCGCACTCAGCCTTATTTATTCTTTCTATTTTTTGTACCCATTAACCATCCCCCTCCACCTTGACTACCTTTCCCAGCCTCTAGTAACCATTTTTCTACTTTGTGTCACCATGAGTTCAGTTGTTTTCATTTTTAGCTCCCACAGATAAGTGAGAACATACAATGTTTGTCTTTGTGTAAATGGCTTATTTCACTTAACCTCTAGTTCCATCCATATTATAGCAAATGGCAGGATTTCATTCTTTTGTGTGTGTCTGAATGATACTCCATTGTCTGTATGTACCATTTCTTTATCCATTCATCTGTTGATGGACACATAGGTTGCTCCCAAATCTTGGGTATTTTGTATAGTGCTGCAACAAACGTGGGAGTGCAGATATATCTTCAATTTACTAATTTCCTTTCTTTTGGGTATATACCTAGGAGTGGGATTGCTGGATTGTATGGTAGCTCTATTTTTAGTTTTCTGAGGAATCTCCAAAGTATTCTCCTTAGTGACTGTACTAATTTACATTCCTACCAACCATGCATAAGTGTTCCCTTTTCTCCACATTTTCGGCTGCATCTGTTGTCTCCTGTCTTTTGGATAAAAGCCATTTTAACTGGGGTGAGACGTAGTCAAAACTACCTCACTGTAGTTTTGATTTGCATTTCTCTGATGATCAGTGATTTTGAGTACCTTTTCATATACCTGTTTGCCATTTGTATGTCTTTTGAGAAATGTCTATTCAGATCTTTTGCCCATTTTTATTGAATTATTTTTTTTCCCCTGTGGAGTAGTTTGAGCTCCTTATGTATTCTGGTTATTAATCCTTTATCAGATGAATGGTTTGCAAATGTTTTTTCCCATTCTGTGGGTTGTCTCTTTGTTGTTTCCTTCACTGTACAGAAGCTTTTTAACTTGATGTGATCCCATTTATTCATGTTTGCTTTGGTTGCTTGTGCCTATGTGGTTCTTTGCCACAAGAAGTCTTTGCCCACTCCAATATCCTGGAGAGTTTCTCCAATGTTTTCTTCTAGTAGTTGCATAGTTTGAGGTCTTAGATGTAAATCTTTAAAATATTTTGATGTAATTTTTATATGGGGAAAGTTGGGGCCTAGTTTTACTCTTCTACATATGGATATTCCGTTTCCCCAGCACCATTTATTGAAGAGACTGTCCTTTCTTGTTTATTGTAAGCTTTGCAAAAATGAGTTCACTGTAGATTTATTGGATTTATTTTTGTGCTGTCTGTTCTGTTCTACTGGTCTACGTGTCTGTTTTTATGCCAGTACCATGCCATTTTGGTACCATAGCTCTGTAGTGTAACGTGAAGTCAGGTAATGTGATTCCTCTGGTTTAGTTCTTTTTGCTTAGGAGAGCTTTGCCTATTCTGGGACTTTTGTTGTGGTTCTGTATAAATTTTAAGATTATATTTTCTATACTTTGATAGAGATTGCATTGAATCTGCAGATTGCTTTGGGTAGTATGAACACTGTAACAGTATATAAACACCTTAACAATATTGATTCTTCCATCCATGAACATGGAATATATTTTTATTTTGTGTGTCCTCTTCAGTTTCTTGTATCAGTGTTTTATAGTTTCATTGTAGAGATCTTTTGCTTTTTTGGTTAATTCCTAGGTATTTTATTTGTAGCTGTGGTAAATGGAATTTCTTGATTTCTCAAAGGAAATTTTTAAAAATACACAGAATTGAATGAAAATGAAAACAGAACAAATTAAACTCTGAGATGCATCTAATGAAGTGCTGGGAGGGAACTCTATAGCACTAAGTGCTTAAATTATAAAGAAAGAATTCAGTAATCTAAGTTTCTGCTTCAAGATACTAGAAAAATTAGAACTAACTAAATCCAAAGCAAACAAGGAAGGAAGTGATAGAGCAGAAATTAATGAAATTGAAAACAGGAAAACAATAGAGAAAAATTAGTGAAACACAAAGCTGGTCCTTCAAAGATAATAAAATTGATATATCTCTAAAATACTAAGATTAAAAAATACCCAAACCATTAATATGAATGAAACAGAGAATATCACAACAGATCCTGCAGCCATTAGAACAGTAGTAAAGGAGTACTGTGAACAACTCTATGCATTTACAACTTGGAAGAAATGGACAAATTCCTCAAAAATCAGAAAGTACTAAAACTTGGCCAAGATGAAATTGAGAACTTGAATAATTCTGAAACCATTAAAGATACTGAATTTGTAATGAAAGCATCCTTGAAAAAGATACCCCCATATCTTGATGGTTTCACTGGAGAATTTTACTGAACATTCAAAAGGAGGATTGATTTTGTACAACCTCTTCCAGAGAAAATGGAAGAGGGAACACTTCTCGACTCTTTTTCTTTTTGAGATAGAGTCTCGCTCTGTCACCTAGGCTGCAGTGGCATGATCTCGGCTCACACAACCTGTTTCCTGGGCGCAAGTGATTCTCCTGCTTCAGCCTCCCGAGTAGCTGGGATTACATTTTATGAGGAACTTATTTCAGGTATGAAGGGCTGGTTCAATACTGGAAGGAAAGACCATTTAATTCACTGTTATCTATAGGCTGAAGAAGAAAAAAAAATGAGTGTATCAGTTCATTTAGAAAAGGCATTTGATGTAAAAACACTTGTGTTCATATTCTTAGCACATCATAAATAAAAAAGGAACTTTCTCAGTCTTATAAAGAGGATCTACAGAAAAAAAATCTACAGCTAGCATCATAATGTTTAAAGTCTGTGTTACCTCTAAGATTAGGAACAATGAAAGGATGTTCATTCCTGCCATCGTTAGGCAACAAACGGTACTGCAGTTTTCAGCCACTGCAGTTCTAGGCAAGAAAAGGTATATAGATGAGAAATTTAATAAAACTGCCTCTATTTACAGTACGTAACTGCCTACACAGAAAATGTCAAGGAATGTGCAATAAAACTTTCAGAATCAATGAATTCAGTAAGGTTGAAGGATACAAGATCAATAGACAAAAGTCATTTATGTTTTCTGTGTACTGACAACAAACAAGTAGAAACTAAAATAACAAATGCAATACCATTTACATTTGCACCAAAGAAAATTCCTTAGGTATAAGTGTACCAAAATATTTGTAGGATCTATATGATGAAAATTATAAAAGGCTGATGAAAGAAATTAAAGGAAACTTAAATAAGGTGATTTATCATGTTGATGAATTGGAAGACTCCACATAAGATCAACATTAGTTCTCCCTAAGTTGTTCTATAGGTTTAAGGCAATTTCTACCAAAATCCAAACAAAACTTTTTGTAGGCACAGACAATCTTATTCTGAAGTTTATATGGAAAAGGAAAGATACAAATAGCTAAAACAGTTTTGAAAAAGATGAATAAAATGAAATGATGCTAATGCTTACTGTATAGGTCCTGTAATCAAGAGTGTACTATATTGGTAGAGAGAAGGAAACAGACATTGATGGACTAGCATAGAAAACCTGGAAATGGGGGTGGGTATGGTGGCTCACACCTGTAATCCCAGCGCTTTGGGAGGCCAAGGAGGGTGAATCACAGGGTCAGGAGTTCAAGACCAGTTTGGCCAACATGGTGAAACCCCATCTCTACTAAAAATACAAAAAATTAGCTGGGTGTGGCGGCAGGTGCCTGTAATCCCAGCTACTCGGGAGGCTGAGGCAAGAGAATCACTTGGACCCAGGAGACAGAGGTTGCAGTGAGCCAAGGTCGCACTACGGTACTCCAGCCTGGGCGACCATGCGAGACTCCGTCTCAAAAGAAAAATAATCCTGGAAATAAATCTACACAAATACACCTAGTTATTTACACAGAAGCAAAAGCAATTCTGTGGATGAGGAGTACCTTTTTCAACAAATGATGCTCGAGCAATTGGACATCCATCAGCCGAAAATGTACCTTGATCTAAACCTTACACCTTGCATTAAAACTAAAAAACACATTTGTAATCCAGCACTTTGGGAGGCCAAGGCGGATGGATCACGAGGTCAGGAGTTCAACACCAGCATGGCCAATATGGTGAAACCCCATCTAGGATTGGGCAAAGAGTACTTAGACTTGACATCGAAAGCACATTTTATAAGCGGAAAAATGGATAAATCTGATTGCATCAAAATTTTTGTTCTGTGAAAGACACATTATAGACTAACAGGAAATATTTGCAAATCACAAAGGCTTTATGCCTAGAATACATAAAGAAGTCTCAAAACTTAATATTTTAAAATAATCCAATTAGAAAAGCAGAAGAGATATTTCACTAAAGAGGATATACAGATCAAAAACACTTGAAACTTCTCAGTATAAGTGGCTGTTAGAGAAATGTAAATTAAAACCACAATGAGATGCTACATATCTATAAGGATGGCTAACATGAAAAATAGTGATAAAACCACGTGCTGAAAAGGATGAAGTTGAAACTAAATCACTCATACATTGCTGATGAGATTGTAAAATGGTGCAACCACTATGGAAAGTAACCATGTGACCAAGCACTTCTTGAACATTTATCTCATAGAAATAAGGACTTATTTTCACATAGAATGTATATAAGAATGTTTACATAAGTGTTCATAGCAGCTTTATTCATAGTGGTTTCAAACTGGAAACTATTCCAAATATCCTTCAGCGTGTGAATTGTTAAGCAAACCACAGGTACATCCATACCATGAAATACTATTTAACAAGTTTTTTTTTTTTTAATTTTTTTTTGTTTTTATTTTTTTAAGGAAAGCTATTGGCCAGTATTGATAACATGCAGCAACTCGACCCTCAAAGAAATTATGCTGAGTGGATAAAAGCTCATATCAAAAAGATAAATACCACAGTATTCCATTTATGTATCATTCATCAACTAACAAAGATGAACAGATCACTTATTGCCAGGTTTAGGAATGGTAGAGAGGATTATAAAAGGGTACTAGGAAGGAATCTTGTGATAGTAAAGTTGATGAAGGTGGTGGTTATGCAAAGCTGCACATGACAAAATTACATAGAGCGGTATGCACCCAAATTAGTGCACGTGCAACTGGTGAAATCTAAAGAAGTTTTATGAATTGTACCAATGCCATCTATTGATTTGGATATTGTACTCCAGTTGTTTAAGATGTTAACCTTGGAGAGGATGGAGATAGGAAGCACAGGGCTTCCATGTACACTTCTTTGCAACCTCCTATGAATCTGTAATTATTTCAAAAGGAAAAGTTAAAAAAAATTGTATTCTGGGATTGGGTTGGTTATATATTCAAAGAGTGCATTGATAACCTCTTTGCCGGGGTGAATGGGACATAGTAATCTGTGATGTGCAGTGTCATCACAGTTACTCGAATTATTGCCAATAGCATCATGGAATGAAATGCAGGTACAGGACAAGGCATTGGGAGATGAAGTGTCTGAGGCACTTAAGGCACTATGACAACAATAATTATTAAAACTCAGAGGTCACCTGTTTCTTATAGCCCTCGAGCACATTTTTGGAATAAGAGAAATAAAAGTTAAGCGCATACAATTAAAAGAGGCACGGAGAACCAGAAGGCCTCCGTGGCACCTTTGAAGGAGTCTCTCATTTCTTAGAATCACAGAGCAGGTAAGGTTGAGGAGCCTCTGGTATGACAATCTTGTAAAGAACCCATCACTATTTGATAACAGGTTGATTATATTCAGTCTCTCTTGTCCTAGAGGTTACAATGCTTTGTCCTCACAGGGGACATATTTTGGGTATGGATTTGCCTTCCCTGAACTCAGGGCTTCTGATGGCACCACTGTTTGTAGATTCATGGATGGACTTCTCCATCACCATGGAATACCAATCCAACTTCATTTTAAGGAGATGCATTTTTTTGTAGGGGGGAGAGGGGCGGGTAAATGGGCATGTGGGCAATGGGCCCATGTCTGCAGACTTAACAAGTTTTACCATTCGGTCCATCACCCAGAAGCAGCTGGTTTATTAGGTGAAATGACCTGCTAAAGACTGGTTATCACACAAGTTGGAGACAGCATCCTAAGAAGTTTAGGTGTTGTCCTATGGAAGCTTCATGTGCCTTAACAGAGGCCCCTTTTCCAAAGTCCTGGCCATCTGCCAAGGGGGAACAATGGAAGTGACACATTTGTTGCTCTTTTAACCCCTAAAGGTGTTTAGGCCTTTTCTGATGATGTCTCCCCATGAATCAACAGGAGTCCTTTGGTGTCACAAAGCTCTCTGCCTTGAGACAATGCAATAGAGACACTCAACACCTGCTCCCTTTGCCTGCATCAGCTCTGCCTGTGCCCACATTTTGCACTTTAGCTGGGAACCAGCCATCACCAGCACCTGACTCTTGTCACTGCTGGGGCCTGTAACAGGTTTCCTCACATTTGCTAGGATTGTTGCAACCTGGGATGTTGTGGCGTCTTCCAGAAGATGAGATAGCCCCACTTTGGAAAGAAGTTGAATTTCTGTTCTATTCCTCACTCTTATCACCCTGGTTTGGATCTCCCTCACTTCTCAAGCCACCTGTGTATGTATTACTCAGGGTTCTCCAGAGAAGCAACCAATAGGGGTGGGGGTGTGTGGTGTGTCTATGTGTGTGTGTAGAGAGAGTAAAATAGTAGAAACAGCAAATCTATTTGCTATGAGATTTGACTCATGGAAGCCAAGAAATCCTACAACATGCCATCTGCATGTTGGAGAGTAAGAAAAGGCCACATGTTGGAAATGGAAGTGGCGTGGCCGCAGGGAGCTCAGCTGTGATGTCCAAGAGCAGGAGATGAGTGTCCCAGCTCAAGAAGAAAGAGTGGCTCTTCTAACAATTACTGTGTCTGTAGGCTTTCCTTCATGCTGTCTAGAGACTCCTCACCCTCTGGACTAAATCCAAAAGGAGGACTGTACACACTGACTGACCCGTTCACATTAGTCCCAGAGCTGTTCTCTTGCAGCTCAGCAGATAGGCGCTCTTCACTCCCTGCTCAAGGTGAGTGAGGGCTTTCAGAAACCCCTACCACCATCCATTCTGGGCTCACTCCTTTCCATTGTAGCACCAGGCATGCCTGAACAGAAAATAGTTTCTATTTCTTGAGTGTTTACTGCTTATTACGGTAGATTCTTGGGAAATTGAAACCCTCTGCCACTACCATGAGTTTTTCTTCTTAGGAGAAGCAGATGAGATGACTAGGTTGTGACCAGGGTCTATGGTTCTTAGCAAGCCTTTCAAGGATCTACGGTTTTTTCAGAAGACAGAGAACATAGAAATAATACAGTGTGTTCACGCTACTTTTTTGGTGAAAAATCTGTGCTTTTTCTTTTTTCTATTGGAAAATGGTATCAAACCCTTAGTTTCTCAGTGAAATTGGAGCACCACCTCCCTCCCCTTCACTTCTGTCCTGAAACAGTAAAGCGGTAAAAGTGGCCTGAAAACCAGCCCTCTTTCACAGTGGTTGGTCATGTTGACAAAGCCTTGGTGTATTATTTTCCCGTGGCTGCTTTAACCAATTGTCACAACCATGGTGGCTTAAAAACAACAAATTTATTCTCTCACAGTTTTGGAGCCCAGAAATTCAAGATGAAAGTGTCATCAGGGCCACAAGAACTTGTTCTTTTATAGCAAGAAACAGAACTGTGCTTCAAGCTCAGGAGTTGGAGGTTGCAGTGAGCTATTGTGCCACTGCACTCCAGCCTGGGCGACAGAGGGAGACTGTTTCTAAAACATATAAAAATAAAATAAATAAAAAGAATTGTGCTTCAAGTTACCCTAAGAAAAATGTGCAATGACTCACTATTATAAAGACACTGGGCATGTCGGCTTGGATCCCTGGCTGCAAGCTACGGGAGCCAAGCCTGGACAGCTGAAGCAAGAGAGGATTTCAGAAGAGTTTCGGGGGCTCACAGAATGGAAGGAGGTCGAAGAACTTGGCTTGGGCTATGAACAGGAATTGGACTGCAGGCGCCATACCAGTGAAAAAGTCTGGTCATTTCCTGCCACACGGCAGCTGCCATGTCTGACTTCCTGAAGCTCAAGGACTTCTTTCAAGTGTTAGGAGAGAGCATCCAACTGTCTGAGCCTGGGCCACACTGCCCAGTGACCCAGAGAGGGAGGCCCTAGCTCTGAAGCTTCCAGAAAAAAGGCACTTCTGCCCATCAAGACCACTCATGAGGGGTGGGAAAAGGATGTTTTAGGAAGGGGGAGATTAAAAGCTGGAAGCCAAAAATGGCAGATATCCACCACAAGGGCCATCTCAGCACTCACAGGCAGGGAGACTCGAGGAATGAGAGCCAGGAACAACAACCAGAAGGGTCTCTTTCTTGGTCTCATTTCCCCCACCTTGCCTCCTACACGTGATTTCCTCGACTGTGGAACTTTCTCCACTTCTCCATGCACGGGGCCCCTTCTGACCCTCCCATTTTATTCATCTCAGCTCCAGCCACACAGAAGCTATCTTCTCTCAGTCCCAATTCCAAATTCTTGGGAGAGAGAATCTGATTGATTCAGGTTGGGTAGTCTCAGAGAAAGTGGTTCTTTTAAATAGAGAAGATATCCCAAACATGTCCTGCAATTGAGGAATAAAATTTGGGGGCAGACATGCTCACTAGAGGTTTATTTCTGCAGAGACTGGGCTGTGCAGAAAAAGTTTGAAGACATCCTTCTGTGTGAATAAAGTAGTGCAGTTGTGACAAAGGTGTTTAACCTATAAGGAAAACTGGCGCTTTTCAAATCACTGTAGCCACATCATATTTGTAAGCAGCAAGCCGCTTCTTATGTCCAATTTTAGCTCTGCCACAGAGCAGGTTCATGTTACTTTATACATCTGAACAGAGCCAAACTGTACTTCTTTAAAAATAGACCATATTTTGGGCTTTCCCTACATCAACAGGACCGACCTCCTGCCCTTCTTCCCAATGCAGTTAAAATTTACTCCCTCCTTGATATCTTTCTCTAAAACTTAAATCTGAAAAATGCTTGCCACAGACAAGGTACCTATAAATGTTGCAGAATGATTGAATGAATGAATGAGTCAATCAATCAATTACTTCATCTAAGCCAAAGCTGTCTTCTCCAGCAACACATAATGTCTGAGTTCTGTAGTGGGAAACTTGATTACTTCACCTGCTCTTGCAGAATTTCCTTTCTTCTTCCTCCTAGCTTTGCCTTACTTTGTGCCACCCCCCTTTTCACAACCTTGGTCCAAGAGACAAGGTTGCACAACTCTCACTCTGACTCTGCCATGGCTTTTAACTCTTCACTTCCACTCTGATCCCTTGCACTCTATTCCCCAAAAGGCAGCCAAAGGGAGTTTTTGAGAAGTAAATCAGATCCTTCCACTCCTCTGGACTTAGTAGGCCTCAGGCAGCTTCCCCCAGGCCCTGAATGGTCTCTCCAGCCTGCCTGCCCCATTCCACAACCTCTTAATCTACACTCCTCTCCTCGCATGACCTTGACACAGAGCGCTTCCTTCTTTCCCTCTAGAACACTCTCTTCCTTGCCCCAACCTCAGTCCTGCCCAGTGAACTAGCTGGCCTTTAGATCACATCTCAAATAACTCTCACTGTCCTGGGCACTTGCTTGATGAGGGCTCCTTGCTCTCTGTTCTCACACTCCCACATTTTCTGTCTTTTATGGCACTTACAGATTTGTAATGGTGTGTTACTGATGTGATTATTCCATAAGTGTCAGTTTCCCTCACTGAATTGGAAGCTCTTTGAGGTCGGGGACTGTACCTGTTTGCCAGGGCTGTCGTAACAAAATACCACAGACCATGGGGCTTATAGAAAAGAAATCTATTTCTCACAGTTCTAGAGGCTGTAAGTCCAAGATGAAAGTGTAGTCAGCAGGCTTGGTTTCTTCTGAGTCCTCTCTTCTTCGCTTGCAGATGGCAGCCTTTTCCCTGTGTCCTCACATGGCCTTTTCTCTGTGTGCATGCATGCCTGGTTTATCTTTGTATCCAAATTTCCTCTTTTTATAAGGGCACTGGTCAGATTGGATAACCCTAATGACCTCACTTTAACTTGTTCACCTCTTTAAAGGCTCTAAGTAGAGTCACATTCCAAGATACTGGCGGTTGCCTTTCACATAGAAATTTCAAGGGGACCCAATTCAGCCCATAACATGGACTGTGTCACTTCTGCTCACCACTGTGTCCACCACCCAGGACAGTGCCATGCCTGACTTGTCTTAGGACTTGATATATTCCCATTAAATGCATGATTGCATTTCAACTCTCCCTTTCCTCTTCCTCTCCCCACCGTACATTGTGCTAGAGGCAAAGAAAAGAAGGCATAGATGGCTACAGAAGGACCCTAAGTGACCACAGGAAATGTCTGCTACGCTAATCTTGGAATTACAGACCTTTTGGGAGAGTGTTGCTTTCTTCTAGTATTCCCTATGGGGAAAAATCAGCCACCTGTCAGCGGTCAGCCCATCCTGCCCTGGTGTGTGTCTACTGCCCCCATGGGTGCTGTGGGAGTTTTGCTGACAGCTGCATACCCATCCAACTGGCCCTCTTTGGAAGGTGAGTCATAGGCTGCCGGGAGTGTGGATCTACATATCTCCGGGAAGGCAGTTTAGCAATAGGTACTAGAATCTAAAAAAAGTCATATTCTATGACCTTATAATTCCAAAGCTGGGAATCTAATCTGAGGAACTAGCGAGGGCTGGGGGGGGAACTAAGATGAGTTTATATCTATTTTTTTTTAAACCCAACCTCCTTTTCACTATTGTAATAGTAAGAATCTGGGGAGAGCCTAAATGTGAAACGAGAAAGTTTGTGAATCTAGTACATTTAGATGACAGACAATTATGTAGCTACTGAAAATACTGTTTATGAAAAAATTTTAATGAGGCAAGATGTTACACGAAAACGCGGGACACAAGCCACATTCTACACTCAGATATATAATAAATACTGCAATTTACATGTGTATGTACATTCAGATACCCAAATGTTAATAGGCAATTTTTTTCGGAACCAGAGATTTCTTTATGCTTTTTTTTTGGAGACGAAGTCTCACTCTGTCGCCCAGGCTGGAGTGCAGTGGCGCGATCTCCGAAGCCCAGGCTGGAGTGCAGTGGCGCAATCGCCGCTCACTGCAACCTCCGCCTCCCGGGTCCTGGTTCAAGCAAGTCTCTCTGCCTCAGCCTCCGGAGTAACTGGATTACACGCGTCACCATGCCCAGCTAATTTTTGTATTTTTAGTAGAGAAGGGGTTTCACCATGTTGGCCAGGCTGGTCTTGAACCCCTGACCTCGTGATCCACCCGCCTCGGCCTCCCAAAGTGCTGGGATTACAGGCGTGAGCCACCGCGCCCGGCCTATGTCTTGCTTTTAAAGCAAAAAAAAGGAGGCAAAATTTTTAAATCAGCCGCCTTGCTTGTCAATGAAATTCTCAGCTCCAGGCTTCTCTTAGGGGAAGAGCCTCCCCAGGATCCCCCGTCCTACCCCGGGCGGTCGGGTTGGCTTCTGGAGAGACTGCTCAAATCCCTGAGGCGGAAGGAGGCGACCGATTTGGCGCAGCGCTTAAACAGGGGTGGATGGAAGCTCAGGGGAGGAGCCGAGCCTTTCTTCTGTGGAAGAGCGAGATCTGGGCTACGCTGGGCTTTCGGAGCCCTGGTCCAGCCTCCGGCCATCGCGGCCGCCGCCCAGCCAGGTGCAAAATGCCGTGTCATGGGCCGCAGCCGGGGCATTAGATTACAGCTCAACGGAGCCCGGGAAGGGCAGCGGGGGTGGAAGATGAGCAGAAACCCCTGTTATCGGAACGCCGGCTGTCGACCGGGGTGAGCGCAGCCGGGGCGGGGACCCAGCCTAACCCACTGGAGCAGCCGGGGGGTGGCCAGTTCCCCTTTAAGAGCAGCAGCTCTGAGCCAGGAGCCAGAGATCCCAGCCGGCCTCACCCAGCCAGCCCTCTCCAGTGAGGGGACCCAAGAGCGGCGCCTCAGCCCTCCCGACCTTTCTGAGCCCTCTTTGCGCCCTGGGCGCACGGGGCCCTACATGCGCCAGACATGCTGAGGGTCTTCATCCTCTATGCCGAGAACGTCCGCACACCGGACACCGACATCAGCGATGCCTACTGCTCCGCGGTGTTTGCAGGTAGGAGGGGCCGGTCACCCCCGCTGGGGTTTGGGATGGGGGTCGGAGGGGGGACCCCGCGACTCTCAACCCTGGAGAGCACCTGGAGCTGAGAGACAGCAGACTTTCTGGCCCCGCTAGACTGACATTGACTGTTGCAAAGACACAGGTCTGCAGAGGGCGACTCAGAGGGAAACTGAGGCTGGAAGGAGAGAAGTACCTGACCGGCCCTTCTCCTGTAAGCTGAGCCCGGGTTGGCACTGAGGTGGGCCAGGAAGGTGGGACCAGCATCTCTCCTCTCACCTTTTCGGGATCTCTGAAAAGAGGTCTTTCCGGTTTCAGGCAGCGAAGCGCTGTACCGCAGGGCTCTCCTCCTTCTTCCCCCAAGGCCTGGTCCCAGGCCTATTTATAACCTAGCTCTCCCCCACTCCCCACCCCGGCCTGCGCCTGGCTGCTTTCTGGCCCTTTGCTCTCTCTCAGAGGCTGGCCTGGCAGGCTGGCAACTACTGGGGGCGGAGGCACCGCCCACTCCTTCAGGGACCCTACCCTTGCTTTGGGCACAGAATGGGGGAATTTAGCAGCTGGGCACAGCTGTCACAGCACCAACCTTTAGAGACTTTCTCTGCCCCCAACCCCTGCCCCCAGCGGACCAGTGGGTGGAGGGAGGTGGGGTAGTATCTGGTTTCTATCATCAGAGTGAGGCCTCCTTGATTGAGCAGGGAAGCCACTCCCCTATCAGATTGGGACCTCCCACAGGAGAGCTTTCAAGAGAGGACTTTTCCTCCAGGAGCTGAGGGCTGGGCCCTGTCTGCTCTCCAGAAATCCTTCAAGACCAAGCCAGAGCTAGGGTCTACACAGCTGAGTCTTCGGGCTTGGAACCATACTGGGGGAGAAGAACTAGGGGGAAAGAGTGTGAACCTCCCACCAAGCCTGTGGCTTTTCCTCTCAGCCTTCACTACCTGCCATTCCCATTCTCCCCAGAGATCTGACTTCTACTCTAACTACGTCATAGCATTAGTTAGTCTCTGGCCATTCAGCACAGACATTCCCTTTCAGTTTCACAAGCTCCTGGATACACGTGTTCACAGACTCATCTGCACATATGCTCCCAGGCACAGGCACATCCTGGAGCGTGTGGGACACCTGTGATGTGCCGAGGACTAGAAGCTCCAAAAGCACAGGCCCGTGTTCACCACAGCATGTGCAGTGGGTCATTTCATGAGTGCCCACTCCTGGGTGTGAGATTCAGGGGTTCCGTGTTTGTTGGACCAGGGCGGAGCTCCAGGAGGAGTTGGTGAATGTTCCTGAGCTCTGGAGAGCAGTGTGCACCAAGAGCGGGGCCACAGGGGCAGTGGTGGCACTCCAGCTGTGCTTTTCTCCTAACACACTGCTGTGACCTGCTCTCAATCTGTTTCCCACGGTGGCCTCCGGAAATGAGCTTTATCCAGGTGTTTCCAGCAGGGAGGACATGGGGGTCTTTCATGCTTCCTCTCTACATCCTCAGCTCTGGGCAGGCCAGGGCAGTGGCCCTGTTTAGCAGCCTGGCTGAGGGCTCTGCGTTCCAGTTGCACAACTCCAGGGGGCACCATTCATACTGTAAAGAGCCCCTTGGCAGAGGGGAGGGAGGACAGGCACTCTGTGGGTGAAGCAGCCTCTTTCCACCCCAGCACCTCTTCCCCATTTACAGCGCCCGAACCTGCGGGCTGAGTAGGCTTTGTGAATGGTGCCCTCCCCAGGTACACAAATGTACACTCATCTGCAGCAGCCCCTGCTGTCAGGGGCTTTGTCTCTAGTTTCCACTCAGCCTGAACCAGATTTTCTTCCACCTTCCCTGACCACATGCCCCCTCTACACCCCATGCACTCAATACACTAGGCTCCCACCTCGTGGTCCCTTGCCCAGGCTAGGCTCAGACCTCTGGCTGGAGAAAGGAAATAATGAATAATGAATGGCAGGCACTTTCTAACCCCAGAAGTGCAGGAAGTGCTTCTGGTGTGGCTTCTCGTCTGTTGTTATTTCAGCCCCAAGGGCCTGTGTGTGGAGCAGTTCCCCCCATCCTGCCTCCTCCCATTTACACATCCCTGGCTGAACCCTTTCCCTTCCCCCCACCTGCCGTTTGCGTGCTGCCTGGCTCTTTGGGGTTGGCTCCCCGTTTCCAGGGCCCAGAGCACACAGCTTACCTTGGGGAAAGGAAATACATTTTCTGTGCCAATCTGTCATGAGCCCCTGAGCCTGGGAAGATACTGGTTGGAGCCCCGACCCCCAGTCATCACTGAAACTGCCAGGCAGTCCTGGGGAATGCAGTCCCTCCCCTCCCCCAGCCCCTGGCCACATCTCACCTCCTGCATTAGCCAAGCTCCTGACCCATGTCCAAATTTGGCCTCCCTGCGCTATTCAGGCCTGCTCGCTGTCCTTCTCCCTGGCAGGGTCAGGTTGGTGAATGATTACACAGAAGACTTCAGTCTCAGGGATGCAGCTCAAAGCAAAACACCAGTCTGAGAAGGGTTCCCTCCCCAGATGGCCTGGGTCTGCTCTTCCCAGACTCCTGATCTGTTGTCCCATAAAGGCCCTCCTTTGGTTACATGATTATAATAGCCAGTAGTCACACTTCGCAGCCCCTTTGTGCAGGCATACATTCATTTCAAGCTCACAGAAGCTTTGTGAGGCCAAAGGGCAAGGATATTATCCCCTCTTAAAGACAAGGATATTAGCCCAGAGAAGTATAGGAGCCTGGCCAAGGTCACATAGTGGCCACAGCGTCCCCACCCCCAACCCCTCATCAGTGCCCTCTGTTGTTCTCAGCATCCTTGGCACATGAATAAGAAAGTGCTGTGGAGAGCATACCATGTGCTGCCCACACCCAGGGCACCAGGGAACTTGGACCTGAGCCAGCTAGGGAGGGCAGTGCCTGGGGTCCCCAGCAAGGGCTGAGTCAGAGTAGGGGGAGTGCAGGGCTGCAGGAGCACAGTGTGAGACAAATGACCCAAAGATGGAGGATTCTGGGGTTTCAAATGCATGTTCCTCACAAAGAGAGGGAATGGACATTTGGTAAGCACAAAAGCATGCCATTGTCAGATGGTGTTTCTTTAAAAATCTCACCAACAGTCGGATGAAAGAGATCTATTGAACTGACACCATGGTTATTTTATGGCAATGCTGTTCTAACTAGAACATTAATATAAGCTACATCATGGCCCAGTTATAATTTGTAACAGGCACTTACATGTAGACAATACACCTTAATCCTCTTAGCAAGCTATTATCACTCCCGTTCTACAGATAAGGGAACTGAGACATGAAGAGGTTACTTAAGTTGCCTGAGGTTACACACTGGTAAGTAGTGGGGTTCAAGTCTAAGTATCTGGCTCCTGAGGCCCCACAATATCCCCAGCTTTAACCACTCTGCTATCTACCTCTGGCTTTAGCTTGGATTTACCAAAGACAAGCAAGAAAAGGTGAAGGAGTAGGACTTGAACCCAGGCCTGGCTGAGCCCCTGCTGCCCGCCTCGGCCTGCACGTTGACTCCTCACATCCTGCCACACCATGCGCGTGGTCCTCACTGCTGCTCGCTCACCCAGGCACAGACATCCTCAGCCCTTATGCTCTGGTCTTGCAGATGCTTTCTTATCTCAGGGGGTCCCTGCCCTCTGCCTCACCCTTTCTATATCCGATGGGACCAATCGGTCACCAGTTGGTGCAGGATGCTCCCTCCAGGCAGTGCCCTCATTCCAGGCCAGCTCACAGCTCTGACAGGGCTATGGTGGCTGCCTAGGATCTGATAAGCCAAGAGCGAGAGCAATGGTCATGTGGCACTGAGGTGGGCAACCTGTGGTGGGTGTGGCAGGTGCCCTGGGGCTTCCAGAGAGGGGACCATGTAACTGTGGATCTCAAGTTTAGCCAGTCCAGGAGAAAGTAAACGTTGGGTGGGAGGCCCGGAAGTGCGGATAGCTGGCAGCCTGAGTCACAATCCAGGGGGACAATAGCATTGAAAAAGAGGGAGAGAAGGACTGCCTGCATCTGAACTCGGGACCCCAGGTCTGCCACTTTCTGGCTGTGTGGCTTTGGGCAAGTCACTTAACCGCTGTATGTCAGTTTTCTTATCTGTAAAGTGTTGTGCCTGCTTTGGAGCAATGATTCTGGAGAGTTTATGTGTTAGTCCATATAAAGCACTTTGAACACTCTGACAAGCAATAAATACTAACTATAATAATTATTCCATATAATTATACATACATTTATTATAATAATCATTATTGTTAACATGTATCGTACATGTACTAAGAAATCATTGTACACATCCAGGAAGGCTTTCAGTGTCTTTTTTGCTTGGTCAATTCTGTCTTCAGCTTTGTTTGTCCATCCACTGTCCTTCCAGGCTGGACACAACTGGTCGAGTGGTGGGTGGCCTTCCGTCTGCCCCCAGGGACACTGGGCCTGTCTTCTCTGGCTGTGCCTCATAGAGCAGCCCCTTCTGATGTGAAGGCATTTGGCCACCTGCCTGATGGCTGGCTGTGGTCCTCACTGGGGTACTTTCTCCTTCCGGGAACAAGTATTCCTCTGGTGACTCCCCAGCAGCCCACAAACCTCTTCAGTCCCTCTCCCCAGGCCAAACTCACTTTCTTTCTCTACGTCTTGCATACTAGGCTGTTTCTAGGTTGGTTCACTAGCATGGGACATGAGCAGAGAGAGCGTTCTCATCTATTGCGGATGTGCTGTGCTGCAAGTACTGTGCTGGAGTTGCTAGTGTTTTGTTTAATCTTCCCAACACTGCTGCAAACTGTCCTCATTCTCTTGATTGCACAGAAGTGGAAATAGACACTGAAAGGTTCAATCATATGCCTCAGGTCACACCATCAGGAAAGGGTGGCCCGGGACAGAAGCTCAGGACTGCCTGATTGTTTCCACTATGGACAATTTCCTGACAGGCCCTAATCATGGCTGTAGCCAGAACCAGGACTGCATGTGCATTCTTCCCTCTTGGTGGACACACACGTCCCCTGTCAATTCCAGCTGGTGGACTGGGACATCCACCAGACACATATTCTTAAATGAGTGTGTGAGGAGAGGGAGGAAGGCCTCATCTATACTTCTGGAAGCCTTTGGACGTGGGCAAATATGCCCTGAAGGAGTCCTGTCAACTCATGTAGAATGTTCCTCTCAAGGTCAATGTCATTAAGTAGAGAGGCAAGGTTTGTTTGCCTCCTGGACACCCCATGTTTAGGCCTTGGGAAAAACAAAGCACCAGCTAACATTAGGAGGATGTGGCTAGAGAGGGAGAACTGGCCCAACCTCAGCAGCAAGGAGGGGGCTTGTTAGAAGCATGCCTTCCTCCATGGTCAGGAAGGTAGGACCACAAATAAGTGACAGGGGTCACAAACTCACGTACTTCCAGAAGCCTGGCAGGTGGACTAAGATCAAGCCAGAGGTGAAATCCATTGTGCATATTGGGTAGTGAGCTGAGGGGGCACACCTGGTCTACAGGTGCCAGATGGTCAGTGTTAGGGGGAAAATCTAGGCCCAGGTGCCAGCTTCTCTGATATTTTTTAAGAGAAGCTGTAAATCCAGATTTATGTGGAAAAAAAATCTTCTAATGTTTAAGGTAGAATTTTATTATAAAACATAGTACTGATTAAAGACAACATGTCTGTAGGCTGGATGTGTCCCAGGCAACACCAGTGATCGCTTCTGAGACACAGTATTTCATTCAATGCCGGAGACGGTGGGCCTGGGCTCTCTGGAGAGCGGACAGCCAGAGTCCTCTCCCTGGGACTCATCAGGCAGAACCTGTCATCAGTGACTACAGGATGGGGCGAGTGGGAGAGCTTTAGTCCCCTCCCTTCTTACCTCTGTCAGCCCCAAAACATTGCAGTAAGCATGAGACTCAGCCCTTCCTTCCAGGCTGTGGCTCCTAAGCTGGCCCTATCATTGTTAGTGGGTCTGGAGTAGTCTGGGGGTCCCAAGGAGCTGCCTTCTCCTGAAGCCTCAGGTGAGGGATGCAGAGCCTCAGGGCTTCCTTCATTGGTGTGAAGTTAAGCCCTAACTAACATTGGTCTAAGCATGATGGTCTCTCCACTCACATAACAGTTGAATGTAGACAGTCCCAGCTGGTAAGACTCTGATCCACAGGCTATCCAAGACTCCAGCTCCTCCTGTTTTATTGCTCTGCTATCACCAGAGTTTCCATCTGACAATGTGGTCTGTGATGGCACACGCCCCTGTCTGTATTCCAGCCAGAGGCAAAAGGGGAGGCGTGCCCCTTTCCTCTAAGGACACACCAGGCAGTTATATAGAGCCCTTCTGCTCATATTCTGTTGGTCATCAGTTAGTCTCCTGGCTACATTCAGCTATGAGGGAGGCTGGGAAACATTTTTATTTGGGTGACCAGTGCCTCAGTAAAGTGCTATGGAAAATTTCTATGGGTGACGGGGAGAGCATACATGGGGCTGTGGAGGTCAGGTCTCAGCCATGCTTTCCATTAGAACTTAATTCCTGATACACGTCCCCTTGGGAGGAAGCCCTATTGAGTTACTAGGCCTCAGTATGAAGTCTGCAAGGGAACAGTCAGTTATTTGATTAGGGAGAAGTCCAGGGCAGTGAACATCAGCCAGTCCAGGAAGCTGGAGGCTGGGATGGGAAAGAGGCCTCAGGGAGTGTCCAGGGCTCAGATCACCAGCTGTTGCTTCTCTAGTTTGCAGAGCAGATGTGTAGAGACCCCTTTTCTTGGACATAAGCCAAGGGAAGGTAGAAGCCCCTTGGAATGTTCCTTATGGAAATATTAGTTATACACCCTACAGATTTCCATTTCCTGTGCTGACTCTGAAGGATTGGAGCTGTGGTAGGGTGAGGTATGATAGGGGAAAAAGCAAAGCCAGGAATCATTGTGACAGACAGAAAAAAAAAAAAAAAAAGCTTCATAATATCCAAAATTCCCTCTAGGGGGCAGTACTATCCCCTTTGAGAATCACTGGCTGAACTCACCAGAGTGCAGAACCCACACCTGGGAGCCACGTGCGGTGTCCACTATCCCAACGCCAGGCCAGTCCTGTACTACACTCTTGGAATACCTGGGTCACTAAGACAGCCTTGGTCTCTCTCCTCGTTGACCAACTCCACAGTCTAGCTAGACATGAAACTGGTGATTACAGGAATAGTTATTCCTGACCATTATGATGCGTGCTAAGAAGGAAGAGCGCTGCTGTGCAGTCATTGCCAGAGGGACCCATCCAGACCCCAGGATATCAGGGATGGCTTTCGTGGGGAGGTGATCTTTAAGCTGAGGCCTAAAGTATGAATAGGGTGGTTTTGCAAAGAAAGAGAAGAAGGCAGTTGGAGGCAGAGAGGACAGCTGACCTCGGAGCTGAGAGGGAGCCTGGCATGTTCTAGAAACTGAGGAGGGACTGGAGCTGGAGCCCGGAGAGTGAGAGGTGGAATGGCCTTGCCCTTAGGCCCAAGGAAATGAATCTGGGCTTCATCCCAAGAGCACAGGAGGCCTTCGGATAAACATCCCAAGAGGTTTTCAGCAGGAGAGTGACCTGATCACATTTGTTTTAAGATCACCTGGCGGCAGTGTGGATAATGGACCAGATGTAGCCAGAGTGATGATGAGCGACCAGCTATGAGGCACCTTCAGTGGCCTGGACAGGACAGGGTGGTGGAAAGACTTGCCTGAGTCCCTTGGATGCTGTGGGCACACGGATGGTACCAAAGTGACGAGTGTCTGTAAGAAGGATTTAGGCCGCAAGCGACTGAAATCCTGGCTCAAACAGACTTAAATGATCAGAGGGGCAAGGTTCGTTTGCCTCCTGGACACCCCATGTTTAAGCCTTGGGAAAATCAATTTGTTAAATGATAAATATTATTAAGGGGATCAGCTCACTTAACTGGTGTCCAGAGATCCAGTGAGCTCTAGGCACACAGACTATACAACAGTGTCACAGGATCCTTAGGGTGTTGCTTTTCCAGCTGGAAACCTTTGTGGTGGGTGGCACCTTTGCCTGAGTTTTGCTTGGGCCCGCTGGGCTCGTTTCTCTTCACAGCCTGGCAGGCTGTGCTCAGCTCACAGTACCGGCCGGATCCCACATCTACCAAGGGTGAGCCAGGAACCCAGCAGCAAGGGGTGTGTGAGTGAGTGCAAGGTCTGGCCCAGGTGAGCACAGGCATGCCAGCTGTGGTGGGGCAGGCAGCTCCAGGTGCTGCTACAGGCTCTATGGAGGCTGCGACTGGACCAGGCATACTGCAAGCCACTTCCACTGCGGCCACCGGGGAATGCAGTGGTGCCTGGAAACTTGGAGGCACCAGGAACTGCAGAGCCCCAAAGAGACTGTCACAGCCATGACTCGAAGGGCCCCTAGGTCTGGGCTCCCTGAAGGGCTGCAGCTTTTCTCTCCTTCTCGTCACCTGCAAAGTGCCAAGTGGGGTTGGGGGATGGGTTCTTTCAGCCTTGTTTGTGTTACAGCTCTTTTAGTCCTGCTGTCCAGCGGGTCCTGAGTTCTTGTCCTGTTTCCAGGAAGAATGAGATACATAGACAACTGGAGGGTGAGAGCAAGGTAGAGAGAGCTTCACTGAGTGACGGAACAGCTCTCAGGAGACCCAAAATGGGGTAGCTCCTTTCTGCAGGCAGGTCCTCCTGATGCGTATACAGCTGTCATCAGACAGGAGATGTGCAGAGGGCAGCTCCTCTCCACAGGCACGTCTCCCCGATGGGTGGAGGAGACCTGACCCAGAGTGGGTAGCTCCTTCCTGTACCTGGTAGTCCTAACATCTGTCTGAGTCTGGATGAGTCCCGGGTTTTTATGGGCTCAGAAGGGAGGAAGTGTGTGCTGTTTGGTCCATGGGCAGCCAGGAGCTGGCTCGGGAGGAAAGCACCATAAGTTCTCACTCTGGGCTGAAGACTCCACCTGGAACTGGCAGCCCAGCTCCCAGGCTTCAGACCATCCCTGGCTTGAAGGTGGGGTTTCACTGGGGATCTGCCCCTTTCTGCCCAGGAGCCAGTCTGCCTCCTACTGCCATCAACATGCCATCTAGGGCACCCAGGCTGTTCATGCAGAGGGGTGCTTGCAGGTCTGGGCCGAGCTGCCCCTCAGCTTCACTCCTGATCTTGTCAGTGCCCAAAGTCTGGAGGGGGTTGAGGTGGCAGGGGGCTGGCGTGTCAGTGACACCCCAAGCATGCACACACCTGGCTGGTTTGGGACAACACCTGGGCTTGACCACAACTTTGCTCCACCCTGGAGTGGGTGCCTGGAGTGGGTGAGGCCAGAAATGGGGAGAAGGCACTTCTGAGCCTGCAGGCTTCCCGGGCCCCTGAGAGTGCAGGGATGCCTGGGTCTGGGGCCGCAGCAGAGTGGCTGCAGCTGTGCCTGGGGGAGCTTAGGGCTCCCGCCCTGCTGACTTGGTGGGGCAGTGGGGCTCCCACCTGTTCCCAGCCCCCACTCTGCAGAGTGCACAACTCTGGCCAGCCTTCCCCCTGCAGTCTGGTCTTGGCAGCGGCCGCTCCAGATGGGCCACTGCTGCCATCAACTCTGTAGTATCGTCCTGCACTCAGGCAGGCTCCATTTTTCTCTCTGGTCTGCTGTCCATGATGTCTCCTGTGTCCTCGACTGGTCAGCAACTGGATCTATAAGCCTCCTTATGCACACGAAGCAGGAGAGGGAGTTGGGCTTCTCTATTCATGGCATATAAATCTGTTGCTCTAGGGGAACAACTTAAGACACACGCCTCTTGCTAGACTAATAGCCACGGCCAAGAAATAGTGCTCAGATAGAGTGGGATCCATCCTGGAGCAAAGGCGTAACTGAGCAGTCAGGTTCTGCTAGGAGGGAAGAGGGTCTGGATTGATGTTGAGGGAATTAACTGTCCACCTCATCTTGAGGGTAGATGAGAAGGGTAGACCTTGGAGGAAGGGGAGAAGATCCAAGCAGCTAGAGAAGGTGCTGTGATGAGAATGGCCTCAGACTCTCCTCTCTTTCCTTTTCCCCGTGTTGTCCCAGCTCCATCCTTTATGGGCCTTCTCTTCTCCATGGGAGCACTTCCCACGGTGCCTGTAGATGTGGTGGCCACCCTCTGTGGTCTCTGCCCCCTGACCTGGAGCTCCCTGAGGGCAGGGATGTAACATTCCCAGTAAGTCAGAGGTGATGGTTGAATGTTTATTCTTTCAGCCTATCATTTAGAAAGAATTTATGGAGAATGTGCTTTGCACCAGGTGCTGTTTCAGGCACCGAGGAAGCAGCAGTGGACAAAACAGACAAACCCCTGCCTCCTTGGAGCAGACAGTCTGATGGGGAAGACTTCCTCAGCTTCCCTCCGGAGCTTGTGAGCACCCAAAGTCTGGAGGGGGTTGAGGCGGCAGGGGGCTGGCATGTCAGTGCCAGCCCAAGCGGGCACACACCTGACTGGGTTTCAACAGCACCTGGGCTTGACCACAGCTTTGCTCCACCCTGGAGTGGGTGCCTGGAGTTGGGGGAGGCCAGAGAGAGGGATAAGGCACTTCTGAGCCTGCAGCTTCCCGAGCCCCCGAGAGTGCAGGGATGCCTGGGTCTGGGGCTGCAAAAAACGAGTAAGATACATACGCTACACAGTGATTGGTGCTAAAGAAGAAGCCTGAAAGAGAGATGAAAGAGGGAAAGTTGTGGTTTTCACTTGTATGGCCAGTTTGGTCCCATTGGAGTGGATATCTGAAAGAAGGGAAGACATGCCACAGGGCTGCCTCTGGGGAGAGGTAGGGACACGGTTAGTCCATGCTGGGGGGCAGGGCCTCAGCCACAGGAGAAATTCCAGGGTCCTGTGGGGCTGGAACCTACTTCTTCCCCACCCCTTTCAGGACCCGTCCCTGGAGAATGTCACCTCCCATTCCCAGCATCCTCCATGGCTGGGGCAAAAGTTAAGAGCAGGCAGAGCCAGGCCTGCCTTCCCCTATGGTAGAACTAGAAGGCCCCCTGGACCTAGGAGCCCTTAGGCAAACACGAGGAGAAGAGACAGGGGAAAAGGCCCAGCCCTCTGAGATGGAGAGGCAGGTTGGGGCTGGAAGACAGGGGTGTGGCCCAGAGGAGCCTGGGGTGGATGACCCAGCTACCACCCAGTGGGAAAAACCAGCTGGTAGAGACCCCAGGGAGGCACCGCCCTGGCCTGTCTGGGGAACAGCTGGAAGGCTAGCAAGCTTGGAGAAGCATGGGTCTTGGGGAGAGTGACTGGAGAGGAGGTCAGTGAGGCCAGGCAGGGCTTTGAAGGTCATGTAAGCCCTTTGAGTTTTGTGCTGAGTGAGATGGGAGCCATTGGAAGATTTTGAGTAAAACCAGGTCACAAGAATTGGATTGAGGCTAGACCGTGGGGCAAAGGCAGAGAAGGAGACACGTGGAGAGTCTATGGAGTCGATTGAAATGACTCAGGCAAGAGATGACAGTTCCACTGGGGGCAGTTAAAATGGAGATGGTGAGAAATGGTGGGATTTTGGACATATTTTGAAGGCGAGTGGGTTGAAGTGGGTTGAAGGTGTGACTGGGTGGGTTCAACAGAGAATGAGGAGGGAGATTGGAGACAGAAGGTATGGACAGCTCCTTCAAAGGGTATTGTTGTGAAAAGAGAAATGGCCAGTAGCTGAAGGGGATGTGGGGTCAAGAGTGTGCTTTCTTGAGAGCAAAACCCTTGCTCGTGTGCTGATGGAATGAGCCGGTAAACAGGGGAACTCGGTAAGGCAAGAGAGTGGGAGATCACTGCAGTCTCACCACTGAATGGGCGCGACGGGATGGGGTCTATGCCCAGGTGTCTGGTTGGTCTCAATGGAAAGCGCCGGTGATTCATTCATGAGAACAGGAGAGAACTCACAGGATTTGGGCACAGATGCCGAGGGGGTTAGAAGGAGCCTGGGAGCCTGAGGAAGTTCTCTGCTCTGTAAAGAGGAAGCAAACTGAGAGTGGGGATGGGCAATGGGGTGTTCTAGGGGCATCCGGGAGAGAGGGAGACAGGACATGTAGTATATTGCCCCAAGCAAGCAGTGAGGGCTTACTTGGGTTAGGGGTCGTGACTACGCAAGGCACCGCTCAGGCTGGCTGTGTTACTCTCCGACACATCAATGGTTGGGGGCAGGTGTCGAGGAGGCCGAGTTGGGTTTACCAGGGTTACGGTTTAGTCATGCGAGAACGCTGTATCCCTCAAAATAAGAGAAGGGAAAGGGAGTTGAGATTTTGCACAGCCGTGCATTTAGGCGGAGTAAGCAGGTTACTAGGGCGGTGGGAAGACAGACAGTGCCCTGACCGGGGCTAGGAGATGGAGTGCTGGGGGATAGAAGTACGAAGCCGGGGCCCCTTTGTCAAGAAGTTCGTAAGCTGGAAAGAAACCAGACACAATAAACCCTTCAAGGCTTACACCTTAAGCAGCTTTCCCACGGTGGAGACTAGGGAGTGTAGAGATTGTTGGGGATGGGGACTTGCAGGGGACAGAATGGGCCGCAGCTGGACTCTAGTTCTCTAGGAAACGCAGTATGATTTGAATACAGATCTCCATCTTCAGAGACAAGTGACCCGACATCGTGGAGAAGTCTCCAAGGCGGGTTCGCGGGGACTCAAACCTTGGCGTCTCTCCAGACCCGGGGGTCCCAGCAAACCAGAACGGCCGCCCCGGCAGCCTGCGGAGGGGAGAAGACCCGCTCCCGGGCGCAGATCATAGGGCGGGTGGAGAGAGGCGGGCGGCAGGGAGACCGGGGGCTCGGGGCGCACCGCACGCTCCGCACACACCCCATTCAGTCCTTGCTCGGACTTGGTTTTCCCGAAGACACGCTCTTCTCCCTGCCGCTGATCTCCCACTCTTTCCGCCTGCACTCCTGTCTCCTTCCCACCCTTTCGCCGAGCGCGCAGGGCGGCCGCCAGCCGGCACCGGTGCTCAACAGGCCCGTGCGCCCTGGCTGGTGTGGAGCCCTGGGCACCGGAGGCTCCCGCGGAGCAAGCCCCGCGGCGCCGTGTCAGCCCTCAGAGGCCGAGCTGCGCGCCCTCATCAGCCTCGCCTGGTTCCTGGCTAGTAGCTGCGGCCCGCGGAGCTAGGGACCAGCGCCCCTGCAGGCGCCCGTCTGAACCCTGTCCCTCCCCGCCCCCCGCGGGCCGGGCGGATCTGGGTAGGGGCCGGAGGGGAGGGTCCGCCCAGCGGGTGTCCGGTGTCCTCTCTGCAGTCTCTCCCAGGCATTGGCCACTTCTCCGCGGAGGTGCAGCGAAGGCGACAGCTCTGTTGGTGCGGCTGCCTGGGAGCCGGGCGCTTGCTGGGTGGGTGTTCGGGCCCGGTGTTCCAGCTCCCGTCCTGACTGAGCGCCTGTGCGCCGCCGGGGCTGCCCAGCCATGCTGTGCTGCCTGCTGGTGAGGGCCAGCAACCTTCCCAGTACGAAGAAGGACCGGCGCAGCGACCCTGTGGCCAGCCTGACTTTCCGAGGTGAGACCCCCGTGGCCGCCGCGCCCACACTCGGGTGCCACCCGACTCTCGGCGCTCACTGGCGTGTCTGAGGCCCCTGCTCGGAAGCTAACCCTAGTTCGGGCCACAGTTTCTCCCTTTGTCATCAGGGACAGAAATCCCAGCCCCAACTTCTGCAGGGGGGCGATGAGGAAGAAACGGAGCACAGTAAATGCCACAGGGCTTTGAAAAATTGGAAAAACGAAAGTGCCATAGGTCAGCGGTTATCACTTTTCTGAGACTGATACCCAGAAGAAATAAAGTCCGAGCTTTTACTGGGTAGTGGGGATAAGGGGAAGTTGGAAGATGGGTGGAGAAGGTAGAGAGGAATCAGGGCCAATGGAAAACCAGGCATGTAGATGATGTGCTTTGAAAGCTGTGTCTTTTTTCATTCATTCACTCATTCATTCACCCATCTTTATCCAACACTGGCTATATTGAATCTGCCCCATCTTAATCAGTAGGAAAAGGAACAGAATAGGATGAAAATGGCCTTGTCACAAGGAATTTTGAGGCATGTCAAGGATATTTTCTCTAAATTCAAGAAGCTAAGTCCCTACATGTAGTGCTTAGAGTAGATACAGGTATCTTTGTGCGAGGCAGCAGAGAAATCACACACACACTCCCCTTCTCACCGGGCGTCCTGAACCCCCTCCTCCAACCCCTTCAAGACAGATTCGTAAGACATTTGGGAGAGCGTGTCTCAGGAGGGGAAAGGGAAGAGGAAGGATCTGTCAAAATTAAGAGAAGGAACAATAGCTGTGGGTCAGGACCCCAGTTTTGCAGAGAAAGATAAACAAGGAGAGGAGAGAGGGTTTCCTCTTAGCCAGGAGCCATACCCTGTAGCTTTGTGGAATAATTAATAATAATAATAAAAACTATGTATCAGAAAAGATGGTCAAATGAAGAGGGAAAAGTGGCTGTTTTCATGAGCTTCCTTCAGTGCAGGCACCAAGGGGAGCTCTTTTAACTCTGACCCAATCTGAATCATATTCCCAAGCATCCCCAAAATAATAATAGATGAAAGACATGATTTGGCAAAGGGAGATCTATGTGTAGCTTTTATTTTTTTATTTTTATTTTTTTGAGACAGGGCTTCCCTCTGTTACCCAGGCTTGAGTGCAGTGGCGTGATCTCAGCTCACTCAACCTCCGCCTTCAGGATTCAAGTGATTCTCCCTCCTCAGCCTCCTGAGTAGCTGGGACTACAGGTGCCTGCCACCACGTCCAGCAAATTTTTTTGTACTTTAATAGAGATGAGGTTTCACCATGTTGCTCAGGGTGGTCTCAAACTTCTGAGGTCAGGCAATCCCCCTACCTTGGCCTCCCAAAGTGCTGGGATTACAGGTATGTGCTACCATGCCCAGCATGTGTAGCTTTTATTCTTTGCTGTGGGACAACTTATATGTCTAACTCTTTTGAAAAGTGTGATGTGAAACATTTAAGAAAATTTCCCTATTTTCACTGGTCGGTGATGTGCCTGGGAGTTCACCATGTAAGAGCAACTTTAAGACAAAGTCCTTCATTCTCCACTGCCGATTACATGCTGCCTAAGGCTTTGCTATGCAGAAATTGCGAAGTCACCATTGGCTGGAAAAGAAATTCCCTAAAGACACTGAGCAGGGTATACATGAGCACAGGGCTCTGGATGCTCCAACACTCTTTCGGGTCTGCTCATAGCTCTTTCCCTTGTCCTGTAATAGTCCTGTGGTGGCTACCGATGTCTCCATTCTGCAAATAAGGATATTGAAACCCAGGGAAGTTAAATGTGTTCAGGTCAGTGGTCATGGCAGGGAGTTACCAGCACTTGGAGTGGGGAAGATGACCAAATCCCTTGAGGCCACTCTTGACTATTTCCCTGGCCCGAATACCCTGAGCACGTGTAGCTGCTATCTCCCCCAAATCTCTGTATTCCTTCTTCGTAATGCCTTACTATTTATTTGCATGATGATCTTGGAAAACAGAAATACCATATAGTAGAATGTAACATCTCCAACTGTTTCAGGTCTATTTGTGTTTCAAAGCCCAGGGCAATGCCACCTTCTCCAGGAAGACACCCAGGATTCCCCTGGCCGTCAGTCTCTCCTCTCTGGATGACAAGCGGCAGCACCTTGCTAGGGATGCTAGCACCCTTGCCCCAATCAGCCACTGCTCAGTGCTCAGTTCCATGCTTAAGGCATCAGGATGCCTTGAGAGCAGTGACCTGTTCTATTTGTTCATCGGTTTGTCCCAAGTACGTGCTCCGTAGTGTTTGTGCGCTTTCTGGCCCACCTCTAGCCATCCTCCAGGTGTGCCTGGGAGCTTCACTCATTCTGGGACATGGTCCTCTCATTTGACTGTTTCTGAGAATTACTTGGAGAATGTGTTTGAGAAACAGACTCCAGAGTCCCCATCTGTAGAGGTTCTGATCCAGCAGTTTTGGAACGTGACCTAGGAATCAGCATTTAAAAAATACCTGATGCAGATTGTTTTGGAACCACATCTTGGGAAAAATGGGTCTGAGATGTGGCGGCCAGTGAAATTAATGAATTCCCCTTTGTGGGAGTGGTCGCGATGGAGTCTGGGGCTGAGCTGATGCATAGGGAGGGAAACCGTTAGAACCAGGCTCAGAACTTACAAAGCATGCAGGCTGCGGGGACTCAACTCTGGCTGCAGATCAACACCGTGTGTGGGAGCTTTACCAAAGACCACTGCCAACCTCCCAGCCTACCTTTTCTGAAGCCATATCCCTCCCGCCTGGGCCCCAGGCACAGGTGTTGGTTTCTGACAAATGTCCAGGTGTTCTGGATTTGCAGTCGTCTGGGTTGAGAAGCGCTGAGCCCAGCCTCCTCTTGGCACACATGGGACAGTGGCCTTCTTGCAGAGAAGCCAGCCTGCACTGTGTGCATGGCTCCTACAGGCAGCCCGAAATGTATGGGACTGGGCTGGCCCCACTTTCCTTGCAGTTGTTCCCTGGGCATTCCAGTCTCGGGTGTAATTTCAGGACCTGCCTCCCAAAATAGACTATGAGCACTGGGAGGCTGGACTCTGAGGGCAATTTTTTGGCTTCCCCGTCTAAGGAACTCTGTTAATAGTAGACGCTACTATTGAATACTGCTCATTCTTTTGTTTTTATATTAATTAATTCATTAACTAAAAATACCGTGAGTGCCTGAGCCATGGTAGATAGTTTTGACTGATTATCTGTGTGAACGAGCTGCTTAATTTCCTACAGCATTGAATTGTCTGTACTTCTGTTCTGCCCTGCCCATTTTCCATTCTGTAATGTGATTATTTATATCCCTCTATTCATGCCTTTAGTTCATTGAACAAATATTTACTGAGTACCTACTACGTGCCTGGTGCTGTTCTAGGTACTGGGTTGCATCCAAGAACAAAACCAGATCCCTGCTGCTTTAAAGCTCAAACGTCTTATTTCCTTGAAGGCCGGATCTTCTGTGTCCCCACTTGGTGAATTTCTGCTCTGTGTCACCAGCCAGGAACCCAGAAGTCATTGCTGACACTTCCCTGTCCCTCCTCCTGTCAGGGCCTCTCTTCCTCCAGCCTCCCCCTCCCACCTCTTCGCTTCCCTATCTCCTGGGGGCCTCTAGGTTGTGGGCAGGAGTTGGGAGATCTTACAGAACTAGTTGGAGGTGGATTCCTGACTTCAAGGAGCACTCTTCACTCACCTGTGTAGGGAAGGTGGGCTGAAGACCCTGGACTCTCTGAACCTAGCTGTTTACACATTAGAAATGACCCTCTTAGAATACTGAAAATAGCTTTCTGTTTTCTTTTCTCTCTTTCCTTCTTTCTTTTCTTTTTCGAGATGGAATTTCACTCTTATTACCCAGGCTGGAATGCAATGGAATGATCTCAGCTCACTGCAACCTCTGCTTCCTGGGTTCAAGCGATTCTCCTGTCTCAGCCTCCCAAGCAGCTGGGATTACAGGCACCCGCCACACGCCCAGCTAATTTTTGTATTTTCAGTAGAGACAGGATTTCACCATGTTGCTCAGGCTGATCTCGAACTTCTGACCTCAGGCAATCCACCTGCCTTGGCCTCTCAAAGTGCTTGGATTATAGGCATGAGCCTCTGCATCCAGCCTGTTTTCTTTTTATAAATAAAATATGTACTTGCTGTTAAAAATGACAAACTACAGAAAGGCATGAGGCAAAAGTCAAAAATAGCCCCAAATCCTGCCACTTTGAATAAACTTGTTAACAATTTGACATGTTTTGTCCAAGATTCTTTTTTCCCTTTTTTTTTTTTTAATTTAGCTGGGCACAGTGGTGCGTGCCTGTAGTCCCAGCTACTCGGGAGGCTGAGGTGGGAGGATCGCTTGAGCCCAGGAGTTCTGGGCTGTAGTGCGCTAGGCTGATTGGGTGTCTGCACTAAGTTCGGCATCAATATGGTGACCTCCCGGGAGCAGAGGACCACCAGGTTGCCTAAGGAGGGGTGAACTGGCCCAGGTCGGAAACACGGAGCAGGTCAAAACTCCCGTGCTGATCCGTAGTGGGATTGTGCCTGTGAATAGCCACTGTACTCCAGCCTGGGCAACATAGCGAGATCTCGTCTCTAAAAAAAAAAAAAAAGATTTAGTTATGAAATGTAACGTACAAGCAAAGTACAGAAGTTATAACTATATGATTTAATACAGTGGTTCTCAACTGGGGGCATTTTTTTCCTCAGAGGACATTTGTCAGTATCTGGAGACATTTTGGGTTGTTGCCACAGGGGTCAGGGGCACAGGGTGTGTGTCTACAGGGTGGAGGCCAGGGATGCTGCTAGATATTCAACAGGGCAAGAGGAGGCCCCCCGCACCACCCACAGAGTTATTCAGCCCAAACAGTGATAGTGCTATGGTTGAGAATAAATGCGTGTGCAAAGAGAACACCGATGTAATATCACCCAGGTCAAGAAATAGCACCTGGCCAGCCCCATTTCTCTCTCCCCATTTCTCAGAAGCCCCCAGATCCTCTCTTTCTAGACGTAATCCCATCCTAGATTTGTTTCCCACATGTTTGCACATTTACTGAAAAATGAACCAGGGGGCCAGGCGCGGTGGCTGACACCTGTAATTCCAGCACTTTGGGAGGATGAGGCAGGCAGATTGCTTGAGGACAGGAGTTCGAGACCAGCCGACATGGTGAAACCCTGTCTCTACTAAATAATACAAAAATTAGCCAGGCGTGGTGGTGCGTGCCTGTAATCCCAGCTACTTAGGGGGCAGAGGCACGAGATTCGCTTGAACCCGGGAGGTGGAGGCTGCAGTGAGCCAAGATCTGGCTACTGCATTCCACCCTGGGTGACAGAATGAAACTTCGTCTCAAAAAATAAATTAATTAATTAAAAAAAAATCCAAGGGGCATTTCTTTCTATGTCAGTCAGTATTCTTCTATAAAACCTTTAAAAATGTCTGCATAGTATTTTATTATATGGGTACACCATCATTAATTTACTCAACCCCCTATTGATGAATATTAGGTTATATAAATGTTTATATTTATATCCAATGCTTATATTATACAGAAACTGTGAGGCATATTCTGGTAACTAAACCTTTGCCCACATATTTAATTATTTCCTTTGGGTAAATACTAGGAGATGAATAGCTATGTCAGAGGTTATAGACATATTTAACACTTTGCTGCATTTCCAAAACTGTTCTTAAAGTCTGTATCAACTTTATCCTCCTGTTGGCCAAGTATGAGGGGTTATTTTTCTAATAATCTTGTTTACACAAAGCATTGTCCTATAAGTCTTTGACACTTTCTTAAGTTTCAAATAGTGTTTGTGATACTTCATTGCATTTATTTATTTATTCTTACTGAATGACTTTTTAGTTTGCCCAGGGCGGGGCATGTTTGTCTTTTTCTTCATTAGTTGGAAGTGCTCTTTGTATATTGAGAATGTTAAAGTCATTTATGTTTCTAATATCTTCCCCAGTTCTGTTTGTTTTCTTAACTGGCAAGTAAAAATTGAATGTAAATACATTCCCCAGTTCGAATTGGCCTTCTGAGCTTAAAGACTACTCCTCTCAGTGCATTTCACCACAGCTCACTGACTTTTTGGCCACTTCTGTGCTTCCAGCTAGGGTTTAGAAAGATGAGGTGGAGGGTGGTTGAGGGGGAGAGGAGCAGTGCGCTGATGGTGGTAGGGGAGACAGCCGTCCAGTGCCTAGGGTGTCCAGGCCTGAGTACACCATGGCGGGGCAGGGGTCAGAACGACCAGTTTACCTGCGCTTTTTGTTTGGGGTGTCTGCACCAAGAGGTAATAACAGGTCTTCCTTCAGCCGAAGCTAGGGCTGTCTTTTCTCCTTTCACTGCTGCTGCCTTTGGGTTGTCTGCTGATTCTTTGAATTTCTGTCATTTTCTTGGTCTTAGGAGTATTCTAGTGGGGCCATCAAGAAACTGCCCTGCAAAAGCAAGCCCTCAATAAATATTTGGGGAATATTTGGAGAATAAGTGAGATGCTGCATCCAGGCTGCTGGAGGCTTCGAAGTGCCTGCAGCTTCTGAGAGTAACTCCTGATTCATGGGTAGATGCAGCTGTCTCTCTCACTGGGAGTCTGAGCCACTGCAACTCCCCTCCTTCTCTCTGTTCCCTCTCTAGGGGGGACATCCGAGCCTGGGAGACCTCTTCCGCTCCTCTTCCTTCCCATCCCCCAAGCTGAAACTGGCCAGTAGACCTCAAGCCCACTATATGTATCCACACCACTTCCCTCCTGGACTTAAAAAAAATTGTGATAAAAGGCACATAATATGAAATGCACAATCTTAGCCATTTTTAAGTATACAGTTCTGTGGCATTAATCATTGTGCAGTTATCACCATCTCCAGAACTTGTCATCCTCCCCAACCAAAACTGTATACCCATTGAACACTAAGTCCCCATTTCCTCCCTGAGCCCCTGGTAATCACGGTTCTACTTTCTGTCTTTATGATTTCGACTACTCTAGGTACCTCATATAAATGGAATCACACACTGTCTTTTGGTAACTGTCTGAATCATTCAGTCTAGAGGAACCCTCAGGGTTTCAGCATGAATCTTACTCATGCTGCTGGTCCCCAGTTCCACAGAGCAGTTTGGGAAGAGGGCATGGCTCCCTCTCCTCACCCCAGTGTGAACTGTGAGTTCTCCTGTATCTTAAACTTCTGTTAAATTACATGCATAAAGCCACGTCTCTCGAGGCCAAAATTAATGATCAGGAACAGGACAGGTCGAAAGCCATGATGAGGAACTATTTTCTTGTTTCCTAATTATCAATGTGCCTTCCCTTTTCTTGGTGTCTGTAAATCATGTGATTGTGCTGACTGAATGTTTTGTTTCTTTCTTGCTCCACTTTGGGGCTGCAGCACCCACGAGTGATCCCTTCCTTCACATTACCCAAAGGGTCCCAGAGTTGGCCCTTCTAACCAGGGCTTAGTGGAATCTCATTGAGGGCTTTTGTTCTCCTCATCTTCAGGGAAGGTAGGAAGTGGAAAATGTTTAAAAGATACTTAGCACAGGACTTGGTGCACAGATATCGCTCAGTTAAGGAGGATTGGAGCACCAGGAAATGAGTTTCTGAGTGTGCAACTCAGGAAAGGCTGCAGATGGAATTTTCCATGTTACTCCTGTAGGTCACAGGAAGCTGATCTGTGATAGGAGAGCAGAAGTGGACATGTAGCTTGCATCTCAGGCCCCCTCAGAATCCTGTGCAGCAGACACTTTTATTATGATCCATTGGTTGCTGAGGAGCAAGGCCTAGAGATTATGAGCCCTCCCTAAGGTCACACAGTAGTGGCTGTTCTTTGAGTGTCTCCAATGCCATGTGTCTGATTCCTGCTGGAGCCACACCAACATGGCCCACCAGAGAATTCAGAGTGTCTCAGCCAGGACCCTTCCCCCACATGACGCCTCCTTTCATCCTCCTTCTGCTGACACACAGTCACACCATGAATTAAGTTTGGGGCATTCCCAAAACAGTGCTTTTATCCTCTCGTGAGGAAGCCAACTTGCAGTCAACATGGAAAGAAAAGGACCCATTCATTCAACTCCCGATTACTGGCCACCTCGCTAGGGACTAGGGTTACTGTTACTGTTAATAACACGAGTAAGGCATGGTGCTTGCTGCTGGAAACTCCCCACCTAGTTGGGGGGTTAGAACTAGAAGCATGCTGCTACACTGCTGTTCTGCACATGTGGTCATAGCTTGGTTAGGGAGCACTAAAGACAGGCCAGTTACCTCTTTTGAGAGAGTCAGGGGAGTCTTACCAGAGGAGAGACAACCATGCTGGGTATTGAAGAGTCAGTAGGAGTTCACTAGATGCATCCGAGTGGGCACAGATGGGAGGGCAGGGGAAGGAAACTCGTGTAATCAGCATACTATGTGGCAAGCACCTCAATGTTCTAGCTCGGTAATTTTCACAACAATCCCTTATAAGGTAAGTATTATTATGATGAAATTGAGGCAGACATGTTAAATGAATTTCCCAAGAGATTATTTTATTTTAGATGGAGTTTTGCTCTTATTACCCAGACTGGAGTGCAATGGCACGACCTTGGCTCACCGCAACCTCCACCTCCTGGGTTTAAGCATTTCTTCTGCTTCAGCCTCCCAAGTACCTGGGATTATAGTCACCCACCACTGTGTCTGGCTGATTTTTTTGTATTTTTAGTAAAGACAAGATTTCTCCATGTTGGTCAGGCTGATCTCAAATTCCTGACCTCAGGTGATCTGCCCACCTTGGCCTCCCAAAGTGCTGGGATTATAGGTGTGAGCCACCGTGCCTGGCCAGTTATTTTATTTTTTAGAGACAGGGTCATGCTTGTTGTCTAGGCTGGAGTGCAGCGGTACAATCACAGCTCACTGCAACCTCAAACTCCTGGTCTCAAGCAATCCTCCCACCTCAGCATCTCGAGTAGCTGGGACCACAGGCACATATACCACTACACCCGGCTAACTTTTTAAATTTTTTGTTGAGATGGGGCCCCACTGTGTTGCCCAGGTTAGTCTTGAATTCCTGGCCTCAGGTGATCCTCCAGTTTCAGCCTCCCAAACTACTGGGATTACAAGTGTGAGCCACCTCACAGGCCTCTAAGAAGTTCTTAAAATGCCGTACATGGAACCTGAGGGGATCCTCAAGACTCTGTGCAGGTCAGAAGGTCAAAACTCTCTTCACAGCAACATGAAGAGGCTATCTGCCTTTTTCACTGTGGGGACATTTGTACTGATGGTACAACAGCAATGGCAGGTAATGCTACTGGCACCTTAACTCTAACCAAGGCCTTGGCAGTCCGGGCACAGTGGTTCACGCCTGTAATCCCAGCACTTGGGAGGCTAATGTGGGCAGACCACCTGAGGTCAGGAGTTTGAGACCAGCTTGGCCAACATGGTAAAACTCTATCTCTACTAAAAATACAAAAGTTAGCCAAGTTAGGTGGTGGGCACCTGTAGTCCCAGCTACTCGGGAGGCTGAGCCATGAGAATCGCTTGAATCTGGGAAGTAGAGGTTGCAGTGAGCTGAGATTGCACCACTGTGCTCCAGCCTGGGCCACTGGAACGAGACTCTGTCTCAAGAAAAAAAGGCCTTGGTACGAAATCGTGCTTCTTGTGTTTTTTAGATTGCATGCGCTCGCAGTTAAAAATAAAAAGGCAGTTTCATTTAAGAGTGTCTTTGATGAAGTAGTAAAAGGATTAGTTTGAATCCTCCTGTACACATGTGGAGAATGTCCTGTACGAGGAAATGAGAAGAAGGAGAGAGCACCTTTGCTGCATATCACAAAATCATGATCGTCTCCAGGAAGGGCACAGGAGTCACTGTTGGAGTGACAAACTGAACTAGCCACTTTTTTCCCCCATGGAATACTGTTTTTACTTTAAAGAATGACTGACAAACTATAGTTATTTGGACCTGGGCATTTGGCAGATATTTTCTGAAAAGTGAAAGAGTGAGCCTGCCATTTCAAGGAAAACAGCTTGAAACATCACTTGTTGCCAATCAAAAAATTTGAGCTTTCAGGCAGAAATTGGAGTTTTAGAAAACTTTTAGAAGTAACTTCCAGCTTCCCAGTACTGAGAGTGTTACCTCCCAAAAAGCCAAAATTTGTTCACATGGTGAGTAACAAACGATTCTCCATGAGAATGCAGGTTTTGAACAACAGGAATTTTATTACTTGTCACAAGCAAGAGCACCAGGACAAAGCAGTGTCTCCCGAGGGAAAGTGACAGGAGAGTTTTATGGGGCAATGGAGAAGGAAGAGTGTGCATCCTCGCACGTAGAGGAGGGGTCCCTGTGGCACAGATGCAGTGAGTCATGGTGCCAGCATACAGGTTGCATGCTATGGTAATGAAGCTACCGGTCTCCCGGGGTGCAGGCTTTAAACATGGTCATGAGGAAAGTTCACTGGGGTTTATCTATAAGTTGCCGGGGACTGTCAGAAACTGGTTTTAGCCCACTAGGTGACCGCCTACTATACAGAGCTTGAAAAAAACAGGCTGTAAGACAGAAAGCTGTGAAGCAGGCAGATTGCTCAATCTTCCTACCTGTTTACTGAAGGCTGATGTTGACATTAATGAAGGAGTGCAATTTTTTGGTAGGGCATAGTGAAATATGTCAACATTTGAAAGATCTACATCACTGATTGAACAAAAATTTTCCAAATGACCAATGCAGCTATTACAGAATCATACGTGGGCGAATGATTCATTCAACGTGCAAGATAGAACAATGAATTTTAATGTAGCAGAGAACAAAATGTTCGTTGATCTGGTTTCAGATTTCACATTGCAACTTACTGTTAAGAAGTTAAGAACTACGACTTGTTGAATTTTGATGTAGTATCAAAGAAGGATATTCACAATTATCTGTAAGTGTATTAAAATATGCCTTCCTTTCCAACTACATATCTGGCCAGATTTTCTTCATAGACATCAACCAAAATGAGGAGTCTCACCAGTTTGAATGCTGAAGTATTAATAGATAGGAGAAACCAGCCAGGCATCAAAGAGATTTGCAAAAATCTAAAAGCGCCACTTCTCCTTTTCTGGGAATTTATAGTTTTTTTTTTTTGCTTGTTATAGATGTGCCACTTATATTAATATTTATTGGGCTTATTACTGTGATTTTAAAATTAATTACTAAATCATTATTTTTAAATGCTTCAGTTATAATTCCTAATGTAAAAATTCATAGATACAGGCCACCTAAATAAAAGCGCTTTGGCATCCCTCAATAATGTTTAAGGGTGACATTCTGTAACCAAAATTTGAACTGCTGCCCCAAAGACTCACAGAAGATAAGTGTTCTGTAGTGGTCTGTGATGTCAAATTTCATGATTTTTTCCATGATCAGTGATTTGTGGCAGGGGAGGGAGTTTGGGAGCTCACTCTCTCCCTGGGGGGAGGTTTATCACAATCTCTGGGGGAGTCACTAGACTGAGCAAATATTTACAAGATAACTGCCTTAGAATCTCCCCAGCCCCTCTCTGCCTCCCTCCCTCAGATGGTCTGTCCTTTGCTCCCTCGCACACATGCTCTCTCTCTGTCTCTGGCTCTCTGTCTCTGGCTCTCTGTCTCTGGCTCTCTCTCTCTCCCCACTCTTCTTCAAATCCTCCCTCACCCCTTGCCTGCCTCCTCAACCCCCTCTGCTTCCCTCCTCCTCTTCCCCAGGCTCTGAACCTGGCAGGGCGGGGGCCGACCACACAGGAGGCTGCACCTCTCCGGGCTGGATGGACACTGATGTGCTTGGCTCTAAAGCCTACTGGGGTTCCTGGGAGATGTTGTCAGAGGCTCGAGGGGCTTTCATGGTCCAGGCAGGACTCTCTGAAAGCTGAGCCATCCAGCTGGAGACCAAAGGCTTCTCACTGAGTCTTGCACAGTTCGGGTGGAATGAGGTGATCTTTAAGAGCCAACCCAAATACAAGCTCTGCGTCGGGCTGAACCGGTTGAATTGTCTGTTGGGTGCCCCATCGTTTCTGTTCCTGATGCTTACTGGAAAAGTCAGACAGAGTTAGCCCGGCCCCAGGTCACTGCAGAACAAGGCTTCATTAAACACCGTATCTTCTTCTTCGGGACCTTCAATACTCTTTTTCTGTGGATCAGTGTCTTCACGGAAGATGTGGGCTGGATTTAGTGGGAGCCCCTCACTCTGACCTGTGAGTTCATGTGGTGGGCCCTCAAGCAGGGAGCGCCGAAGCTCTGTCTACATTCCTTGTTTTGTGGATCATTCAGAGAGAGAAATGCACTTGCCAGCCCAGTAAAGGACCAGGGGCTGCAGTGCCTGCCTGTTTATCCCAGCCTATGGCTCTTCTATGGAAACAACCTCCCTGCTCACAGCTGTAGAGCCTGCCCTAGGAGGGGTCTCCTTGTGCATCTCCCTCGCCACCTTTCCTTCAAGCCTCACCTTCCCCACTGCACTGGGGACGTGTACTCACTCGCTCCTTCATGCCCATTGCTCCAGAGGAAGGGCTTCTGCCGTCCATCGTCTGGGGCACTGTGGGTCAGCTCTCAGTCATCAGAGTGTTAGTTCTTCTTGTTGTCTACCCCAAAGCCATTCTGCATTCCCTCAGCCAGCCCTCCCAGCCACACAGAGCTTCCTTGGGACAGCTTGCCTCAGACAGTCCCCTTCAAGGCCTTGGAGGGTGCAGTGGATTTTGTTTTAATGGAAGTAAAATTTGCATATCATTAAATTCCCCATTTTAACCACTTAAACATATGTAATGTATATGATTTTAGGTTGCAATGTTGTACAACCATAATCTAATTCCAGAACATTTTTATCACCTCAAAAAGAAACCCCACACCCATTAATCAATCACACCCATTCCCATCTGCCCTTTCCCTCCTCTTAGCCCCTGGAAACAACGAATCTGCTTTCTATCTCTCTGGATTTGCCTATCCTGGACATTTCTTATGGATGGAATCATATAATTTCTGGATGTAGATGTTGTTCAAAAGAGAAATGAAATGCTTTCTAGGAAGATTGTTCATTTTTAGAATTAGAAGGCTGGATGTGGTAGCTCACACTTGCAATCCCAGCACTTTGGGAGGCCAAGGTGGGAGGATCCCTTGAGGCCAGGAGTTTGAGACCAGACTGGGCAATGTAGCGAGACTACCATCTATACACACACACACACACACACACACACACACATGCACGCACACACACACCCCAGCTGGATCTAGTGGTGTGTGGCTGTGGTCCCATCTACTCAAGAGACTGAGGTGAGAGGACAGCTTGATCCCAGGAGTTTGAGGCTGCAGTGAGCTATGATCTCACCATCGCACTCCAGCCTGGGCAACGGAGTGAGATGCTGTCTCTAAAAAAAACTAGAATCAGAAATTTTATAATTAAAAAATATTTAAAAAGTCAGAAATAACAATAACAAACTCATTAAGGAGAGTCAGCCTGGGTACTTTCTTTTGAAAGCACGTTTCTGATGTCCCAGAGCTGAGAGGGAGAAGCCATGTGGTTGGCATTGGGCATTCACTGCAGACTGGTAGGATTATCGGGGAATCTGTGGTTTTGTAAGGTTTCCCTTGGTGACCAGGCTGAAGGATGGGTCTCAGGAGCTGAACCTAACTCAGTGGAAGGTGCAGGTGGGGTGTGTATCTTCACTCTCCCTCTTGTGTCTCTTGTAGGTGTGAAGAAGAGAACTAAAGTCATCAAGAACAGCGTGAACCCTGTGTGGAATGAGGTATGTTTTTCACCTTCCTTCCTTTTCTCTCTCTCTGCTGCTGTTGGGTCTTCAGGGACAAGTTAGGGGGCTTGTGGGGGAGGTGCCTTCTCAACACTGTCCTTGAGGTGGGGAGGGGCTGGTGGTCCAGCCTGCCAACAAAATCCTTCAGGCTCTGGGAACCTGGGAGGAGGGTTGGTGGTCTGGCCTACTAGGTAGATGGCGAGGAGCAAGACATTTGTCTCTGTTTTCCCCAGCTCTGGCCAGCCAGGTAAAGGGTGCTCAGGGGCTCTCTTGCCTGCCTGTTTCTCTCACACAGGCCGTCCATTTTCCCTGCCCAAAGCTCACCTTCTCCCCACAGCCCTCCTGGTGAGGCAGGTCCTCCTCTGGCTCCCACTGGCCTCTGTGTCCTCAAACAGCTCCCTGCATACATGGCTCCCAGGTGGTCCTTTGGGAGCCTTGCTGCCTTGTGTGGATGAGGTTTGATGCACACAGGAGCCTTTGCTCTGAGGAGGGTCATGGGGGCTTAGTCAACATGGCACTAACTCGTGCTACCCATTGGGTCCTGGCTCCTGGATGAACACAATAATCTTGGTCCTTGAGGATGCTTCAGGGTCACCTGGTGCTTTCCCAGCCACACTCCTGGCTTGGCTTCCTGGGGATGGGTTGAAATTTAGTTGAGAGAGGGGGCTGTGAGAGCCTACCCTCCTCTCTTCTGCTGCCTTCAGCTCTCACTGTCACCTCTGAAGTTCTGGAGCTGTGGTCTTCATCCATCCATCCATCCATCCATCCATCCATCCATCCTTCCTTCCTTCCATCCATCCATCCATCCATCCAGCCATCCTTCCTTCCTTTCCATCCATCCATCGATCCATCTGCCTATCCACTAGAATCATTCATGGATGCCTACTCAGTGCCCTGGGGGCACGAAGGTGTACCAGATACAGTCTCTTCTTCTGGAGGGCCATAGGTTAAGATGCCTTTTCTCTTTTTCTTCCAGGGCTTTGAATGGGACCTCAAGGGCATCCCCCTGGACCAGAGCTCTGAGCTTCATGTGGTGGTCAAAGACCATGAGACGATGGGGAGGAACAGGTGAGGTGGCCAGAGAGGGGTGCTCCATGGCTTGAAGGTGCAGGTAGGATTGTGGAGGATTCGGCCTGCAGAAGCCAGGTCCCAGGGAACTGGGGTTTCAATTAGCATTTATCAATGCTGGCCCGGTGATGGATGCTGGGAGAATCTGGCTGTGGCTTCAGGAACTCAGCCATGGGTACGGCTGAGCTGCCAGGCTGCAGGGGAGGGAAGATGGGCTGGGATCAGGTGTCCACGCATTTGCACAGACACTGTTTGCCTCAGGGAGCAGGAAGACTCGCTGCCTGCTGCTCCAGCCCAGAGGCTTCCAGAGGTGGGCTCTCTCTCCTGGCCCAGCCGAGGCTGGTGAGGGCAGAGCCCCCCTCCAGGAGGTAGGCAGGCAAAGTGAAGCTGCAGCTAGCAGGGAGCTTTCCAGGAAGCCTTATGGAAGCGGCAGGACTAGAGGTGAGATTTGTGGTTTAGGAATCAGACAGTAGTAATGGGTAACCTGGCTTGGGCACCTCCCCGGGCGGGGTTTCTGCTGAGTTTTTCATATACCTAGTGGCTGGGTTTCCTGTCAGGGGGAATAGCAGGAGCAAAGTTGTGGCAAAAGCAGGCTCCCGCTAGGCAGGCGATGAATCCCTCCTCTTGCCATTGAGCTCCTGGGCCTTGTAAACGGAGGCGGCGGGGTGGACAGGTTCAACCCAACCTGCAGACAGGTGGGCCTTGGACTGGGGCTGTGGGCGGACTGGGAGACACGGCACATGAAACTGCCCGTGATGAGCCTTGAATGTCCGGGTGGGAGTGCGGTGGTCCCTGCTGGGCATGAGAGGAGGCAGCTGTGTTAGATGCCAGCAGGAGTAGGGTCATGCTCCAAGCACCATTTACAGAGATCGAGGCCCAAGCACCAGGCATGGGCTTTCTGTTTTGTGACCTGCTTACAGGGGAGCCTTTGTTTGGGAACTGGGTCAGCGGCGGAGTCTGAGGCCTGGAAGCCTGGCAGTGTTGCCCTGGGGTGGGGCAGGAGGGACAGGGGAGGAGGAGAATTCAGGAACCTAGGGAAGGCCAATCAGGGTCTTGGGCTGCAAAACACCTGAAAAATGTGAAGTGTTAGAAACTCAGAAAAAAACCCAACTGCCACCTTCTCTCTGTGGCTGTGCTGGCTGTGGATGTGCGGTGTGGGGAGGGTGGGGCGCTTTCGCTGGGCCCCTCAAAGATGCGGCTGCAAGGTGTGGGGCCCAGGCCTGTGGTCCAGGCCATCTTGGGCCCATCTCTTCCGCTGCTGACCTCAGTCATCTCCACCTGCACGGGGTTGGGGGGTGGGGGGCGGGGCAACCTTCCAACACAGACACCGTGGAAGGCAAGGCAGCCGCTGACAAGCATGAATGGTGGACGCGCGGATCAGGGAGGGAGCCCGGACAGCGGCAGTCCTCTGAGGCTTCCTGGAGGAGAGGCCACTCAGACCGACTGCCAGGCAGGGGCAGGCTTTGAAAAGGTGAGAGGGGTGGGTATTCCAGTGTGTGGATGTGGCGGGCAGGGGGGCTCAGACTTACAGGTGGGACTCAGTCCCACCACACATGCAGCCCTGGGAGAGGTGGGCGGTGGGGAAGAATTAAGAAGGGGGCCTCTAATGGCAGGCTGAGGAGAGCAACAGCAAAATCACACAACTGGCACTTGCCAAAAGTTTGGCCGGGTGTCTGGCCCTGTGCTGTCTTGTATACAAGACCTTTTCTCATCAGTTAGGTACAACTATTTTAACTGTCACTGCTACAGATGGGGAAACTGAGCATCTGAGAGATTGGGCAACTTTCTTGAAGGCTAGGGATGGCAGAGCTGTGATTGAAGGGCGGGTTTTTGGGACATGCTCATATGATGTTCATAATCACTGACCCCCTGTGCTTCTCAGAGGCTCCTGTAAGCCCCGGGGTGGTGGTGTTCCCTTCTGGAAAGTTCAGTTCCCCTGACAATGCTGGAGTTGACAGAGTTTAGAGGGTCAAAGGCAGGACAGTAAGGTTACTGCAGGCCATGCGGAGGAAGCAGATGTTTCATTTTCATTATTTTATCCAGTATTTTTAAAGGCTCTGTGGAGAGATTTCCTTTTTTTTGAGATGAAGTCTTGCCCTGTGACCCAGGCTGGAGTGCAGTAGTGCGATCTCTGCTCACTGCAACCTCCACCTCCAAGGTTCAAGTGATTCTCCTGCCTCAGGCTCCCGAGTAGCTGGGATTATAGGTACCCACCACTACGCCTGGCTAATTTTTGTATTTTAGTAGAGACAGGGTTCCACCATGTTGGCCAGGCTGATCTCTAACTCCTGATCTCAGGTGATCTGCCTGCCTCAGCCTCAGAGTGTTGAGATTACAAGTGTGAGCTAGAGATTTCCTTTTTAAAAACTTTTAAAATTATTATGGTTAGATAATAGTTATATATATCTATGGGGTACACACGATGTTTGGATACAGGCATAATGGATAATGATCCAGTAAAGGTAATTGGAGTATCCATCACCACAAACATTTGTCATTTCTTGTGTTAGCAACATTCCAATTCTACTCTTTTAGTTGTTTGAAAATATACAATAGATTATTGTTGTCTGTAGTCACCCTATTGTGCCAGGGAGTACTAGATCTCATTCATTCCATCTAACTGTGTTTTTGTACTCATTAACCACCTTGCTGCGTCCCCCTCTCCCTGCTACCCTTCCCAGCCTCTGGATTCTACTCTATCTCCATAAATTCACTTTTTTTAAAAAAAATTAGCCCTCTGTAGGGAGATTTCTAAGACCACAAAGGCAACATGAGAGCTGTGAACATGTTTTTGATCAATTCAAGGGGGAGGCTAGCCCTCAGGGTGACAGTAGATGAGGGCCACACATGGGCTGTTCCGGCCCTGTGGGACATATGTCATATGGGGAATGGGATGCTTCGAACCTTGGGGCCCTCCCTTTGGCTCCTGTGGGTGCCCTCTAGCTCCTAGGGGCAGCTGGCTCCCTAAAAACCAGTGCTCCATGTGAGCAGTTCACTGCAGGGCCATGTGCCAGAAATCAGGTCCTCAAACATCAGTTTGCAGGACAGTTCACCAACCTCACCAATTTACCAGAAACACTTTTCTTATAACATTTAAATGTAACTTTTGATTTTTCCAAACATTTATCTCAGTTTCAGATTTATAGCAATTAAAAATTATCTTAGTTATAATTAACTAGATTTAAATGTGCACCTACATTCATGAACACTTGAGGACTCTCAGAATATGTCAAAATAACACTGTCATGGGAGGAAATGATAGAATTTTGGCTTCCTGGCCAGGTGTGGTGGCTCACACCTGTAATCCCAGCACTTTGGGAGGCTGAGGCCAGTAGATCACATGAAGTCAGGAGTTCGAGACCAGCCTGGCCAGCATAGTGAAACCCCTCTCTACTCAAGATAAAAAAATTAGCTGGGGGTTGTGGTGGGTGCCTGTAATCCCAGCTACTCTGGAAGCTGAGACAGGAGAATCGCTTGAACCCAGGAAGTGGAGGTTGCAGTGAGCCGAGATCACTGGCTTTGTACCAGGAGAACATGGGATGTGGGGCCTCCTCAGCCATTTGCAGGCAGGTGCAATGCCTTGGGGAAGGGAGCGCAGGCACCTGCAAGGTAATTCTGTCACCCCCACCCCGTGATCAGATGGCAAAGTCCTTCCACTCTTCACATGCATATGAGAAAACAACCAAAGACAAGAAGCAATACAAATTCTAAAAGTGCAAAAAGAAAACCATACCAGAGAGTGACAGGAACAACCACGTGACATTTTAAATGTTGAAAGAAAAGGAAAAACCTTCAGGGAATCCAGTTCAATGAGCATTTTATTTATTTATTTATTTATTTAATTTTATTTTTGAGATGGAGTCTTACTCTGTCGCCCAGGCTGGAGTGCAGTGGTACGATCTTGGCTCACTGCAACCTCCGCCTCCTGGGTTCAAGTGATTCTCCCATTTGAACCTCCCAAAGTGCTGGGATTACAGGTGTGAGCCACTGCACCCAGCCCTTCAATGAGCATTTTAAGTTGAAGACCTTCTCACTGCCCCCCAGTCCTGCCTGTTGGGTCAGGAAGCAAACAGGGACTCAAGTGTTAGGTGGCTGTGCCTTGAAACTGTCAGGCCTCTCCAGTTGGTGGGTTCCAGTGAGGGTTGATTCCTGGAGTCATCATGCAGCCACCGCTTTCGTTTGTGGGAGTCCGGGGCGTGTCTTCTGTGAGCTCATCTGCTGTCCTCCCTCGTCCTCTTCCAAGTGAGGGGATCACAGCCCTCTGAATCCGTTAATCCTTCAGTCCCCCTCCATCTCGCCTCCCCTCCCTTTTCCCAACTGCCACCCTCTGGCTCGCTCTGCTTCTGGATTTCCCCTCAAGCCTCCCTCATGCTTTACAGCATCGCACTCACACCTCTGTCTCTGCATCTCCTGCTTTGCTTCTTTCCCTTCCTGTACCCCTCCTTTTATTCTTCCTCTTCTCCTTCTCTTCCCTCTCCTCCATCCTCACCATCCTCACTGCCAGTGTCCTCTCTTTTCCTATGGCTCCTGGGGCATTTCTGGGTTTTCCCTGATGATCACTGGCAGTTTAGGGGTGCCCTTGTTAAACCAGACTGGTCTGCTGGCCAAGAGTGGAATCTGGGAAAACCGTTCATGCCTCGGGAAGGGAATCTCCATCTGGGAACTGTCTCCAGTGTGCTCAGAACCCCATTAACCCATGAGAGGGGCAGCCCTAAGCCCGAGGACCCCTGAACCAACTTCAGGGATGGATCGACTTTATCTGGCTAAAATCAGGTTTCAAATGTACATAAAAGGAAGCTCCACTCCTTATTCTGGAAGACACTTAGGCAAACCTAGCGGGAGGTCCTGGGATCCTGTTCCAGGCTGCGCTTGACAATTTCCTGTTTACTGGGGGCTTCTCAGAGAGAAGCTGAAGGGGAGATTGTCCAGCTCCCTGACCAGGTGTTTTGGCCCCTGGGATGTTCAGCCCAGGGGTTCCCAATTCAGGTCACACAATAGAATTACCTGGGCAGCTTTTACACACACCCATGCCTGGGCCCTGGCCGAGGTTCTGATTTAATTGGTTTAGGGGAGAGTCTAAGCAGCATCACCCGCTCTCCAGGTGGTGGTGTTTTCGCTGGGCAGCCTGGTCTGAGAGCCACTGACCTGGACTCTAGACCAGCGCTGCCCACTAGAACTTTCTGAGATAATGGAAATCTTGTCTCTCTGTTGACTGGTGTGACTGAGAAATCGAATCTTAACTTGTATTTAATATTAATGACTGAGATTTAATTGACTACATGTGGCTAGTGGCTACCATGTTGGGCAGAGCTTTAGATTTTTAGAACAGTGTTTCTACCCTGGCTGCATCTAAAAATGACCTGGGAGCTTAAAAAAAAAATGTCTGAACTCCGCACCAAACTGATTTAGTAAGAACTTCTGGAGAGGGCTGCATGAGTCAGCACTTTTGGAAACCACCTAGGATAGCTGAGCGGGGGGTGGGCAGTGTGCACTCAGGGTGGAGAACTCACTGTGTTAGAGAGATGCTGGCACTTTTTTTGTTGTTGTTTAGACAGAGTCTTGCTCTGTTGCCCAGGATGGAATGCAGTGGCATGATCTTGGGTCACTGCAACCTCTGCCTCATGGCTTCAAGTGATTCTCCTGTCTCAACCTCCCGAGTAGCTGGGATTACAGGCACCTGCCATCTCACCAGCTAATTTTCGTATTTGTAGTAGAGACAGGGTTTCGCCATGTTGGTCAGTCTGGTCTCGAACTCCTGACCTCATGTGATCCGCCTACCTTGGCTTCCCAAAGTGTTGGGATTACAGGCGTGAGCCACTGCATCTGGTCTAATGCTGGCACTTCTGAAAGAAATTGCTCTCAATTTTTCCACGGATTAGCCAAGAAATAAATAGAAATGGTCTTTCTTGTAATTGTTTATGTATATAATTATTGGCAAAATAATCACCATCAATAATAATGGCTGAAATTGCACATGGTAAAATTGTTAAAGAACCAAAAAACAGAAGAATCCAGCTGGTAACCACAAACACTGACCTGAGAAACTGGACTTAGTAGAAATAATTCCATAAAAGAAAACTCAAAATGGCAAGGAACATTTGATAAAATTTGATGTCAACCAAAAAATAATTAAAAAAATCTGTAAGCCAAATTTGTATTGGGAAATTTAAACAGAGATTAATTGTTCCCAATGAAAAGAATTTGGTAAAATGAAAATAAAGATGGCAAAAAAGAAAAACACTTTAATTGCTCTGTATGCAAAACGTATCAACATTAAACTGGCTTCACTTAATTTGTTCTGAAAAAATGCCTTCTCAGTGGAAATTAATTACTGTAGGTGTATTTTATATTTAAATGTTTGGTAAATATGAACATAGAAGCAAAAATCTCCATGGGGTCAAAACATCCACCTGGCACAGCACCAGGGTCAAAATGATGCTCACCTTGACCGTGGTGACTCATCAACCTCAGGCCTAACCGGGCCCCAAGACAGAGACCTAGATGCAACAAGGAAACATACAAACACTCTGTTAAATGAGGTGTTCTCAAATACCACAGGTGACACCTTATATTAAAGCATAAAGCATCAATCATCGTTTCTCTGAGATACAAACTTGAGTGGGCTCCCTGTGTTTTTCCTGGTCACTCTACCCTCCAGCCTGACCACGCTCCCAGCCTACCTGCTTTAATCAAGTGGTACAGGAGGAGGTCTAGTCAGGAGGCACAGGATTGCCTTTAAAGAAGCTCTCTTGGCTGGGTGTGGTGGCTCACACCTGTAATCCCAGCACTTTGGGAGGCCAGGGTTGGTGGATCACAAGGTCAAGAGATTGAGACCATGCTGGCCAACATGGTGAAACCTCATCTCTACTAAAAATACAAAAATTAGCTGGGAGTGGTGGCGCGTGCCTGTAATCCCAGCTACTTGGGAGGCTGATGCATGAGAATTACTTGAACCGGATAGGTGGAGATTGCAGTGAGCCAAGATGGCGCCGCTGCATTCCAGTATGGGCAACAGAGCAAGACTTTGTCTAAAAAAAAAAGAAGCTCTCTTTTAGGTGGTCACAGTGGCATTTTCTTTGGAATAGTGTGATTTGCTCTGTACCTTTTAGTGATCTGGTGACTCTGCAAAGTGGGCACTGAGGGGCCTCTCACCTGCACACAGATGCCTTTCTGTTCACCCTTCCCCAAGGTCTGAGCATGAATCACGGTACCTGCAACTGGCAGGGAGCCCAGGAGACAGCCCGAGAACCTTCCTGAGCACCAATGCTCCTTCTCTTCCTTCCTCCTTCAGCTGCTCCTCCCCCCACGCCCACATTGAGCTGGGTGACCTAGCCCGGTGCAATAAGCATGGACTTTGAGAAAAGCCAGGGTCTAGTTGCAACACTGTGTGGCCTTGGGCAAGTCACTACACTCCACGAGCCTTGCTTCCTTCCGTTCTTAGGGAGTATTGAATCAAGGGACCTGCCACAGTGGGATGCTCCCTAAATGAATGTTAGTTCTGCTCTGCTGCCTTGCCCCTACCCCGTGTGCGTCCTTCTGCTGCCACCACTGCTCAAGTCCCACTGACCCAGCCCTCTCCTGCCAAATGCTGCTCTCAGCCAGCTATTGGTTGAAAAAGCTCCAAATTATACGAATGCGTAGGTGGCAGCCTGTGGCTTCATGGTTCGCGCTATTTTAGGAATTGGGAGATGGGCTTTATGGCCCAGACTCTGCTTAGAATAAAGGGAAGTGTTAGTGGTAGGTGTCCAGCCATTACAGTAGGTTATGAGGAGGTATTTTAGGAATGGTGTGTCTTCCTGACATAGGACCATCTCTGAGCCTGGCCTTGGTGCCACTGGGGCAGAGGTGAGGGTGGCCTGATGCATCCGGTGGCAATGAGCTTCATCTGTTGAGGGAATGTGGAGGTTTCCAGGAACATGCTCTTAGTTCTTCAGGGTGGCCATGCATGGGAGATGACAGAGGCACCTGGGGAGGGGGCCTGGCCAGTTGGGGCCTGTCGCCCACACCTGGAGTGTGCTGATGGGATTGAGGGGCTCTGTACTGGGAGGAGCAGGTATTCTAATTCCCCAGGCCATCCCTCAGAGCTCGGCAGGGCAGGGGACGTGGAATGAGAATGAGGGCCAGGGGCTTTGCTCAGGGACCCCACTGTCAGCAGAGCCCTGTCCTGGCACTGTCTGCCACCTGGACCTCTCTGAACCTGTTTCCTCAACAAGACAATGGCAAAAGCAGTCCCTATGTTGCAAAGGTGTTGTGAAATTTAAATAATATAATGCGTGTGTGTCAAATGCCTGCTCAGTGCTTGGAATACTGAAGGTGCAGTATATGGGGGCTGTTGGGAGCAGGATCTATATAGATGCACTCGCGTAAACCACACGAACACGTGAACACTCTGTGCCTGCCCTGGATGGACATACATTAGTGCCTGAGTGTGCACTAACGTAGCATACATATGCGTACAAGCATTCTTTTATTTAAAACAATGAAAAAATGCCACAAAAGTCTAAAATACCTAAGTAATTTTTATAAGTATAGAAATGAGCTCCATTCTTAAAGAGTTATAAAGGAAAAAGTCCAAGTTCTCCTACCTTCTACCCATGCATTTCTCCTCTTTTCTCCAAAGGTGCCCATTGTCGACGATTTTGTGCATATCTTTCTTTTTTTAGTTTTTTTTGGAGATGGAGTGTCACTTTTGTTGCCCAGGCTGGAGTGCAGTGGCTCAATCTCAGCTCACTGCAACCTCCTCCTCCCAGGTTCAAGCTATTCTCCTGTCTCAGCTTCTGGAGTAGCTGGGATTACAGGTGCCTGCCATCACTCACGCCCAGCTGATTTTTGTATTTGTAGTAGAGACGGGGTTTCACCATGTTTGCCAGGCTGGTCTCAAACTCCTGATCTCAGGTCATCCACCTGCCTTGGCCTCCCAAAGTGCTGGGATTACAGGCGAGAGCCACTGCGCACGGCCTGGTGCATATCTTTCTTGGCTTTTCCTACGTTATCTACAGGCATCTGTTTATACACGTGCATATATATCTACTTATACGAAAATGGAATTATGCTATATGTATTGGTCCACACTTTGCTTTTATCGCTTCATAACTGACTCTTTCCCAGATCAGTCCATCACATTTTTAAATGGTTGTGTGGTATTCCGCAGTATGTGTGCATCATAATTTACCCTACTGTACTCTCATTGACTGATACTTAGTTTCTTCCCAATGTCTTGCTCTCGAATGATTATCCGGTGAACATCTTTATCCAAATATTTTTATGTTCTTATGCTATTTTTTCTTTAGGATACGTCATTAGAAGTGGGATTACTAGATCAAAAGGTATAAGCAAGTAACATTTTTGTAGATTTTGCCAAATTGCTTTTCAAAAATGTTGTCCTAACTAATGTCCACCAACAATGCAATAAAGTGCCTGCCAATTTATTTTTGCTAGTATGAGGGACCAAAAATAGTATCTTGTAATTTGCATTTCCAAGCTGCGCATCTCTTCTGTGCTGATTGCCATTTCTGTTTCTTCTTTTGTGATTGCCAGTCCTTACATTTTGGGTTGCTTGTCTTTTTCTTTTTAATCACGATAATCTCCTATGTTTGGAATATTATTAGGAATACTAACCCTACGTCTGTTCTATCTGTAGAGAACTTATGTCTCTCTGCTTGTCACCTGTCAGCTGCACACTCACACAGCAACAGGCATTTACCCAGATGTGTGTGTGTGTGCACACAGACCTTCAGGGAACACGTGCAGGTTTGTTACATTAAACTTGTGTCGTGGGGGTGTGTTGTATAGATTATTTCATCACCCAGGTATTAAGCCTAGTAGCCATTATTTTTTCTGATCCTCTCCCTTTTCCCACCCTCCACCCTCTGAACTGTGTGTCCTTCTCCTCTATGTGCCCATGTGTTCTCAACATTTAGCTCCCACTTATACGTGAGAACGTTTGGTATTTGGTTTTCTGTTCCTGGGTTGGTTTGCTAAGGATAATGGCCTCCAGCTCCATTCATGTTCCTGCAAAGGACATGATCTCATTCTTTTTTGTGGCAGCATAGTATTCCAGGGTGTATATGTACCACATTTTCTTTATCCAGTCTATCATGGATGGGCATTTAGGTTGATTCTATGTCTTTACTATTGTGAATAGTGCTGCAATGAACATACATAGCACATGGAACTTTATAAAGGCAGAGCAGCAGTTTGCTATTGTTAGAAGTTGGGAAAAGGCATAGATCTGGCCTCTGGTTTTAGCCAGCCGATTTGCCAGCCCCCGGTTCTCGCATGCTTGGGAGGCTGTTCGGGCAGGAGTCATTACTCTTCACTGCCCCATTGTTCTCAGTGGGCACGAAAGCATTGATCATATCCTTATTTCCAAGGATTTTTACGACTATATTTTGCCCTGGATTTTATCCAGGACATCCCTGGGTTTCAGAAACATTTTCTTTTGTCTTTATCTAGACTGAAGTGGAAAACTATTTAGAGTTACCCTTGGGCAGGCCCTGGGGAATCAGATACTGGCAGGAAGGCTGCCAGAGGCCAGGGGACTCAGGCGCTGTGGAATGTCCTGCTGTCCCCTGTTTCCTGCCCCTCACTGCCAGGCACGCACAGCGGAGGGCTGGAGGGGCTCAGTGCACAGGTGTTTCCTCCCCTCTATGGTGTGTGTCTCCTTCCGGGGCTGGGCTCTCTCACTTTCCTGTTACCTGGCTCATTGATGCTAACAGGGGAAGATGCAGCTGAGTCAGTGATGGGTTCTTTGTGATACATATATAGTTTTAATTGGCATGCCGTTTTCTTAGTTTCAAAGACAGAATGAAAAGTGGACACATGGTAACCCTTCTGGAACGTGTAAAAAAAATCAAACTTAAAGTTGCAAAAATAGTACGAAGAATATCCATATATTCTTTACTCAGATACACGTATTCACATTTAACTCCATCTGTTTTATTATATATATTTTACTATATTCATTATTATCTCCCTTCCTCCCCCCTCTCTCCTTTCCCTTATTCTTTTTTTTTTTTTGAGATGGAGTCTCGCACTGTCACCCGGACTGGAGTGCAGTGGTGCGATCCCAGCTCACTGTAACCTCTGCCTCCCAGGTTCAAGCAATTCTCCTTGCCTCAGCCTCCCAAGTAGCTGGGATTACAGGAGCCCACCACTATGCCTGGCTAAATTTTTTATATTTTTAGTAGAGATGGGGTTTCACTATTATAAGATGGGGTTGGACAGAATGGTCTCGAACTTATGACCTCATGATCCGCCCACCTTGTACTCTCAAAGTGCTGGGATTACAGGCATGAGCCATTGCGCCCAGCCTTCCTCTCTCTTTCTGTTACTCCCATTTGAAGATAAGTTATACTCATCATGGTCTTTGACTCCTAAATATTTCAGTGTATATTTCTTAGGAATAGGGATACAGTTATCGACTTCTGTAAATTTAACATGATGCCATACTTTTTTGTTTGTTTGTTTTTGAGACAGGGCCTCACTCTGTTGCCCAGGCTGGAGTGCAGTGTCTTGAACAAGGCTCACTGTAGCCTTGACATCCTAGGCTCAATCCATCCTACTACCTCAGACTTCTGAGTAGCTGGTACCACAGGCACAAGCCACGACATCTGGCTAATTAAAAAAAAATTTTTTTTTTTTGTAGAGTCAGGGTCTCACTATGTTGTCCAGGCTGGTCTTGAACTCCTAGGGTCAAGGGATCCTCCTGCCTCAGCCTCCTAAAGTGGTGAGATTATAGGCATAAGCTACAGTACCTGGCTGATACCATACTTTAATCTAATATGTTGTTTGTATTCCAGTCATGTTAGTGGATGAAATAATATTTTTCAGAGCAAGTTCTCTTTCCCTCTTCCCCAGTGCAGGATCCAGTCTGTGGTTCATATTAAATTTAGTCATGTTTCCATAGCCTCCTTTAATCTGGAATGTTTCCATAGTCTTTGTCTTTTATGAGAATTTACATTTTTGAATAATACAGTATCCTTTTTTTTCTAATGGAATGTTCCTCATTTGGGGTGTCAACCTAAATAACAAACAGAGAGAGACTCTCCAAAAGAAAAATGATATTTATGTGGAAATAGAGCACTACCCTGGGAATATGCATCCCATAGTAAACCATGTGAGTATTTCAGGGGGTAAAGAAACACAAAGGTTTTTGGCTGGGCATGGTGGCTCACGCCTGTAATCTCAGCACTTTGGGAGGCCAAGTTGGGTGGATCATTTGAGGTCAGGAGTTCGAGATCAGCCCAGCCAACATGGTGAAACCCCGCCTCTACTAAAAATGCAAAAATTAGCTGGATGTGGTGTCGCGGGCCTGTAGTCCTAGCTACTCAGGAGGCTGAGGCAGGAGAATCTCTTGAATCCTGGAGGCAGAGGTTGCAGTGAACCGAGATTGCGCCACTGCTCTCCAGCCTGGGCAACAGAGCAAGACTCTGTCTCAAAAAAAAAAAAGAAAAAGGAACACAAAGTTTTTTTAAAGGAAAACAATGAGGAGGATTACATAATTATTTTGAAATATCCTTGGCTATAAAAATCAATAACAAGTGTGATTTCATTCTGAGGTTGGACAGGCAATTAGTGGGCAGAAGTCGTTGTGGAAGTATTTTTTGTGTAAGTTTGTTATGGCCTTTGTGCAAGATTGTGTTTTTGCAGTATTTTGTGAGAATTTTGTCATCAGGCATACAAGCATGAGAACCCTCTCTTCATTGCCTTCCTTGGTATTTTTGGTCAGGGTTTTCTTAACATTAGCCACTCCATTTTGATTCTGACAACTTTCATGGCAGTTTGTTTGAAGTTTTTCATGCTTAGATTCAAGCTTGCATTAGGTTACTCATCCCTGGCCAGAACACTGCCTAAGTATTGATCTCCGGATCGGGAGGCATGTGATGTTCCTTACTGGGGAACATTAATTTCAATCACTTGGTCAAGGTGTTGTCTGATTTTTCCATTGCATATTTACTGTTCTTTTCTCCCCCTTGAAGTTTGTTAAGATATAGTTTAAGATGGTGCAAATATCCTGCTTCTCAACAAAATGTCCCCCTAAATTGAGCATCCATGGTTGATCCTTGCTTGATCCAATCCTTACCATGATGATTGGGAGCTGATTTTCCTCTCCAGCACTCCCACATGTACCAGGCTGGGCTGTCGTGGTCACAGTGGTGCTGGTGTAACCCCAGGGCCACCATGCATTGATCTCTCCCTGTGCCTAACACTATGTCTTGGTGACTCATGCCTTGAGCCTCTCCCCTTGGCTCAAGGCCATTTGATCAGAGTTGAAAGACCTCTGGGTCATTTGTTTGGGTGTCTCATCTTTTCCATCCTTGACAGACAGTGTTGGAGCGAGAAAGACACCCATTCTGGGCTGGATTAGTCGTTAGAAAGTCCTTCCTCCTATTGGCTACAGTTTTTTTCCTGACATTTTGAAGGTCTTATTTCTCTACCCTCCGGAATGATCAAAAAGAAATCTAACCCTCTTACATATGACAGCACTTCAAGTAATGATCCAATGCAGTCCCGACAGTCACTAGGTGGGATGGGAATGTGCAGAGAAGCACAGGAACATGGTGAGTGGGGAGGGGAGGAAGGGAACCCACATTTACCAAGTCCCATCTATGTTGCAGGCACATGTGGGGAACGTTAGGTACATTAACTGAAGTTTCACTAGAACCCTCTGAAGAATGCATGATTTCCTTCAAGCTCTAGCAGTGCAGGGCGAGTTGCCCATTTTGTTCTTGTCAGTATCCCTAGTACCTACAACAGTACCTGACCCATGATTGGTGCTCACTACATATTTGTTGAATGATTGAATGAATGAATGAATGAATGACTTTTACAGATGAGGAAACAGTCTTAGAAAGTTTACGTCATGTGTGCCCAGTCACACAGATGTCGGATTGCAGAGCTAGGTTTCTGGCATGGTAGGATGACTTGAGGACTGTTACTGTTAATCACTGAATGTTTAATACTTTTGGAAGATAGTTGAGAGAAGAACATTTTCAAAGTGTTGCTGTAGGTTAAAAGGTACAGTTTGAAAACACTGGGTTGATGAATGTGACATCCTAGGGTCAACCACCTGGGGTGTTCCATGAACCCAGCAGAATAGGACCTATGTGTCCTGCCAGCCTTCCTGGATCACTTTCCTTTGGGGCATCTGGGGGAAAGTGGCTTGTCTCCTGTCCACTTCTTTTTCAGTCTGAGCTGTACCCACTCCTCCCATCTTCCTGCTGCTGACATGGCTCTTAGCACCTGGGGCTGTGGTCCTCTGGGCTGCCGCAGTCTTGGTTCCTGCATACCCACATTCTGCATCTTAAACTGCCACTAATATAGGAGAAGGCCTGGAGTCACTGGGGCAGGGGCTCTGCTCCTCTCTGCAGACATGGAGACCACTCTCATTGGAATGGTGGCTCTCTTATGGTTTCTTAGGTGTCCCACCACAGGGATGCCTCTCTCTGACCCACTTGTTTCCCTGGAGTCTCTGTCAGCTACCATAATGCAGAGCTGCACCCGCAGTGTACCCTTCTCTTCCACATCTCCTCCCTCTTTTAGGGCCCTGCCTTCAAGGCCACTTCCTGAAAACTCCAAATGCCATCCCTCCGTAGTGTAGACTACTAGACCTCCCAAAATCCTCTTCATATGACACTTTAACCCATCTGAAAAGTATAATTAATGAGCTTTTGAAAGCTTCTTAAAATGGCCACTCAAAGTTGGGTGTGGTGGCTCACACCTGTAATCCCAGCAGTTCGGGAGGCCAAGGTGGGTGGACCCCTTGAGCACAGGAGCTTGAGACCAGTCTGGGCAACATAGTGAAACCCTGCTGTAAAAAAAAAAAAAAAAAAAAAAAAATTAGCCAATTGTGGTGGTGCACACCTGTGGTCCCAGCCACTCGGGAGGTTGGGGCAGGAAGATCACTTCAGCCTGTAAGGTCAAAGCTTCAGTGAGCTGTGATCATGCCACTGCACTCTAGCTAGGGTGGCAGAGCCAGAACCTGTTTCTAAAAAAGCATGAGTCTTGTTGAAGCCACTGCACTCCAACCTCAGGGAAAAGAGTGAAAGTGACTGAAAAAAAAAAATGTCATTCACTCCTAACTTCCCCAACAAATAACAAGCATAAGTATGTTTTTAAATGTAGGTTTTGTTATTTTTCAGGTACAGTGAGACCAACAGATCAGGAGATGACTGCCGTTGAAAAGACAGTATGTTAGTTTCCAAGAGGGGAAGGCAGGCCACGCCATGCAGGGCACACGGGGCAGTGCTGGAATCAGTGCCAGAATCAGTGCAGGGGTCAGTCAGGAGGCAGAGGGAGTGAGGGGAACACGGGGGCAAGAGCCTTTATTGTGGTTTCCGAGGGAAGGAATGGGCAAGGCAGGGTAAGCAGACCTGGGGACTGGCCAGTTTGAATAATTTCAGTGGGCTCTGGGCGCACTTACATGTAGACATATAGCTGTCTATGTATAGACACAGAGACAGTAGGGGCTGTCCTGAGTTGCTGGAACCTGGCCCTGGGGTGCTTAGGACAGGGGAATGTGGGTCCTGTGTGTGACAGCCCATGGAAGAGGTGTGGGGTGTGGGCTCAGAGTGGCTGGTTTGTATATGAACAGCCTGCTGGCAAGTGGGGAATCCTTTACCATCTCCAGGAATTGTGGGAAGGAAGTCCCTCCAAGGTCAACAAGGCCCCAGATGTCAAAGCATCTGAAATACAAAAAATATAGCTTGGCATAAGATTAAAACAAATATGGGCAAGATCTAATTTATAGACTGGGCTCCCCTTCCCATGGACTAAGCAAACCAATGACCTGTTTCTTTAATGATGCATTTATGGGGCTCTAAGGTGGCACAGGAGGCACAATGTAGGATTCAAAGCAAAGCCTTTGGAGTCACGCTCTGTCAGCCTTGTTATTTGCATGAAATCAGGCAAGTCAAACACCTTCCCAAGTCCCAGTTTCCTTGTCTAGAAGGTGAACTGAACTAATAACAGAACCTACCACACAGGACTACTGTCTGGTTAAAGGAGGTAGTGTATCTAATATGTACCTAGTTAATGTAACCGCCCTACAGATTCATCGTGCTGGCTGCCCAGATAGAGCTGATTTATCAAGACAGGGGAATTGCAACAGAGAAAGAGTTTAATGCACACAGAGCTGGCTAAATGGGAGACTGGAGTGTTATTCTTACTCAAATCAGGCTCCTTGAAAATTCAGAGGCTAGAGTTTTTTGAAAGATTGTTTGGTGGTGATGTGGTTTGGCTGCGTTCCCACCCAAATCTCTTCTTGAGCTGTTGTTCCCATAGTTTCCATGTGTTGTGGGAGAGACACAGTGAGGTAATTGAATCACACTCCACCTGGAGGTAATTGAATACCTCCATGCTCTTCTCATGATCCGATGGTTTTATAAAGTGTCTTCTTGCCTTCATTCTGAACTTTTTGCTGCCTCCATGTGAAGGACATGTTTGCTTTCCAATCCCCCATGATTGTAAGTTTCCTGAGGCCTCCCCAACCCTGCTGAACTGTGAGTCAATTAAACCTCTTTCCTTCTAAATTACCCAGTCTCAGGCATATCTTTATTAGCAGTGTGAACGGACTAATACAGGTGTGTTCCCAGACCAAACCAAGGGTCTGGCTGCTTATTCTTGTGGCCCAATAATGAGATGCAGATGAACTGGGAAAGAAGAGAGTTTATTTCTGTAACCAGGTACAGGCAGAAGGCCTGGAAAATATCAGCAGACCAACTCAAAATTAGAAAGTTTTCCAGAGCTTATATGCCTTCTAAGCTATATGTCTATGTGTAAATGTGCATTCATCTAAAGACTTAAGTGACTAACTTCTATTCTATAACTAAGGTCTGAGTTTTGAAGACCTTCGTTTGGAGCCTCAGTAAAATTACTTAATCTAGATGAGTCCAGGTGCCAGGGGTGATTACCCTTATCTTGTCTCTTGCTAAATCATGGAGGTTTGGGGAGCTCCTTTAGACCCCCAATAAAACTTGTTTGTCAAGGCCTGGGGAGTTTCTTCAGACCCCCAGTAAAAAACATGTTTAATCCTAAACGGGTCCCGTTAAAAATTCCTTTGTTATTTTGTCATGCTCCAAGGCCCAGGAAAGTCCTGGGCAAAATTCTTGGTGGGCTTTTGTTACACTCCAGCCTTTGTATGAGGGCACTGTCTCTATCAGCTTTGAATATTTAACTTCACCACTCAGTCAGTGCTGAAACAGTTGTTATGGCGGCCTGCCTGTTCAGCTGTTAGTGAGAGCTGGCCTGCTACAGGTGGGCAGGGGGCTAGAGAACGGTAATACTGATTTGTTGGGTCGGGGACGGAATCACAGGAAGTTGAGACTGTCCTCTTGCCATGAGTCAATTCCAGGCTGGGGGCCACATGACTAGATGAGCCAGTTTACCAGTCTAGGTAGTGTCAGAAGGAATGCAGGGTCTGGAAAATACCTCAAACTCCAATCTTAGGTTCTGTAATAGTGATGTTATCCAAAGGAGCAACTGGGGAGGCTAGGAATCCCATGGCTTCTGGCTCCATGTCTCCTGAGGCATAATTCCTAAACTTGTGGCTAATTTGAGTCTTAGAAGGGCACTCTGGTCTCCAGGCAAGGACGGGGTTTATTTCTGGAAAGGGCTGTTATCATCTTTGTTTCAAAGTTAAACTATAAACTAAATTTTCCTATAGTTAGCCGGCCTATGCCAGGAATGAATAAGGGCAGTTTGGAGATTAAAGGCAAGATGGAGTCGGTTAGGTCAGATCTCTTTCATGGTCATATTCTCTCATTTTTATAATTTTTGCATAGCTGGTTTCATTAATAGGAGGGTTGCTATTATTAGAATGCAAATTCCATGAGGCCAGAGACTGTATTTTGTTCAACATGCTAAATAAATATCTGTTGAATGAATGAATTCTAAGATTTTAAAGAAGTTTTTAGGTTTTGTTTTTAAATTTAGTTTTTTACATTGGTAAAAACTTTAAGGAGTTATAAAAACAGAAACTATATTTAAAAATGCAGTGAAAATTCTCCCTGGCCTCTTTGTCCCTGATCTGCCCGGTTCTTGCTGTTCCCCAACAGGTATCCCCTCTTCTTAGTTTCTTATGGATCATTCCAGAGATCTTGTTATTGCTTAATCACCCATATAGATTCGAACTTTCCTCTTTTATATGCAGCAAGTATTATACACACTCTTTTGCACTTTGTTTTATCACTTAACAGTGTGTCTTGAAGATTTTCCACGTAAGTGACTAACTCCCCATTATTTGTGTAGCTGTCTAGTGTTCCACTGCATGAATGTACTGACTTGACTTAGCTGTTGTCCGTGATGGACATTGGAATTGCCTCCTGTATTTCGTTCTTACAATGACGTAATAAGACCCAATGTTTTAAAATAAAATTGTTTTGATTTCTTCATGCTTCATTAAAATAAATTGACTTGGCCACCGTGATTCCCACCCTCCCACATACTGCCTAAGGCTAGGGTTTGGGGGCCACCCATCCCTCCTTCCCTTTTGTCATAGGGCAGTAGGAGCACCCCGGGATGGTGAGGTTGAGACCTAGTTCTTTTTCTATGGAGGAAAAGCGTGTTCCCTGTCGGGCCACAAGCTGCCTTGGCTTCTCCCTCCCTCGCCCGTGCCAGTTCTGCCTTCTCTTTCTTTGGGATGGCAGCGGCTCTTTCAGTCCCCACACTTCTCCAGCCCCCACATTCCCATGGCTCCAGAACACAGCTGGCCAAGGGGCCTGAGGAGGCTGGGAGCTCCTGTGGCGTTTTCCTGCATGTGGGCTGCCGGGGGTGTGGCCAGGGCCCACGGGTGTCATTTCTCCCCCTGCAGGCTCTGCACACACTCAGAGCAGGCCCTGTGTAGGACCCCTGACCCCCTCCTTGCCTCATCTGACCCACTGGAATCCTGTCTGCCACTTGTCAGGCCACTGGTTGGTGCCCACTGAGTGTGCAGCATCCCTGATGAGCAGAGGGCACCTGGCCTGGGAGCCTGTGCCTCAGTCTGACTCCAGATGGGGTGGGCCTCCTCAAGGGCCCCAGACCTGGAGGCCCCTGGATAAAGCCACAGCTCCTTCATCCTCTGTGAAATGAATGGATGAATGGCAACTGGCCTCTGGGTTTTCTGTGACCAAGCCTCAGATCCCTTTAGTCTCCCAGGGAGTCCCTCTTCTGTGTCCCCCCCAACCTCTCCGCCCTGAGCAATACTTCCTGGGAGGCTCTGAATTTCCCTGACTCTTGTGAACTTGACTACCACAGCCTGCTCCTTATGCTTTGGGAGGGGCAGCCTGCCCTGCTATTTCCAGCATTTCCTCCTACAGGATTGGGGGCTGGGGAAGCCACCTTCCTTGGAGGGACTCACCCTCAGGCCTATAGCAGGGGTTGGGAGGGTGCATTTCATGGCGCCAAAAGGTGTTTCATGGAGGAAATAACAAGCAGTCAATCCTGGCTGCTGTCTCTTGGGTATCCCAGAGGCACCCCAGGCTGGCAGGGGTGGGGGCATTGCTTCCTTCTGCATTTCCCTCCATTGTTCCTTGATCCACTTCCGGGAATTCTCCCTGGGCTGGGAGGGCTGGACAACCACAAGGGAGGCAGAGGTCTGGCTTTTCTCAGCACCCTATGACCTGGCTGCTATTCTGCTCTGCTCAGTCCTAAGGGCTCCCAAACTGGAGCTTCAGCTGCCATGTGCAGCTCTCTGGTCCATGAGGCCTTCTTGGGCCCTGCCTCCCAGTCCCCAAGGAGAGAAGCCCCAGTGCTCTAGGGGATTGCACAGGGAACCTAGAGACTTGGGTCCTGGGGCTGGCTCAGCCATCCTCCTGCTTGAGCAAGTCACTCTCTTCTGCCACCCCAGTTTTCTCATGACGGACAGGGTGACTCTGGTCTCTGATGTCGTATGGACTCACGTGTCCTCTATACCTACAGTCTGGTCTTTTTGACATTGCCTGGGTCCTGAGGACAATTCAGTCAACATGCTGACAGGGGCCTCCTGGTACCAGCCCCTAGGATGGAGACACTCCAGGACCCCAACTTATTAAGTGATGGTAAAAAACCTGCTCCAGGGCCGGGCGCGGTGGCTCACACCTGTAATCCCAGCACTTTGGGAGGCCGAGGCGGGTGGATCACGAGGTCAAGAGATCGAGACCATCCTGGTCAACATGGTGAAACCCCATCTCTACTAAAAATACAAAAAATTAGCTGGGCATGGTGGCGCATGCCTGTAATCCCAGCTACTCAGGAGGCTGAGGCAGGAGAATTGCCTGAACCCAGGAGGAGGAGGTTGCGGTGAACCGAGATTGCGCCATTGCACTCCAGCCTGGGTAACAAGAGTGAAACTCTGTCTCAAAACAAACAAACAAACAAACAAACAAACAAACAAACAACCAAAAAAACCCTGCTCCACGCTGTGAAGGAATGGAACACAAATGAGTTTACATTCTAGAAAATATGGCTCCTAGCATTGTGGGGAGTTGGAACCCTGGAATGAATATTAGTAAATCTCTCTCCCCCTCTATCTACTACTTTCAGGAAGCATTAGAAAAGTTGACCTTGAGCATATATTACATTTACTGCCTTGCTAGCAAGGGCACGTGCAAGGCTACAGAGTCTGCTGCTTTCAAGAAGTTTGGAAAAAGAGATTTTTCATTGTTGAGAAGCTTAAATGAGCAGCTAGGTTTTCATTTTAATCTTTTATTATGATGAATAGACATAAAAGCTACCATTTTAACCATTTGTGAGCATAGTTCAGTGGTGTTACGTGCATTCATGACATCAGTCATTCCACTGTCCGCCTCCAGAACGTTTTCTCATCTAAAACTGAAACTCTGTGTCTGTTCAATAATAAATCCTCACTTTCTTCTCCCTGCAGCTGATAGCAGCCACCATTCTACTTTCTATGGATTTGACTACTCTAGCTACCTCATATAAGTGGAATCATAAATATTTGTCTTTGTGTGACTGGCTGACTTCACTTTGCAGAATATCTCCAAGGTTCATCTGTGTTGTAGCATGTGCCAGGATCTTCTGAGACTGAATACTATTCCATTGTGTGGATGGACCACATCTTGTTTATCTGCTCCTCTGTTGATAGAAACTTGCTTTGCTTACACCTCTTGGCTATTGTGAATAATACTGTTATGAACACAGGTGTGCGAATATCTAGGTCCCTGATTTCCATTATTTTGGGATATAGATCCAGAAGTAGAATTGCTAGATCATATGATAATTCTATGTTTAATTTTTTGAGTAACTGACATGCTGTTTCCCACAGTGGCCACACAATTTTACATCCATACCCGCCTCGCACAAACATTCCATTTTCTCCATATCCTGGCCAACACTTGTGATTTTTCTCTGTGCGCAAGAGAGAGAGAGTGTGTGTGTGTGTGTGTGTGTGTATCACAGCCATCCTAGTGGATGTGAAGTAGCACCTCAGCGTGAGTAGTCAGTTTTAAAAATCACCTAGTTAGGTTGAGATTGCAGTTTTATTTCATAGGGTCATAAAAATCTAGATTCCAATCAGTGTTTGCAGAGACCAGAAAAGAGATCCCAGATGTCAGGTGTGCTGTTCATCCATCAGGGAAAAGCAGTTAAGAAGCACACCTGTGGCTGTTCGCCAGCCTAACATGGCCATGTGCCCTGATGGTAATGTGCAGGGTAAGTCCAGTTCCCAGGGAGGCAAGCAGAAGTCACATAGACACCAGGCGACACGTTGCAATGGACGCAGACCGCTCGCTGCTCCTGGTTTCCTGCTGCCTCTACAGAGGGGCAGACCACTCGGCGAGCCCGTCTCATAGCTTCCTCTGCACTCTTTGAAGGGCGTGTGTGCCGACCACCATGCTGCTGACCCACTCTTTCCTAATAGCCATCCATGTGCCCTGCCCCTCCTGTCAGTCAGAAATGCAGCCTCTGGCGTGTGTGGTGTGGACCGTCCAGGGCCTCTGAGGACTGGGGCCTGTTTCCCCTGCCCCAATATCCTTTTCTCCCTGTCCCTGAAGACAGAAAGGTTTCTTTGCTTTTCATGTACAATCACTGCTTGCTGAGCCCTGGGATTCCAATACAGACAGCCTGTGTAGGCATGGGTTGTGTGGGCTGCTGGGGCTCAGGGGCAGTGTGGGGGTGATGAGATGCGGACCTGGTGGGCTGTCAAGCGCTCATGGGAAGATAACCCTTCATCTCTGGGGAGGCGTAGCTGGGCCTCTGGAGAGGGGCAGGAAGGGGTCAAGGTGGACCTTGGGGAAAGAAAGGTGTCTCTTATCCCTTCCCATGCTCAAGTATTTCCCCAGAGGCCAGGCCTTCCAGGGATGGTGCATGGTGCTGACTGGGTGTGGGGGTGCAGGGGAGCCCTTGTGGGGTGCCAGGTGATCGTGGGGTCTAGGCAGACCAGCTTTGTCTGAGTGGTGGCAGTGAGGGGTCTGGCAGAGGAGCCAGGGTGCATTAAGCTAGTTTTCTACATTCAACTTCTCTTTCAGGTTCCTGGGGGAAGCCAAGGTCCCACTCCGGGAGGTCCTCGCCACCCCTAGTCTGTCCGCTAGCTTCAATGCCCCCCTGCTGGACACCAAGAAGCAGCCCACGGGGGTAAGTGCCCATCAGCCTCTGCCAGGTTATGGTCTGAGGCATTGCCTGGTGGCTTTCTCTTTGGACTTTGCCATTCAGACCCCAGATAAGTGTCTGACTTCAGCTCCCAGGAAGCAGGCCTGGCTCTCCCTGATCAGAGCTTGCAGTGTCTGGAGGGGCCCTGGACTCAGGGAGATGGGAAGGGCAGAGAGAGTCCTGACCCTGTCTGCAGGGCTCAAGTCAGCCTTGTCTCGAAGCAGCTTGGCCCGCTCCTTGGTCTGGTCCTAACTGTCTGGCCTGGCCACCTCCTGTTCCCTGTTTCCTGGTCAGCCTTGGCTATAACCCCTCTAGTCTCCCTGGCAGACTTCCCTTCCTCCCTCACCACTCAGCCCTCTTCTCCAGATTCAGAATCTCTGAGCCATCTGGGTCACAGAGCATGAGGGAGGGAGGGAAACAGGCCTCTCCCCTGCCCACCGCGACCCTCTTCCTTTTCCTCCATTCTTCCTGCCCCTCCCCTGGCCTTCTCAGTGCTCCCCCAGTCCGAGCAGACAATTCCCAGCCCTCCTCTCTGCCTGCTATTTTTAGTGAGCTAAATATACCCTGCTGGGTTCTCTCTTCCTAATAGAATTCCTGACCTTCCCTGTGGGTCAGCCCCGCCTCCCAGGATCTACCAGGATCCAAAGATTGGAACTACTTCCTCCCCGTGAGGCCTAGGGGATTGGGCCCTGACTTCTCTCAGGCAGGGCGGCTGCACTGCCCTGGGGTGGGTGTGTGAGGCCGGGGCTCCTGGCTGGCTGGTTGAGTCAGGAAGTGGCCGGTCTGGGCAGAGCTCTGAGTGGAACGAGACTGGATGCTGAGACCTAGGGAAAAGGAATCACTGGAACCGCATAGTCAGTGGCTGTCCCCATGGGGGCCCAAACCCGGAGCTCATCCCAGACCCTCTGGTGGAAGGGCCGTGGCTGGACTCCCGGTTCACTGAACTCCCAGTCTGCCGCCCTCATGGTGCTGGACTTTGCTCCCTGGGCATCTTAGGCTGGGGATGGCTGGGCTGCTCCCTTCGTAGGAGATGCCACTTTCCAGCAGAGTCCATCCCTCTGGACTGACTGGCAGAACGTTCTGGTCTAGAACAGTATTCACCAAGACTGTCTCTGTCACTCCGAGTCCTCTCTCATTCTCCTTTCGGGCCCTCCAGTCTCTTAACACTCCCTGTGGTCAAGGAGGACTCCAAGGAGTTCCGGAACTACCCTTTCAGGGTTCCCGAGGAGGCTCAGACCCAACCCTCGAGGCACAGAACACAAATGGAGGGATGACAGGTGTCAGTCAAGGCAGCTGGTGAGAGAGGGCCTTGGGGTCAGGCTTGGCTCTCACTTCCAGCTCTGGCGTTTCCTGCCCTTTGGTCCCCTCCAGCCTCAAAGTCCAGCCCCAAGCCAGAGCTTTCTGTAGCTGGTCCCTGTTCATGGGGCCGTGCCAGGCTGGGGCCATCCCTGCATGCCTCACTTCACTTCCTCCTGATCTTTGTTCCCATACTGTCTGGGCTTCACGCTTCCCAGCTGGGAGCCTGCTGCCTTCTCTTCCCTGGCCGGGGATTCCTGGCTGTCTGCAGAACTTTACATTCCTTCACCAACCATGTCTCCAAGAAGGGTGTGTGAGATCCAGGAGGTGGCAGATGCGTGAGAAGTGCTGGATCCTGCTGGGTTGAGCCCCACTAGCTGAGCTTGGGCTGGGAATGGGGTGGGAGAGCCTCCTCTCTGCTGCCCAGGAGACAGTCCTTACCTGTTCAGAGTCTAGGACCAGATTCTAGTCCATGTGATGGCATTAAAGTCACAGCGCAGCCCCAGACAGGTCATACGACGCTTTGGGCTGGGGCTTCCTGCCTGGGACCTGGGCTAGTTGCATGGTAGTGCAAGGCACGGATAACTGGGGGTGTGCTTGGCAGGGACAGAGAGCCAATAACATTCAGGGTTCTCGCTGGTCACTCAGTGAGACCTCATTTCTGAGCCAAGCCAAATCAGCAGAGCATGCTGGGCCCCCCCATTTCACGGTAGCTCAATTGCCTCTAAAAGCCAAAGGAAACTGCTGATGGGGTGATGGGAGTGCGTACAGGGCCTGTGGGATCCTTAGGGAGGCCTGGCCGACTGAGCGGCGTGGAGAGGCTGGGAGACCTGCCGCAGGCCGGCTGTGCACTCCATTCGCCTTTTGCTCAGTGTTCTCACCCGGGTCCCTTCAGATATGGCAGGCTGGGCTGTATGCCGTGGAAGATGCCAGATCTACCCTCTGACAGCTGCTAGGTTGATGGAGAAGACACTCCCCTGTCCTGGAGGAACCCCCAGGCCTTGAGGATTTAGGACACACACAGAGGAAAGAAGCAGCATCCTTCCAGATGTATTTTAAGAGTAGCTCACTCATGAAGGTGTGGACACATGGCGAACGCTCAGTAGGCATCACCCAGGCCGTAAGGCCAGAGTCGGATCACAGAGGAGGACAGGAGCCCACAAAGCCCGATGATGTGCGGGTCAGGGAGCCAGGAGGGCACTGTGTGCTGGGAGCAGGGACCCGAGGCGGGCAGGACAGTGCTCGGTGAGTACCTGAGCTGTCTTTAAGGGTGTGGAGCTCCTGCCCACCAACCCTGTATCAGCTCAGGGCCACAGCTACCCTCTGCCTGCCTCTGGAGGTTGTCCGAGGGAGAGGTCAGTGAGGGCCAGGAACACATCAGGCCGGGCCTATCCACGGGGACATGTGTCAGGCGAGGTGAGAGTGGGCTGGTCTGGGCTTTGGTTTTGATGTGCTCAGTGCTGGTCGAGGAGGTAGGAGGCACACAATGGGTGGGCACAGCAGGGTGGGCGAAGGACCCCAGAGCCTGGCCACATAACCTGGAGGAGGGTTACAGCCAGGGAGGGTCTGAGGAAGTCATTCCCTGTCCTCACCTTCAGTTTCCTGTGCCCTCTTAGTCTGGGGCCAGATGGGAGCCTCAAGTTCTGCTGATCTTGTTGACTGTGGGCCCCGAGGCAGCAGATGAGGGCGACGAGGTTACCCCACTCCAGGGCAGCATGTTTGGTGGACACGCAATTGAGACAATGGCCTTGTTGGGGGAGAACCCTGCAGTGCTACTGGGCTGGAGAGCTGAGAACCTGGGCTCTCGGGGGGGTCCTGTGATGTGGAGGACCTTGAGGAAGGTCCCACTGGGAGCTCTAGGCCTGGGTTGTGTGGTCTGGGAGATCACAGGGCTCATATACATCCTCCAGAAAGAAAATCTCAGCTCTGTTTGTCTAGAGAAGGAGACAGGGGCTGAGCTGTGATGTCATGGTGAGGGTACAAGGTCCTAGTCCTGGGTAGATCCCACAGACATGCCCACTTTCCCTTAAGAGCCTCAGCAGAGCCAAAGACCTTCGGTATTCACCACCAGAAGCTGTGGTCTCTGGGGCCCCTTCCCGGTGCTGAGGTCTGTTCTAGACCCTGAGCTCCAGAGCCTCTGGATCTGCAGGGATATCCCTGTGGCTCCCTGATGGGCAGCTAGAAGGTGGCCCGGGCCACCAGGATGGTGCCAGTTCTTCAGGAGGTTGGTGTGGAACTGTCGGTGTAGAAACACCAGATGCTCAGGAAACCCCAGGAGGGGCTGCCTAAGTGGTCTCTGAAGCCCTCTCTCTGGAGAGGGCTGCTCCTGTCTGCATCTTGCTGAGGGCTGCCCCTAAGTCCCCATGCTGAGGAGCTGTCACTGGGCATGGTGGGGAGCAGTTACAATCCGGCAGCCCCTCTCACGGAGATGGTGTATAGAAGCCCCCAGGTGGTGTGCAGTGAGTGGACAGCAGGGTGAGCCCCTAGAAACAGGAAGAGGTGCTCTTCCACGGGATCTGATTCCAAGGTCAGAGGCCCAAGGGCAGCCCAGGTGTGGCCTCTTCAAGTTTTTGCTGAACTCTCCTCACCTCACTGGGGTCCACTCAGACCGCTTGATTTAACACTACAACCTGAAACCCTCTCATTCCCCTGATCCTTCTTGCTCTGGTTTACTTTTTCTTTTCTTTCTAACATGCTCTGTACTTTATGTATTTATTTTGTGTATTGTTTATTATCTGTCTTCTTTGCCAAGACATCAGCTCCATGGGGGCAGGGGCCTTTGCCTTATTTGTGGAAGTGTCCCCGGAATCTTGAACAGTGTGTTTGGTCCTGGCAGATGCCCAACACACTGGCACACGCACATGCAAGTGCATGTGCACACATACACACACACACACACACACACACTCATGGAGGTAATGGATACGTGAGTTAATGAATGAACAGGTCAGGCCAGACATCACTCCCCGTCTTTCAGATGTGGGCCCAACTCAGGCCAAATCAAACACACACCTCACACAGGCCTGGCCTCTGGGGTCATTGCACGGAGCACTGCACTCACAAGGGCCTCGTGCTTGGCTTCATTCTCTACTGTTTCCATCTTGAAATTCTTAGGGCTCATTGCATCCTTGACCTCCTGGGCTCAAGTAGACTCAAGTGATCCTCCCGCCTCAGCCTCCTAGGTAGCTGGGACTACAAGCGTGTGCTACCGTGCCCAGATAATTTTTTATTTTGGAATAAGGGGCTCTGTACTTTCATTTTGCGCTGGGCCTGCATGTTATGTAGCTGGTCCTGACCTCATGCTACTCTTGGAGGGCCAGAGTCAGCATGGATGGGCGGGGGCTTTATTTGTCTCTGTCTAAGGAGATTCCTGTGGCTATTCCTAAAAAGAAGCATATTTTTAAAACCTTTTATTTTGAAATATTTAAGAATTAGACAAAAGTTGCCAGGCCGGGCATGGTGGCTCATGCCTGTAATCCCAGCACTTTGGGAGGCTGAGGTGGGCGGATCACAAGGTCAGGAGTTCAAGACCAGCCTGGCCAATATGGTGAAACCCTGTCTCTACTAAAAATGCAAAAATTAGCTGGCCACGGTGGTGCGTACCTGCAGTCCTAGCTACTCAGGAGGCTGAGGCAAGAGAATTGCCTGAACTGGGACCCGGGAAGCAGAGGTTGCAGTGAGCCGAGATTGCACCACTGTATTCCAGCCTGGGCTACAGAGAGACTCCGTCTAATAAAAAAAAGTTGCCAAGTATGGTACAAAGAGTATTTTGCCCTGAGCCATTTCACATTAAGGTGTCAAACTCCTGGCCCACCGTCTGAACTTTAGTGTCCTATTCTCCAGTTAAGGACTCTCTTTCTTTCTTTTTTGTTTTTTTGAGATGTAGTTTCGCTCTTGTTGCCCAGGCTGGAGTGCAGTGGTGCGATCCTGACTCACTGCAACCTCCGCCTCCTGGGTTCAAGCAATTCTCCTGCCTCAACCTCCCAAGAAGCTAGGACTACAGGCGCGTGCCACCACGCCCAGCTAATTTTTGTATTTTTAGTAGAGACAGGGTTTCATCATGTTGACTAGGATAGTCTAGATCTCTTGACCTCGTGATCCACCCACCTCAGCCTCCCAAAGTGCTGGGATTGCAGGTGTGAGCCATCGCGCCCGGCCAAGGACTTTCTTCTATGTAACCACAGCACAGCCTTCCAAAGGGTGAAACTAACATGGACAGGGCACATTCATCTAATCCCCAGACCCCATTCAAGGCTCATCCATTTTCCCTGCAGTGTGCTTTGTAGCAGAAGGATCCCGCGAAGGTGCACGTGTTGCATGGAGTTGTTTTGTTTCTTCAGTTTCCTTCCATTTGGAATAATTCCTCAGTCTTTCTTCGACTTTTATAACCTTGTAGCTGGATATTTTTTGAAATTCAGGCCAATTATTTGTAGTATGTCCCCCACTTTGGTTCTGTCTGATGTTTCCTGTGTTTAGATTTAGGGTGTGCATCTTTGGTGAGAGTGTGATGCAGCTGACGCTGTGTGGCTCTCTTTGTGCCCTATCAGGTGGGATGAGTGTGATTCGTTTGTGTCCACACTGTTAACTGTGATCATGTGACTGCACTAGCGTTTGCCGGATGTCCCGCTCATCATTCATCCACTCCCCTTTCTCATGTCAGAATTTTGTGACCCTGTAATATCCTCTTTGGCATCTAACCTTTACCCAGGAGTTCCATGAGTTGCTATTTTATTATTTTTATTTTTATATTTTTTGAGACAGTGTCTCACTCTGTTGCCCAGGCTGGAGTGCAGTGGCACAATCTTGGCTCATTGCAGCCTCCGCCTCCTGAGTTCAAGCAATTCTCCTACCTCAGCCTCCCGAGTAGCTGAGATTACAGGGACATGCCACCACGCCCGGCTAATTTTTGCATTTTTGTAGAGACAGGGTTTCACCATGTTGGCCAGGCTGATGTTGAACTCCTTACCTCAGATGATCCAGCTGCCTCAGCCTCCCAATGTCCTGGGGTTACAGGCATGAGCCACCCTACCCAACCTCCGTGAGTTGTTTTTGTTTTTGTTTTGAGATCGGTCTCCCTCTGTTGCAGTGGTGTAATCATGGATCACTGCAGCCTTGACCTCTGGGGCTCAAGTGATTCTCCCACCTCAGCCTCCTGAGTAGCTGGGCCTACAAGTGTGGGCCACCACGCCTTTCTAATTTTTTATTTTTTGTAGAGATGAGGGTCTCATTATGTTGCCCAGGCTGGTTTTGAACTCCTGGGCTCAAGAAATCCTTCTGTTTCAGCCTCTCAAACTGCTGAGATTACAGGCATGAGCCACTGCACCTGGCCATACCCAGTTTTAACATGACTGCTGTTTCTTGGTTGAATTTATTATTGCTTTGATGATTGCTAAATAGTGATATTCTGTTATTTTTCCTGCATTAATCAGTTGGCATTTTGTGGTCAGAAAAAGCTTTTTCCTTTCCTATTTCTTCATTGCAATATGGATTTGTGTATTTCTATTTTATTCAATTGTTTAACCTGTTACTGTCATTATGTATTTTCATGTTTCTATTGTCCCAGATTTGGCCTGTGGGAGCTCCTGAAAGTTGGCTACTGTGTCCTTTTGACATGTTTTCACATTACATTATGTTATTTATTTGTTATTTTATGTTTTTGAGATGGAGTCTTGCTCTGTTGCCCAGGCTGGAGTGCAGTGGTGTGATTGACTCATTGCAACCTGCACCTCCCGGGTTCAAGTGATTCTTCTGCCTCAGCCTCCTGAGTAGCTGGGATTACAGGTGCATGCCACCATGCCTGGCTAATATTTTTGTATTTTTAGTAGTGACAGGGGTTTCACCATGTTGGCAGGCTGATCTTAAACTCTCGACCTCATGATCCGCCTGCCTTGGCCTCCCAAAGGGATTACAGGCGTGAACCACTGCAGCCAGCCTCTTTTGATGTGTTTTTAAAAATAATTCATTCATTCATTGAGCATTTCCTTCCTTTCTGGTGCAAGAAGACGGTCCAGGCTCATCTTGTATCTTCCCTGCCCTAGCCCTGGAAGTAGTTATTTCTCCAAAGAGCCCAAATTACCTTTTGCTGAAGTGGAAGAAAGTCCTAGGAAATTTGTGAAAAATGTAAATGCCCAGGCCCACCCTAGACCTACTGAACTGGCATCTCAAGAAGTCTGGGCGTCTCGTGGGGCGTCTGCACAGATGGGAAGGCTCTTTTCCCCTCCACGGGTTGCAGGAACTGAGGGGACTGGCTGCTCAAGTGGCGACACCTGGTGGTGATTCAGGAACCCGCAGGGCAGGTTATGGCCAGGCCTTGGGTAAGGGAATTCAAGGGTCTCAGTGGCATTTGCCAACCTTCTCCTGGGTCTCCTGGGATGCTGAGCGGGCTCTCACCTCATTCCTCAGTGTTCTGAGCCCTGTTTTCCACCAGTGCTGCTCTTCCTTAGTGTGGCTGTCCCTCCTCAGGCTCCAGTCTGGAGAGTTCAAGCTCAAGAGCTGAGTATGTCAGGAGCCTTCAGGCACTTATGTCTCGGGACTGAGTTTGCTCTGGGAGTCCCTTGACATCCCTAAGGTCATTCAGCAGAAAGGTCACGTGAACTATGCCAGAGCCACTCAGAAGGACATTATGCCTCAGTAAAAATTATGTTTATAAAGGGGTTGTCAAAACCTGGGGAGAGTTATTGCCTGACATTCAGTAAAAGAAAATCATTTTGCATACAGCAGACCTATCTACTGTTTGTTTGAAAGACTGGAGAGAGCTGGAATGCGGAGTCAGGGAATTCTGGACAATTGGTTTTCTTTTGCATTTTTCCTCTTTAAGCTTTCTGTGCTTCCCACACTTTCTTAGAGTATCCGTTGCTGTAATTTGAGAGAATGGCTGCCTAGGAGGCTTGCTGAACCTGTGGTGCTGGGGCAGGGCTGGACAGGCCGGGGAGCAGCCAGGCTGCAGAGCCTGATGAGGTCGTGCCATTCCCAAGTTCATAGTGAGGGTTGGGGTGGGGTGGGCACATGGGCAACCCGACCTTGTCCGTGAGGGGTGTCACCAGTCCCTCTCCTCTCCAGCCGCTGCAAGCTGGGGCAGCTGAGGACGTGGTGGGGGGCAGGAAGGAAGAGGGCTCCGCAAGGCTGGCAGCACCCTGAGACCCTCTCAGTGTGAGCTGTGGCCTGAGCAAAGCTGAGCAAAGCTGCATTGCCCCTGGAGAAGTAGGGGCGAGCCATTGACTAAGCAGAGCAGCCAGAGGGACATTTTCCTTTAGACAGGCTGAGTGGAGAGTGGGAGAACCCTGCAGGAGAGGGTGGAGCCCTGATTCATTTGCAGATGCTCACTACGTGCTGCGTCAACTAATCCACTCTACATTTGACCTGTGAGGAGGGTCTATTGCTATGACTAACCCCAGTTTTACAGATGAGGAAACTGAGTCATGGGGAGGTCACAGATCTTGCCTAAGGTCACATAGCTCCTGAGTGCTGGAACCTGACCCCAGATTCTGTGCTCTGAGCCACCTGACTATGTTGATGGGACCCTGGGGGTGGCTTTGCCACAGCTCCCTGCAAACCTGGCCTTTACCAGAGCCATGTTCCTTGGTGGAGGGATGCCAGAAACAGGGAAGCTGCTGGAGGGCAGTGGTCTGAGGCCAGTGCACTAACCTGTCCCCCACGTGTCGTCTTTTCCAGGCCTCGCTGGTCCTGCAGGTGTCCTACACGCCGCTGCCTGGAGCTGTGCCCATGTTCCCGCCCCCCACTCCTCTGGAGCCCTCCCCGACTCTGCCTGACCTGGATGTAGTGGCAGGTGAGTAGCTCACAGTGGCCTCGCTGGGCCCTGGGAAGAAGGCTGGCAGTGGTTCTTGAACCTGGGGGCTGGGGCTGCAGGGAGGCTTCCTGGCCTTTGCTGCCTTCCCCAGGCTGGGGCTGCCCAGGCCTGGAGAGAAGAGGGTGCAGTGGGTGGGAAGTCCTGAGGGCTGCCTTCTGTTGTGCAGAAAGAAGGCGCAGCAGGCACGCTCCCTCGGCTGCTGCTGGGAGTAGTGTGAGGAGGCCTCCCAGCCCCAGCTGCCCGGGGACGGGCTGAGCCTGGGCTGGGTGTTCTGAGCTGTGCAGCTCCAAGAAGGGTGTGTGGGGACAGGGCCTGGCTCAGGTGATACCTGAGGCCCACAGACTCCCCGGAACCAAATGCTTCCCTGCTCTGGCACCCAGCAGGCCTTCAATAATGGTGTGTGACAAAAGCACTAGCTTTTTTTTTTTTTTCCTTGAAAGAGCCCTGAGCTGAACTTCAGGGTTCCGGTCCTGCCTTTGACACTGAGTTACTGTGTGACTTTGGGCTGATTACTCTCCCTCTCTGGACCCATAGATTGTTTGTGAAGGGAGCAGACTAAATTAGCTAAGTGCTGTGCCTGTCTTAGCTCTCTTCACATGCTTCTGCCAGGCTGGTCAAGCGAGGACCCAGCCTGGGGTGGCTGGCTCACCAGTGGTGGGCCCGGGCGTGGGAGCCTCCATGTGGTCTAGCCTGCTGGGGTTGGGAGGAAGCTATGTACAAAGGCCAGTGGGCACTTGCCCATGAGAAAGACTCTAGAGTTTTTCTCTTAGTGAGGGGAGCTAGAGGCAAACCCAGCATTAGAACCTGAGGAGCCCCTGTCTCGGGTATGCCCTGTGCCTGTCCTGGGGCCAGCCCAGCGCAGGGCTCTGTGGTGAGGTCGGCAGAGCAGAGCTGTCTCACTGGGGCTCACCACTGTCCGAGCTTAGAGACCGGAGATCAGCCTGGACTGGAGTAAACTGGTCATCCTGAGCTTGCAGCTGGAGTGGGCTCAGGGGAGGAAGGAGAGGTGCCCCTGGTGGTGGAGGGCCCGGATGCTCTGGGACAGCGTTGAAGTGGCTGTGACAGAGTTAGGTGCAGGCCGATCAGGGGAGGCCCCTGGACCCTCCTGGGAGGTGGTGAGAGGGGACAGGTCCCACTGGGCTTGGCAGCTGTTTCTGAGCTGTTTCTGGCTGGGGTGGGCGGGGAAGGCAGGGTTGGGGCTGGAGGTGCAGTAGGTTGGTTTCTCTCACCTCAACCTCCTCCCTCCCCTCCTGGGGTTATGCCCTGCCCACAAGACAGGCGGGGGACAGAGCCGGGCCGAGACTTGGTCCCTGCTCAGTGACAGCACCGTGGACACGAGGTACTCTGGAAAGAAGTGGCCAGCCCCCACGGGTGAGACACGGGCCAGAGCTGTCCCGACCCCAGACCCTCCCTGTAACTGTCTCACTAGCCACCATGGTCAGCTCGCTGGAGTGGGGCCAGGTGGCAGAGGACTCATCCTGCAGGACTTGGCAGGTGGGAGGGCTAGGGCCATTCTCTTTTCTTCCCGTTGACTAACTGGACTGACTACTCTCAAGTTTCAGCTGCTGGAAGCTCCTCTTCTTTCTACCTTATCCATCCTGGCTCACTGATGGGGAGAGCGCGGGAGAGGAGGAGGGGGTGGGTCTTAGTGCCCTTGTCTTTTGGATCTTCTGCCCCCTGGGCTGGGTCCTCGGGGCAGGGCCAGAGGGACCCAGGCCTCATTAGGGTCCTCTCCTCTTAGACACAGGAGGAGAGGAAGACACAGAGGACCAGGGACTCACTGGAGATGAGGCAGAGCCATTCCTGGATCAAAGTGGGACTCCAGGCCCCGGGGCTCCCATCACCCCGAGGAAACCACCTTCGCATCCTCCGCCCCAGCCCGCCGGGGTCAAAAGAAAGCGAAGTGCGCCTACATCTAGAAAGCTGCTGTCAGACAAACCGCAGGACTTCCAGGTAATGAATGGACTTTCTCTGACCCCAGGCTCCTCTTCAGCCGTCGGCTGCTGGTGCCAGGCACCTGCCTGGTTTGTCCAGCTTCAGGGGAAGATGTGTGTGGGATCCTCAGGGCCCTCCTGAGGGTCGGGGGAGGGGATCTGTAGTGTCCCTGGGCCTGGGCAGATGCTGAATAGGGAGTTCACATCTTGGATCCTCAGAATAAGTTTGCCCAGCCCCGTGGTTTTGCGCTTAAAAAAAAAAAAGTCACTGCAGAGATGCAGCATGTCTTTGCACCTCTGCTCTGTGTTCCTAACCAGGGTGTATCCAGCCAGCAAGCTCCTGGCTATTCAGGTGTGGCTTGTGTCCAGCACCTTCCGCATCACCTGGGTACTTGTTAGACATGCAGGGTCTCCAGGCCCCACCCAGACCTGCTCTATAAGAATCTGCATTTTAACAAGATCCCTACATCAAAGCAGCTCTGTCTAACATCTTGTTTTTCCCTATATCTATCCCCTGCATACAGCCATGCATTTTTCTGAGAGTCATGTGGAATTTGAATTTGTTCAAGCTCATTACAGAATAAAAACTATTAATAAACACTTTGACACATTTTTATCCAAAATCCATCCCATTTTATTTGCCTTGTAACTTTGGTCCTTTGCTTATCTTTTTTTTCTTTTCAAAATAATTTTCTATTTTGATGCAGTCACACAGTGATAGTTAACTCTTTACAACTTCTTTTAAGGTTAAAAGCAGGAAGCTTAAATCTCTATAATACTAACTGCAACGAATCACAAAAATATTTTTGTTCTAAATCATGGTAATTTAAGTGGAAGTCATAGCTCTAACCGCTGTGTTTGCCCAAAGAGACAAAATTCTAGCCCCCATACTATGATTCCCCAAACATCTTCATTTTGCCTTTTTTCTCTTTATGGAACTAACATATGTTTATTTTAGAAAGCTTGGAAAATACATTAAAATGAGAAGACTAAAAATCACTCATCTATCTTCCCATTGCTGTTAAGAATATATCCTCCCATATCATGCAATTGACAAAAAGATGTTTGGTCAATAAATAACAGTTGATTCAAAAGTAGAGCCAGTAAATATCTTTTTTCATAGAATTGCTTTAATATTTTAAAATTTCATATTTTAATATATCTTACCTAGTATTTGAAAGCATGATGTTCTTGAAGTCTTCATTTACTTACTGCTGAATGGCAAAAATTCTCAATTTGTTTCTCGGAATGTAAGAAAGTATTGCATCTTATAAAGAATAAAGACTATTTCTGGGGTCACTTCACTGTGTAAGTTCGACCTCTCAGGGAATTGTCAATAAAGATATTCAAGCCACTGAAAAATGCCAGTGTCAGTGGGTCTCGAGTGGGGCTTGTGCCAATGGCTGAATGACATGAATGGGGACTGTATCTGCCCGCCCCTGGGGTTTCATGTGTGTAGCTGACAAGGGGCAGCCTGGCAGCTCTTCTGTGGAGCTACGGCATTGTATAGATGCAAGGGCCCTTGGTGGGAAAATATAATTGTTCATATAATGCTCTTCCTAATTCCTTTTTAATACTTTTCCCAAGAAGCCAGTGGTGAGATGGTCCCTGAGATTTCTGACTCTTGGGGTGGATGGGGGGTGGTTCTTAACCCTTCCCCCTTCCTCCACTCTTTCCCCTCCTGACTTTAGATCAGGATCCAGGTGATCGAGGGGCGCCAGCTGCCGGGGGTGAACATCAAGCCTGTGGTCAAGGTCACCGCTGCAGGGCAGACCAAACGGACTCGGATCCACAAGGGAAACAGCCCACTCTTCAATGAGGTGGGAGGCACGGGCCATGAGGGCCAGACCTTGGTGGGCCTTCCAGTCTGGAAGCCCAATGCAGACACTGGGCAATTCATTCAAGAGTGTTTACATATGACTCTGACCTGGGTGGGGAGATGTGCTGGCCCCCAAGGAGGTTATCTGTGGCACTGGAGAAAGGGCTCCTGCATCCCCGTCACCCTCTAGGGCCAGCCACTCACTCAACCCTGAAATCACCATGTCTGTGAGGCCAGGGGTAGAACACCTCAGAACTTGTCCAGTCAGCGGAGCTGAGCCCAATCCACATTTTCTGAGGGGACTCAACTACTAGGCTTGGAGGCTTGGGGGGGTGGTCCTCCCTCTCCCTGGCCCAAGGGGTCAGCAGGCACTGATACGTCTCCCTTTGCTCTGAACCAACAGACTCTTTTCTTCAACTTGTTTGACTCTCCCGCGGAGCTGTTTGATGAGCCCATCTTTATCACGGTATGTCTCAGCAGTCCAAGTGTTCTCCGAGGGCTGTATGTATGCACATAGGTGTCACTGTGCACGGGGTGTGTGTGTGTGTGTGCACGTGTGCACATCAGTGTGCATGCGTGTGTGTGCCTGTCGGTGAGTGTGTGAGTATGTAGGTGAGAGGGAGGTGTGTTAAAGCCTGACACCTGGATGATGTGGAATAACTCACAGAAATGCCTGCTTAGCTGGGAGGCAGTGGCTGCAGGAGACCCCACTGCTCAGCAACCCCCCGGGGGGCCAGGTCAGGGTCCTTAAATCACTTGTTGCAATGAACATTTAAGTTCCCAGCTTATTTTGTTTATCCAAACAAAATGTGCTTGCTTCTGACCGAGATTCTCTTTCTCTGGGCCTTGGCTCTTCCCCCATCTCCTCTGAAAGGCACCATAGCCTAGTGGCTGAAAGTGTAGGCCCTGGCAGTAGGCTAGATTCCAGCTCTGTCTATGCCATGGAGGGATTGTGTGTTTCTGTGCAAGTCTCTGTGCCCCTGTTTCATTCGTGAATGGGGAGGATGGCAGTACCTACTGATGAGGTTCTTGTGAGGGCTAACCATTGCGTAGAATGATCTCCGGAACTGAGTAAGTGTGAAGTGTTGGCAGTTATTGTGTGGGAGGGAAGAGCTATTGGGTTGGCAGTGTGGGCCACGTGCTCCCTGTGAATGTGAGTTTCTGGTGATCTTCCTCTGCAGGTGGTGGACTCGCGTTCTCTCAGGACAGATGCTCTCCTCGGGGAGTTCCGGGTAATGGTTTCTTTTCTATGAAAGCAGTCAAGTCTCACTCCTCCCAGTTGGTGGAGCCTCTGTAGACCATGGGCAGGGGCTGGCACTCCAGAGATCCTGTGTGTCTCTGCTTTGGGAAAACATAACTTCAAAAAAACAACACCAAACCCTCTGCGCAGCACTCCTTTCTCCCTAGAAAACCTCTCCACGAAGGTGGAAGAGAACGAAAGCACTTTTTATCATCAAAGAGGTCTTAAACTGGAGCAAGATGCACATCCCAGGCAATGATCTGCTAAGATGCTGCAAAGACAGAAAGAAATCCCACGCTAATTTAGCCGGCAGGTCCAGCCCATTGCATACTACACACATTCTCAAGAGAAGCCACTCACACCGAGTTCATCCCAAAGTCACCCGGTCATCGGGGTGACCATCTGTGTTAGCTAATTTACTGTATCCAGAAGACCAAACAAAAATCAAACTCTTGTATTGATTTTTGTATACTATGACATTTGTATACTAAAGCTGACAAAAAGCTTATCTAGCTTCTTAAAAAGATGCATTTCAAAGAGACAGGGCAAGTGTAATAAATTTACACATTTTCTAAGGTAAGTGTTCTGACAAAAAGAGAGGGGAGGGCAGTTCTTCCCTTATTTCCAACAGGCAGAACCAAGCCCCTAGTTTGTAATTTGGATGTTCCCCCACCTCGGGGCAGGCAGTGTGAGGTCTGAGTTCGGGCAGCCCCCCTCCTTATCCTGGCCATCTTGGGCCAGTGAGACCGGCGCTCTCTGCCCTGACATCACTCTCACTCTGGGCTGGGAGTGGGGTTCAGATGTGGATCCCTGGGGGATGGAGAGGCAGAGGAGAGAGGGGAACCCTGCCCCAGGCCTCCTCACTTGTCCCAGACAGTCCAGAGGTGAATAGTCCTGTTCTGAGAACCAAGAACCAGTGGATTTAACAGATTACATAAAGTAAAGGTAACTAGTAATTGCGCAGACTGAAGGAGACCTGCATAGTGTTTTAATGTAATTTAATGTAATTCCTATTGATTTTCTCATTGTGAAAATTCCAAGGATTTATCAAAAGGAAAGAAAGAGCACAGGCTTATTTGAACCTCTCCGCACTATCCAAGTATATCATGCCTCCCTTCTTTAAATTTGTGTTTTAAATATGAATTTAAAATAAGGGGCTTGATTCTGCCTGTTGTCATAACAGTTACCTTAGAATTATTTCTTCTGCCCAATAAATAATTGCTGGGACTGGGTGCAGTGACTCACGCCTGTAATCTCAGCGCTTTGGAAGGTAAGGCGGGCAGATCAACTGAGGTCAGGAGTTCAAGACCACCCTGGCCAACATGGTGAAACTCCGACTCTACTAAAAACATGAAAATTAGCTGGGTATGGTGGCGCGTGCCTGTAATCTCAGCTACTCGGGAGGCTGAGGCAGGAGAATTGCTTGAACCTGGGCTGCAGAGGTTGCAGTGAGCTGAGATCGTGCCACTGCACTCCAGCCTGGGTGACAGAGCAGACTCCATCTCAAAAAACAAACAAACAAACAAGAACCAAAAAAACGAAATCAAAAACACAAAAAATTGCTGGGTTGGACCTGTTGGCTAGATTAGCAGCTAAGATTTCTTTGTGTTTTCGAAATCTTCCCGAATCATTGCCTGTGGGAAGAAGTCACAAGATAAAAAACTAAGTCTGTTTACCTGGAGAAGCATTTTTTAAAAGAATGGGCTGGAGCCTGAGTCATTCTGTAACAAATTAAATCTTAATTATGTTTTGAGTCTCTTTACATTCTTGTTCTGAGAACTGAAGAGTTAAGTCAAAAAATTATTTTATTTGTATCTAATTATAAAAGTAATCTATGATTTAAAAAAGATGTTTTTTTTAGAGCTGTTTTAGGTTCACAGCAAAAATTGAGTAGAATGTACACAGTTTCCCGATACTCCGTGCCCACCCTCCCCCACCCTGCCCTCTGCAGCTTTCCCCACTATCTTCATCCCAATACTCTATGGATTTTTAATAGAAAATTGTAAAACACAGGAAGGAATAAAAAATGAAATAAAAGTCATCCAAACCTACCGTGCAGGGATAACATAGTTCCATTGTGTTGAATTTCCTTTCCTTTTTTTTTTTTTTGAGATGGATTTTCGCTCTTGTTGCCAGGCTGGAGTGCAATGGTATGATCTCGGCTAACTGCAACCTCCGCCTCCCGAGTTCAAGCGATTCTCTTGTCTCAGCTTTTCACGTAGCTGGAATTACAGGCACATGCCACCACACCCTGCTAATTTTTTTTTTTTTTTTTGTATTTTTAGTAGAGATGGGGGGCGTTTCACCATGTTGGTCAGGCTGGTCTTGAACTCCTGACCTCAAGTGATCTGCCTGCCTTGACTTCCCAAAGTGCTGGGATTGCAGACATGAGCCATCATGCCCAGCCTCTTTGCCTCTTTCTTTTTTGTACATAAGCATTCTTTAGCAAACTGGGATCAAAATATATTTCACTTTCTTTTCATGTAGTATCAGATGGTGAATGTTTCCCTATGTTTCCCAATGTTCTGCAAAACCATGTTTTTTAATGGAATCGTATAATGCACCACACTTTAATGCTTTGGCGGCAAGAGTTTGATTTGTGTCTCCTCTCATCGATTGCAGATGGACGTGGGCACCATTTACAGAGAGCCCCGTGAGTTCTCACCACTTTGGCTGTATCCTTGTATTTCGGTTCTGGAGGCTGACTGGGGACACCCATTTGGGATCCTCACTGTCCCTCCTGGGGGTTTTAGAATCTAGAGGAGGAGTTTGATCTTGGGAGGGAAGGCAGGTCCTTCATCCTCCATGCGAGACAGGCCCTTGGGAGGGTGTCACGATCGCCTGTGTCTCCACTGGCCCGTTCAGGGAGGATAGATCTGGAAGGCCCCATTACTGGACACTGGGCTCACAGCAGACAGGGACAGGTCATTTGGGTGATGAGCCAGGATTTCTCTCACCCTGGTTTCCATTCTGTTCTGGTTCCTTCCTGAAGGGGAAGAAAATGGCCTTGGGTTTGGCTCTGCCAGCCTCTTACAGGAGTTTCTGTTAATATTTCTGGTTCTGACCACATGAACACTCAAAGTACCTTTTGATTCTAGAATCTGAGTCCTGTGCTCATGGGCCGGTGGATGAGTCCTTTAGCCCCCCTGTGCAGTCCAGCCTGGGCTCCTGGGCATGGCCACAGGCTGGGGGCTTCTGATTCTGGGATCACCAGTGGATGTTGTCTCTCTTAGGGCACGCCTATCTCAGGAAGTGGCTGCTGCTCTCAGACCCTGATGACTTCTCTGCTGGGGCCAGAGGCTACCTGAAAACCAGCCTTTGTGTGCTGGGGCCTGGGGACGAAGCGCCTGTGAGTATATTTCCCTGGGTCTTCCTACAGTCTCCCACGCAGCACCTGGTGCGGAGGCGCCAAACCACAAACAAAAACTCTATTTTTTTTTTTTCTGATTTAAACTAATACATGGTAATTAATGACAAATGTGGAAGATGTAGAAATGTATTAATAAAAAAATGAATCACTCATAATCCTACCACTCCAAGAGAGCTAGTATTATCTTATTGCATGTCCGTCTGGAAGGATATACACACATATTTTTCTTTTTGCAACAGTGAGATTATTTTGTATATATTATGACTTGAATTACATTGCCTAAGCATGTATCGTGACCATCTCTACATGCCAGTAATGTTATAAGTTGGAGGTGCTAAGAATGAGAAAAGTATTGAGAGCAGGGGAGGGATCGGCATCTTCGTATGGCTGAGAAGAGGAGGAAGGTTTGGAATCACCATTGTGGGAGAGGAATGAAGGGTTAGATTTAGTGAAAGGGTTTCTGCATGAGAGCAGCCACTCCGGGTTGGACGCTTTGTTTGTAGTGGAGCCACTTGCCTCATGGTGCTCAGTAGTGCAAAGCAGAAGAGAGGCAGGAGGGTGGTGGACGTGTTGGGCGGGGGCAAGCCAGGAGTGCTGAAGGTCAGGGGTGAGGTACCAGGGCATCCTGAACATGGCTGATGGTACTGTGCAGGGAGGAAGAGGAGGACAGGGCCCCTGGGGTCTCCTGCCATGCTTCATGTCCTGCCCTCCATCCTTACTGCACACTGGCTCCTTGGTCACCTGGACGTGCTGCTTGGATGACTGTGGGTTTCTCTCTCTCCACTCAGCTGGGCCCCGGGTGCTGTCCGCCTCTCCTTTTTTCCCGGGTGTAGTTTACTCCTTATCTCATTCTCCTCATCTCCTTACTCCTGATCTCTCCTGGCTGTGTCCAGACTTTCTCACTTTTCCTAAGCTCCAACCTCAGCTTCCCTTGGAGAGGCAGAGCTGCACAGTGGTGAGTGGTGAGAGCTCTGGGAGCTCCCGTGGTCCTAAAGTCGCCCCCCATCTTCATCTGCCTTCCCTCCCTTCCTCCGCTCCTCCCGCTCCATCATCCCTCCACCTCCTTGGCCGTGACCTCACATCTTCCACTGTCGTCTTTAGCCTCCTCTGTCTGACCTCTTCTCCCACCTGTCTCCCCTGTGTCCCGCTCCATGATCTGCACCAGGCTCAAGGTTCCCCAATCCTAAAACACCCCTTCCTTAGCCCATTTCTCCCCACCCCTCCTCTCCACTACTATTTTCTCTTTCTCCTACTGCTGGTCATCACCAGCTTCTTGAAAGGGTGCACCTCGTCCCCTTTTCTCCACTCCCTCACCAGCTGCTCATTCCTTCTTCTCTTCAGCAGGAATCCCACCGTCTCCCCTCCCCGGAACCACTGGTGTAAGGTCACTCGTTACCAGAGCTTGGGAGCTCTCCTCTGTTGTTAGTCTGCGCCACTGTGCCACGGCACTCAATTCTGGAGCCCACGACTTACCTGAAACTGTCTCCCCACTTAGCATTCATGACTCCCCGATTCTCCCTGCTCCTTTTCCAGCAGGTTCTTTGAATTCAATGTTGCAGTTCAGTCCCCGTCCCTGTTCCTTTGCTGTATCTGCCTCCCACTGTTGAGGAGTCCGTCTCTTTCAGACACCACCTGAGACTTACACCTTGCTCTTCTCCAGCCTGGATCTTCTGAGCTCCAGACGCTCAGTTTCAGTTGCCTTGTCATCAGGCCACATTAACACGTCCCTTAGGCCCTTCTAACTTATTGTAGCAAAGCCTGGTACGGTTTGCTGCCCACTCCCCACACCTGTTCCACATCCTGTATTAGGTGACATCTTAGGAAATTGCATGGTTATCCACTTAGTCCTCCAAACCGGAGGCCAGAGTTTCATTCTTTACCCCTGAGTCCCCATGCAAGCAGTTGGCCGGTCTTGTTGGTGTGAAGACCTCAGTGCACGCTGCTTCTTTTTCCCATCCCAAGACCAGAGTTTGAGGCCAGTCTCCCACTCTCTCTCACTTGGGTCTCTGCGTGAATTACAATATAGGTTTAGCTGGTAACAAAGATGCCCCAAATAGTAGGCATTCAAGAGGACAGATGCTTATTTCTCTCTTGTGAGCCCCACAGTCCAGAGCTGGCACAGACCCAGGCTTCTGCAGAGACCCAGGCTCCTGGTCTTCCCTCACCTGTGATCATTCTGCAGCCTCCATCACATGGCCCAAGAAGGTTGCTCCAGTTCCCATCACCATGTCTGTATTCCAGCCAGGGAAATGGGAGGAAAGGACAATGGAGGTCACATCTCTTCCTTCAAAAGCATGGCCTGCAAGTTGTACGCATTTATGCTCAGGTTCCATTGACCAGAACCTAGTCACAGGGTCACATCTAACTGCCAGGGACCCTGGGAAATAAAGTCCATCCTGATGCTGTCCAGCTAAGAATTGAGGGTTCGTTAGAGGAGGCAGAAAAGACTGGATTTGGGGGAACAACTAGCAGTTTCTGCCACTCCCTTCTAAGTGTCCTCTGAGGTCTCCTAACCTCTTACGTTACACTTCTCCACCTATCCCCACCTTATCACCAGTCATCACTTTTAAACCCAGGTAGAACTATGCGCAATTCCTCTTACAAAACATCCAGTGACTTCCCATTGTGTTTAGGATAGAATTCAAAATCCTTAGCATGACATTCAAGGCCCTTGACATTTGGCCTCAGCCTAATTTCCCAGTCCCACTTGCCATTATGTATCTTCATGGGCCCCGTGTTGTGGCCACACCAGATGCTGTGACTTTCCAGAATGCTGTTCCATCCCTCTTCAGCCTCTTCCCCTGCTGGAATGCCTTCCCTCTCTTTGCCTACCAAGAGCCAATTGGTTCTTCCAGACCCAGTTCAGATGCTGCGTCCTCCCTGAAGCTTGCCCCGTCCTCCAGGAAAATGTATTGGTCTTTCCTTGGGGCACCACCCAGCCCTTTGGTTGTCTAATCAGCTTAAGTGTCTGTCTTCATCACTGAGATTCAGTTTCTTGATGATGGGGACAATATAGCAAATATGATATCTTTTATCTTCCCTCTTGCCTAGTAGGGCAGGTCTTGTACACAGTAGGTGCTCAATCAGTGCTTATTGTCTAGAGGAAGAGACACTTTTATGGACGCTTGAAAGATGATTGTTTTCTTCTGATATGAGCTGAGGAGAATAAACACAGAATGCATCCCTTTGGGCACTTCTGTGATGTGGGCATTCTGGGATTGAGCATTTTGCTGCAGGGATTCTGAAGGAGGTTTCCACATGTCAAGTGTGACTGAGTGCGAAGTGGGGTGAGGCTAGTCCAGGCAGCTGTCCAAAGAGTTGGGACCTTGCTATTCTCCTGTCCCTTCACTGCTCACTAGCCCAAGAGCAGCCACCAGATCTTTCGTCTGTTCCTCCAGCTGCCAACGCCCCCTTGTGCAAGGGGCTCTGCAAGAGTCACCTCCTTGTCTGGATGCCTCCACCTGGTGCTCGTTGTCCAAGTCTTAAGCTGGGAAGCCTTTCTGACCCACTCCCCTACCCCCAGTCAGTATAGTTACCAGCCCCCTTGCTCTGTGCTCTCCAAGCACATGGGTTCTGCTTCCAGCCTGTGTTAAACCTCAGCTTTCTTATCTGTAAAGTGGGGGCAGTCTAGGACCTTATGCCCAGAGCGTCATCTGTGGGCCAGCAGCATGGGCATCACTTGGACACTTGTTGAAATGCAGGATCTTGGGCCTCACCCCAGACCTGCTGAACTAGAACATGCATTTTAATTGGAATGCATGGCAGTGGTCTAGAAGATGCTGATTCTCAGCCTCCTTTGCCAATTGGAATCATCTGGGAAGTTTTAAAAGCCACTGCTGCATGGGCACTTTCTCCCAGAAATTGTTTTAATTGGTCTAGGGTATGAACCTGGGCTCCCCAGGTGTGTCCTTTCTTTCTCTTTCTTTTCCTTTTCTTTCTTTTTAATGGAGGTCTCACTCTGTTGCCCAGGCTGGAGTGTGGTGGTGTGATCTTGGCTCACTGCAACCTCCGCCTCCCAGGTTCAAGCAATTCTCCCACCTAAACCTCTGAGTAGCTGGGACTACAGGTGCACGCCACCATGCCTAGCTAATTTTTGTATTATTTGGTAGAGATAGGGTTTCCCCATGTTAGCAAGCTGGTCTCAAACTCCTGACCTCAGGTGATCCGCCTTCCTCGGCCTCCCAGAGTGCTGGGATTACAGGCATGAGCTACCACGCCTGGCCCTTCCAGGTGTTTCTAATATGCAGCCAAGTTTGAGACCCACTCAAGGCGGGTGCTATGAGGATTAAATGAGAGATTGCATACACATCAATATATGTGGGATGCGATTTTTATTATTACTGTTTCAACCACAAGATACAGGACATGTGATTGTATTCTTCCGCTGAAAGTCTGTTTTTCCTTCAAGATCGTCAGCTCCATGGGAACAGCACACTTATTCACGTCTTCCCCTTATTCCCTGCCATATTCACTGCCCTTCAGCACCAAACTGACATCGAATAGTCACTCAGTAGCTGCTGGCTGGGTGGATTGACACGTGCATGTTATTGAAGCTAGAGTGGCAGCTCACTACGGTACTATATTTTCAGTCACTACTATACCATATTTTAACTGTGAGGCAGGGGAGAGCGGGAAGGAGACTAAGGTTGGTGGAATGCCTGCCATGTGCCACATGCATTTACATCATTATTGGAGATGTTCCTCGCACAGTCCTGGGAAGTCGGTGTCATGGTCTCCACTGTACCCAAGAGGAAGGCGAGGCTCAGGTGAAGAACCTTGCCCAAGACAATGTGGTTGTAAGTTGCAGAGCACAGTCTGCTTTATTTCAGAGTGGAACTCTTAGAAAAGGAAAGTAAAACCCTGTGCTCAGGAGCGTGTGAAGGAATCATATTTGGTTTGCTTTGTAGCTGGAGAGAAAAGACCCCTCTGAAGACAAGGAGGACATTGAAAGCAACCTGCTCCGGCCCACAGGCGTGGCCCTGCGAGGAGCCCACTTCTGCCTGAAGGTCTTCCGGGCCGAGGACTTGCCGCAGAGTACGTGGGGCACACCCTGGGGTGGGAGGTCTGCAGGAGGCTGAAGGCACAGGGCTGGTGAAGGTGGGCAATGGTGGGCGGGGTCAGCTCCCTGGGGGATGGAGAAGCGTCCAGGAAAATATCAGAATTTAATGAAAAGTCATCAGTGCTGGTGGAGTTACAAAGATTCAAGAACTCTTGAGAGAATAGCTGCCTCTCGCTCCATTCCAGTGTCCTCTGGGCCTGGTCTGGCTATCTGTGGACCCATTTTCTCGGTTCTCATTGAGGATTCAGCATCATCAGGACTCTATTCTGCCCTTAGGGCTGGCTCTCACTGATTTTCCCTCCCTCTACGAGGAAGCCCGTTCTGCAAGTCTGCAGAGCTGGGCTGGGGAGCAGTTGCTCTAACGTTGGAAGGGTTTGCATGAAGGACTCCCAGGGCCCACTGTCTTCACCGATGAAAAACACAGATCCACAAGGTGACTCACCATCCTAGCTTGCCTGGGATTGTCCTGGTGTTAGTACTGAAAGTGCCTGTTCCAGGAAACCCTGTGGTCTTCAGCAAACTGGGACAGTGGGTCACCCGACTTGTACCCATTTCCTCTTCTTCCCAGGAAGCCCAATGTGGCCACTGCATGGTTTCTCACATTGGCTGGCCCGGTACTAGATTCATCTGTGTGTTTAGTAAATGCTGGGGAATTATACTGAAAATCCTAGAGCTCTGGGCATCAACCTGGGCTGATATTAGAATTACCTTCATAATGGTCCAGATTCCGGGCCCTCACCACCAGCATTTTAGATGGACTTGAGTTAGGGCAGGGCTTGGCACTGTTAGGGTTTAAAGGCTCCCCAGGTGGTTCTGTCATGAGGCCCAGCTGTGAGCCACTGTTTTCGAGCATACATTACCATAACCAAGCCACTGTCCACAGCAGAGTCAGTGAGAAGGTTTGCAACTTGGGTCCCTAGTTATGACGTTTCCATAAAGATAATTGTTTGAGAGTTTCTGCTCTGGCTGCTGACATCAATAAATGAAATGTACATGCTTACTTGGACCAAAATTGTGAAGAAAGCCTGTATAAAGTAACAGGAATTAATTCAGTATTAAAACACATGCTTAAAAATATTCTGCACTTATTGATTGCAACTATGTAGAAGTGAGGCTGGTGAACTTTAAGAAGGGAATGGGGAGGTAGAAGTGTTTGCTTTTTTTAAGGTGAAAGAGCTTTAATTCTCTGCAATGTTTGAAAATAAAAACAAAATAGATGGGCAAACGGATCATAAATGTTTGCTAATTCTTGTTGCCTTTTGTATTCATGTAGACATTAGCTAGCTTATAATCTTTAACTATCCCCCTCCACACACCACTCATATGTCTATAAACATGACTTGCTTTATACACATATGTATGTGTATACACATATCTAGCTATATCTATGTATATAAATAACCTGGCTGATTAAAAAATAATTAATTTGGGGCAGCATAGATGAAAAACTCTCAAAAAAAAAAAAAGAACACCCAACAGAATTGACTTCTTGGTTAATCTCAGGTAAATCAATCACTGCTCTAATAGATTTAAAGGAAAATGTCAACCAGGCACCGATCACGGGATATTGTTAAAACGACTGTCAGTCCTTTTCTGGGTATTTACTGCCCTTAGCAACGTAGATTTCTAATTAGTCAAGCAGTGGATCAGTTGGTAGATTTGATCTGAAAGGCTTTGAATGCAGAGCCCGGACAGTGAATGAGTCTGGGACTGGTGACGAAGTGGCCTGGTGCTCTCAGGAGTTGCTGCTCTGAGACAGACCTCCCTCTGGGGAGTCCCTGGGCTGAGTCCCTGTGAGAAGGGGTCACAGCTTCTTGCTCAGGTCGTCCCAGGACTGCCTGGAGACAGATGGGGGATAGCCGGGGTTTTGGAGGTGAGACGGCGGGCGGGCAGTGACTGGTGTGTCCCTTTTCCCAGTGGACGACGCCGTGATGGACAACGTGAAACAGATCTTTGGCTTTGACAGTAACAAGAAGAATTTGGTGGACCCCTTTCTGGAGGTCAGCTTTGCAGGGAAAATGGTAAGGAGCAAGGGAGCAAGAGGGTTCTCTTGGGAGGGGACTTCTGGGTGCCCTGTGGATGGTGCTGGGTGAGAGCAGGACAGAGCGAGGCACCCCCACCGCAGGCATGCGCAGAAGGAGGGGCTGCTCCCAGCAGGTGGTGAGACACCCATGCAGGCCCAGCTCTCAGGGGCTGCCCCACACATGAACGTGGACAGGTCTGCCTGGGGGTGTCCCAGACAGACACAGAGATGCGGACGGCCCAGGAGAGGACACTGGACGGTAGATAGTAGAGGAACATTTGGGGGAAAACGAAGCAATAGCGTGGAAACCAGACATGAAGACATAAAGATAGGGAAACTATATTTTAAAGATGTGGGATAAAAACAATGATTATTTAAAAAATGTGTTGGGAGTTGGGCAGAGAAAGACCCCCTGGTAGGTGCCCTAGGGGTCACTCACACGTTCTCCTCTTCCTTGCAGCCCACCTTCCTGCCCTGAGGTGGGCTGTGGCTCCAGTCCCTGCTGACTTCTGTCCTAGACCTTCTCTCCTCACTGGCTGCCCACCCACCCAGTGTCTGTGTGCACCCACAGGCTTTCCTGGCAGCCTCAGCCCTCCCAGGCTTCAGCCATCACCTCTCTGCAGAGAACTCCATAGTTCTCCGACCCCTCCCTTCAACCCCAGACCCCTACATGTCTCTAAACAGCTCTGCCTCCTGTTCCTCTGAGCCCTGGAGGGAGTCATTTCCTCTGCCCAACCTGCCCCATATCCAAAAGCCTCTGTCTTAACCAGATACAACCATCAAAGGCAGAAAATGCGGACCTGCCTTGATTCTTCCCTCTTTTTTCTCCCTCTATATCAAACATGCCATCTCTAGCTTGTGAGTTTAAACGTGTCCCCAGGACCCATCCCTACCTCATGCCCCTTAGCCACTGTCAGCTCTTCCCAGGACCACACACCAATGACCCATTCCCTTGTTTCTACCTCACGGCATCAAATTTGTGAACAGCCCAGGCTGTGTGTCCAAGTTCTGGATTTGTCCATCGTTTCCTCCCATTGTTTGACTTGTTTCTCTGGCTCCTCTCTTTCCTGTAAGCTGGAAGTTAGGTCTAGAGACTCGCTTAGAGTCGGATGAAGTCTTCTGGCAAGAACTCAGCATAGAGGATGCTCTGCATGTCATGTGGCACCACGACAGAAGGCGATAATGTCAGGTTGTCTCATCATCAGGGATGGTCGCCTGATCACACGGGTTAGGTGGTGCCTCCAGACAGCTCCCTTAGAACAGTAAATCTTCCCACTTGGTAATTAGCACATAATTTGTGGGTAATATCTTGGCAGATATCCTATTTCTCAGCCACCTCTTACCTAATGGTCTAAGCATCCATTGACCTTCTTGTCTGAAGAAGTCATTTAGTTGGGACTGCAATGTGGTGATTTTCTCATTATCATTCTTTTACTCTTGATTAGCTGACATTTTTTTTTCCTGTAAAGAAGAGCTTTCTCCTTCCTGTCCCTTTGAGTATTAGTTATGGACCTCAATAATTTTTATTTTTAATGGGTTAAAATCAGTCATTATTGTGTTGATGTGTGAATTATACTGAAGGTGGCCATCGGGAGCCCCTTTGAGCTGGCTCTCTCTCCTCAGAGACTAGCCCAGGGTCCCAGTGAAAATGTACACAGGAATGTAATGCAGATTTTAAACTCATTCATGTGGAGATGTAGATGCTCACTGCAGACCCTCACCTGAGTGCAGGTTTTGGTGTGGGCTCAGGGTCAGGGTCTTACGCCCTGTGCCTGGCATCAGGAGGAACGGGGCAGCTGCTTGAAGGCAGGAAGGAAACAGGAAGCTGCAGCTCTATGGTTTTGTGGGACATTAGCTCCAAGGACTAAGATTAACTTTTCCACTTGACACTTGGGGAATTTCACGTCCCAAGATTGTTCTTATTTTGCATTCCCAACATGGAAGGTATTTTGATGGTGGCTACAACCGAGACCAATGTGCCTTCACATTCGTTGGAACTAAGCCTCAGAACGCTGGGGCGCCTGGCTGCTCTGGGTCCCTGCCAGCATCTTTGATCTCACTGGGTCTTCTGTTCTGAGATGCCCTTGGCTGGCCCTAGGGATTTCTGTAGGAAGGTGCAAGTGTCTAGGGGAGGTGAAGGGACAAAGGTGGCCAAGGCAAGGGACTGTCTAGAGTAGATTGGCACCTGGGCTCATGCAAGAAGCTGCACCTCTCATTTTTCCTCTAGAAGGAGGTGGAGGGAATTGAAGAGTAACCTTCTGGTGAAGGAGGCAGCTGGAATGCTCCCTCTTGAAAGTTTCAACCTGGCCAGCCTCCTCCAGTGGTCGCCAGGCCTTGCATCCTCTCTGCAAGGAGAGCAATTTTCTTGTGGCTTCCCCGCCTCTGCTGCTCTTATGGTGTGTCTCATTCTGCTTGTCCCTCTCTTTAGCCTGCTTGCATGTCACTTTTTTTCTCATGACATCCTAAGCTGAAGAGCCCTGAGGTTACGTTCCATGTGCGCACCCACCCCAGCCGGCCTTCTTTGCATTTCCTCTTATGGACACTTGGTGACAGTATTATCCAAGATGTGAATCATACTTGATTTGGCCGAGTTTCTAAGATAGGAGGGTGTGAGAGTGTGTGCGACTGTGCACTTCATGGTATGGAAGAAAGAAAAGGTAGGTAATTGTAGGGAAGGACAGGAGGTTTTAAAATAACTTTTTTTTCTGAATTCAAGAATGAAACCCATTAACTGCAGGAAAAAAATGAAAAAAATCAGAGAAAAGGAAAAGAGCAAAAACTCCCATTGCACCACATTCTGTACCCTGCACCACCCTGGAGAGAATTACTGATCAATTGGTTTGTGTTTCCTTCTAGGATGTTTTCTCTCTCTAGCGCTCACTACCCCATTACCTCCCCTCTTACACTTGCTGGGAAAAAATAATGAAAATGTTGATTTTCATTATTCAAGGATTCTGTATTTGCCAATTTGCCTACTCACTAAAATGTATCTGCAAGCCCCAAATCAACACTCTTGGCACTTTTGTGATGATTTGTGGACACTTTCAGGGCCTTGAAAAATTTGAGTCTCCGGCACGCATGTTGGTTGCTGAGGTTGAACAAGGTGACTCTGCCTCTCTGCTCCAACTCTCACGGAGTAAATGCGTGTCCATGATCAAAGCACACGTATTTACTCCATGAGAGTTTAAACAGGGAGGCAGAGAGTCTCAAACCATGATACTACACAGGACACATATCAAAGGACACAGACAAAATACGTGTCCTTTGATACGTGTCCTGTGTAGTCTCATGTTTTTCACATTTTTGTGAGTTGTTGGCGACTTTGGTGTTCAAAATGGCCCCAAATGTTGTACTAAAGTGCTGCCTGGCGTTCCTGAGCTCAAAAAGGCTGCGATGTGCTTTACGGAGGAAGTGCGTGTTAGGCAAGCTTCATGCAGTCATGAGTCACAGTGCCATTGGCTGTGAGTTCAATGCTGGTAACTCAGCAGTATCTATTAAGCAAGGTGTCCTTCAGTGGAAACACACAGAAACCAAGATGACATATTGATCAGTTGACAAAAACATTGTGACAGAGGCTGGCAGGAATTTAACCCTGCTTCTCCTCTGGGGTAATGAATCAGTATTCACTAATTCAGCGTTCATGATGACCCTGTAGATCGTAACTACCATAAATAATGAGGATTAACTATATATTTGCAGGTTGGTAAACTGCTTGTGTTGGCTCATGTTTTCTCAGTTATTAAATAGCCTTTGAAATGATTTTTTTGATGGCTGCATAATATTCTGTCAGATGAGTATACCACAACATTTAACCTATTTTTGGATTATATAATTCCAATTTTCCTCTTTTATAAACAACATTGTGACAAACATCAGCATACAGGAATCTTCATCCACACTCTGATTGATTTTCTATGGGGAAGTTTTTAGAATTTGGGTTGCTAAGCCAGAGGGCTTATTTTTAAGTATTTGGTACAGACGGCCAAATAGCCTTCCAGAGAGGGTGTGCTAATCATACTCCACTGGGGAGTGAAGGAAGGTAAAGAAAAAAGGTGAAGGAAGAAAAAAAGAGAATCGGAGGAAGAGGAAGCAGCAGCACGGTGTGGCCCTGGCTGAGCGCCTGTGGGTGGAACAGGAAGGGGGAGGCTGCCAGGGATCTCGGGGGCCAAAGACGGTGCTGGCTGGGGTGTGACTGATGGACCAGGTGCTGTTCAAGCCCCCAGACCCCCATCCCGGTGAAGGCAGCCAGGTGGAAGTATTTGCGATGGAGGAGACCCAGATGCCCGGGGTGGGGCTGAAGCAGCCTGCATGCGTCTTGTGTGTGTCGGGGCAACCTGTGCCTTCTTATTCTAGGGACCTGGGACAGTGTTGTTGGGCCTCTCAGCGGGATCTTGTTAAAGTGTCTTTTATTTTAAAATTTCGTTTATCTAATTTTTGAATTAGGTAGTACATTTATTCTATATACTATATACATTAATTCTATCAATCATCTATCTGTCTGCCTGTCAGTCTGTCATTCTATTAATCAATCATGAAAAATCTCCCTCTTGCTCTGTACCTCATCCAACAATCAATCAATCCATTCATTTCTTCCTTTTCAAAGAAAACCATTGTAATTAGTTTATTTTATATTATTCTGGTTTTGTGATGCACATGTAAGCAAATATGGCTATAGTTTCTTTTTTTTTTTGGAAACGGAGTCTCACCTTAAGTATTCCATGCTGGAGTGCAGTGGCATGATCTTGGCTCATTGCAGCCTCCACCTCCTGGGTTCAGGCGATTCTCATGCTTCAGCCTCCCAAATAGCTGGTACTATAGGCATGTGCCACCACTCCCAGCTAATTTTTGTATTTTTAGTAGAGATGGGGTTTCGCCACACTATCCAGGCTGGTCTTGAACTTCTGACCTCAAGTGATCCACCTGCCTTGGCCTCCCAAAGTGCTGGGATTACAGGCATGAGCCACCTTGCCCGGCTGACTATAAATTTTTCTCTTTTACCTTTTAACACACATGGCTGTGCATCACACTCACTGCTCTGTGCCTTGCTTTGTTCACTTATGACTTGGAGATTGTTTCATGTCACTACCTAGAGCTATCCTCATTCTGTTTGAGAGCTGCCTAGTACTCCATTGTATGGATGGGCCATGCTTGATTTAACCTGTTCTCCATTGGCGGACACATGGGTTGTTCCAAATCCTTATGAGTTCAAGCCATGCTGCAGTGGATAGGCTCACACATATGCCATTCCTCACATGTGCAAGTTTTTCTGTAGGATAGATGTCTAGAGGTAGAACTGATAGGTGGGAATATGCATTTGAAATTACAATAGATAGTGGCCAATTGTCCTCTGGAGGGGGCAAACTATTTTGTTTTTTCACCAGCAAAACATGAGCAGGCAGTTTTCCCATAGCCTTGCCAAGAGTGGTCTGTCAGACTTTAGAGATGTGTATGAATCTGATGGGTGAGAAATGGTATTTTGTTGGTTTTCTTTGTGTTTATTGAAGAGTGGGATGAAGCATCGTTTTATGTGACTCAAGGCCTCGCGTCTTCATTCTGTGAACTGCTTCTGCCACTCTTTGCTCTTTGTTCCATTGGATTGGATCGTCGGTCTCTCTTCTTTCCCTACTCTTCTCTTTGCTAACACAACGGACAAATCCCGGCACTCAGCCCTGTGCCCAGCCCTGTGTGGCCTTTGTCTGGGGCTCTTTTTTACAGGGAGGAGGGGGAAGGTGGGGGCAGGGGCCAGCGCTGGGTGGACCAGGAATGGAGACATCATCCTCACCCCTGGGGTCCTGAAGTCTCTGATTTAAGTCAGATGCACGTTAAATGAGATAATGCACATAAAATACTTAGCACAATGCAGAGCTTATCATAGTAAATGCTCTGAAAAGGCTGCTCATTATTTTCATGTGTAGAACATGGAAATTGACCAGGATCTGTGTATCTGAAACTGAGTCTTTACATGCTGCCCCTGTGTGTAGGTACAGGATGCCCTGGGATTGTCTAAGGTGCCTGGTGTTCCCCATGGACTCCAAGGCCAGGGCTGGCCAGTGAGCTGCTCATTTGGATCTGGTTTCCACTCCTGTGAGGTTTCTTGTTTGCAAAAAGCCTGGTCTTTAGGGCAGGGCTGGTCGGAGGCAGACTGTGGCTTATAGGGTTTCTATCTTCACTGAATTTTCTTTCACTCTTCAACACCTGTGCATGGCTCCCCTCCCCCATCTCTGATCTCCTAGGGCTCACAGTCTTCCTACATGGTGAATGATCTGGGCTAGTGGTCAAAAGAGCCCCCTGGGCCATAAAGGCCTCTGGGAAAGCCAGTGTGGACTGGATTCAGGGCCCCCACATTTAGGGTCATGGCCATAATGGGAAGTATGGAGGGGGATTTTCAGCCAGAGGTGTGGCTTTTTAAGGGTAGAAGGGCTGTGGCATTCAGACAACCTATCCCACCCTTACCCACTCCCCAGCTCTGGGTCTGACCTTCCATTGAGCTTCGTCTCTGCCAAGATTCCCTGTGTCTGAGCCCCCTGCACTAGGCCCCGACCGCAGGGTCTTACACCTAGCCCTAAGGGTAGCAGGCATGGCAGAGAATGGCCACTGCCTGGCATGGAATCTCCGAGGGGAGCCCAGAGTTCCCATGGAGCTCGGTCCACTTGTTCCCTCCCTGTGACTTCTAGCTCTGCAGCAAGATCTTGGAGAAGACGGCCAACCCTCAGTGGAACCAGAACATCACACTGCCTGCCATGGTGAGTCCCCCACCCCCAGCACACCCAAGGAGGTCCCGGAAGGTTCAGGGCTCCTGCCTCCCCAGCATCCGCTGGCTAGGGGTGGGGAGGGGCTGTTCTTTCTTCAAAAGGACTCTTCTCTCAACATGCCTTTATTCCCTCCTCAGTTTCCCTCCATGTGCGAAAAAATGAGGATTCGAGTCATCGACTGGTGAGTTCTGAGTCTTGGAGTCTTTAGTGCGGGCTGTCCTGAGGGGGCACTGGGTCCTTCAGTTCCATTCGGCTAGTGACTGGTAGTGAGAGTGTGAGGGAGGAGTTTCAGGAGAGGTAATATCCCCTGGGGGTAGCCAGGGATGGAGAGGGCAAGGGCAGTTCCTGGGAAGCTTATTCACACCTGCTTGCTGGGAGGTAGGCAGATAAGGAGGACCAGCTGGGATTGGCTGTGAGGAATCATCTCTGAGGGCAGGAGGAGCTGGGAAGCTTCCTGGAGGAGGTGGGGCAGGTGAAGGCCCGGCAGGAGGGGTGGGGTTTTGCTAAGCTCAGGATGAGGACATTCCAGTGAGGAGAGGCTCACAAACCAAGGTGAGGGGCTGGAAAGAGCAGAGCTTCGGGGAGGATGGGCTGCGGTGCCGGCCTGGGGTGGTGGGATGAAAAGGTGGCGTCCCCAGGCTGGAGGAGTAGACCAGATTGCCTGAGCAGGGGACACTACGGCAGCTGTGCAGCAGGTGAGGACAGCAGCCCGCGGGCATCTTAGAAAGATCACAGCATCTATACTTGTTGAGCACCTACTATACACCAGACCCGGTTCCCAGCAAGCACCCTACATGAGTCATCTCATCTGACCATCAACTCACCGACATCATTCACAGATGAGAAGCAGGTTGGGAAAGATTGAGTGACCTGCCCGAGCTGACAGCTAGCTGGAAAGTAGTTGAGGCCAGGCTCGAACCCAAGCCTGCTGTTTCCAAAGCCTGTGTTCTTAACCACGAGCCCATGCCACCTCCTGCTAGTTGAGGGGAGCTCTCTCACACTGGAGGGGAACATTCGGGGTCCACATGTGTGATCTCAGGGCTCTGGGCTTCCCAAAAAGAGAAAGTTGTCCTTTCTTTGCCCCCAAGAAGTCTTGGCTGTGTGGTTCCCCAGCGTGTTCTCCTTTGGTCTCATGCCCATGACACCCCCAACCAGGAGGATAATGAGAGACTAGGGAAAAACCCCCAGGCCACAGAGCCATTAAGCTGTGTGCCAGTTCCCCAGGCCTAAAGAAAACAGCTTGTGAGAATTAGAGGAGAGGAAAGAGGGCCGCCAGGATGGCCTGCGAGGGAGAGGCTGCGAGGGCAGTGACCACGGGTATGTACCGCGGGGAAGCGGTTTGGAGGAAATGTGTGCTTTACATCCCAGAATGATCTCTTCATCTCAGCTCTCCATGCGTGCACTCCAACTGCGCGCGATGATCTGTGCGTGTCCCCAAGTGTTTGCGCATGTGGACATGTGTGGGTGCGGCTCTCTCCTCTGTTGTGGACGTGTCTGGCCCGAGTCCGGGTGAGCTGTGTCAAAGGCATCAGCATACTGTACAATCCAAACACATTACAGAATCTGGTGGTTGCATCTCTGGTTTGGGTTGAAGTGGCATTTTTATTGTGAGTCTATTTTCAGACTTGCTGTATTTTCCAAAAGCAACCCCAAGCCCCAAAACCCAACTCTTGGCCAGAAAGCATTCTGCTGCTTCAAGTTCCTCTCCAGAAGAGTGCTTTCTTCCCAGAAAATGCAGATAAGCTCTTGTTATTACCTGAATCCTGGAAATAGGATATAGTCCATATGGCCTTTTCTCTGTAACTTAATCTTCCATTTAATTCTGCAGAAATTCCTTTTTCATTAAAAAACCAAACAGAAAAAAAAACCCCAAACCACCCCCTACCTCCATAAAGCAAAATCTCTCTCCTCCTACTCTCCTTACCTCCTCTCTCAATTCAGAGAAGGCCAGAGGTCAGAAGTCCAATTCCTTTTCAAGTGCTGGTCTTTTCTAGGGTTTGGTCATGAAGATAGCGTACAAATCCCATCAACTGTCAGTCATCTGGTGTTAATCTCATTGTAAAATATTCCAGGAAATTTTTACTTTCCAGTTCTTTTTTTTTTTGGATGGAGTTTCTCTCTTGTCGCCCAGGCTGGAGTGCAATGGCTCGATCTTGGCTCACTGCAACCTCTGCCTCCCATATTCAAATGATTCTCCTGCCTCAGCCTCCTGACTAGCAGGGATTATAGGCATGCACCGCCATGCCTGGCTAATTTTCGTATTTGTAATAGAAACGGGGTTCCACCATGTTGGCCAGGCAGGTCTTGAATTCCAGACCTCAGGTGATCCACCCACCTCGGCCTTCCAAAGTGCTGGGATTACAGGCATCAGCTACCGTGCTCGGCTTCCCTGTTCTTATTAACATCATTCACCTGGAAAAATGATGATCTGTGCTTGACAATTCATTCTTTCTAATGTAGCGCCGGTGATGGAAAACTTTAAAATCAAAGCTTAATCACCTCCCTGGGAAATACAAAGAGGAAGGAACAGCAGAGATTGGGCAGAGATTAGGGTACCTCACAGGGTTAGGATTTCAAAGAAAAATCAAAGCACCATGCCAGGGTGTGCCTTTCACAGTGGGACTAGGATGTGTCGTCTGAAGCTGCACATGGCTAAATGACTCACAGCAGGGGCACCAAGAAGAAGGGGAAAATACACAGGAGAAACTTCCTGAAGGAGACGGGTCCTGCACAGTCCAGTGTCTCTTAGCCTCTGCACCATTTGCATTTGGAACTAGAATATTCTTTGTTGCGGGGGTTCTCGACCTAGTGGTTTTGACCCCAGGTCTAGCCTACCTGGGAAGCAGCAGGTGGCTGGAATCAAAGCTCTGGTTTCCATGTCAGCATGTCTGGCCTCAAATCCCAGCTTTGCTATCTTGGCGAATTATTTAACCTTCTCAGCCTCAGCTTTCTCATCTGAATTTGGTGCTAATTGTACCTACCTGATAGTGCTGATGTGAGGTTGAGTGGGTTAAATCACTTGATGGTTTTAGCATAGTGTTTGGCTCTTAGTAGGTGCTCAATAAATGTTAGCTATTACTGCTTATTATTATCAAGGGAGGCAGGAGTGGGGTTCAGAGGGAGGGTCTGCACAGGATGCAGTCGGCTAATAGGTGAATCAATCAGTTAGCCTCCTTGAGCTCCTACCCACTGTCCCCTACGCTGGTTGGGGAGCCGAGAAACGTCCCCCAGAAGCAGGCCCTGTGCCGTGCAGGAGCACTGGACCAGGAATCAGGATGCCAGGGCTTCCGTCCTGGTCTTGCCCTCCCTCCCCTGAGAACCTTAGGCAAGTACCTACATGGCTTTGAGCCTCAGCTTTCTCCTTGGTGCAACAGAGATAATAATAAAAGTGCCTATTTCTCAAGGCTGTGTGAGCCTCCTGAGTGATAAAGGCTAAAACTGCTCCATTACATACAAAGTCAGATACAAAAAGGAATTATGTATTACCATTGGCTACTGCGAGACTGTGGCCTTGGAGATAGTTTCTTCCTGGTCACCTAGTTTTCTCCTTGATCTGAACATTTCTTTAGCTCCTGGAGCCTCTCAGCTCTTGCTGGGTCTGGGAATCTGGTTCCCTGAGCAGTCTCCCCAATTCCTGGCCCTGCCTCCTTGCCTCTGGCCTCCTCCCTGTCAGCCTGCAGATGTGTCTACAGATATCCAGGCTGGCGCCCCAGGCTTGGTTGGCTAATGGGATGCTGGTGGTTGGCGAGATGAACTAGTTCCCTCTTGGAGAGTCTTGGTGAAGCCTTCTGTGCAGACTCTTCATCCCTGGGATTACCAGGCCTCAGTGACATACCAAAGTAAAGACCAGGAGCCTCCCCCACCCCGCCCCAATGTGTCACTGAGGCTGCACCCTTCCTGAGTGGGCTGTGGCCTGCAGTTCCTTTCCTGTATTCAGGCCCTCTCTGCTCCCTTGTTCTAGGGACCGCCTCACTCACAATGACATCGTGGCTACCACCTACCTGAGTATGTCGAAAATCTCTGCTCCTGGAGGAGAAATAGAAGGTATGTTCCCCCTTCGTTCTGCCCTTTGGCCCCCTGTGCTCTCCCCTGTCCCACTTCTATCCAGCTTACACCTCTAGTTTTGAGAGTTTGCAGAAAAGGGGAGATTATAAGGCCTTTGTTTCCAATTTTTCACTGAGAAGGGCTCTGGCAATGAAAGCGATGTCTTGCAGACATTTAGGGTTCTCTACACTTGGATTGTGGGATATGTCACTGAACGGTACAAGGGGGATAATTCCCTCCTGCAGATAGTATTGACTGGCAGTGGCCAGGCCATCCATTAGGTCCTGCATTGGCCGACTATGCTCTAGCAGTTTCAACAGCTATTGAAAGAGCTCTCATTGGTCTATTAAAAAAGTAACTGATCATCATTTTGTAAATTTTTTTTTTTGAGATGGAGTCTTGCTCCCATCACACAGGCTGGAGTGCAGTGGCACAATCTCAGCTCACTGCAATCTCCACCTCCCCGGTTCAAGTGATTCTCTTGCCTCAGCCTCCCAAGCAGCTGGGATTACAGGTGTGCACCACCACGCCCGGCTAACTTTTTTTTGGTATTTTTAGTAGAGATGGGCTTTCGCCAGGTTGGCTAGGGTGGTCTTGAACTCCCGACCTCAGGTGATCCACCCATCTCGGCCTCCCCAAGTGCTAGGATTACGGGTGTAAGCCACTGCACCTGGTCATAAAATTTTAAATAAAGAAACAATCTGAAAGAAGAATATAAAATTTACCTGAAATTACCCATAATTCCACCCCTCCAGACAAGAACTATTAGCACTCCGAGACCTTTCTGTATATATGTATGTAGGTATATATGTATATATCTGTACATGTGTGTAAGATGTGTATATATAACATATGGATATGTGTATATATACATTAGAACTAATTATTTTGAAAATTGCTTTTTGACACTTGACAATACAACGTGGATATCTTTTCATGTTATTAAATGTTCTTCTATAATACAATTTTAAATGAATACACATATTCCATTGTGTGACTGTATCATGATCCACCTTAACTAGTTAATAATGAATATGTAGGTGTTTTCAAATGTTTCCACATTAAAAGCAACTAAATTGGCAGTGAATATTTCTGTAGTTGAATATTCATGCAAGTCATGAGTTTCCTTTTGGGTAAATACCTACAATTGGAATTGCTGTGTGAAAGGATTTCAACATTGTTAAGGCTTTTGGTATATATCAAAACTGCCCTTCAAAAAAGCCTGGACTACTTTATACTCTCATCATGCCCCTAAGCTTCTTTTGCCATACCTTCCCAACACAGGGTAAAATAATAATAATAAAAAAGAACTTTGTTAATTTGATAGGTGAAAATGGTATTTCATTGTTGCCTTAATTTTCATTTTATTGATAGCTGGTGAAGTTGACCGATGTCAACTTGAAAGTATTTAAATAATTATATTTATATATAACATATGTTTATATAATTTATATTCATTCTATTATAAATGTCCTATTTAAGTTCTTGGTCCATATGAGGGGATGTTTATATTTTTCTCATAGTTTTGTAAGAGTTCTGTGTATATATATGGATATTAACTTTTCCTCTGTCATACATGTAGTGAATAATTCTTGTTGGTTTTATTTTACCAATTAATAGTTTTTGACCTATAGCAATTTAGAATTTTTATGTAGCCAAATCTGTTAGTCTTTTCCTTAGGGAATAAGGCAGGGATCTAACATTACTTTTTTCAAAATTGTTCTTTGGTGATACAAACACTGTGTTTTGAGTAATCTTTTCCCTATATTGTGAAATGCTGCCTTTATCACCTACTAAATTCCTAAATGTGTTCTTGGGCCTGTTTCTCTATTATCTTCAATTGGTGTGTCTGCTTATTATTTCTTTGGTTTTGATATCTGGGTTATGCTGGCTCTGTAAAATTAATTGTAAAGATTTAAAGTCTTCTCTAACATCTGGAACAGTTTATATAACATAAGAATACAGTCTTTTGTGGGTTTGAAATAATTCACCCATAAAACCATATGGGCTGGGTGCCCTTTTTGAGTGGGTATAGTAATAGCTCTTTAAAAACTTTTCAATTTCTCCTGTGATGATTATTATTTTTAGTTTGTTGCTTTTACTCTAGTCAATTTTGATAATTTATATTTTCCTAGAAAAGCATCCATTACATTGAGGTCTAATTTATTTACATAGTGTTGTACAGAGCAAATTTTGATAATTTAAATCTTTATCTCTACCTGTGGTATTTTCCTTTTTTCTTATTTCTAATGCAATGTATTTGAGTTTTTCTTTTTTCTTGATTAGCCTGGTTAGAAATTTATTTTAAAACTTTGTTGGACTTTTAATCTTTGTACTCTTTAACTCTCTTTAGACTTATTTTATTGTTTTCTTCTTTAACTTTCTAGCTGCTTGTGTTTAAACATTTCCTATTTAAATAATGAAAGTATTGTCTCTGCCTTATATGTCATGCTCAAACCCTAAGTTTCAGCAGACCCTAAGGTTATATTTAGTTACATTTTTTTACATTTAAATATTTGATCTATTTTGATTTTCGTGTATTTTCTGAGAGCAGTCTGATTTGATTCTTTTATCGTCTATTTTTTTCCTGACTAGATGTTGCTCATAGGAATTTATCTTTTTTCTTATAGTTTAGAAAATTATTTTGATCTATCTTGGTACAGGACACTTTCCATTGAATTTTGTCTGAGACATGATGAATTCTTAAATCTGAGTTGAGGAATGTTTTTAAAAGATTCTGACATTATGCCGTGGACAGCTGAAGGCAGAGTGGGGGAGAGCTGCAGCTCTCAACCGGCCAACTTGGGTTCAAATGCTCTTGGCTCTGCTTCTTTGTAACTGAGTTGCTCCAGTTTCCGTAAAACAGGGCTCTTACAAGTCCCAGCCCTCATGAGGTGGTTGTAAAAATCCTGAGATTATGAAGGTAAGGTTCTTATAGTGTCTGGTACACAATAACCCTAAAGCAACATTTGCTGTCTATTGTCATTAAGATGGGCTTTCTATGTTGCTAATCTGATTTTTTTCTGTACCAATTCTGCCTTTTCCTGCTTCATATGTGGTTTAAAATGGACTATTACATTTGTGACTTTTTGTCAACCCTTCTTTTTCCCCTGTCACTCCTTTTATATTTTCCTTTACTTCTTTGCTCCTTGTCTGTTCTCCCGGAAGTTCTGCCTTGTTCCACAAAAGCTACATCTTCTTGTACTCTACCGAGGATTCCAAATCATTTTCTGCGATATGCAGGTGAACGCCTTCCTGAATCTTATGGACGTGGTTTCCATATCCTGGTTGGCTCTCTGCCCTCTCCCTGCTTTATTCAGTTTCCCGCAAGCTCTGTTTAGTGTTGGTGTCTCCCACAGACACGGCGTGTGGGTCCCTCTCTGTCCATCCATCTCCTCGGACCTTTAGCTGGAGGACAGGTTAACGTGCCCAGTTCCTGGCAGACTCTATCCAGTGCTCTTGAAGTTGGTGATTGTCTCCAGAGTCTAGATCTCTAGGAGAATCTCTACTTCTTCTTCTTCTAGAAGAGGAGACTGGAGGAGATGCCATCTTAAAAAAAGTTACCTTTTTTTTTTTTTGAGATGGAGTCTTGCTCTTTCCGCTCAGGCTGGAATGCAGTGGCGTGATTTTGGTTCACTGCAACCTCTGCCTCCTAGATTCAAGTGATTCTCTGCCTCAGCCTCCCGAGTAGCCAGGATTACAGGTGCCCACCACTACACCTGGAGAATTTTTTGTGCTTTTAGTAGAGATGGGGTTTCACCATGTTGGCCAGGCTGGTCTTGAACTCTTGACCTCAGGTGATCCACCCGCATCGGCCTCCCAAATGTTACATTATTTTTAAGCAAGACATTGTTACCTTAGATTCCAGCTGCTTGATGTCCTCATGTCCTTCCATAAATGTCGGCAGCTATCAGAGGCGTATACCTGACATTGTTCTTCATTCACTTCATTCTTTCAGGAGATGTTTATTGAGCATATGCCTCGTGCCAGGGGCTGGGCGTAGAGGATTGAACAAAATATTCTTGTTCTCGCCCTCAGGGAACTTACAGTCCTGGCAGGCGACAAACAAGTAAACAAGTAAAAATGTGGGTATAAGTTGTGTTAAGTGCCCTGGAAGAAAAGGATGTGCATAATGAAAGAGAGTAACAGAGGAAGGGACACCTGTTTCCACCTGGTGGAGTCAAGGAAGACTTCTAGGAGGAGTCTTAGGCCGCCAGAGGGGAAGCCACCGGCATGTGAGGAGTAGGTAGGAAGGAGTTCAAGGCAGAGGTGATGACATGTTCCAAGGCCATGTGGCAAGAAAGAAACGACAAGACTGGTTTGGCTGAGTTCTCTGAAACATTTAAAGAGCAACTTTTGGCTGGGTGCGGTGGCTCACGCCTATAATCCTAGTATTTTAGGAGGCGGAGGCAGGTGGATTGCCTGAGTTCAGGAGTTCGAGACCAGCTTGGGCAACACGGCGAAACCCCATCTCTACTAAAATACAAAAAATTAGCCGAGTGTGGAGACAGGCGCCTGTAATCCCAGCTACTGGGAGGCTGAGATAGGAGAATCCCTTGAACCTGAGAGGCGGAGGTTGCAGTGATCAGCGATAGCGCCAGTGCACTCCAGCCTGGGCATCAGAGCGAGACTCTGGCTCAAAAAACAAAACAACAAAACAAAAAGCAACTTTTAATTGTAGAAAATGTCAAGGACGCACACAAGGAATTGTACAATGAGCTCCCAGGCCCTCCCTGAGCTTCCACATATAGCTGCTCTCTGCCTTCTGATTTCCTTGTTGGGACGTAGGGCTAGTGGATACGCAGAAACCACGTTCCCGCAGGCACTGCGAACCTGCTCTTCCTGCCCCAGCCCCTCCCTTCCTTGCTGTGGGAACAACCTATTCCGGGATGTGGCCCCTTCACTAATAGCTGTTCAGGTAATTTCTGTGAAAGTAGAGAGATTTGGGGGCGGTAATGCAGAGAGAGGGTCACCTCTCAGGTCAGCACTCTTGGTATGAAAGGAACCTCGTCTTCAGTTTTCTGATTGGCGCTGTCCCTGTCTTTCAATCCAGGGCAGACACTGGTGGAGGCACAGTGTGACATTTCTGTTTTCCGACAGCCGTATCTCATTAGGCTGCAGCCATGCCTGCCACCAGTCCCCCCACCCCGCCCCCCGCCCCATGGAGAGTTCGTATCCTCCGACCCGACTTCATTTCTATTCTGTGTGAGCCCTCACCTTTCTCTGTTGTCCGCACGAGTGTGTTGATGGAAGGTGAGAAAGATGTTATGTGGCCACTAGATGGCGCTCAGGTCACGGGCAACCCCACGAGCTTCGGGAGGCATTCAAAGTAGGGACCACTTTCCATCACAGATGGTTCTGGAAATAAACGAGAATCTTCTTGCAACCAGCTAACCGGTTTTGAATATGCAGTTAAATAGCTTGATCTAAGTGACAGTAAAAGAGTTAAATTCGTGCGTCCAACTGGAGCTGTCCTCGCTGGCTCTCGGACTCTCCTGTCCCGTTCCTGCAGCGGTGGGTCCCTTTCTGGGGCCAGGGCCTCTGTCTGGCCCTGAGGTCGGGCCCTTGCCTGGCTCCGGCCAAGCCTCCCCCACTTGTCTGCGGCCCCCACGGATCGCGACGCTCCGACTTTCCTTTCAGCCCTTTCATGTTGTTTCCCCACGTTGTGGGCTTCCAGCCCCTCGGGGCGGTAGACAACAGTGCTATTTCCTCACTGCTCTCAAAGCCCAAATGAAACTGAACTGTAAAAACAAGTTCTTTCTCTGTATTTCCCCGCCTCAGGGTTCACCAGATGATTTGGTTCAACTAGGAGTTTTTGTTTTTCTGTTTTTGTTTTTCTTTCCAGTGAGGACAAGACCTAACGCTAACCTCTTAGACACCTCTGCCCGCAAGTTTGCCTGGGCACACTAGAGTGTTCCTTGGACCCTGTGCTCTGAAGTATTAAGCAAGAATTTTGTTTTTTAAAAAAGAGTGCTTTCCTTAGAAGCTGTAGGTCTTTTGAAAGGTAACAGGCACAGGATCTCTGTGAAACTTATAGATTCTTTGATAACTTTATACATAGGAAACTCATGCTCCATAAATAGCACTTGTATCCTAGGGTTTTCCATAGCTAAAAAATCCAAAGTTAGTTTCCTTTTGTCTCTGGAATGTAGATGATGCTGATTTCCCAGCAGTTTTCAGTTTCTCCTCTCGCCTGGCGCAAGCGAGAGTCAGGCAGCCAGCCGCCATGGGCTTGGGGATGTGCCGAGAGGCAGAGGGAGCTGGCAGGGCAGACCCAAGGTGACGACCTCAGCTTCTTCACGCGCATCCTGGGGGCTGTGTGCAGGGCTGGGACGTCCTGCTCTCTAACTAGGTGAGGCAGCTGGGCTTCACTGCTCAGGCCAAAGAACCGGGAGCATTCATCTGTGCTTTGGATTTCCACAGCCCCAGCTCCCTGACTGAGGGAAGACACAATAAAACAAACACTTGTGTTTTGGCAGAAGGGTGATGAGGACTAAATAGAGGCTTTGTCTTGGGTGGCTTCACTGGTCAATGTGCCCTGGAGCTGTCTGTGGACTTAGGGGCGAGAGAGCCGGGGATGGGCCTTCACACCCAGACTGTGATCACACTCAGAGACTGTGATCACACTCAGAGACTGTGATCCGCCCCCCAAGTCAGGAGTCATTGACCTAAGACATCAGCAGGGCTGTGTCTTATTACACATTCCCAGTGCCTCATCCTGTACCTGGTCAGGTTTGCTGAATGAACAAATAAATGAAAGAATGGATGAATTAGGCTGGGCGTGATGGCTCACACCTGTAATCCCAGCACTCTGGGAGGCCGAGGTGGGTGGATTGCCTGAGGTTCAGGAGTTCGAGACCAGCCTGGCCAACATGGTGAAACCCCATCTCTACTAAAAATACAAAAAATAGCCGGGTGTGGTGGCAGGTGCCTGTAATCTCAGCTACTTTGGATGCTGAGGCAGGAGAATTGCTTAAACCTGGGAGGCAGAGGTTGCAGTGAGCTGAGATGGCACCACTACATTCCAGCCTGGGTGTGACAGAATGAGACACTGTCTCAAAAAATAAATGAATGAATAAATAAATAAATAAATAGAAAGAATGGGTGAATCAATGAAAAGGTGTGGTTGGGAAGCAGGCTGCTCCACAGCCACCCACTTGGTCCTCTGAGCTCCCAGAGGCACGTGTTGGTCAGATGGCTGGTGGGATTAGGGGGATATCTGCATCTGGGCTGGGCACCAGTCTGCAGCCAGAATTCAAAATCAGTCTGGGTGGGAAGCCGATTTTGCCGCTGTAAGAAGCACATGGGGGTTGGAACTGTGACCTTGGCCTCATTAGCCCAAGATAACGGGCCAGGCCTGTTAGTAATCATTTAGAAGGAGCTTAAAATGGAATCTGTTTCCTTCCGGTGGTCCCGGCCACTGCGCTCCTCGGGGCTGCAGCTGTGCCTGTGTCGGCCCTCTCGCTGTTGCAGAAAGCTCCCCGTGACCAGAGCCCTGGCTCGCCCATGGAAGGAAACCGGTTTCTTCGGGTACGAAGGTGGCCATGGACTTTGATCTCTGCAGCCTTGGTGTCTGCCGGCTGGCACTCATAGCTGAGGCCTGGCTGAGGAGGGCTGGGGGGCTGGGCCGGGCCTCCTTGCTGCCTCTGCCCCGTCCTCATTCCGGACAGCCATGCTTTCTTCTCTTGTCTCCACTCTTTCTCTCTGTGTCTTGGTGCATTCTTCCTTCACAAAGTTTTCCTCAGCCCTTGACTTCTGACTGCAGTCATGGAACTAAGGGAAAAACAGGTGTTTTCTGGAGGCCAGCAACAGGAAAAGGTGAAGAAGGAAGGGAGGTAACCAGTAAGTTCACCCAGCACGCCCCGGGCAGGCACATGGCCTCAGACTGTGTTACACGTTGCTGTTGGAGGAGAATGGGAAGGTCAGATTTGGGAAGCGGAGGAAATCAGAGAGGACAGTGGAGGAAGACGGAGGGGTGTCTGCTGCCTTGGTAGCATCACGTACCTGCCTAGCGGTGAGGGACAGATTCAGAGTGCATACGTGCCAGAGCATTCCCTTCCTTGCTTCTCTTATCTCTAGACATTCCTTACCAACATTTAGGGGCGTCTTTAGATTGTGGACGGCGTCTGGCTCTGTGCTTCCCTGAAAGCGGCATGTGTCAGAAGCCAGATTCCAGTGCCTGCTGTTGTGAAAATGCAACGTAGAGCCCTCAGGGGCGATCCTGGACTTGGCCACTAGGTGGAGATGTTGTGCCTTGAAATGTCCCTGGTCCTCACACCCGATCCCAAGCGCGACCTGCCTTCAGGATTGGAGGAGTGTGGGGTGTGCCTCGCTGCCTCGCTCTGGCCCCTTTGTGTCTTCCCACCCTTCTGTTGTCTGTACTTTGTTTCCTTCGCTTATCTGGCTATCATATGAAAAAGCACATTTTCTTTTCTGAATTATTTCTTGAGTGTATTGAATCCAGTTTCGGGTCCAATTTTCAACTGGTCAGTGGAACACACAGATTGATGGGCAGGCCAGGTGGGACTCCCAGGGCTCACAGGGTGTTGGGGGCTGTGTCTCGAGGGGCTGTGATGATTTAGTTTGTGATAAATTCACAGCTGGGCAGAGGGTGGGGCCTTTGGCCACATCTGTTTCGCACCCGGGAGCTGTCTTTCTATCTGTCTGTCTGCCAGCTTTCCATCCACAGCCCGTTCACGTAACCAGTCCTCCTTCCAGCCATGCCCACCCTAACCCCTTTTCCATTTCTTTACGCTTCAGAGGAGCCTGCAGGTGCCATCAAGCCTTCGCAAGTCTCAGACCGTACGTTGCTGTCACCTTGGGGACGACCGGGGAGTGGGGCCTTGGGGTTTTGGCTGGAGGGATGAGGGTGCTGGAGGTGTGGGGGTTTTTGATTTGCCTGAAATGGGACTGAGATTCCCCCACAGCCCCTGGGCTTACCTTTGCTGTCACCTCCCAGCCTCTGTGGAATGTGTGAACCGTTCGAAATGCTTTGAGATCAATTTCCTCCCACCTCCCCAAACCCTTCCTAAGTGGGCCAGGCTTGGGCTGATGCTCAAGTGAGACTGCTCTGTCTGGTAGTAACAGAGGGTCTGGAGTGGGGCAGGCATGGGGGTCTGGAGTGGGGCAGGGGGAGTGTGAGGTGTTTCAGGGTCCAGGGGAGCCCAAGAGGAGTTAAAAACTCTTGGGGTTGACATCCCCAAAGTAAATCATAATTGAGATGATTAACGCAAATAAATAGTAATGCTCCTGTGAGCCCTTCTGCTTGGGCCTCCCACCTCTCCTGAAGGCCAGTGCCCTGTCTGTGCTGGGGTCTAGGAGAGGGAAGGTGTTGAAGTTCCTGGCTGAGAGGGGAGGTGCGGCTCCAGCCTTCTGGCCCCTCCCTGTCCTGGCCCGTTCCTCATCCCTAGGGTCTCAGAAGGGCTGGACTCACGGTGCCTGATCGTAGGTCTGGCTCAAACACTTCTGTGCTGAGGCCACTTGTTTTGCACCTGCTTTGGCCCATCCTCGTGAGGACTGACTGGGTTGTTAGAGGGTTCCCATCTCTGGCCCTGCTTTCCACCTTTGCATTTTGGAAACAACCTCTTCCCTATTCCTCTGAAAGAGACACTGTGGCATTTTAGGGTCTTCAGAGTAGGCCAGTAAAGCCCCATCTAGGAAAGTCAGCTGTGAGCTGGAAAATGATGTTAGCTAAAGAGAGCCTCCAAAAGAGGACAGAAAGGATGTAGAGAGATTTCCCCTCCTCATGAATGTAATTCTTGAACTCTCCTCTGATCTGCTCTGTTGAAAAATTGTTCTTTGCACACTGTATGTGTGGGGAGGAGATTCTGGGATGAGGCAAGGCTGTGAGGGCACGAGGCGTGTGCCTGGGGGCTGCCCCACGGAGGAGGACTGTCTAGCCGGGCTCCATCCCTGGCATCCTGGGAGTTGGTCTCTCTGATTACCAGGCTCCGGGGCCTCTTAGCCCCACCCCATTGGCTGCAGGGCCTGCCGTGCCTAGAGAAGCACAGGATGGAGAGCAGATGCGGGACTTGGGGGGTGGGGCTGGGGAGGGGCACACGCAGTGGAGGGGACCGAACCCCAGCTTTGTGTGCTGGCCAAGGGCATGAGCTTTGAGGTGACACCATTCTGGGCCCTGCCACCTTGTTATCGTGTATTTCTTTGCATCTTTGAGCCTCGGTTTCCTCATCTGTAAAATGGGACTAATAAAAACAATAAAAATATGATTGCATCTCAGCATGCTGGTGAGGAGGAAAGAGACTTAGGGGAGGGCATGAGAGCTATCGCCCATGTCGTTGTTCTTTATACGCTGACAGGAGCTGCAGCTGGTGCATGTCGGGGGAACTGAGGGCCAGGGGTGGGCTCAGGCTGGAAGGTGGCCGGGTTGAGCAATGGGAAGCCCCAGTGGGCCGACCCCTCTGATTTCCACTTATGTCTCCTAGTGGATGACCACCTGGGCTTCCTCCCCACTTTCGGGCCCTGCTACGTCAACCTCTATGGCAGTCCCAGAGAGTTCACGGGCTTCCCGGACCCCTACGCAGAGCTCAACATGGGCAAGGTGAGCTGGCTGGAGCCCTGGTAAGGGTAGGATGCCAGATGCCCAGGTCCCTCAGGAGCCCAGGCATGCATGCAGGGTCTTCCAGCCTGGCCTGGGGGCCCACGACCAGGCAGACACCCCCTCAGGGAACTCTCCATCTGCCCCTTGACTCTGCCCCTCCCCGAGTGCCAGTCTGATCCTTTCATGTTTCCGGCCCTGAAGCACCCAGGCTCTGTCTCTGTCTTTGTCTCTTGAGCTGGGTTGGCATCTGGCACTGTCCATCCAGGTGGCTTGTCATATCCCTGAACTCTCTGGCCACACTTTCTTCATCTGTGGGAGATGAGATTGGCTCAGGGACCTCCTGGGGGCCTGGGAGATGAGCCACCTGAGGGCCAGAGGGTGCCCCTTTCCTTCCCGTCCTCCCCTCTGTCTCCCCTGCTCCTGGTGACCTGACCGCCCTGGCAGGGGGAAGGTGTGGCTTATCGTGGCCGGGTTCTGCTCTCCCTGGAGACCAAGCTGGTGGAGCACAGCGAGCAGAAGGTGGAGGACCTTCCTGTGGATGACATCCTTCGGGTGGAGGTGAGGGGTGTGGCTCTGGGTGGGAGCTGGGTGTTGCGGTGGGGAAGGGCTGGCCATGCCAGAAATGACCTTGAGGTGTCATGGCAGAGGGGGGACTCAGCTCTGTGTGCATGTATTGTGCCTTTACCTCTCTGGGCCTCAGCTCTCAGCTGTAATGTGGGAGCACATCACACCTGCCCTGCCTCCCTGGAGGGACGATCAGAGGCTCAGAGAAGATAAATGAAATATTTCAAAAGTCTAAAGCTTGATGCAAAATAGATGTGATTTTATAATAATAATGTAAGGATAGCTATTAATCAAATAGGCACTGACCATGTACCAGGCACTGTGCTACAGACACTCCTGACGTTATTGACTCCTCCCAGTGCCATGAGGTGGCTGCCGTTATTATTATTATCCCCATTTCACAGATGAAGAAACAGACTCACATATATCAGAGCAATATATGGTAGAGCTGGCCCTTATGTCCAGGAGGCAGCGGTGCGGAGTCTGTGTGGCGCTTTAAGCTCTTACGGTGGTGAGATGGCTCTGGTTTGAATCCTGGCTCTAGCACTTACTGGTTGCATCAGTTTCCCTATCTGGAAAGTGGGGGTAATAATTATACTTATAAGATGGTTGTGAGAATTAAGGAAATTAATACACCTCTACAGTAAGCACTTACTAAGTGCTGGCTGTTGCTACTATTTACATTCTCCTGACACCTAATTGTCTGAGCCCTCTTCTCTCAATCATAGGATTGAGTTCCTGCCCTGTCCCTACCCTGTGCCCAGTGCCTGGAGGGGACAACGAGACCCTTTCATCCCAGGCACATGACAGTGGCAGCCCGTGTACCCTGCAGAGCTGGCTGCTGGTGGACGACCCTGAGTGGCGTGGGGCAGGAGCTCTGGGCAGTTGCCTGGTGGCTTAGAGCTTTCAGCGCCTCTGAATGGTAGACAAGGTCAGGGTTGCCCCTAGGGGCCATGGTAGACCCCACTCCGCTGAGGTGGTGGTGCCCTTGCTGCTGGTTTGGATTAGGGGGCAGCTTGACCTCGGAGGAGCATCTCTTATTAGGGAAACGTGGCCAGACACACACAGACCTGGAGAGAGCTTGTTCAGTTAGCAGTGAAATCCGGATGCTGTTTCTTTCTTGGGCTATTTGCCACCCGGCAGTCTACCCAGGAGCCATCGGGTGCTGGTTATGGCCAGGGCCTGCCAGACACATGTCCCTTCCCCAGCCTGGGTGGCTTTCTTTGCTCCTCCTGTGACCCTCTGGCCCACTCTCTGCCCTCAGAAGTACCTTCGGAGGCGCAAGTACTCCCTGTTTGCGGCCTTCTACTCGGCCACCATGCTGCAGGATGTGGATGACGCCGTCCAGTTCGAGGTCAGCATCGGGAACTACGGGAACAAGTTCGATACGACCTGCCTGCCGCTGGCCTCCACCACTCAGTACAGCCGCGCGGTGTTTGACGGTGAGGCAGCGTTCCTGGCTGGGACCTCGATGACAGGATTATAGGGCAGGGGGCCGCAGCTCTGTGGAAAGCTGCCGGAGGCTACTTAAAGGCCCAGGCCCTAACAAACCTGTTCCAGGCCTCTCCTTGCTCCTCTCCAGGCAAGGGGCCTGGCCGCTGGTGCCCATAGGTGCGGCTCCTGGGACCAGCTGTGGTCAGCATTGACCTGACCCAGCCTGATCATTTCAAGGAGTCTGCCGGCCTTGGCTTGGACATTTTAGGGAGTGTGGCCTTGGGTTTCCCAGGGCAGTTCTAACAGCGCCTCAGTTTTAACATGCCCGGGAGCCCTAATGAGGGCTGCAGCTGTCTGCTCAACTCACAAAGGGAGCTCAGGCCCCTTTTTCAGACAATGGGGAACATGGGTCATACCATGTGTGTCCAAGGGGGTTCTTAGATGGGAAGGGTGAGCAGGTGCCTGTCTCTCTCCCACCTGTGGTCCCCTTCCCAGCTCTGGGGTGCCCAGGAGGCCGGCACTCCCAGCACCCCATCCCACCTATCCTCCGATCCTGGCACAGCACTCAGGCCCGTCTCTCCATTCCAGGGTGCCACTACTACTACCTACCCTGGGGTAACGTGAAGCCCGTGGTGGTGCTGTCATCCTACTGGGAGGACATCAGCCATAGAATCGAGACTCAGAACCAGCTGCTTGGGATCGCTGACCGGCTGGTGAGCGAAAACTTGCCCCAAACCTGCACATGCTTGTGCATGCCCCTGCTACCCCTGCCGTGTGGGGGTGTCTCAGACCCGCCACCCACGGTGCACACACTGACCCGTGGCTGTGCCTACTGACCTTTGTGGGCTGGTAGCCTCGGTGTCCTGGCAATGCCAGGCTTGCAGTCCTGTCCTGCATGCTTAGAAGAGAAGAGAGAGGATGCGAGCAACCTGAGGCCTCCAGTGTGCTGTGGGACACACAGCAAGGGAGCAGAGGGAAAACCCGTGCATCACGGCAGGGCACCACCTGGCTCTCGCTCGCTCGTTCACTCATCACAGGCCTTTGGACTCTTAATGCATGCAAGTGCTTGTTCTAGAAACTTGTAGCCAGAAGCTAGAGGCTAGTGATGAACAAGTAGCTGGCCCCGTCTTCCGGAAGTCAGTTTATTAGAAAAGGGCATAGGCTCACTCGTGCCTCTCCTACAGGGCTTTCCAAACTTAGGTACAGGTGACACTCCAGGGGCAGGGAGATGTGGGGCTCAGAGCAGGGAAGGGGGCCAAGGACTATCAGGAAAGCATCATAGGCCAGTGAGGAGGCTGTGTCCAGTGCAGGGAGATGGGGGGTGGGAACCCAGCTAGCCCACCATTGCAGGGACCTGGGGAAGGGTGACTAGGCCCGGGGAAGGGTGACCAGGCCCTGGGAAGGAGATGGCCTCGGGGGGAAAATTGCAGGACTTGTGCTACAAGGCCTTGGTGGCTGATTGGATATGGGGCTGAAGAAGGGCTATAAGAAGAAACTCAGGTGGCTGGGGAATTGTTGGAAGCTGGGGAGAAGAGCAGAGCATATGAGGTCAGGTGCTGTTTCAGAGGTGAGGAGGCACCTTCTGAGGAGCTCCCTACAGATGTGGTTGCTGCAGTCCTGGCGCTTAGCCAGAATGGAGGAGAATCACAGGTGGGCAGAGGCATAGAGGCCAAGGGAGGTGAGGGGCTGGGCAGGAAGCTGATGGTCCTGGCGGTGGCTCTAGAGGCTTCTGTGGCATGGATGGGGGCAGTTGGTGGGAAAGTGGAGGAGACAGGTGGAGGCCACACTGCAGGAGCATGCTCAGATCAGCAGGTGGAGGGAAGCGGGGCTGGAGAGGCCTGGGCATGTCTGTGGGCAGGGAGGTGAGCATGGCTTGAAGGAAAGGTGGACGGAGAAGGAAAGGAGGCCATGGTGGCCCCACCATCCCTGAGACTGGCAGCTCTAGGGAGAAGAGGAGACCAGTGAATGCCGAGATGGGAGAACGTGGAGTTGATGCCATACAGGTCCAGACTCTGCCTCCTGGGTCTATCACTGTCTCACAGCAAGACTCCAGACTCCAGGAGGGCAGGACTATGTCCCTTCCAGTTCTGTGAGACTGGCAGTCCAAGTCCTGAGCACGTGTCCTTGCCCAGGAAGGCCGGAGGGTGGGGAGGGGTGTGTGGGGGCTGAGGGACAGTCCTTGGCCTCGCCGCTCAGGGCTGGGGCCCCATGGAGAGTGCTGGAGAGGAGCTCAGTAAGGGCCTGTTTCCCTGGGAGGCGGCCCGGGGAGTGACCAGGCCAGGGAGTTTGAGGAAGGAGCTTCCTGTGATTAGAGGGGGCGGGACAGCTCCTGGAGGAAGGCGCTCTTGGTCTGAGCCTCCTCATGTGATAGAATCTGGAAAGGAGAGAAGGTTCCAGGTGGGGAATCAGAGCAGGCTTGGGGAGGGCCACTCCCCTGTGGGAAGCCAGGCCTTGGAAAGAGCGTGATGGCATCTGGTTCCTCCCTGCCTCTCTTGATGGGAGCCATCAGGATCTTTCCAAGTCTGCAGAGAGCCCCTGAGCTCCTTGGGACATGTGAGGCTGGAGTTCCAGGCTTGAGAATTTGAATGCATTTGGGTGTGGGGAGCCCTGGGAGGTTCTTGAGCCAAGATAGACCCCGGTTTGTTGTGCCTGGACTCTGCCTTCTTTGCTCTAACTGTTGACTCCTTTTTGGTCCAGGGACTGGGTAGCAGTGACAGGGCCTAGGGGTTGGGTCCAGTGTATTCCCTCTGCCCGTGGTGACGCTCCTGACCCTTGCCTGCCTGTTCTACAGGAAGCTGGCCTGGAGCAGGTCCACCTGGCCCTGAAGGCACAGCGCTCCATGGAGGATGTGGACTCGCTAGTGGCTCAGCTGATGGATGAGCTCATCGCAGACTGCAGGTAGGGGGGACCTGGCGCCCCGGCACCCTCCTCTCCTGGTTCAACTGGGCATGTTTCTCTGGGAGTGCTCGTGTGTGGCGGTGAGCAGTGGCACGTCTCCCAGCCACGCTTGGCCAGCAGTCCAGCCCGTGCGGAGTCCAAAGGTAGTAGAGCCAGCACGGGAGTTGAAAAGGTGACATTGAGAGCAGGTCATAAATCTCCCTGCAGCAGTGGCAGCTGCGGCCGGGCAGCCGGCTCACCTGAATGGGGAGCATTGTGTCTCTGATCCCCGACCTCTTATTTCCCTGATGGAATCTCCAGGAGGAGCTGGCTGGGGGTGGGGTGACGGCGCCCCTTGTTCCCTCAAGGCCAAGTCGGGGATCATGGTTTCTGTTTAGCCTTCTATTGACACGGCTGATTGTCGACTTCAGGAAAAGAGGGCCCCAGGCATGGAGGCCCAGCAGAGGGCTTCATCTCACTATCTCCTCCGCTGCCCTGTGGTTTTGGGGAGCGGGTTTTGACCCTTGGTTTTCTCAACGTCAATCTGGCATGAAGGATAACTACTTTATAATATCTTCTAAACAAAGTGTCCGGCCCTTGGGAAGGATTTAATAAATGGTAGCTATAATTATTTCTCAGAAGAAGAAATGTCAGGAGACTTGGCTACGGGTCTGTTTATCTGACTTTGCAACTTTGGGAAGCTTCTCCTCGCTGGACTTTAGTTTTCTCACCTGTTAAATGGACTTAAATAGTTGCCCCTCTGAGCTCCATGGGGTTAATATACGCAATGTGTGAATATATGCAAATGTATTCTATGCCCCCTCTATGCCTCATCACCCCTCCCTCAGCCCGGTGTGGACCCCTACTGAACGCATCTGAGAAATTAATAACCATGGCCACAGATGCAGCACACCTTCCATCCTTTGTGGCTCAGTTAGGAAGTATATTGTTATCAAAATGTGACCCCAGAGAAATGCCCCTGGCCCAGCAGTGGAATTCCAGACAGGTCATTCACCCATCCCCGCAACCTTCCCGAAGCCTGGCAGGCTCAGTGCTAGACACCCAGAGCATACTGACAAAGCTGCAACTGCAGCCCTCCAGGGATGGATGGCAAAAGTGGGCAGAGGAGGTGAAGTGTGTGGGGAAGCTAGAGGTGTGCACTGCAGGAGCTCCAAGCAGGTGTGTCTCATACCCACAGATTGAATTCAGGGAAGCTTCCTGGAGAAGGGGATGCCCGAGGTGGACTTTGAGGGAGGAGCAGGAGCTAGCCTTTGGAGAGGTGACAGCCCAGGCAAAGGCTCAGCAGCCTGAAATGCCTGCTGCTTCCTGGGTGGGGGAGGTGGCAGGAGAGGCTGATGCCCAATTGGATGGCCCCGAGGGGCTCTGTTACAGGAGAGCTCAGCCCTGGGAGCAAGACCGAGGGCAAGGTGATCTCGGGGTCTAGATGCTACAGTGGGAGGAATGGACTGGTGGTGGCGGTGAGTGGCAGGTGCTGGGGGACCAGGAGAGGGGAAACTGGACATATGGCAGGTGAGTTGTGACAATGGTGCAACTAAGGCTGTGAGGGAAGCTGCGGTCAGCATGGACTATTTAGGAGGGATTATGATGACGGCAGCTTTCTGTGCCAGGCACTGTCCTAAGAATTTTACATGTATTAACTAACCATGAAATCTTATGAGATAGAAAGAAGGCTGGGTGTGGAGGCTCATGGCTAAAATCCCAGCACTTTGGGAGACTGAGGTGGGCAGACCACTTGAGATCAGGAGTTCAAGACCAGCCTGGCCCTGTCTCTATTAAAAATATAAAAATTAGCCATGCGTGGTGGTGGGGGCCTGTAATCCCAGCTACTTGGGAAACTGAGGCAAGAGAATAGCTTGATCCTGGGAGGTGGAGTTTGCAGTGATCTGAGATTGCACTCCTATACTCCAGCCTGGGTGATAGAGCAAGACACCGTCTCAAACAAACAAACAAACCCTTGTTTTACTGTTGAGAAACTGAGGCACAGAGAGGTTGATTAACTTGCCCAGATTCACACACCTAGTGAGTGGCAGAACCCCCTTGCTGTGCTGCTCTGTAATGGAGAGACCTTGATGATGGGGTAGATGTGGGGCCACAGGAAGGTTCAGAATGATCCCCTGATCCTGGCCAGGGTGGCTGGGTGGGCATGGGGACCGTGCTCTGAGGGGGTCAGTGGGAGGAGGAGCAGGTTGAGGGGGAGGTGAGGCATTCAGGACAGACCGTGTTGAGGCATCTATGAGGAAGCTGGCCTGTAGTCTGGAGGTGGGAGGACAGAGTGAAGCTGGAGGAGCACACGGGCATGGTCAGCCTGGGGCAGCTACAGCCACTGGGTGAGCTCTCCAGGGCATCCCAGGGCCCCCAGGCCCCACCTGCTGGGTGACTCATGGTGCCAGCTGATATCATCTTGGGTGCGGTGAGGGGGCCAGGGCTCTGAGTTCTACCTGTGGCCCTGCACATGACCCCCGTGTTGTGTGGAACTTGGCAGGTCTGAGGGGCCTGGGACATCTGAGACCCGTGGGCCCTGAGTCCTTGGCTGCCCTCAGTGACCTCTGCAGGGCTCTGCTCTTGAAGGATCTGCCTAAAAACACTTCTGGCCCCTTTGAGTCACTCTCCTGGGGTTGGAAGAGCGGCTGGGCCTTCCAGCAAAGATGCTGGTTCCAGCTCAGGAGCTTGGGAGGGGAGCTGGGTTTCTGTCCTCGTGGGAATGCATAGTGGCTCTCTAGGGGAGGAATTCCAGGCAGCAGGAGCAATTCGCTCAGCTCCACCTGAGGCCACTCAGTGACCCAGCGCCTCAGCAAGAGGGCTCTCTCCACCTCCCACTCCAATGCTGACCACCATCACAGCCCACATGCAGAGTAGCTAGGCACGGGGGCCCTGAGAAAACTCCACAGCTGACCCCAGCAGCCCACCCCTTCTCCAGCCAGCCTGGCCCACTTCTCTAGCATCGGTGCTCCTCATCCCATTTCGGTGCTTTTCCTGGCTCATCTCCCGGGATCCTCCCCCTTCCCCAGGGCCAGGGGTGTCCACGCTGCTCCTCCAGCCCAGCCCTCACCTCTGATCTCTAGACTCAGGGACCCAACTTGTTGGACGTGTCCATGTGGATGTCCTGCCAGCACATCTGTGCGGTGTGTGGGGCTGCACATGTTGCAGACAGGTTTCATCACCTCCCCGAATTGTGTTTTTCCTGGGTCCCCAGAACCCATGCTGGACACCTGAGCCAGCTCTGACTGCCCCTCCCCCTCTTTTCTCTGCCCCAGCCCTGGTGGCTCTTCCTCACCCATGTCCTTTCTCCTTCCTTCCTCTCCCACCTCTCCTTTAGTATTCCCATCATCTTCAAGCTGTGTCGTGGCCTCCATGTCAGTCCTGCAGTGGCTGCCGCTGCATTCAGGAAAAGCCCCTGCTCTCAACCTGGTGGACAGCCCTTTCTGTCCCCACCACCCGGCTCACCGAGCCCCAGTACTTCTGAAGCTCTCTGCTAATTTGTCCTGCCCTCAGCACCCCCAACCCCCATAGGCTCCCCCTTGCCTCTGTGTCTTTGGACTTGTGCACATGCTGCTCCATCAGCCAGGACACCTTTCCCGCCCTTTTGGGCCTTACTAACTCCTGCTGGCCCTGCCAGGTGCATTTCAAGGCCACTTCCTCCAGGAAGGACTCCTGACTCTGAGGCTGCTCCGGCGGGGATCTGTTTGCCTCTGAGTTCTGGGGACTCCCTGAGAGCAGGGCCAGGTCTCATCTCCGGACGCAGCATCCAGCACAGGCCCGGGGAGAGCTGTCGTGAGTTGAATTTCTCAAAGCCAGTTCATCTTTCAGTCTGGACACTGCTCCGGGTACAGTACCCACTCGGTCCCGCAGAGGCAGGCAGGGACCCTGGGCGCAGCACGGCCCACTCTGCTGTCAGCCTGCTGAGCCCTGCGCAGGGCCTACCTGTAATGTCCAAGTTAACCGGCGTTGGCGGGGCCCCTGGCCTTGTTTAGGCTGGGTGGAGCGCCGTCAGCCTCCTCTTCCCGGTCTCCCCTTCTTTCCGTACCCCCTGCCTTGGGCTTTCCTGAGGAGGGAAAGAGCCGAGACAGCACGGAGACAGCTTGTTAGTGGCACTCACAGGTCCTAAATGTTTCTTGGGGAGTCTTGGCTGGGCTGTGGCCTCCATGAAAATCTCCCTTTGGTGGTCTGTACTGCAGCCCCTCCCAGCTCCCGACCCAGGCTGGGCGCATAAATCACCCTGGTTGGCTTGGCTCTCCCTATCCCTCTCCAGACCCGCCTGCCCCCGCCCTCAGGCCCACTCAAGCCTGGTTCCCAGGCAGGCCCCAGCCGAGGGCTCCGGCCCAGGCCCCCCCACCTCTACCCACGGAGCATGCCCCTCCACCACCGAGGAGTGGCTGCCGGGCTCCCGGCCTGGGGCAGCCCATCCGCGGCACCCTCGGGGCAGTAAATATTATATTACTACGGGGTGTGCAGTACGTGACCTGAGACAGGCCCCGGGGCTTAAGTTTCCCGAGATGGAGTTGCGTACTGCTCCCCCCACCCTAAAAATTCAATTAAAAAAAATAACAGGAAAAATGTAGTGCGTCGAGGGCCTGCCAGAGTGGTGTATCTGGCGGCGGCGGTGCCGCTGCGCTCCGGCGGTAATTGGTTCTGCATAGCTCGGGGAAATTGGCAGAAAAATAAATCAGCCGGGAGCCGGGAGTCAGACGCTGCGGGGAGGGGAGGTGGGGGGGGGCTGCAAGTGGTGGGAGCAGACCTGGTGCAGCGGGCTTGACTAATGTCCTGTTTGGGATCAAGGGGGTGGGGTGGGGGCAGGGCAGCCCCCCATACCCTCAATTGGGGAAAATTTGAGCGAGGTCCCGCTTGGTTAAGGAGCGCACAGACGTCCCCCGCCACCCCCGCTCCATTTCTGCCTGGCCCTTGTGTGGGTACCAACCCCCCGGCGAGGAGGAGCCATATGAAGGACTTGTAGGGAGCTTCTGTGGGTCGGGGGAGGTCAGACTTCTTTGCCTCTAGACAACATTGAGCTTAAACCTGACCTCCTACCTCTCAGGGCTCAGGGCTGTGTTTCTGGCATTGCATATACTCCCCATCTGAGCTGTTGGCCTCCCCGCAGTGCCTGCAGTGACTCTTCAGGGGTTCATAAATTTCCTTCTTGAAGAATGTGGACCCATTCTTCACAGCACAGGATGGGTTTGTTTCAGTGCAGGGCACTCAGCGCTCGAACCCCTGCTCTAGGAGGATCCAGCGGGCAGGAGAGGGACCCTCTGGGTCCTCCAAGAGCTTGTAGTCAGTGGGGCAGAGGGGAACACACATGCAAAAGAACTCACTGGACTAGAGTTGAAGACAGATGCCAGACTGGCAGCCCTGGAATCAAGGGCTGGGGGCTGCAGATCAGGAGGCACGTAGGCTGATGTGGGTGGGGAAGGCTTCCTGGAGGAGGTGAGGATGGAGCACGTCACACGGAGATAGATGGCTGTGCGTGTGGATCGGGCTGGAGAAGGCACCCAACAGGCAGGCAGTGGGGCGGGGCGGGGGGGCCTGCTGTGAGAACCCAGGGCTGGACCTAGGGGAGCCCTGGGCTCATCAGGCACATTCCATCTGTCTGCCCCTCACAGCCAGCCTCTGGGTGATGTCCATGAGACACCCTCTGCCACCCATCTGGACCAGTACCTGTATCGGCTGCGCACCCGTCACCTGAGCCAAATTGCTGAGGCTGCCCTGGCCCTGAAGCTTGGCCACAATGAGCTCCCTGGGGCTCTGGAGCAGGCGGAGGACTGGCTCCTGCATCTCCGTGCCCTCGCAGAGGAGGTAATTAAGTCTGCCAGTGCCTTTCTTCTTCTGTTCTCCTGATGCCTGGAACCTCAGAACTGACAGGGACAAGGGGAATATCTGGATTATTACCCACCCTGGTTCCATTGCTGGGTGACCTTGAGCAGGTGACTTAACTTCTCTGAACTTTAATGGACCAATTTGCAGAAGGAAGAGAGAGAGGGTGCAATGGGATACTGGGTGTTATGGGGCCTGGCCCAGAGCCTGGCACACAGTAGGTAGTTAAATGCCCTCTGCTTGCCAAAGTATGTCAGAGACAGCTGGGACCAGAATCCAAGGCGCCTGGTTTTAGGTTCTAGGTTCAGTGCCAGGGCCTGCTTCCCCAGGTTCCCAACTCCCTCCTGCCAGCCAGTGCCTGTCTGCACCTGGCCAACAACCTGCCCTGTCTGGGCCCTGTTCTCCTGGGTGCCTCTGAGCTCCAGGCCCAAGGAGGCTACATTTTCTGTAACTCTGAGCTTTGCTGTAGATACAGAGAGAATCAGCTCTGGTTTGTCTTTGGGGAACTCTTTTGTCTTTGGGGAACTCTTTCCCCACCTGCAGACCCTCCCCCTGAGGTCTGTGAGGCCAGATGCATCCACTCTGTTCCCTGGCAAACAGGCAGGTCAGGGATTTGTTGGGAATGAGAGGGTTTGCTCACAAATGGTGGGCAGATACAGCTGCTACCTACTCTGACCAGAGCCATGTGGGACTCTCAAGGAGGAGGTAGGGGCTCTCCCCAGGAGTATGAGAAGCAGGGCCTGGAGAGGGAACACTAGAGGAAGCTGTGGAAGGGGAGAGGGAGGCTGCTCAGGAAGGGATGTGGGTCCCTGGAGTCAGCAGGGCCTATAGGCACAGGCCAGTTCCCTGGTGGACACTGTCACTCAGTTGTGGACCAACCACTCACAGTGGCAGCAGACCAACCACTCAGGGTGGTCACAGGCTGTCCTTTGTAATCTCGGCCCAGACTGATCCCTGAACGCTAAGCACCAATTGTGATATGGCCAGGATTAAGGGGTCAAGGTGAAACAGTCCTGTCACTGTGAGGGCCTGTGGAGGAGCCCTTCTCAAACTTGCATGTGCCTCAGAATCCCCTGGGGGGGCTTGTGAAAAACAGATTAGGGCCCACCCCTCGAGTTTCTGCCCAGCCCCGGAACTGGGGTGGAGCCTGAAAATATGCATTTCTAACAAGTTTCCAGAAGCTGCTGTTGCTGCTATGCGTGCCACACTTTGAGAACCCCTGGTGTAGTGGTTAGGAACACACATTTGGAGTCAGAAAACCTGTGCTGTCTCCTAAGCTCTCGAAGCCTGAATTTCCTCACCTGTCCACTGGGGCTGCCTGTCCTGCCTCCTGGGGTCGCTGTCGGGGTTCAACGAAGTGATGCATGGGCACGCTTTGCCAGCGCTGCAGGAGCATCTTCTCAGCAGAAGCCCTGGGTGGCACACTTTGCTCACCATCCCTGGAAGCCAAGCCCTTACCCAGTCAGCCTGCTCTCCAGAGTGTGCAGCTGGGGGCAGTTGTCAATCATGCTGGAGGCCCCGAGGGGCTTAGGGACCTTGCAGTTTGGTTCTGGACTAGTCACCATTTTCCAAGTCCAGTGTCTTCAGGCCACAGGAGTCCCAGCTGTTAGGGGTGGAGGATGTGTCATCTGGGAAGGGCATACCTTCTGTGGATCTGCTCCTGTTCTCGGGGCTGAGGAAGGTGGTGACATCCCAGGCTCCCAGGTCAAATCTAGTTCTCTGATATTTGACCCCTGGGAATGTCTACCTGGTAGTGAGGACCTAAGAATGTAAGCTCTGAGGTCCTGGCAGGAGCATCTCTTCCCAGAAGGATGTACTCAGCTCAGTAATCTTGGCAGGCTTCTCATGGGAGCTGGGGGCAGCTCTGTCCTCTGAGGGCTCACCACTTCTCAAGCCACACACCAGCCAGCCCTGGGAGGTCTGGGGGAAGGCCAGGGTGGGCAGCATGTGGGATGGAAACTGGGGAGGAGAGGCCTCTGTGGCCTCTGAGTCAGAGGTCAGCTCTCAGCGTGGCTGTGGGGCATGGGCCTGGGGTGTCACCCTCCCCACCTGACCTCTGCCCTCTCTTCAGCCCCAGAACAGCCTGCCGGACATCATCATCTGGATGCTGCAGGGAGACAAGCGTGTGGCGTACCAGCGGGTGCCTGCCCACCAAGTTCTCTTCTCCCAGCGGGGTGCCAGCTACTGTGGCAAGAATTGTGGGAAGCTGCAGACCATCTTTCTGAAAGTGAGTTTGCTTTCTTCCCAAGTCATGATCATCTTTTTCCCAACACTAGGCCTTTCTCCCACCTCTTCTGTTTCCCTCCTGTTCTCTGCCTGTCTCAGTTCTCGAGGTATGGTCTGGGAAGCAGAGGAGGTCTCTGGGTCAAACAACTTTCCTCTTCCTCGGTCCCTCGCAAAGTCCCCAGGCCCCTGCACCTAGTCTAGAAAGTGAGTGGGTTGGAGTGGGAATCAGTGGTGCTGGGAGTGAATGAGGTGGAGTCTGTGGCCCGGGGCCATCTGGGAGGGCTGATCCCTGGGGCTGTGTTTGTCCTTCCAGGCAGGTCCATTATAGGAAGGCCTCAGTCCCCAGCTCCCAGGTACTACAGGCCTTGCATGACCTGGCTTTCATACTAGTGCCCTGGACTGGAGCTGGAGCCTGAGGCTCAGGTCCTCCCTGCTGGGAAGGCTGGTATCTGGGGCTTGGGACAGGCGCACCATAACCTGGACCCACTGGGGAGCTGGGAGCATGTAATTCTGTCCCCTAGTCTCACCAGCCCCCACCTCTCCTGCCCTTTCTCCTCTTCCAACACCATCCCTGCTCCCTCTTCCTCCTTTCCAGGGAGGTCACCAGCATTGGGGGTGGGTGACAGGGAGGTGAGCAGGTGCTTGGGGAGAGCCCGTCTGTGTGCCTCTCTAGACTCATGTGCAGACATAGAGCCAAGGCTGCTCTGGCCATGGAGTAGCCTGGCGTGCAGGACACAGTGCAGGAGATCCCTCCCTGCACGATGGCTGCCCCGGCCCAAGGGAGGGTCCTCCTTCAAGGGCTGTCAGCAAGGCTGCCCCTGCTTGGGGAAGAGTGGCCCTGAGAAGCAGGCCTACTCCTTACCTCTTATTATTATTATTTTTTGAGATGGAGTCTTGCTCTGTTGCCCAGGCTGGAGTGTAGTGGCGCGGTCTTGGCTCACCGCAACCTCTGACTACCTAGTTCAAGTGACTCTTCTGCCTCAGCCTCGCGAGTATCTGGGATTACAGGCATTTGCCACCCTGCCCGGCTAATGTTTTTTTTTTTGTGTGTGTATTTTTAGTAGAGACGGGGGTTTCACCATGTTGACCAGGCTAGTCTTGAACTCCTGACCTCAGGTGATCCACCTGCCTTGCCCTCCCAAAGTGCTGGGCCCTCCTTACCTCTTTTCACTTGCCCCAGATAGTATTCAGGGCCCCCGTGCCCTAAGCCACCTGGTCTTCATCCAGCCTAGTCCACCTCCCCAAAGCCCCTCTGCGCTTGCCCTTCCCCTTCCCCACATCTCTCCTCCCTCCTCCCCTCCCAGGAAGTTGTCGTTGACTTAGTTTAGCCTCGAACCCTGGAGCAGAGCCCTCTGAGTGATGCGACCCATTCATATAGTGGCCCATCATCCCCTGGGAGGTGTGGAGAGGACTGGTTTCAGTAGCACAGAGGATGCCAGGGCTGGTTGGAGCTCAGTGTGGCCTCAGGCAGGTTGCTTAGTCTCTCTGAATTGCCTGCTGTCTTCTCATCTGTAAAATGAGGGTGGGTGGGGCTGCCCACTTTACAGGTTTTGAGGGTTGAGTTAGGTAGCGCAGGTGATGGGTCTTGCTGGAACTAAGTGATCAATGGATGTCAGTTTCTCTCCCAACCTCTCCCCTTTTCCTTTTGGGGAGCTCCCCTGCTTTATGCATGTCATGGCTGGAGGCCAACTCATGGCCAGGGATGGTACACAGGGTGTGTGTGTGTGTGTGTGTGTGTGTGTGCGTGTGTGTATGTGTGTTGGGCATCACCTCCTCATGTGCCACCTGGGGCACGTTCCCCGTTAGATCCTAACCTCCTGTGCTTGTCAGAGCCTAACCTCCGAGAATCTACCTCCTAAGCCAGTTCTTTGCCTGGTAGGGCGGAAGGGAAAGGAAGTCAAGGAGTGGCCCCATCTGAGTGAGGCTGACTGGGGAAGGCTGTCTGTGAGAGGGGTGGGGGTGGGGGTGAGGTGGGGGTTCTGCCAAAGTGTGTTTGGTGGACTCGCTGGGAGGGGATGAGCTCCAGGTTCTGACCTCTTGGCCATGTAGCCTCAGGGAAATGCAAACTGAAAAATTTTCCCTGATTTCAAGCAAAAAAAAAAAAAAAGATATAGAATTGTTTCTCGAAGTCTTCCCCACTGAGTTTATGAGCCCCGCCAGTAGCTCCTGAGCAAGCTCTACAAAAATGTTGGCAGTGAGCAGAGACCAAGAAAACATTGGTGTTTCTTAACTTAAACCAAAGTTGGAAAAAATGAGCACCAGCAGAGAGAGAGGAGCCCCAAACTAGACATTTCTTTATTTGCTGTTGCTATTTTGGGTCCGGCAGGCTGGCCCTGTCTGGGGGAGGACAGGGGAGAGAGCCGGGGGTGGATGGGGGAAGAGGGGGTCAGGCATTCCTCCCATCTCCCTGGGGCTAGTGGTTTGGAGGGGAAAGGCAGTTAACCACCCGGGGGAGAGGACGCCGGAGCGAACAGCCGCGGAGAGGTTTCCCGGGGCTGGACACGTGGACTCAGGGGCTCCTCCAGGCTCGCTGAAGATGAACCAAAAGAAGGGGGGCTGCGTTGTGGGAGGGAAGGGTGAGGTGGCCTCTGCCTTGGCATGTGCTCTGCCCCTTCCTGAGCCTCCTACCTGCTGTGGGCTCTCCTTCCAGGGATCCCAGCCTCCCTGACCAGCTCGGGACTCCTTACCTCAGCCTCCCTTTCCTCTTCTGAACCCATCCAAACTTTTCTCACTCGGCTCCCGCCCCGAAGGACATACTGCTCTGAGCTGATGAAGCTGGGCCTGGGTATTGAATGTGTTGCCTCCTCTAGGGGACAATGTGAATTTGAAGAGCAGGAGCTTCTGCTTCTCAGGCCGTGTCTGACCTTTGGTTTCAATCAAATGGTGAAGTAATCGTGGAGAATAATTTTCGCTCCATGTTGGGTCGCTGTGGTTATTCCATTTGGCAGAGCTTCTGAAAGTTTCAGGATAAAAAGCAGTTGAAGACCAGTGAATAGTGGTTGACATGCTGATAATCACTTGAAAGGGTAGGGATATTAGATGTTACACTAACCAAAAAAAAAACAGAGTACTACACATGAAGGGGGAGGCTTTAATTTCTTCTTCTTCCAGATCTGTATCATCATACCTCCTTTAGAGACAAGTTTTAGAACTGTGCTGTCCAATATGGTAGCCACAGCTGTCTATTTAAATTTACATTAATTAAAAGTTAATGCAATGAAAAATTTATCTCCCCAGTCATACTGGCCACATTTCAAGTGCTCAGTAGCTGCATGGGGCTAGTGACTACCATATTGGATGGCAAAGATATAAACCATTTTCATCATAGCAGAAAGTTCCATTGGCAAGCGCTGTTCCAGAAGAATGGAAGTGAGGATGTGGTGGGAGAAGGAGAGAGGAGAGGTCCTCGGCTACACATGGCCCCTCTCTGCAGAGCAGAGTGCTCCTAGGAGGGAATGATGTAGGCTTTGCCTTTGATGGGAAGGAAACTTGGCGGGGGTGGGTGGTGAGGTGAGGTGAGCATATCTTAATGGTACAGTCCCCTTCCATGCAATTCTGTAAGGCTCCCACAGGGGACACTCCCAGTGGGGGTGTCAGGCTGGTCTACCCAGGCCTGGAGGACTCTGCCTCCCTAACCTCTCTTGGGGACATTCAGATCCTGAAGGGGACTGTGGGTTTCTGTCTTTCTCTGGTACCCAGTATCCGATGGAGAAGGTGCCTGGGGCCCGGATGCCAGTGCAGATACGGGTCAAGCTGTGGTTTGGGCTCTCTGTGAATGAGAAGGAGTTCAACCAGTTTGCTGAGGGGAAGCTGTCTGTCTTTGCTGAAACTGTGAGTGCCTGCCTGCCCCCACCTCTGCCTCCTACTCCCTGGAGCTGCCTTGGCCCCCTGCTCACGTCTCATTCTTCCTGACCCTCCAGTATGAGAACCAGACCAAGTTGGCCCTGGTCGGCAACTGGGGCACAACGGGCCTCACCTACCCCAAGTTTTCTGACGTCACGGGCAAGATCAAGCTACCCCAGGACAGCTTCCGCCCCTCGGCTGGCTGGACCTGGGCTGGAGATTGGTTTGTGTGTCCGGAGAAGACGTGAGTCATAGGCAGGGAGGGTTGGGGAGGGGCAGGCCAGGCTGCCCAGCAGGGACTGCACCCTCCTATTGGAGGCAGGCTATGGCTCTGCTGATCCCTCTGCTTGCTGCTGCATGGGTCATAGGAACTGCCACTGAGCTCTCCCAGGACTGAGGCTTGCCAGGCAGCCATCCTTCCGGAGGGCTTGGACAGTCAGGCAGTCCTTTATTCTTTTCACTAAAAAAATTTTTTTGAGACAGAGTCTGACTGTCACCCAGGCTAGAGTGCAGTGGCATGATCACAGCTTATTGCAGCCTCAACCTCCTGGCCTCAGGTGATCCTCCTGCTCCTGCCTTCTGAGTAGCTGGGACGACAGGCACACGCCATCATGCCTGGCTAATTTTTAAATTTTTTGTAGAGACAGGGTCTCCCTATATTGCCCAGGCTGGTCTTGAACTCCTGGGCTCAAGTGATCCTCCCTCCTAAACCTCTCAAAGTGTTGGGATTACAGGCTTGAGTTACCACGCCTACCTAGGCCTTTATTCTTAAACCTCCATTCTGTGTGGCGTCCACTGGGTGTGGCCCCATCCTCCAAGACACCCAGAACAAGCCCATCACCTCCTCTGCACATGAACCCTGCTCGTGTCTGGGCTGCTCACACATTCTCCTGAGTGGTCCTTTCCCTCTCAGATCCACGTGGTCCTTCTCCATGTGTATTGATGTCTTCGCCTCTCTCCCCTCTCCTTTTCCTGTTTGGCATTTAGCACTGTGGTGTTTAAGTATAACTCATTGTACAGGCAAGCACTCAAGTCTTACCAGTACAGCTTGAAAACACTTTATATATATATTTTTTGAGGGTGCAGAGTCTTGCTCTGTTGCCCAGGCTGGAGTGCAGTGGTGTGATCTTGGCTCACCTCAACCTCTGCCTCCTGGGTTCAAGCGAGTCTTCTGCCTTGGCCTCCTGAGTAGCTAGAATTCTAGGCTAGTATCACCACACCCAGCGAAATTTTGTATTTTTAGTAGAGATGGGGTTTCACCATGTTGGCCAGGCTGGTATTGAACTCCTGACCTCTTGATCTGCCTTCCTCGGTCTCCCAAAGTGCTGGGATTACAGGTGTGAGCCACCACACCCGGCCAACACTTTATATTTTTACAACTGTCTATTGAGCCTCGACTGCCCATCCGCCTTTTGGTGTCTTCAGTTGGCCTCCTTTTCTGCTTACCTTGGGTGATGTGCTCTTTTGTCCTTGATGATCTCGGAGTGTCCCTAGGTCTTTTTTTCACTCTCTGCCCTGGTCTCTGGCACCCTCCCCTCCCCACCTACCCCCAAGTCTCTCACTGTTGGTTGGGGTGAGGCTGACACATCAGGGGTGCTCTTCTGGAGGTGGTGGATGGAGGGGGGCCTCTCCAGCAGAGACTCTGACTGGCCTTCTCCTGCAGACTGCTCCATGACACAGATGCCGGTCACCTGAGCTTCGTGGAGGAGGTGTTTGAGAACCAGACCCGGCTTCCTGGAGGCCAGTGGATCTACATGAGTGACAACTACACTGACGTGGTAAAGCGGGTGCTCAGGACCAGGGCCAGGTGGGGTCTAGATGTTTGGTCTCCAGAGGCACCTGCGGCTCAGGGAAGGCTGGGGCATATTCCTCCTTGCTACCTCCTACCTCCAGAGCCTTCATGCTTCGGTTTCCAGAGGGACTGTGGGGTGCAGTGGGGGCAGGACACTGATTCTGGGCTCTGCCCTTCTATCTGGGACTTTGAGGAATGTATGTCATCAAGTTGCATCTTTTCTGCCTGCCTGCTCACGTCTGCCTGTCTCCTCTCTGCCTGCCTGTCTGGTTTTGTCCTTAGAATGGGGAGAAAGTGCTTCCCAAGGATGACATTGAATGCCCACTGGGCTGGAAGTGGGAAGATGAGGAATGGTCCACAGACCTCAACCGGGCTGTCGATGAGCAAGGTGGGCAGCACATGGAGCCAGGCGAGCCCCATCCCTGGCGAGCTCTCAAGCCATGCTGGTGGGGACAGCTGAATGCCAGGGCCCTTCACTGGGCTATTTCATCCTTTCATCCAGGGACACTCCCTGAAGGCACCCCAACTCCAAGCTACAAATTAGGCAAATTAGTACCAAGAGTCAGAGGCCACTCAAGAGTCTGTGACCATGCCCCAAATTCAGAGATGGTCCCAGGAGAGATGGGGAATTGCTAAGCAATGAGTGACGGATTCCCTTTCCCCTAGGCTGGGAGTATAGCATCACCATCCCTCCAGACCGGAAGCCGAAGCACTGGGTCCCTGCTGAGAAGATGTACTACACACACCGAAGGCGGCGCTGGGTGCGCCTTCGCAGGAGGGATCTCAGCCAGATGGAAGCACTGAAGAGGGTGAGCCAGCAGGTGGTGGGTGGGAGTGAGGCCCCTGGTCACAGGTGGCCAGCAGGCACAGGTGCAGACCTGCATGCACACAGACACATGCATGTGTGCACACGGCATGTACAGATGCCTGGGATTCACTGGAGGTGCTCAAAGATCACAATCAGCACACACACAGATCACACCCAGTACACAGAGATCACACCCAGCACACACATGACAGCAACCCACACATCACACCCAGCACACCCACGGATCACACCCAGCACACACAGATCACACCCAGCACACCCACGGATCACACCCAGCACACACACAGATCGCACCCAGCACACCCATGGATCACATCCAGCACACCCAGATCACAACCAGCATACACACAAATCACAGCACACCCAGATCACACCCAGCGCACACACAAATCACACTCAGCACACCCACGGATCACATCCAGCACACACACAGATCGCACCCAGCACACCCACGGATCACACCCAGCACACCCATGGATCACATCCAGCACACACTCAAATCACACCTAGCACACCCAGATAACACCCAGCACACACAGATCACACCCAGCACACCTATGGATCACATCCAACACACACACAGATCACACCCAGCATACCCATGGATCACACCTAGCACACCCAGATCACACCCAGCACACACACAAATCACACCCAGCACACACACAAATCACACCTAACACACCTGCAGATCACACCCAGCACACACACAAATCACACCCAGCACACACAAATCACACCCACACACCTGCAGATGCTCATAGACACACTCAGATGCCCATGATTATGTGAGGGGGTCACATGCAGAGTTCACACACTGACCTGGAAGATGGAAAGTCACCCACAGCCTGTGTCTTAGGCTGGGTTTCCTGGAGGCAGAGGCTCAGATGTAGATTTGGCTGCACATTATTAGGGCAGTGCCCTCGGGGGTGTGAGGAGCAAGGATATAATTTCAGGCAAGTCAGCTGGGGCCTGAGCTGTGGCCTGGGGAGGCGCATAGCTCAGAACACCACAGAATCCTCACCTGGAGGTGGGACTGGGCTTTGTATCCTCTCAGCTGTCTGTCCAGGCTTGGGGCTTCCTGCGGTGAGCTGGGGCACATACCTATCTCTTCAGTGAGGTGGTTCCCTTCAGCCATGGGAGTTCCCTGGAGCAGGTGGCCACTGGGAGCTGGGAGCCATCGATGCTGATGGCAGCTGGGGGTGGGTGCACCATGCGAGTGCACTGGCTGGTGAAGGGGCTGGGGTGGGCCCCACTGGCATTCATGCAGTGCGAGCACATATGGCCACAGTTGAGCACAGATGCCACAGGACACTGTCAGGCCCATTGTGCACATGGGTGGGCCCACGCGAGCACATGCACTTGCTGCGGCGTCACACAGGGGCCCGCACGCTGCACAGTCTCAGTGCCTGCCTCCCTGGACCTTCTTGGTCTATGATCTTCCTTCCTAAACACACATTTGAATTTTGGCTCAAGAACCAGACCTCCCTTAGTCCAGGAGTAGCATGTGGCATGATCCAGGTTCTTTCCTTTCTCCTTGGGGGCAGAGAAACTAGAGAGGGCTGTTACTGGGTGCGGGGAGGGGCAAGGCTTGTGGATGACCAGCTGTTCCTGGTGCTATAAACCAGACAGATTCAACTTTCTCCCTGAAGAGTCACCCAGGAGACAGAGGCAAAGCCTGCCCAGTCTCATGTGCCTTGCCTGCCACCCCCAAGCCAGCATCCTTCCTGGAAAGGGGCACAGCTGGCTTCCAGGACTGGCCCTTGTCACTGTGCTCCTGGCCCTGATCTGAGGTGGTGTCTCGCGACAGTGCCAGGTCACTCTCTCCCAGTAGCTGAATGGCAAGGGGGCTCCCAGGACTCCCTCCAGGCCCAGGAAAGGGACCCCATGGATGAGGTACAGGGGGTCCCTCCACAGCTGAGCTGGGTCTAGCCTCCTGGGTAGAAATCGGCTGTGGCTGTGGAGTAGGATCTTCCCTTTACCTCTGAACTGCAGACCCACTACAGGATGTGAAAAAGAAAAATGAAGTGACAAGAAAACTTTGGATTCATGAAATCCACCCAGAATTCAAACAAGTCAAAAGCCCAGTGTTTCCGTCACTTTGTTAGCCTACCTTCCCTTTCTGGCTCTTTTATTCTCCCTGCAGCCCACAGAGCCTCCTCTCCCCTCCTGATTTTTTTTTTTTTTTTTTTTTTAGACAGAGTCTTGTTCTGTCACCTGGGCTTGAGTGCAGTGGCATGATCTCGGCTCACTGCAACCTCCGCCTCCCGGGTTCAAGCAATTCTCCTGCCTCAGCCTCCCTGGTAGCTGGAATTACAGGCATGAGCCACCATGCCTGGCCTCCCCTCCTGATTTTCTGACCTGGGGTTCCTGTGACTGCAGAAAACCCCTCTCCTCCAGGTGGCCCTCCCAGGATTTCCCACCTGGAGGGTGCTGGTATGGGAGCTGGTGGGGAGCTGTCATGGAGGACAGGAAGGCAAAAGTTGAGCTGAGCTGAGGACTCCCCCAGGCTTCCCACCAGCCTCTGAGTCTGCCCCTTCTCTTGTGCAGCACAAGCAGGCGGAGGCGGAGGGCGAGGGCTGGGAGTATGCCTCTCTTTTTGGCTGGAAGTTCCACCTCGAGTACCGCAAGACGGATGCCTTCCGCCGCCGCCGCTGGCGCCGTCGCATGGAGCCACTGGAGAAGACGGGGCCTGCAGCTGTGTTTGCCCTTGAGGGGGCCCTGGTATGTGGGGCTGCGCTTGTCCTGGGTCAGGTGGGGTGTGTCTTGGTTTTCCAGAGCTGTTCAGGCTGATGTGGAAGAGGTGCAGGGACCCCAGGTTAGGACGTTTGGATGGATCACTGGCTGGTCATCCTGGCTTCAGTACCTGTGCGGTGGCATGTGGGGAAGGTGGCCCCAGTCTGGGTGTCCTCCTAAAATAAAAAACTTCCTTCCTTGGTACTGGAACACCTGCTGCTACTACTCTGAGTAGTCAAGATGAAAGCAGAGGGTGAGATGGCCTTGGCCGTCTGGCTGACCTGTGCCTGGCTGGCTGGCATGAAGGTGTGGGGCAGGCCCACGGGAGGAGTGAGAGAGGTCTTGAGGCCCCAGAGTGTCCTTGGTTGCACGTGCCTCCTCCCAAGGCAGAGACCATCTCATGGGCATCCCCAGCAATTTTGGGGGAGAGGTGTGCCTTAGAAGCTGAGCCCCAGGATGGCTTCCTGCCCCAGGATGCACTTTCTATAGTCATTGGAACTGGGGTAGGCTCAAGGTTCTCCAGGGCCTGGGTGATGGGCTCCTCAAGAGAGGAGCAGGTGCCTCTGGGACAGTCTGAGCAAACACTTGGTACTGGCACACAGCCTGTCCCTGCTCTGCTGCTCTGAGAAGGAGCCATCCCCTCTGAAATCCAGCCAGGACTGGCATCTCCCTGGGTGTTTGAGCTGGAGCCCTAGGGAGTGGGTGCCATGGGATGTGAGGGTGTCCATGTGAAGCCAGCTGTGTGTGTGTGGTTGGGGTCACCTATCTGTAGGACAGCCCGGCTTTGACAGCTGGAGGAGTGCTGTAAGGAGGCTCAGGATCTGCCGGGCTGGGCACCAGGAGGGAGGAGAAGCCAGCAGTGGCCTTGAGAGTGAATAGGCGGGTGTGGGGAGGCTCTGTCAGTCTCAGGCCTCAATGGTGGGCAAGGCCCAGCAGTGGCAGTGTAGAAGCGGAAGCTCTCTGGGGGCCCTGAGGACATCAGAGGAGCCTGCCACAGACTTCGGAGAGAGCCCCTCCCTTGTCCCTCGGCCAGGTCAAGTGGAGACTGAGGGAGGTGGTGGAGCTCTGGGCTCTCTGGGCTGTGGACTGGTCCTCCAGCCAGGGCAGGGGAGGATAGGATGGAACTGCTGCCCAGGTAAGAGCAGCCACAGTCGTGGAGCCTTCTGGGGTGGGGCTGGTGTTCTGCAGCCCCTCTACTTTGAGTCAGAAAAGGCCTGGCCTGGGCACTGGGCAAGGGCTGGTGATGGTCCTGTGGCTCCAGCTGAGGGGTGGGGTGTAAAGATCTTGGCAGGCCTCAGAGTCAGGGCCAGGTCTGAGAAGGCCAGTAAGGCATCCTGTGCAATCAGGATCTGTTTCCATCAGCCAGAGCTCCACCCAAAGGGGCTAAGGGGAAAAAGCATTTATGGGCTCACAGTGTTGGGAAGAACCCAAGAGGTGAACCAGCCCTTAGGCCTGGCAGGAAACAGGTTCACAGTGTCCCAGGACTCTCCCCTCTGTCTTGGGCTTGTCTCACACGGGCTCTCACTGTGTGGTAGCAAAGATGGTATTGGTGATGAAAGGCCGACATCATCCCTCCAGCCAGCAAAGTCCTGCTAGATAAAGTAGCCCAGCCCATGGTGCCACACTCTTTTTTCCTGGCAGCTTGAGACCCCAGAGTGCTGCTTTCTCAGTAATGTCAGTGAAGTCTTGGGCATGACTGCCCAGCTCTACCCGGTGGTACCTAGCCAGCCCCTGCACCTGGGTGAGGGATGGAGGGTTCTGATTGGCAGGTGTGGGCCACGCCCCTTCTCTGTGATTGACAGCACCACCAGACTGGGGAGAGGAGCTTCTGAAAAGAAAAACAAAAACCAAAACACAAAAACCAAAGCAGTGTTGGGCAAAGAGCTCCAGATGGTCCGGATGGTGACCAGAGCAGTAGGCAGCCAGTGTGAGCTGTTGATAAGAGGAGTGTTCTGGTCAGAGCTGGGCTTTGGGACCATCAGTCAAGCAGCCATGGAGGATGCTTGGGAGGTGGAGCCTCCCATCAGGAAGCTTGAGGAGTCTTGGGTAGAGAACCAGGAGAGGTGACCACCTGGGGTGAGGCCGTGGGGTCAAGGTGGCGGGAGGTGGAACCGCAGAGTTTGGGGAGGGAAGGGCTGGAGGTGGACGGTGAGGCCCTGCGGTTGCCAGTCCGCAGGGCAGGGTGGGGCAGGCTGTGATGAGTTCACGGTTGGCCCTGGCAAGGCTGACACACACGGTGAAGTGCTGTGTGAGGGAGACAGAGCTGGTGGCTGCTTGCCAGGTGGCCCAGGGCGGGAAGGCTGGGGTAGGGGGCTGAGGGGGCAGGAGTGGGGAAGAGGTGACTGGAGACATGTGGACAAACGTGGATGGGCACTGGGGCTGGCTGGGCCTGGAGGAAGAAGGTGACAAGGCTGGGGGACCCACTGCCAAGCTTTCATGGCTCAGCGCCTGGGAGAATGAGGGGGCCACTTTCCAGAAGCGGAGAGACCAATCTGTGTATTCTTCATGTGGAAGAAAGTGTCCTGAGGAATCGGTGAAACCAGGTGTGACTCAACAGCCATGGGAGGGTGACAGATTGTCATTCACATGTGACTTCCTGTGATATTCGGATGAGACCAATGCAGCAAGGCCCTGAGTCCTGGGACAGCTTGGCTGGCAGAGAGAACCAGAGGGAGATGGCGGGTTCAGAGGCTGGATCCCACACACCTGCAGCTGGAGGACCAGAGAGTTTTGGAAGGTTTAGGTGTGTCTGGCATTTGGACAGAGCCACAGGCCCACTTGACTGTCTGGAAGACTCTATACCTGAGTGACAACACACACTCCCACATGCTCTCTCACACACCAACACACACTCCAACACACACTCTCTCCACACACTCATACCAACACATACTCTAACACACACTACCACATACACAATCACACTCACACACACCCTCACACACACCAACACAGTCTACATACTCTCATACATACGAACACACACACAATAACACACATACCCACTCATACACACTCCCACACACACACTAACACCTACACAATCACATACACACCCTCACACACACCAACACACTCTACATACTCTCATACATACCATACACACAATAACACACACATACCCACTTTCATACACACTCCCACACACTCCCTCACACACTAACACCTATGCAATCACACACACACCCTTACACACATCAACACACTCTCTCTACATACTGTCATACATACCAACACATACACATGCACACACATACCCACTCTCATACACCCCACACACACTCACAAACACACTAACATATGCAATCACACACACACCCTCACACCCACCAACACATTCTCCCTCCACACTCATACACACCAGCACACACACACACTGACATATACATGCTCCCTTACACACTCACATGAATACATACACAATAGCATGCACACTCACACATACTGTCTCTCTCACACTCACACTCCCCCTCCACGGTCACCTTTCCATCTTCCTGACAGGACTGGAGATGGTTTGGGCTCCCACTGCTGAGCTGCTGTCTTTGTCCCAGGATGGCCTGATGCCCCAGCACAGCACTAGGGCTAAGGTCCCCTCTGCATCCTGGGGGAAGGTGGTTGGGTTTCCTGGGTGCTAGGACCCAGCTTCTATCCTGAGAGCTGGTCTCTACCCATGGGTCCCTGATGCCTGGTGATTCATTGGTGGGATGGGTGAAGCCTCTGTGGCTTGAATTCTGCTTTCCCTGCTTCCTAGCTGGGGACAGGTCACTCACGCCATTAGTGGTTCTGTTACCCCACTTGCGCAAGTAACTGCATCCCAGGACAATTATAAGGATTAATGATGATGTGGGTAGCGAAGCGCTTCTCAGACTTAGTGAAAGTAGGTGCCGTCTGGGGATAGTGTTAAAATGCAGACTTCAGATTCAGGGTCCGGTGGGGCCCGAGAGTCTCCGTGTCTAACAAGTCTCCATGTGACACTGATGCCACTGGTCCAGGGGCCATCTCGGAGTAGCACAGATGTGAAGTACAAAGTGCCTCATCAAGATGGGGCTCCCATTGGTCCCCCACTTGGGTGCTCTTCTGAGAGAGGCAGAGTATGTGCATTCCTGCTGGGAGGTGTGTGGCCAGGGTCCTGGGGAGGGAGGCAGGGCAAGATGACATGTTCTCCCTGTGGCTTGGTGGGAGAAACGTGGTCTTTGCTTCTAATGATCCCCTGATCTGATGCTGGAGGCCTGGCTCATGGGGAACTCCTGTCTGATCAAGAAGAGAGATGTTCACATGTGAGTGCAAATAAACCCCTGGAATCTGTGTCTTTGAAGTGTTGGAGGTAGAATAAGAGACATTTCAGAGTTGCAGGGTCTAGTGAGGGGAGGCTTCTTGAAGGAGGATGTTGGGAGGCAGGCCTTGCAGGGGCTGGAGAAGGGCTGTGGGTGGAAGCCAGGTAGCCTTGTTGGTAATCTGACAGTTCTGGACCAGGCCTGTGGTGCCCCCTTGCCTCCTGCCACCCCTTCCCTGACCCACACGTCCACCAGCGGGCTGGGCCTTGCCTTTCAGCTCCCCTCTGGAAGACGTCTCGTTGGAAGGCAGGCCTTGTCTGCTCATTAGCACAGGCAGCCTTTCCCTGAAACCTTCTGCAGGGGCCAAGCCTGGCTCCTTCCACGGAGCGGGAGGCCCTGGCTCCGTCTGCTAATCGTCTGCTGTCTCCATCCCGAGCATTATTTTATTTTCATATTATTCTTTTTCCAGCTAATATCCTGGCATTTCCAAAGACACCGGGTTTCATAATCTTCCTGGCGTTCCCAGGGAGCTGGGAAGCAGAGCACAAAGCCGCTATTATAGCGCGTTCCATCCAACCTCCCTTTCCACCCCACACCCCTTGTGGCCACGGCAGCCACCACCGCCGCCTCCCACCCAGTCACCCCCTCCTGACGCCACCGGCCTCTCTGGGAACTCTGGTGACGGCTGCCGGGATGAGCTCACAGAATCCATTCTGTCGCCCTTGCCCTGGGCCTGCCCTTCATGATCGAGGATTTTTCCAAGCCCTGCCTCTGTGCTTGGCTCTGAGTGTTGGGAAGGGTTCTCTGAGATGCCTGGGCCTGGCAGGGAGGGGAGGGACAGAAATGTCGGCAATGTGTGCTCAGAGTCTTGGAGATTTCTGCAGCTGGAAGAAACTTTCATTTTCTAAAGGTGTGCCTGACCTGCCTTGGGAGCTGCAGGAGCATCTTGATATTGGATGCAAAGTTGTGCATGGGCATGCACACATGTATGATCTGGTGTAAGGTTCGTGGTTTTATCTAATGCTCCAGGGGACCCAGGACCCCATACAGGATAAGAATTCTTAATATTGCTTTTATCATGTGCTAAAAACCAGTCTTTGTATATGTCATCTCATAATGACCCCAGAAGGCTGGATTCTATTATTAGCCCCATTTTATAGTTGGGGAGACTGAGGCTCTAGAGCTGCAGTCTCCCACACAGTAGCCACTAGCCATGGGTGGCTACTTAAGTTTACAGTTAAAGTACAATTCCCCAATCAGACAGGCCACATTTCCAGTGCTCAGTAGCCACAACTGCCGAGTGGCTGGCTACCACATTGGGCGGTGCAGCCATTGATGATTTTATCACTGCTCGAAGGTCAATTGGAGGAAGGTCTATTGGAGGAAGGTCTATGGGAGGAAGGTCTAGTGGAGGAAGGTCTATGGGAGGAAGGTCTAGTGGAGGAAGGTCTATGGGAGGAAGGTTTATGGGAGGAAGGTCTAGTAGATGAAGGTCTATGGGAGGAAGGTCTATTGGATGAAGGTCTATGGGAGGAAGGTCTACTGGAGGAAGGCCTATTGGAGGAAGGTCTACTGGGGGAAGGTCTATTAGACAGTGCTGCTCTGGAACAGCTCCGAGCCCCTCATGTCACTCTGGAAGAAACAGGCCTGAGAGGGGATGCCCAGCACAAGTCAGTACTAGAACTGAGGCCTGGGCAGCGGCTTTTCTGTCCTTTTTTCTGCCCCTTTCCCCAGGTGTCTCCTGACCAGCAGCCAAACCCTCATCTGGTGCTTTCATTCCCCCACTTCTATGAGGACATCATTTCCCTCCTGCTCCATGGAGTCCCTTTGTGGTGGAGTCCCAGGGTGGGAGGATTGGATGCAGCAGGCTGCTGGGCAGCTGGCTAGAGGCCTCTGCCCTGGGCGGCCTTCTCCTCACCTGATAGCCAGGCAGCTTGACCATCCTGGGGCAGTCGGGCAGCTATAGAGGAGCTGGCCCCCCGGCCCCCACCCCGGGAAACCTCCAGAGGGTTGGTGGAGGCCAGCGTCCTGACTGCAGTAGAGAGGACCCTCTGAGACAGGCGGCTCAAGCCTGGGCCGGCGGGCAGGAAAGGCCAGTTGGGAGTTAGAAGCATAGGGAACTGGGTCAGGGAAAGGCTGGTGCCAGAGAGGAGTAATCTGGAATTTGAGCTGGCTGCAAAGAAGGGCAGATGTGTGTGGGGAGGGAGGGACGGCTCTGCACCTGAATGAAGCCATGCTGTGGGCAGGGGACCCAGGCTTGATTCCCAGAGCCAGCACTGTGAGCAAGGTCAGGCCCTGGGATGTGTGAGGGGTTTGCCTCATTAGTAATCAAGGCCTATGGCTGGGGCTGGGGCTGGGCTGTTGGAAGGTGGCTTTGTGGATCTCTGGACTCTATTTCTTGAATATTCAAGTTGAACACCTGTTCTGTACCTGGCATTGTGCTAGCACGGGCAGCTTGAGGGCTGGATCCCCTTTCAGGCAGAGGCCTCGCTGCTTTTCCTACCGTCCTACATTGGGGGACAATTTGGGTAATTCCTCTCAATGTGTGGACCCTGGGTCTGTCTCCCTTAAGATTTGAACGCCAAAGTCTGGAGGATTTGATTGCATGTCCACGCGCCTCAGACAAAATGCCAGTGCCCAGATTCATGGCTGCAGAGGAGTGTGTTACAGTCAGGGGCATGTGTTGGGTGTCCCCCATGTGGGTCATTATACATACATGAGGGTCTTCATCTGCCATTGCCAGAGTGACTGCATAATTTACTATCCAGTCTGGGATGCTATTAATAATCATGCTGGAAAAACAGGCATAAGTAGGACCATTCCAGGGAAACTGGGCCATAGAACTGTCCTAATTACCAAGGTACTCTGGCATGGGATGCAACCTGCTCCAGTGTTCTCTGCAATGTCCACATGTGGAGACATGGAAACCCTCGAGGGACAAACACACACGAATACAGCTTGCGCCAGCCCACACGTGGCATCGTGGATTCTCCAAGTTTCCTGATTCCACCCTCAGCTCCCCAGGACCAGCCAGTAGTTTTGTAAGGAGTTTAGCAGCTGCTGCCAAGCCCTGGCTCCAGCTGTAAATTAAATGGGGTTGCACTCTTGCCTGCTATTCTACTTAAGGTTGCAATCGGCCTGATTAGAAAGGGAGTCTGTGTGTTCCTGCATTCCATTCTGTCTTTTAAAGGGTTCCCCTCCTTTGGCCTGGACTACTGGCCTGTGTGGGGTTTCCCTGCAAGCTGAGGCTGGAACAGCCAGGGAAATGAAGTGGGCCCTGGGCTTCCCACAGCCTTGACTTGGCACTCAACTAGAACTCCCGAACTCTGCTCAGGTGCTTTGAGCTCTGATGGGGTAGCAGGAGCCTGGGAAGAGCCTTGAGTGTGGGCAGGGGTATCCCTGGTTCTGCCAACTAATTTGCTGTGTAGCCCCCGGGAAGACCTTAACTTTTCTGGGCCCCAGTTTTCTCACTTATCAGATGGGAATGCTAAAAATACAACAAAAATAATAACCTCCCCTTATGGAGCAGGGGTCATCAAACTACGTCCCACAGACCAAAATCTGGCCCTCTGCCTGCTTTTGTAAATAAGGCTTTATCGGCCCGTGGCCCACACCTGTGATCCCAGCACTTCGGGAGGCCACAGCAGGCAGATACCTGAGGTCAGGAGTTCGAGACCAGCCTGGCCAATGTGGCAAAACCCCATCTCTACTGAAAATACAAAAATTATTTAGGAGGCTGAGGCAGGAGAATCACTTGAACCTGGGAGGCAGAGGTTGCAGCGAGCTGAGATCAGGCCATTGTATTCCAGCCTGGGACAGAGAGGGAGACTCCATCTCAAAAAAAAAAAAGGCTTTATTGGCACACAGCTGGTGCTCATCCACCTACGTAGTGCCTGTGGTTGCTTTCATGTTACAACAGCAGCTGAGCAATTGCAGCAGAGACTATATGGCCCACAAAATCAAAAGTAGTTAGCACTTGACCCTTTATAGACAAGGCCTGTCCACCCATTCTAGGGCACGTACCATGGGTCAGCCATTGCCTTCTGCCCTGTCCACATAATATCTCATGTAACTCTTCCAGCAATTCTAGGAGATAGGGTCTATCAGCACTCCCATTTTACAGATAAGCAGGCTGAGGCAACCGAGAATCCAAGTCATAATTGTTTAGCTATGGATATTGTGAAAAATTTTATGCATCATGGTTGTGTTGTGCAGGGTTTGTAGCAGTCTACACTATATCATTGTGTTGGCATTTGGACGTTCCAGCAAAGCCCATAGTGAAGAGCTCTAGGGTTGCAATCAGCCATGATTAGAAGGGGAGTCTGTGTGTTCCTGCATGCCATTCTGTCTTTTAAAGATGGTGAAGACCTGGAAGCTGCAAGCTCAGGCTGGAGCAGTCAGGGAAATGAAGAACCGTGCTGGTCAGTGTTTAACAACTAGCTCTCCAAAACAAAATGAAACAATCCCCAGCCCTGCTTTGTAGCATTTGCTGATTTCCATGGCGTGGATGTTCCTGGCATGACCGATTTCAAGCTAACAATGTGGCACCACTGAACACTGGGAAGAGACGGGCCGTAGCGTGCTGATGTATAATGTTTCCATCGCAGATACGTGAGCCAACAGCAGCCTCAGGAGCAGAGACAACAGGAAAAGGTAGTACTAGAATTAGAACGGGCTGGGCGTGGTGGCTTACGCCTGTAATCCCAGCACTTTGGGAGGCCAGGGTGGGAGGATTGCTTGAGCTCAGGGAAGTCAAGGCTGCAGTGAGCTGTGATCCCACCACTGCAATCCAGCCTGGGTGACAGAGCAAGACTCCATCTCAAACAAACAAAAAAAAAAAAAAGAAAAAGACTTAGAATGACTTCAAGTATTTACCACCTTGTGTTTTTAAATATAGTTTTTTTAATGGTAAATATATATGATTTAATTATTACTAATGGCTGTGTTTAACAACGGCTTGCAAAATTCCCGAAAAGATAATCTGCTCTCGTGAACCACATGAGCTCACTCCAGCACCTGCTGGTTTCAGGGGCCCCCTGATCCTTTTTACATAAGAGATGGGGGATGGCCCCCAATAGGAGTGCTCCTTCCAACAGCCCTGCCACAGATGCTCTTTGGTTCCATCCTGTGTAGGAGTTTCGTCCTCCCCATAAAGTGAAGGAGGGTAGCCAGCCCCCATCTGGTCCACACCCATCTGCTTGACTCTGCTGGGGCAGGGAAGGTCTCTGTGGCTTCCCTGGAGGCATCCTGAGATGTTTCCTTTCTGGCCACTGTGGGGCTGTCCCCGGCCTGCTCAGCTGCTTAGCCTGTGACTTGCTGCTGTGTCCACCCCTGCTCTGGCCCTTCTGTCGCCTTCCTGTCTCCACTTTATAGATTCTGAGCCAGACCTCTAGGCCCTGTTTAGAGCAAGGCACTGTTGCAAACAAGGGTTTGCACATGGCACAGACACCCCATGGTGCAGAAGGAATCTCAGACAGGCTGGTGGGGGCTCCATCTTGGTCTTGATCAGATTTAGGTGGGTTGAGGAGTCCCCTTTGTAGGCTGTGTTTCCCCAGAACCTGCCCGTCTCCTCCTGGCTGTGGTCCTTGGATGTCAGTCTTTGGCAGACTCAGGTGTGTCTGGCCATTGGCTCTGGGAACCCTTGGGGGAGCCCTGTGGCTCTGGGAGGCAGAGAGTTCCTCATATTCCTACGCTCAGCTCCTCCAGGGAGCTGTGGCTTCTAGCCGGAGAGCAGCGGGTTGGAGGCCACCCAGTCCCCTCTGAGCAGCAAGATCCCTTACAAAGCTAGCCCAAGATGGAGTGTGTGGCCACAGACTGTGTGGCTGCCAGCCCCAGCCTGGGAGTCGTGGTGGCATGAGCTATCGAGGCAGGAATGTGACTGTGGGGAACCCAATGCCCTGGGCCTGGCCCTGGGGCTGGGCAAGAGTATGTGCGTACAAGTGGGGGTGAAGGGTGGGTGGGCAGAAACCAGAGCATCAGCCTCTCCTGCAGCCTGGCTCTGCACAGGGCTCAGGGTGGGAGCAGAGGGAAAGCGGCACTTCCTCTCCTGGCCTTGTCCACCTGGCCAAGCCTCTCCTCTAAGCTCCAGCGTGCTGCTGCTGCTCTTCCAGTTCCCGCACCCTCCTTCTCCTCCTCCAGAAAGCCTCCCTGTAGGGCCTTGCAAAGGCCCACCCCATTCCATCCCACCCCACAGATGGCCTCATCCTGGGGTGTCAGTGAGTCCACGTTAATCCCTCTTTCCATAGTGACATCAGACCCGACCCTGAGTTTCCTAAAGGTGGGAGGTGCTGTCTGTTACACCTTTCCTGTTCTTTGCCCTGGGACCTTAGGCCTGGGTACTGCACATGTGGCTTAGGGCAAGGGAATGCTGGTGATTCATTACATGTGATAAATCTTCATTGGGTGCCCACCACATGCCCAATATTAGACTGGGTGCAGGGGATAAAGGAGTGTGCATGCCTTGCCTGCATACATGGAGGACGGATGCAGGGGAGAAGCTGGGAGAGGCTGGGTAGGGGCTGCTGCTGAAGTCTGGGTGGTCAAGGAGGTACCCATGCCTCAGAGATGATGCAGCTGTAGGAAGAGCCCAAGTTAGCTCATTCGAGAAGGGATTCCAAACAGAGGACATCCTGTGTAAAGGCCCTGTGGCAGAGGGAATACAATGGGGTCAAGACATTTACAGAAGGCCAGAGGGGAGGAGTATTATTTAACAAGAGCCTGGAGAGATGAAAGAGTTAAACCGAGTGCCCGCCAAGGACTGTGGGGTATCATTTCATTCAGCTTTCACTACTAGTTCTCTACAGGGCACAGTTCCCCCCAGCCTGGCCCCAGGGTACTTTGGGCAATGTCTGGAGACATTTTTAGTGTCATAACTCAGTGGAGATGCTACTGGCCTCTAACAGGTAGAGTCTGGGGATGCTGCTAAACATCTGTAATGCACAGGACAGCCCCATACAAAGAATACTCCAGCCCAAACGTCAATAGTTCCAAGGTTGAAGAACCCTGCATTTTCCACAGTAGCCCTGTGTGGGTACGTGTGAGGCTGTGTGTGTTAGAATGCAATTATCAACAGGATGGGCAGGGATGGCCTCTCTGGGCAGGTGCCCCTGGCCACATGAGCAGCAATAGTCATTTCCTGACTTGAATGGGCAATGCCTGGCACAGAGTAGATGTCTTATAAATGGGTGGCACATCAGAGGAGAGACTGACAGGAGGGAGATGGTTTCCCAAAGTTCCCAGATTGGGTTTTCAAGAGGCTTTGTTGCTTGCTTTGAGAGAAATTCCCCAAGCTTGAGCCATGGTGATGAAAACCAGAACATACTTCAAAGTCATGAAGGCATGATATTGGCGGATCCCTACCGGGCCGGGCTGTATCATCTGCCCTCTTCAATGCTGACGTGGTTGTCTTCCCCTGAGGCAGGTGCCCATTGCTCATACGTTCACTCACTTGTTCACCAATGATGTGTTGAGCACCTGCTGCCTGTGAGAGGCTCTGCTGGGTGATGGGTGCATGTTGAGAACCTGGCTGGGCTCTCAGTGGGACAAGCAGATGGGTGCTCCCAATATAAGGTGGTGGGTGCAGTGGCTGGGGACGTTCAGGGCGCTGTGGGAGTGCCCTGGGGGAGTGCCTAACACATCCTTGCAGGGTGATCTTCATGATGAGACTGCATGGAAAAGTCAGGGGACACATGGGGCAAGGACCTGGAGGCAAGAAAGGAGACCCCATAGTGTCCCTGCTGGTGTGAGCAGGTAGGGGGTGAGGGGGTTTGGGGGTATGGGGGCTTGGTAGTATCCTGACTGCCAGAGACTCAATTTAGAGGCCACGGCAGGCCAGGAGGGAGGGGTGGCCTTCCCTTTGCTCCTGGGGTCTAATGGGGATGTGTGGAGAGTCCAGCCTCCCCTAGGAGGGCCAGTGGGCCAGAGGATGTAAGGATGTTGGCCAGGTGTGTGGGTGGAATTTTGCCCAGAGTGTGAATCAGGGCGGTACCAAGAGGGACTGAGCTTAGTGGCTTCCCTGGCTCTGGGGGTGTGTGTCTCCCCTGGTTCCCTGGTAATGCTTCTTCCTGACAATCCTCATCTGTCTCTCTGAGGTAGGGGAAAAGGTCTACACTTGGGTGGCAGACGGGGTGAGGGTGGGCAGGGGGCCCTGGGCCAGGTGTGGTGCAGCTGGGCCTCTCCTCTGGAGCCAGGTCAGGTTTTGGAACTGAGGCAGTGGGAGAGGCATTTCCAAAGGGAGTGCTGCTTCCCCTGCCTGCAGGACAGGGCCAGGGCCTGCTGGGGGCCAGGCACTCAGTGAGGCCCACATGGAAATCCCAAGGAGGGAGATGCTGCTTCTGATCGCAGGCAGGAGGCCCTGCCCTTGGACAGAGATCCAGAACGTGCTGCCAGAACCCTAGACAGAAGCCTTGGGAGTGGTGCTGACAGGAGCCTGGGGAGGGGGCCATCTAGAGGAGGTGTGAGGTGAGTGGGGATGTGCACTGGCAGCCATCTGCAATCAGGGAGGTCCCTGCAGCGCTGGGAGGGAGAGGAAGGATGGGGTCCTGGAGCTGGAGGTGCCTCCCTCCCTACACTTACCCTAGCACCCTACCTGCGGCTGCGGCACCTGTGTGTGGCCAGACTGAGGTGGAGGGAATCATAGAGTCCGTCCCGCCTGCCCACAGCTAAGTCCACCCCCACCCTCCCTACTCCTGCTGCTCCCACCCCTTGCCCCGGCCCCAGAGCTGGAGGGGAGGGAGATGCAGGAGTCTGGCATTGTTGCACCTAGGGGCTGGCCAAGCCATATTTCCAGTGTCCTAACCTGCCCTTCCTTAGTGTCCCTGCCTCTCAAGCCTAGCTGGCCTCCTGGGCCCCCAGGTCTGGCCTTGGGTTTGGGGTTGCATACCCTGCAGCCAGGGGGGTGCTCTTCCGTCATTCACTGCTGGGCTTGGTGCTCCCTCCAGCAGGATGCCAGCACTGCGGGGCCAGGGCCAGGCCAAACACCTCTCCTGGCAGGGGCCCAGGGCTTCCACACCTGTCACAAGGGAGGATTTCAGGCCTTTGGGTCCTTCCTTGTATGTGGTATGACACCTCTCCCTGTTCTTTTATGTTTGTGTGTATGTCTGTATGTGTGTGAGAGTGTGTGTGTGTGTGTGAGAGAGAGAGAAAGAAATGGAGAGAGAGAGAGAGAGAGAGAGAAATTGAGAAACAGAGAGAGAAAGAAAGACAGAGAAACTCCATGAACAAACCACCACTGCCTGGAGGCACTGGGAGAGGCCTTTGCTGGCTTGCTTGATTCTTACTGAAATGTCCACTTTTACACCTTGGAATCATTTTGAGCAAATATGGGCAATGTGAACACCACTCCCAGCACAGGACAAACTTGATAGTTTATGACACGCCCCCTCCCCAAGCCCTGTGCCTTATTTCTCTGATTAGATCATTGATAGCTAACATTTCTTGAGCATTTACTGTGTGAGCCAGATAGTGTGCTAAGAACTACATGTCGTCTATCTTCTTTAATAATCAAAGCAGCTCTCTAAAATAGATCCTGTATAATTATCCCAAATTTATAAAGTGATCGATTCAGAGAAGCTAAGCAACTTGCCTGAAGTCGCACAGCTGGTAGTAGTAAATGGCAGGGCCAGAACTGGAGCCCGACGAATCTGGTTTCAGAGCCCATGTTGAAGTTGTGGCCAAAGGAAGAGGAGAGTCACCACATTTCCCTGTTAGAAATGGGGATGTCCTGTGGTGGAGGCAGGGCCCACTCAGGGATAGCAGGACCTTGGAGAGTCCCCTGGGAGAACAGAGGAATTCAGTCTTTTGAAAGGCACTTTGCAACGATGGAGCAGAGGAAGGGAGGCCCAGCCTGCCTTAAGGATGCAATTCTTTGTTGACCCAGAGTGACCATGGCAGGCTTTGCTCAGGTGTCCTAAGATGACGTGAAGATGGGGAGGCCTGGGATGGCTGAGAGCACCTCTGGCTGGGGAACAGTGTGAGCTTGCTATGGGAGTGAGTGGGTCTGGCACAGCTTTGAGGAGCATGGTTTCTGAAATCAAGAGCCGGGTTTAGGGGAAGAAAGCCTTGGTGTTGGATGGGGAAGATAGGGCTGGTCACTGGGGGTCTGACCAGGAGAAGGCTGGACTGGACCTTTCAGGCCACTGAAGGATTCAGGCTGAGAAGCTGCACAGTGACAGAGGGTGATGGAGCTGGTTTTGGCTTGGGGATGGGCTGGCCAGAGGTGGGCGAACAGGTGTCCAGGGAGGCTTCTTGGACAAGAAGCTCTGGGACTGGGCTCTGAGGGTGGGCATGGTTTGGATCGAGGGCACAGTCATGGCAGTAATGTCTTGTGTTGGGAGGCACTGGGGGACTTTGTAGCTTCAGAACCTGGGGAGAGGTTGAAATTCTTGGGAAATGGTTCTAGGGTGAAGGTCGGGGTGGCCCAGCAGAAGAATCCTGGGAACTGGTCACTGTGGGTGGGCCTGGGTGGGATGAATGGGCTGTCTGCGGAAGAGGCCAGGGTTTTTTTTCAAGGGTGTGTACACATTTGTGAGATGTGGGACTGAACAAGGAAGTGGAGCAGAGACCGCCTTATTACCTAACCCCACCCCCTGAAATGGAGCAGAGATGCCTTATTACCTAACCCCACCCCCTGAAATGGAGCAGAGACTGCCTTATTACTTAACCCCACCCCCTGAAATGGAGCAGAGACCGCCTTATTACCTAACCCCACCCTCTGAAATAGAGCAGAGACTGCCTTATTACCTAACCCCACCCCCTGAAATGGAGCAGAGACCCCTTATTACTTAACCCCACCCCCTGAAATGGAGCAGAGACGCCTTATTACTTAACCCCACCCCCTGAAATGGAGCAGAGACGCCTTATTACTTAACCCCACCCCCTGAAATGGAGCAGAGACCGCCTTATTACCTAACCCCACCCTCTGAAATAGAACAGAGATGCCTTATTACTTAACCCCATTCCCTGAAATGGAGCAGGTGACAGTTTGGGTAGCAGGCAGGCAGGAGAGGAGAGAGGCACTTGGAGAAATCTGAGTGAGTGCAGAGGGAGCAGACAGCCTGGGGTGTCTAGTAACGGCCCCTACTCTGCCCAGTCCCTCTGTAGGCTGTGGCTTGGACACTTGAGAGCTGGGTGTCTGGCCCAGGGAAGTGGTCTGGTCTTGGTGCTCCCCAAAGTGGTTTGTGGCTCAGTGGTTGGAGCCCAGTGCTAATGAGGGCGAGATGGCAGGGCTGACCATCTAGCTTTATACACAGTAAATGGACAGCTTGGCTTCTGAGCCTGACGGTCCACCCACTCCTGTCCCCATCCCTGGCCTCAGGCTGAGCCCTGCTCACCCTCAGCAGAGTGGGAACTGGTGAGAGACGGTGGGTGTGTGGTACAGCTTCCTCCAGAGCTTGGGACCCAGCTCGGTGTATAGCAGGGGGAGGCAGAGATGGGGACCCAGAGATGCTGGCCTGGAACCTCCACGTTTCAGTTCCACTGGAATTGTCCCTAGTGGGCGGATGCCCATTTGAGTCTCCCCTGGAGAGCCCCTTAGAGGCCTTCCTTCTAATCTCTTTGGCTGGAACAACTAAAAATTTTGTTCTGGCTCATCTAGTCTTCACTAGAGAGGGAGGAGAATTTCCCACAGTCCTTCGGTGCTTTGGCATTAGAGTCTGGATATTCTTTAGGAGAGGACGAGCTCCCCAGAGTGAAATTAGAGGCTGATGGCTTAGCTTTCAGCAGCCGAGAGATCTCCTGGTCCTGGGGACCCAACTCTCTGGGCTAGTCTCCCTGGTACCCCCAGGTCTGCGGGCAGAATCTGCCACAACCAGCTTCATGTCTCCAGGGCGGCGTGGTGGACGACAGCAGTGAAGATTCCATGTCCGTCTCCACCTTGAGTTTCGGTGTGAACAGACCCACGATTTCCTGCATATTTGACTGTAAGTGAGGCTTCAAGGCATCTGTGGGGTGATAGGGGTATGTCACCTTATGCTTCTGTTTGGATGGCGTTATATGGTCAGGTACGTATGTGGGGCGCTGGGGAGCCGAGTCTGTGTGCTTTTTGGTGGGTCAGTGTCTTCTGGTGTGTGCGTGTGTGTGCCTGTCTGTGTGGTGTGTCCACCCACTCAAGTCTGAGATCGGGCATTTAAGGCCCTGTGCTCTGTGGCTGCTCCCATTGCCTATTTGGCCTTCCTTTCTTCCCTCCTCCTCCTCTACCTCTTCTCCCCCAGCCCTAGCCTGGCCCAAGGACACATTAATTAGTCAGGTGTCCACTTTCAAGCTGTGGTCTGTTCTGACCTGGCACAGTGGCCTGTGTGGTTTCCCTCATTCAGCCCCTCTGTCTGCTGCCCTTTCTAGGGACAGACTCCACCTCCCCCTGAGCCCCAGCTCTAAACCACCCCAGCCACTCACTCTGGCACCTCTGTTTTTTCCTTGGTAAAGATGGGAACCGCTACCATCTACGCTGCTACATGTACCAGGCCCGGGACCTTCCTGCGATGGACAAGGACTCTTTTTCTGGTAAGTGGGAGAGAGGCAGGAGAGTCAGAGAGCTGAGAATGAGACATCTGGCTTTCCGGCAACAAGGGGTGCTGTTTGCCGTGTGCATGGAGGCGGGTCCTGGCATCTGCGTCCTGTGGCTTCTTGGTCAACAGTGCAGCAAACTCATGTCCGTGGCCTGCTGGACTCCTAGGGAGGATCAGGCTTCGCCGAGTGTCCCCTCCTTCCTGAAATCCCCTCTGACCTTGGCTCCTGCTGCCGGTCTCTGCAGGGTCTCCTGCAGCCTCCTCCCTGACCTCCTTCTACCTGATGCTCCGTTGTCCTCTAAGCCTGATGCTCCAAGAAGTCTTGTCTGTGTCCTCTCTTTGGGCAATTCTCCACCTCCACTCACCTCAGTTCATCCTGTGAAAGCCTCCATGTGACCTTGCTCCCCAACTGCCCCCACCAAGTTCCAGGCTGCCTCTGCATTTCCTGCCATGGCCCTGGGGTTGGCAGCCATCTGTTACCCAGGCTGGAAGTTCTCAGTCACCCAGTCCTAAGGATTCTGCCTCCTGAATCCCTCTCAGATCTGTTCCCTCCTCTCTCATGTCACACTGCCATCTGACACTGACTTTGCCCCTCCGTATCTAGGTCATTCTGGTCATCTCCTGGCCTCCTTGCCACCTTCCGCACTGTCCCAGACACACCTTGTTACTTCTGTCTCCTGATTTCAAGTATAGATGCTGACAGGTAACCTCCAGCTCTTCAGCGCAGCACACAAATCCCTTGTGATCTGACCCTGTGGTTGCCAGCTGGTTTACCTTTTGCTCCCTGCCTTCTCTCCAGTAGCTCCAGCTCCAACTTCTGTCCACGTTGCCCACGCCTGGCCTTTGCCCTCAGTGCTCTCTCTGTCTAGAATGCATTTGCTCCCTATTTCTAACCAGCAAACTTCTAGTCATCCTTCAAGACCCAGCCCAGATGCCCTCTGACTTCCCCAAGCTCAGCTGATTGCCCTTTCCTCAGCACTTGGCCAGCTCCTCATCGGCACCTCCCTTGGAGGTCTTCCCCACTGCACAGATCAACAGTGGTCTATCTCTGCCACCTCCTTCCTGCTCTGACCACGAGCTCCCCCAGGAAGGGGCCTCATCTTACCTTTGAACCTGCGGCACTTGATGGCTAAAGAACTAACACTTGGCCGGGCGCGGTGGCTCACGCCTGTAATCCCAGCACTTTGGGAGGCCGAGGCGGGCAGATCACGAGGTCAGGAGATGGAGACCATCCTGGAGAACATGGTGAAACCACGTCTCTACTAAAAATACAAAAATTTAGCTGGGTGTGGTGGCACGTGCCTGTGGTCCCAGCTACTTGGGAGGCTGAGGCAGGAGAATCACTTGAACCCGGGAGGCAGAGGTTGCAGTGAGTGGAGATCGCACCACTGCACTCCAGCCTGGGTGACAGAGCGAGACTGTCTCAAAACAAAACCAAACCAAAACAAAACAAAACAAAAGAACAAACTCTTGCTAAGTGCTCATTATGTGCTCAGACATTTTGCTGACATTATTTCATGTAACCCTTACAATGAAGTAGGTGACCAACATCCCCATTTTATAGGTGAAGAAACAGCGAGTCGGATAGGTTAACTAAATGCTTGCATTAAAATGGCTACCAAGTGACAGAGTTGGGAATGGAACCCCAGGCTCTCATCATCTGAGTGCCTGCTGTTTGGTTGAGTAGAACTGAGTTCCACGGGAGTGACTTCTTGGTCACCACATGTCTCTGCAGCTGATGGTCATCTGCCCGGCTTCCTTTCTGGTTCACTCTCCTCCCCAGTGTGGGGTCCAGTCCGCGTCCTCCTCTCCAGCAGCTGCGGTTTCCACTCTGGCCCATCCTCCAGCCTTGTGCAGCCAGGGGCAGGGTGGATGAGGATGTTCTACCCCATTTTGCTTTGGGCCAGGGTCCTGAGAGCTCCGTCTGAGAGTGTCTTCAGCACTAGCCTGCCAGATAGGTCTCAGCAGTAGCTACTTCCTAGGAAACTTGTCCAGGAGTCTGACAATTAGAACTCACTCTGAGAAAAGGACATGGACGATCTTATAGCTTTGCTTCCTCTCCCTTCCCAGGAGGGCATGTGAGAAGTGTGAGGGTGCAGGGAGTGGATTTGTGAGAGGTAGGTGGCCAGATGGGACCCAGGCAGAAGCCCCCCTGTCCTCTGTGGGCCCTGCTGGCTGAGGACCCCGCAGAGAGGGGAGGTAGCTCCTCCAAGGGCCCAGCGCTGGGAGCCTGTGCTGGAGACGGCACTGGCAGGGCAACGAGGCACTGGTCTGCGGAGACGTCACACTTTCCATCCTGGCCCCACCCCCTCCCCCAAATAAACATCCCTTGAGCTTTGAGGGCACTGCCCAGGGCTTCCTCAGAGGCCACTGGCTTCTGAATGAAAGGCCTGATTGAGCAGCTGCTGGAAAGGAAAACAGCAGCCGACATGGGTGAACCTATAAAACCCAGAGTGTTTATTTTCACTCCCAAACCCTAAACCAAAGCAATTTCTCCCCTGGAACTGACCTTGGGGCGGCTGGCGGCCGGAGGCTGTGCATGGCCACCGGCTGGCATTTCTCTGAGGAAACTCATGTGTGAATCCGGAATGTCTGGGGCTAGGGGAGGGCCTGGCACAGCGTCTGTCGTGGTGCAGCTTCCAGCTGCCTGCTGGGTGTCTGGGACAGAGAATGCTGTCTTGAGCCACTCTCCCGGCACCTCTGACCTGTGGCTATCTGGGCCTTTCCCTGGGGGACTCCCACAGTCCTGTGCTGTGCTCTTTGCTTCTCTCTATATGGTGGGTCTTGGGGCTGCCCGGACACTGGGGCCATGGCTGCTGCTTCTCCCTGGTCAAGTATTTGAGGAGATAGGCAGGGGTTGCCTAGAAAATACTTGTTGAATAATATTGAACTTGGGAGGAGGCTTTCCTGGAGATACTGCCATTGAGATGGCCTGAGGGTTGCACCTTGGGTGGGGTTTGAGTGTATGGCTGGGATATCAATTCTCTGGACCAATGGAAGGGCGTCTGTGGCATGTGCTTGTGTGTTTATTAATGTGTGTGCCCTGTGCAGCAATTAGGCATAAAAAACATAAAATGATCCTTAATTCAATGACTTCTTTTTTTTTTTTTTTTTTTGAGACAGAGCTTAGCTCTTATTGCCCAGGCTGGAGTGCAATGGTGTGATCTCGGCTCACTGCAGCCTCTGCCTCCCAAGTTCAAGCAATTCTTCTGCCTCAGCGTCCCAAGTAGCTGCAGTTACAGGCACCCACCACCATGCCTGGTGAATTTTTTGTATTTTTAGTAGAGGTGGGTTTCACCATGTTGGCCAGGCTGGTCTTGAACTCCTGACCTCAGGTGATCCGCCCGCCTCGGCCTCCCAGAGTGCTGGGATTACAGGCGTGAGCCACCGTGCCCGGCCAGTTCAATGACTTCTTTTTGTTGTTAGGGTGAGGTTGCCACTGCTTTGTGAACATCTTTTGTACGTACTGGGTTTGCTTTGAAATGAAAAGCTATGACTTGAGAGGACTTAGAATGCGTCACCCACACCACACCTAGCTCCGTCCTGCCCACCCCTTTGGTGTGGAGTGGGTAGCATTACTTCCCTGAAGGGCGGCCTGAGCTGAGTTGCTCTTCGTTGTCGATTGGTGCTGCTCAAAGGAAATGGGGAGGAAGGTGTCGGTTTGGCCCCCTCTGCCAGCTGAGAACGGCTGTTGCGGTGGGAGGGATCATAAGCTCTGCTTATAGAACTGCCTGCCTGGACAGAGGACCCTCAGGCCATTCTGTCATGAGGTCACCACATTCCAGGGATGGCCCTTAGCTTAGGAGGGGCCCAGAAACCCCTCTTTGAGGGCCTCCCAGGTCACTGGGCTCAGGGGATCCAACTTGCCTAACCAAGCCAATGAGAGATGGCTGGTAGACCAGATGCCACATCATTTATTAATTTACAGGGGTGAGTACCTCTCAAGAAAGTAGAAGGTCCGGTGCCCTCTTTGCTGGCTTTACAGCTCCAGGTGAGGTCACAGCGGTGGGCCAGGTAGGTGGTCCTGTGGGATGATCCTGCCAGACCAGGCCGCAGTGAGGTCTGATGAGCCAGAGCTGCCCACAACTGCGGCCACGTCTCGATGACCAGTGCCTGAGTTTCCCTCAGATTCAGACTCAGTCCTGGGTGATGCTAGGGCTTTCTTGCTTTTGGGTTTCCCAAGTCTGAACTCCAGCCTCCCCTCCCAATCCCTTTTTAAGCACAGCTTTTTTGTTAAGGTTGGCTCTGGCTGGGGCAATCCACCAGACGAGCTTAAGGAGGTGTTTTCCAAAGTGCATTGGAGGCTTGTGAAATGCTCCACTTAAAAAGGGTTCCTGAGTAAGAGAGACTGGGAAACACTGCACGCTTAGAGATTTACAATGCACAGTGGCATATGAGAGGCTCTGAGGCGGCTGCAGGGAAGGAGCCTGTTTAATCTGTTTAAGCACTCATTAGCTCCCCAGAGAACCCGCCACTCAAAGAACACATTTTGGGAAACACTGATCTACAGGATTCAGTCCAAATTGCTCAGCAGGAATCCAGGACCGTTTGTGATCTGTACCTCCTCCCCTCCTGCCTCCTCGGTCCCCACTGCCCTGGTGCTCCCTTTGTCCCCTCAGCCAGACCAACGCCTTGCTGTTCCCCGAGTGCCTAAAGTCTCTGTTGTGTTTGCCCATGCCACACTTGCACTTGGAATGCCCCCTTTTCCTTGGTCTGCATGGGCTACCTTGTCATCCTTGAGACTTGCTTTGGGAAGCCTGACTTGATGCCTGCAGGTGACATCGGGCGCTCCTCACCCTGGCACCTGTGTACTCTGCTATTGAGTAGCACGTCACCTTGTATTATACCCATTGTTTAGGTTACAATTTCCAACCAGTAGTCGCACTCTTAAAAGCTTGCATTGTGTCTCATTCATCTTCGTATTCCTAGCACTGTGGTAACCTCCCACAGGGTGCCAATCAGTAATTCTATAGTGAATGAATGATGCATTACAAATAACGCCAGAGTGAATGTCTTTGTACATACATCTAGCTTTCTGGTTAATCTGGATGACTACCAGGAATATGGGAAAAGGGCATAAACTGTTTTATGTTTTTCAGGGCCTAGTGCCCAATTGCTTTTCTGAAGGGTTGCTGAATTGCTTCCAGCAATAAAGGAGAGTACCTATTTCATCAACTCTTTGCCCACACTGGCTTTTATAATTTTGAACAATTTTTCTTAATTTTATAGGAAAACTATTGCTGGAGTATAGTTTTAATTTGCATTGCCTTGATTATTGGCAATCGATCCCACCCTCTCTGAAGGGCTCTTTCCTATGAAGTGACGGGGTGGAAGGAGCACTGGACTAGGAGTCAGGGGGTCTAGTCCTGGCCACATATGATCATGGCTGAGTGACTTAGTCTTCCTTCACCAGGCAAAGTTCCCTTTTCTGAAAAATGGGGTGATGCTTCCCACTCTGTCCCCATCCCTGGTGGTCTGAGTGGTTGGTGGCAAGGCCCAGGAGGAAAGCTTAGCGTATTGTGAACGCAGAAGGCCTCCCTGGAGCTCCAGGAAGGTCTGAGCAGCAGGGCTCAGCCCCAACAGCCTGATGAAGGGCTCTGGATCCAGCCAAAGAATCGTCTGCCTGGGGCCTGGTGACTGGTCCCTGGCTCCCTTGTGGTGATGGAGTCAGGTAGAATCCTTGTGTGCTCATGGCTGGATCCTCCCTGGGGCAGCCGTGGTCCTCAGAGCTGCAATCCAAAGTGCTTGCCTTAGTGAGGGCACGCTGCTCACTGCATATGGCTTGTGGGTGTGGCCCTGGGGAGAGCCCTAGGCTGTCATGCACGTGCAAAACCCAGCCCCTCACCTTCCCCTCCACCCCTTTTTGGGAATCTGCCTCTCCCTCCTCTTGGCTTTCCTGGAAGAGGGATTTGTCTGTGAGTGTGTCTGGCTGTCCTTCATCTGACCACCTTGCTCTAGCAACACCCCTAATCCCCTTTTTTCTTTTTCTTTTTGAGGGGTGGGGTCCTGTGCAGGGAGAGATCAGGCCCCTGCACACAGTAGCCCAGTGTCTGAGGCCGCAGGCCTCCAGGCCTGCTCTTTACAATGCCTTTGTTGTGTGTTTTTTCCTCCCATGGGCGGGCGGGGCACGTGTGTAGGTCTGGGTGATTTTTGTTTGAAAGCCACCCCCTCCCCACTCTTCCCCCAGCGCTGAGCTCATTGCCTGGGCTGATGGGGCTGCTGGAAGGAGTCAGCCTGCTCAGGGGCCAGTGTGGGGGGTGCTGCCAACACCAATACAGCGTGCACAGCCGCTACAATGTGCAATTGTGATCTTTGTGTAAACGCGGTCGGTCTGGGGCCCGTGAGCTTATAAAAATAAAGCGTAGGGAAGCACGGGGCGGGGCAGGAACAAAAGGGGCTTTTTCGCTGCCTCTCTAATATGGTTTTATTTATCGGAACGTGCCCTCCTTCCCTTACTGGAACCGGGAGAGGTTCTCTGCCGAGCTTGGAGCTGATGATATCACAGCCAGACTGTTTCATTAAATGCACAGATGCCTCTGGGCCCTGCCAGGGGCAGGAGGGAAAGGGCTCCGGGCCAGCCCTGCCAGGGCTGGTGCATGGAAGGGGGAGCCCCATGCCAGGGAGGCTCCCACCAAGTGGGGGTAGAGAGACGTGGTAGGCAGTTCTCTCTGGTGGCTTCTCCTGCCAAGGGCCTCCCATTGCCCTCTTCTGCTCCCCAGTATCAGGCTCAAAACCATTTTCCTGCAGGAAGTCCTCCATGATTTGTGCCTGACGGCTGCCAGGCTGATCCCAGGCTGGTGACTGCCTTCTATTAACCAGAGCCAGCATTGCTCAGCCAGTGGGTGCCCATGGCTGAGTCTGCCCCTTAACTTAGATACTCACTGCTCTTAAAACCAGTTCTTTGGGCAACAGGCACAACCTTGGACCCCGCTCTCTCCATCCCTCTGGGTTTCCTGCCATTGTGACCTCAACCTTCCTGCCTCTTTCCTGGTCACTCCTTGCCAGTCCCTCTTTCTGCCATCTGTGCAGTGGCCGTGGTGTGCCACTTCGTCTTCTTGTAGCCAGGGAGCCTGCCCTGCCTTTCTCCCCTTTGTGCAGAAGCCCTATCTCCCCATCCCAGCCCCTGGGCTGTGTTTGAACCTGCATCCTTCTGAGGCCAGTGACACAGAGGCCATTACCTCTGAAGTCACTGAGGCCCTCTTGAGGTCACATGGGGAGTGACTGGCAGTGCTAGGGCTGGACCATGGGGCTCAGAGGGCACAGGCCATTGCAGAGTGGAGCGGGGTGCCAAGGGTATAGAGTGTGGGGTTAGGCACTGGACTCAGCCCTCAAGGTGACATCCCATTAGGAAGAGCTGAAGGGAGCCCTCTCTTCCAAGCCCTATGTTCCTCTCCCAAGTTATATGCACTCAGTCCCTCTCCTGCACTGGTTTCCAAAATGTAGTCCCAGAAGGCAGCATTAGCATCACTCTCGGGAATTTGTTAGAAATGCACATTCTCAGGCCCACCCTAGCCCTGCTGAATCCAAGTCTCTGGGGGCAGGGCCCAGCAGTCTAATGAGCCTTCCAGATGATTCTGCAGCATGCTCATATTTGAGAACCACTGCCCTAGAGTCTGCTCCAGTGACACCCATTTGCCTTTGGGACAAGGCAGAGGGAATGACCTGTGGCTGGGTCCCAGGCTGGTGTGGCAGGAGTTTGGGGACAGCAGGGAGCTGTGGGGGCCTCTGGGTTTTTCTCACACCACCACTGCTGAATAGCTGCTGAGTCTGTGCACTTCCCGTTAGCACCCCACACCCATCTAGGCCACCATTGTTCCTCCTTGGGCCACTGCAGTGGCCTCAGAACCAGAACTGATCTCTCTAGACCTCCTCATGCTCCCTCCAGTCTGTTCTCCATGTGGCAGCCAGAGTGAGTGTGTTGAAAGGCAGACCTAGCCACATCAGTCTGGTGGCATCCCAGAGCTCGCAGACACCAGCAGCTCTGCTCTGCTCCCCCTTCCTCAAGGAAGCCAGATCCCTCCCTAACACATTTTACTGCATTTTATATCTATTCTTCAAGGCTTTGACCCAAATGGTAACTTTACATTTGCTTGAGTGGATATTTTATATTTACTTCAAATTGTATTCTCAGCCCCTAGCCCCTAGCCTGGCATACGAAACCACTCAATACATGCTTGTTGGATGGATGGATGGATGGATGGATGGATGAATGAACAGACCATACAGGCACTCACTTCCCCCAGCTGAACCTTGCTTCCAGCAGCCAGCTCAGGAAGCAGATCAAAAGGGGATGTTCTCTGGATCTTGTGCCCATTTGCCAGGACCCAGGTTCCAGTTCCCCACCGTGGCCCCTAGTTGGCTTCATGGTGGGGCTAGGAGAGCCCCATGGGGAAGATGAATCCCAGCACGAATGTTTTTGCTCCAGAGCGGCAGCCACAGCCCTGTTCCAGCTTTGTGGCCCCACATGGCTCTGGAGCAGCCATCTCTCACGGCCCCTGCTGTGTCCTGTCTCCCTACCCCATCTCCTTCCCCTGCAGATCCCTATGCCATCGTCTCCTTCCTGCACCAGAGTCAGAAGACAGTGGTGGTGAAGAACACCCTGAACCCCACCTGGGACCAGACGCTCATCTTCTATGAGATCGAGATCTTCGGTGAGCCGGCCACAGTTGCTGAACAGCCGCCCAGCATTGTGGTGGAGCTGTATGACCACGACACTTATGTGAGTCTGCCTGGCTCCTGCCTTGCCCTTCACAGGGAGGGACCATGCTGCAAAGTGGGGTCTCCAGGGACTCGTGGCTGCCCAGCCAGATGGCCTCTCCCCTAACTCCGCAGGCTCTAGAGCAATTAAAACTGTTTTAGAGTAATGAAAAATGGACTGCTAGCACAGGTGCCTCCCCACAGCAGACACTGATCATCAGTGAGAGGGAACATATCTGGAAAAGGCGCTTGGTTCTGGGCCAGGGACGTGGGTTTTCTCTGCCTCTGCCTTGCGTATGTGATCTGGGGCCAGTCCCTTCTTCTCATCAAGGAGCTGCATGGAATCCTTAAATGTACATCAAGCACTTGTGTGACTGGTTGAGTGGCCCTGCACTTGGGGTTCTGCTTAGGTGGGAGCTGAGACACCCACACAGTGGAGAATCCTCCATGTGAGAACACGGGTCCCTGAGTGCCTCCCAGCTCTGTGCCACGGGCAGGACCTCCTGTGGTGCCAGGCGAGCTCTAGGGCCATGCTGTCTGGAAAGGGAGCCTCTAGCTGCATAAGGCTGCTGAGCACTGGAAATGGGGCTGGTGCAGCTGAGAAATGGAATTGTAAATTTTATTTCATTTTAACAAAGTAAAATTAAAATTAAATAGCTGCAGGTGGCTGGTGCTCCTGTATTGGACAGAGCAGCTCTGGAAGGCTCCCAGGAGGGAGAGAGAATTGTGGGCTGGAATGTCAGGAAGGCCTTTGGGGAAGACCCAGGCCCTGGAGGAAATGTGGGGTTGGGGTGTCAGTGCAAGCCAGAGGCCTGGAAGGAGGAGAAGGGAGTCTGAGGCCAGGGGAGCAGGAGAGTGATGATATCAGGGCAGCATTTTCTGGAGAGGAAGTTGGATGTTACTGGATGAGATCCACTGGCACATGGCAGAGGCCCTGGCCTGTGTTGGAGGTGGCAGTGGGATGAAAGGGGAGGGCCTGGACTTGGAAGATGTTGTCAGTAAGAGTTGCCATGACCGGATGTCAGGTTCCCTGGGTGGGTGTGATGAGCAGGGGTCGGGGAAGGTGCTGCTGTTTAGACGCCTCACCAGATGGCGAGGAGGCTGGCTATGGGTGAGGCAGGCCTGGGCTGGGGAGCCCAACATTGGAGTGCTTGGGAGGAAAAGCTGGTAGCATGGGGAGAATGAGCAACTGGAGGAAGGAGAATAGCACAGGCCCTGGCACCTTTGGAGCAGGAAGAGGAGGGAGACAAGAAGGCAGGCGGCTGGGCTGGCACTGGTGAGGGACTTGGCAGAAGGAGTGGGTGCAGATGCGGAACAGGTTGGGAGGGTGGCCGTATGAGCGGAGCCGCAGGCTGCTGGAGCCCTGAGCCGGCCTGCCACGCATCCAGTGTGAGGGTTCTGTCTTCTGCCTGAAAAAACAAGGCACCTTCCTTGATGAAAACATCATTTTGTCCAGGCTCATTTAATTTGATGAATGTGATCACAGTTTCCCCATTTGCAAAGTAGAAGAACTTAAGGGTGAAATGAACAGTAGATACAGAAGTCCCTGGCTCTGCAAACACCTGTACTGCTGAGGACATTAGAGAAATGCCAGGAGGCTGTCTCTCTGGTCTCCAGTAGGCTCAGTGCTGATTAAATTACCGCAGGGTGAACACTAGTTGGACAGTATTCCACTGTCCAGAGGGACTTCCCGACCATGATGGGAATTCAAACCTAGTGACAGTCACCAGAGGCTGCTCATATCTTGTGTTGTCCTTGAGTCCTGCTAAGGAGGGAGAATTCTCCATTCTGTGGGAGGGGTGCCCTGACTACTGAGGCCCTTTCTAGTTCAGAAGGCGGTTGCAGACCAGGTGATCTCTCTGAGGCGACCTGGAGCCCTGGGTAAGGGATGCTGATTCTTTTCTCTCTACACTTGGTCTAGGGGGCAGATGAGTTTATTGGCCGCTGCCTCTGTCAACCGAGTCTGGAACGGATGCCCCGGCTGGCCTGGTTCCCACTGATGAGGGGCAGCCAGCCATCGGGGGAGCTGCTGGCCTCTTTTGAGCTCATCCAGAGAGAGAAGGTGAGGCCGGTCTGCATCCAGATCCAGGGGGCCCAGACAAGAGGTGCATGGCAGGGGTGGGGTAGGGTGCCAGCCCTCAGTGGGAACCTGGAATGCCTCCTCTGAAGCCAGGCCTCCTGCTGAGACCCGTTTCTGAACCCCAAGTCAGGACACCATCTAACATTGGAATAGAATGTTGGGATTGGGAATATCTGAGTCCTCTGGTCACTAGATTTAATCTTCCTTGGGTCATATCCTGATGTGGTTTCTGGGAATAGGACCCCTGTGGTCTGATTAAGGGAGCCTTAATTGCCACAATGTGGGGGACTTCAGGGACCGGCAAGGGCAGGATCTCCATTGCAGTGCTGGCTCCACCATGACCTAGCCTCGTGGCCCTGGGCCACTCACTCCCCGGCTGTAAAATGAGGGGTCTGGGTTGGAGCTGTACCTTCAAACTCCCTTATAGTGTGATGTGAACCCCAGTACTCAGACTGAACAGGAGTAGGGCTGCTCTGGGTGAAGTGTCTGGAGGGACTCAGCACACTGCCAGCTTAGCATCTCTTCCACCCTCAAGGAACAGAGCGGCAAACCATGGACTGTCTGATCACTGACACAGTCCATACGTGTCATGAGGGTGATGGGGGCCTTGGGTGACAAGCACATGACCAGAGCTCTCTTTTCTTCACCCTAGCCGGCCATCCACCATATTCCTGGTTTTGAGGTAAGTCTTGCTCTGACCTTTTCTTCTTCAAATTGATTGCCAGTCTCCCTGTGTTTGCAGCCCTGTCTGGGTTAGGAAGGGCGGTCAGTCATTACCACCATCCTGCCTCGAGCCCCCAGGAAAGCTCTTTCGAGCAGAGGAGGGCCCAGGCTGGAGGGAGCTCAAAGTCTCTCTGTCCAGCTCAGGCTTTCCCTCCCCTTTTTCTCTGAGAAGTCCAAGAACCACAGAATCCTAGATGAAGTGTCCTCACAATTGTCCACCCCAGTGACTTTCAGCTGGGATATGCATTAGAATCCGCTGGATGGTTTTAAAGATCACCAGTGCTCAGGCCCCACCCCAGACTGAATCTCTAGGGGTATGGCCCAGGCCTGGGTATTTCCCAACACTGCCCAGGGAATCTTAATGCGCAGCCAGGGCTAAGAATCACTGACTTAGCCCCAGGGTTCTGAAAGTGTGGCCGATTCTTGAGTCCTACTTCAAACCTACTGAGGCAGTTCTGAGGCGGCAGCCCAGCAACCTCTATATCAACTTGCCTTCCAGGGCCTTCTCACGCACAAGTGAGTTTCAGAAGCTCTGATTCAGCCCACATTTCCCACCGAATTGTTCTTACCAGGATCCCATTTTCTTTCCTCTTCCAGTGACGGGGGCTTCATTCCCTTACTGATACTCTCCTTCCTTCTTCTGGGGGTCTTGGTAGAAAATGTTGAGCTTTGACCGGTACCCAGGTGAATTGGATTCATTACCTGAATCCAGACCAAGCACAGCTGCATCTGTGAGAAGTAGTCATTTGGGCTCCTTTGCCCTTCACAAGGCGGCCCACACAATTTTCAGTGGTTCTTGGGAGGCCCTCCCTTCATGCGGGCCCTCCTTCGCTACCCGCATTCCTCCAGGTCTCCCTCCCTGTCCTAAGCTCCCTCTCTCAGCTCTGCCCACTCCTGGGGGTTCTAGGTTGGTTCTCCTTGGCTTGCCAAGGCCACAGGCTCCCAGGCCCTTCCCATCACCTGCTGTTCTCTTTCCTCTTGTTGCTTCCGGAGGTTCCTGGTGTCCAGGCTTATGCTTTAGCCTTTCCCAGCGTCCCTCTGCATTGACGTTCATCGCACCTTCTTTCTCAGGGACCACGATGGGGGCGTGGCTGGGAAGTGCATCATTCTTACCCTTGGTGGGAGGTGGTTTCTGCTGGCTCCTCTTAGTGCTGGCATCTGGCATGCTGACCTCCGGCCTCACCTAGCGCACCTTGATACTAATGGAGAACTTTTCCTCCTCCCACCCCGCCCCCCACCATCTCCTGGATGTGCCACCTCCCATGGCTGTGGACCAGGTGCAGGAGACATCTAGGATCCTGGATGAGGTGAGCTGGGCCTTTGAGGCTGGGCCTGTGGGTGGGCCGAGGTGGAAGGAAGGTGAAGCTAGCCTCCAAGCACACACGTGGAGCCTTCTAGGTTCCTGGTGCCCAGCAGGCGCCTGTCACACGGAGACCTGTCTGGATTTTATTCCCTATGCTTTGTGTGGATTCAGGGCCACCCAGAGTGTGTCATAGGGGTGATCCTGATCTGAGAAGGCTTGCTGTTCTGCTGGGAGGCCAGATTTCACCCAGACAACATGAACCACAATACAGAGTCTTAAATGATTATAGTACCAGGTGGCATGTTTTGAAGAATAAATTGTCTGGAAGGGGCCAGAGTAGTCAAGAAAGCCTTTCTGGTGGAGGTGGCATTAGCTAAATGTCTTTATGCCCGTCAGCACTTAGGAAGAAAGTGAGAAACATGGCTTTGGCTCAAAGGGCCAAGGATCAGTTTGGGTCCTGGCTGGTTTGGGGGATGGGGTGAGCTGTGGGCTTCCTGGGGACTGGAAGAAGTTCGGAGTTTGCATTTAGATAAAGCAAGGCTGCATCCTTTGCCATGGGAGAAGAAGCACGTTCCCTATGGCCTCCTGTGCATCTGTGGGTGGACTGTTATGAGCCAGGCCAGAGGGTGGGTGGCAGAGACCTGGGTGGAGAGACAGGAAGGAGAACCCTGATCAGATGAAGCGCTGGGAAAAGGGCAGCCACTTCCTGCCATCAGGGAATCCCCAGACTGAGAGCGGACACCGTTTGACATTTTCACTGCAATTTGGACTTGAAGTGCAGAGTCAGGATGTGGGATCCACAGGCCCCACGCCCCTTACCTCACTTCCTTTTGCTCCCAGACCGAGGTGGGGTCCGCCAAGTGTGCTTGCCGTAATTGCGCCTGACAGGCAGCCTCCTGCTTCTGGCTGCAGTTGCAAAGACTGCCGATTTGGAAGGGGAGGCGGAGTCCTGTCCAGGGAAGCAGCACGGAGCCCTCTTTCTTGATTGAGTGCACTTTGTGGCCAAAACCCACAGCCTGCTCTGAAGAAGACCCAGCCCAGGGATGAGTTATTTAAAAAAAGTTAAAATCCTTAATAACTGGATTGATAATATATAACAGCGAAGACTCAGATTCCAAGAGCAGGGATCTGGCTGCAGTCTCGTCAGAAAGCAAATCAAAGCTGCAGCTCGTGGGCCAGAGCCCGAAGAGGGCCAAGTGTCCTGCTGCAGGGCCAGCCAGGCCGCAGGCTGAGGCCGGGTGTGGGTCAGCAGGGCCAAGGGAGAGCAAGTCCTAGGAGTGTGTGAGGAACAGGGCCAGGCTGGGCCAGCAGGTTCAAAGGTTCAAAGGTTCAAAGGGTCTGAGAAGGACCCATCCCAGTGGGATGAAGGATCTGCTGGTCCAGGGACCAGCCCCAGAAGATGACCTTGTGACCTCCTTCAGCCCCAGGGACAGCCCTGGGGCCCCTAGTACAGCCCATGTCCTTCTCACTTGAAGGCAAAGCCTCATGCCAAGATGCTGAGTCCTCTTTGATTTAAGAATCCCTGGGGCAGGGTGGGGGCAGGTTAGTCCTTCTGTTGCCACTGGTCCTGCAGGAAGCAGGACACCCAGTAGGGTTTTTCTGTATTCTTTGTTGTGACCAAGCGCCTGCCTTGTATCTCCCATCTGGCTGCTCCCAGGCTCTGGCCTGATCCCCGTGAAGAGTGCTCGAGTCTTCCTGGAGGGCATCCCTGGCCATGGGAGTCCATGAGAGTCTGGGGGCAGTGAGGGAAGGATGGGAGTGTCGCGGAGCTGCCTGGCTGCAGGGAGGTGGGTTTGAGAGACTAGCTAGGAGACTCTTGAGCCAGTTGAGATAGGGGCCTAGACCAGAGACAGGCCAGGAAGAACGGATGGGGCAAGTGATTCTGAAGGATGGTTTAAGGACAGCTTCTCTTGTGGGAAGTGCCTTTCCGCTAGGCAGCCAGGTGCGGAAACTCCCAAGCCACAGTGCCTGTGATGAGTTGAAGTACTGTCTGTCCCTGTTGAAGGCTCCCAGAGCAAGACAGTGGGGATAGCTTCCCAGAAGAGGTGCCACTGAGCTAGCTTTTGAAGTTGGGATTGGCAGAAGAGGTGGGGAGGGAGCCCAGGCAGCAGTGTCTTGGGCTGGGGGCATGTTACCGCCTGTACCCGGCTTGGTGGACAACAAGCTTCCTCTCTCCCAGGCTTTATGCCCATCTGGGACGCCCCACTCTGCTGCTCTTGGTCAGGAAGTGAGGCTGTTGCATGGTGTGTTTGAGGCTTCGATGATGTCCAGGAGATCTGGGTCCTCACAGAGAGAGCAGATGGAGGGAAGGGTTTCCTTTCTGCTCTCCGGTCTGCCTTTTTCTTTGTCTTTCCCTCTCTTTCTGAGTCTCTTCCCACTCGCCTTTCGTGTTTCACTCTTCCTGTTTGCTCCTTGGCCCCAGCTTCCTCTTTCTCCCCGCCTCTTCTGAGCCCTCTGTCTCGTTTCTTTTCCTTTTTGTCTGGAGAACAAAGGCAGTCCATGCTGCCAAGGGGAATGAGTTCAAAGAAACTGCAATTTTAGATTTCCTGAGAACTGGAGAGTGTGTGCCTGCACGTGTGAGCGTGTGTGAGTATGTACACTCTCGAGGGCGCACACATACACGCACACACAGCAGCAGAGGTGATGGTGGGTCCCTGAATGCCCAGGGACCCCAGGATACAGAAAACGTGTAGAGGAAGACTTACGGGTTTGCGATCCTGACCATTTGCGGGGGGCATGCATGGGGAGGCGAGGGGGCGTGGTTTAGATTATTACCGTTGCTTCTGCTGCTTCTCTCCTGCGGGGCAGGGGATGTCCTGGTGGAAGAGATTGTATGCTTTGTGGCTGATTTTACTGCCAGCTCAGGGGTGGGGGTTACCAGATGCCACTCCATCCACCCATCCAGGCTGTAGGGTATATGGCTTTTACTCTGAGATGTACCTGGGTACTCTCCTGCACCCCCAAATCCACTAGAAGGAAAAATTTGGTGTTTTGCAATCAGGAAAATAAAGCCAGTGGTCCCCCATCCCCCATACCTCCTCCAAGGCCTTAATTTAAAACACTGTTTTTTCCTGGGAAGTGTAATTAGAGCAACATGTTGTTCCTAACGAGCTGGGTGGGGCAGGCAGACAATGGAGCCCTCCCAGCCTGTCTGGCTGCCCCCTGCCTGGAGCTCCCTGAGGAACCAGGATGTGACTGTGGAGTCTTCTGTCCCCTGCTGGGTGAGGTGAGGGTCCACAGGCTACTGGTGACTGGGCTGACCCAGGAAGCTTGCCAGCACTTCCTTTGCCCTGGGAGCGACGCCTCTCTAATGTGCTGGCCCCTAGGACTGGGCCAGGGGAGCCCCTCTCATGGCTCAGGGCCTTGGTTCTTTGTGCTAAACTGGCCAGCGGGACAGACAGACTGAAGTGGGCTTGAGGATGGCTTCAGCTCTGGCAGGGGAGAGAGTCTCACTTGTTCTTGGGGTCCTCTTGGTCTGGGCTGGCTTGATCAACACCCTGCACACCTGTAGAACTCACCTCTGTAGCCGCCCCTGGTCTGCCCTGCGTCAGAGGGGAGCAAGGCAGGAGCTGGTCAAATGTGGCTTCGTCCCCCATCATTCATAGGACAGTCAATCAGGATGTTCTGGCGGCACTTTCAGTCTACACCCCCTATTATACCCCTCAAGTGGGCTGGACCAGAAAAAAGTGGAAAACCAGGCTCAAGAGCTGGCAGAGGCTTCAGGACTCCTGCCTGTGAGATGATCAGAGATTTCTTAGGGCCATAGGAATGGGGTATGTGGGGAAAGGGTCGTGTAGAGGGGGTTAAGAGAGTCAGAGTCAGGTTACAAGATGTTTCTGAAGCATCTGGGGGAGATTTTTCTGGAGACCTTGAATTAGGCCCTAAAAATGGGTTAGATTCAGGTGGCAGTAAAGAAAGCCTGTTGAACCAGAAGGAGTAGTGAGCAGGCCTGGGGAGGACCCAGGGTCAGGCTGGAGCACGCACGGGTGCTAGGAAGGAGGCGAGTGTGTTGGATTCATTCCTTCATCCTCCCATCCACCCACTCTTCTGTCTTCACTCTCCCTCTTCTCCTTCAATTACCCATTCATTATCATTTATTTATTGGATGGGGGAATTCAGCTGTGGTCCCTGTGTACAGAATTGCTGGTTTAACCGAGGACACAATCAAACGAACATGTGGAGGTGGCAAGGGGTGATTGACTGATGTGTCTTTCTATGAAAATAAGTGTAAGTTGCTATGGGGGCCAAGGGTCCTTAAGGTTGGGGCACCAGGGAAGATTTAAATGGAGACCTGCAGTCTGAATAGGAAGTACAGATGGAGTGGGGTAGAAGTGCATTTCAGACAGAGGGACCACTGAGCTCCTAGTCTCAAAGCTAAAGGAGCATGGTGCCTCCTGCAACCTGCTAGCATTCAGAAGGGCAGGTGTTGCGTGTGTCCCAGAAGGTGGTTCATCACTACTTGGGGTCGTCAAGGGGAAATTTATCTGATGAGAGACATGCCCAGAGAAGGCAGCAGGAGCTAGAGGATTAGGGGTCTTGTGGAGGCTACTATGAAGAGTTTGCACTTCATCCTGAGCAGATGGGAAGACATTGGAAGGCTTGAAGCAGAGAGTGACATTATTCGAAAGTCCACCCTGGCTGCAGATTGCAGCAGGCATGGGCTGTTTGCAGAGGGTGTCAAAGCCAAAAGAAAGGGGGATGCTGGTGAATCCAGGCGAGAGAGGGTGGTGGCTTGTACTGAGCAAAGGAGATGGGTGGGAGGGTGGGTGTGAGAGATGTTTAGGGGACAGGATCCCTAGGGTTTGGTGGTCAGTCAGGCAGGGCGATGAGGGGCAGGAGGAGCCAAGGGTGGCATGGGGGCTTTTGGCTTGGTTGTCTAGGTGGATGATGAGGTCAGATTTGAAGGGAGCGGGTTTTGAGGTGAAGATAAAGAATTTAGTTTTGGACAAGTTCAGTGTAATGAACTAAGCCATAAGATATTGGGGCTTAGCAGAGATGTTTGGGAGCAGAAAATCTAGGAGAGGACTAAGGAGCAGATCAGGGTGTGGTGGAGGAAGATGGGGAGGCTGCAGAGGAGGCTCAGCAAACAGGGTGGGACAGTGGCGTGGATCCAGAGAGATGGTTTAGGAAGGAGGCGAGGTCAGCTGGCCAGATGCTGCTAAGGGGGCACGACAGAGAGAAGAGCCCATGAGTGTCCTTCGGGTAGGGGACTTTGGAGACAGAAATTTCCGGGGATGGGTGCTGAGGGCAGAAGCAGGGTGCACTGGGCAGTGAGTGGTGTGGATGTGAGGGAGGAGCGGTAGTGTGTGGAGACGACAGAATGAGAGTGAGGGGAGGAAGGAGCCTGCAGAGAGGACACAGAAGAGGGTGTGGGTGGATTTGGGAGATGGGGATGTCTTTAAATTGGGAAGGAGAAGATCCAGGAGATAGTGTGAAAAATTGGGGAGGAGGATTTGGATGCGTGGTCATAGGGGGAGCCGCAGAGGCAGGCAACCCTGGGAGGTGGCAGGAAATTGCAGGGAAGAAGCATGTTCTGGGATCCCTGGGGACAGCACAGTGGACAGAGCTGGCCTTGGGATGCATGTGGTGGCCTCGTGCTGAGGAAGCTGCCTGGTACACACCTCTAACCACTGTCTCTGCTTCTCTCTTCCTCTGCCTCCGCTGGGCCTGGCGCTCTGCAGCTGTGTGCTCCTGCCTTCTTCCTCCAGGGCCTTCTCCAAACGGTACCAGAGCTTAACCTTCTCCAGGTTCTTGTTCCTCTGTCCTCAGTGAGCAGGCTACTGAAGATGGGGAGCCTGGTCCATTCTTTAGAGAGGAATGTCATCACCTTGGAGCTCGAGGGAGCCCCGAGGGGAGAGACCGGGGAAGCGAGGGATGAAGTGGATGCTGCCCAGTGTTTGGGGGTCTAGAGAGGAAATATTCTGGGAGGAATGTGTTCATGCGTGTTCCTTAGTGATGTTAAGAGAACAAGCGCATGAGAAAGATTGGTCTTTCTGCCTCTCTGCTCAGGGGATCCTGGGGATGTTCCCTCCCTGTTGTTTTTTTTTTGGCCCCTCTTTGTCTTGGGTTTTTGGCTCTGGTCCATATTGGGTTGGGCACTAGCCACAAGGGGCCATGAACAGGCCACAAGCGCCTTCAAGTGCAACCCTGTCTTTAAAGACACCCTGCTCTGCTGCTACCTGTAGCTGGTGGCCTTGGAGTGCCCAGGGAGGACATCGAACTGGGGGTCTCCATAGCAGCCAGGTCACTGCAGAAGCTGTGCAGGCCCTGCCTCCGTGCTTCCAGGGCCCCTTTCATGTGGACTGAGGCACACATAGCGCCCCCTGGAGTTGTGCACTGCAGCAGCTCTATCACCCCTCCCCATCAGCCAGTCAGCAGTGTAGGGGCTTCCTGCATCATGCCACCAGCATTGTGGATCTGGAGGAAAATGACAAGCTTTTTCGCTTTATGCCCTAGTGACTTAGAGATAGTAATAAAGCCAGTGTTCCTCTGAAAGATGCTTCTGATGGCTCAGCTGTCTTGAAGTCACCCTGGGGAGATCAACACCAACACCAATGGCAAAAACAATGGTACCAACAACAATTCTAGTAAGAGTTACAGTCACAGCCATTTATAAGCACCTCCTATGTGCCAGGTGCTCTTTGGATTTGTTCTCTCATTTAATTATCAGCGCAGCTGATCTCAGGTCTTCAACTGAGGATACTGAGTCACCGAGGTTGAGTTTTTGCCCAAGGTCAATCGGTGAGGAGGTGGCAGAGCTGGAGCTAGAGTTGAAGTCTGATTCTAGGACAAAGCTTCCAGCTGCTGTAGGTCAGGGAAACATGGTGTCATCAGGTGTCACTGGGCAGGAGAATGGCGTGGGTTGGCAGGAGAATGGCATGTCACACTTCATGGAGGTAGGGGAAGCTGATATCTCTCTCTGCTTTCACTGCTCTCAGCATCTGTGGCACAGCATCTGTGTATGGATGTACCATCCTTGCACAGGAACCCAACGCAAGTCACTTGGAAAATGAATCCAGTGATTCCATTGTTTAATAAATGAGATTACATGAGGCAAGCTCTGTAAGGTGTCCATCACAGTTCTTTTAATATAGTTAACATTTCCTGAGTGTCAGGCCCTCCACGTATGGATGTGCAGGTTGGGCACTGCACAAGGACATTGTGTCTAATGGGGTGCAAATTCTAGCACAGGAACTATATATGTGTATTTATTATAACAATTTCCCAATAGGTGGCAGTAAAGTGTCTTGTTCTAATAAACTCAGAAAATATGACGATTTTCTGACATGGAAGTAAAGAGTCTTAAGAAAAGCACATCTTTCTCTAATCGTCACAAAGGTACCACATGGGCTAATTGTCCTGTTGAAGGTTTACATAAACAGGCACTCCTCTAAATGTTATACAGGTATTAACTTCTTCAACCCTCACCCTAACCTTTAGAGGTCAACAACTTTTGCTATCCATTTTATGGATGAAAGCATTGAGTGATAGAGAGGTGAAATAATCTATTTAATGTCGTATGCAGTAGAGCTAGGACTCACACCTGTGTTCCCAACCGCTGTTATTGGCAGTTAACTATCTAAGGAAATACCTGCCTCCCTGGCCCCGCCTTGCTTCCTCATGTAGTTCTTCGTGGTCATTGAGGATTCTTGCCAAACTCTTGTTGGCAAACCCGTAGTAGGCCAGAATTGACACACACTTGCTCGTCTCTGTAGTGGAGAGGAAGTCTCCCCAGCAGCGTGCATTGGTGTTCTGGGGATGACGGGTCCTTATAGCCCCTTCTTCTGTTGGTCAATTATTCTCCTCTTTCTGGCTCACAGTGCAAATGTCCTGTCCTCATAGGGGACAGGTGTGAGAGGTTGGAGTTTGGGGCTGGAAGGTGTCTCAGTTGCAGGGGGATGATAACCTGGAAGGGTCTGAGCCAGGAGGCAGGAGAACCAGGCTGGGGGGCAGGCACGTGTCCTCTCTGGGACTCAGAGGGGCTGAGGTGGACCTGACGGGATGGAGTGCACAGTGTGTACACTCATGTACCCTGTGCATGTCAGGGAGGGGGAGACCCTGAGCAGATCAGGGGGGCATCAGAGCCTGCACCATGGAAGGAGGGGTGACTTGGGATTCAGCTGAAACAAGGAGACCTGAACCCTGGGTGAAGGTGCTGGAAGTGTGATCCTGGAGAAGATGGTGCCTGGCCGAAACTGACTTAGCTCTCTTGTTTCTGCCTCCCTGTTTGTCCACTTCTGTCTTTGCTTCTCTGTTTCTCCTGTGCTTGGCATTTCTTTCTGTCCCATCTGTCCTTCTCTTGTCTCTTTGCCTTGGTCTTCCTCCCACCTTTGTCTCCATTCTACCTGCTGGTCCACTGCAGTCCGAGGACACAGACCTGCCCTACCCACCGCCCCAGAGGGAGGCGAACATCTACATGGTTCCTCAGAACATCAAGCCAGCGCTCCAGCGTACTGCCATCGAGGTGAGTGGGCCTGGCCTGGACACGGGGGCTGGGAGTAGCCTGCTCTTCCCCTTTCTGGCCCCAGCCATTCCTGGGGCCTGGGGCCTTCTGAACCGCTCTCCTCATTGTGTGTATCCAGATCCTGGCATGGGGCCTGCGGAACATGAAGAGCTACCAGCTGGCCAGCATCTCCTCCCCCAGCCTTGTGGTAGAGTGTGGGGGCCAGACGGTGCAGTCCTGTGTCATCAGGAACCTCCGGAAGAACCCCAACTTTGACATCTGCACCCTCTTCATGGAAGTGGTGAGCCCCACCTCCCTACTGTCCCCTTCCAGAGTCCTGGGGGCTAGAAGTTCCACACAGCCCCAAGCAGCCTGGGGCTTGTGCTCCAGTTCCCTGCAGGGTCCAGGGCAGGTCATGCCATCTCTCACCTCACTGTCCCATGAACATGGGGAGGAATGCTCATACCCTCCTCACTGGAAGGGTTCAGGCCTGTGAGTAGCACACATGGGGCCAGCCTGCTCCTCCTACCCAGATCCTGGGTCAGTAAAAGTCCCCAGGAGCCATCCCCTGGCTCTTTCCCTTTGGGGCCAGGTTTCAGTCCCCTGGAATGCCCTTCCAGGATTCAGCCTTCCAGGATTCCTCCAAACCTTTCTGGACCACATCCTCCCCAGCCTGGGCCCCCTCAGAGGAGCTCACCCCACAGCCCTCGGGTCCCCAGCCCTCTCCAGCGCCCTGGGATGCCTAGACATAGTGGCTGGAGTGAGGCAAGTCTGAGGAAAAGAAAATGGTTTGCAAGATGAAAGCGCTGTAGAAATTCCAGGCCCAGTGGCTGTCAACAGAAGCCTCCTCTTGGCCGAGCCAAAGCCGCCCCTGAAGGAGAGTATATAAATTATTTCAAGTTGTGTTCAAAGTGCTTTTGGGGTGTGTGGGGGGAAGAATCTGGGTCTGTAAGCCAACTCTTGAGTATCCACTTGGGGGGGACTGTCTGCAAGAAATGTCGAGTCCGGGGCCAAGTCCCCTCGCCCCCTCCCCAGCCAGCGAGGAAACGCAGCCTTGTTTTCAGTTCAGGCTGAACGGGATGTGTGTGGAAGGTAAAGCTGTGGGGGGAGAGCCAGCATCCGCAGGCAGGGTTCAAGGGGCCGGTGGAAAGGTGTGTGCCTTCGCTCCACTGCCCAGCTCTGGGCCAGCTACCATTTTGGATTTCTGGCTGTGGGGATTATCTGTGGTTTACAGTCATTTTCTGCTCTTTGGGCCTGACCTGGAGGCTTCCCAGAGAGGGATTCAGGCCAATGGGTTCTTCCTCCTCCACCCAGATGCTGCCCAGCGAGGAGCTCTACTGCCCCCCCATCACTGTCAAGGTCATCGATAACCGCCAGTTTGGCCGCCGGCCTGTAGTGGGCCAGTGTACCATTCGCTCCCTGGAGAGCTTCCTGTGTGACCCCTACTCGGCGGAGAGCCCATCCCCACAGGGCGGCCCAGGTAGGGGAAGGGGAGACGCTGGGGAGCTCAGGGAAGGGCGGGCCTCGGGGCTAAGCCACCCTTCGTAGTTGAGATGCATCCTGAAGCCCTTCTCTTATGGAGAACTGAATGAGAAGTGGTTTCTGCTCTGCTAGACCACAGGGTGGGGACCTCACCTTCCTTAGGGTGGAGGCTCACTCTGGGTGGGGGGCACCAGGAGCAGGTGACTGATGCTTGTGGGAGCTGAGGGGCACAGACTCAAAGTGAGGCCAGTGGGAAGGAGAGGGAGGGCAGGGAGGTGGTAATATGGGGACGGAAGAGAGAAATGTGAGGAGAGGAAGGCAGAGAAGGGGAAGACTGCACGTGAAGGAGGATGGGAGAGGTGGAGATAAGAGAGGGACTTACTGGGAGGGAGGAAGAGAGGGAAACCGGCTGAGAGATGTGGAGAGACTGTGGAGTCTCGGCTGAGCCCTGGGGCTGGCGAGGGGGAGCCTTTTGAGAGAGCCCCTCTCAGGCCTCGGTGCCTCCCTCCTCTGCAGACGATGTGAGCCTCCTCAGTCCTGGGGAAGACGTGCTCATCGACATCGATGACAAGGAGCCCCTCATCCCCATCCAGGTAGGAAGGGCATCCTCCGGGGAGGCCTGGGTCACCCTTCCCCTCCATTCCTTGTCTCGTCCCACCCCCCTCCCCCACACTTCATTATCACACAGGGTCTGTACACATCCCCCTCTGGGTTCTGGTGGCTGGACACTGTCCGGTGGACACTGTATGGCAGAGAGACCCAGATGGGAGCTTTCAGTATGGCTGAAGGGGGTGGGGTGTGCTCGTCTGGGCAAGACTCAATCCGTTTTCTTGGAAGCATATGAGAAAAATGGCCCCTCTACCCTGGGGGCCATGGTGAGAGCTTTCTCCTAGAGGTCACCAGAAAGTCAGGGTAGAGGGGCAAATGAGAGAAGGAAGAGGGCAGGGAGTGACTGGAACATTTCTGGAGTCCTCCAGCTCCATATCTCCACCTTGGACAGGCCCCTTCTTAGGGGGAAGTTCTTCTGTGGGCTTGTGCTTGGTGGCTTCTTGGAGACAGCTTAGAAAGAGAAGGCTGTGTTCAAGCCAAGAGTCCATCTTGCCCCATTCCTCCACCTGCAGGGAAAAGGAGGCAGGAGGCAGGAGGGGACATTATTTTAGAGTCTCCAGCCCTGGGGGAGGTAGGAGTCATCCTTTTGCTACATAGTCAGCAACAGAGGGCCAGCTGGTGATGCAGATGCCAATGCCACAGAGCATGGGAGGAGGTATGTGGCATCTTGTGCTGAGGGGCAGCATCCCCCCCCACTGTGGGCCACAGAGTGGCTCTGGATTCTTTAGGGCTGAGCCCATCTGGTTCTTCCCACAGTAGATATGGAAAAAGGTTTCACCGTGAGCACCAGCCTTGAACTCACCATCCGTTCCAGGTTGTCACGCTCCTCTCTGGGCTTTGAAAGATACTGGTCACACCTTTGGCATCCTGGGGCTCCCAGAACCTCCAGGCCACCCAGAGGCAGAGCCTCCAGGCCTGTGCAGACGATACCTGTGTCCTCAGCCTTGCTGCATGGATGCTAAAAGTCCTCAGAAGCCCTGAGTTCCATCTCTCTAGGCTCTATGGCTCTCCAGGGCTCTGCCCTGCTAGCCTTTCTGCTGGGGAGACCCCCTGCCCCCAGTTCCTTGACTAACTCTTGGTCAGTCTTTAAAACTTGACTTAGGTGTGGTCACTTTTTCAGGGAAGTGTTTCCCGGCTCCTCCTCTTCTCCTGCGGGACTTGCCTGACTTTCGGTCACTGGGTCACTGCGCTTCCTCTAGGGCCTGCACGTCTCTGTCAGTGTTAGCATATTCCCTGGGCTAAGCCTAGGGCAGCAACTGCGGCTCCTTCCTCTTTGTATTCAGAATGCTCAGCACAAGGCCTTGCTTAGCCAAGGTGTTAATGGAAGTCTGTCTGGGCAAATGGGTAGATGGATAGATGGATGGATTTTCTGGCCACTGTCTGTGTGGATCTGAGGAGGAACCTCTCTCTTGGCTGGGAAAACCCAAATGGAAATTTCAGATGTCCCTTTGTAAAATTTAGCTAAACTCAGTGCTGGTGCCTCTGGCCTGCTTGGGTGTTTATAGCTGAATTAGGCAGATAATTTGCCCCAAACTCTGGCTGCCTGCTCCTGGCTCCTGTTCCCGGCTGCTCCACAGGCCTGTCTGAGATTGTGCAGGGAAGTGCGGGGCCTGCCCAGCAGGATTTCCGTTCTGTGTGTGCTGCCCTCAAAATGTCTACACACTCAGATGGGGAGGGACTATTTTAGGTCCTGTTGGCTACAAGCACAGCCAGAGGCAGACGATGAGGAGGCCCAGCCTGGCCATCCTCCCGGCGTTGACATGAGGGAACTGGGGCTGGGGTCTGAGCCAGAGCTGGGCCTGCGCTGTTTGTGAGAGCACATGGCCACTCCGACTGGAGCTGCTGGACAGACCGGCAATGCTGGTGGGAGCTGGGACGGGGCTCCTGGAGGCGTGCCCACCTGGGGAGGGGCTGGGCCTCCCCTGGCCTAGGAGTGGGGAGAGGAGGAAATGACATTGGCTTGCTCTGATGGGGGAGGCTTGGACCTTGCCCTCATGGAGCTCCCTGTCTGGTGAAGGAGACAAAACCGTTCTCAAGAGCCACAAACCCAGCAGGGAGACCAGTTCTGGTCTCCAGGGAGCTGTGGCCCTCTGGGGAAGTCCCTTGTCTGGTATCTGACTTAGTTCTGCATTTTTCTCTGAGATCCATTCCTCTGATTTGGCTGATCCAGGAAATCTTTCACTTGCTCGCCTCTCCTCCCTGTCCCTGGCACTCTGGAGGACAGGCGCTCCAAGGCCAACCTAGGAGGCAGCTGACCCTGGGTGCAGTTCCAGTGGTTTGCTAGATAACTATGGCTGGGCTCTCTTCCTCTCCCTCCTCCCCCAACGCAGATAGCATGAAAGGCCTGGCGTCCGGGGATGGGAGGGACGAGAGGTCTGGCAGAATTTGGATTTTGGCTGGCTCCTGTCTGCCCCACTGGTGTTTCTCGGCAGCCCGTTCCGTCCTCACAGTTGATGCAGCCCTGGCTGGTGCTGGATGCACTCACCACGTCCTGGCTGTGGTCCTCAGACTCTTCCTAGCTCAAACCTGCTCTTGCCAGAGCTACCCTGCCACCCTGGTCCCTTCCTGTGTCTTTCCTCAGTGACACCTTCTCTCTGCTCCCAAAACCTTCTCACCAGCATCTGCCCAGGTCCTGGGATGAGCTGGCCACTCATTTAGAACATGTCACTGGAGACCCTTGCCTGAAGTTCAGGCTATGTGCTGGTACTCACCACGGAGCATTTCTTAGGTTTCTAGAAATGTTTTGGTGTGTGTCGAGTGGCCAGTTCTGGAGGTGACGCAAAACATATGCATAAAGCAGGTCTGTGCCTAGCCTTCCAGGGTTCGGAAGTCGGTGACTGTCTCTAGGGGTGAGGGGGGCCCTGCTTGGGGGATGTCTGGCCTCTTTAAACTTCTCTGTGGTGAGGAGGGTTGGGATGAGAAATGCTCACACTTATTAACTCCACCACTTGTTCTTGGTCTGTGCGGCCGTCCTATGTGTAGACTTTAGGCTGGCAGACTAGGGCTGGGGGTGGTGTGTGCACATGAGTGTGCATGGTGCGGGGGATGAGCACGAGCTCCCATGGGTGCACGCTTGGTGGTGGCGATGCAGGAATTGTGGCCTTGACTTTGAACTTTCTGAGGGCAGGCCTGGGTGTGTCCTCACAGAGGGACAACAGAGGTATCCTATTCCAACTAGTTCTCTGCCTTAGAAAATGACATATTCAACAAAAAAAAAAAAAAAAAAAAGAAAACAACATATTCATTTTTTTCAGATAATAAATATGATACGTGTTCATTATGTAAGATTTGGAAAATATAGAAAAATAACGAAAAAAATAGGCATTACCTCCAACCACACACAGTTCGAATGCACTGCTCCCAACATTTCCTTCTCATCCTTTCCTCTTCCTTCTGGGTTTCTCTTTCTGTCTTTGACCTTATTTCTACCTTTAAAGTAAAATTAGGGTCTTTGTTCACCAGTCTGTTTTTTTATGAAGGCAGTTTTTGGTGTTATGATTAGGAGAAGGAAAACAGTATTCAGGAACACACAGAGAGCATGCCACCCCCGTCCATTTCCTGTAGAGGGTCTGCAAGCTCCAAATAGAGGCTCTACCCCTAGAAATCACACCTTTGAGGCCCTGAGATTCCCCCAGAGTCAGCTAGGTATGGCAAGGGCAGCTCTTGCCTAGCGTTCTGAGTGAGCACACTTGGGTAGAGGGGCTCCTCTAAGTCCTCAGAGAAGGAGAATTTTGCGGGGTGGGATTATGTGTGTGTTGAAGAATTAAAGGAATAACTTTTAGGAAATTCTGCCTCTGGTCACAAAGAGATGAGGGATGAGGGGGTATCAGGAAGATCTCAAATGAGTGATGTCAAAGCGAGGAGATGCTTCGTTAACAAGGAGACCAAGCTGTTGGACTCTCCTGGCCCTGCAGCTTCAGCATGTGCTAAGTAAGCAAGGAGGGCAGCTTCTCTGGGGAGGGGCCTCTGAGACGGGTGGGTGAACAGGGGAGGACAGGGAGGCTGTCATGGCGGGCAGGCGTGCTCAGGCAAAGGCTTGGAAGTGGGACTCTGTGTGTGTGTGTGTTTTGTGGTAGAGGGGTGTGTGTGTGTGTGGTAGAGGTAGGGTGTGTGTGTGTTAGGGGAGGTGTGTGTGTTAGAGGAGATGTGTGCATGTGTTAGAGAGGGTGTGTATGGTAGAGGAGGTGTGTGTGTGTGCATGTGTTAGAGGTGGTGTGTGTGTGTGTGGTAGAGCTGGTGTGTGTGGTAGAGGTGATGTGGGTGTGTGTGGTAGAGGTGATGTGGGTGTGTGTGTGTTAGAGGTGGTGTGTGTGTGGTAGAGGTGGGGTGTGTGTGTGTGCGGTAGAGGTGGGGTGTGTGTGTGGTAGAGGTGGGGTGTGTGTGTGTGTGGTAGAGGTGGGGTGTGTGTGTGTGGTAGAGGTGGGGTGTGTGGGCTAGAGATGGGGGTGTGTGTGTGGTAGAGGTGGGGTGTGTGTGTGGTAGAGGTGGGGGTGTGTGTTTGGTAGAGGTGGGGGGTGTGTCTCTGTGATAGAGGTGGGGTGTGTGTGTGTGGTAGAGGCGGGGGTGTGTGGAAGAGGTGGTGTGTGTGTGGTAGAGGTGGTGTGTGTGTGTGGTAGAGGTGGGGGTGTGTGGTAGAGGTGGTGTGTGTGTGTGGTAGAGGTGGGGGTGTGTGGTAGAGGTGGTGTGTGTGTGTGGTAGAGGTGGGGGGTGTGTGTGGTAGAGATGGGGGTGTGTGGTAGAGGTGGTGTGTGTGTGTGGTAGAGGTGGTGTGTGGTAGAGGTGGTGTGTGTGTGTGTGGTAGAGATGGGGGTGTGTGGTATAGGTGGTGTGTGTGTGGGGTAGAGGTGGTGTATGTGTGTGGTAGAGATGGGGGTGTGTGGTAGAGGTAGGGTGTGTGTGTGTGGTAGAGGTGGTGGTGTGTGGTAGAGATGGGGGTGTGTGGTAGAGGTGGTGCGTGTGTGTGGTAGAGGTGGGGGGTGTGTGTGGTAGAGGTGGGGGTGTGTGGTAGAGGTGGTGTGTGTGTGTGGTAGAGGTGGGGGGTGTGTGTGGTAGAGATGGGGGTGTGTGGTAGAGGTGGTGTGTGTGTGTGGTAGAGGTGGTGTGTGGTAGAGGTGGTGTGTGTGTGTGGTAGAGATGGGGGTGTGTGGTATAGGTGGTGTGTGTGTGGGGTAGAGGTGGTGTATGTGTGTGGTAGAGATGGGGGTGTGTGGTAGAGGTAGGGTGTGTGTGTGTGGTAGAGGTGGTGGTGTGTGGTAGAGGTGGTGTGTGTGTGGTAGAGGTGTGTGTGTGTGGTAGAGGTGGGGGTGTGTGGTAGAGGTGGTGTGTGTGTGGTAGAGGTGGTGTGTGTGTGGTAGAGGTGTGTGTGTGGTAGAGGTGGTGTGTGTGTGTGGTAGTGGTGGGGTGTGTGTGTGGTAGAGATGGGTGTGTGTGGTAGAGATGGGTGTGTGTGGTAGAGGTGGTGTGTGTGTGTGGTAGAGGTTGTGGTGTGTGGTAGAGGTGGTGTGTGTGTGTGGTAGAGGTGGTGTGTGTGGTAGAGGTGGTGTGTGTGTGGTAGAGATGAGGGTGTGTGGTAGAGTTGGTGTGTGTGTGTGGTAGAGGTGACGGTGTGTGGTAGAGGTGGTGTGTTTGTGTGGTAGAGGTGGTGTGTGTGGTAGAGGTGGTGTGTGTGTGTGGTAGAGATGGGGGTGTGTGGTAGAGGTGGTGTGTGTGTGTGGTAGATGTGGTGTGTGTGTGTGGTAGAGGTGGTGTGTGTGTGGTAGAGGTGGGGGTGCATGGTAGCGTTGGTGTATGTGTGTGGTAGAGGTGGTGCGTGTGTGTGGTAGAGGTGGTGTGTGTGTGTGGTAGAGGTGGTGTGTGTGTGGTAGAGGTGGGGGTGTGTGGTAGAGGTGGTGTGTGTGTGTGGTAGAGGTGGGGGTGTGTGTGGTAGAGGTGGTGTGTGTGTTTGGTAGAGGTGGGGGTGTGTGGAAGAGGTGGTGTGTGTGTGTGGTAGAGGTGGTGTGTGTGTGTGTGGTAGAGGTGGGGGTGTGTGGTAGAGGTGGTGTGTGTGTTTGGTAGAGGTGTGTGTGTGTGGTAGAGGTGGGGGTGTGTGGAAGAGGTGGTGTGTGTGTGTGGTAGAGGTGGTGTGTGTGTGTGGTAGAGAGGGGGGTGTGTGGTAGAGGTGGTGTGTGTGTGTGGTAGAGGTGGTGTGTGTGGTAGCGGTGGTGTGTGTGTGGTAGAGGTGGGGGTGTGTGGTAGAGGTGGGGGTGTGTGGTAGAGGTTGTGTGTGTGTGTCGTAGAGATGGGAGTTTGTGGTAGAGGTGGTGTGTGTGTGATAGAGGTGGTGTGTGTGTGATAGGAGGGTGTGTGGTAGAGGTGGTGTGTGTGTGTGGTAGAGGTGGTGTGTGTGTGGTAGAGATGGGGGTGTGTGTAGAGGTGGTGTGTGTGTATGGTAGAGGTGGTGTGTGTGTGTGTGGTAGAGGTGGTGTATGTGTGTGGTAGAGATGGGAGTGTGTGTTTGCTAGAGGTGTGTGTGTGTGTGTGGTAGAGGTGGTGTGTGTGGTAGAGATGGGGGTGTGCGTGTGTGGTAGAGGTGTGTGTGTGTGATAGAGATGGTGTGTGTGTGTGGTAGAGGTGGTGTGTGTGTGGTAGAGATGGAGTATGTGTGGGGGGGGTAGAGATGGGGTGTGTTTGTGGTAGAGGTGTGTGTGATAGAGATGGGGTGTGTGTGTGTGTGGTAGAGGTGGTGTGTGTGTGGTAGAGATGGGGTGTGTGTGTGGTAGAGGTGGGGTGTGTGTGGTAGAGGGGTGTGTGTGTGGTAGAGATGGGGTGTGCATGTATGTGATAGTGGTGGTGCGTGTGTGTGGTAGAGATGGGGTGTGTGTGGTAGAGGTGGGATGTGTGTGGTAGAGGGGTGTGTGTGTGTGGTAGTATGGTGTGTGTGTGTGGTAGAGATGGGGTGTGTGTGTATGTGGTAGAGGTGGTGTGTGTGTGTGTGTGTGGTAGAGATGGGGTGTTTGTGTGTGGTAGAGGTGGGGTGTGTGTGGGGGTAGAGGTGGGGTGTGTGTGTGGTAGAGGTGGGGTGTGTGTATGTGGTAGAGATGGGGTGTGTGTGTGGTAGAGGTGGGGTGTGTGCGTCTGTGTGGGGTAGAGATGGGGGTGTGTGTGTATATGTGGTGGTGGGGGGTGTGTGTGGTAGAGATGGGGTGTATGTATGTGTGTGGTGGAGGTGGGGTGTGTGTGTGCACGTGTGTGTGGCATAGGGATGGGGTGTATGTGGTAGAGGGGTGTGTGTGTGTGGTAGAGATGGGGTGTGTGTGTATGTGGTAGAGGTGGTGTGTGTGTGTGTGGTAGAGATGGGGTGTGTGTGTATGTGGTAGAGGTGGGGTGTGTGTGTGTGTGGTAGAGGTGGGGTGTATGTGGTAGAGGGGTGTTTGTGTGTAGAGATGGTGTGTTTGTGTGTGTATGGTAGAGATGTGTGTGTGTGGTAGAGGTGGGGTGTGTGTGTGGTAGAGATGGGGTGTGTGTCTATGTGGTAGAGGTGGTGTGTGTGTGTGTGTAGTAGAGATGGGGTGTGTGTGTATGTGGTAGAGGTGGTGTGTGTGGCAAAGGTGGGTGTGTATGTGGGGTAGAGGTGGTGGGTGCGTTGTCTGTGTGTGCGGTGAGTGTGGGGTGGCAGCAGGAGCTAGGCCTGGCCAGCTAGTGTGTGGAAGACTGTTTCCTTGCTCCGTGGTGTGGGTGCTGGGGCTGGCCGGCCCCCAGGCTCCCAGGCTCCCAGGCTCCCAGGCTCCCAGCCTCCCAGGCTCCCAGGCTCCCAGGTGCTGGGGCTGGGGCTAATTTTGAGCCTGCTGCTCTGGTTATAGTCTCTGGGATGCCGTGAAGGTGGGAACGTGCTCCCAGAACCGGAGTGGCAAATTATGCCTGAGTCCCAAAGGGGAACGTGTAATTTCTGAAGCTGGACCAGATCTTTGGAGCACTATGTTTAGCTTTATTTTGTTCTGGTGAACTGCCGGTTTCCCTCTCACCTTTCTAAAAAAGAACTGTATTAAAAATAACAGTGAGGCTTCTGTGGGGTTCAGGATGTGAATGGGAGGGGCAGAGCTGCTGCCTGGAGGGGCCCATCTCTGGCCAGCTGGGGGTCGCATGCGGAGTTCACCCAGTCTATTCCAGGGGTCACACGAGGAGTGGCCAGCACCCCAGGGCCATCCAGCAGCTCTGGCTGGGCACTCAGGGCTGCTTCTGCCCTCCTGTGTGCGCTTCTGGCTCTGAACAGCCCCGAGGGCCCCCTCAGTGTCTCTTCACAGAGGAGGGAGGGCTCCGGGTCCCCAGACACCCCTCCAGGGCCCAGCAGGGCTTCACCTTCCATGGGTTTCTCTGGGCATTGCGAGAGTGTCTTCCAGGATCTTCCTGCTGAGGAAGGCAGGCCAGCCTGGGGTTTGGCTCCTTGGAGTCCTACCAGAGCCTCCTGCTCCAGGCTTAGAGGATGTGGGGCCGGCCCTGGCAGTTCTGTGTCCAAGCTGGCTGCTCCCTCCCTCAGCCCCTGCCCTCCTGACCCCTTTGCTCTTTCTCGAATGGACTGTGCTTCTTCCTTCCTCTCCACCTTTGCGCTTGTGATTCCCTCTGCCCAGCATGCGTCTTCTCACCTTGCCCACCTGCTAGCCTGGTACTCATCCACCCAGAGCCCTATCCCCTTCTGGAGTATCGCAGTGGCCTCTGAACAAGTCTTCCTGCCCTCAGCCCTGAGCCCTGAGGCCTTGCTCAGGCTGCAGCCCAGGGATTCACCTTGTAAAATACTGATTCACAGTACTGGGAGATTGCAGGCAAGGAGCTGATGCTCAGAAAAGGATGCAGAAAGTGATTCGTAGCATGGAGTGGAGGATGGACTATAAGACTCCTAAAGTCCCCACTGATGTCAGGTTTTGGGGAAGGCATATGATGGATGCCCTGGTTCTTGTCCTGGAGGAGAGAAGACCGAGAAACCTGCTCTAGCATAGGAACCATGCCCAGCAGCGTTGGTATGGCTCAGCGGTTAGGATGCTGGGGAGTTGGAGTGTCCCTGAAATAGGCAGATGTTGGAGAGGGAGGGAGGGCATGTGAGAGAGCGGGCAAGAGTCAGGCACTGGCTGAGCCCTTTCCATGTGCCTTGCCTTGTGCTGGGCATGCACAGCCTTCATCTCATTCATACTCACTGTTGCCCTGTGAGGTGGGCTTCAGGCCCATTCTCCAGATAGGATGCTGATTGAGAGAGGTCAGGGGGCTTGCCCAAAGTCACACCTCTGGTGAGGTGTTGGAGCCAGGCTTGTCCAACTTCAAAGCGCATGTTCTCCCTGGAGGAGGAGCAGAGGGTGCCCGGTCAGAGAGTGCTGCCTCCTGGGGACTGTCAGCTTTCCCTGAAGTGGATTCTCTAATCCTGTTGCTAACCAGCACATTTCATTTGTAGCTTGCAGATGGTCTGGCGAGCTTGGCCCCCACTAACTTGGCTTCTCCTCCATCCAGTCCTCATGTATGTATTGTTTACTTATTTGTGGGCTCTCTTTTTCCCTTGTGGGGCTGGGGGTAAGGGGGTTAGGAGGGAAACAGGAGGGACAGTGGGAGGGAAGAAAGGAGGTATTTCCTGAGCCCAAGCAGGAAAGTCGCCTGTCTTTGCCTCATGTAAAGGAGGGGTGAGAGAAAGCTATGGAGTGGGTGCTCACAAAGGGACAACAAATCTACCTCCTGGGATTCACCTTAATCTTATTTACCTGTGTGAAGGCTGGGGCTTAGGTGGGGCTGCATGGGCCAGTGCAAGCAGGGGAATCTCTCAATTAGTCTCTGACTTCTGGAGCGGGGAACCCCAGCAGCCTCTGTGGGCAACGGCAGGCTGACTTTCCGTGCTCCTCCCTGAGGCGTGAAGGGTGTGTGTGACCCAGGAACCCTGGCTGGCCCCCTCCGGTGCTAAGAGGTCTGCTTGAACCAACAGTGTTCTTCTGCAGTCCCCGGCAGGGCTTTCTTTCTGCTTGCCTGAGCGGATTCCCTAGGTGTCATCTTTCTGGACTGTGGGTTCCTCTAGGAAGGTGACTTTGATGTCTAGCCTTCAGCGTATGCTCCTGAAGTCCCATGCTGAGGGCCAGTGGGGCGCCTCTCGTGAACCGAGATTGTGCCATTGCACTGCAGCCTGGGCAACAGGGCGAGACTCTGTCTCAAAAAAAAAGAAAATTAGGCATGGAAGTTTAATTCTGTCAAATGTCATTTGCATTTATTAAGATGATAATTTTATTTTCCATTGTCCGTTAATATAGTGTATAATTGTGCTGTATTCCTGGGATAAACCCAAATCGGTCAATTGGTCATGGTATTATAGTTTACTACAGTTGCGACCTTCTTACCTAATGCAATCAAGATAGGTAGTTGGTTGGCTAATTCAAAAAGTCGATTAAATGGGGACTTATTAAAAGTCATACAGATGTACCATAAACATTTTGTTTTTAACCATATCGATGTAACTTCATTTGCCAATCGTTCGACATGTGCCAAGCCTTCTTTCTGAATTTGGATGTGCTGACTTGAGTGTCATGTCATCCTTTTGGTATAAATCATATCCAAAATGTAGTATCTAGGATTTTTAGCTTTATGTTTATTAAAGTTAGATGAGAACTTAATGATACTTGCCCAAAAAATCTGAGTGTAGAGTCCCCTCAGAGTTCAAGATGCCCTTCCATCTTTTATGTTATCTCACTTGTACTTGATCTTCAGCATTTAAAAAAAAAATTAAAAGCAAGCCAGTTGTGGTGGCTCATGCCTATAATCCCAGCACTTTGGGAGGCTGAGGTGGGCAAATTGCTTGAGCCCAGGAGTTTGAGATCAGCTGTGGCAACATAGTGAAGCTGTCTCTACAGAAAATACAAAAACTAGCCAGGCATGGTGGCACATGCCTGTAGTCCCAGCTACTCTGGAGGCTGAGGTGGGAGGATTGCTTGAGCCCTGGAGGATGAGGTTGCAGTGAGCCGTGATGGCATCACTGCACTCTAGCCTGGGTGGCAAATCAAGACCTTATTGCAAAAAGCAAACAAGCAAACAAACAGCCTCACCAAAACACAAAAACCTCAAATTAGTTTTCATAGAGACAATGCCCTTCCTTTTCATATTCAAAGTTGATGTGTTTTGAATATATAATTTGTTTATCCAATTACCATATTAGTACAACTGGCATAAACAGGTCTGGGGGGAAACACAGTTAACTGTTGGCAAACACCCAGCTCATCTTCTGGAGCTGCAGTGGGCATCCTAGAACAGCTGTGGACAGTCAGTGGCTCTGGACCTCAGGCAGATTGTTGACAGACAGGACAGACGGCATTTGTTAATCCTGGCTAAGAAGTTTTAAGTAGAGCGTCTATTATATATTATTGAGTTAGATTTGCTACTACTTAGGATTTTTACGTTTCTATTAATAAGTATTACTTTTTTTTTTTTTTTTGAGACGGAGTTTTGCTCTTATTACCCAGGCTGGAGTGCAATGGCGCGATCTCGGCTCACTGCAACCTCCACCTCCTGGGTTCAGGCAATTCTCCTGCCTCAGCCTCCCGAGTAGCTGGGATTACAGGCATGCACCACCATGCCCAGCTAATTTTTTGTATTTTTAGTAGAGACGGGGTTTCACCATGTTGACCAGGATGGTCTCAATCTCTTGACCTCGTGATCCACCCGCCTCAGCCTCCCAAAGTGCTGGGATTACAGGCGTGAGCCACCGCGCCCAGCAATAAGTATTACTTTTAGGTTGTCTCTGTTACACTTTGATATCAGGGTTGTACTAGTTCTTTTAAATCTTTTTCAGGTGTACCTCTACTTTCTGTGCTCTTGAACACGTTCTAGGCATGAGAATTACTGTTGCTGAAAGGCCCCAAAATACACTAGAGCCACTGTTTATGATTAAGTTATGCCATTTGGAAATTATGTGATACAAATATTTCAATAGTCTGGCTTTATGTGCAAAATGTGTAATACTAGGAAACCTAATTTTTAAAAAAATGACCGACAATCATGTAATTTAAAAGGTGGTGAAATTGTATCTACGGTTTAGCTAATAAACAGGATAGCCATCATCTTTTCTTGAAAATGGTGTTATATGTTTTGAATTATAGAAGATTTACAGGAATGCATATTTTATATAATTGTATAAGATGCAACTGTCTTGTACACATTTGTGAAACTGGGCTCAGCACATTTTCTGGGAGGGGATTCTTTGATCATTTTGTACATCTTCAATCAATTTGGTAGCTTAGATGTCACCAGATACTGCCTGTTAACATTGGTATAAATTTGTACATATTACTATAATAAAAGCTTTGTATCTATTCTGTTTTCATCCTCATTGTTAATTTTATATATTTATGTTATTTCCCTTTTTTATTAGGCTTCATATCATTTCATCTATTTTATAGTTGTTTTCCATCCAAAGAACCAGCTCTTTAAAAATTCTGCTGATATTATAATAGATTCGTTTTTTTAATTTCTAGATTCAAGTCGTTTTTAAGCTCTCTCAATCTGGAATTCCTAATATATATATTCTAGGTATCTTGGGCTATCACTTTATTTCTTTCTCTCTCTCTTTTGTTTAGAAAAGACTGTTAAAGGGAGATATTTGTCTATATTTTCTTCTAAAAATTCTAAAGTTTTGCTTTTCACACTTAAGTCTTTATTTCACCTGGAACTGATTTTGTGTGTGTGTTAACTGTGAGGTAGAGATTTTTTTCTCATGTAACTAACCAATGAATTAATATGATAATAGGATGACCTGTCCTTTCTCATTGATCTACAATGACAGTTATGTCATTTATCGGGTTTCCATATAAGTGTGGGCTATTTGTGGGCTCTCTATTCTGCTGGGTTGGTCTATTTGTCTTTTCCTGGGCTAATACTTCACTGTCTTATTTACCATAGCTTTCTAATAAGTCTTGATCCCTGATAAGGAGGTACTTTATTCATTTTCAGAAGTACCATTGCTATTCTAGTCCTTGCTTTTCCACTTCAGTTTTAGAATCAGCTTGTTTTGAGATCTGTAATAGAATTATAGTGAATATCTGGATCAATCTGGAGAAAGCAGACATTTTTATTATATTGTCTTTTAACCATGGACATAATATATGTTTCTATTTATTGAGACCTTTAATGATAATTTAATTAATTTTTATAATTTTATCAAAAGAAGTCTAGTACAACTTTTATACTTAGTTCTAGTAATTTAATACATTATTTTTTTTTTACTTGAAATTTTTAAGGTACATATTCTAATTAGTTTTTGCTTTGTATATAAATGAAATTGATTCTCATATACAGATTTTATATCCAGAAACTTTGCTAAACTCTCTTATAAATTATACTGGCTTGAGAATTCTCCTGGATTTTCTATAGACTTAATCATATAATTTATGATTAATCACAGTTTAACTCTTCTGTCTCTATTTTATTTCTTTTCCTTTTTAATTATTTTCTTATTTTATTGCCACTGACTAGAACCTTCAGTTGAATGTTCTATGTGCTTGGTTATAGAGAGTATTCTTTTCTGCTCATAATTTAAAAATGAATGTTTTTATGTTTTACCACTGAGCATGAAATTTATCAGGTGAACCTAGTTACCTGTTAGAACCTTATAGTTAGCTGTTTTTTCATGAATGTTGTTAAATTTTATTGAATGTTTTTTAAGTATCCATTGAAGTGATCATATAATTCTGCTCCTTTAACCTGTTTATGTAGTGAATTACATTACTATATAATATATAATTATATAATATATTAATATATATGTTAATTAGATAACCCAAGATATCTAAAATATATATAACAGGAATTTCAGATTGAGAGAGTTTAATATATACTAATAAATATATCTGTATTAGTACTGAAACAACTTTGCATTTCTGAAACAGTGTAATCCGATCATGATATATTATCTCTTTCTCTGCATTGTTGGACTCAGTTTGCAAACATTAAGTTTAGAATTTTTTTTGCATCATTTTTTGGAATGATATTGGCTTAAAGTTTTTCTTTTTCATACTATTTTCACGTTTTGGCATCTAGATAATATTAATCTAATAAAATGACTTCTGTTGTGTAAGCCATTAGATTGGCATTGTCTGTTGCCTAAATGTTTGGTAAATTCATTTACAAAACTGTCTAGACTTTTTTGGACTATTTTAAATTGCTGATGCAACTTTTAAAAATGTTTATAGGACCTTTGAGATTTTCTGTTTCTATATAAGTGACTTTTGGTGATTTAAATTTTATAGGATTTATCTATTTCTTCCTAAAAATATTGGTGTAACATTTTTCATAATAACCTCTTAATTTTTCAGAAAAATTTCTTCTCCATCTAGTTATGCCTCCTTTCATTCTCAAGATTATATTTTATTATTTTTGCCAGAATTTGTCAGATTTTTTTTCAGTCTATTCAAAGAATCAATTTTTAAGTTCTCTTCTCTATTATTTCCTTATTTTGTAATTTATTAACTTCTTTTCTTCATTTTATTCCTTCTATTTTATTTTCTTCTTCTATTTGGGGGGAATTTATTATATTTTAACCTCTATATAAACATTTAAGGCTATAAAATTCCCTCTCACTACTGCTTTTTGTATCCCGTAGGTTTTGACAAATAATATTTTTGTTATTTTCCATTCTGAGTATTTTCTGATTTTTATTATTTATTTATGACAACTAAATTGTCTAAAAATATGTTTTTTGGAAGTTACTGACATATTTTAAGTTATCTTTTTGTTATTGATTTCTAGGTTAACTGGAATGGTCGCTATGATCCAGAGAATGTAGTCTGTGTGTAATGATATAATACTTGGAAATGGCCTGACACTTGCTTTATGGTCTAGTTTAAATCTATAACTGTCCTGTGAGTGCTCAAAAAGAATGTGTATGTCCAAATGTCTTTTATATTTAATGTGCCTTAGAACAGGGTTGTTAATTGTTATTCATATCTGTATTTCTTTGGATTTTTGTGTGTGTGGTTTATCAATTTCTGAGGGAGACATATATTAAAATATCCTGCTTTGATGTGATATTTGTCAATTTCTCCTTATAATTCTACCTACTTTGATGTATTTGATGCTCTTTATATTTTTTCTCTCTTTATAGAGAATTCTTTTTTCTTCCTGGAGAATTGAATCTTTTAACAATATGTAGCAAGCCTCTGCCCATCTCTGTCTTTTAAAATCTCTGCTAATAAGTTTTTCTTAATGTCTGTTTTGTTCATGTTAATGTAACAGCCCCACTTTTCTTTTGGTTAGTATTTTCCTTGTATGGCTTTTTCCATCTTTACACTTTTAACTTTTCTGTCTTTAAGTTTTAGCTATCTCTCCTGTGAACAGCAAATAGATTCTGTTTGTGTTTACTGCATTCTGACAATCTTTACTAATATATTTGAATTTATTTCTGCCAGCTTATTTTGTATCTCTATCAGCCCTTTTTTGATTAAAAAATTTCCTTCTTTTTTCATCCCTCCTCCTTGTTTTAGTTGCAAAATTATACATTGTTTCTATTTCTTTAGTGATTAGTTTGGAAATTTTAACATACATATTGAACTTAGCAAAGTCTAAATTTAATTGATATTTATATATTTTTTCAGAATATTACAAGGAACTTAGACTATTTTAACTCTAATCACCTATCAATTTGCAAGTTTTTGTACAATATTTTAGTTTTATCTTTTTACCTACATTTTTAAAGCATTGTTATATTTTAAATAATCATTTTTTTCTTTTAGTATATTCACATTTACATATATATATCTGCCATCTTCTTCATGAAGCAGAGCCTATTGAAATTCCTATTATTGGGGTCAGTTCATTATAAACTTTCTCACTTTTTAGTTGCCCGAAAATATTTTTTCACCCCTATTTTGGAAATAATAGTTTAACTGACAGTTATTTTCTATCAGCACTCTCTTTTGGCTTCCATTGTGCTGTTGTTTTCTTAAATCTGAGGACTTTAAAAAATTTTATTTTGAAGTTAAGTTTAGTTTTGACTGGGTGCAGTGGCTCACACCTGCACTTTGGGAGGCGGAGGCAGGCAGATCATTGAGCCCAGGAGTTCAAGACCAGCTTGGGCAATGTATCGAAACCCCATCTCTACAAAAAATACAAAAAAATTAAGGTGCATACCTGTAGTCCCAGCTACTCGAGAAACTGAGACGGAAGGATCACTTGAGCCCAGGAGGTTAAGGCTGCAGTGAGCCATGATTGTGCCACTTGCACTCCAGCCTGGTCCACAGAGTGAGACCCTGTTTCAAAGAAAAAATAAAATAAAATAAAATTAGTTTAATTTTAAAAAGATGTTATTTTTATTAGTTCTGAGTGGTTCTCAACCATTATCTCTTCAAATGTTACAGATTTCCATTCTCCCATCTTTCTGGATCTCTGATTGGTTGTAGAAAGGACCTTCTCTATTCTTCATGTCTGTTAAACTTTCTTTCATATTATTTATTTCTTTGGGTTGCACTCTGGCTAATTTCTGTAGATATGTCTTCTAGTTCACTCCATCTTTAGTGGTTTCTAATATGCTATTTTACCCTATTTATTGAGTTTTCAGTCTTAAGTACTATATTTTTATGTCTAAAAGTTTTATTTCCCCAATCTGCTTGTGTGTGTTTTATTTTTGAAGGTCTCCTGTCCCTTTGACATATTTTTAATGCCTTTTATTTCTTTAAACAGTTTTTCTTTAAAGCCTTGTTTTTGACTATTCTGACTTCTGTTGTCTGATTCTGCAATTGGTTAGCTCTAGCTGGCACTTGCTCATGGTGCCTAGTTCCTTATGTGTTTCACTATTTTTGATTGTGAACTCATGTTCCTTGGAACTTTGTCTGAGAATTCTTTGGGGCCTGGGTGGAAGTTACATTCTTTTAGAGAGGATACGTGTTTACTTTCACCAGATGTCTGAAGACACTGTAAACTCAGATTCACTTAAAACTAAATGTTCTGTGTGTGGCTTTTTGGGTCCCCTAGTTAGTATCCATTTTGACTCCTTATTTCTCTGGATTTTTCCTTTCTCATTTGCCCTTAAGGATTTTCTTTACTTTCTCATCAGCTCAGCCATGCATTTAAAATGGATTTTAGAGATATCTTGTCTGTTAATTTAGGTGTTCTTACTTGGAGGGTTTCTCCAGTTGTCTAATTTGTTATTTTGCTCGAAATCCTTGTCTTTATTATAGGTTTACATTTGAAGTCATGGTTTTCATCATGCAGGTTTATCTCCTTCTGGGTTGTGCACTGTAATTTCTTGTTTACAGTTTCCTCTTATGATTTCCTATGAATATACGTGAGCCATTTGTTTTCTTCTGTTTTTTACTCAACTCTTTAGCATTGGGAGACATTTGTCTTGTCTTCAGATCGCTCTTTCCTTTGCCCTTAATATCTTCTTTTTCTCTTGTGTTTATCCTTCCAGAGGGAAGTCCTTGCTTGTCAAGTACTGGGAGCTCAGTTAGATTCTTTCCATAAATTCATGGCCCCTACTAATCTCAAACTCAGACAAAAGCAAGAAGGAAATAGTTTAGTTTTGCAATAGCTACACTTTGCTAGTTAGAAATCCAGCAGAGTGGGAGAAAGAAGAAGGAAACTAGGATTAGAGGCAGCTACGTGGGGCTGTTCTTCTGGGCTGAAGAGTTTATTTTCTATGTTTGTTATGGTAGTCAGTCATTAGCTAGGGTAGGCCAGAGCTGCTGTCCTTACCAATGAACTCCTATATAGGAATTTCTAAAGTAAAGGGAGAGTTGACCTTCTCCCACCAGGCAACGTGTTACTTTAGGGCTGAGTGAATCCTTAACCTTGTGGGTTCACACATCTGTTGGGTCAATTTTCTCACAGCTAGGTAGATGCTTAAACTTACATGAGAAATATACCTACCTGGGGCATGCGACCTTGGTGGCTGGTCCAGCCCATTGTCTCCCGATAGGCTTAGTGAGTGGGAAGGCAAATTGTGATTGGTAAGAGTAAAAAATCAGAATGAGGAGAAATAGTTCTGTAATTTAAACTTTAGTGCCAGCTGACCAAGACTGCCTGACACATCCATCTCCAATGGTAGGGGCAGCTTTAGTCCCTAAGCCTAGGCTCCCTCTCCCCTGATGGTGCTGGTGTGGACACCTGTCAGAAGAAAGCACCCCTTACTCCTGTTTGCCTTTTCTTCCAGGCCTGATCAGTACCTTTCTTCATGGATACACTCTTTCTCTGGATTAATACATTCTTCCCACTTATGGTTATGGCTTAGTGTCAGAGGCATTCTTCCCATTGAGGTGATTTTGCCTCTCTTGCTCTCACTGACTATGAAGTTATTTCATGGTCTGATTCTCCAAGGGGAGCCCTATTTCCCTTAATTCCAGGTTTTGGGGGGATGCGGGATGCCTTATTGCAGCTTGTGAGTACTGACAACAATTTATTCTGAGACGTCGAAGCAAAGGTTTTCTGAGCAAAGGAATCAATTACAGGGTGTGGCTCCCAAGTGGGGAAGCATTTTCAGAAGGCATCCAAGGCAGTTTGTCCCTGAACTTCATGGTTGCACCTCTGAACTTGAGAGTTAGAAGGGGGTAGGATTTTAACTTTAGTAACATTCATGGTTTTACCTGTACTTTTATACATATCAGATGTGCTAATTAGGAAGACACTTACCTTTTCCTTAAAGTAGGTTTCCTAAGGACATGTATTTGGCAATATTGGTTTAGCAAGAATTACTGTATGTGCTTGAAAGTAACAAAACTGTACTTCTTTAAAAATATCTCCTGTTCAGAAGTGTTGCCAGTGCAGCCTGGCCTCCCCCCACTCCCATTAATTCTGATTAGGGAGGTTTGATGCCCGTCACTGGTGTAATCTGGACCTTCCTTTGTGACTCATTCTTTCTCTCATTTTCTCAGAGCAAATACAAATCGCCCATCAAATGACAAGTGAAAGCACAGGGGAGGCGAGGGGAGGGAATCAGAGCCGAAATCTGTTAGCTATTTGGAGTAATTGGTTATTTGCTGTGTTTGCTGGTTGGGAAGCAGAGCACATACTTCACGGTCTCTCCTGTTTCGGGGGCTGGAGTCACCCTCCGATATTGGATCCTCGTTGCCAGAGCCCTTGGCTCGGGGCGGCTTTTCCCTGCTTGGCATTCCTGTGGTCTCCTCGGGGGTGCACCCTCCTCCCTCGCTGCACACTGCAGGGGGGACAGCCTGGGTGAAACTTGTCTGGCAAACTCCAGGTCCCCGTAAGGGAGGAGGAGGCCCTGGCTCCCACCATCCAGCCCTCCTTGCCTCCGCCTCATCCTGACATAACCCTTCCATCACCCCCTGCCCCAAGAGGTCTTTCCCCTGGTCCGAGAGGGATCTGTTTTCCCATCCAGAGAAAAAAAGCTCATCTCTTCCTAGAGGGATATTATTGGCTTCCCTTGGAAAACTGCAGCATAGGAAACTCTCTCTAAGGTCTAACTTGATGTCTTCCTGTCCCTATCGGTTCTATGCACTGTCTGCTCCCTAGCCTGGGTCGAAAATAGTGCTTGGAAGCTGGTGCAGCACTCACTGCTGAGCACAAGAGCCGTCTGAGTGTGCTTGGTGAAGCTTATTAACCCACCTAGTATCTTTAACTCTTCTTTGCATTAACCAAGACACAGAGAAATCAGAGCAAATTCGCAACAGGTTCAACATATAAAATACTTGAAAAGTAATGTGATTTTGTGTACGAAAATGAACACAGTAACTAGAAAGTAGGTTGATTTTGGCACATAGTAGGCTCCCCCCAAATCCTCTTAAAATTGAATTTAGGAGAGCTAGTATTAGTGTCTGTAGCTTGATGAATGCTTCTGCAGTCCTGGGAAGGCCTTCAAAAATAGTTTTTCTCTTAAGTAGTTGGAACTCTTGTTAAGCAAAACTGTCTACATAAGCAGAAGAAAAGATAAGGTATGTTGCCCAGGCCCTATTGGCATCATCACAGATTCTGAATTAGTGATGTTTTGTTGCTTTCTTCATATGTTTGAAGAATCTGATGGAAGCTTCCTTCATTCACCTACTGGCAAGGTTCCATTCCTGTAGGCTTTTTGCATAGTTGAATGGGGTCATGCTGCCCTCAGAGAACCCAGTCATGGGCCGCCAAGGATCTATCTTAGCCTCCTGAATTGAGAAAGCACCAGCAAGCTAGGGTTCCCACAGCTTCCTGACACTCTGTGAGTCCCCATCTGGAGCAGGCCAATAGTCAAGTGATGAGGTCCCCTGGCCATCTGTTTGACTTTACTGGATTTCAGGCCCACGGATTCCCTGGGCCTTTGGAAGCAATTCAACACTGTGGTTAAAGGTCTTCACTTCTTTCCCACCTCTGCTGATCCAGAAGTCAGAGTAAGCAGAATAATGATCCCCTCCACAGACTAGGAGGCTGGACTACAGGGAGTGTCAACCAGAGGTTGAAAGCCCAGTGTTCCACTTGTGGAAATAATTAAGGCACTTTTGTTATGAGTGTGTAGAGTTCTGCTGAATCAACGCGGTGGCTGGCTGTGGGCATATGTCTGTGTGGCTTTGGGGGGCATGAGTGATTTAGTATCTGTAGGGTGGGGTAGGTTTGAAGTCAGGGTATCTGCATGTGTGGGGGTTTGTCTGGTCTACATGTAGGCATGAGTACTTTTATGTTATATATGTGTTTGTGTTCATGTGTGCATGAATACATATTTCATTTCTTAAATCTCAGGACATTAAAGAATTAGAGGAAGCTTTATACCATGATTCCAGTAGAGCTATGGGGTAGCAGTACTGGGAATCAAACTGATGACACTGGTAATATCAACAAGAACATTTATCACGGTAAACTTTACAGGTTACAGAATATCTTTGTACATCTACTCCGAGTCTTAAAGTAACCCCAGTATTGGGTTGTTATATTATTATTATCTTGATGATGATTTGTACTAAGAGGGAAATTACTTTCAGCACAGTCTAGGATGTCTGTCTCTGGGTTGACATAGGCATTAAAGGCCTACTTAAAATTATAAACAGTAATGAACCACATTATTTTTTTAAAAGAGTTGGGTGTATAGTTCTACATAGTGACCCAAGGTTTGACATTATAACCTTGGTGACAAATGGATTTGACCAGCAACATTTCTCTTTGATTCAAGTGGTCATCCTGGGGAGAGAAAACACGTTCTGTACCTGCCTCCTGTCTCCTGAGTCAGAATTATTGTTGCCAGTTTTTCTATCCATGTTCATGAAATGTGTCAGGTCTACTGAATGATAATGGGAGATTAAATATTTGGAATGTACCGTACTGATTTGGGTCTTCAGGGGGATTAGGGTGCTCATTAGACTGGATCAAGACTGGAGAAAAACATCTCTGTTATTTTGCTCTGGCTGCCTAGGAACTGCATGTTGGCTATTAGTTGAAACTAGAGAGGCTTCCAGTCCGTGCCTTGATCAGACTTACTGGGTTGGCTGACTGCGCAATGAGGGGCCTTGAACCTTGAGCATGGGGGAGTGATGTTTTAATGGCCAGACTTCTTGTTAAATCCTGAGGTGACACTTCAAATGTCAAACCTTTTGTGTTTCTTTTTCCTCCTTGCCATGTTCCAAAAGTGGATGCTTAGCTATTGCAAAATGAGGGAAAAAACACATTTGGAATGAGAAAACATACCACCATTTCCCTTTTGGAGCTTTGGAATATGGGATTCCACTAACATCAGAGGGTAGTTGGCTTTGGCACCTCTGAGTTCAGACATGGAATAGCTGTCCTGTTTTTCTGTGGGGCTCTTTTTTATGGGTGTGCTAACTTATTCATGGACTTCCTGGGGAAGAGAAGGGAGACGTGGGCTTGAATAACTCGATCAGAAGCCAGATTAGTGAATAGCAGAAATGATATTCTCAAGTCACATCTGTGAGTGTGTTAAAAATATAACTTTATTTTTCTGTAAATCAACTTAATCTCTCCTGTGAGCCCACATTTTTCCTGATGGCAGGAAAATCCTGGTAATCTTCAACATTTTAGGTTTAAACTTAGGCAGTCTGGGTTTTCTGTCTTCCTCCTTAACCCCAGGAGGCAGCTCAATTCTGGGTTGGGCTTCCATAATGTCATGACCTCCACAGGGAGGGAGTCCTGGTCACCAGTATGTGTCCACTGTGGCCTTTAGAGACCCACTGATTTCTGGCACACAGGCTATATTGCATCTTCTCATTTCAGCCCCCAGATCCTTCTAGGTTTCCCAGCTTTCTCTCTCTCCACTAACTTTCAAGCCCTTTAGCAGCTCTCACGTGACACTCTGGAGTCTACGGGAAATGCCAAGGGCTTAGGCTCTGTCTCCCATGACACCCATGCAGCCATCTCTAGTTAACTGCCCCACATCCAGTTCCTCTGGCAGCTTCTGGGTGGCAGCTGCTGGCTGGATCCCCAAAGTTCTGGAGGGATCTGTTCCATATACACTTGGGAGCTGACCTGGAGGCAAGGTGTGCGATGCCTTGTCAGAAACCATCACAAGTCTCTAGTTCTTGCTTGCTTTCTCCTTCTAGACTTTCATTTCTTTTGCCTGTGATGGGGGAAAACTGGCTGGACAAAACATTCTTTTAAACCTATTATTTTAATGGCACATATCAGCCTTTGTAAGCTTAAAAGCCAAGGATCACCCCGTGTTTCCCCACATTCTGCTGTTTAGGCATTCCCATATCCTTCAAATATTGACAGAACTGCAGTTATGTGTCAGGCAATGTTCTAAGTATTGAGGTTACGGATGTTACAAAAGATAAGGGGGCCGGGTGTGGTGGCTCATGCCTATAATCCCAACATTTTGGGAGGCTGGGGCGGGTGGATCATTTGAGACCAGGAGTTTGAGACCAGCCTGGCCAACATGATGAAACTCCATCTCTACTAGAAATATAAAAATTAATAGGGTGTGGAGGCACACACCTGTAATTCCAGCTACTTGGGAGGCTGGGGCAGGAGAATCACTTGAACTTGGGAGGCAGAACTTGCAGTGAACCAAGATAGCGCCACTGCACTCCAGCCTGGGTGACAGAGCGAGACTCTGTCTCGAAAAAAAAAAAAGATAAAGGGCTCTGCCTTCATGGAGAAGGAGTTACAATGAACAAATATTAATACCTACATAAAATCTCTGGGATATCAGATGGGGATAATCACTGTGGAGAAAAAGCAACGAAGGGGGAATAGGAATTGTTGAGAGGGTGTTGTGACTTAAACTGTGACCAGTAACGAGGGTGAGACTGAGGCTGTGCTGGCATCAAGACAAGAAGGAGGTGAGGAAATGGCTTTGGGATCTATCGGGGGAATAGAGTTCCTGCCAGAGGAAGGACAGGGGCTGCTGAAAGCGTTCAGGACCAGGAAGGCCTGTTGGCGGCAGCAGCATGAGTGAGGAAGAAAGCGCAAGGATGTGAGGTCAGGGAGGTGTGGGGGCTCCATCACAGGAGACTTTGGAAGTTGTGGGAAGGGTTTTAGTTTTATTCTGGGTGAGCTGACAATTCACTGGAGGGATTTGCACAGAGGGTGACAGGATCCGATGCACGTGGCTGTTGGGTTGAGAATGGATTCAGGGAGCAGGACGGCAAAGGTAAAGGCAGGGAGGCCAGTTAGAAAACCGCTGCAGTCATCCTGCATGGGATGATGGGGCTAGACCTGGGCGGTAGTGATGGAGTGGTCTGGTTCTGAAGATGTACTGCAGGTAGTGCCAACAGGAGTGACTGATGGATTGAAGGTGGGTCACGAGGAACAGGAGTCAAAGGTGACTGCAGGGTTTTCGGCTTGAGCATCTGGAAGGAGAGAGTAGCCATTTGTTCATATGAGGAAGGGCGTGGAAGGAGTGGACTGGGCAGGGATGTTCAGGGGTAGGAATCTGGACTTACCTTTGAGAAGCCTATCAGGTGTCCAGTGGGAGATGTCACGTGGCAGCTGGAGTCCTGGGGAGGCATCCAGGCTGGACAGAGCTCAAGGTGGCACTCATCAACATATGTGCTATTTAAAGAACTAAGACCCAGGGGGAACCCAAGGGAGTGAGAATGGCTACAGATGAGGGGCTCAAGCACCGAGCCCCAAGGCACTCAGATGGCCAAAGTGTGGGTGACAAGGAGGAGGCAGCAAAGAAGACTGTGCAGCTGTGGGTGGCGAGTGGGAGGACAGCACTGTGGTGCTCCGGACAGCGGAGCTCTGCAAGGCGAGGGGAGATGCTTCAGGGACGAAGAGTGACGACTGCTGCCAAATACTGCTCTTGGATTGATAATTGAGGTCTGAGCCATTGGTGAACTTGACAAGAGTGTTTTGAGGGAGGACAGAGGATGGAAAGATAAGAATTAGAGTCAGTAAGTGTGGACAACTCTTTGTAGAAGTTTTTCTGTAAAGGGGAGAAGGTTATCAAGTGGAAGCCAAAAGGGAAATTGTGGGCAGAGAGACAGACATATTCTGTGAATAGTGGGGCACCGGTTCCTATGTTTGAATGCTGATTGGAATGACCCAGAGGGGAGGGATGTTGGTGACACAGGAGAGGGTAGGGAGAGTCATGGAGTGATGTCCTTGAATGGGCCAGAGGGGATGAGCCCCGGGCATGAGGGCAGAAGTTGGCCTTGGGTTGGGGTGCTAGCTGAGCACCCACAGGAGCAGAAGGGAAGATAGCACATGGCATGGGTGCTGGTGGGGGGTTGGGGAAGTCTCTTCCATTTACTTCAGCTTTCTAAGAGAGGAAAGAGGGACATGGGCTGAGCGTGAGGCCAGGGAGGAGGTGCTAGAGGCTGAGAAGAGGGTGAGTGTGGCAGGTGGTGTCAGGAGAAGGGGCGAGTAGAGGGCCAGGGAAACAAGATGGGGTGCTGGGTGGCACTGAGCCTCCTTGAAGCTTTGCCAGGAACTTGGTGTGAGACCCAGCAGGCTGGCTTCATGGTTTCCTTCAGCCACATTTGATTGTGGGGGGCTGATGCAAAGTGAAGAAGAGCTGGATTTAACCCCAGGTGGGGTTGGCCAGAAGTACAACGGAGCAAGAGAGGTGCAAGGAGTTTAGAAGAAGGAAAGGGTGAGGGGGTAACAAAGCACTGTAGGGCCAAGAAAAGATTAGTTCATATGTAGATTATGATTCTGCCACAGGCATAATTGCTGTTAAAGGTGCGGGCAATAGATTAGAAGAGGGTTTACCTGTGCAATGCAGGAAGAACATGGCGGCAAAAGTCACTGAGCAGGTGGCCAGCTGGTGTGGCTGGGAGGAAGGTCACGGGCCATTGGTCTCAGCAGCTGTGAGTCTGCTGGGGAACAGCAGCCACCAGACATCACCTGGAACTTTGAAGGAAGAGGGAATTGCAGCCAAGAGAGGAACTTGGGGAAAACAGAGTAAGATTTAGGTCCTGTTGGTGGTAAACAGCTTGTTCTATTAAAAAGAAATTGAATTCTTATTTCCTTAGAAACACTTGAGATTCCTGCTTTTATTCTTTTGTTTGATGCTGTATGCTTGTATTTGATCATTTGTTCTTTTAATTTTAGCAACTTTATTGAGCTAATCATGTAAATATAGGTTCTTATTTAAAGTGTACAATTTAATGGTTTTTAGTATATTAACAGAGTTGTGCAACCATGACTGGAATCCATTTTAGAATATCCTCATCACTACCAAAAAAAACCAAAAACAAAACCCAGTACTGAAGAGCATTTATTCTTCACAATAACTGTCAAATTAATACTATAATTTTTCCATTACAGATTAGATAAATTGAGTGGTAGAGAGGTTAAGTAGTGAGCAGTCCCTCCCAATCCCAGTCCCTGGCAACCACTAAATATTTTTTGTTTCTATATATTTGCCTATTCTGGAGCTTCATAGAAATGGATTCCTACAATATGTGGTCTTTTGTGATTAACTTCTTTCACTTAGCATAAGGTTTTCTAGGTTCATCTATGTCATAACATGTATCAGTTCTTCATTCCCTTTTATTACCAAATAATGTGCTAGTGCAAGGATATATCGCATTTTTTTATCCATTCATCAGTTGATTCATATCTGGGTCTTTCCACCTTTTGACTATTATGAATAATGTTGCTTTGAACATTTATGTACAAGTTTCTGTGTAGACATAAGTTTTCCTTTCTCTTGGATATATACCTAGCAATGGAATTGCTAGGCCACATGGCAACTCCATGTTTAATGTTTTGAGGAACTGCCAAACTGTTTTTCAAAGTGCCTGCAGCATTTTATATCCTCACCAGCAGTGTACAAGGGTTCCAGTTTCTCCATATCTTAATGAACACGTATTATCTGACTCTGTGATGATAGCCGTTCTGGCAGGTGTGAAGTGATTTCTCATCGTGGTGTTGATTTGCATTTCCCTGATGTCTCATGATGCTGAGCATCTTTCCATGTGCTGTTGGCCATTTGTGCATCTTCTCTGGAGGAATGTCAACTTAAATCCATTGCCCATTTTAAAATTGGGTGATTTGTCTTTTTATTATTGAGTTGTGAGTTCTATGTATATTCTGGATACAAATCCCTTATCAAACATATAATTTGCAATTTTTTTTGAGATGGGGTCTGATTCCTGTTGCACAGCCTGGAGTGCAGTGGTGTGATCTCGGCTCACTGCAACCTCCACCTCTTGGGTTCAAGTGATTCTCCTTCCTCAGCCTCCTGCATAGTGGGATTACAGGCACCTGCCACCATGCCTAGCTAGTTTTTATATTTTTAGTAGAGATGGGGTTTCGCCATATTGGTCAGGCTGTTCTCGAACTCCTGACCTCAGGTGATCCACCTGCCTCAGCCTCCTAAAGTGCTAGTATTACAGGTGTGAGCCACTGCGCGTGGCTGATTTGCAAATATTTTCTCCCATTCTGTGAGTTGTCTTTTTACTTTATTGGTAGTGTCTTTTGAAGCATCTTGCTGTTGTTATTTAAAATTTTTTAATTTTTAAAGTTATGCAAGGGATACTTACATACAATGAAAAATTAGAAATTTTTGAGTTATACACAAAATAAAACGGATAAAACATGTAAAATTTTACCATTCAGAAGTAACCACTATGATCATCTGGGGTTTAGTCCTTTTGTTAAAATGAGATCACATTATTTTTTAATGCTTTATAAATCTCATCAGTTGGAGTAACTTTTCATGTCAGCAAATATTTTTCCAGCATCATTTTTAGGTTGTATAATGTTTAATCATATGGATGTACAGTTTATCCAAACAATTCCTTATTGTTGGATACTTAAGTTGTTTCCAATGTTTCATTGTTTTAAATGAAGTAAAATCTTTATGTATATCCATGATTACTTTCTTTGGATAGAATTCTAGAATAAGATTGCTGTGTCAAAGTGCACGCTTTTTTAGGCTATGGAAACGTGCAGCCAGTTTGCCTTCTGGAATGACTGTGACCATCCGTGCCCCACCAGCAGTTTGTAGGAGATTAGCCCTTGGCCAAGAAGCTAACGAGGTCCATGCAACAACAGCAATATTACTACTCTCAGTAATAGCAATAAACACTTACATTGCATTTATGTGCTAGGCACAGTTCGGAGCACTTATATATATTGACTCATTTATTCCTCACAATAACTGTCAAATTGATACTATTAGTTTTCCATTACAGATAATTGACTCCAAGAGAGGTTAAGTAGTGACCCAGTGTCACTCCACTGAGCGTGGCAAGATTTGAACACTGGCAGTCTAGCTTCTGGGTTCTGGCTCTCACCCACCCTGCTTTACTGCTTCTTGATGACTATGTCACATGAAAATTATCGGCAGAGGGACCTATATGTGCAAAAGCCCAGACAGGAGAAAGCCTGATACTGTCAAACACGATGCTGAATATTGCTTTAAAATATTCTTTATAATGCCAAGAAACTTCTTTTATTCTTAATTCACAGAGAGGTTCATTCGGGAATAAATGAGAAATTCTAACCTCTTAAACCTCCTTTTTTGTTTTTGTTTTGCATCTTATAAACCAGGGGTTGACAAATTCTTTCTTAAAGGGCCAGGTAGTAAATGTTTTAGGCTTGGGGGACATAAGGTCTTTGTTGCAATGACTCAGCTCTGCAATCATATCTGAAAAGCTGCTATGGAAGATATTGATATTTAAATTACAAAACTAGGTGACCAGCCAGTAGGCCATAGTTTTCAAACCTCTGCTGCAGGTGATCCTGTGAGTTTTGTCTCCTGACTCACTGATGCTGAGCCACTCTTGTATTCTGGAATAACCCAGCTTGACAGGCCAGACTGACTGCTGCCATCTGTTCTTCAGTGTTTTATTTAGGATCTTTATGTCTCTCTTCAGGAATGAGATTAATCCATGTGTGTGTATGCCGCTTTGTTAAGCTTTACTTCATAAAACAAATGGAAAAAATTTTCATCTTTTTCTATGCTGTGGAACAAACAATGATTTAATCTTTGAAACACTCACTCATAGAATTTTCCCCCAAAGAAATGGTCTTGGCCTCATGTCTTTTTGTGGAAGTAGTTCATTGAGATCTTTTCCACTTTCTTTTTTTTCTTTTTTTTCTTTTTTTTTTTGAGACGGAGTCTTGCTCTGTCGCCAGGCGGGAGTATAGTGGCTTGATCTTGGCTCACTGCAACCTCTGCCTCCGGGGTTCAAGGGATTCCCCTACCTCAGCCTCATGAGTAGTTGGGATACAGGTGTGTGCCACCACACACGGCTAATGTTTTATATCTTAGTAGAGACAGGGTTTTACCATGTTGGCCAGGATGGTCTCGATCTCCTGACCCTTGTGATCTGCCTGCCTTGGCCTCCTAAGGTGCTGGAGTTACAGGCATCAGCCACCGTGCCCAGCCCCTTTTCTTTTAAGGTTATTGATCTCTTCATGTTTTCTACTACTTTTGAATCAACTTTGGCAATTTTTATTTTTCTGGAAAATCATTCACTTTATCTACATTTTCTAAGATTTTGTCATTGGGCTTAGCCTCATAAACCTCTTAATAATTTCATTTTCTACTATAATGTGTTTTTATTTGATTTTTCTCATTCCTAATGGTATATCTACTTTTAAAAATTAGATTTGAAAAATCCTTATCTATTTTAAAGGTCTTTTGAAATCTTGCTCTGGGGTTTATCAATTGTAATATTCTCCTTTCTAATATATTCATTCCTATTTACAATTTTCTTTGGTCTTTCTATTCTTTCCAGTTTCTTGAATTATCAGGTAATTGATTTTCATTCTTTTTGTATAAAAGCAAAAACACTTAAGTTAATTTTTTTTTTTTTTTTTTGAATACAGGCTTAGCCATAGCCCATACATTTTGGGACATATAGATCATATTATTGGTATTTCCTGAGTATCTGAAATTTTAGTTTTGGTTTTCTCTTTGACCCCGGAGGGCTTTAAGCATATTCCTTTAAATCTCCAAAAGGTTGATATTTTATTTAAAATTTCTCATTAATTTCTAGTTTTATTGCAGTATGGTCAGAAAAGATGACTGATAGGGGTTTCATTTCTGGGACTTTACTGAGATTTGCTTTGTGGCTTTTTATTTTTTTTTCTAAGTGCTCCAAAGGTGCTGGGAAAGAAGGTATATATTCTGTTTTTAGTGTACATAATATTTGTCTATTTAGTTGTCATTGTTTATGGTATTATTCAGACTGTCTCTCCGACTCTTTTGGAAATTTACTTGGTTATTCAGGATTGAGGAAAGTGTAATACCTTTCCCACAATTCATGTTCCTGTCTTTTCTTTGTACAGTACTCACTGGTTGGTTGTCTGTCTGTGCCTGACTCTGAGCCCGAGTTATAAACTCAAACCTTTAAGTATTTGGACTAGGAAAGAAAAATAAAGATTTAGGAGAACTCAACAGCTAAATTGGGTTCCATTCTAACCATTTCTGCCTAAGTGTCCACATTTGCCTGTGTGCTGGTGTGTGCCTCTGTGTGTTTCTGTGGGGGTATATGTGTGTTTCAGCATACACATCTCCCTTGGACATGACCGTAAGTCAGTTCTTCTGTGTGTGGGTCATTGTGTGAGTTTGATATGTATATCTGTATATGTGTGTCACCCATAGCATCTTTTCCTTTAAATTGAACTTCAGACATCAAGGCTTGGGTCTGCCTTGTTTTAAGCTGACTTTTTCTAGAGTAGTTACAAGTCAGAAAGCTCTGCCACACTGTGCCCTACCCGCCTGACCTTGTCTCCTCTCTCCTGGCTGCAGAAGACCCTCCGGGTAAGTGAGTCTGGTAGGGTCTGGCTGCAGATTCAGCCTCACTCTGGTGCACGTTCCCTGCGTGGTGTGTCTGGAGACCACCTGGCCACACAAAGGGTGTTAGGACCACACTTCCAGGATGAGTGGAGACTCGAGAACCTCATCCTACCCTCTCCCCAGGATGCCTGTTCAGGAACCCTTGGCCGGGCTCCAGCTTGTGTTCACCCTTAGTAAGCCAGCGCTCAGGGCACTTGACTTTAGTTTGAAAGGGGTCACCAGCATTTCAGAAACTCTGTGATAGATGTTCAGCTCCCACTATAGAATTAGAACAGGCTACTGGGAGATCTTCTAGCCTATCTCATGCAGAGGAGGAAAGCAAGCTCCAGAATGAGTCCTGAGGCCATGTCCTTGGGTCTTCCCACCAAACTGGATGAGCTCTAATGGTACAGATGGGTGCAGACTGAGTGCTGGACCTGGGTGGGCTTTTGCGGGGGACTGACCATCCCACCTTCAGGGAGCTTACGGACCCTCCAGGTGACAGGACATGCCACCCTCCAAGACAAGACACAGCTGAAGGAATATTCTAGACACCAGAGCTAAGAGGGCCTGCAGACACACCACGTACAGGAGGAGTTAAAAGGTGGGGCGGTCAGGACTTGCCACAACAGGCCTGTCCATCTTTTCCTGCAAATGGGAGTGGTGGAGGAAGGATGCGGTTGTCACACAGAAAAGGTGCTGTCACATGCTTCCTTTCTTCTCACCTAATACTTCACATTTGGCAGGGTCTTTGGAATAAAGGGCACTTAGTGTTTGTTGATTTTCAGGGACTCTGCCTTGATTTGACCCTGGGGAGGCTGAGTGCTGATTTCCAATGCTTCCTTTATTGCCTGGGTAGGGAGGCAAATAGGCAGAATACATAAAACTCTTTTGGGTCTGAATTTTCCTGGGTCTACTGCATTTTATTCATAAAGAATACATTACTGACATTTTTGCCCAAAGAGCGACGCTATGTACCCTCTGATTTTGGCCTCAGTGTGCCATGTCCCTCGGATACAGGAGGTACCAAGTTGATTATGCCCATTTAACAGAAAGGAAAAGGGAGGCCTGAGAGTTTGACAGAAACATACATGCTTGCGGGGCAGAGCCAGGGCTACAGCCTCCGCCTCTCAACACCAACCAAATGCTGACTCCTCTTCTTCAGTCTGCACAGCCTTTGGCCCCTGGAGAGGCGGAGGTTTCCTCTCTCTGCTCCCCCAAAATCACCCTTAGGAAAACCTTGTGGTCCAGAGCAGCCAGCAGCAGAGGGAGGATTTCCAACTCTGCAGGACCCTACTAGGCTAGTCCTGTTTCTGAAATGGTCTCTTTCTACCCACTTTCTCTTAGGAAGAAGAGTTCATCGATTGGTGGAGCAAATTCTTTGCCTCCATAGGGGAGAGGGAAAAGTGCGGCTCCTACTTGGAGAAGGATTTCGATACCCTGAAGGTGAGGCCTCTCTTCAGTCTGATAGTCACTGCGTGCATGTGCTGGGCAGTGGTAGACACAACAGGAATAGAGCTCGTGCAGTAGCTCCATTTACATTTGTCTCCTCATTCAGTGTCTGGGGTTGATGAATGCTGCTGGACCAGCTGGGTGAGAAAGCCACCCACCGATTTACAGCCAGAAGTGAGTGTGGGCTGGGGTAACCAAGTACCAAAGTGTTTAGAGGTGAAATGATCTGCGTTAACATGCCCCCAGCTCCCCTAAAATCAGGGAGCAAGCTAGATGTTGTGGGTGGCCCCCTGACCAATTTTCAAAATAGTCAACATTATTAATATTGCATGACATTGAAAATGGTTGAAGCTTGGAGATGGGTATACAGGGATTTGTTGTCTTATTCTGTGTCTTCCAGTGTTATTTGAACTTTTCTGTAATAGAAAATTTGTGTTAAAATAAAAAGAAAGTCAGCTTGGGAATGTACCCCTGACTCCCGACTCCTGCATTTGGGCCAGAAAATTACCTACAAATCTGAAAATACGGGAAACCCTGTTTCTGTGGAAAATACCAGAAATGAGTCAGCCGAATTGTGGTATTTTGAGGAAATTATACAAATATAATTATGCTTTGAAAAAGTAGGCTACTTTTTAAGAAGATAATCAGAGGTGACTCTGAAATTACTCCTTAAAGGAGTAGCATGGTCTCCTGGCTAGGGTTGCCAGTTAAAATTCAGGATGCCCAGTCACATTTGAATTTCTGATTAACAATGAGTAGCTTTTTAAAATATAAGCATGCTTCAAATATTGCACAGGGCATATTTATTTAAAAATTATTGTTTATGAAACAGGAAAAGTTCCCTATTCCCCTCACAGGGCATGCAGTGGGGATGGAGCTTGCTTCTTCAGTGCCCGCTGCTCAAACCTCTAGGGGAACATACAGCAGAGCAGGTTGTGGGGCTCCACCCCCACAGCAGTGTCCAGGGGTGAGTGTTTACAGCTGAAGCCCCAGTGGCTGTGTGTTACAGGGTGCCCTTTCAGCTTAGCTGTCGGTAGGCAGCTTATGTTAGTCAGCTCTTGTGTTATTGCAAAGGCAGAGGGCTTTCTGTATCCCGGGGTTTCTTGCTTGGGTGTACTGAAAGAATTGGATCACATGTGGGCTTGGAGAATGAGTGCAAGGTTTTATTGAGTGGAGCAAGAAGGGAGATGGAGTGGGAAGGTGGTTTTCCCCTGGAGTCGGGCTGCTCAGCAGCCTGGACTCTCCTCCCACCACCCCAACCAAACACTGCATTGTTCTGCTGGTTGATGGCCTGCCAGCCTGCTGGGGCCTGTTGGTGTGCTCCTATGCCAGTGCATTCTTTTCGACATCCCGCTGTCCGTGTGTGCTTCTGCTAGTGTGTTCCTCTCCATGGCCAGCCACTTGTGTCTCTGCCTGCTAGGGTCTCAGGGTTTTTACAGGCACAGGATGGGGAAGTGGCAGGCCAGGATGGTCTTGGGAAATACAACATTTGGGCAGGAAAACAGAAATGCCTGTTCTCCCCTAGGTCTCTGGGCACAGGCCCGGGGGTGGAGCCCTTGCCAGGGACCCCCCTCTAAGCAGTACTTCCCTGTTTCCCTTCTGTATCATTTACTTGAAATTCAGATTTAACTAGGAATTGTGTATTTTCACTTACTAAATCTGGCAACACTACTATCTGGATTATAAATGGGGTAGACTCTGTACCCCGCAATGACCTCCCAGGCTTGGAGAGGAGAAAATGAGAGATAGGCACAGGCTGTTAGACACATAGGAATGTCCCCAAGAGCCCTTTGAAGGAGACTAGATGAGAGTGAGTTGAAGCTTATTGGGGTAGCGGGTGGCCTGGGCTCTCAGGTGGTTCTGTTGGTGCAGAGCCTGTGCTAGGCATTCTGGAAGGCAGTTTCATCAGGCAGCAAAAGTTGTCTCTGCTCTATGGGCCTGCCTGGTGAATTGTGCCTGGAGACGTGGCTGCTCAGTGATGAGGCACAGGCAGTAGCAGCCGCGATCCTCAGGCAGCAAGTTCTTCCTTGATTTGGTAGTTGGGTGTGTGAGGTTGGGCAAAGAGACAGAACTATTTGTGTACCAGGAAGAAGGTCTGACACATTAGGTCTGGCATGTGGTCCTGTGGCCTTGCCAAAAAGTCAGACAACCCAAGCAAGAATGAGGACTCCTGCCAGGGTGGCCCATGGCCCTGGCCCCTTGCTGCTCCCTCAGGTGCGGATGCTGAACTGGCACCCAGCCCTCCCGCTTGACCTCTCCGAGGAGGTCTCTGACAGCATCCAAGTGAAAATAGGCTGTCCAAAGCAAAATGCGTTCAAACTATTTCTAGGGGGAAACTAGACCTGGAAGAGACACTGGTTCTTTAAGGTTAAGTAAATGGAAGAAAGCCACCACCACCAATATGGGTTTTTGAAAAATAGCCTGCCACGTTATGGAGAGAATGGAGGACACCGTGGGTACAGGAAAACAGATTTTAGAAATCGCTAGCATAGGGGGACGAAACAACTCATAATCTAAACAGAAAAATATAGGAACAAAAGACACAACCAGAAAGCATTAAAAACAGAAGTCATAGAAACATATAGAAGAAAAATAATAAAACATCTTAATGTTCCTAATTAATAAAAATGGATTAAACTCCCCTATTAAATGATAAGGACTCTTAGACTGTATCAAAAGTCAAAATTCATTGTACTGTCTTTAAAAGACACATCTAAGATAGTACAACTTAGAATGGCTAAAAAATAAATATTTTGGAAACAATATTTTAGCAAACAAGTTAAGTGTAAACAAAAGGAAACCAATTTAAAGTAAAAGAGCAAAGGAAACAAAACAGAATGTTTTATGTAAATAAAAGATGTACATCTCAATGAAAAGACTCAAATTTTTATGGATAGAATAGTAAAGCTTAGAAATACTTAAAGCAAAAATGGATAAGAATATATAAACTAATATCTCACACAGATAAAAGCACAAAATGACAGAAATTATTTCATTACACCTTTTTCCTTAACTGAGCAAGCAGACAAATAAGAAGATAAAAAATCTGAATAACAGGTAACTGCTTTTTAAGCTACATGAAGTTAAAGTTATAGCTTTAAAATAGAGAATAAAAATAATAAAAAATGGAGAATACATTTTTTCCAATGCTCAGAGAATACTTAACAAAATTTGATCACATATTAGTTTTGTAATAAGTTACTAAAAGCAGAAATCAGACAAGACGATTATAATGCAATAAAATGAGAAATTAATAACAAAAGTTTAAACAAAAAGTTCAACTGCTTAGAAACTTAAAAACTATTTTATTGAGACTTCCAGTATGAACATGGCTGCATAAGTCAGCATTTTTCCTCTTTTCTCTTGGAAATCATTCAAACCCACAAAATCCATTTTCAGAAAAGTTGGAAACAAATAGAAGCCACAGATTTCAAAATATATGTAAGGGCTGCTCAAAGACAACTGAAACTGGTTAGAGGCCACTCAGCAGTAAGTGAATAGAAGATACATGCAGAATAATGAGAGATCTGCTACCAGAGCAGTAGCAGATCTCAGAGAGCCCTAACAGAAATATACTTTCTAATGGAAGAATGTTGATAATTATTTAAGACAGGTGGTGGGTACATGGGGATTTATTATCTATTCTCTTTACTTTTGTGTGTGTTTGAAAATTTTCATAGTAGTTTCAAAATACAGTTCCTGAAAGTGAGATTTCACCATGAAATATAAATGTTACATTCTTTGTTTACAACTGTGGATATGGAAACTTTGGAGACAGGTGGAGGCTGATGACAGAAACCTCTTATACCTGGTTTTATTCAGAGAAGCAGAGATGGAGCTACATGAGAATTACACAAATGAGCCATATTTGCAGGAAGCAGTCTGCCTCTGTGGTGGGAACAAAGGAAGTAGCTGGTCTAGGAAAATCCAACTCATTTAGCGAGAAATAATTTTTAAAAATGGTGTAGCATGAATTCAAAAATTCTGCAAAAAAGAAAATCAAAATTAAAACTTACCAATAGAAGAGGACATATACCTACTTGAAAAATTTTGCCAAGGAGCAGATGACATGAAATGTGTTGCTGTGAACTTCTTTTTAGAAATGGGACAGTCAGAATGCAAAATAGAAATGAAAGAAGTCAAGAGATGATGAGATGAGTGATAATTTGCACTGGCAGGACTCAGGAAAGAAAGAGATAAAAATGTGAAGTTGGAAGGACAAAGAGCAGAATGGCCACATGGAAAACACTATAAAAGTAAGCAAATGAAAATGGAAATAATGAAAAAGTTATAAAGGAACAAAGAAAAAACGACAGAAGTCAGGGAAAGAAGACCTAACATTTGCATAATTGGAGTCTCTGAGGAAGACAGCAAAAATAGTAAAAAATTAAAAAAAAAATGGTTTAATAAAACCTTACTGAAATAAAATAGTTGAATATACATATTGAAAAAGTTCGTAGTGTGTCAGGAAACATTGATGAAGATTGGTCAATCTGAGACATATTCTAATAAAATTATCATACTTTAGAGATATAGAAATAATTCTTTGGGTCATACCTCCTTCCCACACCTTGAAGAGAAAAAAGCAACATTAAGTCATTTAAAATAGGATCTAAATCAAAGTGGCTTCTATTTTTTTCACAACAGCATTCAATATCCAAAGACAATAAAACACCAATATAAGATCATCAAGGAAAGACAGGGTGACCTGAGGATTATATGTTCAGCCAAGCTGCCCTGCAAGCATAAAGGCTACAGATAATCAGTTACACATATTCAGGAACTAGGGTAATATGGTTCCAATCAGCCTGTCTTGAGGGAACTCCTAGGGGATGAACTTTGGCTAACTGGGAAGTTAACCGGAGAAACCACACAGAGGGCCAGGCAGGGTGGCTCACGCTTGTGATCCTGGCACTTTGGAATTACACCCAGCAGGTGGATCATGAGGTCAAGAGATTGAGACCATACTGGCCAACATGGTGAAACTCTGTCTCTACTAAAAAAATACAAAAATTAGCTGGGCATGGTGGCATGTACCTGTAGTCCCAGCTACTTGGGAGGCTGAGGCAGGAGAATCACTTGAATCCGGGAGGCGGAGGTTGCAGTGACCCGAGATCGCACCACTGCACTCCAGCCTGGTGACAGAGTGAGATTCTGTCTCAAAAAAAAAAAAAAAAAAAAAAAGAAACCGCAACACAAGGACTAGTTGTAGTTCGAGGCTGTAGTGAGCTATGATTGCACCATTGCACTCTAGCCTGGATAATAGAGCAACACTTTGTCTCCAAAAAAAAAAAAAAAAAGACCGAATATGGTCATATTTTACCCTAGAACCAAAATGAAAACAAATGGAAGGGTTAAGGTAATAGATAAGAATGTAAATATCATATATACTGAAAATGTAGAAATGATAAAACTGACAAAAATTAGGTGGAGAAAGACAAAAGAGTATGGAATATACAGTAAGGACACTGATTGCCATATGATAAAATAAATATAGTGGACAGATATTATTTGAAATTGGCAAGTCACATAATAGGCATAGAAGCAGGTTACAGGCAAAAGGTATAAAGGTAAATGTTAAGGAAGATATTGTTGTCTAAAACTGGGTAATAGGGAGAAAGAGGGAGATAAAATTGGATTATTTTATTATTGCTACAGTAGGGACCTTATAAATACTATGCCTAAAGACACAAAGGGCTAAGTATTATCAGAATATGTAAATGTATAATAATACTAGAACAGAAGCTGAGGTCATCTCAGCTGTCAGAACTGCACACATGCACCACAGCCCTCCTCTCCACATACAGAAAATGGACCATGCAGTCAAAGATTAAAAAAAAAAAGAACCTATGAAATGAGGAAATAAGGTATAAATATATTACATGATATATAATTATAAAATAAATGTAAAAACAAGACTAAACATATCTGTCACGTCAATACACGTTGCAGCAGTCATTTATTAATTAAAACATTTAAATCAGATTTCAAAGCAAAATCTAACTCTCAAATAAAAAGATATATAAAGTTTGAAAATAAGATTAGGAAAATGTGTACCAGGCAAATGCAAATGAAATGACAGCAGAAGTCGTAATCTTAATATTAGATGAGAGAATATTCAGGTTCTTAAATGAGACAGAGGATGACACTTTATAATGCTAAATGGTACAATTCCAAGATAAGACAGTTATGAGAATATATGCTAAATAATATAACATCAATACTTACAAAAAACAACTTACAGGAGATATAAGAAGCAATAGAAACACACTGGTTGGTAGGGGGAGATTTAATTCCCTTCTTTCAGTTCACGTCAGATCAAGGAGACAAAAATGTTAGGGAGGAGGCCTGGCGTGGTGGCTCACGTCTGTAATCCCAGCACTCTGGGAGGCCAACGTGTGCAGATCACTTGAGGTCAGGAAGTTGAGACCAGCCTGGTCAACATAGTGAAACCCCATCTCTACTAAAAATACAAAAATTAGCCAGGCGTGGTGGCGCAAGCCTGTAATCTGAGCTACTCAGGAGGCTGAGACAGGAGAATCGCTTGAACCTGGGAGGTGGAGGTTTTAGTGAACCAAGATAGCATCACTGCACTCCAGCATGGGCAACAGGGCAAGACTCTTTCAAAAAAAGAAAAAAAAAGTCAGAGGTTTTAGAAGGCTTGGCATGATAAGTAACCTGATTTAACCTAATAGCCTGAAAATAAAGGCTACAACTGTGGTACTTTTACTAAAATTGACCATGTAACAAGCCATGAAGAAAACTTTAATAAATTTCAGTAAGTAACAATACCACAGACAACATTTTCTGATTGTAACGCGATAAAATTAGAAATTTGTAACAAGATCAAAAGCCCAAAAGGCCTCTTCTTCCTTGAAAATTAAAGAATAAAAAACTCTATTTTAACAATTCTTAGGTGAGGAGAAATACTGACAGAAATCACAGAGCATCTAGGAAACAACAAAACACGACATATTAGAGCTTAATGGTTATAGTTACAGTAGCATTCGGAGGAAATTTGTGGCCTTAAGAAATTACATTAATTACAAAAGAATGAAAACTAATTAAGTATCTAACTCCGGGATCAAATAATAAAGGTAAAACTGTAATTACAGAATGCCACGAAAATGAAAATGAAAACATTATATATCAACACAAATGAGGCAATGCCAAGACAGTAGTGAGCGGAGACAATTTCATATAAGTAAATGTTTTCATTATTTGGAAAAAGGGAGTGAAGTAAATAAGGCTTCAATTCAAGAAGTAGAAAGAATAATGATAATGAAAAGCCCTTAAAACATCAGGACAAAAAAAGAAAAAGAAAAAAAGGGGAAAAAAAAGCACAAAAAATTTGAAAAAAAATTATAGAGTTGAACTGAAAACTCAAATAATTGGCACTTTGATTGGAATGAACCTACTAAAATAGGTAACTCTCCAGCGAATCTACTTTAGAGAAATAGAGAAAACCAAGCCAAAATCCGTAAGGAAAATAGGGACATAACAGTAGAGATAATTGGGAGTTAGAACATTTTAGAAAAATTCTAAGTATATTTCTATGTTAATAGATTTGAAAATCTCCTTAAAATGAGATAATGTGAAGGAAAAGAGAAATACCAGAACTGTCTCAAGAAGCAACAAAAACTATGAAAGAAACAGGAAAATTATCAAAGAATGACCTTCAAAGAGAGAGCTGGAGCCAGGGAATTATGAAATGAATTTCCTAAATTTTCAAATAATAAATAATTCCTCTGCTATATATGCTGTTTTACAGCAGAGAAAATATTAAAATGTAGAAAACTTTGATTTTTATAGAGCTAGAATTGCCACCAAAATCTGATAAAGTTCAGCCATATGTATAAATATCATTTATGACATGAATATATATGAAAAATCTTAGAGAAATAATAGCAAATGAAATCTAACCAATAATAAAATAATGTCATGAAAACCAAATTGGCTTTATTCCAGGAATATAAAAAGTTCAAACATTAGGAAATCATGAACAGTATTCATCATATCAGTAGGTAACATTAACAAAGATTATTTCAGTTGGTGCTGAAAAGCATTCAATAAAGTTCAATATCTATTGATTTATAAGATCAAGTAACATATTGGAAATAGGAGTTTCCTTAATGTTAAAAGGAACATTTTTGTAGCCAACAACCCACATCCAGCTTTATTACTTCAGAAGATTTCTTTACTGTGAAAATTGAACCTGTATTTCTCAAGAATGTTATTAAGTGCATTTGTCTGGTGCGAGAGTCCATGGCTTATTGATTGAAGATTACTGAAATGCTCTATGACTCAGTATAGGTTAAGGTACTGAGTGAAACACTAGGGCAGTCCTTTTGACAGAGACAAGACTCACCATGATCACGTTAATGTTATCACTAACATTGTTCTGAATTTTCTAACCATTACAACGTCAACAAAAAGAAACAGGTTGTTCATTTTAGAAAGGAGAAGACAAAATTATCCCTGTGTCTGACTGACTTGCTTACCACCTGAAGAGAACCAATTGAAAAATCAGATCGTCAGGAGAACCCCTTAAGATGACAGCAACTATTTAGAAAGTCTATTGGAAGAAAAATTCACGTTCATAATACCAATAAAAAAAGCTTCATGAGGAATAAACTCAACAGTAAACACCTAGGCTCTGTGTGAAGATGCCTATAAATAATAAAAGTCTGGGGTAAGCTGAGAATCAGATCATGTTCCTGTATTAAAATGTTAATACTATAAAGATACCAATTCCCCTGTTCAAATTAGTTTTAAGTTTAATGCAAGCCTAACAAAAATTCCAAAGAAACATTTGTTTAGAATGGAACTTCATGTTTTAAAATTTCATCTGGAAGAACATCAGGTAATGAAACAGGTTATGAAGCCACAGTGATTAAAACATGGTATCAGTGAAAAACACACAGATCAGCAGAGCAGAGCAGAGATCACAAACAGAAGGATGCGTGAGCATTTGACGTTTTACACAAGTCATGGGAAAGGGAGAAGAAGTTTAAACAAATATGATGCTTAGATAACTACCTAACCATTTAGCAAAAAATAAATTCTTGCCTCACACTGTGTACCAAATTGAATTGAGTGTTGAATAATCTTGCTATGAAGACATTGTAAGTAAAATTTGAAAGACAAATGCTATAAACAAAAAGATCTTTAGATGAGATGTTCTAGAAATTTCTGGTATGGCTAAAAAATCGTAAATATAAACAAAAATAAGATAACCAAGCATGACCATACATATAATATAAACACAAACATAAACATACCATAAATAAAAATATCATAAATATAAACATAATTAGCCGGGCGCTGTGGCTCACACCTGTAATCCCAGCTCTTAGGGAGGCAGAGGCGGGAGGATAGCTTGAGCCCAGGAGTTCGAGACCTGCCTGGGCAATATAGTGAGACCTCGTTCTCCACAAAAAGGAAAAAAACAAAAAGACAAAAAAAAAAAAAAAAAGCGTAAAATATAAACATAATTGAAAGGCACGTGACAGATTGGGACAAATATTTGATAGACTAAAGGTTAATATCCTTTATAGACCAAGAATTCTCCCAAATCACCGCAGAACAGAAAACAGACACAAATAGATGGAAAATGTACAAGTGACAAGAATGAGCAGAAGAAATACAAATGGCTGATAAACCCATGCAAGTTTCTCTATTGTTTTTATTATCTCTATTAAATAAATGCAATTAAAAATTCAGCATGCCATCTTCCATCTATCAAATTAACAAAGTTAAAGAAGGGTGAAAATGTACAGTGATGGTGAAAGACTGGGAATGTGGGCACTGTGGATACACTAGTACACTGTGGATAGGAGTATATGCATCTATACAGTTTTCCAGAGAGCAATTTGACTGTGCACATCAAAGGTCTTAAAATGTGCATACTCCTTGACCAGGAATTCTTTTTCTAGGAGTTTATCATAAAGATAAATTTAAACAAGTACATAGAACACTTGGAGTTTTTAAAACTCCTATACCATATAAGTGGTTTTAAAAAATAATGGTGGCTGGGTCTGGTGGCTCATGTTGATAATCTCTATACTTTGGGAGGCTGAGGTGGGAGGATTGCTTGAGGCCAGGAGTTGGAGACCAGCCTAGGAAACATAGTGAGACCCCATCTTTACAGAACGTAAAATAAAAAAAAAAATTGAAAAACCAAAAAACTAAATGTTCATTATATCTTGTGATACATTTATAAAATTTAATATCATGTTGTCAGTAGGAAGAGTATTATGGAAGTATATTTTTTGACCTTTTAAAGATTTTCATGGTACATCATTAGATTAAAAAACAAGTTACAGGCCAGGCACAGTGGCTCACACCTGTAATCCCAGCACTTTGGGAAGATGAAGTGGGAGGATTGCTTGAGTCCAGGAGTTTGAAACCAACATGGGCAATATGGCCAGAACTTGTCGTTACAAGAAAAAAAGAACAATTAGCTTGGTGTGGTGGCACACCTGTAGTTCCAGCTATAGGAGGCTAAGGTAGGAGGATCATTTGAGCCCAGGAGGTCAAAGCTGCAGTGAGCCATGATTACACCACTGTACTCCAGCCTGGGTGACAGAGTGAGACTTTTTCCCTCACTTGCCCCCTCTGCCCACACAACAAGCTACAACACAAGTTTGTATCTTGTGAGTTCATAATTTTGGTTTAAAAATTATATATATAAAGAAGATATATAAAGGACATATACCAAATGCTTTCAAATAGTTATTTTTGAGAATCAAAGAATTTAAGACAATATTAAAATTTAATAATATTTGCTTATATTTTTCTAAATTTTAAATAACAAGCCTGTAGCACTTATATAATTAAGTATTTATTAGAAAAGATAGAACTGAGCTTCAAGGAAGAGACAGAATTTGAGCTGGGCTTAAATGAGAAATAGTATTTAGAAAGATGATTTCAGATGTGAGCGATTTAGCATGTATATTAACCTGTTTAATGTTACTGATAATTAGGTACATTTTAGCAGCACAATAAGAAAAACCTTTCTGTTTTATTAAAGCCTAAGCAATTCTAAAACACTGCTTCAACAGATAATAATCATTGGCTATTTGAGAAGAGACAGGTACATCAATTGAGTTAACACATTTAAAGTGATGCTCAGAAGACATTCTTACCTTGGTATTTGATACCATTGTCATTGGATATCCTGTACGTGAACATTTTTGCTTGAAATGCTGACCCATTAATTTTCCAGACCCAGACTTGTCACGGTCTTCAAATAAAACATCAGTTCACTCTTATGTTCATTCATGATCTTTTTATTTTAAAAAACGTACTGCCCATGTCTCTGATGACTCTCAGGTACTTAGAGTATTTGATTAACCAGAAAACCCTATTCCCTAATGGAGCTGAAAAAATATTGTCCCTTTTGCTCCCTTCCCCTGGACTTTTTTATCTCCTCCTCTGTTCCTCCCTGGCTCCCTCTGTGACCTCTCTGCCTCTCCAACCCTGCACTTTCCTTTGCCTTCTTTCCTTTATTATTATTTTTTGGTCATTTTCCCTCCTTTTCTTCTTCTCTCTTCCTTCCCTCTGTTTGTTCACTCGCGTACTGTTGCGTTTCTCCTCCTTCTCTTGTTTCCTCTTCCTTTGTTGTTGCTCTACTTTCTTTCTTTCTCTTGTCCCCTCCTCTAATCTCCAATGCATGGCAGGTCTATGACACACAACTGGAGAAAGTGGAGGCCTTTGAGGGCCTGTCTGACTTTTGTAACACCTTCAAGCTGTACCGGGGCAAGACGCAGGAGGAGACAGAAGATCCATCTGTCATTGGCGAATTTAAGGTAAATCCTTGAGGACATGTCCCTACCCCGGGTGGGCCTAAGACTATGGTGTTAGAGGAATAAGTGAAAGGGAGGGGTTGTAACCACAGCGGTGACCCTGGTGCTGATGTTGGTAACTCTGTGGGTAACAGAGATGGTGATGGTGATGCCACCAACACAGAATCTGTGGTGCTGGGATGGTGTTGGGCTTGGTGGTCTCGGTGGTGGTGACTCTGGTAGAGATGAGAGTGATAGTCATGATGGTGATTGTGTTGGTGACAATTACATTAGTTTGGTTTTAGTCTGTTTTCATGCTGCTGATAAAGACACACCTAAGACTGGGAAGAAAGAGATTTAATTGAACTTACAGTTCCACATGACTGGCAAGTCCTCAGAATCATGGTGGGAGGTGAAAGGCAGTTCTTACATGGCAGCAGCAAGAGAAAATGAGGAAGAAGCAAAAGCAGAATTCCTTGATAAACTCATCAGACCTCGTGAGACTTACTCACCATCACAAGAATAGCACAGGAAAATGGCCTCCATGATTCAATTACCTCCTCCTGGGTTCCTCCCACAAAACATGGGAATTCTGGGAGATACAATTCAAGTTGAGATTTGGGTGGGGATATAACCAAACCATGTCCTTCCAACCCCTGACCCCTCTAAATCTCATGTTCTCACATTTTAAAACTGATTATGCCTTCCCAATAGTCCCCTAAAGTCTTTACTCATTTCAGCATTAACCCAAAAGTCCACAGTCCAAAGTCTCATTTGAGACAAGGCAAGTCCCTTCCACCTATGAGCCTGTAAAATCAAAAGCAAGCTAGTTACTTTCTAGATACAATGGGAGTGCAGGTTGGGTAAATACATCTGTTCTAAATGGGAGAAATTGACCACAACAAAAAGGTCATAGGGCCCATACAAGTCCGAAATCCAGTGGGGAGTCAAATTTTAAAGCCCCAAAATGATCTCCTTTGACTCCAGGCCTCACATCCAGGTCATGCTGATGCAAAAGGTAGGTTTCCATGGTATTGGGCAGCTCTTTTTCTGTGGCTTTGCAGGGTACAGTCTCGCTTCTGGCTGCTTTCACGGGCTGGCGTTGAGTGTCTATGGCTTTTCCAGGTGCACGGTACAAGCTGTCAGTGGATCTGCCATTGTAGGTTCTGGAGGATGGTGGCCTTCTTACAGCTCCACTAGGCAGTGCTCCAGATGTGGGGTTCAGAACCCCCAGATTTCCCTTCTGTACTGCCCTAGCATAGCTTCCCCAGAGGGTCCTGACCCTGCAGCAAACTTCTGCCTGGGCATCCAGGCATTTCCATACATCTTATGAAATCTAGGTGGAGGTTCCCAAACCTCCGTTCTTGACTTCCATGCACCCACAGGCTCAACACCATCTGGAAGCTGCCAAGGCTTGGGGATTCCACCCTCTGAAGCAACAGCCCAAGCTATACATTGTCCCCTTTCAGCTACAGCTGGAGCAGCTGGGACACAGGGCACCAAGTCCCTAGGCTGCACACAGCATGGGGACCCTGGGCCAGGCCCACAAAACCACTTTTTCCTCCTGGGCCTCTGGGCCTGTGATGGGAGGGGCTGCCATGAAGATCTCTGACCTGGCCTGGAGACATTTTCCCCATGGTCTTGGGGATTAACATTAGGCTCTTTGCTACTTATGCAAATTTCTGTAGCTGGCTTGAATTTCTTTTCAAAAAATGGGTTTTTTGATTCCTGTAATGGCTGCTTCCTGGAAGGTAGTGTCACGTGGAACCTCTTAATCTCAGCATCCAGAGCTCCAGGAAGGGAAAATTTCAAGTCAGATAGAATTCTATATATACCATTTCTTTGGAACCTTCAGCCTTCAAGATTCCAACATCATGACCTCAGTTTCAACACAGTTGTCCTTAGTCCTCATGCCACTGCTTTTGGTGCTGCCTGTTGTCAAAGCAGTAGAAGCTGGTGATGCAGTCGCCCTCTTGTTAGGTGTGGTTCTCAGCATTACAGGCATTTGTGCCTGCTTGGGGGTATATGCACAAAAAAGAAATGGACAGATGTGACTTTGAAAGGCCTACTGAATCAAACCTTACCCTTTTCAACCTTTGTGCTATAGAGGCTAAATATGAGCTTTGGTGTCTGAAAAATTCCAAGAATCAGTAAATAAGGGAATTTTACATTTTTTGTTGTTTCCATGAAATGGGAACAAACATACATGTATAAATTGGAAAAAAATGTTTTCTTTGCAACAAGTAATGCACAGAAAAATGCAACCTTTAATTTGTATTGCTAGTTGGAAAGCAGGTCAAAGAAGTAAGATGGCTGAAATTTACATAAGTAATATTTCATAGTTTTAGAATTCTCAAAGCATGTGAAATAGGAAGAAGGAAGTTCTGGCCCAGAATCTTAGGAAATCACCACTGTTCAGTTATAATCACTGCCTCCTGAATCGTTGAGGAGTCTTTCTCCATCTTTTTATTAGATTTTTATTTTGTTGTCTTTCAAGTTAATATTGTATTTAGATATCAGAGAGTCAGCCAAAAAGGGAAACTTTTATCTCTGGGGAAAAAACATTTAGAAAAATGTATTCAGTCTATCTAACACTGAAATGCAGAAAAAAGTTAAAGTTAAAAAGACTACAGACATTGACATGGAAAAGAGATTTATTATTAAGAAAAAAACTTTATACTAACTGAGTAACATCCTTTTGATGAGAAGAGCTATATTAAATATAAACCCATTATGTTGTTAAAAAAATGAGTTTTTCTTTTCTGCTGCATCATCAAGCTGCAAATTTTCTGAACTTTTGTGCTCTGTTTCTTTTTTAAAACAGAATACTTTTAACAGCACCCAAGTCAACTTTTGAATGCTTTGCTGCTTAGAAATTTCTTCCACCAGATACCCTAAATCACCTCTCTCAAGTTCAAAGTTCCACAAATTTCTAGGGCAGGGGCAAAATGCCACCAATCTATTTGTTAAAACATAACAAAAGTCACCTTTGCTCCAGTTCCCAACAAGTTCCCCGTCTCCATCTGAGACCACCTCAGTCTGGATTTTATTGTACATATTGCATTTTGGGCAAATCCATTCAACAAGTCTCCAGGAAGTTCCATAGTTTCCCATATTTTCTTGTTGTCTTCTGAGTCTTCCAAACTGTTCCAACCTCTGCCTGTAACCCAGTTCCAAAGTCACTTCCACATTTTTGAGTATCTTTTCAGAAACACCCCGCTTCTGGTACCAATTTATTGTATTAGTCTGTTTTCACACTGGTGATACAGATATACCCAAGACTGGGAACAAAAAGAGGTTTAATTGAACTTACAGTTCCACATGGCTGGGGAGGCCTCAGAATCCTCAGAACGGTGGGAGGTGAAAGGCAGTTCATACATGGTGGTGGCAAGAGAAAATGAGGAAGAAGCAAAAGCAGAAACCTCTAATAAACCCATCAGATCTCATGAGACTTACTCATTATCACAAGACTGGCACAGCCCCCATGATTCAATTATCTCCTTCTGGGTTCCTCCCACAACACGTGGGAATTCTGGGAGATACAATTCAATTTGAGATTTGGGTGGGGACAAAGCCAAACATATCAACAATGATGATAAAAATGAAAATTAACCCTTTGTTCTTTACAGGGCCTCTTCAGAATTTATCCCCTCCCAGAAGACCCAGCCATCCCCATGCCCCCAAGACAGTTCCACCAACTGTCTGCCCAGGGACCACAGGAATGCTTGGTCCGTATCTACATTGTCCGAGCATTTGGCCTGCAGCCCAAGGACCCCAATGGGAAGGTAACTTTCCTAGAGCCCTTACCTCCCCCAGAGTAGCAGGCTAAGGTACAGATGGCCTGCAGAATCTGGACACAAACTCTGCCTCAGGGAGTTCATAGTAGGTTGGGAAACAGACACACAAAACTGAGAGGTGCCTGGATGGAGTTCTGTTAAGGACAAAGTGCTCTGGAAGGTCAGGAAGGGTCAATGTCAGTACAGGACCTTGGGAAAATGGGGAAGGCTTCCTGGAAGGAATAGGACTCTTAGGATAGATGAGATTTTGACAGACTGGGAGGGAGAAGAAAATAGTGTTTTAAGAGGGGTCAAAAGCATAGGCAAAGGTTTGAAAGAAAATTGCTTAATGTATGCCTAGAACAAGAATAAGGCATAAAGATAAGTAAGGCTGAAGGTGTAGGTTGGGACTCTCAGTGGTGAGTGGGGAGGAGTGATGGGGGACAGGAGCAGGGTTAGTAACTGCCGTGCCTAGTCCTGGTGAAGCCCCAGGCAAAAGGGAATGCTGGTAATGCCCATCCTGCCTTTATTTAAAATTTTGATATTTTGTTCATCATGGACTATTGACATTGATTTTAATTTTTAAAATATTGCATTAAAATACTGTTTATCTTGATCACTGTTTTGGCCCTTCGTTACATTTTGTGCCCAACGCAAGTGCCTAAGCTGTTTGCCTCTAGTCATTGCCTGAGATGGAGAGGGGAGATTTGAAGGAGGGAAGGAGTCTGGCATTATGGGGAGATGGCAGGAGTGGGAGGTGAAAGAAATGTTGGGAGGAGAAAGAAAGAGGCAGAAGAGAGGCAAGGATGAGGCCTCATGCGTGTTTACAGGCATGAGGCTGGGTCCCCTCTTGTCTCATTAGGCAGGTTTAGGCCTAGCGTGTGTCCTTCAGGTGGTGGGTGGAAGCCTGGTGTCCCATCCCTGTAGCCCCACCTTTCAAGGGGCAGAACAGAGCAGTCCTTAGCTTGGGCACCACTGATAGCCTCCAAAGTGTGGTCATGGCCAGCAGGTTGGTTTATATGCTTGAAGCCTTCTCGATGTCAGACTAACGTTGGGCACTCTGCAGCCCTAGCTGTTGGGCCACTGCTGAGGGGTGCTGTTGCTTGCAGGAAGCATGAGGGGTGACCTCCCTGGGCTAGCCTAGGCTGCCATAGGCTGACCGCCCCTCTCCTTTTCCATATGCTTAAGCAGAGGTCACAGAGAGGAACCCAGCCTGGCCTTGTCATGTGTGTAATACAGACTGTTGTGTTTTTGGTAAGGGCCCGGCCTCTCCCAATGGAGCAGTAGACTGGGAGCGTGAAGGGCTCAGGCGCCCATTCCCACTGCTGGAGCCAAGGCCAGAAGCCCATGTCAGGGGCCAAGTGGAGTGGTGTGGTGTGTAGGACGGGCCCTGTCCTGGCAGGACACAGCCCGCATCTCAGCTTCCTGAGGGCTGCTCCCTCATCCCATCCAGAGGCAAGGCACTCACAAAGCCCCAAAGACATGTTGGGAAAGTGATTTCACAGAAGCGTTTTGTCTCCTCCTCCAGTGTGATCCTTACATCAAGATCTCCATGGGGAAGAAATCAGTGAGTGACCAGGATAGCTACATCCCCTGCACGCTGGAGCCTGTATTTGGAAAGTAAATTGGGGCATCTTGGGTCTTGGGGTGGAGGACCCAGACAGGATGACCTACAGTCTAGTGGGGGAGTTGTGGCTGGCACTGTGAAGTCTCTACCTCCTGGAGCAAAACTGTATTCCTTAAATCTTGCATGTCTATGGTGGCATAGCATCGGCTAGCTCTTCTTTAGCTGCTAAAGACTTGATCCCAGCAGAAGCTCCTAAACACTAAACAATTACCTCTAAGAGCAGAAATCTACATGGCTTTAGCCCAGGAGTTTGAGACCAGCCTGGGCAACATAGCAAGACCCCATCTCTACAAAAAATAAAAAAACTCAGCCAGGCATGAAAGTGCATGCCTGTGGTCTGAGCTACTTGGGAGGCTGAGGTGGGAGGTGTAACCTCAACTCCCTTGAGCCTAGGAGTTTGACAGAGCAAGACCCTGTCTCAAAAAAAAAAAAAAAAAAAAAAAGGAAAAGAAATCTATGTGAAAGCTCAGAAGATGCATTTGCTAATTCTTCTTTTTTTTAAGATAAACTTTTACTTTGGAATAATTTTAGATTTACTGAACAGTTTCAGAGATGGTGCAGAATTTCCATATACCCTTTACTCAATTTCCCCCACTGATAACATCTTACCTAACCATGGGACATTTGTCAAAATGAAGAAATCATCTTTGGTGCATTATGATTAACCAAACTCTAGACTTTTTTTTTTTAGGATTTCGTCAGTTTTCCCACTAATGTCCTTTTACTAATGTCTCGGTATACGACAATCTGGTATATGTCATTGTATTTGGTAATGAATTCTCTGTAAGTGTCCCACATGTGTCTGTAGCAAGAGCTAGAGGAAGAATGTAGACCCAAGATAGTGAAATGATTCCTGAAATCTAAGGACAAGGAAAGGAAGAATCAAGGCCCATTGCATGGAGGTAGTTCCTAGGCATCCTGAGTTGCTCTTTGGATGTGAGCTTATTTAGGCCAGAGAGGGGAGGATGCAGACGGAGGGTGGCGGCTGTTTCTCTGACACCTGCAGGAGAAGACGCCTACTGTTCTGATGTCATCAAGTCACATATTGCATTTATAAACTGGAATCTGTTGAGTTAGTTGTAGTCACTCACCCTGCAGTGAGGACCCAATCTCCTTGGGGAAATGCAGCTTTTGAAGGTGAACCAGCCCTGGCCAGTGATGAGCCCCCACCAAGCGGGGATTGGAGGGAAGTGATAGGTGGAGAGAGGAACTCTGTATGGTGAGCTCCAGGTACTGGCACAGGGCCTCAGGCTAGTGGTGATGGGGCAGTGGGGAGGGCCTGTTCCACAGTGGGTGGGGGTGTGTCAGGGCTCAGGGGAGATAGAGGAGCCAGTGTAGGAACACACCCCTCCCATGCCTGTTTCCCTATCTCCCCCCAATCCTGGCTGAGCTGGTCTGCCTGGTGCTTCAAGCCTCCCTCAGATCACAACAGAAACCCTTCCATTCTATAACCTGTGTGTCAGACAAACATAATGCATGAGGTAGAATCAAAGCACTTTGTTTTTGTCAGCATGTATTCCATGGTGTTACCTTCTCCTCTCCCCTGCAGAAACTGACGGGCGGGTGGCTTTTCTGCTCATGTTGAGCTCAGCCACTTTATCTCACAAACACACAATCTCAGGCCGTAACCCTTCATCCATTTGTATGGAATCCTGAGCTCCCTGAGGCTCTAGGGGAGTGTGTCCCCTTTTTGGGTGCAGCTGTGTGTGTATATAGGTGTGTGTCTGTGCATGTCTGTGTGTCTGTGTGTATTTGTGTGTCTGTGTGTGTATGTATGCATGTGTGTGTGTGTTTAGGCATGTGTATGTGTATGTTCATGTGTCTATGTGTGGGGTGTGTATATATATGTGTGTGTATGTGTATGTGTATATGTGTGTGCATGTGCATGTGTGTGTATGTGTCTGTGTGTATGAATTTGTGTGTGTGTGTGTATGTGTGACTGTGTCCATGTATGTGGGATGTGTGTGTATGTATGTGTGTGTGTGTGTAGGGAAGGAGGGGCCCTGCTTTCCTCCATTCCTGGGTCTAGTGTTTCTCCCTTCCTGCTCTGGCTGACCTCTGAGCTTCTAACTCCTGTAGAATCAGGGCTAGAGAGAGGGCTCTGTCCCAGGTGCTCACCACCCCTGTCATCCGGGCACTCTCTGGACGGCAGATGTTGAAAGCCGACTTATTTTCCTGTAGGTGCTTTCCAGAGATTCCTCAGAGAGCCCCCCATGAGCCCTCCCACTGCACCTCCTGGGATATGGCAGATGCTGCATCCCTTTAGCTTCTGTCCCTGGCCCTGGTTCTCAGATGGTCCACTCCACAATCTCTCACTGCTGTAACTCTTTGGGGGTGCCACAGGCAGGATTCAGAGCAGTTCCAGTCCGGCCTCATAGTGGTCTCTTCTCCTGCCAGGAAGTCCTTGTGTTCCTTGCCCAGGCATGGGCCAGAGCACAGCTCCTCCCAAATGTGGCCCCTGCCCTCCTCCTCCCTGCCACAAGCTGCTTTAGCTTTCCTGAGTGTGCGCCAGGTGCCAGGCTTGTGTCTCCCATTTTAGGGGGAGAAGGGAGAATACCTCTGCCTTTGATGCCCATGGTAGGTGGGGGCCTCAGATATAGCAGGAGCTCTTGCCAAAGAAATATTTTCACAAATTCTCCCTCCATCCCCTCCCAGAAGTGAGTGTGAAGAGTCTGGAGAGCGGGTCTGAAACCACGTCATCAGTAAATTACGAAGCTCTGGCTCCTGGCTCTGGAGTTTCACATCTTGCATCTCTGGTCTCCTGGTCGTGGTCAAAGCTTCAGTTTCAATGTGCTTTTCCAATTCATTCTTTCATTCTGTGATCCATCAGGCAGGCACCTGCCTTATACCTAGCACAGTTTATTTGGGAAAGTCCTGTCCCCTCTCCCCCAACACGCACACTCAGGCCCAGTACAGCAGTGCTGTGGGTGGTTGTGCCTATAAGAGCTACAGGGGTTCCAAGGAAGGAAGACTCCCTGGGGTGGTTTTGAGCTTTTGCCCTGCCCTGCCCTGCCCTGCTTCTCCCTTGGGTGCCCCGTGTCAGGTGACATTGGGAATCTGCCCCTCCTGTAGGATGTTTGAGCTGACCTGCACTCTGCCTCTGGAGAAGGACCTGAAGATCACTCTCTACGACTATGACCTCCTCTCCAAGGATGAAAAGATCGGTGAGACGGTCATCGACCTAGAGAACAGGCTGCTGTCCAAGTTTGGGGCTCGCTGTGGACTCCCACAGACCTACTGTGTGTACGTGGATGGGGTCTGGCTGCTTCTCTGACAACATACCACCTTGGTCTACTGAGCACGTACCATGTGCCAGCCCTGGGCTTAGCACTTCCTAGCCATTCTCTCATTGAGCCCAGTGGGAGCCCTATCCCCACTCCACAGATGAAGAAACTGAGGCCCAGAGATGTTATTGGTTGTAAGCAATAACCTTGAACCAAGAACCTGGCTCATCACATTGTTATAATCCAGTTCTCTGTAATGCACACAGAAGGCCTAGAGAGGGCTGGGCACCTGGAAAGGGAGAGAGGGAAGGAAGGCAGGAAGGAAGCAGGGGAGACAGATGGGAGGACACATGTGCTGCAGCTGGGCCCGAAGAGGAATTCTGTGATCGTTTGTCAGGGGAATGCATGTCTGGACAGCACCCCCTTCCCATCATCTCGAGTCTTGTCTGGGTCTGATTCTCTAACTCTGGAAATTGAAAACATTTAAGCTGCAATTCCACACTTAAATGAGTCCTCTTCTCTCTGAGCCTCCATTTCTCCCTCTGTAAAATGGGGATGCCCAGTCATGGTGAGCTATCAAATTGGGCACCCATGTAAAAGCAAAGGGAGGGCAGTGCTGTGCATGGGGGTACACTGGTCCCTGCATGCCCCTCGTCAATGTCCTTGAAGCATCTTGTCTATGTCTTGTGCTTGGTCCTCAGCTCTGGACCGAACCAGTGGCGGGATCAGCTCCGCCCCTCCCAGCTCCTTCACCTCTTCTGCCAGCAGCGCAGAGTCAAGGCGCCCGTGTACCGCACAGACAGTGTGATGTTTCAGGATAAAGAATACTCCATTGAAGAGATAGGTGAGCTGGCACGTGACCCCAAACCATGGCGGGCTTTTGCTGTACTCCTTCCTCTCTCACCAGACCCTCTGCTACCATAAAGGACCCAAGCGGACGTAATCCACATCAGCAGGCTGTGGGCAGCACAGATGGGCTTCACTTGCACTTGGCACTTTTAGGACCAGTACTGACCTGTGATGCCACTGCGAAAATTAGAGGTCAGGGCACAGCCAGGGTCAGAGTGCAGTCCAAGGCCAGGTTGGGGCCCATCTGAGGGCAGGAGCAGAGGTGAGTGTGAAACCAGTGTCAGGGTTAGAGTTAGGCTCAGTCTCTTTCTGGCGTTGGCTGGTCTGACACTGGGTGGAGTTTGGGGTACAGTCCACTTCTGAGAAACAGTTTTCTACTTAAATTGCACCAGCTTGGCAGCTTGACCTTGATGATGCTTTCCAAGCTCCTCACCCGCAGCCCATGCGTCTAAAGGATCCCAAAGCAGGCAGGAGGCCTTGTAGTGCCCCCACCCTGCTCCCGGTTCTGCCCAGCACTCCTGGCGGAGAATCCCACCACATGCTCTCCGTGTGTCTGAGATGCCCGCAGGCCTGCATCACCCACTCAGAACAGCTCAGACTCCCCAGAGGTGTTTACAGGCCCAGCTGGCCTCTCGCCTTCTGGTTGCTTCAGAGATGTTTGATGTCAGAGCTGGTGCCAAGGTTATAAAAGGGAAATGATGGCTTTGATGCCCCCATCCCCCGCCCCCTCCTCCTTCTCATTCTGTTTTCCTGACTCCCAGGTCAGGGCAGAGCCAGGCTTGGCCATAAGGCACTCCCCAGCCCCCTTCGTTCCCTTTTCCTGTAGAATGTGCGTCTGTTTTTGAGGGAGTCTCATTTCCTTCTACTAGTCTGTGAGCAACTTTAGCACAGGGCCATGGCTCGTGGTCATAGAGTCATAAGAAACAAAAGCCAGAAAGCTAGAGATGGTGAGGTCCGACATCTGCCTGCCTTTACACAGGAGGCTGGTAAGACCAAGAGTGGCAAACCACCTGCCCAGTGCCACCCAGTCAGCTAGGAGCAGAGCCAGGGTCCTGGCCCAGTGTGCCTTCTGAGGTGCCATGCCTCTTCCTTTGGGGCCCCTACTGAGATGGGGAGGGCAGGTCTGATGGGTGAACACATGTGTGTATACATATGGGTGTGCATGACGTCTCAGGGTCAGGACTACCCCATGCCTTCTCCCCATCTGTGGCACCAGTTCTTGACCCATCTCCTAGCAAGGAGGAGCGTACCTGGGAAGCACCCGGGGCAGGAAGTGGGTGTTCATGCTCAGTCACGCACCTTTCCTAAGTGAGCATGTGATCTCAGCTGCCCTGCTGCTAGCTGTGTGCTCTCTGTGCCTCAAATTTCTCATCTATTAAAATGGGGATAATCACAGCATATAGCTTCTAGGAGCCTTATGAAGATTAAATATGTTAATATCTTGAAGAATAGTGCCTGGCATGTGGTTCCTGCTCTAGAAGTATTTGCTGTTATCAGTATTATTTTAGCTACTGCTACTAATGGAACAACTTACATGAATGAGAGCATAATACTGACAGCACTAAGATGCCAGACCTAGTGGTAAAGGTTGCTGAGGCTTAGAGTTGGGAGCAGTCAGGGAGGGCTTCCTGGAAGAGGTGAGCTTTGGAAACAGGAAGGATTTGTATGGTGGAAAATAGGAAGAAAACTTTATAGAACAGGCTTGGTAGAAATGATGGCAATGGGGACTCTGAATGTTAAACCTGGAGCTCATGGACAGCAAGATTTCCCCTGTAGAAAGTGAGACATGAGGACCAGAACAAGTGCATCTGGGCTGGGGTGGGGCTGTGGGAGTTAGGGGCTCCCCATGAGACTCAGGTAGCCCTGCTCATCCTGCTCCCTGGGCAGCCCCATCATCTCTCGCTTCCCCAGCTCCTGCAACTTTTTTGTCTTCTCTCTGGAGCAGAGGCTGGCAGGATCCCAAACCCACACCTGGGCCCAGTGGAGGAGCGTCTGGCTCTGCACGTGCTTCGGCAGCAGGGCCTGGTCCCGGAGCATGTGGAGTCTCGGCCCCTCTACAGCCCCCTGCAGCCGGACATCGAGCAGGTAGGACCTCGACCCTTGGGCCCAAGAGTCCTCGAACTCCAGATAGCCCCAAGCCCAGGAGGGCCAGTGGGGACCTTGGGATTTGGTCAATCCCCCCTTCACAACCTGGATATTCCAGAAGGGCCAGTGGGGACCTTGGGATTTGGTCAACCCCCGCTTGACCCATCTCTTCACAGTCCGAGCGCAGCCATGGTTGGCCTGGGAGGGGCTCTCTAGGGCCTGGCTTCCCCTGGCTGCCTCCATCTCTCAGGGCCTGTGAAGTGAGTCTGACTCTCCCCCCTCATCCCTGTAGGCCTGGCCTACAACCTCTCCTTGTCATCCTGAAGCCTTGCTATTTCAGCCTGACCTCAGGATGCCCCCACCAACTGTCTGTCAGTGACTCTGTCTCAGATGGCCAGCCCTGTGCTGGGCTGCTGTAGGGTATACAGCCAGGATCACTGGCATGCTATGACCAAGTGACAGAGCCACCCACAGAGAACAATCCTCAGGAGCAGGGGAGTCCTCCCACACTGAAGGGTGGGAACCACAGAGACAGCTGCCTTGGGATGGTGACAGGGAGGGCTTCCTGGAAGAGGTGAGCTCAGAGCTGGGTTTTGGAAGAGGAGAAGGGGAGACAAGGTTATAGGCAAAGAGTAAGGCCAAGGTGAGCCGTGATGATGCCTTTGTGAATGCCGGAGAACATTGCCTCTGTTGTTTGGAACTCAGCTCTCTCTTCACCTAGTGGTTTGGCTACCGGCCTCCCCAAGGTGGCACAACGGGTGTGGAAACGTTGGCTCTTTCATCTTCTAGTTCTGTGACCCTGCAGAACTGACTTAGCCATGTGACTTCAATCCCTGCTCCTTCTTCTCTAAGATGAGACAAATTCACACCTCACTAGCGGAGAGGGAAGAGGTTGAGGGGCGGGTAAGGAGAGTGGCGTCCTGTCCATAACTGAACAGTGCTCTCTGACACGCCACAGCCACGCACATGCCATTCCCCTGGCCTCCGAGACTCAGCTGAGCCACCACCATCTCTGAGAAGCCCGCCCTGAGCCTTGAGCCCCAGGCACAGGCCCAAGTCCCGTGGGGCAGCGGCCACCTCTGCAGTTGACTCTGTAGTCCCTTGTTTAGGGCAGTGAGCCTTTCCCTGGAAGGGCCTGGTTTTCTCTGATCTGTTTCCTCAGTGCCTGGCCCAGGGCAGGTGTGTGGTAACAGTTCGTTAAATGAGAAGGGTGGGGAGAGAACGGACCCTGTCTCCGCAGGGGAAGCTGCAGATGTGGGTTGACCTGTTTCCGAAGGCCCTGGGGCAGCCTGGACCTCCCTTCAACATCACCCCACGGAGAGCCAGAAGGTGACTTGCCAGCCACAGGCTCTGAGCTGGGCTGGGGGGTGGGGGCGTTGCAGCCTGCTGTGGGTGGGACCAGGCAGTTGCTCTTTTCTGCTGGGCTTCAGGCTGCTCGGGCCACAGAATACAGTTCTCATTCGGGCCTGGGCCAGTGTCCAGCCAGGCCGGTATCAAGTCCTCTTGGGCCAGTCTGCTTCTTGGCCAAGGCCCTCCCATCCTTTGGTAGGAAATCCAGGTGGATCAGAGTCATGCCTCTTCCCAGGTTTTTTCTGCGTTGTATTATCTGGAACACCAGAGATGTGATCCTGGATGACCTGAGCATCACCGGGGAGAAGATGAGCGACATTTATGTGAAAGGGTAGGGAGCCAGCGTCCTCTTGCCTGTCCAGCTCGCCGTGGCTCCCGTGCTCCCTCTGGGTTGTGCACAGCATGGGGGGCTCTGGCTCAGGGAAGGGGAGAACAAGCAAGCTTCCAAGGAGGGCTCCTGAGCGTGGTCCCTGCCTTTCGGGAAATCATTCTCCACCAGATTTCTTTTCAGCACTGAACTTTGGGTTGAACTTACAAGTTTGGTGGCTGGGAAGTTAGAACGTTTTCAAATTTATGGCACATTTTGTACATCATGCCGATTTCCTGGGAATTCTTTTTGCAGTAAGCTCATTTACCTTCTTAAGGTAAATGTATATACTGTGTTGGAAATCTTAATGAGAACCATTATCTAAAAATGTGTATGTCTAGTTGGATGATCGGCTTTGAAGAACACAAGCAAAAGACAGATGTGCATTATCGCTCCCTGGGAGGTGAAGGCAACTTCAACTGGAGGTTCGTTTTCCCCTTCGACTACCTGCCGGCTGAGCAAGTCTGTACCGTGGCCAAGAAGGTCAGTGTCCTTCCCGTCCCCTGGGGTGCCAGCACCAAGGCTTCTAAGGTTAGCCTGACCTGGCCATGTCCCTTCCTGGCCACTGTCACAATCTCACTGCCGCCCCAGCACGTTGAAGCTACCACTGCCATCTCCGCATGGCCACCACCTCCACTATGCCAGCAGTGCCGATGTCACCAGCACTGCTGTCTCAGCATGGTGTGATGACCCCCGTCCCATCGCAGCTGACATCACTGTGATGGCTGTCTCATCACAGCCAATGTCACCATGACTGCTGTCCCGTCACTGCTGGTGTTAGCACGACTGTTGCCTCCTCACTGCCAATGTCACCACCACTGTTCTGTCATTCATGGCACTACCACCCCTGCTCTTATTACCCCCAAAGCTGCCTCCACTATCTCTGTGTCCAACCCTTTTCCATTCTTTCCCACTGTCTTTGCCATCCCCAGCACTGCCGCCACCCCATGGCCACCTCATGACCACACAGTGCCATGTCCATCATTTGTAGCTGAATCCGGATCCCAAAGTCACTGCCTCCCTCTTTACCCCAGGCAAGTTAAGCAGCAGGAAGGATCATGGGGTCTGAGTGGGCAGAGTAGGGACACCCAGCATGGCCTTCAAAGGAGCAGTGGGGCAGACCCCGTGGGGGAGCTTCCCAAGAGGGCTGGCCTGGCCTGTAGATCATGATGGCCACAGGATTGGAAGTTGCTTGACCGTCTTTTCCATGCCTCATTTTCCACATCTGTGCCTACAGACGCCCTCCAAGCTGGGCAGCCACTGGGAGTGGCTCTGTGCTTACAGGCCTGCAGCCATCATCCTCCTGTCTTCATTCCCACCTCTCACTACAGGGCAAGGGCACCCGGGGAGACCTGGTTTGCATCATCAACCAGAGGGGAGGCTGGATTTGGGGACCTTGGTCTCTGTGTCTCAGCATCTACTAGTTTAGATATTTACCTCTCAGCATCAGCTCTTTACCCCTGAACGAGGCAGAACTCGAGGGCAGCCGGCATCCTCCTGGTGGGACCAGGCCTGCCCTCAGAGAGCAGCCCCCAGAGCACAGAAGGGGTGCTGAGGGCAGTGGAGACTTCAGGCCCATGCTGGCTGGAGGCAGAGGGCCCTCTGCTGTAGCTTCTGACCATCCTCATCCTACCTGGCATTAATTTCCACCCTGAGGTGCTCTCCTACTCAAGGGGGTAAATGCCTCTCTGGCATTTAGGTTCTGCTGGCCCGATTTCCTTCCAGAAGTGGCTCAAGGCTTTAAGCCTCAAAGCTTCTATGACTCCTTGTCTCTTGAAAGGAAGGGGATATAGGACATACTTCAGTGCCTGGATTTTCTTACATGACTGACTCCGGTGCCTGGATTTTCTTAATTCTCTTCATTATACCCGCTCTGCATGGCCCTTCCCAGCCCGACATGCAGGATCATCTGTGTGTTAGAGAAACCAAAATGTTCTGCAGAGCATTCTGAAACCATCAAACGAAAGAAAGCATGGATTCAGCAGGGTTAAGTGGATCCCTTTACCGAGCCATTGCTGTGGAGTGACTGCCAGAAAGCAGAACTGAGCAACAGGGCTCTGTGAGGTCAAGGAAAGCCTGGGCCGTTTGCAGGTTGAGCCTTGTTCGCTGCTGTTCAGTGTGCTTGCCAGTCACCAGCCTGTTGCCATCAGAAAGCCAAGGCTGTGTCTGCCTGGAAACACAGCACTGCCCCACCCCACTCTGCCACAGACTGAGGGAGAGGGGTCTGGGAATGGAGAGGGAGGGCTGCGCCCCACGTGCCACCTCCAGGGCTTACCCACAAGAGCTGGACGTGGATGGGGACTGACACCGAGAGGAGGGGAGGTGGGACAGTCCCTTCCTCGAGACAGGTGGAGATGTGGACAAGGAGTGGCTGGAACAGAGGTTTCTTCTTTTGTCCCTGAAGTAAGAGGAGAGATGACCCGGCACTGGGGCAGGTGACTTGAGACCAATGGAAAAGGCCGGAAAGAGCTGCCATGCTCAGTGACGGTGGGGGAGGGACAGAGACGGGGAGGGAGAGTGACTGGCAGCGCAGAGAGGGTACCCGGCAGTTCTGGGGACCCAGTTGTGGTTTCTGTTTAAGAATTTGGGGTGGCTCCATTCTGGCCACGATGTGGTTTTGTCTCTGCAGCATAAGGCCTGGTCAGGAGGAAGAAGGGAGGGGAGAGTGGGGCCCACCTGCCGAGGGAGTTCCAGAGGAAAAGAGCAGCTGAGGATATGGGAGACTGTTTGCTTGATGGCTGAGAGGGTCTGGGCCAGACTTGGGAGAATGAGGAGCCCATGGGGGGAGCAGGGGTGGAGAGGAGGAAGAGGGGTCAGGGTGTTGAAGGAGAGGCTTGCTGGGTGGAAAGGCTGGAGGGAAAGGGACGTTCTACGTGATGCCAGACTCTGGGGAGAGGGTGGCTGGAAGGAGGAGCTGAGAAGGTCAGAAGAGGAGGTTGAGAAACAGAGTCCAGGTGGCTCTGAAGTCAACCAGAAGTGGAAGACAGAAACTGGCTTGGACCGAGGCAGAGCCCAAAGGTCCCTCTTGGGGTGAAGGGACCCTGGGAGGCAGGTGGAGCTGGGCCCACAGTGGGGCACCAGTTAGCTGGGCTGGGCTGAAGGACCGAGTCTGGGGTGGGTTAGTGCACAGCCTCTGGGCTCCCTGAGTCTGCCGCAGAGCCGGCCCTCTGCTGTGGGGTTCAGGGCCTCTGGCAGGCAGGCCCTCCAGGGACCCCATTAACCAGACGAGACTGTCGTAAAGTACAAGGTCTCCTTTCATCCGGCGGCTTTGAACCACCACTGGTTGCCCGGGCCCGGCTCCCCACCTGGAGCCCAGCACACCCACTGGGGCCTGCCTGTGCGTCAGGCACCCACCCTGCAAATAAACAGCTAGTAAAAGCGCCCAGGCCAGGAGCATAATGAGCGCCTGGGACCTGGGGGGGTTCATTCCCCAGGCTGGAGCCCCAGCCCAGCTGCTCCCATCAGGGGCCGTTTGAACCTCTGGCTCATTACTGAGCCCATAAACCAAGCCGGCCAGAGGAATGGAGGCTGCTGGCGGCCCATGCAGGCGGGCCTGCAGAGCTGGCCATAAAAGCTTGCCAGAGGAGGGAGGCACCTGCAGAAGGGCTGGGGCCAGGCTGGGGCCTGGAAAAGGGGGAGGCAGCAGACACAGGGCTGGAGGCAAGGGGCCAGCTGGAGACCTGAGCCCCTTCCCAACCCAGGCAGCAGTCCCAGCTGTGGCTGGGTGCTTTGCATGGTGACCAGTCCTCACAGGGCAGGTGTCACAGTCTTCGGTTTGGGAGCTCACTGGGATTTCCATGGCCAACCTCTGAGGCGGAGGTGGCCACACAGCAGGCCCTGGCTGGACAGCAAGCCTGGGTTTACCTGGCATGTGGTGGAGCCTTTCCTCTGCAGAGGTGGGTCCAGGCCCCTGCTCTGATCTGGCACTCAGGACGTGGCACCCGCCATCTGCAGGATGGTCACACTATTTGCTATCCTTACCACCACCCAGGGGAGAGTTACAGTGAGAAAGCAGAAAACAGGACTGTGAGCTGGAAAGCCCTCATGACAATGCTGTGGGTTGAGCGTGGCTGGACTGAGGGGAACCCAGGCCTCCGCATGTGCAGTCGCACACCCCTCAGTTGCTCCATGAAACCTCAGTGGGAAGAAGCCCAGGATGACCTTGTTCCAGGCAAGCTGGTCTGAGGGAGATGGGCTGGGGAGAGAAGGGCGCCTCCTCTCCTTTCAGCAGGAGATGGAACTTCCCAGACTGCGGGCTTTTGCTTTGCCCTGGGACAAGCTCCTGGAGTGAAGTTGGGTAGGGTGGAGAGGGCGGAGCTGGGTCTAGATTCCAGTGCCAGCTCCTTACAGCAGGGTGCTGGGAGATCCTTCTGTGACAGCCAGGGTAGGTCAGGATCCCCCAGGGTCTCAGTTCCCCACCCTGACTCTGAGATCCCAGATGCAGAGCAGGGTTTACAGTGGAGAGCAGGACTCCGGAACCCGGCCGCCGGGGTTTGAATCCCAGCTTGCTGCTTCCTAGCTGTGAGGTCTTGCACAGGTTACTTGCTTTGGTCTCCTCCACTGTAAAGATAGTATCTCCTTCATAGGTGGTAGGAAGGATAAATGAGTTCATAGCACTATATCAATGTTACTGTTACTAGTGGTCAGACCTCAGGCCCATTCCTTTAACTTCTCAAAGCCTCTCCTTCATCTGAAAAATGGGAGTGATAACCTTGACTTACAGAATTGGGAGGATAAATGGAGCCGTCTTATGTGAACTGAGCCTGCAGGGTGCCCTTTTGGGCCCTTGAACACTGCCTTCTGGGATCTGCCCTTCCCAGTCTTCCCACAGGACCTGGCTCTGGCAAGACCCTCGGGGACGTCCCACTCCTCTGCCTCCTCCAGGCAGCCTTCCAGCCTGGAAGGGAACACTGCCTCTCTCTAATCTTGCTTCTTCTGCTCCTTCTCTGGGTCAGGATGCCTTCTGGAGGCTGGACAAGACTGAGAGCAAAATCCCAGCACGAGTGGTATTCCAGATCTGGGACAATGACAAGTTCTCCTTTGATGACTTTCTGGGTAAGCACCATTTCTAGAATCCCATTTTGCACACTGGGGGCTGCCCCAGAACCCACGCTGTGTGTTGATGCCAATGTTGGACCCTCGGGGAAGCCTGGCAGGAGGAGTTGTCCCACCTTCTGCTATCAGGGAGCTCAGGATCATGTGGCCCCAGTGTTAAGTGAGGTGTATGACACACAGCGGTGTCAGAGTGATTGGTGGCCACTGAGGATGGGCCTGTCAGTAGAGGTGGCACTGAACACTGGGCCATATTGGATGGTGGGACTCAGAAAGGTAAGGATCTGAGGGATGCAAGTGCATGCTGCCTGTCACCTGCTGTCTGGCCTCACATTTGACACAGACTGAGCCCTGTGTGTGAGGGGCTCAAGGCGCTCTTCATCCTTGTGCTGCATGACCGACTGAATGAACCAACACAGGCTCTATCCCCATTACCCCCAGACAGGGCTCTGGTGGGACGGGCTGTGCTGAAACCCGGGGCTGGGGAGCAGGGAGCACTGGGTTGAAGGGAAGGTGGGGATGGTGACCTTGCAGGATTGGGATATGGGGACAGGGAGGAAGACATTGTATGGGGCCAGCATGCTCATCTGTAGATGAGAGCAGTGAGTTCACGATAGCCCCGTCATGGCTATAAAGGTTAGCTCTGGAAAATGTGATCTATCCATAAAATGGGATATTATTCAGCCATGAAAGAAATGAAACAAGGATACATACCACACTGTGGATAAACCTGAAAACATACCAGGTGAAAGAATCCAGACACAAAAGGTCAAATATTATATGACTTCATGTATATGAAATGTCCACAACAGGCAAATCCATAGAGACAGAAAATAGTTTACTGGATTCTAGGGATTGGGAGAAGGAAGAGGGGAAGGGGAGTAACTGTGACGGGGAAGAGGTTTCTTTTTGGGGTGATGAAAAGGTTCTGGATGGTGGTGATAATCGCACAACTCTGTGAATATACTCAAAGCCACTGATTTGTACACTTAAAATGGTTAAAGGGGTGCATTTATGTGAGGTGAATTTTACGTTGATTAAAAAATAAAGCGAGCTTGTGAAAATGGCAGCCCAGGAAGTCAGGATCCCTGGCGTCTAGATCTGGGCTGCCACTTGGGAGCAGGGTGGCCTGGAGCCCTCTTGGGTAGCCCTTGATTGCAGAAGGTGAATTGGTCTTCACTGAGCCCTGGGGCCCCAGCAGGGGATATTCTGGGGTGCAGCTTCCGGCAGCGGGGAGAAGGCTGCCTGCTCACCTGACTGTCCCCCTGCCCTGCACACCTGGCTTGGCCAAATGCACACAGAGAACTTCATTATAAAAGCATCAGGTGTAAAAAGGGTGGCACCAAGTTTGACTTCTGTTATTTTACCTATTATTTTGTATAGAATTCCTGTAATTAGAAAATGCAGATGAGCCATGCCTCCTCCCCACCTTAATCACACCACCCAGAGATAATTTCCACTAACATTTTGGCATGTATTATTGTGTTATATATTATTTGAGACATAAATAAATATAAGTATTTTATATGTGTATTTATATATACATATATACATGCATACATACACAATATATACATATATTCGTATGTATATGAATGGGTTTCTATGACATAAACTGTTTTATATACTGATTTTTTAGAAAGCCTAATATTCCAAGACCATCCTTCTGGTCAGTAGGTGTCCATCTATATTTATATCTGCAACACCACACTTAATGCCTGCCTATGTGTTGTCATAGAGATGGGCCCCATTTTCATTCATCCTCTCTTGGTGGCTATTCAGGTCATCCCCCGGTTTTCTGATGTGAGTGACAGCCTCGGCGAAAGCACATCTTTGGATCCTTTGTGCATATCTTTCCTTAACTCTAAGAAGTAGATGTGTCTTTGTACATTTTAATGGTTTTTGAAACATTTTGTTGAGTTGTCCTCTAGAAAGGTTTCACTTGTTTATATTCCCACCTGTGTCTGTTTGTACAGGATGCCATTTCCCCTAAACTTTTGCTACCACTGTACATTAAAAAAGAAATTTCCAGTAAGGAATTTCCTTTTTATTTGCATTTCTTTATTACTTTTAAGGTAGAACTTTATAATATATTTATTATCCATATTATTGTGGAATTTTTTAATGGTTTTGCAATGTTCATCTTTTATTATTGATTTTCAGAGTCTTTTATGTATTAAGGATACATCGCAAATAATTTCTCCCATTTTTTCTTATGCTTTAAATTTTTTATGGAGTCTTTTTTCTTACAGACTTTATGAATTTATGGCATCAATCTTTCTTTTATAAAGTGAGGCTTTAGAAAATTAGTTTTTAAGCCAGGTATGGTGGCTCATGCCTGTAATCCCAGCACTTTGGGAGGCTGACACCGGCAGATCACAAGGTCAGGAGTTCAAGAACAGCCTGGCGAACATGGTGGAACCCCGTCTCTACTAAAAATAGAAATATTAGCTGGGCATGGTGGCTCGTGCCTGTAATCCCAGCTACTCGGGAGGGTGAGGCAGGAGAATTGCTTGAACTGGAACCCGGGAAGCAGAGGTTGCAGTGACCTGAGATCACACCACTGCACTCCAGCCTGGGCTACAGAGTGAGACTCTGTCTCAGAAAAAAAAAATTAGTTTTTAAAAGAAAGAAAAAAGCTGCATTTTTTACCTAGTAAATCACGTTCAAAATAAAGTTAAACAGACTCATCCTTTTTTTTTTTTTAAGGACTTCTAAAACTTTTATTTAGAAATTTTAAAAAGATGATTGTTTGAACAAAACAACAATGTAGCATAGAGTTAAAAACATTTGACAAAGTAAAAAGCATGACAACAATGGCATAAAGATTGGGAGGGGAAAATAGAAGTACATGCATTCTTTTTTTTTTTTGATATGGAGTCTCGCTCTTGTGGCTCAGGCTGGAGTGCAGTGGTGCAGTTTTTACATTTTTTTTAAAATTTCTTTGTCTTATTTCTTTATATATATATATATATGTATATGTGTGTGTGTGTATAATTATACTTTAAATTCTGGGATACATGTGGGGATCTTGCAGGATTGTTACATAGGTATAAACATGCCATGGTGGTTTGCTGCCTCCATGCCCCCATCACCTACATTAGGTATTTCTCCCAATGTTATCCCTCCTCAATCTCCCCACCTCCTGCTATCCCTCCCCTAACCCCCAACCCCCTAACAGACCCCAGTGTGTGATGTTCCCCTCCCTGTGTCTATTTGTTCTCATTGTTCAGCTCTCACCTATGAGTGAGAACATGTGGTGTTTGGTTTTCTGTTCTTGTGTCAGTTTGCTGAGAATGATGGTTTCCAGGTTCATCCATGTCCATACAAAGGACATGAACTCATCCTTTTTTATGGCTGCATAGTATTCCATGGTGTATATGTGCCACATCTTCTTTATCTAGTCTGTCATTGATGGGCATCTGGGTTGGTTCCAGGTCTTGGCTATTGTAAACAGTGCTGCAATGAACGTTTAAGTATGCTTGTGTCTTTATAACAGAACGATTTATAATCCTTTGGGTATATATCCAGTAATGGGATTGCTGGGTCAAATGGTATTTCTGTTTCTAGATTCTTGAGGAATCACCACACTGTCTTCCACAATGGCTGAACTAATTTACACTCCCACCAACAGTGTAAAAGCGTTCCTATTTCTCCACATCCTCTCCAGTGTCTGTTGTCTCCAGATTTTTTAACAATTGCTATTCTAACTGGCATGAGGTGGTATCTCAATGTGGTTTTGATTTGCATTTCTCTAATAATCAGTGATGATGAGCATTTTTTCATGTTTGTTGGCCACATAAATGTCTTCTTTTGAAAAGTGTCTGTTCATATCCTTTGCCCACTTTTTGATGGAGTTGTTTGTTTTTTTCTTGTAAATTTGTTTTAGTTCTTTGTAGATTCTGAATATTAGCCCTTTGTCAGATGGGTAGCTTGCAAAATTTTTTTCCCATTCTGTTGATTGCTGGTTCACTCTATAAAACCATTAACAAATGTTAGCTTTTATCTCCATGAGATTTTTCTTTTCCACCTTCGTAATGTGTTTTCTAATGATATACTTTATGTCTTTTGAATATTTATTTTTAATTTTAAAGGTGATGGTTAAGCACCTATAAGCTCACCATCCAGATATCCTGTGTTTCCTTACAGTCTTTTATGTAGGTCATGCTGAGATAATGTGTGTGTGTGTGTGTGTGTGTGTGTGTGTGAATATTTTGATATTTGCTTAATATATTGGCACCATATTTGAAATAGAAAATAAACAATCATTCATCTGCACCAGAGGGATGGAGAGATACATGGGTGGGTGGAGAGATAGATGAATGCAGATATACAGTTGGATATATAAGTGGACAGTGGATATAAGTGGACAGTGGATATAAGTGGACAGACAGGTGGAATACTAACTTGATTAAGGGATAGATATAGTGCTTAGCAAATGGTAGCTATAGAGGAATGTCAATAGTTAGGTCAAAGCAGATGGACAGATGGAAGGACAGACTGATAAATGGATGAGTGGAGAGAAAGAAAACTAGAAAAATAGTTACATTTAATGCTCAGTTACAGTAAGTATGCATTCCACACCGAAAAAGATTGAATCTCCTTTGCATGGTGTTTGAGAATTTCTTTAATTTGTCTTCAGAAAATAATTTTTCTGTTGATCTCCCTTACTTGATCCATTCAGCGACCTGTGCTCCAATCGAATTGACTTTATCATATCATGATTGGATTAGGTGAAACCACATGAAATTGCTGTTTAAACGGGTCAAAGATAGTTAAATATGAGAATTTTCATATAGTTCAACATAATAGCTGGAGGTATCCAGGGAGATGATGGATAAAAGGGTTGATTAGATAAAACAATATAAAAAGATGGCTGCTTGGATAGACTGTTGGATGAACTATAGTGAGGTAGCACTTCACACCTACTAAGATGGCAATAATAGTAATAATAATAAACTAGAATATAACAAGTGTTTTGAGGATGTGGAGAAATTGCTGGTGTATTGGTACATTGCTGGTTTGAATGTAAAATGTTGCAGCTGCTGTGGAAAGCTGTTTGATGGTTTCTTGAAAAGCTGATCATAGAATTACCGATTAACCAAGAATCCTACTCCAGGTGTGTACCCCAAAGAACTGAAAACAGGGACTCAGGCATTTGTGCGCTAATGGTCACTGCAACATTATTCACAAAATGAAGTTAAAAGATGGGAGCAGCTCAAGTGTCTATCAACAGATGAGTGAATGAACAAAGTGTGGTACAGGTTAAATATCACTTATCTGAAATGCTCGGCAGATTTCTGATGCTTTTCGGATTTGGAATAATTGCTTACACATAATAAAATATCTTTGGGATAGGACTCCAATCTAAATACAATTTTTTTTTCATATATACTTTATAAGCATAGCCTGAAGGGAATTTTATGGAATATTTTCAATAATTTTTTGTATGAAACAAAGTTTAAGTATGTATGTGTGGAGTTTTCCATTTGTAGCGTCATGTTGGCAATCAGAAACTTTCAGACTTTGGAGCATTTTGAATTTCAGATTTTCAGATTAGAGTGTTCAACCTGTATATACCTAGAACGGAATCTTACTCAACCATAAAAAGAATGAACTACTGATACATACAACGAGATTGAACCCTGAAAACATTATGCTAATCAAAATAAGCCAGACACAAAAGAACAGATATTGTATAATTCCACTTACATGAAATATCTAGAATAAGACAAATTCATAAAGACAGAAAGTAGACTAGAAGTTATGGGGGAAAAGGGGAGGGAAGACTGGTGAGTTATTACCCATTAAGGTACAGAGTTTTTGTTTGGAGGATGAAAAAGTTTTGGAAATAGTAGTGATGGTTGTACAGCATTGTGGCTGTAATTAAAGCCACTGAATTGTACATGTAACATGCTTAAAACGACAAATTTCATGTTATATGTATTTTACCATGATAAAAACAATTTTAAAAAATTGATAGATGGGGCCAGGCACCGTGGGTCATGCCTGTAATCCCAGCACTTGGGAGGCCAAGGCGGGTGGATCACGAGGTCAGGAGATCGAGACCATCCTGGCCAACATGGTGAAACCCCATCTCTACTAAAAATAAAAATTAGCTGGGTGTGGTGGTGCATGCCTGTAGTTACAGCTACTTAGGAAGCTGAGGCAGGAGAATTGCTTGAACCCAGGAGGCAGATATTGCAGTGAGCCGAGTTCATGCCACTGCACTACAGCCTGGGCAACAGTGTGAGACTCCGTCTCAAAAAAAAAAAAAACACAAAATTGATAGATGGCTGTTTATAGATGGTGTATGAATGTATTTGTCCACAGATGAGTAATTGAAGAGGTGGGTGGCTTTGTTAAGGGTGAGTAAACGGGGTAGATGAACATGCATATGAATGCATGAATAGATGAATGGGAAGCTATGTAGATGGAATGGGAGGCAATGGGTGGGGAGATGGAGTTCGTGAGATTTTATTTGTGGCTCAGCCATGGATAGAAGCTGGTGACAGAGGAAGTGACTTTTTCTTGAACCTGCCCTGCCTTAGGGTAGTCACAGGCTGGCAGTGATCGAGAAACCCTTGGCCAAACCACCTCTCTGTTACAGGCTCCCTGCAGCTCGATCTCAACCGCATGCCCAAGCCAGCCAAGACAGCTGAAAAGTGCACCTTGGACCAGCTGGATGATACTTTCCACCCAGAATGGTTTGTGTCCCTGTTTGAGCAGAAAACAGTGAAGGGCTGGTGGCCCTGTGTAGCAGAAGAGGGTGAGAAGAAGATACTGGCGGTACGTCTACTTCCTCCAGCCCCAGTGGGGGGCACAGAGCAGCTTCTTCCATAGAAATTGTCAGAGAATACATACTTACTCTTCCTCCTTTCTCTCTCTCTCCTGCCCCCGTCCCCTCTCTCTATTTTCCAAGGCATTCCCCCTCTTCCCTCCCAATTCCCAGCCACCTTCTCCCTTGAGGCTCACATCCCAGGGGAAGCCTATTTAAATCAAAAGATGAGTGTTTATACTCTGCTCGTTGGCTTGAACAGCAGTCTTTGTCCTGGATTTCCTCTGCTCGGGCTTCCTGGGTGAATGGACAAGGGTCATGCTTCTCACATTTGAACAAGGGACCATCCTTGTTCTACTCTCTGAGAGGCCTGCTTAGAGGGGTGACTGGAGGGCCAGAGAGAACCATCCTTCCCCTGAGTCCACAGCAGCCACGGAGAGGAAGTTAATCCCTGAAAATTTACTTAGAAATTGCAGGCAGCCAGCCAACCCTGAAAGTGGTCCTTGAAATTGAAGATACTTGTTATATAAAGAATGGTAACAATAAGAAATACTAGTACCCCAAAGGAAAAATGAGAAAATGACATGCATAGATAATTCACAAAATAATTACCAATGTCTAGAAAACATTTTTTAAAAGGTTTAGTCCTTCTAAATAAAGGAATACAGTAGTCCCCCCTACATCTGCAGGAGATATGTTCCAAGATGCCCAGGGGATGCCTGAAACTGCAGATGGTACTGAACCCATATGTACTGTATTTATTCCCATCTATGCATATCTATGAGAAAGTTTAATTTCCAAATGAGGCACAATAAGAGATTAACAGCAATAATTAATAATAAAATAGAACAATGATAGTATGTTGTTATAAAAGTTAGATAAATATGGTCTTTCTCTCTCTGTGTCAAAATATCTTACTGTACTGTCCCAAAGGTGACTAAAACCCTAGAAATCAAACCCAAAGATAAGGGAGAGCTACTGTATTTTAAAATGTGGTTTGTTTTGTCTATTAAATTATATATATTTAAAATAGAAATGCACATTGCTGATGAGGATTCAGAGAGAAGACAGGCACCCCATTTACTTCTGCTGGGAATGCTAATGGTTTTACTGTGTGGAGGAAGCAATTTGATAACATATAACAACAGATTTAACAATATTTATGTCCTTGAACTCTGTCATCCCCCTTCTAAAATCTCTTCTAAAGAAATATCCCAATGAAATAAAAAATCTAGGTTCTAGGATGTTTGTTGCAGCATTATTTATCCTATCAGAGTTGGAAACAACCTAAATGAACCAAAATAAGTAGTTGACTGAATAGTTATGGTCAACCATTTCATAGAATGTTTGGCAGCCATTAAAAGCCAAACTTTAAAGAATAGACAATTACATAGCAAGATATATTCCTAAGTGAAAAAAGCCATCCATAGAGCTGTGTATACACAGTGTGACGTTTCATACACTTGTGGAGAAAAACAGATGCATGCAAATGTTAACAGTTTTGTCTCTGTGTAGTGGACGTATAGGAGAGTCTCCCTTCTTTATACATTCCTGAGGTTTCCAAATGTTCTACCAAGAGCAGGTGCTGCTTTTATGATCAGAAACCCTACATCTTTTTTCTTCCTTTCTTTCTTTTTTTTAAATAATGACGTGGCCCTTCTGCTTTTCCTGGCCCAGTTAATCTCCAGGCCACTGAGCAAAGCCTTTGTGCCCCTAACCAGGTGCTCCCTGTCCCCACAGGGCAAGCTGGAAATGACCTTGGAGATTGTAGCAGAGAGTGAGCATGAGGAGCGGCCCGCTGGCCTGGGTCGGGATGAGCCCAACATGAACCCTAAACTTGAGGACCCAAGGTCAGTGCCCAGCCCCTGAGCCCTGATGCCCACAGGTCCAGGGGTATAGGCCACAGTCCAGGAGGCATCCTATTGTATGGCCATGTAGAAGTCACTTGGCCCAGAGAGGGGCCTGACTCATCCAAGGCCACACAGTAAGTTAGAGTGCAGGTGATGGGCATCTTTCCAGAGAACACTGGGCTCAGCGAATTCAAGATGCAGGTGCTATTGGGTACTTGTGGATTGCGTGCCAAGCATGCTGTTACATGCATGTACACATTGTGCTATGGAACCTTCCCTACAGGGTAGTTGTTATTATCCCCATTTTACAGATGAGGAAACAATCTCAGCAAAGTTAAATAAGGGCATTCCAGCTAGGAGACTGGTGAAACGGAGATGCTGTCACCTGGTCTGACTGGCTCTGATCAAGGTCTTGCCCCTACCAAGTTGCCTTCCTTGGCTCTCCTGTGGTGCCAGTGTGACTTTCAAATGGTCTTACAGCCTTAGTTTTCCCATCTGTGAAATGGGTAGCCCAATCCCTGTCTTCCCTACATCACAGAACTCTTAAGAGAGAGAGACCAAGCCAATGGATGTAGATGCTGTGAAGGCAGTTACAGGGGCGGTTACTGAAAGATGGCTGTGGGGGCTCAGGAATGTGTTTGCCAGATCCCGTCCCACCAGCCTACTTGGCTCAAGTTGGATTCAGCATAGATGACTCAGTTAGTCACCTACTATGATTAGCACCTTGTGCCTGAGTGTCATGGGACTGGCAGAGCAATGAGGCACCCTTGCACAAGGATGCTAGGGTCTGCACAGAAAGAAGAGAGAACCATGAGACACCAGTGTGCAATCTGATATTAACGGGCCATGATGGAGACACAGAGTCCTCCATGTATTTTGAGTTGTGGCGCTGGCCTAGGGAAAGGTTTTGAGGTTCTTGGTTGTGAGAGAACCAGCTTCCTGTGTTCTCTTCCCACCATCCTTCCCTTAGCATGGACCAGCCACGTGCATGTGGGCAGGTGGCTTGGCTTATCTGGGGCTCAGTGGGCCCTAGCTCATCTAACTGGAGAGTGCTCTGAGGCACTGCCCAGCTCCGAAATCTGTAGCTTGTGATTAAGTCCTGGTTCAGGAATGGGCGAGGGCACTAGGGAAGGTGTCCTGGAGAGGATGGCAGAGAACCGGGCTCCTGAGGATGCTTAGGGCTTGGCAGCACCCAGAAGAGGAGGCAGCACCCAGAAGAGGTGGGGGTGACACAGTAGTGAGGGCTTGTGGGAGAGGGAATGCAGGTGTGAAGGGCTAGTTTAGGGACAGGGCCTGGGCAGGCACTGGGGTGGACTGTGGAGGCCCAGGCCGTCGGATCTGCTGTTGAAAGCAGAGTTTGGAGAAAGCAGCCCTGGCAGAGGATGCCCAATTGACCTCCAGGATCTCACTTCCAGGCGCCCCGACACCTCCTTCCTGTGGTTCACCTCCCCGTACAAGACCATGAAGTTCATCCTGTGGCGGCGTTTCCGGTGGGCCATCATCCTCTTCATCATCCTCTTCATCCTGCTGCTGTTCCTGGCCATCTTCATCTATGCCTTCCCGGTGAGCAGGCCTGATGATGCTGTGGTGGGGGAGCTCTGGGTCTAATGGGGCAGGTCGTCGTTGTCCTCAAAGAGCTCTCCAAGTCTAATGGAGAGAAGTAACCTCTGTCCTCGGGGAGCCCCTGGTCTGGTGATGACACAGAGCCCCGGCTCTAGGCGGTCTCCCATCTGGTAGGTGTACAAAGTTCTATCCTTGGGGGCTCTTAGTTTAGTGAGAGAAACTGTTCTTGCCCTTCATGGTGAGACAAAGCTGTCCTCAGCAAGCCCTCTAGCAAGGGGTTAGCAGAAGATGAGGCCCCTTGGCTGTGGTGGGCAGGGGGACTTTCTTGAAGGGAGGTGTGGAAATGGGTCTGGAAGGGAAGGTGAGATGTTGATGGCAGGGCAGAGATGGTCCCTCTGTCTTGGTGGCACTTGCAAATCCAGAGGAAGGGAGGAGCTGGGGCTGGGAGAACGTCTCAGGGTCCACCTGAGGCCCTCGGTAGAGTGTGTAGAGTGTGTCCTGGCTCCTGCAGGAGGGTGGGCCTGGGGAAGCTGCGGGGAGCAGGGGGCTGGTCCAGTAGCCCTCCCTTGGCTTGGAGCCCATTCAGGTTTCCTTTCACTTGGTAAGAAGCCAGTTGATGAGCTTGCAGGGCCCTACCAGAGGTGGCCGCCACGTCCCTGCTCTGTGGGGCCCTGCTTGCGGGAGGAGGGTCCCTGCCTATGCTTCCCCAGCCTGCACAGCTCATTAGGGAACCCGGATCACCAGGGAGCCTTCCTCCGGGTCTCTGATACTTTAGGTCTTGAAGGAGTTGCAGCATTCTCAGGCTGACACTTGATTTCTAATGCTCTCTAAAACTAAAAAGAAACCTTTTAAAATATGAACACTTCAACCCTATATAAAAGTAGGGAGAATGGTGTAATCTACCCCTTGAGGCCCTGATGTTAGTGGCCAAGACGCAGACACCCAGAGAAGGAAAGGGACTGGCTGTAGGCTGCACAGTACTCCGCACGCACTCACAGTCCAGGGCTCACGGTGATTCCCACTGCAGGCCTTGCTGCTGGTCAGCACCAGGCCACTGGCCCAAAGCATTGTCCCCATAGCACACAGGCTGCTGGGGGGAACTGCCCCCAGGTGAGCTCTTTGCTCTGTGAGTCCTCTATAAGGAGGGAAGGGCAGGAGCCCCCCTCCCACTGTAGCTGGCTATGCCTGTGTCTGTAGAATGCATCTCAGGGGAAGAGAGTTAAAACCACACACCTTTTCTGTGCAGTTCCTAACAGCACGGGAAGTCTCCTAACTGAACTGGGAGGAGCTGGGGAAAGGATGTCTGGTTTGGATGTCTAGACCAGCTACCGTCTGGGCCAGAGACTAAGGGGAGTCTAGAACCAGGATGGCGATGGGTCTGCCTACAGGCCAGGCCTGCTAAGCTGGCTGTAGTCATCTGGGGTGCCATGGTGAGAGGTTTTTAAGGTTCTGAGGTTTGTCAATCAGCAAAATCTGACTGCAGTCCAGGGTGGATCTAGGTTGTAAGGCCCCGAGGTGTGTACGATGCGGGAGGCCTCTTTAAGCAAAGGAAGATGAGATTACAAATATAAGCTGAGATACGGGACTACGGAAGGGTGTGTGCATGTGTGGTGTCCTAGAGCATGAGCTGTCGCTGTGACCTGAGATGTGGGGTCAGACCCCAGGACTTCTGCCTGGTGTTTCCTGCCCAGGCAGCTCCCTTCCCAGCCTGCCTCAGGCTCCTCCTCCCATTCTGAGCACAGCTGGCCAGTGCTCAGTTAGCCGTGGAGACTCTAGGCACATGTGTGCATCTGGGAGGTAAGGGCGAGTTGTGGGGATGAGGAGAAGAGGATGAGGCTTACGGCACTGGAGAATGCTCAGTCCCCTGGGGAGACGCTGAAACCAGAGAGTAAGGAAAAACACTGTGTACGATCAAACGCTCTTTTAGGAGGCTCAGGCTGTGGGAGTTTAGGAAGAGAAGAGCTGCTGCAGACCCTCATCCTCGGTGTGGTCTGAGGACCAGCAGCAGCAGCACCAGGGAACTTACTAGAAACTCAGAGTCCCAGGCCAGCCCTGGGGTCTGTTGCATCCAGCAGGGTTTCTCTGACCATGGGCACATCATGGTCAGAGAAACCCTGTTGGATGTGACAGAGCTCTCACCAGAGCCGGGAATACCGACTCTCCCTGTGACCTCAGCAAATCCCTCCTGCCCACACGAGGAGGAGGCTGCACTAGGTCAGCTCTGGCTTCTGCGGCTGGGACTGTGCTTAGGGGAGCACCTTTGTCTTCCCTGGGTGCCGTATGTTAAGCCAAGCCTCCTTCTGGAGAGCCAAGGGGAGGGGAAGGGCAGGTCCAAAGTGGCATCACCACCACCTGCCAGCTGCACCCTGCACTGTAAGGCCACTGGGTGGCACATCCAGGCCTCCAGGGCCCTGGGGAAGGGGCCTTGCTGCCTGGCTGGGAAAGGAAGGGAAGATTTCCAGTCACTCCAGCCTGTGGTCCTTCCTCGTCCCTGTGGGCAGGAGCAGAGTGGCACTGTGGGGGCCCTGGTCAGAGCTCCTCCCTGTCTCCTAGCCCCCCAGCAGTGGGTCACTGTCCTTTGAGTTTTTCTGAAAGTTGTCTTCTTTAAAATATGGACCCTGCCTCCCCTCTCCGAGGGCTGGTGTGGGGGTGTCAGATCCTAGGTGAGGGGTCTAGGGATGGAGGGGTGGCCTGGGCCTAGGCTGCAGATTGGCTTTGCTCGCAGGTCTTTGCTACAAGCTGAGCACATCCTGCCTCCCTCCACCCAAGTCACTCAATCATTTGGCCAGTGCCAGACCATGAGGGCCGGGCCCTGGTGATCCTCACCTGGCTTTCAGGCCATGGGGCAGAGGCTGCCCGTCCCAAGCCAGGGCCTAGTGAAGAGGGGCCCAAGGATAGGGCAGCTCCCTCCAGTTGGCCAAATCCCCCACCCTCTTGGAAATTCGCCTGGGAGGGGCATGAGGGGGCAGCCTGTCTGATTCCTCTCAGCTTCCCCCTCGGAGCCAGCCGGGAGCAGGGCCAGCGCGGGGAGGCAGGAGGCGTTTGGCGGGGAAGGAGGGCCGGCTCTGTTTCCAGAGTTGGCTTTCCCGGGCCGGCGCTGGGGAACATACTGTCCCAATTAGGAGCCCTGTGTTGTGTTGTATGTGTTTTCATGGTTTTTGGGGGGAGAAGCAAGGAAGGGAGGATACTGTCAATCCTGCAGCAGGCAGGGTTCAATCAAGAACAACCTGTCTGTGGTGCTGGGCTGTGCTGTGGGTCATCCAAGACAGCCCATCCCCAACTCTCTGTTTTCTGGACAAGGGTGTGGTGACCCGTGAGCCCTGGGCTGCTGTGTTGGGGAGGACCCTGGGCCCTGCCTTCAGCACCTATCTGATGGGAGAGGTCTGGCCCCGGGTGCTCAGAGTCCTCTGGGCAGTCAGCTGGAACCTGGGAATGGGCCTGGCTTGATGGGGGAGGAGACAGAGCAATGTGGGCAGCTTTGGCCCCCAGGTGGTAGGATGCGGGTGGAGTTTTGGAGGGTACGGGTTTGCCTGATGGGCTGGAGCACTAGGCAGGGTCGAGTGTTGAGCCCACATGGGATGGATGGCAAGTGGTGAGGGCAAGGCGTGGGCAGGTGGCTGAAGAGCCACCAGCCTCCTCTTCCAGCCTCTTGCCTGCTGGCAGCTCAGCCCCATCCTCTGTGCCCCAGATCTGGGATCGCTGCTCTGGCTGTGCCTGCCCCAGTGGGATCACCATGTGTCCCTGTCTCCTCTTTCCCTCTAGAACTATGCTGCCATGAAGCTGGTGAAGCCCTTCAGCTGAGGACTCTCCTGCCCTGTAGGAGGGGGTGTGGGGTACCCTCCAGCATGGGACTGGCCTGCCTCCTCCGCCCGGCTCGGTGAGCTCCTTTGGACCTCCAAGGCCTGCTTGTCCTGCCAGGTGGGCAGACAGACAGATGGACCGGCCTGCACTCCAAGAGTCGCTAACATGGAGCTCTGAGATCACCCCACTTTCATCATTTCTTTCTTCTCCAACCCAACGCCGTTTTGGATCAGCTCGGACATATTTCAGTATAAAACAGTCTGAACCACAAAGCAGTATCAGTGTGTGTGTCTCTGTGGTACCTGAACAGGGTGTGACTGCGAAGGGGGATGTGCCTGGGTGGGTGGGGAGGGTGGACGGGCTGTAGGTACCACTTCCGGCCCAGCCTTCTGGAGGCGGAGGCGGAGGCAGCCGAGAAGCCATAGGTGGGGCCCCGTGGAACTGCTGCTGCTTTCACAAGACTGGTTGGTGGTGGGGTGGGCTTGGTGTCTAGCTTGCCTTAGCTCTGGCCTTCTCTGCCTCCTCCCCAATCCAGGACTTTCCCCTTCCCACCTGCCTTCTCCTCACTCAGGCACCTGCAGTCTCTTTCCTAGGCTGCTCTTTGCCTAGGAGGGCAGCTACCTGTATCTTCTGGTTTCTTTGACCAGGCTGGGGAAGAGGTTTCATACAAAAGGAACACCCAGGGGAGGGTTTGGCCAGGAATCCCCTAGGCAGGGAGGGCCACTGCAGCTCTAGCTTTGGCCTAGCCCCATAGAATCCTGGGATTTCTTGGGATCCTCTCCTTCTGCTTCCTATCTCTGCTTTAAGAATCTGATCTGGACACAGGCACCTTTTTCTTGTGGTCTAAAGCTTAGTTGTAGCCTTTGGTTTGACATTTCCTGCAGGAATCAGGCTTAATCTATGGGAGTAGCAGGAACATACTTGGAGAGAAAGCCAAGAGCTTGAAAGAATCACGTTTCTAGGAGTCCCCTGCCTCTCACCTGAGGGGCTGAGCACAGTGCTGGCAGCCTCTGCTCCTGTTACCCAGCAGGCGTCTCCTGTTTTCTATGGTGACCCTGCACCCTGGCCCAGTCCCCACTGGCTCACCGATTGGCAGGACTGGGGGTAGTTGGGATGTTGGTTGATGTCTGGAACCTTCCTGGGTGAGGGTGCTATGTCTTGAAAGCAGGGTGATTCTTACTTCAGAAGAGCTTCAGGCTAGACATGGCTATGAGCCCTGAGACCCAGGGTTGCCAGTCCTGAGAGCTGACACCTGAACCCTAGAGCCACGGGCCACACTGCATGCAGGACACGTCAGGGACCGGGGTCAGAGCTTTTCTGGGAAGGTCAGTGTGGTGTGGAGCCTTCACTGAGCACGCCTGTCATGCCTGTGGGAAGGCAGTGTGAGGAGGTTGGACTTTAGAGAGGGCTAGAGGGAGAGGAAGGAAGGGGTGGGGCCGCCACTTCAGGAGGCGCCTCCGAGAGCCTTTTAAGAGAGGGGAAACCTGAGAATATTTGAAGGGAGGAAGGAGGAAGCCACTGGTTAGGGAAAGATCAAAGACACAAGCGAGAGTATGAGGTAATTCATGGAACCAGTTTCTGGAGAAGGAGAGGAGGGGGTTTGCTTTGGAAAGAGGTCTATTTTGTCTTCCAAGCTCAGAAAGGCAAGAGGAAATGAATGAATACCACGCAACTATCAGCTAGGTTAAAAGAGCTTTAGGGGTCATTGTGCTCATTTTCTCCTTTGTTCCTTCGCTTTATTCTTGATTCTCTGGGTTGCAGGTAATGGAAAACCCTACTTAAGCTAGGAAAGGGAATTCAATGGCTTTACAGAAATGAAACACCCAGAAGCACTGGCTTCAGGTAAGGGCCGATCCAGCTCCTCAATGAGCTCATAGAGCACTTGTGCTCTCAGGGTTGGCTTCAGTTTAAAGCTGGCTCCATTCATAGGGCTGAACTTGAAGCTGCTCTCTGAGACACATAGGCCACTAAGAAAAACTCAGAGGGATAAGAAATGGATGGCAAGGGGACACCATGTCCAGCAAATGTAACTTGAGATACTCTATGTGGCATGCCTAGAACAGGGTCTGAGGATGAGTTGCATGTAATTCTTGGCCTTCCATAGCTCCCAGCATGACGGGAAAATTGTTCCCTTTTGGGAGTATCAAAAAAAGAGTGCCCACTTCTCTGGGGAAGGAAGGGGCAGGAGGTTCTCTCAAGAAGGGATATCATTTGAGTGGAGCATTGGACTGGCCCGGTGGCTAAGGGAGGAAAAGTGTTCTCAGTGGCAGAAGTGGAGGCCGAGTGGCGGAGCTGTCAAAGAACTCAGCTGGTTCAGGGAATGCCTGGGGAGAGTGATCCTGGAGGGAAGTGGCCCAACAGATGAGAGGGAAGAGAGGCCGGAAGGGCAAGGCCAGGTGGGGAAGGCCTCGTGTGTGCAGCTGAGGAGTTTGAACTTCATTATGGAGGCAGTGAGGAAGGCCAGATGGACAAACCTTGATCAGAATCATGTTTTTCTGAAAAACCATTCTAGCTTAGTTCTTATATTGGGAGACAGGAGTCCCCTGGGGGTACGTGGGTGGGCTTCAGGTATAAACCTTATGGCAAGCTGCCTCTGATGGGGTGAGGGCCCAGGGATCTTACCTGATTCCTAAAATGGTCCGTGGTCACAAATGACAAAGAACAGTTGCTCAGGTTGCTGTACAGCTGGTTGCAGAGGGCCATTCTAGAAGACCGGTTCACGCATCCAGGAGCCAAATGGGAAAGGTCTGAAAGACAGGGTTAAGGGTGATTCATCCATTCATCCATCTATTCATTCCATTCATTCGCTCATTAAAGAAATATGGCAGGGGGCTATCTGTATATCAGGCAGGGTGCTAGGCTCTAGAGATATAATCTCAAGTAGGATAAACATGGTTCCCACCCTCCTAGAGCTCACAGTTGAGTAGAAGAGGCTGACAAGTACATGGGCAATTACAATACACTGATGGATGTCAGCTATGGAGTCAAGAGCAGGGATGGAGTCAAGAGCAGGGATGGAGAAGACAATAGAGGGAGCAGTAGTTCATAACCAGAAACTGGTTCAAAGATCTCTAGGAATGTCTACCTGAGCACGGGGCCATGGTTTTCAGCCAGGGGCACTTTTGTCCTCCAGGGCATGTTGGGCAATTTCTGGAGATATTTTTGACTTCACAACTGGTGGGGGTAGGGGGTGGTGGTCATGACAGGGACTGAGGCACCTTTAGAAAGGTTTTCTCCCCAATAAAAAGGGGCACACAAGGAGACACATCCTCATCTTCTGCCTGTTAATCTTATGGAAAAATGTAATGACTGGAGCTGTGGCTGCCATCTTGTGATCCTGAGGCGATAAGCTTGAGGAAGAAAGCCAGCACACAGAGGACAGCAGAGGAAGTGGGGAGGACGTCAGAGGAAGTGAGAAGGACCTGAGGAAGTGGGGAGGACATCAGAGGAAGTGGGGAGGACATCAGAGGAAGTGAGGAGGACATCAGAGGAAGTGGGGAGGATGGCAGAGGAAGTGGAGAGGACCTGAGGAAGTGGGGAGGATGTCAGAGGAAGTGAGGAGGACATCAGAGGAAGTGGGGAGGATGGTAGAGGACGTGGGGAGGACCTGGTTCTTGGTGAAGCTATTGAGGGGGAACCAACCCTGAAGCCACCCTACCTCCAGATAAGACACTGTGACTCAGGGCCATCACTTCCTTATAGCGTAAGCCATCTTTGGTTGGGTCCTATGTTACCCACAGCTCCAAGCCTCCTTGCTGGAGAATTTCATTCTGCTCCTCTGAAGCCGGTTTTCACTGCCGTCTGCAGTAACCACGGCTGCCGTGCACAGGCACCACATCTAAGACATCATACATTTATTATTTATTATAGCAATTTTCCCACAGATGGCAGTAAAGTGTTTTGTTCTAATAAAATCAGTGTGTTACAGTAGTTTTCTGGTGGAAGTACATTACCTTGAGGAAGGGGCACCTTTTTCTAATTCACACAAGGGCACCATCTAGCCTTGGTGGTTAAGTCTGTGGACGCCCACCCTTCACGACTCTCAGCCGTAGCTGACAGCATGAACGTTCTCTGCTTCTTGATGAACCTTCTGTCTGTACCCAGCTTCTGTGATACCACAGTCGCCTGGTGGTCCTCCTCTCCCTGCGGCCTGGCATCCCTCTCTGTTGGTCTATGGTGTTCCCCAGGTCTCCTTCCCCGGCATTGTTTTCATCCTGCATGGCTCCTAGGCACCCTCACCTGCCCCTCTGGCTTTCTCTGCCTTCTACAAGTGAATGAGCCTGGAATCCCTCACTGTAGCCCGGTTTCTCCCCTCCGCTGCAGGCAAATTAGTGTACTGCTTACGCACTGGCACCATGAACTCAAACCCTCCACTCAAAGTCTCCATCCTCCACGCCATTAAAAAACCCCTGCTCTGTTCCCTCCACCCATCTAGTCCCTGGAGCTGCACCCGTGGGAGGCATCCTTGAGTCCTACCCTCTCCTACTCATCTCTAAGACATCACCAAATCCCACAAATTCTGCTTCTCAAATCTCTCCGAGTCAAGCTACTTGTTGTCCCATTACCACCAGTTCCACTTATGATCAGGCCCCCAGCAGGCCAGCATCATTGAAACCCAAACACTACTGCCTTCTGCCGTCCCCCTCTCTCAGATCTGCCTGGAGTGGTTCTCCACTGCCTTCAGGAGGAAGACCAGCCCTGCTCACCCTCCCTGCTCACCTCTTGCTTTTCCTTCTGCCAGGCCCATCTCTTGGGTCTCAGCTTGGCCCTTTCCTCTGGATGTTGCCCTTGTCCTGCCCTGCCCTGGTGCCTGTCTGCCATGCTCAGTCAATGAGGTCCCTCTTCGGTTACAGGGCTTGTTAACACTCCATTGAAACTGGCAGACTTGACTGTCCCACCCCCACCCCTGGAATCTGCGCCTCCAGGGCTGAAATCACATCTCAATTCTTAATGAGATGTCTGCTTCCTTCACTGAAGGGACTTTACTAAGTGTTTCATTGCAAGTTTTCTTTAAATAGCCAGGCCCTTACAGCCATTTCAAATAGGGTTTTATGTTCCTAAATTCAGTTAGTTCTCAACATTTGAGACCAATTCTTGCAGCAAGGTGGAGAATAACTCTCATCTGTGAAAGAAAAGTGGTCCAGTAAAGCTTGATAAGCCTTTTGTATTTAGAATACTTAGTTCCCTGCCTTTATTTTGTCTGCTGGTGTTTTTTAGAGATATTCTAACATTCACACACACACACACCCACACACACAATTTTCTGCTCCTTTTCCAGGGGCTGTGTGGACAGCCCACAATGGTGTGACGGGAGTTTGGACAGACAGAAAGTGCTCTCAGTGTAGCCCCTGCTGTCCGGCCCACAAGCCCTCCCCAGTTCGCCTCCAGCCCCAGGGAACTCAAACTTGTCTCAATCCTCTCTCCACGTGTTTCATAAATGTAGGATTATGGGATTTCCAGAGGAGCCAGGTGGGCATCCCCTGACTGGGACCCAGTGACAGCCCAGGAAACGTTTCCTGCTTGGGAAAGAGAACTGGGTGAGGGCAAGGGTTCACCCGGCAAGCGAGGTCCTCATACAGCTGCTAGCTATTGAAATGAGTGACGCCAACCTTCTCCTCTCCCCTTTCCCCATGTGCTTTTGTTTCTCCCTCTGGGGAGAAATAGCTACAGCTCCTATTCCCTGTGGCTTGGCCCAGCGTGGCTTGCAGACTCTGTTTCTCTGCCTTTGTTTTGGTCTCAGACGGTTTTGCATGGGGTGGGGGTGTGTGTGCGACAGAGAGACAACAGATGAGGCAGATGCAGAGAGAAACAGACTCCTGGTGAGGGGCAGAGACAGACAGAATGACAGTGGCAGCTGGGGACAGGAACAAGACCAAGAACCTCATGCAATCGCTGGAGCATTTCCTCCGTGTGCTTCTCGTCCCGGCAGCTCCAGAGCTGCACTATTCTGCCCTCCACGCTGGCGACCAGGCTTACCGCTTGCCCCCACTGGCTGCTTCTCCTTGTTTCCACCACCAGCCTAGCACTGGAGCCTGCCTCTGCTTCATACTCCTCAGACTCCCACCTCGAACTCCTGCGGGGGATCGGGGTCCCCCGGGGGGCCTTCGAGGAGCCCACTTGTGTCCCCACTGAGCTCAGGTATAGGTAGGATCCTCTTCCCTTTACATCTTTACATCAGCAGAGATGTTCTGGGGTCTTTTCTAAAGGAACTCGACTAAGAACCAAGGGCAAAACGAAAGAGCAAAATACCCAAATCACTCACAGGTATAAAGGGTAATACATTTTTAAATACCTGCTGGTGTATTGTGCCTCTTTGTGATCTGTTTTTTCCTCTCCCTCCCCTGGAGCACTTTTACCATCTGGGCTTACTGCCTGAAGAAGAGGAGAGGTCAGAGATGCCTCAGGATATGGAAGACAGAAGGGTGCTCTGAAACCCCAGGAAAAGTGCCCCTCTCAGTTCTCACTGGAGTCACTGGCCTGGGCGGTCTCCCCTGGGCAGATCCAGATGCAGCTGCGAGGCTCAGTGTGGCTGCAGCACTTCAGGGCCAAAGCCTTCTTCAGTCTAAAACACGATTCCCAGCCTGACAGATGTCAGCAGAGAGATCTTCCTCCAGCCTGGTGGTTAAGGACATGACATTTGGAATCAGTCACACAGTGGTCCAAGTCCTGCCCCTGTCACTGAGTGATGTGACCTTGGGCAAGTCATGTGACCTCTAGGCCTCAGTTTTCTCATCTGAAGCATGGGAATGATGATGGGTTTTTCCCTAGGGGGGAGAAACCTAGGGAGGTGTTGTAAGAACCACCTGAGACGATGCACAGCAGGTGTTTGGCAAATGAGAACTGTTATCATTCACTTAAACAAGGAGCTCTGTCTGCCCTGCCTGCTGGGGAGGATGCAAGGATTAAAGACTGAGCAGTGGGGAGATGGCGCCCCTTGTTGGGTGGCTACTCCAGTGTGGGGTGATGCTGACCCATTTCTCCATCTAGAAAGGGCTGGGCTTTCTCCCTAGAAATGGGGTAGGAACACAGAGAAACTGTGTAGCGGTCTCGATGTCCCGGCAGTGCCCTCCACCCAGCCCTGTCATGGCCACTGTGTCCAGGCATTCCTTTCATAGCCAGCAAGCAGCGTGACCTCAGTTACTCCACATGCTGCCTTCAGGTGGGCTATCGCCTCAGACGGCCGCAATGGGTGTCCCTCCAGATGTGCACACTGAAGACCCTGTGTATAGAACCCAGCCACACTCTGACTCACCCAGGACACAACCCGTGCTCCCTCAAACCCAGTCACAACGCAGGCACCAACACAGCAAACACACCAAACGTGATCTCCGCACATTTCCTCTGTGTGCGTGTGCGTGCGCGTGTCTGCGTGCGTATGCGTGCGCGTGCGTGCACGTGTCTGCGTGCGTGTGCGTGCGTGTGCATGTGCATGCGCATGCGTGTGTGCGCGCGTATGTGCGTGCTTCACATTGTTGGCCAGAATATGCTCTGGAAACCCAAGCAGAAAGGAGCATGTGAATGTGACCATCATCAGGGATAAATTAATCCCAGACATATAAAAGGTTTTTTTTTTCTTTCATTCTCGGCCCTACTGCAAATTCAATTATGACTCGCTGCCAGCTACTGAACTGAGGGGACAAGCAAGTACGTGGCTGAGGCTGGAAAATGGGGCAGGGCAGGGGACCCTTCTGGATCCGCACCTTCACTCCCCTTCCCTGCTGTCCAGGATGCGGGAGAGAGTTGCAGGCCTTTCTGGATTGCCTGCACCAATCAGATCTTGGGGAGTGGCAAGGTGCCATCCAAGATGCGGAGCTGGTAGAAGTAGAGCTGCCTTCCGAGCACTGAGCTAGGAAGAGACCGTGTGCGGGCTCAGAGCAGAGACTGGCAAAGCATTGCCGAGGAGGCCACTGGTCCCAGGGCCTGGCAAGTCTCAATGGTCCGTGCATTCACCCACCCAGGAACGCAATGCCCAGGGAAGAGAGGCTTGGCTAGTGACTCCGTGGCAAGACTTTTTATTCCCCATGGCTATTGGGGAGTGGCCACGATATGTTCCTTGCCCTCCACACTCACAGGCAGCCTTCTGATGATCCTGTGGCTTCTGGGACAGGCCTGCTGGCAGGCAGTATGTGTGTAAGTTTTGCTGATGCATGCTGTGTTTCCCGCTGTGCATTCACATGCTGGCATTTTGTTTTCTATGTCCCTCTCTGAGCTCTGCTAAGGAGAGTCTGCCCCTTGGGGACGTACTCTGGATCTACCTTCCTTGGACCCACACAATTGGGGGTCTTAGCCTGCAAGCGTGCTTAGGCTAGGAGCCCTCCTGTGTCAAGAATGTCCTTGGAGAGGCCTGCTAGGGGAGACATGACCAGCCTCTTCTTGGAGAGGCCTATTGCATGGGATCGGGGAGGTTGGGCATTCATGTCCACCCAAGGCTAGGAATGAGGCACTTCTCCTGTCAGACCTAGGATGGGGAGTCAGTTACTTTAAGAGAATCCCTTGGGGGGCTTTGAATTGGGCTTGCTTGATTGCATAAGCACGCCCAGAGGAGGCCAGGTGGAGGCCAGTTTTGAAAGAGGAGATCAGTCAGATGAGATTGGATTTGCTGTTGTTTTTCATGTGGTGGTGGTGAGGTGTGTGAGTGGCCAGCCCCGGAGCAGCACCCAATCCCTGCCTTCCCTGGGGCCTCTGCATGGGGGGAGGCTCCACACTCTGTCCAGTCAGGCTGCCCCAGGTGCCTGTACACACATCCCGCCAGGCCAGGCTCCCGGGCCCTCACCCAGGATGAGCCCTCCTCTCTATCCCCTCCTTCCCTCCTGTCTGTGCCAGGTAAGAGAGCTTGGGAGAGTGGGTAGGAACAGGAGCAGTGTGCTCGCAGAAGCCGGCCCTTTCCTCACCCCTAGAGGTAGCTCACTCAGGGCTGAGGATGAAGTTTGAGGCTTGCCCACCTCCAGGCTGGTTGGAGAGGGAGTGCCAATGGTGTGTCAGACACTGTGCTAGGCATAATGTCACCTTTAGTCCTCACCTGTAAGAGATAGCTGTTTTAAGTCCCATTTTAGGGATGAGAAAACTGAATCTCAGGGAGATCACACAGCTGCTGATGAAAGGCAGCCCTGGCCATGTGGACTCAGAATGTTTGCTCTTCACATTACCCCACCTCCTGACTGCCCCCAGCACAGTCACCTCGCCCTAACCAATCTCACATCTGCTGACTTCCAGGCTGGACCCAGAGATCCCACCCAGTGGGTAGGGGTGGAGGCAGGAGGCAGGTGGGGGCCATTGTGTGTAGAGGTATGTTGGCACCATGAAGTTTACAGTCTTTTCATTCACTCAGCAAATACTTATTGAACCCCTGCTGTGCCCAGGCTCTGTTCTAAGCACAAACTTCTTGCCTTTGTAAAAACTCCCAGTCAGGGAGCCAGATGAGAAACAATTTCAAGCAGTGATAGGGGGGCATTAGGAGGAAATATAAAACACGATGAGATTTAAAAAAAAAATCATGACCAGCGTGGTGGTTCATGCCTGTAATCCCAGCGCTTTAGGAAGCTGAGGGGGGCAGATCATGAGGTCAGGAGTTCGAGGCCAGTCTGGCCAACATGGTGAAACCTCATCTCTACTAAAAATGCAAAAATTAGCTGGGCATGGTGGCGTGTACCTGTAGTCTCAGCTACTTGGGAGGCTGAGGCAGGAAAATCGCTTAAACCCGGGAGGCAGAGGTGAGCCGAGATTGTGCCACTGCACTCTAGCTTGGGCAACAGAGCGAGTCTCCATCTTGGAAAAAAAAAAATTACTATGGTGGGAACTAAACCGACGAGCCTTTTCAGATGGGAGAGGGGAGAAGCCCTCTGGAAATGTGAAGCAGAAGCAGAAAGAAGAGTGAGTCAGTGTAAAACCTGGGGGAGAGCATCGCAGTACGGGCACAGCAAGCGCCAAGGCCCTGAGGCAGGACTGAGCTTGCCTTGATGGTGTTTATACTGCCTGGAAGTGGGGCCCTCATCCCTCTGTGGTTCATCTGAAACTATGGGCCAGGGAAGGTGTCTCTGCTCATTCCTATCTGCTCCCTGCTTGGCCCTTTCTAGGACCAAAGCGGGCACCCCCTCTAGGTTTAGCCGGCAAGTCGAGCACAGAGCCCCCTTGGCCGTCTTTTTCCCGAGGTTGGCCACCTGGCCCTCAGCCTGGGCTTGGGAAATGCTTCCGGAGTTCACACCCCTCACTGCCCACTCTAACCCCTGCCGGCGATCAGGGCAGCACACTGTTTCCAGATGGGCATGGGAGACTATTTATTTTACTTTTAAAAATAGCTTTTATTGGTTTTTGTCTTATTACAAAAGTAATATATGTTCATTACAGAAACGGAGAAAACTGCTAGCAAAAGGAAGAGTGTAAAACAGCCACTAATCCCATTACTCAGAAAGAACCACCGCCGGCACCTGAGTATCTCCAGAATTTTCCGTGTAAGTATAAAATATATGTCAGTATTTTTTTTTTAAATGTGATCTCACTGTGCAGAGTGGTTCGTAAGCACTGCACAGTGGATACCCCTCCTTGTTTACATGTTCGTCTACAGCATGATTTTATGGCCGTATAGTCATTGCTCACTTGGAGGAACCATGGTGTATTTAGCCAGGCTCCTACCGATGGATTTTAGGCAGTTTCCTGTTTCTTTCTTTTTGAGCATCTGGTTTGCAGGGCTTTCCCATGGCCATCCTAGGTGGCTGTTTTGAAGCGTCTAAGCCATCACTGGGACACAAGGGCAGAATAAGAAGTCTCAGGAGGCCAAGGGTCCTGATGGGGTGTGGGGTGGGTGGGGGAGTCCCTGCTTCCTTGTCTAAGGCAGGGATCTTTTAAGTCTCTCAGACACCCCCAGGCAAAAGTTGAATCACTGGAAAGACTGAGGAGACAGGAAAACACTGCAAGCAGTGCTGCTATAGAGGAAGGACACTCTGGCCTTCTGTCCTGCCGCAGGGCACCTTCACCACCCCTGCCCACAGTAGGCTGGAGTTGGGGATAGTGGGAGGTCAGGAGGGCTAGAGTGGTCAGGATCACCTGCCTCAACTGCAGCAGGCATTGTGGGAAGGCTGGGGATGGGGATGTAGGTGGGGAGTATTAGGTGAGGCTCCCAGGGATGTGTACGTGTAGCATGGATGAGGGATGCTGTCTGAGTGTCACCAAGGGTGAAAAACCTCCTTTGCCGCCTCTGATTTCTCCATCAGGGCAGGCTTGGAGCTCCTGCTTTTGTGGTTTCTGTCTCCTCAGGGCCCTTACCCCCCGCTGCTCACATTAACAGGAATAATTCAGGCCAGCCTGAACTTGACTCTAGCTCTCTGGCTTCTCTTCCTGCCATCTGTGAGGCCTGGGGCAGTTCAGTTCTGTTCCTGCTCCCCCTAGTCAAACGTGGTCAGGTCATCAGAGCTCCTTCAGATCCTGTGAGGTCCAGATGCCAGGAATGTGGAATGTGGCACCTGGTAGATGCTTAGTTTTAAAGTCTTCTTTTACATTTTCTTCTGCCACCTTCGACTAAGTCTTTGAGGGGATATAAAGCATCTTCATCTCTGTGCCTCCCCAGCTCTAAACATCTCCCTGGGAGGTGCACAACACTTCCCTGGGGTATGGGAAGAAAACGTTTACAAATCAAATCTGTTACTCTTTCTTAATAGATGATGGTTGGATAGACCTTGGACCCCACTCATGCCATATGACTGATGGTCATGTGCTCTATGCTAAGTGTGGAGGAGTTCTGAGGGAAGGTTGTGGTAGTGCCACCCTTGTTTTTAAGCTTTTGGTGTATGGCTTTTTGTGTCTTAGCTCTTGGTGTGAACCTGGCTAGTTAAGGGAATTTACAGATTACACATTCTGGTTTTAACTAAAGTAAGCCTCATGGAAATGGAGACACAGCTAAAAATAATTCCTGCCATGGAACTACTCTAATTGAAATTAAGCTAAACATGCCAACAGGGGAGAATGGTGGATGGAAGATAAGCTAACCGTGCAAAGTTGGAATGAGGGCACAGCTAACCCATGCATCTACCACTGCATGCAAGATAAGCTGCATTAGGAAACTCCCAGGCACAGTGGCTCACGCCTGTAATCCCAGCACTTTGGGAGGCCGAGGTGGACGGATCACTTGAGGTCAGGAGTTTGAGATCAGCCTGGCCAACATGGTGAAACCCCATCTCTACTAAAAATACAAAAATTAGCCGGGCATGGTGGTGGGCGCCTATAATCCCAGCTACTTGGAAGGCTGAGGCAAGAGAATCACTTGAATCCGGGAGGCAGAGGTTGCAGTGAGCTGAGATCGCAGCATTGCACTCCAGCCTGAAAAACAGTAAGGACATAATCAGATCTGCCAAGAAGTCAGTGACACCGCCGAACTACCCGGAGGACTTGCGTGGGTCACCTGCGGCAGTGGCCCTCATCCTAGACCTAGAGCCTGCCTTGATGTATTAAGTCCGGATTGTTGTCCATGATAGACTGTGTGCTGAGATAAATCAGCATCTAGAGGAGAGCGTGTTCAGACTTTTCACCAGTGGAGGTTTGCTCTCAGTGCGTCTGGAGGTCACCACTTCACAACCTCCAGCCCCAGGCTGGGCACACAGCGGGGCTCAGGAAGCCTGAGCAGGCTGATGTGTGTCTTTGTGTGTGAGTGTGCGTCTATAAGAGGCTTTTATGACTAAGTATCCCGCTCACCTCGCGCATTCAGAGCCCTCACCCCTCCTTCTCCTCCATCCCCTTCTCAATTTTTCTCTCATTTATTCCCTCCTGCCAGTGGGTGCCCCTGCCTGACCCTCATTAACTCAAAGTGTAAAAACCATTTGTCTGCAGCCCCCTTTCCTCCCTCCTCCCCAGCTGGGGCTGGGGCATGGCCCTTCCTTACTTCCATAGAAGCTCAGACCTCTGTGGTTTATGAGCGAGACCCTAATGGGGAGGCCCCATAGAACAGGCAGGACTTGTTAGGGGATGGCCTCAGGGCTGCTCAGAAGACCTATAAAAAGTGAGTGATGCCCCTGGGGAGCCCAGCTCTGCCTGTCACTCCTCAGAAGCTGGCAGCGTGCTGCACACCTCTAAGGACCCTGTCTTCAAGGACAATGATGTAGGTGTCACCCCCAACCCAGGGCTGTGTTGGACATGACTCTGCAGCCATGTGTGGATAGACAGTTCTTGGTTCTCCACCCCTACCCAGTCCTTCAGGGTAGCTCCTGCACCAAAGATCTCTGACCTCAGCCTTCTTGCCTGGGGACGGCAATTGTTCATTCATCAGCCCCAAAGGAAGGGGACTTGGACAGGGAGAAAGGAGGGCAAATTGGACTTGGGAGTACACTAGCTAATAAGTGCTTAGAACTGGATAGGAGTGTTTGCAGTATGCCAAGGAGGCGATAAATCAGGACGAGTGGCTGAGGAGCCAGCCCAGAAGCCTTGGTGGCAGCTCTGGCGGTCCCGAGGACTGCAGACTGTCCTTAAACAGGGAGGGAGCTTCGCAGAGTGGGGATGTTAAACTGCCCCTCGAAGGCAGGTGCCCTTCTCCACCAGCTCTCCAGGCTGCCTTGGAGGTGGACCCCAGGGCAGGGGACTCTGCTTTAGTCTTTTAGCTGGCTGCCAGAGGGGTTGGTTGCCTGCCCAGCAGGGTAGAGGGGTGAGTGGCTGGGGGCATTTCTGCCCACCGCCCCCCCACCCCAACCTACTCCCTCTGGCAGACCAGAAGAATCCAGGAGCCAGAGATGGACCCTGGGCTCATGGCTAGGATCCCTGCCTGGCCCTGTGCAAGAAGGCATTGAGTTTTCGTTTCTCAGGGGGAGACACAAATTGTCCTGATGAGCATGGTTGGGTTTATGTAATGTAAACCCCTCAGCACCCCATGTTCCACCTGCAGTGGGGGGACAGGTGGGGCCCTCAAGTGCTGGCTGCTGGAGGTAAGGACTGAGGAAAAGCCGGCCTCACCTGGGAGCCGGGTAGGAGCCTCCTAACCAGTGTGCCAAGCTGGCGCAGGGTCTGAACGTTCCCACTCTGTATTCACTCACTGGCTTCAGCAACGACCTCTCTGGATAAGTGTCACTGAGCAGATCTCCTTACCTCAGTGCAGGCAAGATGAAACCCTCTCTTCCTCCCTCTGCTTTCTCCATTCTCCAACTCTGATGGCCTAGGGCATCCCCAGGAACCCGGGGGAGGTGTGGGGGGCTTGACTAGGAATGGCTGGGGAAGGGCTCCATGCATCTCCACCTCCCCCGAGCTGACATTGTTCACAAAGCAGGGACAGAAGTGAATGTCAGGGGCAGAGTCAGGGAGATACCTGATGGCCCTGCTGGGGCCCCTTCCAGGGATGCCCTGACTTGCTCCTTGGTCTGAGGCTGGCCTGACCTGGTACTGCACAGGGGCTGCCTGGGTGGCCCTCCACTGGTCTGGGCTGTCCCTCACCCCCTGCTCCCTCACAGCTGTCCCAGCCTAGGCCCTCTGTGGCTGCACTGAGATTCACTCAAAGCCACCGCTGACCTGTCTCCATGCCTGCCAGGGTAAAAATAGATGTTTCCACTGCGGCCACCTCCGCAGCATCAACTTTCTCCTACTTGAGTCCCTGCCAGTGCTCGGCTCTGGGAGTGGAGCACGAATTACAGGGCCGAGCTTGGCGTCGGGGCCTGGCGTCAGGGCCCTGCTGCAAAGCCAGGCTGCTCATGAATGCCCTATTGTTTGGGGAGGTGACCCTGTGTGTCCCTCCCAGGGGCCTGGGGCCTGCCCTGCTCACCTCCAGGCCTCTTCCCATTCCCTTTGGCTTTGTGCCCGCCTGGCCTCTGAGTTCCTCACCTGCCGCCTCATCTTACAAGGGAGCTCAGTCCCTTCCATAGAGGGCCAGCTCCACGGGCATGTGACTTACGCAGTCACGCAGGGCCCCACGCTCAGAAGGGCCCCACACCTGGCTTAATGCCCTGCTATCACCACCTTGACATTCCTAATAATTTTGGAAAAAGGCACATTTGTATTTTGTACCTGGCCCTATGAATGATGTAGGGAGGCCTGCTCCATTAGGAACCACGAGTCTGATGAGGGAGACACAGTCCCTGCCTCCATAGAGCCCCAGGTCTGATGCGAGAGCATATGGTCTCCTTCAGGGAACCCTTAGATTGGAGGAAAAGGCATGGCTGCCCTTAGAATACACACTGATGGGGCACTCATGGCCTCTGTCCCTTGTGAGCCCCCAGGCCTATGTAGGAGACCCCATCTGTGCTCTCAGGGAGCCTCAGGTCTGATGGAGAGACAGCCCCTGCCTTGGAGAGCTTAGAGATTGGTGGAAAGGCATGGCCAGTACCATTGGCAAACATATATTCTGGTGGGGAAGACAGAGCCTTTACTGAGCCCACAGTCAAATGGTGGAGATACTGGCTCTGCCCTTGGGGGCCCTTAGGACGCATGGCAAAGACCAGACAGACACATGTGCACATGTGTAGCAGGGTTGTTAATCTTTGCTGAGACTTGAGGCCATTCAGGGCATGGGGGAATCTGACCAAGGGCAGGGCATGGGGCCCTGGGTAGACACAGACCCCTATGAGTGAGCTGCCAAGGAAGAAGAGCTGGGGCCAGGCCCTGGCACAGAGGAAGGCAGGTGTGTGGGTCCTGGGGTGCGGGTGCATGCTGGCTTGTGAGGGGGTCCTGGGAGGATCAGAAGGACTTTTCGGAGGACCCAGGGAGCACGGTAGAGCTTGGATGCTCCTGAGGGTGGCAGCCCCAGAACAGCAGGGATTGGTGTTTTCCTGGGAGAGCAGCATGCTGGCTGGGGCCCTGCATGCCTGGGGCTGGGGTGCAGCTTGTAGTGGAGGCCAGGAATGCAGCAGGTCCAGGGGACTAGGACCCCTGTGTGAACCCCAGGACCCACTGAACTCCCTGGGAGTGGGTGGGAGTAAGGGGCCTCTCTGGGGTCCTGCGAAGCAGAAAGTGATTGGTGACTGAATGTGGGGCATCTGCCTCCGCAGCCACAGAAAGAGCAAGTGGGATGGCAGCAGCTCCTCTGGAAGCCTTGAGGGCCAAGGGACCCTGGAACATGGGAGGCAGTTCCCCATGAAGGGAGGCTTCCTGGAGGAGGTGACAGGAGGGGTGGAACTCTGAGACTGTCTCTGCCTGTCCATAAGCCTGCCACTTCTTCGGGTGCACATTGCCCTCTCAAGGCTGTTGGTATAGAAGGACCCCCAAGAGGCACCCACATTAGAAATGGTGAGGAGCTACCTTTGGTAGGTGATGGGCTCCCCTGCCCTGTGAGGAGCTACAGTGCAAAGGTGAGTGGCAGGCAAGGCAGGGCACTGGAGCCAGCTCTCCCTGCGTGAGTGTGAGGGCTCCACCCTGGGGCCGACCCTCTGTCCATCCAGAGCCCGGCTATGGCTGCTGGCTTGCTTCTTGCACCTCCCTTTGGCTTAGCAAGGGTAGCCAGCAGCTGTCACCCCAGGTCAGAGCAGCCAAGCCTTGGGGGAGCATCTCAGGGTCTTTCCCATGTAGAATCCTGGGCAGCATCTCGAGGAAGCAGCACCCCTGTGTGGTCTGTGAGAAGCAAATTAAATCGTGGTCAGGGGCCAGGGCCACTGTGCTGCTCAGCCCCTGGAAAGGCCTGAGGGCTGCTGCTTACCCTGAGCTGGCTCCAGCCAGTCCACCAACCACCCCCAGTGAAGGCTGGGAGAGGGGTGCCTGGGGAAGTGGTTGGACCATGCTTGATGGGGGCAATGGGGCTTGTTTGCCCCGACTGTGAGGCTCATAATGTGCAGGGAACTCTCTGTGGGGAAACGGGAAGAGTCCTTTCACTAGGAGTGTGGGGACCAGGGGACTGTTGAAGAGGACAGGAGGTAGGACGGAGAGATGGTGGAGAGGGTGCCTTTGGGGACCAAGGTGAGGGCTCGGTCTGGGGCTGGGAACACTTTTTAACCTTTGCAGAATGACTATATGCATCCAGGTGAGGTAGAACTGAGGGCCTCTGCCATCGGGTGCCCCCAGGCCTCCCTTCTCAGCAGACATTGTCCCTTAACCAGGCACCCTGGGCACTGTCCCCACCTGGCTCAAGACTCAGCTCTGTTGGTGTTACATTCACTGTGCATGAGGTAGCAGAGTGAGCTCCAGGATGCAATGCCCTTCCTCAGGAGCCTGCCATTGTGGCCACGGCGGCCGAGTTGGGGGATGTGTGTCAGAACAGCAGGATGGAGGGCAGCAGCAGGGTCCTGCTTCTATACTCCCTGGCCTTGCCTGCCCCTCAGAATGGCACCTCTGCAGGTGCCAGGCAGCGGGTCAGGCAGCAGAAGGGAAGGCAGTCAGACACCGAGGGGGGCTTCTGGGTGGCCCCACCCAGTAATGCATCCTGCACCAGAAATCCAGGCATGTGTGGAGTTTCTCCTTCCTGGAAATCAAGGACAGAGACACCCCCGCCCCTGGTGTACACCTAGAGCTGGGTGGACCACATGCCAACCTCCTCGGGGGAGGAGGAGCCCTTCCCTTTCTTCCCCAATCTGGCTGCTGACTTCAGGGCTCAACTCAATCCCTCCAGATGTCTCCACAACTTTTGCAGCCCCCACAGCTGTGTTTGCCTTCTCTGCCCTGGAAGAGCAGTTTCTGTGTGCTCCTTTCAGCCGTAGCCCTCAGAGCCTCCCATATGGGGAGACGGCAGGGCCCCCACTCAGCCCATCCAGTCCACCCCTGAGGACGCAGGTGGCAGGAGCCACACAGCGGGGAGCAGAAAGCAGAGCTCCACTCTTTCTCTCGCTGCCCGCTGGTGTGAGTGTCATTACTTCATTCATTTATTCAATCAGCAAATATGTACTGAGCGTGTGCTGAGCCCCAAAGGCTGTGCCAGGAGGGCTGATCATGAGACTGCTCCTACCCTTGGGGAGGCAGGCAGATCTGGGCAAGCAGGTGGTCCCTGTGCCCTGCAGGGTGGCGGAGGCTGCCTCTGGGACAGGGAGGCTGGGGAGTTCCTAGGAAGACCCCTGCCCCTAGACCTGTGGGATGAGGGGGATGGGATCAGGCTGTCCTGGTGAGGTAGCTGAGGCTGAAGGCCAAGGAGCTGTGGGCGGGGTGGGGGGACCTCGGAGTCCAGCCCTCTCCTAGGACTCTGCTTCCCTCCCCCACCCCAGTCTGTGGGTCTGGCCTCTGCATGACCTCCTCTCCCTCTCACCTCAGGACTGAGGCGCCTCGCACTCACCCACTTTTCTTCCTCTGCCTTCTCCTCCCCTCCCTGTCACCTCCACTCCAGAAAGCAGCTTTCATTTTCCCCACCTGCCTCTCTCCTCTCATCCCCCTGCATCTGTTGGGGAAATTGGGCCATTTGAAGAATAAAGGAGAAGGCAAGAGAGAGGAAACCCCTGTCTCAGGGCCCAGCCTGCAGCTGGGGTGAAAACCTGTTCCTCGTTAACACCCTGAGTCAGGGACCAGAATCGGGGGCTCCCCAGGCCTCCCTCGGGGACAGGAGGGAAAAGGCATGCTGGGAGACGTTAACTGCAGTGATTGGGAGCAGATGGGAAGGGGTGGTGAGGGGCAGGGACACTGGGAGGAAGGCGGTGGGGTGGGAGGGAGCATGTGGGGAGGGCCTGGGAAGACCCTCACCAGACCTCTGGGGTCCTGAGCCCACTATCTGGAAATAGGTCCGCTACGGAGCATCCTTCCACCCAGACTGAAGGGAATTCCAGGTTTGGGCTACACAGAGGCCTTTGGGAGGGTGGAATTGAGAGCCAGGTTTCTCTGGTGTGTGTGCTCCCGTATGCGTCCCAGTGGAAGCTCCCGTGTGTGGACACTGCCCTGGTCCTCCCCTGAGCCCTCGAGGGTCAGAAGATCCCTATCCAGGACCCTGGTCCGAGTGAGGTGAGGATGGAGCATACGTTTGGGTCTGGACTGTGTACGAGGAAGCTGGGGTCTGCTGGCCCAGAGCAGGAGGGGACATGCAGCCTGCGGGGAGGGGTGAGGTGGGAGCCCAACAGAGGGGACATTCTTCAGGGCACTGCTGGCTGGTGACCAGCACTGGGGGGTGACGGCGGTGATGACAGTGATGTGGAGGATGGAGGTGGCGGTGATGGTGTGATGGCGATGGTGCTGATGACGGGATGGGGTGACAGTAGTGGAGACGCGTCCTTGCTTGGCCCGCTTTCATGGGGTTCAGGGGCTATCAGGTTGATGACCCTGCTCAGCTTCCTCTTCAGCACTCCCCATGCACCCATCTCCAGCCCTCAGAAACACCATGGGGAAGTGGCCTCAATTGGAGATCTTAATTTAGAAGCTGTGGAGTCCCTGGGTCGCAGCAAAGGCAGACCTGGCCCCTGTCCCCATAGGACTCGGCTGACTGCAGTGCTCACCTGAATTCTGTCCTGGAAACAGGCTGAACTGGGCTGGGCCTGGAGAACCTCACTGGGCCAGGTCCCACTCTTCACCCCTGCCTCTCTCCCCAACCCTCAGCCCAGAGCCCATTGTCTCTGCAGAGAGTGGTGGCATGGTGTTGAGGTCCCCAGCCATTTTAGAATCCACACAATTGAGATCCCGAAGGAAGAAGAGGGGCTGGGAATGTAGGGTCAGGGCCGTATTCGTGTTCCCCCTTGGCCCCAGATCTTCAGCCAAGCCCTCCTCCTACCCTTCCAAACCCAGGCTCCGGCAGGCCCCTGGTTCACACTTCCTGCCCCATGTGGCTTGGACCCAGATTCTCCTCCAATCTTTTAATTAGGTCCTGCACTCATTAGCTGTCCGAATGCCTTCCAGACACTTGCAGCTGCCCTGGCCCTCTCCACACCTGCCCATCCAGCTGGGCCTCCCCACACCTGGAAGACATCGAAGTCTCCAGTCAGGGCCTCCAAACGGCAGCCCCTCCCTGTGGCCTCTAACAGCAGGGTCCAGAAGAGATGCAGAACCTTCCTCTGAGGGAGGTTGGGGCTGCAGGAGAAGTGTCTCCTCAGCCCTGGCCACGTGGGCCCTTACAGGGAAGTCTGGGAAGTGAGTTGTGGCCACAGCACAGAAGACAAGAAGTCAGATGCCCCCTCCAGCCATAGCCAGGACAGCCAGCGCCTCTCCAGGCCTGGGCCCTCACTGCAGGGCCCCCGTGAGAGAACCTGCTCCGAGCTTAGAGTGTTTGTCATCTGCGTGTGGGGAGAGGACAAGAAGGGTATGTGAGGGACATCAGAGAGCTCAAAAAGAGGGCTGAAGAAGCTGTGGCTTTAATCTCTGTGGGCTTCCCTGATGTAGGGCAATTCCTGGAGGACTTGCCAGCCCAAATCATCATTCAGTGAGTGTCAGAGAGAGGGTGCAAATCCAAGGTCTTGACCCAGGCTTGAACTCTCTTGTCCCTAGTGACTGTCCTCTTTCCTGGTCCATTGAGTTGCACCAACTCCCGGGCACCAGTCACACGGACTCAAATGAATGAATGAATTGAACACTCATGTGGGAGGAGTGCTTGTGAGGAGACAGGCACTGTTACAAGTGCTTGAATATCGTCACTTAATCCTCGGACTAACCCTATGAGATAGGTACTATTACCTGTCCCCTTTTCACAGACGAGAAATAGAATAGTTGAACAGCTCACACGAGTTCACATGAGTTGTAAGAGGCTGGCAGTGGCAGGATCCCAAGTCCTGTCATCTCTTCTCCATGTCCTCGTGCCCGGTTGCCTCCTTAGAACACACACTGTGCATGCTACTCCCTGGAGTAGGGCAGTAGTGGCCCTGGGGACTTTCCCTCCAGGAACTAATAGGTGCTGGAATTGCTGTCCCCCCTCCTGGGGGAGATGGGAGATTCTGGCTGCGTGGCCAGGGCCAGGCAAGGCAGTTTATTTCTTGCATACTCGGTGTGTGTAGTGTAAAATGGGAAAACTGCTTAGCTCATGTAACTGAGCATGACGTAGAGAATGGCAGGGCCTCCCCTCTCATAGTTCCGATCCCTGCCTGGAAGGATGGAGTTATCAACTTTGGCTCAGCACCTCTGCTCCCCCAAGCCCTAGGATGATAATTTTTTGAGTTTTAGATCTTTTTCACTAAGTAAATGTCTGAGGACCCCAATTTATTAAAACAAGTGAAAGGAGACCTGAGCTGGTTTAGGTCTGGTTTGGATGGGAGTGATGGTGAGGAGGCTGATGCTAGGGTACCTGGCCTTCAGCACTCCTTCATCCCCTAAAGCACCTTGAAGAGCCTCAGGACTCCCCACACCAGGGACTCATTGTCCTGAGAGGACCAACTGAGCATCTTTTGAGGGGCAGATGGTGGCCTGGTTGATGTCACAGGCAGTCTCTCTTGAGCCTGGCTTAGGCCACTCTCCTTCCTCTCATGTGATGACAAATCTGAGCTGAATGAGTTGGCCTGGGGAGGACACATGGAAGTAACAGCACTGAGCTGGGGTTCTCTCATATACAGGGAGCAGAGGAGCAGAGCAGAGAGCTCCACTAGCTATCCTAGATGTGTGTGTGTGTGTGTGTGTGTGTGTGTGTGTGTGAGTGATCTTAAAGAGTTTTCTATCCACCCTCCACCCCTCATTGTGTTTCCCCCAGCAAGACTCTGGGAGGGGCTGGCTTCCAGGACCAGATGTCAAGGCCTGGAAAATCCAACTCAGGGCCATACATTCCTACCCCAGGTGGCAAGATCATAGGGGCAGAGACTGGGGCAGGGTGGAGAATTTAGCCTCCTCACCCCCTCCGTGTTCTGCCTCTGCAGAATAACTCTGTGGCTAGTCTGGCCCCTGGGCCTCCCAGATCCAAGCTCCTCCTTGGCCATCACACACATCTTGGCCAACTCAGGCCATGTCATGCCCCTGCTGATCATGAACCTACAATAGCTCTCTACTGTCTAACTGTGCCAATATTAGGTCCTCAGCCTCGTACCTAAGTTCCTGTCATCAACTGATATCACCAGTCTTATGTAGTCACTTCTGCACGCCCTTCTAGAATCAACCTTCTCTGAGAATCTTTTAGAGCACCAGTGTTTAATACATGGTTTTTTGCCCGAGAAGATGTGCTGTCTATTCATCATGAGTGGGTATATCATATCTGCACACAACTAGATTGAAACCTCTGGAGAGTTGAAGATGTTTTCTGGTTCAACTGGAGCTGAGTTTGAATTTTGTGTGCCCAGCTCTGTGCAGTTGTGTGACTTTGGGTCACTTCTTGCTATCTATAATCTATGATTATAAATAGGTGTGTTAGTCTGTTCAGGCTAACATAACAGATTACCACAGACTGGATGGCTAAAACAATAGAAATTTATTTTTCGTAGTTCTGGAGAATAGAAGTCCAAGATTGAGGTACTGTCAGGGTTGGTTTTTGGTGGGTCTTTCTTCCTGGCTATTAGATAGCCGCCTTCCTGCTGTGTCTTCACATGGCCTTTCCTCTGTGTGTGCACCCAGAGAGAACGAGAGAGCTCTGGTGTCTCTTTCTCTTCTTATTTGGACACCAGTCTCTATGGGATCAGGGTCCCACCCTGTACTTCATCTAACCTTAATTACTATCTTAAACTCTATGTATCTAAGTACAGTCACATTGGGTGTTAGAACTTCAGCATATAAATTCAGGTGATGGGGGGCACAATTCAGTCTATAACAATGGTTTAAAAATGAAAGAAAAGACTTCCATGGTTGATTAAGTTTGGGAAAGGATGAATTCAAACAAACCAAACAGGATTCTTGACTGCAGGTCTTCTCAGAACCTTTCACTGTGAATAAGACTGGAGGAGATCAATACCATGCTGTGCTTCTCAAACACATTTTGCCTTGGAATTCACTTCTGGTTGATCACCTTGCAGAGCCAGTGTTTTCTGGAGCTCTGTTCAGGATCTGCTGCCCTAATCAATTCCTGCGTAACTTTTTCTAACTTGAGGACCTTACAGATGGGGTCAACATTACTGTTCTCCCCGAGAACAGGACAGTAACCAGAGAGCTATTCTTGGTTAATGCTAAATCTTGATTGGGTAACCTCAGTTTGTGACATTATCAATCAGGATGGATAAGTTAGCCTCTTCACCCCCTCCGTGTTCTACCTCTGCAGAATAACTCCGTGGCTAGTCTGGCCCCTGGGCCTCCCAGATCCAAGCTCCTCCTTGGCCATCACACACATCTTGGCCAACTCAGGCCATGTCATGCCCCTGCTGCTCATGAGCCTACAATAGCTCTCTACTGTCTAACTGTGCCAATATTAGGTCCTCAGCCTCGTACCTAAGTTCCTGTCATCAGCGGATCTCACCAGTTTTATGTAGTCACTTCTGCACCCCCTTCTAGAATCAACCTTCTTGAGAAATCGTTGAGAATACCAGTGTTTCTTAATATATGATCTTGTGCCTGAGAAGATGTGCTGTCTATTCATCATGAGTGGGTATATCATATCTGCACACAACTAGATTGAAACCTCTGGAAAGTTGAGGATGTTGTCTTCTGATTCAGTTGTTTTTGTGTGAGGTTCTTAATGCTGACTGGCCACTGTATCCTCACTTGTCCCCAAGATCATAGCAGCTGACCTGGATCCCTGGAGGCAGCTCTTTGCCATCATATGCCACCATGTCTTTGCTGCATTTCAGTTGTATCCTGCCTGGAGGTTGAGTGATGGACAGCCCTCAGGGGATAACTCTCCATCTTCCCCTTTGACTTTTCATGCATGATCCCCAAAACGCTTTGCTGAAATTGGTACCATTCAGGAAATGTGGTCCGGGGCCTTGTTACTCCAGGATCTGAGGACCAGCAGCATGGATATCACTTGGGAGCTTGTTAGATATGCAACGTCTCAGGTCCCATTCCAGTCCAGTTGGGCAAGAATATGCATTTAACAAGCTTCCAGGTGATTTTTTGGCAGGCATGTTAAGGTTTGAGAAGTACTAGTCTGGAGTAGTGATTTTTCAGAACCACATGTCATATACTGGGTTGTGAAAGCAATGCCATGTTACAATTAGCATTTAAAAAAATAGAGTAGAATTAAAAATACAGGATGCGTCGACTTAATAAGGGCAAGTATTTTGGAGGAAAACTGTGTGTATTCTGGGTTGTGGCATATAATGTCTATCACTATCAAAAAAGTTGGAAGTCTAAGGCAAAAATCTAAGGCACATTCAAGGATGGCAAGACAGGGGACTGGCTGTGGTGACCTCTGCCTGGCCCTGCCCACCCCCTCACTTCCACCTGGCTTTTCCCCAGCTTTTCTGGTTGTCTAAGGGTTTCCCATCACTGACTACACACACCTTGTCACCACACCCTGTGGTCCAATGCCTGGGCTTTGGGGTATGGTAGGGGAGAGCTGGAACCAAAAAGAATGACTTTTAAAATAGGTTCTCCAGGTTTATTTTTCCCCAGCTCCTTCTCTTCCCTGCCTTTCCAGCTCTTTTCCCTGTGGCTTCTTTCTTCTCCCTCTCCTGTTCCAAGCTGGATGGCAAAGCCAAGTACAGCTCATCAGAGACTGTCTCTCTCCCTCCACACTGTAGATTTTTCTTTCCCAAGATCCCCTCACTCCATATGGAGAAATCAAAATAACCTGACTGACCTCACGCCTTCAGGGCCATTCCTACCTCTGGCAGTCTGCCATCAGCCCATGTCTGCCAGAAAATTTATCTGATCTTTGAACCTCGCACTCCCTTGGAGATAAATGTAGGCCACTGCTAAAGGCATCAGCACTGTTGTAGAGTTGGGGCACGTGGAGGTGAGCAGGGCAGGGAAAGGGCAGAAGGGGCAGAGAGGCTGGGAGGCAGGCTGCCCATGTTGGAAAGGTACAGGGAGTATCTGCAGCCATTTCTCCCTCCCTTCTTGCTCAGCCCCTGGTTCCAGGCCAAATAGAAATGCCTGAAAATCTACCAGGGATCTTCCTTTTGGAAGTCCTTTACTGTCATCATTGTCGTCATCATCATTACTACTCTAGATGACACAGGGTGATCACATGTTCCATTTCCTTCAACACTTGGAGTTGATACCTATTCTCTGGGTATTATTAATTATAATATAATTATTAATACTGCCCCCCTTTACTCTCAAGAGTGCTCCAATTTGGATTTCAAATGATTTCATCACTGTATATAAGAAAACAAAAGAGCCTGCCGGAGGTCATAAAGCTAACAAGAAATTCAGCTAGAACCAGACCCAAATCACATGCTTCTCCCAGGATGCTTCATGGCCTGCCCAGGATGCCCCACGGCCTTCCCAGGGTGCCTCACAACCCTCCCAGGATGCCTCACAGCCTTCCCAAGATGCCTCACAAGCCTCCCAGGATGCCTCACAAGCCTCCCAGGATGCCTCATGACCCTCCCAGGATGCATCACGGCCCTCCCAGGTTGCCTCACAACCCTCCCAGGATGCCTCATGGCTCACCGAGGATGCCTCACAACCTCTCAGGATGCCTCATGGCCCTTCCAGGATGGCTCACAACCCTCCCAGGATATCTTACAACCCTCCCAGAATGCCTCACAACCATCCCAGGATGCCTCACAGTTCTCCCAAGATGCCTCACAGCCCTCCCAGAATGCCTCACAACCCTTCCAAGATGTCTCACAACTCTCTCAGGTTGCCTCATAGCCTTCCGAGGATGCCTCACAGCCCTCTCAGGATGTCTCACTTTCTGCTTCTCCCTCCACCTGGCAGGAAGGATAGTGTGGATCAGTGTGTGAGCCTGTGTGCTGAGGTCCGAGACTCCTTCCAGAGCTTGAGAGCCAGCTGGAGGGAGTCAGTTTACCCTCCAGAAATCTCTCTTAGGCTGGGGTGGTGACTCACGCCTGTAATCCCAGCAGTTTGGGAGGCTGATCACCTGAGGTCAGGAGTTCAAGACCAGCCTGATCAACATGGTGAAACCCCGTCTCTACTAAAAATACCAAATTAGCCAGGCATGGTGGCACATGCCTGTAATCCCAGCTACTTGGAGGCTACGGTAGGAGAATCACTTAAACCTGAGAAGCAGAGGTTGTGGAGAGCTGAGATCACACCACTGCCCTCCAGCCTGGGCAACAAGAGTGGAACTTCATCTCAAAAAAATTAAAACTAAAAAAATCTCTCTTAACCTTCAGGGTGGGGTAAATCCTCAAGCAGTTTCTGAAGCCTCTGATTTTGCTTCACAGGAGGGCAGGGCTGAGAGGGAGGGATGCAGGATCTGTCCATCAATGCTCTTTGGTTTTACCCCTCAAGCTTGCTGAGAATCCCAGCTGTGGGAAGCTTTAACTTCCTGGGGGTAAAAGACACATGGGCTGTCTCTTCCTGTTCTCTGCAAGGGTGTGTGTGGAGGGTGGAGGGGGCTGGTGGACCTTGGAGTTAGTGGTGATATGGGCAGTAAGTGGAGGCCTGAGCTAGTACTTTGCATAATGGCAGTCTTGGGGCCTGGGGGGCAGGATTGTAGCTGCAGGTGGCATATACTGGCAGTAACTGACCCTTGAACTTGGATTTGGCATTGGGGTAACAACTTTGAGGCACAAAGCCACCCCAAGGGCTTCTGATATTCTCATTCCTCCAGTCCACCCATGGGCACTGAACTGCTGACAGGCTTCTGGCTCTGTCAAGGCTACTGTCCACACATAGGAGGCCTGGGAACTTGTCCCACTGGACCCAAGCCCTGAAGCTTTGCTGAAAATCTGCCACATCCAGTCTGGGGAGTGTGTAGGAAATACAGGTAGGGCGCACTGCAGGGAGCCTCCTGCAAGAACACTGCTGCTCAGGGATGGAAGAGCAACATCCTCTAAAAAATGTACACACATACCCAGATGCACACATAGAGACACACCCAGACACATAACACATCCACAAATACCCACATGCTTCATGCATACAGGTGCCTCACATACATACAGCTGCCTTCCACATACTCTGCCATCCATGTTCATGGACAGGCATATCCATGCACCCATGGAAACATGTGATCATGTATACACTCATATCCACATGTATGCACAGTCACATGCATGGATACAATTATTCACATGCTCTGCATAAGAGGTACTCATATGTGCAAGGTCCCCTGGCCAGCCAGGCAGGAATGGGGAATGGCCCCCTGACATGAAAGAGGGAAGTCCAGAGCTCAGAGAATAGGGACTGTGTATGAAGAGCATCCTGGTTCTCAGGGACTTGGAGGCTCTGGAATACGGAAGTGGGAAGAACGAGTGGTGCTTGGAGCAGAGGGGCAGTGGAGAGTGTGGGGGATGGCATGACCATGGAACCTTCAACCAGACTCCCACTTCAATGTCCATACCTGCTCTGTCCCAAGGGATGAGCCTCTCTTTGATCCTTTAGTGTCAAACCCATTTCTTCCTGACTTATTTAGAGAGAGAGAGAACAGATGACCTACAAAAGGAAATCCAAGTCAAATTGACACCAGACTTCTCCCCAGCAATGATGTATGCAAGAAAACAGTGGAACTTTATTTTAAAAACTCCAGGCTGGTCTCCACTGAGTTTTGCTGGAGGAAGGAAGGGGCAGGTCCTGCATCCACTCTTGGATTGAGAGGTTGAAGAAAGACACTCTTCAGAGACCCTCTTAGAAGGTTTTTCCTGCCCATTTCAGAGATATTTGAAAACCTAAGTGGAGCAGTCAGATTAACTTCCTAGGGTGGGTGAGACTGCAGGAAGGATTAGAGTAAGCAGAGAGGAGAAGCAAGCATGCCTGGCGGGGAACTGTGCTGCAAAGGTCCACAGGCCAATGAGCTGGTGTGCTGGGCAACTGCGTGGCTCTTTCTGGTGTTCTGCATGCTGCTTCGAAGCCCTCTTGCCTGGGAGCCTGCTTGCTGCAGGTGGCCCTGGGTTTGCACAGGACAGATCCTCCTTTTTTCTGTCACATGTGGCTGTGACTCAAGTAGAGCCAGACTGACACCTGTGAGCCCTGTGAGGCTTGCAACAGCATGGTACATTCCACTAACCCTGTTCAGAGGTCGGAAGTCAGTATGTGGTCCAAGTCAGAGTGAGTTTTGGAGTCAGGGTAGGGTTAGTCTTTGGACAAGGTCAGTTTTGTGGCCAGTATCAGAGGTTAGTCTTGGCCAGGACTGGAATCAGTCTGAGTCAGTTTCAGAATCAGTCTGTGACCATGGTTGTGGTCAGTCTGGGGTCACATTGATGTGACCAGGATTACGGCTGAGTGTGGCTGGGAAGCAGTTTATCCTCAGTATAACTGGTGTGGATGAGACTTGCAGCAAGGCCTCAGCTGAGGAAGGGTCGCCCGCCCACTCCTCTGATGGAGATTCTTGCCATATCCCGACATTAGCAGCTCTCACTTCCAAACTCCTTGGTGAGGCCTGAAGCAGGGGACAGCAGGGCTACCGGTCCATGTGTCTCCACAACGGGATGACCCTAGCTTCTTACTGGGAGGACTCCTGCATATGGCTTCAGTCTGAGGGGCCTTGTGAGGGCCATGGCAGATGGTTTTCCTGACTCTGGGGCTTGACATCTCGAGGCTAGAATGTGGCCCATGGCTAGGGCTCTTCAGATCTGAAGAGCTGACCATGGACTCTGTGTAAGACTCTAGCAAGGCTGGATAACAACCTCATCCTCTAAAATAACCAAGGACCTCACTCGAGGTCATTTCTCTGCCCAAGGAAAGGGACAATCAAGCAGTTTCTTTCCTTCTTTTTTTTTTTTTTTTTGAGATGGAGTCTCACTCTGTTGCCCAGGCTGGAGTGCAGTGGCATGATCTTGGCTCACCGCAACCTCTGCCTCCCGGGTTCATGCGATTCTTCTGCCTCAGCTTCCCGAGTAGCTGGGACTACAGGTGCCCTCCACCATGCCCAGCTGATTTTTGTATTTTTAATAGAGACGGAGTTTCACCATGTTGGCCAGGATGGTCTCTATCTCTTGACCTTGTCATCTACCCACCTCAGCCTCCCAAAGTGCTGGGATTACAGGCGTGAGCCACCGCGCCTGGCCTTAAGCAGTTTCTTTGCCTGAAGTTCATGCTTTTTAATGTGCTGTCCCAGAAACTGCCCATTCCAGAAGGAGAAGCAGGGACAACAAGGGGCTTGGAAGGCTGCATACAGTTTCAACTTGTTCTGTCTTCCTGGCATGTGACTTGTGATTGTGAATGATCCTGTGTGTTTACTTATTTACTTTACATTGCTCGCATGCCATTCTAGTGTAACCCTCAGGAGGAGGGACTGTGTTGTCTTGCTTGCTGCTGTATCCTCAGTGCCCAGAAAAGAACTTAGTGTGCATTAGACACTCATTGCATAGCTGCTGAATACATGAATAAATGTGTTTTACTTCTCTCCATCTTTCCTTCTTTCTTTCAAGTATTCACTGTGCCTTGTGGTTTCTATTTCCTATTGATGTCTCAGGACTGCCTACCTCTCCCTGTCTCCTACCTCCATCAACTGAGTTCAGGCTCAGGCTGCTTGCATTGTTCCCCTGGATGTCCACAGTGCCTCCTAAGTGGCCTGCCCACATCCTGTCCAAGCCCTCTCCCATCTATTCTCCGTACTGTGGCTGGAAGATCCTTCTAACATATAAATAGATCAGGCTACCCCCTGGTTGAAACCCTTCAGTGGCTTCCTATTGCCTTCAGAAGTTCCCTTAACGCAGAGTCCAAGGCATGATCTGGCCCCTACACACTTCTCTAGCCTCTTCCTGCCTCTCTCGTCGTTTCTTGTCTCTCTCCGTCTCATTCTGAGCACCAGCCAGACTGCCCTTCTTTCACATCATCAAACAGGCCCCCTTTCTTGCACTTGGAGCCATTTTATACACAGGGGTCCTTCCTGGAGCCCCTCGCCCCTCTGGCCCCTGCCCCCCAGAGGCTCTCCTGACCCATCCCCTGTCTAGGCTTTCCATCCCTCATCTTCATGCTCTCCTCAGCACACTTGATTCTGAGCAGCTGCCAGAATAGCTGCATACAGTTTCAACTTGTTCTGTCTTCCTGGCATCTGGGTCTCATTCCCTCTAATACCCACGGTGCTGCCTGGCATGTTGTGGCTCTTGGGGCATCTTTGTGGAATGAAGGGCCAGCGTCTGACATTGGGATCCCAAAGTTGGCTGCACCGGCCCTGCATGCCCCAGCCCCTTCCCCCACACAACTGCAGAAACCTCAACAGCCGCAGCTTAGGGAGGTTTAGCAGTTCCTCTCCGCAGGGTCTTTGTGGAACTAACACAGAGTACCTGGCCCAACTGTCAGGAACAGTGATGGGGAGGACTTGGCACATCTTACTTTCTGAGTTGAGGGAATGTGCCACTACTTCCCACAAGGCCACATCCAAGGAGGATTCCCCCAGATTGGAAGGAGGCTGCAGGCAGGACAGGTGGAAGTATGATAAGTGTGGATCACATCCTGCTTAGAGAGAAAGAGCTGGGCTTTGCGGGGTTTGGAGGCAGAGGCAGTGAGGATAGTAATGAGGACAGGGATGTCCTCTTCAGATTCCCCAGGGGACCTGGGCAGTACAGCTTGGTGACCTTGGGAGCTTGCGGACTCACCTGGGTATGGAGAGGGTATCAGGGACAATGGCAACAGGGGCTGGAGTGAGACTTCTTCAGGTGGCTTACAGGTGAGTAGACAGGGATGAGGAGGAGGCTTCTTCTCAGCCATAAGTGAGGCACTCTCGGGGACCTCCAGGGAGTACAGGAGACACCACCATGCAGAGGGATTGAGATCTGGAGCTGTCTGCCTTGTTTCCTACTGTCATAGCTCCTTAGGTGGATACACAACAGATTCTCCAAGTCTCAGAACTCAGAACTAAGCTCTGGCCCTGAAGGAGCAACTGAGGGGCCCTGAGAGGAAACTGCTAGGTGCAGAGAAAGATTTGTGAGACTGTTAGCCCAAGCAGCCTGCACGGCCATAATCCTTCAGGGCAAGGAGGGGGTCCTATCCTGGGGAAAGCCATCTCCTCATGCCCTGGCCTGGGAAGCTTTGGCTCTTTTTCCCTCCATTAGGGGGCGTGGGGTAAGGAGGCCCATGTCTGCCATCTCTGAGGCCCCCACCTAGGTCAGGCCCCCAGCTTACTTCAGAGACCCCTCTGGGCTCTGGACTTCAGAACTTTCCATTTCTCTCATTTCCATTTCTGGCTTGAGACCTCTTGGAGAAGAGACCTCAGTCTCAGTCCTCTGGGGTTTGGAAGGTGTCTGGGGTCTTGACCAGCTCATCTGGGAAATGAGATAACCTCTGTCATCCACGTCAGGGCACAGCCACGCTTCTTCCATCAAAGTGGTACTTCCAGAAGATGCTGGCAGGACATCGGTTTGTCTGCAGGCCTCTGAGCCTTGGGGTCCATCGTCACCAAGACCCCTCAAGCCCCTCCCCTCCAGGCCTCTGACTGTCACTTCCTTTGGGAACAGGAGATGCTAGCCGATTTGGGAAATGCTCACTGTAGAGGAGTCTGGCACTGTGTCCAGGTCGGCAAGGCTATATTTAACTGACTATATTTGCTGTCCCACTCACTTGTCCCAACCCGGCCCTGCCCGCCACCCCTCCCCCTCAGCAGCCTGTCCTGCCCCATTGGGGCCGCGCCGTCCTTGCTCACCCTGCTCCAGCTGTGCAATTGTGGTCTGGGCCACAGGCTATTTTTTGCTTGGTGCCAAAGATTATTCAGTTATCAGGAATGTGTGTTTAAGTGGCCGTCTCCGGAACAAGGATTATAAATAGGAACTTGGGGTCAAGGCCTGGGCCCCAGTGTCCTCCTCCTCTTTGTCCCAGTTCCTGTCCCAGCTCCAGGATTTTACTTGGGGTGAACATCATGAGGCCATGGCGAGGTTGTCTGGAGGAAAGGACCCTAGGCTGGGAGGCCAGAGGTCCAGGACGAAACACTTCTGACAGGCAAGTCACCTGATGTCTCTGGGACTTGCTTTTTCCATCTGGGCAATGGGGAGACTCAGGCTCATTCACTGAATGGCAAACAGGTGATGAGTCCCTGTCCGTTGATGGAGGGAAATCTAAGACAAATGGCTGTCTGAAAGGAGAAATTATCAAACTTCAAATCCCAGTTCTTTCTGGGAAATAGATAGGCAAGAACTAGTCTTGAGAGTAAATGCATAACAGTTCAATTTGCTTTTAGGGAGCTCCCAGTCTTTGGGTGGGACTGCACCTGGGCTTGATCTCAGTAGCAAGTGGCCTAAGAATGATGAAGTAGGCATGCTTGGGCACAGGTACCCAAGATGAGGCTAAATCTTTCTCCTACAAGGTGAGGACTGCTGCCCAAGGCACCAGTTATCCTGGAGAACAGGCCCAGGTCAGAGGCCTTGACCCAAGGCATTTGGTCATAGTGTGGGCGAGGGTACCTGGTGAAAATGGTTGGACTGCTTCCTGGTGACCAGTGGCCCCTCCTATCCTGGGGAGAGCCATCTTCTCATGCCCTGGCTTGGGAAGTTTTGGCTCTTTTACCCTCCATTGGGGGAGGGTAAGGAGGGACAGCATCAGGACTCCACCCAAAAGCTGGGCTGGGCCAGGCCCTGGGGGTTCCATCCAGCTGCCCTGGGCTTCTCCCCACACTCCTGCCTCTGAAGAAGGATGGTGCAGGGGAAGAACATGCTGCCATCTTTTTACCTCATTTCTCCACTATAAAATGGGAGAAATAATGGACAGTCTCCCTCTCGGAGCTGATAGGTATGAGAGTGATCATTCATTATCACAATAAATGAGAATGACATTCCCAGCTGAAAGGCATTGGTTAACCTGAGTGGTCCCAGTCTCCCGATGTCACCAAACTTGGCCAAACCCCAGCAGTCCTGTGGCTTCAATCCCAACACACTGTGTCTCAGTCTTCCCCGTGGGTGCAGGTGCTCTCATATGCTCTCCTCCCCCAGTGCTCTTTCTCACCCTCCCCCTTCACTGGCAAATCTCGGGCCTGGAAGGCTGATTGATCTGGGACATAACTATGGAGACCTCTCCTCCACCCATTTGGAATCTGTAGACTCAGCAGAAACTTAGCTCTTCCGCTTGTTCAGGTGGGGCCAGTACCTGTCCTACACTCTGCCACCAGGACAGGACTGCATTGCCAGCTATTGCACCTGCAGCTTCAGCCCTTGTTCTGGGACCATTGATGCATATGAGAGCCTCTTCTTTCTGATGATGTTAGCACATTAAATGTGTACTGTAATGAAATGAAATTGACTTTTATATCTTGGAAAGACTTTTCATTTAAATTTTCGAGTAAGAAAAAACATTATTTGACAGACTACATTTTAGATTTTTTTTTAAAAATGGCCATAAATGGAGTAGTGGGGCATTCCCTAGTGGTGGTGAGAATTGGGCAGGGGGCTGTCCCCCAGTCTGGAAATGCAGAGGGCTCCACAGTGTATGGCCAAGCGAGCTGCCTGGCAGGGGAGAGTTGTGAGGATGGCAAGCCCATGGATGGAGTGTCTCCACAACAGGCTCGGGGGAGCCCTTGCTGGGTCACTACCAAGGACTTCCTTTGCCTTTTCCTCTGGGGGCTGTTCTAGCTTGGTTTCACAATGCTGAAGGTCTTAGGGACGTCCATTTATCTCCACAGGCAAGAGCAGGTGCCATCAGAGGGGATTTCCCCTTAGTATTGGGAAATGGGGGTAGGTAATCAGTAGAGAAAGAGAGACAGAGAGAGGGCACGCTTAGCTTATTTGAGTCCAGATTTCTACTTCCCAGCTGGCCCCAGATCCTGGCTGCTCCTTGGCCGGCTCCTGGGGCAGCTTTGTGGGAGGGAATGTGGACTTGTGCTAAGCAGCCACCAGGATACAGTCATACATAGCACTGGATGGAGATGGAGGCTTGAACAGTTTTGAATGGTTTCCTCTGAGGGCTCAGCTTCTGCCTCCTTTTCCTACAAGGTCAGCGTGACTCCCAGACAAAAAGCTTCCTCAGCCCCCTGCCCTGTAGTTCCCATAAAGAAGAAGTCATTTCCTTACCGTTTCCAGGGTGAATGACTTCCTCACTCCTTGGGTCTTGGCTGTATCACTGCGATTCGGCTCTCATTGTCAAGCTGACTTCCCCTATTTTCTCCTTTTTATCCCTGTCAGTCCAAGCTGGAATAACAGCCTCAAGCACCCTGCTTTGGTGACCCAGGCTGGGCCTTCCGCCCCCCCTGTCAGGCCCACAGCCTGGACTCACTGCCCTCTACAGCCTACTTTGGATAACAGGCCTTTACCTTGGCCTGGTGCTTTCCCCAGCGGGGCCTGGCCTGGTGGTATCTCTTCTTAAATGAGGCTGAGCCATGGTTCCAAGGCTAGCACTAGGGACAGAAAGAACTGGTGCCAGCACAGGCCTGCCCCAGAGCCCCTGGAGGCAGGGCCAAGATTCCAGACCTGGGCCACACTGTCCATAGGCAAGCTGGCCCTTTGCAGGCATAGGCAGGATCAGGAAACTGGACTATTAGTCTTTACAACAGCTCCATGGGGTGGGCATTACCATTACTGGTTTATGGATGAGGAACCTGAGGCCCAGAGAGGAACACAGGGTGACCTGAGGTCACATAGCCAGTAACAGACAGCCTGGACTGAAAACCTGGTGTTGCTGCTGGCCCCTCAGCTTCCTGCACTGCAGAGGTATAAAGAGCCTTGCTGAGGCTACTGCCTCCAACCCTGAAACCACCCTAAGACCTGGGCAAGAAGGCCCCATGCCTTGTAGTACTTTCCTTGAAATCTTCTAGGTTCCCTTCTGTAGCTGGAACTGACCAGGGCGGGCAGTGCCATCAAGTGGGGCGCCCTGAGCTTAGACTGGGACCTGTGTGGGCCCCAGTCCCTGTTTCTCCTCCCTGGAGTACCCTCTGACATTCAAACCCCTGTGTGACGTTGACTAGATGTACCAAGGAGCCATGGGCCTCATGCGTGTGCAGTCATCTTGGGGCCACATAGCTGGACTTGGTTCCTGGCAGGCAGTCTGGTAAGTGGATTGCTCCCCTAGCTGGTGAAGAATTTTTTATGTGGGTTCACATGAAATTGGGCTTTCAGAATGGTGCTGAAATGCTGATTTTGAATGACTCAATTGTTTACATAGACAGGAGCCTGGCAAAAAAATATTTGCCCAGGGTCCCATCCACCCTAGGGGAGGCTCTGCCATCTCCCTGACGTTAAGCCATCTTGCTGTGTCGTTGCTTATTGTACTGAAATTGATTGTTGCTTATTGTACTGAAATTGTTGCTTATTGTACTGAAATTGATTTTCCCTTTGTTGCTTTGAAACCTCTTTAAAAAGACCTACACCAAGGGAGATTTCCCAAATTCCCTTTATTACCCCCTCCCCACCATGTTTCACAATCCTTAGATTTTAAAATTGAATCCAGATCTGACTTCCAGGCCCTAGTTCTTCAGCTAAAACAATATCCCTTTGTCCTGGCGTCAGTGGACAGTGCTTAGCCCCATCTGACCTTTAGCCTTCTTCCAAAAAAGCAGGAGGCCCACTTATACCTTGGGATTTCCAGGAGAACAAAGATGTGATAAAACCTGCCAGAGATCACATGGTTGTCCAAGGAGGTTTGGGATTTTCATCTACAGCTATATTTCCACCCTGATATGGGGCACTCTGGGTTATCCGTGGAGGCTGTTGTCAAAGGGACCCCATGCAGCAAGCATCCTTTGCTCTTGGTACCAGCTCCTCTTCTCCTCTCTCTGTAGCCTGCTTGCCCTGTCCTGACCCCGTCTTCTTTTTAACACATGCTCTGACCTCTACTCTCCAGTGAAGTTGGGATGAGGGCTTGGAATGAAACAGCCACTGAGGGCCCTACATGCAGGGAGTGGTTGTCCCCTGGTAAATAGAGGTGAATGGACCATCCCTCACTCTGGGAGGTCAATGCTGTGAACCCATATTTCCTTCCCAGAAGCATCTGCCCTTGGGCCCCTCTCTGAGCCTCTTTGTCTCTCTCTTCTCAGTGGGGCTGTCAAAAGCTGAGCCTCACAGGTTGTGACTAATCACTAGCAGATTTTTTTTCCATCCAAGAAGAAGAAAAAGCTGAAGGAGATGAAGAAAAACCCCAACAGTGAATAACTCGGAAGAGTTTCCAACATGTGGGTGTTTTTCTGGGACCAAAGATCAGGAAGATTCCAAATGTAAACAATCCCAAAATAACTCAGCTCTCCCAACCCCAGGCATTCCCAGGACTGGATGTCCACACTCCTTCTCTTTCCCTCAGGGAACCCAAGGTCAGGGAGAGGTGGCAGGGCTTGTGCACTGGAAAGAGTTGCTGGGGACTTTGGGCAAAATAAAGGGTCTGCAAGGCAGGGATGTAGTCTTATTCATCAGATAACAGTGATTATCTCTTTTTTTTGAGAGAGGGGCTTCTTCCTGCCTCATCAGACCAGCTCCCCCTGGGATTAGAGACCATGACTATGACGTTTTTCTTTTTTCTTTTTTGTTCAGAGTCATATCCCATTGTGCTTAAACCAAGCTCCTGAGATTTCTTGCCAGCATAATGTAATGGAAAGAACATGGACTTTGAAATCACACAGGGTTGGAATCTTGGCTCCACCACTTATTAACTGTGTGGCCTTGAGTACATTATTTAGCATCTGGGAATCTCAGTTTCCTCCTCATAAAACTGGGGCGATGATTCTCACCCAAGAAGATCCTCTTTCTAACACACCTGGTATGATGCTTCTTGCCTAGAAAGGGCTCAACACATGTTCCCTGTCCCCCTCTCTCGACCCATGAATGTGGCTTGAGCTGGAGAAATCAGTAGGTTCTTTTCCACTACTTTCTTTTTTGAAAGAAGTATGTGTTCAAATGTAGAAATCACTTCTTTATGTTACTGAAAATCACTATGGCAACTCATGGAAGAAGGATATATTCAATATAGGATGTAAAACATCTTTCTAAAGGAGATAATGCTGGAGGATGGTAGAAGTCTTGGTGAAAATGATGGAGATGATGACAGTGAAGTTGATGGTGAGATAATGGTGGTGGAGAGAGTGCGGTGGTGATAAAATCATGGAGGAGATGATGGAGAAGGTGCATAAGATGATGGTAGAGGTAGTGGTAAAAGTGGTAATGGAGACTATGATGCAGGAAGCCATCATAGTCTAATGGGGAAGTAAAGTTGAGGATAGTGGTGGTGATGGGGATAAAAGTGATTGATGGTTATGGTGGTGATGAAGGCTGTGTTAGGGGTGACAGTGTTTGCTTGTTTAGCGTGATGTATTAAGTTACACTTGATTTGGTGTTGTGGTGAGACAGGGTGATTTGTGATCAGGAGTACCTCAAGCAGTCTTCCACTCCGGTAGATAAAGGCACAGAGAAGGCAGGCAAAGCAAGGTAGTAGAATGCTTTATGATTAACTGTTACTTTGGCCCTAAACTACAATAGAGAACATTAAACTTCTTAATCGTAGCTGATTGAACACACATGTTTATCTTGGCTACCTCCAGAAGCCCCACTAAAATGTCATTAATATAGTTTTTTTAAAGGCATAAACCCACAAGGAAAAAGAGAATGGGAAAGGAAACATCAGCAAATAAGAGAAGCTAACAATTTGGAACTTAAAAAGTAGATGGATGAGTGGTATCTGAGTTAGCAGACCGCAGAAAACTGAAACCCAAGACTGCAAGGGTGTGTGGGTAGATGGTAGAAACCAACAGGTAGCAAAATATTTCTAGCCACAGAATCCTACAGAGGCCTGAGAGTTGGAGCCACCAGTTACTTCTGAAGGCACAGATTCAGAGTGAGGCTGAAAGATGGGAAGGTTGATTATACGTTTTAAAAGAAGCAGTAAGAACCTCCCCATCCCAGATGTATTCCTTTACTCTGTTTATCCAGGTAATCATCCCTTTCCAGGTAAACAGAAAGTTTACGCTCTGAGATATTGAACCAGAAAGGTTCTGGGCACAGGGGCACCAGGCACAGTTGAGGGAGGAGTGAGGAGCTAATCTGAAAACGGATATTAAGGATAAATTTGTTTTCTGAAAAGTGAGGCTCTTAGCTCTCTTCCTCATTCAAATATCAGAATACTAGTAGCCAGGTTAATATTACAAGAGCAAGACATTGGAAGAAACTTTTCTGGGAAAAGTTTTCTCAGAAAAACTTGTCTTGATTTTTCTAAGAGAAAAGACTTGCAGTTGTTGATTATGGTCTCCCAGTGAAACTGTGAGCCCACTCAGCTACTCAATGGTGAAACCCACCTGTCGGTACCTTTCTCTCTTCTCCTCCCACCACTTTCAGTCAAGATTTTAATGCCTCACACTTCAACATAAATGGGAACCTAATAATTACTTGACGTTTGAGAAAGCCCTTCAATACGAAAGGCAGGGATCAAAACAAAGAGAAAAAAGGAGAGTAAAGAAAACAGTGAAGAAAAAACCCGCAGAAATTATGATTAATATTTTCAGAATGATAAAAGGAGGTAAAGTTACTTAATTTTTAAATTTTTTAAAATTATACTTTAAGTTCTGGGGTACATGTGCAGATCCTGCAGTATTGTTACATAGGTACACACATGCCATGGTGGTTTGCTGTCTCCATACCCCCGTCACCTACATCAGGCATTTCTTCCAGAGTTATCCTTCCCCAACCTCCCCACCCCACACTGTCCTTCCACTAGCCCTCCATCCCCCAACAGGCCCCAGTGTGTGACATTCCCTTCCCTATGCCCATGTGTTCTCATTCAACACCCGCCTATGAGTGAGAACATGCGGTATTTGGTTTTCTGTTCTTGTGTCAGTTTGCTGAGAATGATGGTTTCCAGATTCATCCCTGTCCCTGCAAAGAACATGAACTCATCCTTTTTTATGGCTGCATAGTATTCCATGGTGTATATGTGCCACATTTTCTTTGTCCAGTCTATCATTCATGGGCATTTGGGTGGGTTCCAGGTCTTTGCTATTGGAACAGTGCTGCAATGAACATACTTGTGCATGTGTCTTTATAATAGAACAATTTATAATCCTTTGGGTATATATCCAGTAATGGGATTGCTGGGTCAAATGGAATTTCTATTTCTAGATCCTTAAGGAATCTCCACACTGTCTTCCACAATGGTTGAACTAATTTACACTCCCACCAGTAGTGTAAAAATGTTCCTTTTTCTCCACATCCTCTCCAACATGTGTTGTCTCCAGATTTTTTAATGATCACCGTTCTAACTGGCGTGAGATGGTATCTCAATGTGGTTTTGATTTGGATTTCTCTAATGACCAGTGATGATGAGCATTTTTTCATGTTTGTTGGCCTCATAAATGTCTTCTTTTGAAAAGTGTCTGTTCATATCTTTCACCCACTTTTGAATGGGTTTGTTTGTTTTCTTCTTGTAAATCTGCTTTAGTTCTTTGTGGATTCTGGATATTAGCCCTTTATCAGATGAGTAGATTGCAAAAATTTTTTCCCATTCTCTTGGTTGCTGGTTCACTCTGATGATTGTTTCCTTTGCTGTGCAGAAACTCTTAAGTTTAATTAGATCCCATTTGTTTATTTTGGCTTATGTTGCCATTGCTTTTGGTATTTTAGTCATGAAGTTCTTGCCTATGCCTATGTCCTGAATGGTTTTGCCTAGGTTTTCTTCTAGGGTTTTTATGGTGGTAGGTCTTATGTTTAAATCTTTAATCCATCTGGAGTTAATTTTAGTATAAGGTGTAAGGAAGAGGTCCAGTTTCAGCTTTCTGTACATGGCTAACCAGTTCTCCAACACCATTTTTTAAACAGGGAATCCTTTCCCCCATTGCTTGTTTAACTTTTTTTTAGAAGACAAGATCTCACTCTGTTTCCCTGGCTGAAGGGCAGTAGTATAATTGTAGCTAACCATAGGCTTGAACTCCTGGGTGCAAGTGATCCTCTCACTTCAGCCTCTGGAGTAACTAGTACTACAGGTGCGTGCTACCATAAGTGGCTAATTTTTAAAATTTTTGTAGAGATAGGGTCTCGCTTTGTTGGCCTGGCTAGTCTGAAACTCCTAGCCTCAAGCGATCCTCCTATCTTGGCCTCCCAAAACACTGGGATTAAAGGTGTGAGCCACTGTCCCCAGCCAATGTCTCTTTTAAATGAGAACTGAGGTTACATTTTTTAAAGGAACAGAAAAAAGAAATACAAATACACATATAACAGTCATATTTGATTACAAGATCAAATCGAAACAGAAGAAGGGTAGGAAGACAAAGTCAAGACAAATTCCCAAAAAGTAGAACAAAAATACCAAAGAAATGGAAATTGACAGAAAAGTTAGATGATCAGTGTAGGAGTAGCATTTACAACTGTAAGCCCTAGAGAGAAATAGAATAAAGGAAAGAGTTGAAATTACCAAAGGAAAAATATAAGAAATTTCCTAGAACTGTAAAACATGAATTTACAGATTGAAAATTTACTATGAGTACATGGCAAGCTGAATTAAAAACATCAACCAAACTAAGAAATAATTCAGCCAAAGGCACACTGCAGTGAAATCTCAAAATTCCAGGGTCAAAGACTTTAACAGTTTGAGAATGAGGAAAATAGTTTATTTACAAATAATTGGGAGCCAGAATTGCATAAAAGTTCTTAACAACCACCATATGAGCTAGAAGAAAATGAGCAATGCTTTTACATTCTGAGGGAAATGCTTTCCAAACTAGAGTTCTATACCCAGCCAAACTGACAATTGAGTGTTACAGTAAAAATAAAGATAATTTTGGACATGAATGATCCTTAAAAACTACTTTCTAAGCATCATGTTTTAAGGAGGATATTGAAGAATGTTATTGATTTTGAATTAGGAAGCAAATCAAGGAAGAGAAAGGAGTCAAAGGACCTAACAATCAGGATAGAGTCAAAGGAAAGTCTGAGAATCATGGAAGAAAAGTTTCAGGATGACAGTTATCCAAATATGTAGAGAAAAATCAATCAGACGGGCCATGAGGATGGAGGACTCCAGGAGAGAGATCCCCAAGGATAAAATGGAACTGATTGTAATTTACAATCAAAGGAAATTTTTAGTTCTGTTGGAAGTTTGGGAATGAATTGATAAATGATACATGGAAAGTTGAGCAAATGGCAAAACAAGGCAATTATTAACTCCTGGAGAACTAAAAAGTTGTATAAGAACGGAAAGTGGCTCAATTGTGAGTGATAGTGATGGTCATATAGTAAGAATAATGCAAAGCCTGAATATGGCTGAGATCAATATCAATATTGAGTGTGTGTGTGTGCGTGTGTGTGTTAGGAGTGATTGTGTGAGAGATATGAGAATTTAATCCTCATCTTCCATAAACATCTAGATTAATGCTTACTGATAGGTCAAAAGATGAAATCTAAAGCTGAAAAATACAAAAATATCAGTATTATCATGTCAGTTAGAAATATGGAAATAAATAATACAAGAAAGAGTTAAAACAATTCAAAATACTTGCCTCAGGAGAAGAGGACTCAGAATTGAGCAGGATTGGAGCAGAAGTCTGATGTTTTTCATTATAAACCTTGTAGAACATTTTACTTTCAAAAATATGTACATGTATTACTTTGATAAAAAATAAAGATTTAAGTAGAATATAAAAATGAGAACTCTAGTGAGCCATGCTAAATGATGTGGAGAACATATTGACCAAATAAGTCAGTCCAAATGGCTTAGAACCAAAATCAGCTAAAAAACCTGCTCCATCTACTGCCTGTAGGTCCAAACCCAAGTCTTGGATATGTCCACACTCACCAGAAAGCCACAAAAGGGAGCTTAAGGAACACAGAAACATCTTGCATTTGCTCCATTGCTCTGGCCTTTCCAGGACCATGTGGCTGCCACATGGGAGAGAGAGGAATGCTCCGGGAGAAAAGGTTCAAGCCAAAAGCCTTCTCACTGAGGGAGCAGTCCCCAGCCCTCATACTTCACCCATGTGGGTTAGACATTTAGTCTGGCACACTATCTCTTCAGCATAGTGCACCATAAGCTTTTCTCAGACCTGAGTAACCATTGCCATTCTCCTCCTTGAGGGTAGGATGAGGGGGAAGAGAGAGTGTGAATGACTCCTAGAATCCTACAGTGATGGTAGCAGTGAAGTTGAAGATGATAGTGTGATGATGGAGCTGACAGAGGTGGAAAAAGTTGCAATGATAGTGGAATAAGAGAGGAAGTGACAGGAGAAGTGTTTGGCAGTGACGGTACCTGTGATAGTGAAAATGATATTGATGATGATGTTGGAAATAATGGTGAAATAGTTATAGTGCTGTGACAAAAGTGATTGTATTAGTGACCACAGAGGTGATAGTGGCAGCAAAGGCAGACATGACAGAGGAGGCACTATTAGCAATGATAGTGGAGGTGATACAGTGGCAGTAGTGGTGGTGGTTTGAGGGAGATGGTAATAATGGGACTAATGGCAGTAATGAGGGTGATGCAAGGGGAGGGGTTAGAATAAGGATAGCATTGATAATTACAGCAACGAAAGTGGAAATGAGTGGTGGAACTTAGTGATGACAATGATGGGGATGGTGGGAGTGATTACAGAGTTGTTGGAAGTGGTGGTGGTGAGAATGTTGGCAAAGATGATTGAATTTCATAGTAGTGGGGATGGTAGAATTGGAAATGATGGCAATGATGGTAGCTGCAGCAATGACAGGCACTATTGTAAATATGAGGATTTTAATCAAGATCAAAGACAGACATATATGTAGGCCATCTAAAGTCATCAGTCCAGACAGGCTAGATTATGCTGCAGTAACAGCCAGCTCCCACATCTTAGGGAGTTTGCACAGCAAAAGTTAAATCCTCGTACAAAATGTTTAAAATTGGTTAGAAAGGGAACCTGCTCTCATTGTCACCTATGGACCTGTGCTGATGGAGGATCCAATTCAGTGTGCTCTTAGGATCACTGTGGCAGTAAGGAGAGAATGTGATGAGTCATGCACTGTTTCTGTGTTGAGCAGCTTGGGCTAGGTTATAGTGTGGTAATGAAAGACTCCAACATTTCTATAGCCCTCACCAACAGAATTTCTCACTCACACTCTCTGGACACTGTGGGTTGGCTGTGGCTGTGCTCCACATCATTTTCACTCTGGGATCAAGGCTGAGGGTTCAGCCTCCATCTGTAACTTTGCCAGTCTTGTGGCAGAGGAAAAAGAGAATATGGTTAAGCATGTGCTGGATTTTCAAGCTTCTGCTCAGAAGTGACACGTATCATTTCTGTCTACATTTTATTGGCTAAAGCAAAACTCATTTCAGAAGAGACAGGGGGAATACAGTCTTCTTAGGTGCCAGGAAAGAGGATGACTGGAATTTTTGTGAACTCTTTAATGACTATGATAGGGACCGTTTGCTCATGGAGTGTGGGAGGTAGAGCAATGGAGGAATTATGGAAGGCTGGTATGGTTATGGGAGAGGGACCTGGTCAATGCAGAGGGGCTTAGGGATGAGGGGAAAGCAATTTAGAGGAAGGAAACACCAGGAGCAAGAGACAGGACAAGTCATGGCAAAGTCCACAAACCTACTTGCCATTGGTCCTTGGTTTTTCTGGTATTTCTGGTTTCCCAGAAATCCAACAGATTCTGGGAACGTTTGTTTGGAGTACAGGATTCACTGAGAGAAGCCGCAGAAGATAAGGATGAAAAAGTTGGTAGATCCAGAGCATGAAGGGGATTCAAATGCCATGCTCGGATGTTTTGCAACATAAACCATAAATAAAATGCATGCACCATAGTTAAATAAGGTTGGGGAATGCTGAATGCTTGGTCCCCTTTTGTACATTGATTCTCTTTACATCAGGAAACTCTCTGGTGACAACACTGAAATCCTCAATACATGGCTTCCAAATTCATCCCGGGTGTCAACATCCTGGTCAATGGGAGGAAAAAGAACAAGGAATGGCCCATGGGAGGTTATTAATGTGCCAGGCCAGGAAATAGTGCACATCACTTCTACTCAGATATCTCTGGAGATAACTTGGTCACATGGATGCACCTAATGACAAGGGAGGCTGGGAAGTAAAGTCTGAGTTTGTCCAAATCCAGAGAGATGAGATTTTGGATGACAGATAATGGTCTCTTCATGAAAACTCACCTCAAATCTTTGAAGGACTTGAATGTGAACAAGGGTCAAAACTTTCTCAGTGTTGCTTCAGAAGAGAGAAACATACAGGGAGGCAGGCATTGGCTCAATGAATGGAAGGAAGGACTTTCTTGACCGTTTTATCAGAATCACAAATTATCTGTGATTAGAAGTGACCTGGGGGTTCAACCTACCTCTGAGGCTTGAATCCTGCATCTAAGAACTTTGTTTAGAAACCTCCAGCGATGGAGCACTCTCCATGTATGGAGCAGCCTGTTCCATTTCCTAAAAGTTTTGATGACCTAATTCACACAGAATTGCATGGCAGCCTTTACTTATCCCCTGGGGGTGACGTTTTAGGGGTTGGATCCCTGCAAGTACAGCTTAGGTGACAGCTTCAAGTGTGATCTCTAGACCACTGTTCTGAAAACTCTTTTAGTCTGCTGCTTATTCTCACTGGGTGTGTTTCTTTACAGACCCAACCCTGCTGCTGTACTGCCCAGCCCAGCCCCTCTTCCCAGGTCCCAGGCACCATTTTTGGGTCCCCTGGAGTCTCTCCAAAATCTGTCAACTTTTTGTTTTTCTATGCCGGGCAATTTATTTTCCTTTGCCTTCCATCTCTCTTCCGAGGCCAGCTTTGCAAACACATGGTCCTCTAAGGTGCTTAGTTTAACATTAAGGTATCTACTTAAAAGATGCTTTATATCATAGGAAATGGAATTATTGCAGTTAGGGTGTTAAATGATTTTTGGCTTCTACCCCTTTCCCCATTCATCTATTTGTTCATTTAGCACCTTATTTATTGAGCACTTACCTGTATGATGGGCAGTAGCAGATAAAATACTTAGCACAGATCAAGGTTTCAGTAACTGGTAGCTCATTTTCTTCTCTCTCTTCCCTTAGAAAATCCTCCCTGTTGGTGAAATGACACTTCCCACCTTGAAACCTCTAGTTCTGGGTGCTGAAAGAGCGCTGTCTAGTTGGAAGACTGGCTGCCTCTTGTCCCTCAGATTTCCACAATGGAGACTATCCTGGGGAGGGGTCAGGCCCAAGTGTTCAAACTCCAGGGCCACTTTTGGCCTTTAACATTTCTGATTGACAATGACAATAACCCTGACAGGCTGGTATGCCCTGTACAGATAGGAAATCCAGTCTTTAACACTGATAAGCTCACGGGGTTCTGGGCAAAGTGATCCAGGGGTGTCTGGTCCAGCCCCCTAGGTGCCAGATCTGGCAAGGTATTCCTGTCTCTTCTTTGTCTCTTGGCTTAGCTTTTGGAGATGGAGTGGAGTGGCAACAGGCTGGCTTCCTCCTACAACACCCTCTTGGGAAGCAGCATGAACTTGTTTAGATTAGAATGTTTTGAGAAGGATTGTTCTACAAGGATCTGGCTCCCAGACAGCCACCCAAATGGTCAGATGACTAGGGCAGTCCTACTCCCCACCCAAGGACCCTTCTGAACAGTTACTTTCCCAGCCATAGGATTGGGTCTTGTATTAGTCCATTCTCACGCTGCTATAAAGAATTGCTTGAGACTGGGTATTTTATAAATGAAAAAGGTTTAATTGACTCACAGTTCCACAGGGCTGGGAATGCCCCAGGAAACTTACAGTGACGGCAGAAAGGGAAGCAAACATGTCCTTCTTCGCATGGCGGCAGGAAGGAGAAGTGCTGAGCAAAGGGGGAAGAGCCCCTTATAAAACTATCGGATCTTGTGAGAACTCACTATCATGGGAAGAGCATGGGGGTAACCACCCCCAGGATTCAATTACCTCCCACCAGGTCCCTCTCACAACACCTGGGGATTATGGGAACTACAATTAAAGATGAGAGTTGGGTGCAGACAGAGCCGAACCTTATCAGGTCTGCAGCACTTCCTAGAGCACCCTTCACATTGCAGTTGTAAATGGGCTTGTGCTCTCGGGAAGCCATCCTTAAAAGCTACAGTGTGAATGGTACCCCTTGGCACCATTTTTTAAAAAATTTGCATTAATGTTATACTCTCTTTGAGTGCAAAGAACTTTAAGGTTTCAAAGCACACCTCTGTGCTTTCAATAGAGCCTCACTTTAAGGTCAGGTGTCATTTTCATTTAATAGAAAGGAAACTGAGGCTCTGTGAAAGAAAGTGGCTTCTCCAGTGTCACATAGCTAAGAAGTGGTGGAGGAGGAGCTAGGGCCATATCTCTGACTCTTAGCACAGTGCTCTGTCTGTGGCATAACATGAAAGCTTTCTGTCTCCGACCATGATGCCCCCAGTGCCACCAGGCTCCTGCCACTGACCTCCTGTCTCCTATTCCTTTGGAGTCCAGGCCTCTCATTTCCAAAGCATATCTGCGATAATAGTCTGGACTGATGAGAGAGAACAGAGATGCAGGCTCTCCTCCAGGAAACACAGGTGTGTTTTCTTAGGGGCCTGATCATGGAGGGCTCCATTGGTGCCCTAATGGAAAGTGAAGAGGGAAGGTAGCACCCCTGCATCTGGCCCAGGAGAAAGCAAGGGAGGCAGAAGCAGTGTTGGGGTGGCGGGCACACCTCTGGCCCCCCACATCCCACATTCCACCTTGAGTCTATATACGGCCCCCTTCTTGTGCTTTTCCCTGTCTGTCACATGCTCCTGACATCTAGAAATCTGAGATGCCTGGAAAAGAGGGGAAGAGGCAGCAAGCATGATGAGCTCATCTGTGCCGGCCGGCGCCGGGCGCCCCTACGGGACCCTTTTTCCATGTCAGGGTCCAGGCTCCTCGGGTGATGATGACTTCAGGGCTGGAGATTCCCCACTGGCCGCCCCGAGGGATGACTGCTGGCTTGTGGTGCATTCCAGCCATGTTCCCCTCAGCCCTGGAGACGTGAGAACCAGAGCTCGTGACCCTCTGTCTCCCGACTACTCTCCAGGGGAGCCTGGGGCCCAGCGTGTGGCTGGCCATCCAGGCGGCACCTTCTCCTGACCCAGACCTTTCCAGTCCCCACTCTTCCTGTTCCAGAGATATAAAGCCCAGGACCAAGAGATAGTCTGTCTTCTTCCTTTTGGTCTATCTTCCCCTTCAGCCTTCCTCCCTCCTCCCCAGGGCCCCAGACTGCCTCGAACCCTTGGCCTTGCCTGCCCTACAGACTCAGCTCAAACAGAGTATCCTCAACGGTGATGACCTCCATGAGTGCTGTGACTTGAGAGGGGCAGCTCTGTGACAGACCTTTCTGGAAGCTTATCCTTTCCTTCCCAAATCCTTCATGAAGCACCTTACTCCAGGCCTTGTCCAGATCCCCCTTCTGTCCAGCCCAAAGCAGCCATTGTCTTGGCAATGCCCTCCTTTTTCCTGACCCCTTTCATGACCTTGGGGTGTTTTATGGGTCCCTGCAGCCTGGGGTGTCCCAACCTATTGGCAGCAACCATCATTGCCCCCTGCTTGGCTAACCCAGCCACTCTGCTCTAGTCCAGGGCTTACTGTTTTCCACATCATTCCTGCAAAGGAAGGGCCTCCTTACCCCCTCTCTCCCACCCACACATCTCCTGGCTCTCCATTCCTCTTGAGGTTGCTGTCCACCCTTGCTTCTCAACCTGCCATCCACAGTTTGGCTGACTCCACTCAGATATAGGCCCTTTCACTCCAGTGGACTATGCTCACTGCAGTCACCAGTGCCTCATTGCCACGTCCTCCTTCGACCTCTGCAAAGCCAATCGCACTGACCACCTCTTCTCCTTGGCCTCTCTCTTACCCCTCTGAACTGATGGAACCCCAAGTACAAATTAACCAAGACATGAATTTCTTCCTTTCTTGAGTACATGGCTGGTGTGATGGTTTGATGGAATCAGGATCTGTTCCTTCTACTCATGCTGCCATCTTTAATGTGCTTTCACTTCTTGGCCTGGAATGGATGCTCCAGATCCTGTCATCAATAGGACAAAGAAGAGGAAGGGGATGCCAGCAGCTTCCCTTTAAAGACAGGACTTGGAGGCTGCAATGTCACATCAGCTCCCCTCCCCTAGGCCAGAACATAAGCACCTGGCCATGCCTCAGCGAGGATGATGCTCTCCAGGCAGGCAGACATGTGCCTGGCTATAAATCCCATTGCCTGTAAGGAGGGGAGAACAGATGCGGGGGGACGCCTCTACCAGATGGTTCCTTGTCAATCTGTTGCATGGGCTGTTTTCCTCTGTCTGCCCCATCAAGTGCTGCTGTTGCCAGGGTTCCCATTTTAGGCCTGCTCTCTTCCCTCTCTATGTGTTGTCCATTGGACTTAAAGCTCTCCATGCTTCACTGCCCTCCCCGCCCACCCCAAATAATGGCTTCCAAGTGGCTAACTCTAGTACAGATGTACCTCCTCACTCAACATGTACAATTTCACCTCACGACTGAGTAATTTCTTTTGGTGGTCCCACTAGCACCTCAACATCAATCTTTCCCAAACCTGACTCATTATTTGCTTCTTGAATCTCCTTTTCCTCTTGTGGCCTTTGCTCTTGTATCTGGCACCCTCCCCTGGTCTCACTCCATTATTCCCACGTAATCCATTCCTCAAACTCCTTCAAAGTTGTCAGTTCCCTCCATCTCTCCTGCCTCAGTCTATGCCCTGTTCACTTCTCACCTGGCCTCGGAGCCACCTGCTGGTTGTCCCCTTGCTTCTGCTTGCATTCACCTCAGCAGGTCTACAATACAGCCATACTCTTTCAAAATATGCATTTGATCAAGCCATCACCTGCTTATAGACCTCCTTGGCTCCCACTGCTCGCAGTGGGGATCCCACTGGCTGCTCCTTCCCATCCAGCCCCTGGGTTCTGCCTCGTCTTAGTCCTGCTCTGCTGTTCTAAATAGCTTGGTGAGCTCTGATAACTGCACATCCTTGTTTTCTGCCTGGGTTTTCTGCGTCATCTCATTCTCCTTCTCAACCACATGGCCAACATCTGCTCAGCCCTCAGGCCTTGGCCTAAATGTCAACCCCGCTGGGAAGCCCCTTCGCTCCCCTTTCCATGTGTTCTGGGGGACTGAGATTTAGTTCTGATCTTGGCATCCACAGCACAGCCTTTGTCCCATACAAGAATTATGATGATCCATTTATTTCTCAGAAACTGAGAAATAGAATGAGGTGGAAATGGTAAGACATATAGCCAGGAAGCTATTGGAGGCCTTTTTGTGTGAAGGAAGCCATTGCTCAGTAAGAGAAGGAAGCTACCGTTGAGAGAGACATGGGGGTGGGGGGAAAGAAAGAGTGGGAGAGTGTTCTGGAGCATTTAAAGGTTTCCTGAAGCCCAGTTGCATCCTGCTCTTGCCATGACATGGTTGGATTTCTTTGAGTGGATGATATCTATCTCTTTTCCTAATCTGGTTCAAGTTGCATTCAAGAGTCCTAACTAGCACTTAAACCTATTTGTGTTCTGCTTAGTATGGTAGCTATCTGAGGTCAAAAAAGACTCCTCCCCTATTTGTCTCCAAGTTTGTAGAGGGCGCAGCCACATTGAGTGCATCCCATTATGGCAGGGTCCAGGTCTCTTCTCACTCAGGCCCACAGCCCAGACCAGGGCTGATCCACCTTTGCTAATTCAATGCCTAAATGCTCACACACAGGAAGACTGGGCTGCTGCCTGACCATGGCTTTATTCCCATTTCAAGTGGTGTAGACCCATCAACAATCAGCAAATTAATAGTCTGTGAGCCAAGGTCACTCATGGTTTGTTTACTATAGCCACTATTCCCCTGGGCCAGGGAACACTTTCCACAGGTGTTTTTTGAGCCTGGGTTTGATTTATTCCTTTTCCATTCCCTCCCTCAATTAGGCTAATTATTGATTTTGTTTACAATTGAGTTAAGTAAACTGAGCACCATCTTCCCCAGCAGAAGCCTCCATGCCTGCACGGTCCATTAATGCTGCTGCCGTGTGGCTGGAGATCATCCAGGTTGTGGGACACCAAACATCTGGAGACTGGAGAGGCTTCAAGGGCTGCTGCCAGAGCAAAGTGTCAGAGCTTGGGGAAAGGGATATTACAGGAGACTTTCACTGCCGGTGACCCGAGACTGCCCGGCACTCAAACCAAAGCGTTTGTGAAGTACAGTGGTGAGGTCAGCCTGGGTGTATGTTCTGAAGCATGGGCCAGGCCTGGGAGAGGAGTGAGATGTTCCTCTGGGAGGAAACCATGGAGCAGATTCATAGAAGAGGATGGCCAAATGGTCATGGCTGAACAGAGGGGGCTTTTGCTGAGGAGAGGAGGGCACCATTCTCTGCTCACTGGGAGCATTGGGAGCCACTAGGATGGGGAAGTCCCCGAGGGGCCCTTTCTAGTGGAGGCAAGAAGGTGGAGCTACCTCACTGAAATTGGAGCTGCAGGGACTTAGTCCAACACGCTCCAAGGACCCATTCCGTCCAGGGACCCATAAATACTTAGTTGTTCTTGGTGTACAGAGACCAGCCACAGGCTCATCAGCAGGGCGTCCTCAGCTGGGAGGAGCAGCCATACTCTTTTATCCAGGCTTCCATGTGGCTCCACCACATGGGAAACTGTCTGGGTGGAGGCTACCAACCAGAGCTTGGCTGCCCCCCAGCTCTTGCCCTAATCCCTGACATCACCACCCCAGACATCTGGCTGTCAGGTCTGACTGAGCTCATGCGTGGAGGGAGCTGGCAGGCCAGGAAGCCTCACTCCATGCACTTCCATGCCCACCCAGCCAGTATCACTCAGAGACACTGCATCCCTCCTTGGGCAAAGCACTTAACCACACTGAGTCTTGACATCCTCATACATTAAACAGGGATAATAATAGCACCTACTGGAAGGGTTGTCATAAGGATGAACAAAGATTGTGTGCTGAATGTATCTTGCATGCAGGAACTGGCGCACAGTAAACATTCAGCTAATGACAGCTACTGCTAGCATTACATGACGAGATGCTCCTCTTACTATGTGACACTAACATGCTGCGTGATCTTGGGTTAGCCACGCTCTCTGAGCCTCAGTTTCCTCATCTGTAATATGAAAGCATTTCTATCAAGTTTCCTTTTCTAAACCAAAGTTTCATTATCTGTAAATGAGGATATTATTATTTTCTTAATTATCTTATGGGGAGAGGGAAAGGAAGAGTCTCCAATGACATACGGTCAATGTGATAAAGTTTTAAATAGTATAAAGAACTATTTTAAGTCAATGGATAATAATGATGCTGAGCAATAATTATAAGTGCTAATTAATGCTAATGGTCAGGGTGCCAATTAACAATGGGGATATATTCTTAGAAATGCATTGTTAGGCCATTTCATTGTGTGAACATCATAGAGTGTACTTCCCTAAACCTAAATGGTAGAGCCTGCTACCCACCGGGGCTATATGGTATAGTCCATTGCTTCTGGGCTACAAGCCTGTATAGCATATTGCTGTACTGGATACTGTAGTCATGGTAGTGCAATGGGAAGTACTTGTGTATCTAAACATAGAAAAGGTGCAGTAAAAACATGGTATTATAATCTTATGGGACCACCGTGGCATATGCAGTCCTGGTTAACTGAAATGTCACATTCCTCTTATGTTATGAGGTGCATGACTAGTTTTCTAACATATTTCCATTCACTTGTTAAGGGTTGGAGGGGGAGAATTTCCAGTGTATATGGCAAGGAGGAGGTGGGACAGAGTGGTCCTGGGCAGAATATAAATTATGCGGGAATATGGCTAAATTGAAAACATTCAACCCACTCTTGGGATGTCTCCAAATCGTTAGGTGTATGGTTTGGACAAGCTCCCTAAGTAGTTCTGATGCCGTTGACTCCCACCCTCTTCTTCTTGGTTATTTCTTACTTTAGCTCAAGGCCTTGAGGCTTGTTATAAAGTCAATGCCCCAGAGATTTCATTAACAGCTGTTCTCAGATTCTCACACCTGCGTATGAAAGAGATTTCTGTAAGGCAAGCATCTGGACTAAGAAAGGGTAGACTTGGAGTTGAATTACAAGAGGGAAGCGTCACAAAAGGGAGGACTGCAGACAAATGCCAGTGATCCTGATATGTCTTCTTTTTGTATCGGCTGGGATAGTTTCAGATTCTGTGTTCTCAAGAACCAGTACAGGGTCTACATTAGGGTATCTCAGCTTCTTTAATCCCGTATATCTCTTTCTGCCATTCATTGGTATACCCCTTTCTTGGAAGGAATTATTGCTAGCTTTTGCATCTCCCAAGAGGAGAGTGGTAAGCTTTACATTCTATACTTTGTATTGTCAGAACAATACATGCTTCACTTTCTTTTTTTTTTTCTTTCCAACTTTTATTTTAAGTTCAGGGATATATGTGCAGGATGTGCAGGTTTGTTATATAGGTAAATGTGTGCCACGGTGGTTTGCTGCACAGATCGACCCTCACCTAGGTATTAAGCCCAGCGTCCATTAGCTATTGTTCTCCATACTCTTCCTCCTCCCACTCCCCACCCTCTGATAGCCCCAGTGTGTGTTGTTCCCCCTGACGTGTTCCTATGTTCTCATCACTCACCTCCCACCTATAAGTAAGAACATGCAGTATTTGGTTTTCTGTTCCTGCGTTAGTTTGCTGAAGATAATGGCTTCCAGCTCCATCCCTGTCCTTGCAAAGGACATGATCTTCTTCTTTTTTATGGCTGCATAGTATTCCATGATGCATATGTGCCACATTTTCTTTATTCAATCTGCCATTAATGGGCATTTAGGTTGATTCCATGTCTTTGCTATTTTGAGTAGTGCTGCAATGAACATATGGGGGCATGTATCTTTATAACAGGATAATTTATATTCCTTTGAGTGTATACCCAGTAATGGGATTCCTGGGTCAAATAGTATTTCTGCCTCTAGGTTTTGAGGAATCTCCACACTGTCTTCCACAATGGTTGAACTAATTTACACTCCCAACAGTGTAAAAGGATTCTTTTTTCTCTAAAACCTTGCCAGCATCTGCTGGTTTTTGACTTTTTGATAATAGCCATTCTGACTAGCGTGAGATGGTATCTCATTGTGGCGTTTATCTACATTTCTCTAATGATCAGTGATGTGGAGCTTTTTAAAATATGTTTATTGACCACATGTGTGTCTTCTTTTGAGAAGTGTCTGTTCATGTCCTTTGCCCACTTTTTAATTTTTTTTTCTTGTAAATTTGTTTAAGTTCCTTGTGGATGTTAGATGTTAGACCTTTGTCAGATTGATAGATTGCAAAAATTTTATCCCATTCTGTTGGTTGTCTGCTCACATGATGGTAGTTTCTTTTGCTATGCAGAAGCTCTTTAGTTAAATTTGATCCTATTTTTCAATGTTTGCTTTTGTTGCAATTGCTTTTGGCATTTTCATCATGAAATCTTTGCCTGTGCCTATGTCCTGAATGATATTGCTTGGATTTTCTTCTAGGGTTTTGATTCATCAAATAAACAGAACTAAAGACAAAAACCACATGATTATTTCAATAGATGCAGAAAAGGCCTTTGGAAAAATTCAACATCCCTTCATATTAAAAACTCTCAATAAACTAGATATTGAAGGAACAAACCTCAAAATAATAAGAGCCATATATGACAAACCCACGGCCAATATCATACTGAATAGGCAAAAACTGGAAGCATTCCCTTTGAAAACAGGCACAAGGCAAGGATGCCATCTCTCACTACTCCTATTCAACATAATATTTTAAGTTCTGCCTAGGGCAACCAGGCAAGAGAAAGAAATAAATGGTATTCACATAGGAAGAAAGGAAATCAAACTATCTTTGTTTGTAGATTACATGATCTATATCTAGAAAATCCCATAGTCTCAGCCCAAAAATTTCTTAAGCTAATAAGCAAGTTCATCAGTCTCAGGATACAAAATCAATGTGCAAAAAGCACTAGCATTCCTATACACCAACAGTAGGCAAGCTGAGAGCCAAATCATGAATGAACTCCCATTCACAATTGGCCCCCCCGACACACACAAAATACCTAGGTATATAACTAATTAGGGAAATGAAGGACCTCTTCAAGGAGATCTACAAAGCACTGCTCAAGGAAATCAGAGATGACACAAACAAATAGAAAAACACTCCATGCTTATGAATAGGAAGAATCAGTATAGTGAAAATGGCCATACTGCCTATAGCAATTTATAGATTCAATGATATTCCCATTAAATTACCGTTGACATTCTTCACAGAATTAGAAAAAAAAGAAAACTACTTGACAATTCATATGGAAGCAAAAAAGAGCCTAGATAGCCAAGACAATCTTAAGCAGAAAGAGCAAAGCTGGAGGCTTCATGCTACCTAACTTCAAACTATACTATAAAGCTATAGTAACCAAAACAGCATGGTACTGGTACAAGAACAGACACATAGACCAATGGAACAGAATAGAGATCTCAGAAATAAGACTTCACACCTACAACCTTCTGATCTTCTACAAGTCTGACAAAAACAGGCAATGGGGAGAGGATTCCCTATTTAGTAAATGGTGCTGGGATAACTGGCTAGCCATATGCAGAAAATTGAACCTGGATCCCTTCCTTACACCATATACAAAAATCAGTTCAAGATGGATTAAAAACTGAAATGTAAAATCCATTTTCAAACTTAGCATGTTATGATGCTAGTTAGGTATCTTAGGGTAGGATCCCTAGAAATAGTCACTGAGACAAGAATTTAAATGCAAGCAGGAAAGTAACCCCCAAAGCACTGGGGGAGTGAAGAAGTGAGAAAAAGAAGGGAAGAAGGCAATAAAGGGAGTATTATCTAGTAGCTATCAATGTGGGCAACTGGGGCTTCATCTCATGGGAAACTATGGGAGACAGAGTTATCCAAGTCAGGAGGAAGGAAGCTAGGATATTTACCCTCCATCTTCTCATCTTTCTATGACGGACGGCTACCTCTGGGAGCATTAATTCTTCAGTTCTCTGGCTTGTCCCATGCACAAGCAGAGTCACAGGTTTGTATAGCAGGCAATCTTTGGTCTGTGGAGGGGAGTATTGAGGGGCTTTGGACAGGGAACCAAGATAGCTTGCTACAATATGCTCTACAAATGAGGTATATCCTCCACACTTGCCCTAAACCTCACCAAGAGTTTGATGGGCAATCCAGAGTTAGGAATCACTGTGCTGGTGTGCTATGACAAGGTTTTTGGATAATGCCAGGGATGGTCATTATGAGATGAATAAAAAAAATTAATGAAGTGCCCTGTTGAGAGAGTTTTTCATGCATCTCATGTTTCTGCACATAGTTCCAGCACAAGCACAGGCTTCTTTTATTCCTGACTACCTTTTCAAGGTTGTTTGCTTAGTTAGTAGTTTTAGAAAATAAAGGTATCTCCCTCTGAAGCAAAGGACACCTTTGTTTACTGTCCAATATAATAAAGACAACGTTTTCCTCTGGGTCAAAGTTTAGGCATTATTATGCCTATTGTAAAAGATTCAGGATCCCTAAGCTAGGGATTCTCTCCTGTAATGCAACCCACTGTATGTGCATGCATCACCTGGCCTTCTTTGCATTACCCTGTAGGAATTAGGGTTCATGGGACTGATGCAAATGTTGATTCTTGGGTTACTGCTTATTTTGGTGAGTAATGAGCTATCCTTTGTCTCTGACCCGGGAGTCTTGTGTCTTCTGCTAGCATCCATGAAACAGTGGCAGCTAGCTTGCTAGCTTACAAGAATGACAGAATCTCAGCTCCTTCACAGTTCTTGACACCTCTTCCCCAGTCCCCCACCCCAAAGTCCCTGGTCATTGTGTAATTGATGAAAAGAGACATGAGATTTCCTGCTCAGGAGCTTATAATGTATTTGGGGAAATAAGACAAATGAGTAAGAAATATGAAATTATCCACAACATTGCCTGATGAATAACAGCATAGACCTTGAATAGAGGCTCTGAGAAGGAGGATTGGAAGGAGGGGAGGGTACTGTAGGCATGAAGAAGATCTGGAGCAAAGCAGGGAGGTGGGGAGTAAACACAGGGTGTCTAGGACAGTCCTGGGCTACGTAAGCGTTGGCGCTAACACAAAGAATCAGGAGTGCCCAGTTGGGGAATGTAGACTGGGCTCTGTGGGTCATTGGGAGCCCTAGAAGCCCTTATATCCTGTTGCCTTTTTTCCCCCATGTTTCACCCTTTTTCTTCTCTAGGACTCACTGACCAGACCCCTTCATCTCCCCAGTTCACTGTGCCCCAAGGTATCTTGGAAAAATCCCCAAAGAAGATATGGTAGTTGTTTGTGTGGCCTGGGAGGTGAGGTGGGAGCTGAGTCCAGAGTCCATAAGAGCCCCCACCCACTCTCCTGGGCAGCAACCAAAGACCACCAGGAATGTCCAACAAGGAATAGATTTATGGCCAAGCCAGGAGGAGCATCCCTGTGAAGACACCTACAGAGTCGTTTCGACAGGAGAATTTACAAGCGTCCTCCTTCGCTTGCTACTGAGTGGAAAAATACACTGGGCCCAGAGCCGTGAGCTCCTTGCCAAGGCCTGTGACTCATCCCCAAGTCATAAATAACGGGTCCCTCATGACAAAGCAGAGAAGGGAGCCGGGCCCAGGGCCACGTATTTATTAGAAAAGAGAGTGGAACCATTAGTTGGGGGCTTGGTTTCCGGAAAACTCAAACCACACCATGTTAGAGAAGGTCAGGAGGCACTTCCACAGGAATTCAGACCTGACATTTTTTTCATATTTTCAACCTTTCACGTGGAGAGGAGACCCCTGATACATCCACCAGAGGCATCCCCTGGCCATCCAGTTCCATGGGCTAGGAGGAGTCTTGCTGTTTCCCAGGCCCTGGGGGCCACTCTGCTGTCCGCTGTCCCTACTTCTGATGGCAACCGGGGAAGCAGAACTGCCTGTCTTGGTGGCCCTGCTGCTATGCACATCAGGAAACGTTTAGTGCCTAGGAAGTCTGACCTCTGACGAGTTACAGCCCGTCCTGAGGCCTCCATTTCACAAACCTTCCAGGGCCGCTGTCAGAATGAGGTGGAGGAGTAGACTCAGGTTGTGCAAGCCCACAGGACAAGCTCACGGCTGTGTGCAGTATGATCTAGGGGCAGAAGGAAAGAGAAGAGATTTGGCTCTGCCGGTCTGTCCCTCTGGGTCATTCCCTTTGTCTCTGTGCTTGTCTCTGTCTCTGATTATATAGGACTCAGAATCTAAAGGATAATAGATGCAGATGGATGGAACAATAAATCATGTGTGAACTGTTGATAAAATCTTTGTGCTTGAAGAAAACACAACCATGTATGATTCTGAGAAGGCTGAACTCATCATTCCCCTCTAAACCCACTCCTGTGTGGTCAACACCACATCCCTAGTTGTTGAGACCAGAAAAACGTGTGTCTAGGTTGATACCCCGCATCACCCCCACTGCCTGCAGCAGTGACCTTTGTATGCTCTCCCCAACTTCTCTTCCTTGGTCCCTACACCTGCCACCTCTGCCCTGGCTTGGGACACTGATGTCCTGCACCTGATAGCATAGGTCTGAGCGCATTGCACTCCTGACCCTTCTGTGGCCTCCCCTGATCTTTTGGTGAAAGTCCGCTCTCTTCAGACCCCGAATGCAGGCCCGGTGGTGCTGTGCCTTCTCTCTTGTTCACTCCCCAAGGCCAGGGGCTGGCCCCTCCTTCTGCTAGCTCCTTCCTCAGGGTCCCCACCCACACAGACACTTCCCTTAGCCTCCCGAAGCCTTGGTGGCCCCTAACTGCTCTTACTCATCCGTGTCCCCAGCCTGGCCATGCACTCCTTCAGGCAGGGACCATCTTACTCATCTAATCCTTCCTGGCTGCACAGAACCTGGCCTGCAAGTGACAGCTGGGGAGAGCTCAAGGAGTGAATGATGAATGGCTGAAGAGATGAATGAAGTGATGAATCAATCCTGCCTGCATGACAGCTTTTGGCACAGACAGGAATGTGTGCTGCATCAGCTTCCCTGCTCTGAACTGTGCCCTATTTTCATTGCCTTCTTCTGGCCTTAACTGATGACTGGCCTTACACACTGATGACTAATGGAAGCTCCGTGTGTGGGTCAGCTGTTTGATCTTTGCTACCTAAGCTATTAGGGAAACTCCACTCTTCTACCCTGATCTATGCTGGGCATTTCAGACACTGCAGGAAGGTCAGGAACCTTTATTAATGTTGAGTTTCCAGGGTCCTGGTTCTGAGATATCGAGGCTGGAAATGCATTCCCCCAGCACTGCAATCACAGAGGATGAGCACTGAAGCAAAATGGAATCGCAGACACTCAGACCCGAGAAGCCTCACAGGAGTACTTTGGACCAATGTCTTCACTGTACTGACGAGGTCCTTGGAGGCAAGGGCTCAATCTGTAGTCCCCTGTGTTGGTGAGAGGCAGCCCTGGAACCCAGGCCTGGACGCCCAGTCCGTGCTCACTAGTGAGCCCTCCATGCTCGGCAGTTGCCTCAGATGTCTCCTCTTGCCACTGCCCCTCTTCCTGACGTCCAGGAGCTCTGGGCTGCTCAAGCTCCCTCTCATTCAGTCAGTGCTGTCTGCAGCCTCCTAAACTCTCTCTCCACGTATTGCCAGCCTCACTGTTTACCAGTTCTGCTTATTGTTTGTTTTTGCAGGTAGTTCTCTGCCTCCCATCTAGTATGTGGGGCTTAGAGTCTACTTGGAGGACAAAGAGGCCTCAGCCTTGGTGATAACAGGTTTGGGTCTTAGAATCCCAGGGTTTAGAATCAACTTCTTGGGACTGATTCAAGACAGAAGTTCATCCAGGTGCCTCGCTGATCCTGTTCCAACTTCTCGCAGGCTCAGAAAGGGTGGAGAAGGACCCAGAGTAGAATTACTACTGGCTCATCCATCTCAGTGGGGCTAAGGGTGTTCGCTGATCAGGGAGAGAGAGCACACCCAGCCATAGGCCATAAACAGAAGAGAAACAAGTTTGAATAAATATGAGGCAAACTCTGTGCTTGATTCTTGAGTCTTCACCACTTAAGTTTTCAGAATCAAGTGAGTACCCTTTGGGAGGACTTCCTGGGGGAGACTGGGAAGGTTCACTGGGAACCTGGGAAAAGGTAGACTGGGAGAAGAGGAGGGACAGAGCTGGAAGAATGTCCCCCTAGTTCTGGGACCCCGATTAACGCTGGGGCTAAAGTGTCACCATATTTAGCTCAGGGAGTGGAAAGCCTCATCCTCTGTAGGCTTCTGGTGGGTAGGAGGGAAAGGGAGGCTTAGATTCAACTCAGAGGGGTTATTCAGGCTGATGTCTTGGGCTGGAGCCCTTGGCATGGAGTCTTTAGTCGTAGGTTCCAGAGGGACATTACGTCCCCACTATGACCCTCTTGAGTCAGCTCTCAGCCTAAGCTGCTGCCACTGCCCATTGTTTGAATGGACTTGAATGTTTATAACCCTCTCAAAACTTGTGTTGGAATTCAGTTGCCATTGTAACAGTATGAAGAGGTGGGGCCAAATGGGAGTCGTTTAGGTCATGACGGCACCACTCTTAACAATGGATTCATGCTGCTATATGAAGTGCGTGTGGGTTCACTTCTTCTGCCTTGTGCCTTGTGAGGACATAGCAAGAGGGTCTCACCAAGATGCAGATACCTGATCTCAGACTGTGCAGGCTTCAGAACTGTGAGGACTACATTTCTGTTCTTTATAAATATTCCAGTCTTAGTTCATTTGTGCATTCTGTTTTAGCAGCACAAATGAACTAAAATACCCATCAAACACATTCTCTGAAGAGAGACACATTCTCCCAGATACAACCACGTGTCCATCTTTCCTCCTATCCTAGTCAGGGTCGATTACATTTGTAGGGGAATGATTGTTTGAGAAATACAGTTCTAGAGGTGGGATTTGAGGCAGCAGCCGTGAGCTGGGGTATAAATAATGCTCAAGGAATAAAGGCAGTCTGGTATGCGCAGCGAGGCCTCTCAGGGAGTTCTCCAGTTTGGAAAAAAGTCGGTACTACTGTTTTTTCCAGCCATGTTTTCCGCCTCGGTCGATCTTCACCCTGGTTTTTAGACCTATCCAATTCTGGAAGGATCTGCATATTCCTAGTTCTTGCCCAAGCTGTTTTCTCTGCCCTTTCTACCAACTTCCTACCCCCATCTCAGCCTTCACACCCTGAGTACCTCCTACGTGGTCTTCCAGAGCCCACATACATAACAGGCATGCCATCAGTGTTGAACCAAACACCAGGCACTGCTCAGGGGCTGTAGGAACTGAGAGAGCTGAGTTCATGCTCTTAAATCCTTTGCGGAGAATCCCCTGCACCTAATTTGCTTGTGATCTCGGGTAAATCACTCCCCTTCTGTGGCCTCAACTTCTTTATCTGTCAATGAGGCTGCTGAGGTGACTGAGCTGTAAGCCTTCCAACTCTGACACACACCCTGGGTGGCAGCGAGGCCAAGGTCCTGGCCCCACGCTCTCCCTCTGGCCTGCCTCACTCTCCCCAGCTAGGAGGAACATCCTGAACAGCGTTAAGAATAATAAACATGGGCTGATAAACATCAATAGGCCCGCATGGTGCCAAAAGGAAAAGAGGGAAGACTGTGCTTTGTTGGCTGGAGCCTCCCTGGACCACAGAGCTGCTGCCAGCTCCTTAATCATCTGGAGACAGCCAGCCGGCTCCCCCAGCCCCACCCTGGGCCCAGGGCAGGCAGAGGCCAGGCCAGGCCCCAGAGAAGTGGCCACTAGGTCCCTAGCCACAGCCAGCCACAGATGCCCCAGCCCCCCCATGCCAGGGCCTCTCTTTGGATGGGGGCATTATGTTACTGCCCGGCTTGAAACTGTCAGTGGCTTACCGTTGCCCACAAGACAGAGCCCACAGACCCCTGCCTGGTGCTGAGGGCTTCGACTCTGGCCTCAGCCTTCCTCTCCAGCCTCATGGCTCACCTGTTTTAGACTACAGCCATGGAGAGTCTGCCACTTGTGCCAAGCTCTATGCGTCTGATATTTTTCACAGACTACTCCCTACTGGGGAAGGGCCTGGTGCCCCTGGCAACCCTATGTTGACACCCATGTTAGGCAGCAGGGCCCTGCAGAGTTAGTATTTTTGGCTCAGGGTGCTCAGTATTCTAATTCTTTGCTTCATTGTCTGACTCTCTTGAGGATGATCTCTTGAGAGAGAGACCTGTTTCTGGAGAAGTAAGATATGCTGCTGCTCAGAGCTTGAACTCAAATTAGGTGGTATGGGTTCAAAACCTGTTCTGTTATTTTGCTATGTGGTCTTGGGCAAATTACTTAACCTCTCTGTGCCTCAGTTTCCAGTAAAATAAAGATGACATGAATAATAAAATAATACCTATTTTACATGGTGGCTGTCAAGCTTACAAGGGTTAACACATGTAGCGTGCCAGGGACCCAGCAATGCTCTCTGAGTGGCAGCCATTATTATTTATCTTTGCACACCATATGCCACCAGTGCCTTGTGCGGAGCAGGCTTCAGCTGCATTTGTTGAATGACTAAATGATGGTCAGAATAATAGCTAGGCAAAGACCATAGGTCTGGCTCTCCCATGGAGTCTTGGCTGCTGTGGTTATGTGATGAATATCTGTTGAGTGCCCAGCTGTGGTGGCCAACAGTGTGGCCACAGGACAGGACCCCACTGAGGGCAGGGTTGCATTTTCTCAAATAGGACAAAGGCATCATTTCACAGGCAGCCAGTTGGTATTAGTGAATTTGGGGACTTCTGGGTACCCAGGCCTTCCCAGGGGTGCTGATAAACTCAGTGGTCAGTGGTTCTAGGTGCTGAGTCATGTAATGCTTGGAGTTAGCAGTGGCTGGGGGAGGGAGGGTGGCCAAGGCAGGAAATGGCCTGCTGTGGCTAGGGTGGGCTGCCCCTGTGACCTCCAGGGCCTCAGAGGCTCTTCCCAGAGCAGGCAACCTGGCTCATTCATGAAACCGCACGTCCAAGGGAATCGCCATTCCCAGGGATGCTCGGCCCTCTGCTTTCCAGCCTTCCCGCCTCCCTGGGGAATCCGTGTCTCTCTGCTTTGGTCCAATTTTCCATGTGGGTCATGTGATAGGAGACATGGTTCGGGAACTTCATGAATTTCTAGAATTCTTAACTCTATTTTCAGATGTCCGCTCCCCTGTGCATACCCCCCACCCCCATCCCAAACATACCCTTTTATTATGAGTAATATCCTCCTTCGCAATGAAGAATAAGGATTGTTAGTAGATTTGTGAATCAGATTTTAGTGGATTGAGAATTATCTCTTAATCTGAGAAGATCTTTCTGCTAGATTTTGGTCAAAATTTGCCTGAGGGGTCTTGGTGGGAAATGTACACCACTTGGAAGGCAAATATACTGGAGAGAATTTGAATACTCTGCTATTAGTTGGGGGTCATCCATTGTCTGGTTACTCACAGCAAGGGGCTTCCCTGACCTGCCTATCAGGGAACTCAGAATGACCCTGCTGCAGGCCGTCTCAGCGAAAGTCATGTCCACGGCTGTGCTCATCTGCAGACTGCAGCAATCTGTGGCAGTGTCAGCTCTGGGCATCCCATTCCTAGTAGTTTATAGGTGATGGTGAGTCTGGAGCAAATGGCACTGAAAAATCCTGTCCCATAGTCAGTGCCTAGAGATGATGGGGCATGGGAGGCAGGGCCTTAGCCTACAGGCCAGGAGAAGGAAAAGCAGCTGGGAAGACTGGTGATCTAGGATGAGGCAGGACCAGTGCCCTGAGCTAGGAAGGAGGTGGGAATTTAGGAGTGTGCTCATCACTGCAACTGTGGACAAAGATCACACCTTTGAGCAAATCAGAAATAGATACTCCCTCTGGCTGGGCAGATAGGCCTGAGCTAGCACAAAGCTCACTGGGTGCTAACTGGGCTGCTGGGGTCCTTATGCAATGATGCACGACATGTATAGCCTCACACTGTGGCACTGAGCTCTAGAGCAGAAGTACTCATGCATGTGTGTGTGTGCTGGGGCTTCTGGATCAAGGGCTGTGTCTCCTCTCTCCTCTATGTCCTTCTGCTGTTCTTTCTTGGGGGATTCTCCCCTGCAGGGCCATGATGTGAGGGCTGTGAGGCTTGCAGGGAGGGGTCAGCTGCTGTAGCATTGGGCCTTATTAATGGGGTATTGGATGCGGCCAGGATGCCCTCTTTCCCTCTGTTGAGGTGCCCTGGGGACAGCTGATTAAGCAGCCTGGCACAGTGTCAGTAGTGATTTACGGGCTGCCCAGAAGCTTCTGCCTTGAGAGCTAGGCTGCTGCATTATTCATGGTGGTAAGCCATAAATCTGCTGCTGGAGCTGGCTGCTGGCTCTCGGATGGAGACCGAGAGAAGGGTGGTGGGGGAAGAGCAGCGGCTGCCAGGACAGGAGAAGTGCTCAGCAGGCAGGGTGGGTTCTGAACAGGAATCTGACACTTGCTCTTTAGGTCTTGTGTGTGGCACCATGAATCATCTTGTCCACTCCCTTGCATTTCAGTGGTGAGATTCTAGGCCCTCCCTTGGTTACTCAGGTCTAGCAACCTTCCTCTTGTCCAACCTGGATACCTTTAAGCAGGGCTGAAGGCCATAGTTCCTGCCAGAATGCCAGAGGAAATACTTAACAGGACTTAAAAATATCAGATCACATTTCTTCAGAGCAAATTATCTGCCCAAAGTCCTGCCATCAGTCAATGAGGGCCCCTATGAGCTAGTCTTACTTTTTGCAGTGGTTACTTTATCTCACTCGCTAATACCTGTGTGTGAGCAAATGCAAGGCAAGATATAGCCATGGGTGTGAGAGGAAATAGGGCAGTGATTCTCAGACTTGAGCATGCATCAGAATTGCCTGGAGGGCCCCACCCCCAATGTTTCTGATTCAGCAGGTCTCAGGTGCAATCTGAGACTTGGCATTTCTAACAAGTTTCCAGGTGATGCTGATGCTGCTGGTCCAGGGATCGCACATTAAGAACCACTCCCTTAGTGTAATTTAACTAAGCTTGGCTGTGCTAGCATCAGCTAATGAGGGCAAGAACTATCAGTAAAATATACAAATCATTAAATTCATTCTTTCATTCAATAAGCATTTATTGGCACCAACTAAGTGGCCCTACTGTACTCTGAGCTGTGAACGCAGATATGAAGAGGCAGGCAGCAGCTCACAGTTCAGCTGGGAAGAGAAGAACACAGGGGAAGGCATTTGCTGAGAGGTGAGTCAAGCAATTCAACAAATTCAGCCCCTGCTGGGGGTCTTTAAATGCCCTCATTGCTCACTGTTACGATCTAAGTAAATAGAAAGGCAGAGCCTTGTGCTTTCTCTCCCAAAGCTGTCTGGAGAAACACCCAGAGATTTGATGGGCTGGGGGTTAGACACGTCTGAGGGTACTGCTGCCCTGAAAAGGAGATGACCCTGCAAGTTGGGAGATTAAGATTTCATGCTGGAGGTGAGACCTGAAGGACGGATTTGGGAAGGAGTGTGAACCAGTAAACATGACTATCCATACTAGATTAACAATCTTTTCAAAACCGAATAAATGTGGCTGTCCACTTGCCACCTGTGTTTTAGGCTGAAAAAGCTTTCTCCTGATCTTATTGGTCCCAGATTCTTAGTTTTTTACAATCCCTCATTTGCACTTTCTTCTGGGACTTGCAGACAACAAACATGCTTGTCTCAAAGATTTAATTGCAAGTTCAAACAGACAGTAAAGTGTGTCTGGGCAATGTCTGAGCCTGGAGTGGTGGTGGGGGTAGTTAATGTGGAAAGGGATTTGTGACAGAGTGGAAATGGGTTGCAAGGAGTTATAATAGGGCGTGGGGCGTCTGGCTGGGAAAGGGATGTGGCTGTAGGGTAAGGAGCAGGTTGTTTGGATGCTACAGCAAAAAGCCCTATTAAGACTCCTCAAGACTGCACTTACCATTTCTCTCCCATCCTACTTCCCAGAAGGAAACATTTTAAACTTTTTAAAGTGCTTCTTTTGGTATTTATAGCCTTATTTGTAACCAAAATGGATACACTGCTTTCTTTTTGTCCACCAATTTCAGACATTATTGACTTTATATCATGACAGATGAAAATGTAAGCTCACTTATAGATACTCTTCTGCATCTATTCTCATAAGATCATTATATCTCAATTCTTAGTTAAAATCATTTTCCAAGTTTTCATTATTATGGCTATACATTTTGCTGACTGTTGACACAACTGGTATAGTCTGATTCATTCTTGCACAACTTTCATTCTTGCACAACTTTTAGTTTTTCCAGGAGTTAATGATTGCTTCAGTTTTTCATTTGTTTAGTTTCCTTTTAACATCTGATTAATTTCACAACCTTTCACAGCTTTGTTAAGCACCTTTTAATATAATTTTATGATTGGTCAAACCTGCCAGATAACTCACCACTTTCATTCTCTCCCCTCTGAAATCATGTCTTCTTGCACTCTCTGATCTACTGCTCCAACTGGACTCACTTCTCTATGGCTTCTGCACAGCCTCGTCCTGCTTCTTCCTTTCACTAACATCCTGGCATTCCGTTTGACCCTCTCTTACGTTTATTCCATGTTTCTTTGATCCAATGTATGTTTTCCTCTTTCTTGTTTTACCCCTTGCTTTGGTAATACACAACCTCCAATAGCTTCCTGAGAAATGGCACAACAGAGGGAAATACCAGAAGACTCTCAATGCCTGAAAATGTCTTTATTATACCTGCAGACTAGATGGGATATAGGTAGAGCATTGTAGGCTGAGAATAGTTAACCCTCAGAGTTTCCAGCTTCCATTGTTGCTGTTGAAAACTCCATTTTCATTCTTGTTCTCAATTCTTTGTTTGGGCTATCTTTTCTCTCAAAAAGCTTTTAGAAAGTTTTCTTTACCCCTGGTATTCTAAAATAGCATGATGATGGATCCTCATGTGGGTTTGTTAATAAACTGGCCTTCAATCTGGAGAGCTATGTGTTTCAATTCTGGGAAGTTTTCTTGTGGCCTTGCCTTGCCTTTCTTTCTTCCCTTCCTCCTCATCTCTCTTTCCTTCTTCCTTTCCTTCTTTCTTTCAGTAGTTACTTTTGTACCATTTTATTTCTTCACTCTGGAACTTCTAGATGTTGAAAATTGAGTCTTCTGAATTTATTCTTTAATTTTGAATCTTCTATTATATTGTCTACATCCTTGTCATTTCGCTCTACTATATAACAAAAGTTACTTTCTTAACTTTATCTTCCAACTCTCCTATTAATTTTTTGTTCATGTTTAATTTTCAAAGGCTCTTCGTTGTTGTCTGGTTGTTCTGTTTTTATAGTACCCTATTTATTTCATTGACTCAATTTTCTCTTTTATCTCCTTAAAAATGTTAATTATACACATTTTTGAAGCATTCCATTTATTAGCATCCAAATAAAAGAGAGCTCAGAAGAAACAAAGATACCAAGAAAAGGAATTCTTTGTTTTTCACATGGAAGATTTCCCCCAGATACCTGAAAATATTTGATTATCTATTTATACTTAGAAGTGAGGATGAAAAAGTGAATCAAAAGCTGGGAAAGAAGGTAGGGCTTGTGGACAGGTAGTCAGATAGCTCAGAGTCTTGTTATGAACCTCCAATGGATCTATTATTTAAGGTAATTTAATTTCTCTACCAAAAGAATTTAAAAAAATTTAAATTATCCTCACTTATACCATACAGATGCTGCTAGTGTTCAGTAACTATGTCGATTTGGTACATTAAAGATGGTCACTGAGCTTTTGGAATTCTCCTTTCAAATCGTGTAGTTATTTTCTCTCTTCTTAAAACTAGGTTGGCTTTATGACTGCTTTACTAGTAGAATATGGTAGAAGTGATGCTGTGATTGTTCTGAGACTAAGCCTTAAGAAGTCAGGGGAGCATCTACTTTTGGAATCTAATCTTCTAAACCTTAATTTAATCTGGTGGAATTAATTTAATGGAAGGTTCTGCTTTTGATATTCTTTTAACACCATGTAAAAGGTTTAGCTACCTTCCTAAAGAGGGCAAGTAGACAGGTCAAGCATACAGGAGGTGGCCCTGAGATTATGTGGAGAGAGAGGCCTAGCCATCCCAGCACCCCAATAGACCCCGGCCTTCAAGCAAGACCAACCAAGACGTCAGATATTTGAGTTGGTCATCTTAGATGTTCTAGCCCAGTTGATCCCTCCAATGATGGTAGCACCCAGCCAACATTGCATATTGTAGAAGAATTATAGTCATGCACCCATTAATGGCATTTTGGTCAATCACAGACTGCATATATGAAAGTGGTCCCACAAGATTACAATGGAGCTGAAAAATTCCTGTCACCTAGTGATGATGTAGCCATCATAATGCTATAGCACAGTATACTACTCTGTGTTTGTGGTGATGCCGGGGTCATATAAAAGTCTAGCACATACAATTATGTACAGCACATAATAACTTGATAATGATAGTAAACAACGTTACTGGTTTATGTATTTACTATATCATGCTTTTTATTGTTACTTTAGTTTACTCCTACCTACTTAAAAAAAAATGTTTACTGTAAAACAGCCTCAAGCAGGTTCTTCAGGAAGTATTTCATAAGAAGGCATTGCTATCAGAGGAGATGACAGCTCTGTGCATGTTACTGACCCTGAAGACCTTCTAGTGGGACAAGATGTGGAGGTGGAAGACAGTGATGTTGATAATCCTGACCCTGTGCAGGCCTAGGCTAATGTGTGTATGCGTGTGTCTGCATCTTAATAGAAAAATTTAAAAAGTAAAAAAAAAAAAAAAATTAAATAGAAAAATAAGTATGTAAAGAAAATATATTTTTGTATAGCTGTAAAATGTGTTTTAAGCTAAGTGTTATAAAAGACTCAAAAAGTTAAAATAATTAAAAAATTTTATAAAGCAAAAAAGTTACAGTAAGCCTAAAAAAAGTTACAGTGTAGCCCAATGTACCGTGTTTATGAAGTCTACAGTAGTGTAATGTCCTAGGCCTTCATATTCTTTCAGCACTCACTCACTCACTCACCCAGAACAACTTCCAGTCTTGCAAGCTCCATTCATCCTATGCAGATGACCATTTTTTATCTTTTATACCGTATTTTTACTGTAACTTTTCTGTGCTCAGATATGTTTAAATACACAAACATTTAATCATTGTGTTCTAATTGCCAAGTGTTCAATACAGTGACATGCTGTACAGGGTTGTAGCTAGGATCAGTAGGCCATACCATACAGCTTAGGTGTGTAGCAGGGCCTACCATCTAGGTTTATATAAGGTACACCCTATGGGTCTCACAACAACATTGCCTGACACATTTTTCAGAATTATCCCCACTGTTAAGTGGCATATGATTGTATTTAGTTGGGTGCAGCCAAACTACAGAATTGTAAGCAATAAAACACTTCTGGTCTTAAGCTGTTGGATTTTGGGGTGATTAAGCAGCAGTAGATAACCAAAAAAATGGGGGATGAGAGCCTGGGGCTGCGTCACATGATATAATCTGCAGGTTTTCACTCAATACCCTGATTTTAGAATGACTTCTTACTTCTGCTCTCTCTGTATTTAGATTCAGGAGGGTCTTTGGTTTGAAAATTTATTGGCTCAAATTTAAGTACTGATTGACCTCAACATCTCAATTATAGCATTCAAGATCCCTACCTTGATGTAATTCAAGCCTAAAGTTTGGCACTGTGATGATCCATAATTTCCTGGTTCAGTGTCTTGACTCCAGCTAGGGAAGCTTTTCCATCAAGCCTCTCCCTCACCTCAGACATTTTCCTTCCCAATTTTCTCTCCACAGGACATTTGCATCTTTTGAGAAAGTAGAATTAAAATTCTTTCTGCATAATATCTTCTTAGGATTGTTGCTACTCCTGCAATTTCTCCAGCAGATCTAATACGAACCTCTGTCAGATAGTCATTCTTGACTGCTAATGATTTTAATGAAGGCGGGGTTCCTAGTGTCCATTACAATTAATGAATTAATTAAAATGAATCAATTTGAACGTTCGATTAGCTGTCTCTGATGTGACCTCAAGGACCTTTTCTCTAAAAACTCATGACAACTTAGGAAGACATGACAATGTTTAACATAATTGAAAGCAAGGCTGATGTATAACATATGGTCAGATTATAGGAGGAATTTGCTAAATGTGATACAGATAAAGCTGTATCACAAAACCAGAAACAAGTGACATACTCATGCTCTTCTTGAAAGAAAGCAGAATACCTCATTACTCCTGCTCTAGTTGCCTGAAGCCACTCTGAAACCAAACTAATTTAAAAACTGGGAAGCTGACCCACTACTGTGTGGGTGCTGCTTATTTTGCTTTTCCATGAATGTTTCTACATTCATTTAGAGACTGCAGCTGCTGGAAAACAACAGGGTAACATGGGGTGACCCCAAAGGGGTGTTTTGCATTTGAGGAAGTGTATGACTCTCATATGCAGTTCCATGTACTATGCAGTACAGACCTGGTAGCAACGCAGGGAATCATAGGCACAAAGTTTCAGGATGTTTCAGGTGTGGGATAAGAAAGATTCCACCATATGCTTACCCAGCTGGGATAGAAAGAAAAAAAAAAGACTCCACCACAGTACAGCAGCACCATAAAAGAAAGCCTAGAAACCAGCCCCTGGTATTTGGGCTGAGATCTCTGTGGGTACAGAGCCCTCAAAAGCCCTGTTGCTATAGATACAAGAAGCAAACTCAATTGATGACAAATGGACTGTGCCGGAACCCAGGAAAACGTATATATTTTGTCTGTCGCTAAAACAGAGTCTTGATGTATTTCCTTTATTTTGAAAATGAATACAAAAGGAGAACATTCAACTTGGTCTATTAAAAAAAGGCAAAGGGCAAAGCGTAAGAAGGAAACCTCATCCTGATGACTCAGAAGTGCAGATAGTAACTAGAAGACCATTTTAGAAAACTGTCTGGAACCCTCACTAAGTTGAAAAAAAAAAATAAAGTGGTGAATAACTGAAGAAAGCCACAAGGAGAAAAAAGACCAAGAGGTAATAAGATGAAATAAAAAGATGGCAAAATGAGGTGGAAAGGGAATTTCTAAGATGTGAAAGTGTGTCAAGTTACCTATTGTGATGTAATGAGTAGCCCTAAAATGTAGTGGCTTAAAACACAGCATTTTGTTTGCTCACAATTCTGTGGGAAAGAAGTAGGACAGGGTCATCTGGGCAATTCTGCTCCCCATGGCCTTCTCCAGGGGGTGGTAGCAGTTGAGAACCGGGCTGTGGCTGGAACGTCTAAGATGGCTTTACTTGCACATCTGGCACCTGGTAGCTAGAGAATTGTGGGACCCTCTCTCTCTCATGTGATTTGAGTTTCTTTATATGGCAACTGGATCCACCAAGTGATAAAGTGCAAACTGCCAGATCCAGGATTGGAAGTCTTCTAAAACATGAGTTTCACTAATTCTATTGGTTAAATCAAGTCACAAGATCAGCCAAGATGAAAGGGAATGGAAATCGTCTCCTCTCTTGGGAGGAGGTGCATATGCACACAGCTTTAGGAGGAATTGTTGGCAGCCATCTTTGTGGTCAACCTACCTGGGAATTGTACGTTCAAAGAAGGATAAGAAAGAAACTAAAAGACTATCCACACCAAAGGGTATGAGGAGCAGAACTGATACTGTGGAAAACTGGAATAATTATGTGGAAGACAAGCGAGTAGTTCTCCCAGAAAGTATGAATGGAAAGAGAGATGAAATAATGAATGAGAGGATGGAGGACAGGGAAACAAGGTCATAGTGGGACTCCCAATTTGATGTTTGTGGAATCCTCCATGTTAGGTGTCTTGGTGACAGAAACTGCCTTACACATAGAATCTGAAAAGGGCGGAATCACATTTTCTCAAGCTGCTTGCTAGGGTACCAGCGCATAAACTATGCCAGCCAATCAGGCACACCCATCCAGGACTCTGAAAAGGAAGCTTGTAGTACAGAGATGAAAGAACAAGGAAGAATTCATTTTGAGATTGACAGCACTCAGTCATTTACCATTAATTGTTATGTAATGCTGTGGTTAGCTGTGGGTTTTTCAATAGATGCCTTTTATCAAGTTGAGATAACGTCTTTCTATTCTTAATTTGCTGAGAGTTTTATCATGAATGGGTGTTAGATTTTGTCATATGCTTTATCATGGACCTATATGTAAAACATAAAAGCATAAAACTTTTAGAAAAAAATAGAAGACCATCTTAGGATCTGGGGCTAGGAAAAGAGTTCTTAAATTTGACACCAAATCACATCCATACAATAAATAAAATGATCAATTTGACCTTTTCAAAATTGAAAGCTTTTTCTCTGTAAAAGCCCATGAGAAGAGAAGAAATAGACAAGCTACAGACTGGAAGAAAATATTTGCAAACCTATATTTGACAAGGACTAGTATTTAGAAGTATGCAAAGAACTCTCAAAACTCAACAGTAAAAAAGAATCCAATTAACAAATGAGGAAATGGCACGAACAGACCTTTCACATGAAGAGAATATACAGATGGCAAATGAGCACATGAAATAATATTCAACATCATATTATTGATAATAGTCCCAAATTGGAAATAATCCACATGTTCTCAACTGGTGAATGCTTAAAAAAATTGTTTCACCTCCATATGTGGAATACCACTCAGCAATAAAAATGAATCAACTACTGACACAACAACTTAGATGAATTGCCAGGGAAGTATGGTGAGTGAAAAATGCCAATCCTAAAAGGTTACTACTATATGATTTCTTATATATAATTTTCTTGAAGTGACAAAATTATAGAAATGGAGAACATATTAGTGGCTGGTAGGGATCAGAGACAGGGTATAGGGAGTTGAGGTGGGTGGTAGATATGGCTATAGAAGAGCCACTTGAAGGGCTTTTGTGATGATGGACTTGTCCTGAATCTTTACTGTGGTGGTGAATATAATAACCTCTTTATGTGACAACATTCCATAGAGTTAAAATACACACACACACATGAACACAAGAACTGGGAAAATCTTAAAAAGATCAGTGAATTAGATCAATGCTAATATCAAGGTTATGACTATAGTTTTGCAAGATCCAAGTTTGTGTGAAACTGGGTAAAGGGTACATGCAGACTCTTTGTACATATTCTTACAACTGCATGTACATTTACAGATATCTCAAAAAGGATAATTAAAAGATGAAACATTTGAACATTTACAAATTTTAAAATCAAAAGCTAAACAAAGATGATGTTGTAGATGGAATTTTTCCCCATTATTTTTTCAATCTGGTTATTGTTGATTGATGGGAAAGTCATTGATTAGAATATTTATTCTGTAATGGATAGATTGAAAACAGTTTTGCTTTTTCCTTTCCAATGCTTATTCTACTCTTTTTTTTTTTTTTTTTTTTTTTTTACTTATTGATGTCTGTGTCTAATTAATCTTGACTTGGATTATGTTACTTGCAACCAAAAAAGTCCTGACTTATACATCTGGAAAAGAGTCTGAATTAAAAAAACAAATCCTTTTGATATTAACTGTTATATCTACGTATATCTTTCTACTTATAACTTACAGTGAAGGTATTTCCTAACATTGACCTAACCCTGCATTCCTGGAGTTAAATCTATTTGGTCATGCATTTATCTTGAAATATATTGCTGAATTCAGTTTACTATTGTTTATGTGTAGTTTTTGTTTCTTTAGTTGGTTTTGATACCAGAGTTTTGCTGGTTTTGTAAAATGATTTGAGATACTAATTCTTTCTCTGGGTTTTAGAACAGTTTACTAGCACAGGATTGATCTACTACTTGAGATCTGAAATAGCTTTTGTGAGTAGGTATCTATTTTTCAATTTCTTTCAAGCTTATTTCTCTGTTGTCTTTCTGTCTTTTCTGAAATCAATTTTGATATTTTATATTACCTGCCTCTCAACCTCCTTGTCTCTTTTTCTCTCCCTTCTTGAAATATTCTTCCAGAAGCCATTAGGTGGGACTGAACAAGGTAGGGGTCCATACAGGCTAGGTGGTGACCACAGCTCTAAGTTGGGGTGTCAGGATCTGAGTAGGGTGAAGAAGAAGCCTGCATGGGATAGGGGGTGACAGTAAGAGAAAAATGCATATAAGTAAGGTGGGGTGAAGAGACTGACTCAATAAGTAAGGATATTATTAATAATGACAGCCAAGTTTCACATTGTCAGAGAAGGGAGTTAAAACTATCGAAGGGGAGCAAAACTGGAATTAATCCTGTGTTGTTGAATTGGAATTGGGGTTATGGATGTGAACTCACTTTTTCAATGCATAGAATAGATAGAGAAATAAATGTATGTATTTGTGCATAGTTTTCTACTTCTGTATAATAAATTATCCCAAACCTTAGTGGCTTAAAACAATAGGACATATTTATTATCTCATAATTTCTGTGTAGCAGGAATCTAGGCATAGCATAGCCAGGGGCCTCAAGGTCTCTTGCAAGGCTGTCATCAAACTGTCATCAAGGGTTGTAGTCTCATCTGAAGGCTCTATTATCAGAGGATCTGCTTCCATACTCATTCATGTGGTTGGAAGGATTCACTTCCTCACTGGCTATTGGTTGTGAGCCTCTCCTGGCTTCCCTTGAGCAAGAGAGAATGCCCAAGTTGGAAGTCAATCTTTTTGTAACCTAAACTTGAAGAAGTGACATCCCATCACTTTTATCATATTCCGTTTTTCAGAGGTGAGTCAGTAGGACCATTCTACACTCAAGGGGAGGGGATTATATAAAAACTTGAATACCAGGAGGTGGAAATCACTGGTAGCTCCTATGATAGATAGAAAGAAAGAAAGAAAGATAGATAGATAGATAGATAGATATAGTTAGAAAGATATATAGATAGGTAGATAGATGATGGATAGATAATAGAGATAGACAGATGATAGAGATAGATAGATGATAGAGATAGATAGACATACACAGATTTCTCAACTCTGTTTACTGAAACACCCTAATAGCACTGAGCACATACAGTGCCCAGATCTTTGTTTTTAAATCCCTTTATCCCTTAAAAGGAACCAGGGCTTTTGAAGGAATGGTGGATTCCAGGAATGGGGCAGAAAAAGTACACAGTGAGCCTGGAACATCGTGTTGTGCCAGAAAGTAAAGAAGTGCTCAGAGAATGATGAGTCCAGGTCAAAAGGACATAGAAACCAATTGAAGTTACTCCCACTAGCCAAATCTGGGATAACTTGACACAATACATAAGAATAGTAACTGATTTTCTTTAACCATTGAATAAAATAGGAATCCATGGGTCCATGCTGATATTGATAAATAAATGAATATATAAATGGGGAAAAGAGAGAAATCTGTCCTTGAGAGTAGGATGCCAACTATATAGAAGGGATGATAGAGTTAGAAAATCACCATTTGACAACCCCCACAGAAATATGTGACTCAGCCAAGCAACATCAATGGATGTTAAAACTGTGGATGAGGAATGAGATCGTTACATAAATCTCAAAGCACCTCCCTCCGAAGTACTTACTGATTACAAAGGGAAAAAGAGTCACTTGACAGTGGAAGACATTCCTTTAATTAAGGGATCAAGGTCAAGTTGAAATTATGTGATCCCTGATAGGATGCTTTGAGAAGCATGTGACAGAACTTGTATCTAATCATTAGCAGACATCAGACAAGCCAAATCTTCAAAAGTATAAGGTTAAGAGAGTCAAGAAAAGACTGAGGAATCATTCTGGATTGAATGAGACTACAGAGAGATGACAACAAAACGCAGCACCTGATATTGGATTAGATCTGCTTGCTAATGGATATTATTGAGACAATTGGAAAAACTTGAATGAGGTCAGTGGATTAGGTGATAGTAATATATTTATATTCTTTTCTTGATTCTGATGGTTATATTGTGATTCTGTGGAAAGACGTCCTTGTTTTAGGAGAATACACACTCAAATATTGGGGGATATGGAGACATCCTATTGGAAAATTGCTCTGAAATTGTTAAGGGGGAAAAGTTATTTGTACTATTCTTAATAACTTTCAGTTTGAAATTATCTCTACATAAAAAGAGATAAAGAAAGGATAGAAAACTCAACAAAGTGTGTGATCTTGACTATGTCAACAAAAACTTGCAATAAATAAAGAATAAGTCAAAGTTATCCTATCCATCAAATTGTGTGTAATATTTTCTCCTAGTTTTTAATTCTCCTCTACAGTGATGCATGTCTCTCTCCTTCACTGTGCTGTGTGTCTGCGGCTGCTATCTCTCTCCTCTTTGATTTGCCCTGCTAGATGCAGTTTTATGAGTAACAGTGTGGGTTCTGATAGTGGACAGATCTGAGATAAAACACTTAACTTCCAAAGCCTCACTTTTCCCGTCTATGCAATAGGATTAACTTTATTTCCTACTGTTTGAGGCAACCGTGAGAACTGAATGTGCCAGTGTTAAAGTGCTTATCATGTGTGATAGTTAATTTTATGAATCAACTTGACTGGGCCATGGGATGCCCAGATATCAATTAAACAGTATTTCTGGGTGTGTCTAATGTGGGTGTTTCCTGAAGAGATTAGCATTTGAACTGGTGGATGAGCAAAGCAGATGGCCCTCTCCAGTGTGAGTGGACAGCATTTGATGTATTGAGGGCCTGAATAGAATCAAAAGATGGAAGAAGGGTCAACTTACTCTCTGCCCAACAAGTTGAGCTGGGACATAGACCTTCTCCTGCCCTTGGTGCTCCTGGTTCTCAGGCCATCAGACAGACTGGAATCTACATCATTGTCTTTCTGGCTTTCAGGCTGTCAAACTACACCACCAGCTTTCTTTGGCCTCCAGCTTGCAGACAGCAAATCCTGTGATTTCTCAGCCTCCATAATTATGTGAGCAATTCAATTCTTTTCTTTTCTTTTTTTTTTTTTAACACAAGGTCTCACTCTGTGGCCCAGGCTGCACTGGCCCAATCTCAGCTCACTGCAGCCTCAGACTCCTGGACTCAAGCAATCCTCCCACCTCAGTGGTCTGAGTAGCTGAGACTACAGGTGCATGCCGCTACATTCAGCAAATTAATTTTTTTGTTGTTGTTGAAACAAAGTCTCATTATATTGCCCAGGCTGGTCTTGAACTCTTGGGCTCAAGGGATCCTCCTGCCTTGGCCTCCCCAAGTGCTGGAGTTACAGGCATTAGCCACCACATCCAGGGTGAGCCAATTCTTTAAAATAAATCTCTCTCTCTCTCTCTCTGTATATATATATATATATATATACACACACACACACACACACATATATATGTATATGTATAGATACATATTATATATATGTGTATATACATACACACTATGGTGTATGGTATTATGATGTATTAGGGTTCTCCAGAGAAACAGAACTTATATATATAACACACATACATATATATACATGCACATGTATATGTTAAATATATACACACATATACATATACATACATAAACATATACATATAAATGTATATGTATATATGTGTGTGTGTGTATATATATAAATTAGTTCTGTTTCTTTGGAGAACCCTAATACAACACAGCACCTGGCCATTAGCTGAATGCCCAATAAATGCTATTATTATTATCCTAATTATAGTCTTTCAAAGACCCAACTCAGATTTCTCGGATCTATAGTTTTTATTCTTTTTATTATCATCTAATTTATTATCTTCAAATCTTTCTTCTAACTTTTCATAGTTTTACTGACTTTGCCCTTTTACTTGCTTTTTTGTGTTGAGAACTTAATTCATTTAATTTATTTCTTCTGTTTAATGAGAAAAACATAAAACTATATATATTTTGCTCTTTAGAGCTTTTATGTTCTCTTTGCTATGGCTCCCCATTGTTTTCTAAATAATGATTCATTAGTTGCAGTCTTGATTTCCTCTTTGACTCTAGGGCTATTAAAACTATTTTACACCCTTCTAGAGTGGCTTCAGTTTATTTATTTGTTTTTCCTTTTATTTTTAAAGTGTAGTTTAGCTGCTTGTGGTTTGAGTTTGTTTGTGCATTGTACTATTCTGCTTTTTAGATTTTAATGAGATTCTCCTTGTGGCCTAAGATATGATCAAATTTTGTAATTGTTTCTTGGTCATTTGAAATGAATATGCATTCCATTTCTAGGAACACATTTTGATATGGATCTATGAAGCCAAAGTTTAATAATAATTTTCAATCATTCCATATTCTTATTTAATGCCTGCCTACTTGATCTCTCAGAAATGATAAGGCATGTTTGCTGTTCTTTTATGGCTGCGGTTTTATTCAATTTCTCTTTAATACTTAACCTTTTTGGACTTGTACATTTGATGCTTTATTCAGTGTACACAGATTCATGGATCTTATATTCTGATCTAGTTTACATCACTTGCCAATATCCCTTGCAATGCTTTTTTTGTTGTGAATTGTACTGTCTGATATTAATATTGCTTTCTTTTTGTTTGTACTTGGGTAGTGGATACCCAGTAGATTGTTCACCCTTTCCCAGAAGGTGGTCTACTTTATAGAAAGCCATGGAAGACCCTCTCAAGCCACACTTGTTTGCTCCAGAGATGGGCATATGACCATGCTGGGCCAATCAGATACTCCCCGAGTGGTGGGAATTGGGACCAACAGGTTACACTTAGTTTTGCTTTTCTCTAGATTTGAGGGGATACACACTTGGGGCTGCCTGTGCTATAGCCATCTTCCTCCAGGGGAAGACAGAAAACAGAGGACATATATTGCTGCAAATGTGGAAAATGAAGGCGATGCACAAGAGACCCAGGGATGAGAGATGGGAAAGAGTCCTAACAGCATGGAGTTCCCTGTGTCATTCTACTTCTGAGCCTCTAGAGTCAGGGAATTTCATCATTCATCTCATGATAATGCTCTCTGTTCTTCATTCTTCCTTATACTCCCCCTTGCCATTTTCCTGTCTCGTCAAGTTTGCCTTGCAAGTTTTTTTTATATAGTCATGCATCACTTAATGACAGGGATTCATTCTGAGAAATCCATCTCTAGGCAATTTTGTGATTGTGTGAACATCACAGAGTGTCCTTACACAAATCTAGATGGTATAGCCTACTACACACCTAGGCTATATGGTATGACCTATTGCTCCTAGGGTACAAATCTGTACAGCATGTTATGTGGTGAATACTGTAGGCCATTGTAGCACAGTGGTAAGTATTTGTACATCTAAACATAGAAAAGGTACAGTGAAAATATAGTATTAAAATGTTGGGGGACCACCATTGCATATGTGGTCCTTCATTGGCCAAAATGTGGTGATGTGGCATATGACTGTATTTAGAAATTAGGAAATTATACTTTCTATTTTTAGTTTACTACTTCTTCCCTTAAACAAATACACGCACACTCCATATATATATATATGTACTCTCTCTCTCTCTGTAGTATATAGAGTAGTATATATATAGTATACTACTATATACATGTAGTATATATATATATAGAGAGAGAGAGAGAGAGAGTATATTGTTTCTTCAACCTCAAAAATAACACGGTATGTATTTATTTCCCCTGTGTAGGATGATTTTATGCTTTTTCATTGCCTCCCCACTTCTGTTTCCCATTTTTTCTTGATATAATGATGTTTTAGATGAAGATTATTATCATGAATTTGTTTCTTACATTTATGTATCTTCTTTTTCAATAATTACTTTTCAAATCATGTTAATATCAATTTTTAACGTTAACTCTAATTTATTATGTATCTAATTCTTACATATTATTATTACCTAACTTCTACTTATTGTGTATCTGATTTTTACTAATTTTTCCATTTTTTTCTTGCTCAGCTGGCACTGCTTTGAACAAATATTTCTGGTTGGTTGAGGGAGTGATACACATTCTAAATGCTTACATGCTTCAAACTGTGTTAATTGCCATCACAGATGAATTATAACCTTCATGTTTCAATTGCAGTCTGTTCCCCTTGGAACTTTGTAGATATTACTATATTGGTCATATTTCTTTTTGTATTTAGGATTGTAGAGGAGAAGTCTGATTCCAGTTCAGTCCTCTTCACCCTGAAAGGTAAGCCACCACCCTCCTTCCACCCTACAAATACATAAAGGATTTTAAAATTTATCCCTGACATCCTAAAATTTCACCAGGAGACATTTAAGCTTGACTCGTCTTTCATTAATAATGCTTGGTTTTTCCAGAGGACCTTTTGTTTCTGAGGTTAAAGATACTGTCCATCTCTCATGTTTCCCTGTTGACCCATCTGCTCCTCCTTCTCCTTCTGGAATGGCAATGAAGTTGTTTTAAAATACGGGTTTTATTATTATTCAGGTGTGGTGAGGCCAACAGATCAGGAGACAACCACCATTGAAAAGATGGTTTATTACTCACAGTTCCAAGAGGAGAAGGCATAACACACCATAGGTGCAAGTAGGAGGGACTCTGGGAAGCACAAGGGTCAGTTAGGAGGCAGAAGGAGTGGGGAAAATGTGGACAAGAACCTTTACTGTAGTTTCCATGGGAAGGAATGGGTGAAGCAGGGTAGGCATGCTTAGGACAGCTAGTTTGAATAATTTCAACAGCTCTGGGACATAGAGGCTGTTCCGAGGTGCCTGATACCGGCTCTGGGGTGATTAGAGTGGCTGGATAGTGACCCAGAGGGTGAGAGACCTGTGAGAGCCTCATAAAGGAGATGGTTAGGGGTCTGGACTCTGGATTGGTTAGTTTGCATTTGAAAGGCATGCTTGCAAAGGAGTTCTTTAGTATCTCTAGAAATTGACTAGCCCTGGGAGAGGTGTTCTCTCCAGGGTCAGCAAGGCCCCAGCTTTTAAAGTACCAGAAATACAGAAAATAGAAAAGCACAATAAATATAGAAGTAGTTATCAGAAGTCCCCTCCGAATAACTCTGCTGTATCTGTAGTTATATATGCTTGTTTCTAGTAATGATATGTTAAAGAAAATATTATTATTATAACATATTATTTAGCTCTCCATTTGCTTTCCATACTACCAAAGGTTTCTGTATAGTCATACACTGCATAACAACATTTCATTCAACAACTGACTACATATATGACAGTGGTACCATAAGATTATAATGGAGCTGAAGAATTCCTATCACCTAGTGACAGTGTAGCCATCATAACGTCATAGTTCAACACATTGCTAACAAACCTACTGCGCTGCCAGTCATATAAAATTATAGCATGTACAATTATGTTCAGCATATAATACTTGAAAATGATAGTAAATGACTGTCATTAGTATATGAATTTGCTATACCATACTTTATATAATTATTTTAGAGTATACTCTTTCTCCTTATATGAAAAGGTTAACTGTTAAACAGCCTCAAGCAGGTCTTTCAGGAGCTATTCCAGATGGGCTTGTTAGTGTAGGAGATGACAGCTGCATGCATGTTACTGCCCCTGCAGACCTTCCAGTGTGAAGGTGTGGAGGTGGAAGACAGAGAGAGTGATGATCCTGACCCCATGGAGGCCTAGGCTAATGTGTGTGTTTATATCTTAGTTTTTAACAAAAAACTTTAAGAAGTAAAGAAAAAGTTTTAAAAATAGGAAAAAGCGTATAGAATAAGGAAATAAATAATTTTTTATAGAGCTGTATAATGTGTTTGTGTTTTAAGCTGAGTGTGTAAAGTCAAAACGTTTAAAAATTAAAAAGCTTACAAAGTAAAAATAATTACAGTAATTTAAGGTTAATTTGTTACTGAGGAAAGAAAAATTATTGATGTAAGTTAAGTGTAGCCTAATTGTTTATAAAGTCTACAGTAGCATACAGTAATGTCCTAGGCCTTCTCATTTACCCGCTGCTCACTCACTGACTCACCCAGAGAAACTTCCAGTTCTGCAAGCTCCATTCATGGTAAGTGTCCTCTACAAGTATACCATTTTTTACCTTTTATACTACATTTTTACTGTACCTGTTCTATGTTTAGATATACAAATACATAACCATTGTGTTCCAATTGCATACAGTATTCAGTACAGTAACATGCTGTCCAGATTTGTAGCCTAGGAGCAATAGGCCATACCATACAACCTAGTGTGTAGTAGGCTGTACCATCTAGATTTGTGTACATGCACACTAAGTATAATGTTTGCACAGTGACAAAATTGCCTAATAATGCATTTCTCAGAATGTATCACCATCGTTAAATGATGTATAACTGTATTTCATTAGTTTTATTTACTTCCAAACAACCACTTTAAAAAATTTCAACCTTTATTTTAGATATCGGGATACATATGCAGATTTGTTACCTGGGAATATTGTGTGAAGAGGTTTAGAGTATGGATTCCATCACCATGATAGCAGGCATAGTACTTGATAGGTAGTTTTTAACCCACCCCACTCCCTCTACCCTCTAGTAGTCCACAGTCTATTGTTCCCATATTTATGTCTATGCATTCTCAATGCTTAGCTCCTATATAATACTCTTGGTTTTCTGTTCCTGTGTTAATTTGCTTAGGATTGTGGCCTCCAGCCCCATCCATGTTGCTTCCAAGGGCATGATTTCATTCTTGTTTGTGGCTGCATAGTATTCCATAGTTGTATGTACCACATTTCTTTATCAATCTACCACTGATGGCCACTTGTGTTGTTTCCATGTCTTTGCTATTGTGAGTAGTGCAGCAATGAACATACAAGTACATGCATCTTTTTGGTAGAATGATTTATTTTCTTTTGGGTATGTCCCCAGTAATGGGATTTTGGGACGAATGATAGCTTGGTTTTAAGCTCTTCAAAAACTACTTTTTATTTCATTATTCCTTTCTATTTTTATTTCTTTTTGTTTTATTATTTTTGGCTTTTATCTTTATTATTTCCCTTTTACTATTTCCTTTTGTTTTTTTCTCATTATTCTATTTTCAACTTTTTGAGTTGAGTCCCCAATCCATTTATTTTAAACCTTTCTCAATTTCTAGTAAATATATTTAAGTTTAGTCACATCTATCTGGGTATAGCTTGACAAATTTTGATGTGCCATGCCCTTCTGCTCTCCTCTCTCATCATTGTTCAGTTCTAAAACGTTCATAATTTTTATTGTGATTTCTTCTTTAACCCATACATTGTTTGGCAGTGGGATTGTTTTGCTTGTTTGCTTCCAAATATATCGGGCTTTTTTTTTTTTGAAGAGGGCCTCCGTTAATGGTTTGAGTTGTATTGTGTGGTGGTCAGACCATGTGGTCTGTATCTGTATCATACTGATAAGACTTCTTTTGACAGACAGTGCAAGTGAAATATAAATGACCATATATACGTAAAAGGAGTGTGTGCTTTCTGTTGAGTGCAAAGTACTATATGACTCTATTACATCAAATCTCCTGTAATTTTATTGTTTAAATCTTTTTATAATGTGAGAAATGTCATGCATGATCTGTTCATCTCTGAGAGAGTGGCCTATTCTGATTGCGGATTTGTCCATTTCTTTTTTGATGCTATCAATTGCATAGTTTAAGTGTGTCATTTGTTGAATATAAGGCATTATGGTTATGCCATTAAATTTTTAAAAATTTATTTAATTTATTCCTATTTTTTTACTTTTTTGAGATGGAGTCTTGCTCTGTCACCAGGCTGGAGTACAGTGGTGCAATCTTGGCTCACTGCAACCTCTGCCTCCCGGGTTCAAGCGATCCTTCCTCCTCAACCTCCTGAGTAGCTGGGACCACAGGCACGTGCCACCATGCCCGGCTAATTTTTGTATTTTTAGTAAAGACGGGGTATCACCATGTTGGTCAGGATGGTCTCAATCTCTTGACCTCGTGATCTGCCCACCTTGGCCTCCCAAAGTGCTGGATTACAGGCGTGAGCCACTGTGCCCGGGCTCTTATTTATTTATTTATGTTAGAGAGAGGGTCTCACTCTGCAGCCTGGGCTATAGTGCAGGGTGCCATCATAGCTCACGGTAACATTGAACTTCTGGGCCTCAGCCTCTTGAGTAGCTGGGACTACAGGCAAGTGCCACAATGCCTGGCTAACTTTCATTTTATTTAATTTTTTTTTGTAGAGATGGAGTCTTGCTATGTCTATGTTGCCCAAGCTCATCTTGAACTCCTGGTCTTAAACAATCCTTCCATTTCAGCCTTCCAAAGCACTAGGATTACAGGCATGAGCCACCCTGCCTGGCTGATTTTATTTTTTTATTTTTAAAGATGGAGATCCAGGCTGGAGTGCAATGACTGTTTACAGACACAATTATAGCTCACTGTAACCTCAAACTCCTGGGCTCAAGGGATCCTCCTGTCTCAGCCTCTTAAGTAACTGGGACTACAAATGTGTACCACTGTGCCTAGCTGTTATACCATTTTAACGGATAACTTTATTTCCAACCTTCCTGTGTCAATTTTAGATTTTTTTTCATAAACAGCATATAAGTGAATTAAAGAGGGTAAAGGTCATTATGAAATTCTGTGTTTGAATAAAGATTTGACCCATTTATATCTGTTATTATGAGTATAAATATACTTTTACTTACTTTGGCAATACCATTTTTGTTCCTATTCACCATGAGTTTTCTTTGCTTATTCATTTCCCGTTCATTCTTGCCTTCTGTTGAATTGACTTTATTATTTTTTTCCTGTACATGTTTGTAAATTACACACTCTCTCTTATTTTTTTCGTGGATAATCTCCTTTGACAGTTCATTTCTTTTGGAGGTATTTTCCTAAATGGCATTCTCTATAGGGTAGTTTTGCAGTTTCCTTAGCCCCAGCTCCCCAGGGCTTGGAGTTGGAGATGCCCTAAAAGTGGCATTTTCTTGGTTCATCTTGTGCCTTTCTGATTCACAACTTTGTCCTGTGGTCATCTCCATGTGGATGGAGTAGTTCTGAACTTCATATTCATATGGAGAGCAATTTCTTTCTTGAGCCCCATCTCTGTTTCTGGCCATGGACAAGCATTATGTTTCCAGACACGTGGGTAGGTGGGTGAGCAGAGTCTGCCATCTCCCTGGTGGGTGGGCTGTGTGTTCATGGCTTCACATAGGAGCCCAGTCTTGACATAGCAGCCCTAATCCCAGTGACCCTTCTCTGTTCCCAATTCTTAGCTGTACTCCAGCTCCTGCTTTAGTTTCCTTTGCCATTATTCACATGTGAAGATTTTCCTTTCTTTATTCTCTTTAACACAGTTACATACATATATTCTAAATTAATGACATATCTGTCATTCCTATATGCTGGGTTGGAGGGGTAAGGTTTGGGTACCTGCTTGCTCTGCCACCTGCGACCCAAAGTCCCATATTATTGATTTGCATATAAATTAGGCTGGAGTTAAATGACTGACATATGTTGGAATACTTTAGGATGAAATTCTTCATCTAGGCAGCTATCTTTCAGGAAGAAGGGGCCCTGTCTTCTTCAAGCAGCCCTAAAGGTGGTGGCATCTTCTGGGTTCATTTTGTGCCTTTTTGGGTCTCTCTGGGCTCCTGAACAGCACCTGGTGCTCCCCATGTCCTCCACTCCTCATGCACACTGGCTTGGATAGAAAGGCCTGACAGCTTCCGAAATACACACAAGCAACTTGAAGGTCAAAAAAGGGAACATAACAATGCAATAGCAGAAACAAAAAAGTGATGACAGAGTGAATGGGGTACAACTAAGGAAGAACTTTCCTAGGGCTGGGTTTTGAACTCTTCTGCACATTGAACAGATAGGGTCAGATGTTCACCCGATGTAGCATTGGGCAGGCTCCAGGCTGCTGGCTGACAGGACTCCTGGCCCCTAGAACCTCCTTGCCCACAGACTTTGTCACCAGTGTGCTTAGTACTTGGGTACTGCAGCTGACCAGGCTTTTAGGGTCCTTGCCAGGCCCCTTGCATGGTTTCCCCAATCCTCTGTTTTGTTCCCCTACCTCCTGTTTTGAATCAAGCAAATTTATTGACTGCTTGGGGAGGCTTTCAGGAGCCTTTCTGCTTCTTTCTTCCTTGGAAGAGCACACTATTACTTAACATTTATTAAGCACTTGTATGCGATGCATGTCAGACAGACCCTATGCTAAGGGCCGTCTTGTTTCATCCCTTTTCATCTTTAATTAGATACTATCATGATGTGGCGACTGATATCATCATTTTACAAATGAGGAAGCTGAGGCCTACAGAATTTAAGCCCTGTGCCCAAGTTTACATGTCTGGCCCATGGTAGAGTTGGGAATCAAACCCAAGTTTGTCTGATCTCAAGGACTGGGCTGTTTCTTCCATGCTCTTCTTCTAACAGATGCAAGAGTCAAATGTGAGCTGGGCGCGGTGGCTCAAGCCTGTAATCCCAGCACTTTGGGAGGCCAAGGCGGGTGGATCATGAGGTCAAGAGATCAAGACCATCCTGGTCAACATGGTGAAACCCCGTCTCTACTAAAAATACAAAAAATTAGCCGGGCATGGTGGCGCGTGCCTGTAATCCCAGCTACTCAGGAGGCTGAAGCAGGAGAATTGCCTGAACCCAGGAGGCGGAGGTTGCGGTGAGCCGAGATTGCGCCATTGCACTCCAGCCTGGGTAACAAGAGCGAAACTCCGTCTCAAAAAAAAAAAAAAAAGAGTCAAATGTGATGCTAATGGTAGCTTCCAAACTAACTTTCAGGTTGCTTCCAAGGTAGCTTTTTCTTTCTCTCTCTCTCTCTTTTTTTTTTTTTTTGAGACAGAATGTCACTCTGTTACCCAGGCTAGAGTGTAGTGGCACGATCTCAGCTCACTGCAGCCTCTACCTCCTGGGTTCAAGTGATTCTCCTACCTCAGCCTCCTGAGTAGCTGGGATTATAGGCATCTGTCACCATGCCCAGCTAATTTTTTGTATTTTTAGTAGAGATGGAGTTACACCATGTTAGCCAGGCTGGTCTTGAACTCCTGACCTCAGGTGATCCACCTGCTTTGGCCTCCCAAAGTGCTGAGGTTACAGATGTAAGCCACTGCACCTGGCCCAAGGTAGCTTTCAAATCACTAATCTTGGCTGGGGGAAAGGGCTAAAGGGGACTTCACAATTCACTGCTTCTCTAGGAAATAGCACAGTACTTCTGAGATCTTCTGGAAGAAACTTACACATTGTGTAGGAAGGGTGATCAGATCTTTCATGCAGTTTTTGGGAAGTGGGCTGGTGCTGGGGAACTGGGAGGGGGAGATGGTCAGGTGAAGAGTGAGTATAGGCTAGCCCTGCCTGGAGGGAAAGGGGAAAGTGGTGGGAACAAGTCTGGGGGTCACTGCACCTGGAGGCATACTCCTATCCACACCAATCAGCTGCCATTTAAGAGAAAAGTCTCTACTCCCCATCTTCTGAGAACCAGATCCCAGCATCTGTCCCAGTTCAAATCCAGCCTCTGACCACCTTACCCAGAAGAGGTGGTTTTATAGTCTAACCACTTTCTCTTTAGTTGTCTTAGAAATCCAGGATGGGTCTGCATAGAGGGCTCTGTTTATGCTGGAGCGGGGAGGAGATGATCCCGGAGAAGTATTAATGCCCACACTTTTCTACAGGGCCCAGACCCATTTACAGGGATTCCTTCCACGGTCCCACTACCTAATGCCTGATACTGCAATTTGTGTTTCTAGGACTCATACCCACTGAGGATCCAGTACACTGTACACAGTGACTGCTTGGAGGAGGGAGTCTGCACCTGGGTGTCTGGGCACCAGTGCCATGGGCCTGTGCAAGACGCCCATCTGCAGCTGAGAAGCCTGAGGGTGATCCAGCCCCTCCTGAGGCCAGGCTCTGATTCCTTTCATGTGAGGGTTGGGTAGCTCTGGGCTCCAGGCTGGATCTGGACTGTGTGAGAGAGGACTCCCTGGCCCAGCTCTCCTTGACCTCAAATGGACTGCACGATCCTCCTGCAGTCTGAAAGCTCTCTATGGTACACAGCCCCGGTAATCCTTGTCTCCCCTAGGCCCGTTTCTCTCCACCCTGCTTGGCTTCTCTGAAACATGATGGTATGACTGGTAAAAATTGGCTCCCTGTTCTTTCCCTTTGTTGAATGCTTCTGGGTGCATCTAGAAGAACTCACCTGCTTCCTCCTCTGGGAAGAGCAGAGAATCGGTCAGGATAGGATAAGTTGTACTGCAGCAACAAGCCTAACATCTTGATGGCTTTAAACAATGGAGATTTATTTCTCATTCACACTTCCTGTCCACTGTGGACTGGCTGGAGCCTGTTTCATGTTATCCTTATATAGGAACCAGGCTGATAGAGTAGGCTCTTTGGAACATATCTGGTGGCAGAGAGAAAGAGCTCTGGAGGGCTTTACACTGACAATGACAAGCTCTAGCCTGGAAGGGATACATACCACATGGACCAGGAAGTGTGTTCAGAAAGCAGAAGGTGGCAAAAGTCAACCACAAGAGCTGCCATGTGGCTAAGCAAGGGCGTATTTCTAGAAGGGTGAGGAGCTGTGTTTCAAGTTGGGTGGTCAGTCAACAGACAGCTGGGGAGATGTATTCCCCTTCATTTAACACTATTGGCTCTAGAGATGGACTTCCCTGGTTTAAGTTTACATTCTACCATGAACTAGATGTGTGACTTCAGGCAAATTGCTTAGTTGCTGTAAGCCTCAGCTTCCTCATCTATTAAATGGAAGCAATACCATCCAGAGTGCCAAAGCCAGTAAGTGCTACTGGCAAGATTTCCAGCTACCTGGATCTGGGTCCACAGACTGTGTGTCTGCCAAAATCCTGTCTCCACTGGCAAAAAAAATCCTGGCTTAGTAACACCCACATGGCACAAGATGGCAGTGTAATCTCTCCCTTATCCCACTTGCCTGTTTTTCCCCTTCCATCCCAAGCCCCAAATTTCTCCCTAGTCATACTGGCCTTCTGGAGCTTCCCTTCAACCCCAGCTCCTGCCTGGCTGGAGGGCATGGAGCCTGCTCTCAGTGCCTCTAAAGTCATTTGCTGGGAACTGATGGCAGATCACTTCAGACCATTCAGCCTAGGTTCTCACCAGCCCCTGCCTTGGGGGCTTGGATCCTTCAGCCTCCAGTGTCAGCCAGGTTCCCAGACTCTCATTGCACTTGGGAGGGACCCTACCACATGCAAGAGGCCCTGAACCCTGGGTGGCATCTTGAGCTCCAGGCTGTGATTGGGAGCGCTCTGGGGAGTCCACTCTGTGGAAAGGAGAGAAGGGTTACAGAATCCCTCCAAACAAGGCAAAACAAAGCCATTTATCTTGGGGCATTAGTCACTGAGCTGCTGACACAGGAAAACATGCTGTACTCTTGGCAATCATCATTTACATTAAAACAGGATGATTTGTGGAGTTGGAGGCCCGGGACCCTTCCAGACTTCCCCACCCACCTCAGTCTGTCCCTGCAAGTGCCAGAGGGCTGGGGCTGTGGGTTCTTCCTTGGCAAAGAGAAACTGGTCTTAGCCTGAGCGCACAGGTGCTCAGAGTCCCAGCCCTATTTTCTTCCAGGTGCACATCCTTCCAGGCTGTGGGGCTGTAGGAGCTGCCCCAGCCTCCCAGAGCCATGCTCAATGAGGACAGCCTCTCAGGCTAAACTGGGGTCAGTGTCAGCATCACATTTTTTGTGTGGTCTTTTTTCTTGGCTGTTTAGTGTTTGGAAGGAAGGGCTTTCAAGGCTCCAGCGTTCCCATATTCCAGAGGAAGATGATGACAAAAATGAACATTTTATGTATACAGTGTCTTCCTTTCTCTCTCTCTCTCCCTTCTTTCCCCCTTTCTCTCTCCCTTCTCTCTCTCTCTTTACACACACATATGCACACAGACACACAGACACACACGTACCACTCTTACACAAATTGTCCCATATACGGATGAAATTGCACCTTTGAGAGATAAAACTCTCTCTGTCCAGGCTTAGGTGATATGGGATAGATAGCAGAGTCTTCCTTCTCAAGGTGACTTGTCGTTTGGTCTGAAGCAAATCCCAGGTGACCGTATCACCCACATCACACAGAGTGCCCGGGCTATCTGTTGCTCTTCGGCCCTGTGTCCATCCTCAGTGGTCCTGGCCATGGTGCCCGTAGTGCCCCACTTTCAGCCTACATGCCCAAGGTTGCAGCACACAATCTTGTCTATGCCAATCAGAGGATTACATTCTCCAGGCCTCAGTGAGGGGTGCAAAGATGTATATTTGACCCAGTCAGAACCGATGAGCTTCAAGGACGCATTGCTGAATTTCTGAGAAAGTGGACCTCCAGCAAGAGAGAGAGAGAGAGAGAGAGAGAGAGAGAGAGAGAGAGAGAGAGGGAGAATGAGAATGATTGTGTACCTGGCACAGAATTTCTTCTCTCCTAGTCAATGTGCCAGAAAGTAGTCTGGCATGGCTGCACAGAGGGGAAACCTGAAGAGCCACCTTGCAGAGCTGAGAGTAAAGCAAAGACCTAGAGAGAAACTGAGTCCCTGGTGACCTCCTTTAGGCAGCTGGGTTGAGCTTCTCTGGATCAACCTGCCAAGTTTTATTTGAGAGTTAACATATTCCCTTTGTTTAAGTTGGTCTGGGGTGAACTTTGAGTCATGTCTGGCCACCAGAGCCTTAACCAGTATGGTAAGTAAGTGTGATCAGAAAGTATGGGAGACCTTGAAGTTCAGCCTCAGAGCTTTGTACAGGCTTCCCACAACCAAGAACGCCACTGTGGCCTAGTGGAGCTCCATTCCTCTTCCAGAGCGTTTAATAAGGAAGACTCTGCTCTCTATCCTGTATCGCCCAAGCCTGGAAAGAAAGACCATCAGCTCTCAAAGGTGTAGTTTCATCCTTGTATAAGACAATCGTGTGTGTGTGTGTGTGTGTGTGTGTGTGAGAGAGAGAGAGAGAGAGAGAGAGGAAAGGGAGAAAGGTGGGGGGAGAGGGGGAGAGATCAGAAGATACTGTATGTATTTTCCAAGAAGATGTGCCAAGCATCTCCTAGAAGTACCCAGGAGCATTCAACAAAGGGAAAAGACAGGGAGCTCATTTTTGTCAGTCATACCATCATGTTTTAGAGAAGCCAAGCAGGGTAGGGAGAAATCACTACCTGTTCATATACTGCCTCCCTGTTTGGAAGTGTTCCATATCTCTGGGACCTAGACTGTACCATGGGCATATTCTGGGCTACATTTATTGGTTCACATCCATTCTTCAACCAAAGACAGACCTGTCTTGCCTCTAGTTCCTGTGGCTTGGGGCACACAGTAGGTGACATTCATGCAATAAATAACTGTTCTTCTGAACAGCTGCACTGGTGAAGAGGGGATCGAGGAGTGGGAGGGAAGACAGAAGACCTTGGAGGAAGAACTTTAGAGCTCAGAAAAGAATGTGTGAAGGGCTGAACGAAGCAGTGGAAAAAAGGAGATTTGGGACAATAAAAGAAATTGCTTTTAAAAGTGAGAGGAGGAGGCTTAGGCAGGAGGGTCACTTGAGCTCAGATGGTCGAGGCAGCAGTGAACTATGATTATGCCACTGCACTCCAGCTTGGGGGACAACGAAAGACCCCATCTTTGAAACAAATAATTAAGTAAAACAAAAATGAAAAACTTTAAATGAGGAGAAAAAGCTCTGTAAGCTGAAACTGAGAGTGGTTCATATTTCAGGTGGGAGGTGTGGTGGGTGGCATGGAAGTCGAAGGACAGAATAACAGGGAATAACTTCAAATTGGGGTGGGTGGGGACAGGCAGGTCTCCCTTCCAATCAAGGAGTCTGTGCTCCCTTGGCAGAACAGACAAACCCACAGGCACTCCCTTAGCCCTGCCCACGGCTGGTGCTGACCTGGGTCATCCAAAATGCTGGTGGTGAAGAGTGAGCACTCCTGGTTGAAGTTGGAAGGCATTGTTGTACTTTAAGTGACAGAGGGCTGCTTGATGTCCCAGATATGACTCCAAACCCCTGATAATGAACATTGGGCTAGGTGTGGGGAATTAGGGTGTCCTTCCACCTCAGATTTAACCCCACCGAGCTCTTCTTTAGGGCTAACGTCATTTTGAGGATGTTCGAAAATAGCCCAGGAGTCACTGTCTCTTCTCTTTGGGGTATAAATAACCTGGCCTTCCATACTGACTGCCACCAAGGAGGGATAGACAGCAGCCAAGGTGGGGTTCTGGGGGGCCAGGGCAGGGGTTGGAGTAGCAACCTGGAACAGAAAACTGAGGCTTCCATCCCAGCAGAGAGCAGAAATGGAAGCAGGGAACCAGGGGCAGGGGCAGAGGACAGTGGGGTGGGGAGGGCCACCTCCAGAGGTTCTTAGGGATACTTTAGCTCTGCCACACCAGCCTGCTAGACCAAGACCTGCAAGCTCTGGTTGCAGCAGGGAAAGGGCTCCCCATATCCCTCTAGGCCAGTCTTCTGGCTCAGAGCATGGGTGAGCTGAATCCGAGGCTCACAGGCTAATACTGCTGTCCGTGACCAGGTCAGGGGCAGCGTTGGGGTGGTAGGGTGCGGTCTGCATGGCAAGGGAGTGGAAAGGGAGTCAAGCCCTATCCTGGCCTCACCCAGCAGCAGCTCCCTGAAACTTTCAGCCTGGAAGCTTGTTGGTACCCATCCATGGGGCAAATTCAGCCAGGCCGGTCTTTTACCCACCTGGGGCTGGGCCTTAGAATGAGTCTTGGGGCTCATAATGAGCATCTCAGGTGCATGGGTTGAATCTTTGGGCACCTACAGAGCTGCCAGGCTGCAGCTCTCTGCCTAATTCCCACGACAGGTCCTCCTCACTTCTGTTCTCAGCCAGCCGCAGTCCACTGCCCACACAGTTATTTGCTTTGTGACTCTCCTCTTGTGCCTGAGCCATTCCTACCTATGCTCCTTTCTTAGCCCCCACCCCAGCGCTTCCCACCACCAGGGGCCAGAGCTGGGGGCCTGGTCACCAGTGGGCCCTCCGAGCACTGCCCAGGCTTCCCAATGGCTTTCTCCTTCTCTCAGATTGGCCCTCATGATGTTGGCATGGGGCTCCCAAGAGCTTTTGACTTGGATTGCAGAGGAATGCAGCTAAGTGAGGCAGCCTAGGGATGCCCCATCTCTCCAGCCCCCTCTTGCCCCTGCATTTCCCCCTCTTCCTTTATGCCTACCCACCTCCAGGTACAAATCTTTAGACATCTTATTTCTCTTCTCTTGGGTATGTATGTAGGAGTGGGATGGCTGAGTCATATAGTAGGTATATGTTTAACTTTTCAACAAACTCACAAATAGTTTTCCAAAGTAGCTGTCCCATTTTACATTCCTTCCAGCAAACTATGAGAGTACTAGTTGTTTTACCTATTTGCAATACTTGGTATTGTCAGTCTTTAGATGAGGGCTGAGGTCATCTGGGTTATAACAGCAACATTAAAGGGACAGAGTTAGAGGTGACAGTACAGTCAGAGCAGGTAAATCAACAAGAACGAGATTGAGGTGGGGAAAGGACAGTGTTGCTGGGATCTCACCTCCATCAATTACCAGCCGTGTGACCTTGAACAAGTAACTGAACCTCGCCATGCCTTCATGTTCTCACCAAATGGGATGTAACATTTACCGCTGTTGAGATTAAATGAGGCAATGGATGTAAACATAGCTACGCAGTGCCTGGCATCGGAGCTTCCGTTACTCTTTGCATGAATTAGGTAAAGGGGTCCCTTTTGTTAGGTTGATACAGCCTTGGACTAGGGTGCTGGGAGCTGCACAAACTGCACAGTTATTCGCAATGATTCTGTTTGGCCCACAAGTTGTCAACTGAAGCACCCTGAACAGACCGAGTTGAAAGTAAGAAGCGAGCGTATTCATCAATGCACCTGCTCTGCCCTTCACACAGCCCTCCCCTTCTCTCTGGTGACTTCCCCCATCCTCAACGACCTGCTGCCTTGGGTCTGTGAGAACTTGGGTGCCAAGCTCTAGGTCAAATCTGCAAGCAGAAACTTCTTTGGAGTTTGCTGTCTATACTGAATCATAAGAAATCCTGCTTAAATAGTCTGGTTCTCAGAAATATTTTAAGTGTCACAGAGGCTGGGTGTGGTGGCTCCTGCCTGTAATCCCAATACTTTGGGAGGCGGAGGTGGGAGGATTGCTTGAGCCCAGGAGTTGGAGACCAGCCTGGACAACATAGGGAGATCCCATCTCTACAAAAAATTTAAAAATTAGTCTGGTATGGTGGCACACACTTGTGGTTTCAGCTACAAAGGAGGCTGAGGCAGGAGGATTGCTTAAGTCCAAAACTCAAGGGTGCAGTGAGCTGTGATTGCACCACTGCACTCCAGCCTAGGTGACACAGCAAGGGACCCAACTCTGTCTCAAAAAAAAAAAATTGTCACAGAGATGGGCTCAAGACAGCAGCATTTATGGTGACTGGATTTGTTCTTTGAGGGAAGCCAGAGAGGGCCACAGAACATTTGGGGCCCCAGGAGATATTTCAGAGTTCATAGTTTACAGCAGGGAGGTGCTGAGGGCTGGAGACACGTTCTCGGGACCCTAAGGTGAAGCCTTTGGTCAGGAAAACATCTCTTCCTGAGGCCAAAGTCCTTGGGCCATCTGTGGCACACACATGCAGAAGGCCAGGGTACACTGCCTCAGCTCAAAACATACAACTTGCTATATCAACAGTTCAGCGGAACCAGGCCCTTTGATCTATGTGTTTACATTCTCAAAGGGAACCTTTCTTTACCTGAGGGACTCTTGGCTGGGTTCCTTTCATGATGAGAACAGGACAGGAAACTCTGTTTATGGAGAGGTAATACCCCGAGCTGGGGTGGAGCCAGCCCTTAGAGTTTGGGGCTGGGCAGCCCTGATAACCTCAGGGTGGGGATTTTGCATCTGCCCTTTCCGTCACTGCTCTCTCAGCCTGGGCACTCAGCAGGACTCCCTGGTGTGGGCAACACCGGTTGAGTGTTGAGTGACAGATGAATCATTCATTCCTGAGGCACTCAGATGAGTCACTGGAGAAGCAGTGTCACCTTTCCAAAATTTAACTTTCCAGTAACCTCAGGAATTCAGCAGCCACATAGAGAGAGGGGTGCCTGCAGTGCGATTTTTGTCCCTCCCTGCCACCCTTTTCACCTGGCGGATGGTGCAGGGTGGGAGGAAGGACAGGTCACTGCAAACATCTTTTAGCTGGGTGAAGATGAAGGAGAACTTTCTTGCTTATGGCCACCCAAAAGAGATCCAAATGCACTGTTCTTTCTCTCCCCAGCAGAAGGGAGTGAGGCTAGACTTTGGGAGAACTGATCTCAGAGGAAGCACGGTGGAGCGGCTCCCCTCAGTCTTCCAGTGCTGAACCTTGTCAGGGCTGAGAACATGGGTCCGCTGCAGCTGGGGCCCGGCTGGAGAAGGTGACAGCAGGTGGGAGAGGGCCGGGCTACCTGGGGCTGTGTCAGAGCTGGAAGGCTGCCTGGAAGAGGAAGCTGTGGCTAAGGGCTGGGCAGTGGTCACCGGCTGGGGCCCCACCCAGACCCCACCCACCTCTTTCTTCTGCCTCTCCTGGGGTAGTGCCTTGGCTGCTCAGCCAGAGTAGTGCTGGCTCTGAAGGTGAAAGTCACCTTCTGCCGCTCTCCCGACTGCGCTTGCCTCTGGGGTGGGGAAGCGGGGGACATAAATCCTTCCTCATCTCTGTCCCGCGGGCGCTTGCCTTCACAGCCGCGGGGAGGAGGCTCCTCGGCTGTAAATCAGGGCCTCCCCCAGCGCCTGCTGGCCCTTCATCATGGTGCTTTACGGCGCTGACATCGGCCAGGATTTAGTGGGCCCAGCCAGGCTGAGGCCGCCTCCTCCCCTTGAAATTAAGGCCACCCATAAATCCTGGAGATGCCAATTTGCATATCCATCTGCATACATTTGCCCCTTAAATTGCCTACCTTGAAGCACCGCCTGGAAGTTGGAGCCGCTGGGACTGAGAGTCTCCGTTGTCTCAGCTCCTGTTGGAGAGGGGAAACTGAGGCTCAAGAGGGACAGGGACCTGTCGGTGGCACAGTGGAAGGCAGAGGCAGAGTAGGGTTGGGCCCAGGAAGGATTTTGATAGAAGCTGGGTTGATTTAGATAGAAGTAGAGCAGAGAGTCACAAGTTGAAAGCCTGCGGTGAATAGATTCCAGATTCTGTCCCTGGATGGGCTTCGAGGAGAGAGGACAATGGAAGTGCCCTGGAGGAGGGGCAGGGGGCAGCAGGGATGTCTGCCACCAGGAGGCCTGAGGACACCTATCTGGAAGGTTCCACAGACTGGGAGCAGCAGAGGGGAGCCTGCAAAGGCAGTCCTTGAGGACAGGACTGCTAGTGTGGGCTCATCCGAGCCTCTGTAGGGAAGAACGGGAAAAGGGAGGAAGAGGTCAACAGCAGGAACATGTAAACCAGGGTCCCCTTGGCTCCTTCTGCTTCCTGCTGGTGTCAGTCATGACCAGGCACAGGTGATCTGCTGGAAAGGCCCAGACCTGATGGGAGCTTGGCACGGTCACAGGGTTCTCTGCTGAGCTTTTCACCTCACCATTCTGCCTCTGCTGCACCCAACAGCCACAACCCACCTTAGAGCAACCCTCATTGCTTCAGGGAGGGCCTCCTGGGCCTTCTGCAACAGACCATCTCCAAGGGGAGCACCCATGGAGCCCCTCTCTCCTGTTCCCCTTCCACCTGGGGCAGGGCCCTAGAGCCAAAGCGCAGGTCTTTCTGGGCCCTAAGTGGGAGGAAGAGCCAAGGCAGACGCGGGAAGCTTTTGTCTCCCACAACCCCGGGGGTCCGTTCCATCTTCCAAGCAGAAGTCCCATGGGTGAGACCCCATGCTCCCACCTGGGTCCAGAGCTGGCTGGTGACCAGGGTAAAAAGCTGCTCTGCTCCAGGAGGTCACCCTGGCTCTGCACAAATGCCCCTTTCACCCATGGGGTGTGTGCGTCATGGTTTCCCGATGGACTCAAACATGCCCTCTCATCGGCGTTGCAACAGTCTGGGGAGAGATAGGCTTTGGGGGAGGCTGGTGCTCTTTCTGAGACCCTAGTTCTGGCAGGGTTGCAGGGTGGGCTCTTCCCTGAACCAGGCCAGCCCATGGTGGCAGCCAGGCCTAGGGACTCTCTTCTTCCATCTCCAGGATGGGACCCAGAGGGTCAGCAGTACATGGATAGAGCTCCAGTCTGGCCCCAGGGGCAGAGGACCCCTCACAAAGTCTCTTTTCCCTGCCCTGTCCCCCTCCCCTTTCCACTCCATCCCATCCCACAGCCTGAGGCTGGTGAGCAAATCCCAGCCAGAGCCGAAAGGGGTAGGAATCCTGGCAGGAACAGTGTCTCTGCTCTGGGCCTCCTCTGGCCCCTCCAGGGCTCTGTCCTTGCAGCCCAGATGAGGCTGGGTGTCCCCAGGGTAGGGCTGCATGTTCTGACCACCCAGCTCAGGGAGTGGCTACTGGTGGGGACAGGCCAGGAGAGAGGATGGGAGCCAGGATGGTAAGAAGGTTAAGAGGCAGCTAGGTGGCTGTCTCAGAGCGTGGGCATCATGGAATGACGGGACAAGAGTGGGAACCCACCCTGCAGCAAGCCCTTGCTGAGTGCACAGTGAGGAGGGGCCGGACCTGTCCCCAGCTGACCCCAGCCCTCCTCTCCTTTCCCCTGGGCAGCCTCAGTTGCTGCTTTCCCCTTCTTCCCTCTATCCTTAGACCCCGCCCCTCCCCTCCGCAGAGGCCCCAAGATGGTTGTTTTCTCTTCTCTGGGAAAATGGTCTCCCCTGGTATTTTACCTGAGGGAAGGCCCTTCCGTCTACCCACTACCTTCAGGGCACAGCAGCCAGATGAAGCAGAGAGAGAGGATGCCAAGACACTGAGAGCCTCTCAGGGAGGGAAGAGGGTAACAATGATGATGCCACATTCTCTGTGTACCCCCTGAGTAACTACCAAAGGATGGGATACAGCCCCCTGTTAGCTTTGGGATAGTGGGGATCACAGAGGCAGGGGAATGGCCCAGAAGACCTCCCCAGAGCCTCTCTGACTAACATTTGCTGGGATTCTTAGAAAGCATGCACAGACTTTGTGGCGGCGCAGCAGCGGGCCTGGGCAGAAGGGCCCCCCATCTGGAAGCCTTTAAGGTCTCCCTCCCCCTCTTCTCCAAATAGCTTGTTCCCAGAAAACAGGAGGAGAAGTTACCCAACGACATGCTGGAGCTTCCTGTGGGGCTGTCGGCCCCCTCCCTGGCCTCTGTTGTAGCGCACCAGGCCCGCACCAGCTGCCCAAGCGCTAGCTCAGGGCTCTGCCGGTTACATATTGCAGAGCTCATTTCCCTTCCCTCCTCCAGGATCTGGGATCACAGCTCACCTCCCCCAGGAAGCCCCCCGGAATTCCCTTTCTGCTCTGTGGTACCTGCTGCCAGATCCTTTGAAAACACGCACCTTGCTTTTGTGGACTCCTTCAACCCTGTTCCACAATTGGTAGCCAGTCTGTTGGTCATAATAAGCCCCCCTTCCTATCTTACATCATGGGAAGCTGAGGCCTAGGGCAGCCAATGACTTGCCCAAAAGCAAACAGAACCAGACATAGAGTCTGGCTCTCCTCCCCAGTCCTGGGGTCAGTCACACCATGTCCATTTGGCTGTGCCTGTCTCCCCAGGCTGACAGAAAGGCCTAAAGAGAGCACCCAGGTTCTGGTGCTGACATGACATTGGGTTCAGCAGAGCTGACGTGCTGTCCAGGCATGGAAGCTGGCAGAGACTGAGGGCAGAGGCCTTGGTGAGAGGGGCAGGATCCTGGCCAAGCAGGACTGAGGACCACCAGTGCTGCCCCTCCTAGGAGGGCCCCGCTGCCTGGCCTATACACCGATCGTCTGATTGGGCTCCTGCCCTGCCCCCATGGCATCTGAGGGCACTTGATTTGGGCAGCTTGGCAAGAAAAAATGTCCAATCCCGTGGGTCACAGCAAAAGGGGTTTTTAAACTTTTAGATAACGAGAGAGCTCCGTTTTAGATGGCAGCCTTGTCACTGCAAGAGCTGATGGTCAGTGCAGTCACTGCAATATAAACCTCAGTTCCCTTAGTTTTAAAATGGCGGTAAGAGCACATAGGCTTCATGGGGAAGATAGAAATGGGCTTTGAAGGATGAGAAGAAGAGCAAGGAGCACTTTCTAGAGCAAAGCAGAAGCCAGGATTCAGAGGGCAGAGTAGACGGCAGCTGTTTTCAGGTATGAAGGAGGCCAGCTCCGTCACTCTCCCCAGCAGCGCGACCTGAAACTAATTAACTTGTCTGTGCCTCAGTTCCTCATCTGCGTAGTGAGGATTGTAACAGCACTGTGCCCTCCCCCACCCCACCCCGTTAAGTGATGGCATGTTTGTAAAATTCTAGACAAATGCCTGACGCAGAGTGAGTGACTCATGACAGGTTTGTGTATTATTTATTCACTTATTCATTTATTTAATCACACAGCCTTTTGCTCTTCATTTGAATTCCCTTGAGCAACATAAGATGGTGTTCACTCAAGGGTGTGACTCCCAGACACTCAGCCAGGGGCCTTCGAGGGGGAGAGCCCTGGGACTGGCAAACTCAGACTCCTCACACTAGATGCTGTTGGTGTCCGCAAGGCCTCCCCTGTTACCTGGAATTCTTCTCGAGGTGGTGGGGGAGGTTTTCTGTCCCTCTGGGGCAAATAGGGACACAGGCGGGGACGGGAACTCAGCTCCAGGGCAGAGGGTGTCCATCTCAAGGCTGCAGAGTCCTGCCTCACTCCTAGCTTCCTAGCTTCCTGTGTCCATGACCACAGCCTGGTAGAGAAGGGGTCCGTCCCTGTAGGAGGCTACTCTCTCTGGCCACATCAGCCTGTCCCAGGGACCAGAGACTCCACAAGTCCCTGATGCTGGGGGTAGTCTGAGGAGAAAAGGGTGAGGTGGTGGGGAGGGGGCATGCGTGGCCAAGGATTGCAGCTCCAAGTGAGAAATAAGCAGGAGCAGATGGAGCCCAGAGCACAAAGTTCCTGTTTTCACGCAAATGTCTGGGACAATAAAAGTCAGGGGGGAAGCCGGGGGTGGGCTGGAGGGGAGTGTAGAACCAAGGGTGGGGGTGCAGAAAGAAGATGCCATGTCAGCAGAATTAGCTCTTATTAAAATAGTTTCCGTTGAATTGGTCGGGGATGGGGGTGGACTTTCCAGCCCCCTGCCCAGGGCCCTTGGCTGGCCTGCTAGGGCCTGGCCCAGCTTGAGAAGGATGGGGAGGGCTCTGGGCCTGTGCCTGCTGGGGACATCCAAACAGCAAGTGCTCCTCAGAGCTGATTGCATTTCCTGGCCTTTGATGCCCAAGATCAAAGCAGGGCCAGGCCATTCCGGCCTCCAGGCCTCCTGGCAGCCTCTCTGCCTGCAGGGTCCAGGCTGTGTGGTTATGGTGACTGGAGAGGGCCAGGCAGCCTGGCATCCCTGGTAGGCCCAGAGTAAGCTAGAGGGGCCAGGACCTGGACTGCCATGGGCTGCTGGGGGCTGCTGCTGTGGATACAGCCCATATCTGCTGTCCACGCATATCTGTGCTTATCACACCGGTTCTGTGTCCTCAGACACCCAGACATTTAACATGGAGGTCACTAATGCCCAGGTTGTGGGAACTTGGGAGTTGAGTCCCATGTGGCCCAGATCAACTATTACTTGAGCCAAGCCTTGGATCCTGCAGCCTGTGGAGATGGCTGGGGGTCCATCTTGCTATATCAAGAAAGAGCTGTAACATTACTGTGCAAACTGGCCTTTCATGGGATCCGGTCTGGGAGGGCTTCAGGAGCGGTTTGGATGAGGGTCTCCATATACAGACCTTCCTCTCAAGGACCCCTTGGCTCCCCTTGCTGGCCAAAAGAGCTCCATCCTGGGGCATTGCTAGTCTCTTCCTCTTATTTTCACCAGCCTGAACCCCCTTTGGGGAGCTAGCCCTGGGGGTCGCTCAGTGATAAGAGGATAGCTGCTTGGGGTCCTGCTCCTAGTGTCCAGGGAGGCAGGTAAGCCCCTCTTGATGCATCACAGGGATTTGCAAGAGTTGATCCCCAACTCTCAGGCAGGTTTCTTGGATAGCTTTGCCTGTTATGCCCTTTCGAGGGCTTCAGGTTCAGGCTGCCTTAGCTTGGGCCAGACTCCTTGCCTGGCTTCTTCTGCCCAGGTATCCGTTGGGGGGTGCTGGCTCAGTTTCCCTTTGACGTGACGTATGCAAGGGGATACCAGGCAGAGGTCAGCCTGGGTGGGCGCTAGGCAGAGTGGAGGCTGTGTAAAAAATGCTGGGGAGGCAGAGGCTTCTGCAATCATATACCTGCAGGGACTGGGGGCAGGGTCCTCCCGGGGCAGTGGCGTTGGTGTTCCTGCAGGCCTGCGTGTCACAGCGGGGCCCTGGCGGCTCCAGTGACCGCCCATGTGGAGAGGATTAGGGCCTGGAAAGACACATTTTCCCCCCTTCCTTCTTGGAAAGAGGATCAAGGGGACCTGGTGACAGCCCAGAGATTCTGGGCGTGTGGACAGCCCTGCTTCCCATCCATTTCCCAGGCAGCCTGAGAGATGTAGACCATCTGTAGCAGCACCGAGCCTGGAGCCCCCAGCCCACCCAGAGAAGGAGGCACCAGCAGGGCCTGTCCTTCCCTCCCTGGAGGTCCTGCCCTAAATGCAGAGCAGAGAAAGGGGACTGGGGACTTTGTGGAAATAAGGCAGCCGCTGCTGATTGATACCTACTGGGTTATCTGGAGTGGCTACTCTTAGCTCACTGGTTGTTCTCATATTCTCAGAATGGAATTACATTGCGACTTCCTGGGATAGGCGCCCTAATCTCACCCCTGCAACGTTTCTGTAGCCTGGGCTTGGTCTCCAGCCAGCCCCTGCCACTGATTTCTTGGGACCTCTGTTGGGCCTTCCAGAGTTTGAGGCTGAGCACCAAAATCTGAGCCATGCCCTTGTAAGCAGGGCTAGCAGTGGAGTGGGTGGGAGCATGGTTTAGGTGGTTAGGAAGGACCCAGGACTCAGGCAGAATTAGGACTGGGGCAGGGATTTCTAACCTGGGAATATGTGCACGGCTAGGCCCTTCCCCACTGGCAGACCTTATTCTCCCTGCTCTGTGTGATGAGTGTGTAAGTTTGCTTGGGAACACATGTAAGAATGAAATGACACTGGTCACCTTCCCCTCCCCTTGCCTCTCTTCTGTCATCTCCTTCTCCACTCCTGTCCTCTTAACTCTCTCCTTCTCTCTCTTCCTTCCTCTCTCTCTTGGGTACTTCGGACTGGTTGGTGACATATCTCAATTGCCCTTCTACTGCCATGCCTACGAATAAGGGGCTAGAAACCACCATGCTCAGTCGTAAAGCTTGAGGGAGGGTCATGTCTTCTCCCTCTCTTCTGAGTCCTCAGCACAGCTGAGTGTGGTAGGACTTGGGACTTGTAGGAGGAGATGTGTCATTGACCAAGAGTGGGGATGAGAGAACAACTCTGAACTTAGTTTTCATGCTGTTCCTCCAACAGGAACCCCCTTTAGAAATGACTTAGTGTAACCACTACCCACTCAACAGGATCCTATTCCTGAGCCATGTAAGCCAGGGCCTTGGCTACAGGGTTGCTCAGAGCTAGAACGGGGTGGAGGGAAGTGGCTGAGACCTGACCCGTGCTAAGACCTTGTGCCTGGCCCCTTCAGCTGACCCTTGCTGAGATTCCTTGTGTTTGAGTGTGTACACACTTGTGTGTTTTCCCGTATGCACACGAGTCCGCCTGCATGGGCAATTGTGCACATGTATATGGATGCATATGAGTCAGTGTAGGGAAAATGTGCCGTGCATACACATGTGCACTGTACATGTATGCACGTGAGTCAGTGTGGGGATGACGCGCTTGTGTGTGTGGGCTCCAAATGGAAGGCTTGGCTGGGAAACCCAAATCTCCTAAGGCCTCAACCCTTGCTCCCTGGGGGCCCTGATGGAGGAGAACAGAGAGTCCCCAACTCTTGCTATCTGGGACAGTGGCTTCTGTTGAATCCTGCCCCCCCCCCCCGGCCCCTTTCTTTCTTGACACAAATAGCCTGTGGAACAAAGGGAACTGGGGATTTGGATTATTTACACAGTCAACATTAAGCAAGTTGTGGTCTATTTAAATTCTTCTTGATTAGGCTGGGAAATTCCATGGCAGACACTCAGACAGTAAGGAAACCTCCAACGCGGCAGCTCCCAGCTCCTGCCATTGCTGTTTGGTTCCCCATCTCCTCTCTCCTGCTCCCAACTCTCTGACCCCTGCTTCCTCCATTCAAGCTCCCTAATGCCATGCCAACCCCCCCACCCAACACATGCCCTTCAGATTCCCCCTCTATCTTTCCCATCCATTGGCCCAAATTTCCTTTCTTCCATCTTACTTCCCTCTGCCTCCATTTCTCAAACCTCCACCCCTGACTCACACCTTGCTTCTCCTTCCTAGACTTCGGAGGGCCAGCTGGAGGCTCAGCCTCACACCCAGCATCCAGTCTGCAGGCACAGTGTGCAGAGACAGGGAAAGAAAGCAGGGCCTGTGAAAGGACGGGAGGAGGCAAGTGGTGGCCATGCCAGTGCAATTCCTCAGTATGCCTGGGAGGCTGAGCCTCCCTGAGGCTGACTCTGTGAGACAGATTTAGTGGGAAAAGAAAGGGTCCTACCTACAGGTAGAGCCACTGGGGTGCTCCAAGTCTCCAGTAAATTCAACACAGTGACAACATGAGACAAGTCGAAGGATCTGATGCTTATGCTAAAGATGCGGCCTCTGCGGTCACCCAGGCTGACACCCAGGGGCCCTGTGATCTGGGGCTACAGCAGATGGTTTGTCTGGGCCAGAGTGAAGGAGACACCAAGCATTAGGTTTCAGGGCAGTGAGAAGTCCTGGGTGGGAGTGAGAGGCAAGTTGGGCAGAGGAATGGGAGGCCCCTGAGGCAGCAGGGCCAGAGTGGGGAAGGGTCTGCAGGGTGACCTGGTCCTGAGGCAGCTGCAGCCATGTTAGCTGTGCTTTTCAAGACTTTTTCTATGAGGCCCCAGAACCCAGACCTGGAACTCGAGTCTGGAGGATTCCAGGAGGCGGATGCTCCCCTGCATAGGGCAAGGAATCACTTCTGCTCTTTCAAAGCTGTCACAAAGTGGCTTCTGGATGTCTCTAGAGGCAGGTGTTTGCACCGCTGAAATGCCCCAGCAGAAGCTGGGCCTTCCGAGAGGGGTTCCTGGTGGTGGTGCAAGGGGCCCTGTAGATTCTCCCCATGGAGCCAGGCAGGCCTAGGGCAGAGGAGGCACTGGGAATGGGGAAGCTAAGAAGATGCACTTCTTCAGAGGGGGTAACCTGTGGACCGGGGGTCTACAGGGCGGTCTGTTCTTCCTTGAGAAGGGCTCTCCATCCTGTCCCTGGGGATGGGAAAGATGGAAGGCCCCGCCTTCAGAGCCCCTATCACCACTGGGGTCACAGATTGGCAGTCATGTTCTAATCTAAGACAAAAGGGAGTTGTACCCCTTCTCTTGGTCTCCCAGCCGTGGTTAGGGTCCTTCTCCCATGGACTAACAGTGACCAGGACACTTCAGCCCAGAGCAGGTTAGATGGTGGCAGGGCCTTAGCCCTGAGCCCTCTCTTTAGCCCTGAGGGCTTTTCCAGAGGAAGACATCACCAGGGGGCAGAAGGAAAGCTTGAAAAAAGACTAGGGGAGGAGATGCTGGGGGGCAGGGGTTGGGGAGTGTGGATTGAGAACCAGCAGAGCATCCAGTGGACAGCCCAGCCTCCCATTCTTGAGCGGCGTTGAGGTGGGGGGGCTCTGCAAGCCCCCAGTTCCAGGGCGCTCTGCCGTCACTGTACTCACCTCTGTTGAAATAGCTCTTTGCTTGTTTCTCTCTCCAACTAGACTGTGAGCCTCCTGAGAGTAGAGAATACAAAGAATTTGCTTTGTAACCCAGTGCCAGGCTTGTGGGTAACAGCAGGAGCTTGTTCGTGCTTAATGAGCTCAACAGAACTGCATTTTCAGGGGTGCCGGCTGAGCCCAACCCTCGCCTTTCTCCCATAAGCTCAGCTGTTACTTGCATGCGAGGTGCTGCTCTTGGTTTTCATGAAGCCACAGTTTCCATGACAGAGTGGACAGACCCTGGAAAGCCAGAAAGTGATGCTCTCTGCTTTGGGAGCCTGCTGTGAGCCCCTCCCTGGCTTTGGCCTGCTCTGCCCTTGTCTGGTGAGCAGTGGCACATGTGCCAAGGTCTGGGTCTCTGTCACCCACTCTGAAAGGGACACATCTGAGAAGCTGAACAGATTCTGCTTGGTGAGCGGTGACTAAATCCTGAGCCGTCCCAGACAAGCTGGGGGATGTCTGCACCACCCCAGGAGACAAATTCCTGAGGCTGTGCCCTCCAGGAGGACCCCCCTGGGCATAGGGGGATTTGTGCTAGCCCAGGGGACTGGGGTGAGAAGCAGGCCACAAGGGCAGGCAGCTGGTTCAGACTGTGGCAGGAAGTCACACCACACGCCTTTCCCAGTGGGGGAGCCTGTGCCCATGTGGTGAAACCTTTAGGAAAGGGAGCCCACTGAGGGCTGGAAGGCTCATCTCAGAACTCTCCCGCAGGCAGGCTGTGCTAGGGGAAGGGAGACAGGCCCCAGGTGTTTTGGAAGCGCAGTCACCTGAGAAGGGGACTCCAGAGGTAAAGGTCACCACACCCTGTAGTCCCTTGCTTTAGCTACTGTTTAAACTGATGTTAGCATTATTGATAAACAGTGCACAAATCCCGTTCTAGGCAGGCAGGGCTCAGGAGAGAAACGGGCCCTTCCAGATTGCAATGTGACAATGTCCTTCTCCAAACAGCAGCACCGCCTGCAGCAGAGAGGGCCCCAGAGCTGGCTGCCCATTATCACCTCGGTGCAGGCCCTGCCCTCTGGGCCTGTCCCTGCTGCCACCTCTGGGCCTATGTTTCTGATTAGCAGCCCCAGCTGCGCAGCATTAGTTGCATTTTTCCAGGATGAATCTTGGTTGTTACTTCCTGCCACAGGTCTGAACCAGCTGCCTGCCTTTGCCTCCTGCTTCTCACCCCAGTCCCCTGGGCTACCCTAAACACCCTTACTCCCAGGAGGCTCCTCCTGGAGGACACAGCCTCAGGAGTTTGTCTCCTGGGATGGGGCAGATGTCCCTCAGCTTGCCTGGGGCAGCTCAGAGCTCAGCTACTGCTCACCAAGCAGAATCTGTTCAGCTTCTTGGATGAGTCCCCTTCAGAGTGATAGGGACCCAGACCTTGACACATGTGCTTCTGGCCACTGGGCAAGGGCAGAGTAGTCCAAGGCCATGGAGAGGCTGAAGGCAGGCTCCCAAGGCAGAGAGCATCACCTTCTGGCTTTCCAGGGTCTGTCCACCCCGTCATGTTCTTGGTTTCATGGAGCTATGGTCTCCTGCTAAGGCTACACAGCCCCCTCCTTTTCCAGTGTTCTGGCAAGGTAAGTGAGGATATCAATTGACTCAGCATTCACCTGAGTAGTAGTGAGCTCCCTGTCCTGCAGGTATGTGAGTGTGAGCTCAAGAATAAAGCCTTTCACATTCATGGTGGCCTTTAAATCTTTTGTGATCCTTACTATGTCCCTGTAAGTGGGTATGGCAGGGGTGAGCATGACAATTTTCGGAGGAGAAAACTAAGGCTGGAGTGAATGAGTGCCGGAGTCTAGGCTAGAACCCAGATGTGAGAACCACTTAGTCCACTGTGAGTTTGATTCAATATCCCTTCTCTCTGAACCCAAGCAGACTCCAAAAGGCTAAGACCCCAGACACCAACCTGGCAGCTGGCACGTGCTCTCCCCTCTTTTCCTGACTACCAGCTCCTTGTCCAGCATTCCCGAACAATCTGACAGCCTATCCCAGGCAGGCTTGATTCTGACTGTCGGTCACTTTCTTCCCTCAACATCCTGTCCTGGGCCATAGCCTTTGGTCTATGCCAGGGTTTGTGATCTGGATGGGTCTCTGAAAATCAAAGCCCTAAGAGGACTCACGAGGCTGTGAGCAACCTGAGTGTGGGACCCATAGAGGGTAGCTGACTTCTGTGTCCTCAGTGCCCAGGGCAGGCCTGGCATGGAAGAGAGCTCAGGCAGGTGAGTGGAAGCAGTGGCTGGAAGAAGTCAAGCAGGGAGTGCCATGGAGAAGCAGCTGCAGTTGGCTTTGGGGACCCTATGTGGTTAAGGAGGCTTGCTTGCTCTGGGAAGTAGGTGGAGGCTGGAGACCAGCACTCCCTGGGGAGAGGATGCCTGTGTGCCAGAAGCATCTGGCTCTTGAAAATGCCAAGCAGAGAAATGCTAGCAGTAGTGCCAGGTGCCAGACACTCAGCTTCTATTGTGGCCATAGGGTCCTGCCATGGGTAGAGCTTGCTGAGGGGTGAGCAGGTTCTGCTGGGACCCTGGGGCTGCCATCGACTGCCTTTAGCCTATTCCCACCCCATAACCCATCTCAAAGCCCCAGCCAGCAACTGGGCTCCTGAGAGATGAGCACGTTGGCTCTCTCAAGTCCTGGAAGAGTTTCCTGGCCTAATGTGGTCAATGGCATGGGGCAGGGAACAGAGACTCTGCTGGGGAAGCCTCTGTCCTGGGGTTGGATGGGGGGAAGATGCTATCCCTGTCTTCAGTGAGGCCGCCCTTTGGTTTATGATGTATTGACATATCATAACCCCCAGTCTCCTTTGCCCTGGAATTAATGATTGGATTTCTACAATTCTTTAGTTATTTTAGGAAAATGTGAGCTGTCTCTTTAATTATCTGCAAGGACTTGCCAACAGCTATTATACATTTGGCTAGATTGAGGCTATGAATGAAACTTGTGTTTGTCCCTAAAAGTCTCTGTTGGTTTTAGCTGTCACTGTCCCCTGGATGGCTGGTGGTGGATGCGACGTGTGCAGTCAGCTAATGGGGACACAATGCTGATTTGCCAGGGCCATGTCAACAGGATCTTGGAGCTGGGGGGACCCATGACAACTTTTTCCATGATGAAGAAATTCCTCCTTTGGAAGATGAACTTTCCAGCCTCCATCACATACCTGCTGTGACAGGGAGCTCACTGCCTGCTACTGAGGGCCACAGGTCAGGCCAGGGGTCACTGCAGGATCTCTTCCAGAGGCAGCTCTCTCAGGGTCCCCCTGGTGGTCACTATGAAGCTGTGCAGCTCTCCCCGAGGGTTCCCTTGTAACCCTCAAGTGGACAAGGGCCTCATCTTTCCTTGTCAGGGGCTCCCTTGTACTGGTTAGAGTTTTATCATGCTGCCCACCAGGCAGAAGGTCAAAGGTCTGGGTCAAGACCCACCGTCCTCTTCCTGCAGTGACCTTCTTTGAGCACCTCTTCCTGAACATCCTCACCCCACCCTGCCAGGTCCTGGCACACACAGGACCAGAAAGTGGAGTTCAGGCTGTCCCCGAGACTCTGCTGAATGCTCCTTCTCCCTCACCAAGCCCAGGGGAGAAGAAGGGACCACAAACTGGAGACAGACAGCAGGAAGGGCGGGGAGCCAGGCGATGTCATCTTTGCCTGCTGTCAGGCTGGGGCCCTGCCACCATCTAACTTGCTCTGGGCTGAAGTGTCCTGGTCACTGTTAGTCCATGGGAGAAGGACCCCCTACCATGGCTGGGAGACCAGGAGAAGGGGTGCAGCTCCCTTTGTGTCTTGGATTGGAACATGATGACCAGCCTGTGGCCCCAGTGGTGATGGGTGCTGTGAAGTGGGCCCTCCATCTTTCCTGCCACCACCGTACCACCATGGCTACCTTCACCACTTTTTCAGCCAAAGTCTTTCAAAGCCATGTCTTGGTAGGTAGAGCCAGAGGGGGCTCTAGACTGTGACTTTAAATCAGAATCACTAAACTGTTAGAGATAGTGGAAGGGAAGTGAGGGGCCAGTGGGAATGGGCCAGCCCTTGTGTCCGTGAGACCAGGACACTGGAGCCTTGCCCACATCCTCAGCCCTGGGAATATAGCAGTGGCCTCAAGACCCCGCTCAAGTCCTATCTTCTCTCCCACTGGGGGCAACTGGTCATGTGGGCTTGTCTTATGGCCTCTGCATGTAATAACTCCATTCAGTCTGGGCTTTTCATTCTTGAGTAGCACCACAGTGGGAAGTCTCTGGGCCCATCTAGCTACTTTACACAGCTTCCCCAAGCAGGAGAAGAAACCTATGCCTCCAAGTCCTTCCTGCAGCCCTTGGGGTTTCCTCTTCAGCCCTCTAGCAAATAACTATTCCAACAAAAACCTTCACAGCTCCCCAAGAACTTGCCGTAATTTATAGGCACAAGGCAGTCCAAATCCATACGGAGAAAAGTAACATTCCTCCCAAGAAGCAGCCCAGCCAGCTGAGAGGGAGAGAGAGAAAGAAAGAAATTCTGCTAAAAGATATACCTTTTTATTAAAAGAACTGGGGACTAAGGACAGAAAATGGGAAGGCAGGAAGTGAGGTGACATCATCCTCACAGCTTTCAGTCCAAGGGTGACCGTTGCCTTCAAAGCCAGAGGATGCCTTGGGACAAAATATGACTGCCAGCTTTCGTTTGTCCAAATGGTGATTTTCCTAGAACAAAGGGACATTTTTTTTTCTCAAAGGTAAATTCAAGCCACCTCTTTTAGAGAAGCTCAGAAAGATTTGAACTTTTAAGTGAGTTTGTCCAGCTTCTGCCGTGTTATACAATTGAACTTGTACAATAAACCCCAGGGAGATGAGGTGTTATCATTCCCATTTTATGAATGAAGAAACTGAGGCTCAGGGCAGTGAAGCAGCTTTGACCCTGATGAGGTAACAAGAAGAGGCAGGATGCAGAGCCAGGTCTGCCTGCCTGCAGAGCCCATGCTGCAGGGGAGAGGGGGGCCCCAGAACTTAGAGGATATCAAATTGAGAGGACAAGCACCTTCCAGTGGCTAAAAAGGCCAAGTTGAGCTGCACTGGAATGGGAGGGGTTAAGAGCCATACTGTGGAGGCAAAGTCATTCCAACACCACCCCCTCCCCCCTTTTCTCTTCCTTTTCCACCGAGTTGACCTTTAAATTATGGCATCAGCTGCCGTGCCAGACACGCTGAGATTTCCCCTCACTCCATCTGCCCAGCCTTCCCACTGGCGCAGTTTCTAGCTTGCTGCGTTCTCCTCCCTCCTTCCCGCTCTCTCCTTTTCTCTCCTCTGTCCCCATCGGCTGCCTCCCTCTGAGTCCCATTCACAAAATCCCAGCCATGTCACTGGCCCTGCTGCAGGTGGCATTTGGGCATTGCTGGCATTCCCACAGGGTCGTGCCCCCCACCACCCTACTCTGCTCTGGGACACTGTGGCTGGGAAATCGCCTCTGCCCAGTCCTACTCCTGCTCCCTCTGGGCTGGTCTGTAAGCCTGCACACCAGCCTCTCCCCTCCCATGCCCCATCCAGGCCCTTGCTGCTCCCATTTTCCTCCAGCCGCACCCCTCCCCAAAGCCTCCAGTGGGGATTCACCCTCTGGTTAATGTTCATTTGCATTTGGCCCAAGGCCTAAACTATGTATTTTTTGCCACGACTGTAGAATATAGCAGACATTAAATCTTATCGGTTTAATTTTCTTCCAGATAATAGTACAGGCTTTGATTTTTTTTTTCCTTAAACTATGGAAAAAGTGTCAAAGAAAAGTGGAACATTAATCAAGGGACTTTGATGAAAGGAATGAAAGTGTTTTCCTAAGAGCCCAACATGTGGTGCAGCTGCTGGTGGATATTTAAATGACATTTTTCATATGTTGCTATACAAAAAAAATCTCTTTGAGTTGATTCTGGAAATATATTCCAATTTGCTACAATGCCAGTGGTCTTAAAATTATTTAGAAATAAAATGTGTTTATGATTTCTGCTCTACTTTGTATATTTGTCTGCTTCGGGCCTCTTTCCTTTGAGGAGGGCCTAACCGGTCTACCCCAGAAGTGGCGGGGCTCTTCCGGACAGGCACCATCAAACTGGGGGTCCCCAAAGATGAGAGTCATGTCTTCTTCTCCTGTGGCCTTTGGCTGAACACATCACTCTTCCCTAGAGGTTTAAGCTGCAACAGGAGGGATTTAGGCGAGAAAGAAAGAGAAGGTGACGGGGAATGGCATGATATATTAGGAAGGTCTGGGGAAAGCTTTTTAAAAGGTGTGATTTCTCCTGTAAATGAGAAAGGAATGAATTCATTCAACTCTTAGGTTTCCTTATAAGCCTGAACACCCAAGAGAGTGGAATCCAGAGGCCGGAAAACCCTGACCTCCAGTCTCCCTTGAGAGGCTCATCACAGCACGGAAGGGACCCCTCCCCCCCGACTCTGATTTGGACTGGGAGAGACTGGAATTTCAGTCTCATTTTTGGAGTCAGCTGGGCTGGGAAATCTTTGGGAGTCTGCCCTTCCCAGCTCCTTCACTGGGATGCCGTTCTCAGAGGATCATTTAGGGCTTCCAAACTCCTGCCCTCTGGAGGACCAACTTCTCCCTAGTTAACCCTGCATCCTTGGAACTTTGCCAATCCTAGTGCCAGAGGAAGGAAAGAGACTCCCAAGAGGCACCCTTGGCATGTGCACACAGAGGCCATCTGTCCTGGGCTCTCTGACTGACGGCAGGGGCAAGGCCAGGGCCTCTGCAGTGGCAGCACCTAGGCTGATTCCAGAGCAGAAGAGTCCCCACAATCCCTCCCAGGGCCCAGAAGGCAGATGTCCTGGGCACTTGCTGTCCTTCCCCTAGCCTGCGCGGCCCCTGGGGGAGGTGAACAGAGGCCCGAAGACCTCCCCAGTCTGGCCCTGGGCCCTGCATTGGCAGTCAGTTCCGTCCCCATTGACCAGTGGGGGGCACACTCTCCCAAGTTTTCCTGTGTCCACTGCAATTGTCATTTGGACCTGAAGGTAAATTCAAGGCCAGGGGCTCCCTGGAGGAACAGTGGATGGCAGAAGCTATGCTCCTACACACTCTGTGCAGGGTATCTCCAAACTGTGGGCTGCTCTCTTCTCCTGTTCTGGCCTTTGGCTTCCCAACTTCTCCTCCTATCCCCTTGCCCTAAATGTCTTCCCCAGAGGAGACCTTTAATGGGGACTCTGTGGTTTGGGGAAGGGAAGAAACCTGCCCAAGCACAACCAAGCCTTCCCTCCTCTCAGATCTGCCTCCAGTTACCCTCCTAATCTCATTGCCCACGCTTTCTACCCAACCTGCTCAGTTCTGCTCTGCCCCAAGTGTCCAACCTCAGGTCTGCCTCTGCTTCTTTGCAGCAGTTGGATACCTTCTTATAGGCCCAGCTGAGGCTTCGCTTTCTCCCTAGGGCCTTCCCTGTCCAACTCCAAAGAATGTACTGGCTGAAGCTTGGGAAGAAGAGCGAGGTGGGTGGGGCTTGCTTTGTCAGTTGCCCAGCTCTGTTACTTTTGTCTTACACCCTCCCTGGACCGTGAGCCCCGGCGCAGGACGGTGCCAGGAGGGCAGCCTTGGTTTTTCCACAACATTGTTTGGTGCCGCTGGAGCTCGGAGAAGATGCTTCTGGAGGGATTTGGAACAGCCTCTTAGGCACCTTTGGGAGGTACCTGAGTCTCAGCTGATTGAACTAATTTAGCTGGTCACAATAATTATCTTGCCAGCAACAGTTTAGGAATAAAACATGAGAAGAGTCTGTTGGGGGTTTTGAGGAAATGTTTTCTCACACCAAAGACAGAGACACAGTGACACAGGAAGACCAGTCCTTTGCTTTCCTCTGAACATATCCTTGCCTAGATGAGAAGCTAGAATGCCTACAGTATCTGAGGATGAAGCCATGACACGGATGAGGACAAGCCAAGAGCATCTCAGAAGCATGCAGCAGGAGCCCTGATGAACCTTCTTAGAATACAAGATCATCAGTTTCTCTCATCGTGTTGCCTGGCTGAAGATGGGATGTCCTGCTATTTACAGCCAAAAAACAGCCTACCTGCATGGGGAGAGGTGGGTGGAGCCTGGAGAAACACTCACTGCTGAGCTGAACTAGGGCTGCCTAACAACAGAGACCTTACCCTCCCTACCTTCCTTTTTCTTCCTTCCCAGAAAGAAGGGGTCTGACCTTTGCCGAAGGCCACCTCTGAGACTAGATAGGGGTGGCTAAGCCTGCCTTACTGGGCCATTTTGAGGTCTAGGATAACACACATACTGTAAAGGCTCATTAGGGACTCCATCCCGTCCCCTTTCCCCTGCTGCCTTGCTTGCAAAGACAAAATCTTCATGGGTCTTTGCTGCATCCTGAAGGTAGCCATAAGTCAAGAAAAGTGCAACAAGGGCTCAAGTGGAGGAATCCCAGTGCCTGCCCTCCATCCCAAACCAATCGGCTCCTAGGGGCTTTCAACAGGGAAGGAGCATTGCAGAACCTCACTGTGTCTTGAACACTGCATTTTATGCTTCAACACCATTGGGAGATGGACTGCATCTCATAATGGATCCAAGAACACAAGAGTTTCCCCTTACAGGGATGCTGCATGACCTTAAGGATGCAGCCCATGTCTGCAGCAGTTGCCTTAGGAAATAATGGCAGCTGAGGGCCTGGTCATCCATGCCTGGTGAGAGCATTCCAAGGAGGGTAAAGTGCAGAACGCAGCCCTGCCTGCCCGGTTCTCTCAGACCATTGCACATAAAGTAGAACCCAATGCTAACCAGATCTCCAAGGAGTTGGCTAAACTCTGTGCCCTGGTGTTACGGCTATTGCTATGCCCCTGCAAGCCAACGCCAATGAACATGGCATGGCAGCAGAGCTCCAGCATTCACCATAAAATGTCAGGTAGAAACAAGCTTGAACCACACCCATAAAGGTTTGAGTCAGCTGCAAGGAGACTTCCTGAAAAAGTGTTTGGGCCATTGCTAGAAATGGGCAGCCAGTAACATTTTCCCTGCCTCTGTTTTAGACTCAGATATCTTTAAAGGCAGGAGGGCTATTCAGGAGACAGGTTTGGAGTTGGTGCTGTTCTGAGTTAGAGGCTAGGGCTAAGTGACTTACCATTCCTCTCTAGGCCTGGAGGGGGACATATGTACCCAGGCTCAATCCTGAAACATAAGGACTTAAGTTTTGTATGGCCTGTTTCTGGTTTGCCGGGAATTTCAGGAAACCCAAATACAAAGTGATTTGAGTGGGAGGTGCTTTAAATTTCTCCAAATGAAAACATTTTTACACTATATAAATTCCTTTGTGGGAGTACTTGCTAGCATTTTTCTGTCTCCCAACCATGTTGAAAATTCAGTCACCCAGTTTCATGGACATATGCAGAGGGCCAAAAGGGGTTGTCGTTCTATGTATATGACTTAATCTCTGGCAGGGAAGGCTGAGGGGAGGACGATGGTGAGCTCTTTGATGAGAGATGGCCCTGGGAAGAAGGAGTGAGGAGAGGAACGCTAGGATACAGCTGGGGGAAGGACTCCCGTGAAAGTGGAGACCATTAGATGAGAGAGGAGCGTGTGTTCTCATGACTGCCCTCTGTTATCCTGGCTGAATTTTAAGGGAACTCACATATTTCCCTTCCTTGATCTAGCCTACCCTGATCAAAGAGTCAAAGTCCTAGTCAGCTGGAGCTGCCAGTCTGATGAGCAGGTGATCTCTGGGCTTGAGAAGTCTCAGATACAAGGCAGAGACACAACTGTAAAGAAGCAGTTCTAATATTTAGCACAGCTAAGATTCTTTGGACCTGCATCTGAGCACTTGTGACAGGTCAAAGGGGGAAAAAGTTAGGTCCTTTTCCCAGGGAGCTGAAACAATAGCAATATGAGTTTCTGGACTCTTATCCCCAAGCCCTGGCCTCCTAGAAATGGGCTACTAGCTTTTTGATGGGGAAGGGATGTCCTACACCCCTACTCCCATTTACAACACAAACTATCTTTGTCAATTCTAGAGTATTCCCTTGCTAAGGGTACAGCTACTTAGTTCTCTGATGTCTTAGGCTTTCTCCCAAGACACCTCTGGTTGTGAACTCCTTGATCTTTGGTTTCCTGGAAAATAGAGGCTGAAGCAACGCTTAAGTGCTAATGCTTTATTTTGGAAGTGGAAACCCATGAAGCAAAAGTGAGGCAAGGCAGAAGTGAGGCAGTAAAGGTAGGGAACAATACAAGATGATATGTTATTGCGCTGGCTGTTGCTTCCTGACAAGTTGCAAAGAGACACTGCTGACCAAGATGTAGATGCATCCCATCGGCCAGGAAGGGTATCTCTGGACAAGCTATTCAGAAAACATTTGCCCTTGGAACCAACAATTAGAAGGGGAAAGGAGAGAGAATTTTATCTGTAGTTCTCTTTCAAAATTGCTCTTATAGGGAACTCACCTGAACTTCCTGATGGTATCAGTTGGCTCCTTCAACAGTGGCTTAGGAAGCTAGATCCTACACCATACATATTGTTGCTTCTCCCAAGTCTAAAATGCAGCAGGAGTCAGATTCTGGCAGGGCAGCTGGTCAACCTCAGATGGCAGAACCGTGCAAGTTTGCAGGGAATCAGTTGACTGTGGTAGCAGCTGAGGAGGAGCAAGTGTCTGAGTGTTCCAAAGAATCTGAAGATGTGCCCAATAGAAACAGAGAGGATTCCTAGGGGATGAGGATGAAAAGAAGGGATCCCTGCAGAGAGGGAGGGTCCTTAGAGAGCATGGAAAGTGAGGGAAGAAGGAACTCTAGGAGAGAAAACATGAAGGTGGGAAGTTGAGGGTGTCATGGAAGTCGAAGTAGGCAAAATACAAAGACTCAGTGACTCTGGATAGTAAGCTACTCCAGTTCTGGAAGCTACTTCAGGCCTCTGAATAATAAAGCACATTAAATTAGAGCTTTCTCAGCCAGTGTATGCTCCTGGTTGTAAAAAATAGGTCTGTTTTGTCTTTGCACACTTGTGTAGTAGATTATAAAATGGCCATAAATTCTTCCTTTCCCTGAATCTATGCCCTTGCAATGTGACTTTGTAGAGCCTCCCATTATGAGATGAAGTCTATTTCTCTGCCTTTTGAATCTGGTTTGACCATGTTATCTACTTTAGACAATGGGACACTAACAAATATGACACAAGTAGAGGCTTGGAGAGCACCCTTTGCATTGGGGCTTCCCTTCTGCTAAGCTTAGAACCTGAGACTGCTGTGAATGAGCCTGAGGTAGCCTGCTGGAGGATGAGAGACCACATGAAGGAAAACGAGGTGCCTGTCAGACGTGAGTGAGGCTATCCTTGTTGATCTAGTTGCAGTTGCTAGCTGACCTATCAACTCACTGCAGACACATGAGGAAGCTCAGAACTTCCCAGCTGATCCCAAAATCATACACTAAATAAAATGATGGTTGTTTTAAGACACTAAGCATTGGATTGTTTGTTATGCAGTAAAAGCTACACTAATTCAACTTGAATAACCATTGTGTGTTAAACTCATGGATTGCATTTAATAAAGATTATCAGAACAGAGTTGAACTTCAGACTCTACTGCTCAGAGAAAACAATTGAATAGAGTGGATAATTGACAATGAGGATGCTGATGAAGGGTGGTAGCAATGGGTGTTCATACTAGCCATGGTACTGATGGTGACAGTCATGATGATGGTGATGGCAGTGTGTAATGATGCTTGTGAGGGTGGTGGTGATGGCAATCCTAGTGGTGGTTGGTGATAACAGTGGTGATGATGCTTGTGAAGGAGACAGTGACTATATAATGATCATGGTGTTGATATTACTAGTGGTGAGGGGGCAATGATAGAAGATGGTGATGATGGTGGCAATCATTGTGGTGATGTTAATACACTTGATCTTAGCTAACAGGCTGAGAAGCAATGTAGTTATGTTAATAATAGTGATTTTAACTGGGGATGATTGTGGTGGTGGTGGTAATGACTCTCTGTGGTGGTGGTGGTGATGGTGATGGTGATCATGGTGGAGATAATGGAGACAGTGATAAAGATGGCAGTGATGATGACAGTGATGATGTTTGTTGAATGGTGGCAATGTTGGTAATGGTGTAAAGACTATAGTGATGGTGGTAATGATCATGGTGATGAAGATGATGGTTTTAATGGCAGTAAACGGATGATGCTAGCTACAAATATGCCCAGCTCTTTATGGCTGGCATGCTTCTTGGTTTGTATTTCTCTTTCCCATTAAAACCCAACCCCAAAACCTAGCTCCCAAGTGAAGAGGCATTTTCTGAGCAAATTATTCTATGAGCTGGGAAGATGAAAACTCCTGGCACCAATTCTTTTCTTGAGAAGAACTGATGAATCAGAGCCAGGGTAGAAGTGGAAAGTTGAAGGGCCTGTGTTGTCAGGACTGATGTCTTCTTGGAAGACAGAATGAGAGAAAATGCATATAAGGATACACGGAAAGTTTGGTCAGCTAGAAGATGAAGCAGGCAAAGTGCATACACTCTCAAGCCAGAAGCCACAGATCTGGGTCCCTGGATCCTATTCCCTCTGCCCTGGAGAGAGCCCCACACCTAAGGAGAGGGACATGGACAGTGCGTAAGTCCATGGCTTCATATGGCCAGATGAGGCCACTATGACAATGTGTTGGGGAAGACCTCCAGGGACCAAAGGCTCAGGCTTGATGGGGCTTGGAGTGTCTATCACACCTGCCACACAAGATGGGAGTTGCCCACCATGGCTTACTTGGACCCAGCCCTTTCAGAGCATGAGCCACAGAGTGCAGTGTGGGCTGGAGGATGGGAGAGAGTGAAATGAGAGACTGATGACAGGCTGCTGGCGTAGGGGGCAGTGTGATCTACAAGGCCATGTGGAGGTCAGCCGTGGGGAGGACAGGGCGGGCCAGAGCTCTCCCAGCTGCAGTGCAGCTGTTCACTGACCGGTCATCCAGACCTTGCTGAGAACTAGAAATGCTGCAGTGGTTTTGCCACCCAGCACAGGCCCTCCTTCTGGTCAGCTAGATGCAGCCCTTGCATCTCTGCTCATCCCCAAGACCCTGCTCTGGAAGTACAACCCATGTTTCTCCACAGCTGACTGGGACACCCCCCGTAATTAATATAGAGACACAACTGGGAGCCCAGTAAAATATGTAGGGCTGGGATTGTTTTGTCTTTATGGCAGAGCCCTGTCCTCAAACAAGATTCTGAGCAAAGCCCATGGCAAGTGTCAGCAGAACTGGGGAGAGAGTAGGGGAGGGTAAATCACTGGTTTTAAAAGAACAAAGGAACTAAGTGGCCAGGACTTGTGGAAGGCCCTGAGATGTCTGTGGACTAGGAAATAAAACTCTGACAGAGGTTCAAAGGCATCGTGGAGGAAAAGGGGATACAGCTTCTTGAGGGCCAACTGGGTCTTCAGAAAACTGCAGAGTTTCTGAACAGGGGTCAGTGCCTTTGGTTCACTTGAAAATGAGCTCATTTCTGTACCTGGGTCTTAATCAGGGCATACCCTGTAATAAGATGTTTGCACCATTGGGTAGCTTATAGCTGAAATGTACCAGGCCAGACTCTGCTCATCAAGGCCTGTGCTCTGCTGTGGATCTGCATCCTCCCCAAAGAAGGGGCATCTTTTCTTAACCTCACAAAGGCACTGTACAGGCTAATGAAGCATTGGTCTAAATGTGCTTAGAGTGTCTTTTCCAACCCAGGTTGCCTTCATCCCATTTGCTTCAATATGGCCTATCGGCTTCAGCCAGTCCATTGGAAGAAACAAATGGGATAGTATTCTCTAAGCTCTTCCTCAATGAAGGCCTAGAGTTAATTGAGTCAGCCTAATATCTGCAGCAAACACAGACAGGGTCCCTCCTCTCAAGGTGCTTGTGATAGTCAAGGGAAGGAGACTATGGTTACTGAAATGATTATTTATCATATGCTAAGGGCAATGATGAGAGCTCATAAACTGCACTCACTTTGCTTGAAGGTCAGGTAAGATGTCTCTTTCTGAAGAAGTAACTCTTCCATTGAAATGTGAATGAATGGTAGGAGTTAGCAAGAAAAGAGTGAGGATTGGGAAAGTGTGGTAGGCAGGGGAACAGCGCATGCAAAGGTAGTGAGGGAGGAGGGGACTTGGACGTAGAGGGTCCTGAAAGCCAGCGTGGCTGTAGTAGGTGAGAGGATGCCCAACTCAAGATAACATGGGAGGGCATTCAGGGAACAGATTGTGCTGAAATTTGTATTCTATTAAGGATGCTGACCTTTACCCTAAGAGCCCTGGAAAGCCTTGGAAGGATTTTAAGCAGGACAATGACATTCTCAGATTTGTGCTCTGAAAAGTCTTCCTGGCTGCTGAATGGGAACAAATCAGGAAGAGAGAAGGGGGAGGTTGGTTGACAGTGACTTCATTAGAAAGGCTGGAGCAGCAGAGAAGCAGGTGGCCACTGGAATTCTGTCTAATTCAAAGGGGGTTCTTGGAATTTAGTCTCCACTCTATATACCAAGTTCTATGTTCCACCCAGACCTGGGCTGGACCAGCCTAACCCTTGGTCAGACTTCATCTTGGCTGGAATCCTGACTGTATTTCATAATCATTTTTTTTAATGGAGAAAGAAGATAGAAAGAGCCCAGCACTTTGTATACTACAGGGTCTTGATCAATATTTGGCAAATGAAGAAACAGTAGAGAAACAGAGAGGCAGTTGGTAAAAACCAACAGTAGAGATGCTCCATTTTTCTGCAGTTTGATTAAATTCTATTATGATCAGGGGAGTAGAGATACAAGATCAATATGGAGAAGGGAAAGAAGGAGGAGGAGGAGGGGCAAAGGAGAAAGAGAAGGAAGCCTTAGTCAGGAGTTAACCCGGGGCAAAATTTCCCCAAAGGCCCTTGTCTTTCTTTGACCTGCCCTCATTCCTTTTCTGGAGCACCTTCTCTGGCCAGCCAGAAACAATCACCATGCTTCTGACCCCCATGGACTCCCAGAGGTCCCTGCTTCCCTATCCCCCATCTGTCCCAGACACCCACATGCCCACAGGGTCCTGATCTCAGCCAAAAGTGCAGAGTGTGCCTAAGGGCATGGCTTAGCCTTTGCAGAGGGTCTTGCATTAAAAAAATATTGTTCTTCAAACAAATTCACAGTAGGCACATTTTTAGGCAGTTGGGGAAAGGTAAGAAAAAAATCAAGGGGGTAGAAAGGCAGCTATTTGGGACTCTGGCCACCTGGGGGATGGCCTTCCCCTCTGAACCTGACCACGGGAGCATCAGGCTCCTCCACCATGCCTTCTGTGCCTCCGGATGAGCTCCAGGTCTTCCTCTCCAGCGTCCATGATCACCATATGTTAAAGAGGGGGAGCAGGGAGGTGGGAACGGAGGGTGTCAGGACTGTGCAGGAAGTTCTGGAGTCAACATCTGCTTGAGACTCCCTTTTCAACCCCTTGAGGCCCCACTTTGGAGCCATCTCACCAGAGACCCAAATATATCCAGACAGACAGGCCATGACTTAGCACATGGAGTTTCAGGAGCTCACATGGGCTCCAAGGATGAGAGAAGTATGAAGTAAGTGACCTCCACACTTTGGAAAGATTCAGGATGCTGGTGGGGATTCAGGTGAGAGTTAAGAGAGGGAGCTCAGAGGCCCCTGGAGATCCCAGGAGAGCTGCACAGTAGCACAGAACTCAGAGAGACCTAAGAGAGGACGCAACCATAGCTCTCTGGAAAGGATAGTGTTTGATTAAAGGGGATGAGGACATCATAAACACTGCATCACTCTCCATAACGTTGGCATTGATGAGGCTGCCATCTTGTGTGGGGCTGTTGATGAGAATGACCTAAGTTCTAGTGGGGAAAGAAGTTCAGTGGACCCCAGGATATTGCCATGAGCTTCATACAAGCCAGGAGGCTCAGAGAAGTGGGCCCAGGGTGAGAGCAGGAATGATTCAGGACCAGAGAGCCCTTCCTGGTGGCAGAAGAGCTTCCAAGGCAGTAAATTCTGGAAGGCTGGCCCCTTTCCACCAAAGGTGAACTTTAAGTAGGGTCCCCTGAGGCCTCAGACATCTGGTCTCTCAAGTGTCTCACATCCCATGCTTGAGAGTTGGCTGAATAAGCTTGGGGCCACTGTAAGGGACAGCTGGGGTCAAATGAAGACAAGATTTAGGGATCAATCACTGTTTAGGTCAGGGAGGTCTAAGCCATGCTTAGGGGACAGCCTGAGGGATAACTTGTCCTTGACTAGAGTATGGTCTCAGTTTGGGCCTGGTTTATGGGCCTGTCTGTGCTGGGGTGAAGGGAACCGTACAGAAATTATACCCTCAAATAGGGGCTATGCTTTGGGCTCAAGCTTCATAAGAACTATTCTGAAATGTCTAAATAGCAGGCTACTTTTCTGGGACAGGGAAAGGGAAGTGACAGGACAGGAGGGGTCCCCTGGGTTGAAGGGGTGGCAGTTCTTGGGCCTTGACAGTGAGGAAGAGAATGAAATGATGAAATGGTCTTAAGGGGAGGTAGAAGGAGGATTTGTGGAGATTCAGGCCAAGATTCCTGCAGTCAACTGAAAGCCAGAGACTTGGGAGGTGGTGAGACGTCAGAGTGGGGTGAGAGAGGGGGCCTGGCTATTCCTGGGAGCCCAGATCACCTTGGTGGCCTCCTCATTAGTCCTCCAAAGTTTTGCCTGGAATGCAGTGGGGGAACAAAATGTTCTGGCCTTCCCTGGTTTCTGGAGTCCAAGGATGAGCGGTATCTCCCTCCTTGTGTTCTGGGTGGCAGCAGGCAGGAGGTGGCCTTGGGATCTGGACCCCCTGGCAAACCAGCAAGTGGAAGGAGGTGCTGAGGAAGTGGAGAAGGAGGCAGGATGGAGGAGCAGGGGTGTGCAGATGAGGGAGGCTGGAGGAACCCACTCCTTTGATATCATTTGCTAGGACTTTGGGAGCTGGGCCCAGCCAGGCCTCCCCTACCTTGACCACTTCCAGAATAGGAATGAGTCCTGAGCACCCGCACCCCAGGATAGCAAAAAGGAGCCACCAGATGGAGCTTGGTGAGGTCCATATGGCTGGTGAGTCTGTATCCCATAGGATTGGAGACGGTTCCCAAGGCTGTCGGGCACACAGGACACCCAGGAAAAGAGACAGAGGCCAGAAAGTACAACCAGGCACTGGGAGCTATGGGACCTGGGCTGCTGGAAGTAGATTGTTCTCCTTGTGATGGATTGATTCATTTTAGAGAGACAGATGAGGCTGCAATGTGTGGTGAGGGAAGGGAGGATGGACTGCAGGTGTCTGCCCCACAGTGTCTTTCATTTTCTGTTTCCCATTCATTCTTGAGTTCCCTTTTCTCTCCCATCCTTTTATAGTGAGTTCAGGCCTCTGCACATTCATTCATTCATTTATTCATTCAACAAATATCAAGCATTTCTATTGTGCCAGTACTGCTTGAGAGACTTGGGACAAGAGAACATCTGTGAACAAGAGACAACAAGATCAGGCCCGCATGGGGCTCACCTGCTAATGAGAGCCCAAGTTGTCTGGAGGAGCTGTAGGTGGGAGGCAGTGGGGAGTTTGGGAGCAAGGAGGGGCTTTGGCCATTAATCTGGGAACTGGGCAGAGCTTGGGCCTCTGGGAGGAGATCATGAGTGAAGTCCAGGCCTGGGCTTCAGAGAGATGCTAAGAGGATCTCACGGCAGATCTTCAGACTCAGGAAGAGGTTTAGTTGGATACTGGTACAAGGTAGAACCCTTTGGCAGGCTGTGGGCCCAGGGTTCAGGCTGCCTGAGGATGGGCCCCACACTACCCAGGCCCCTCCTCCCTCTGGCCCACCCAAGTGTCAGGAACAGAGGGGTGTGTGCTGGGGACTGTGTGCAGAGTGGGTCCTGGCTCTTCCCAGAGCACGTGCTGGCTGTTGGATCCGAGGGGCTCAGTCTACCCTTAGGCTGGTGAAGGATTCAACATTTTCAGCAGAAGATCCCCCAAGGGAGGATCTTCTCCTGGAATGTTTCAAATTGCCTTTTTTTGCTTCCTGGGTGCTTGAGAAGGTGTAGTTTCATGTTAGTCCCCACTGTGTCTGTGGGGTGAGAGGTCAGGATATTTCCCCTCTTCTACAAATGGGCACACTGAGTCCCTGACCGTTTAGGGTGAGCTCAGTACTACAAAGAGAGCTGCTGGTAGAATTAGGCCTACATGCCTGCTCTGCAGAGTCTGGGCAGCTCTCCTCATCCTGCTGGGACTCAGAGCAGGGGCTGGGGATGAGGAATGCCTTAGTCTCTCTCAAAGGGACAGAGGAACAAGAAGGAGCAGATGGGACCAGAGCTCTGTGATGCGGTCATGGCTGTGATATAGGGAACCCTAAATGCAGTTTGGATGAGGAAGGAGGATATGTAAGGAAATCCTGCTTTTTCCCCTCCCCTCCTCTCCCCTGGTTCCTGGGGGCCATGCTGAGCTGAGAATGAAGCCAGAGGTCAGGGCTTCTGGCCCTGATGTGGGTGGGATGCACTATGGGGTCCAGCCTCTTGAAGTAATAGCAGCATGGTGCCTGTGCTGGCCTGTCAGAGGCCTCCTGTTGTGCTGGGGCTGAGCTTGCTCAGTTTAACCTTGACCCTCTTCTGCATGGTCTCTCTCTCCAGCTCTGCTTCTCAGCCTGAGCCTGCTTCCCATCCCTGGCTATCTCCCTGGGACCTTCTTTGCTCTTCATGTCTCTATTTCTGACCTTCTTTTTCTCCCTGTGATCTCCCCGCCAATTGTGACCAATCTGTGTCATTGCTACATGGATACCACGAAACTATTCTCCAGGGAACATCTGCTGGATTCCTTTAGTAGACTATAAGTCGCTGCTCAGATGTGTGTCTTTCCATGCCTTAGGGCCCTCTGAGCCTTGGGGTACAGCTCTCTCTGAAAGCTCATTGATCTTTCTTGGGGATGTGGGTGGCAGCAGATGCCCCCAGCTCTAGTCCCATCCCTGGCTCTGCATCTCCGACCCTCAGCCCAGGGCTGCCTGCACCCCTCCCTTTGCGTACAGCCTCCTGGCTGACTTCACTCCCTGTCACATTCCTGGCTGTGAAAGGGACCTCTTCCAGGGCCCTGGGGAAATGACATGAGTTTGTTTGTTTTTCTCCTGTCTCCACTTCAAGGGCTCCACTGGCAAAAACAACACCCTGATGACTTCCAGCTCTTCTCCTCCTTTGCCCTAAACATGGGAAAGACAGCCTCCACTTTCAGACGTGTCAGTTGTAAGAAGAGGAGCGAGGGGGACAGTCTTTAGGAAAGCCATCTGCTCCCATTGCCCTTTTGTGAAGCAGGTACAGAGCCATCTGGTAGTACCCACGAAGGCCTCTCTATGTGCCCACCCCAGTGGCCTCCCAGGAGAGGCGGGAAGACTATTGCTTAAAACTAAGATTTGGGGAAGGCATGCCTCAACCCAGAGAAATGCAGGTGAGGAGCAAATGTTGAGACAGATTGTAAGATCAGGACGCTTTCCCAGCACCTCTCCCACCACACTGTGCAAGATTAAGCGTCCAAGCCTCCTCAGAGTGATGGTGTATGCTCCTGTACAGCTGAACTCTGCTGAACCTTCAAAATCATGATTAGGAGAGACTGTCTTCTCACTGGCAGAACCAGTAAGATGGCATAGTAGGCACCTGGCGCACAGCAGGTGTCCACTCTCCAGGCTCCAAACATGAGCTTCTGAAACCAGACTCTTCTAAGGAAAAAATAAGTCAGCTGCTGTTGCCTTTAAGGGACAATGCTTGGGTAAAAGAGGCCAGTGTTGAAAGCCCAGAGATGAACAGGGTGAATGACTGAGGACATCGTACATACCATATCCACCTCCACAATCTTGCCATCAGTGGGGCCACCACTTGGGCCTTGGGTCTATGGCCTAGGTTCTAGTAAGGGAAGAAGTTGAACTGACCCCAAGAGGACAGCAGAACTTTACTAACAGGAACCTTGTGTGTTAACTTTAGACAAGTCCAGGGGCCACAGAGAAGTGGCCTAGGGTCAGAGCAGGACTCCAAAGAGCCCTTTCTGATGGCAGAGGCATCGCTATGAAGCAGTGAATGCCGGGATAGCTCTAGGGTTATTTAGGAAGACTTAGGAAGCCAAACAAGGGCTACATGACTGTCCAGTCCATCTGCCATGGATTCTTAAAATGCAAGGGAAGCTGATGAGGCTCAAAGTGCTCACATAGAAGCTGATACAGGAAAACAGAACAACGAGGCAGTGGAGGACGGGACATTCTACTTCTTCAAAATCTCAGGATTCGGGCCTATGCTCCTCTTTTCGCCCAGGCCCCAGCCATTTGGCCTGAGGAAAAACTGTTGCATAAAATTCACTTGAGGTTGCAGAAGAGAAACAGTGTCATCTTAAGCTTTCTCAAGTGTCTGCTTTGTGTCTGCCATGGTGGAAAAGACTTTGGCAGGTTTGATTCCACAAAGTCAGACCTATGGCCCTTGCCTTGTAAGCCTTTTGCCTTATCAGAAAACAGACACTAGCCTTTGGGAAACCTCTGCTTGTTCTGATCAGGAAAATACATTTCCGTCCCTGGTGAGCTGGGTCTCAGGGAAACTCACCTCTGTGGATCCACTGCTTAGCCTAAAGAAGAAAGGACTTGTGGATGTGAGATGTTTACACAGGAACACAGAATGAACAGTGACCGCAGCAGCCAGACGGAGTGCCTCAAAACTATGCTGGGGGGAGTTGGGTAGACCATGGAGAGTGGGACCAGCTGCAGTTGACCAGGAGAGCCTTCTGAGGGGTCTTCAAAGACAATGAGAGGCATAGATTGGTAGAGAGGTGAAAGAAGTGTCATGGAAGAGAGGCTGGTAGAAATGAAAAGCCCTGTGTGGCTGTGCACCAACAGAATGGTGCCATTGGAGGGTACCAGCATCGGCATTCTAGTGTCTCAGGACAGATAAAGATGATCCTGCCCAAACTGAGTTGTTTTCTCTGCCTTTCCTGACATTATATTTTCTCCTGGTCCCTAACTTTTGAACATGCTTCGTGGAGCTGTCTGTATTCCTCTTGATGTAGTATCCAGAACTTAATCTCTCTTCTACTCACTCAATGTATTTAGCATATTTTGTGTTCTAGGTACCATGCTAAGGGCCAGGGGTACAAAGGTGAATAAGAGCCAGTTTGGTCTTCAGGGAGTCATTAGTCTAACGCAGTTATGTTCAACTTTCTGTAATGAAGGAAATATTCTTAATCTGTGTTGTCTAACATGGGAGCCTCTAGCCACATGTAGCTACTGAGTATCTAAAATGTGCCTAGGGCAGTTGAAGAGTTGACTTTTTAATGTTATTAAATTGTAATTAATTTAACTTTAAACAATTCCCTGTGGCTAGTGGAAGCTATATTGAACAGTACAATCTAATGGGAAAGAGAGACAAATAACCAGGCCGTTACATGATCAGGACAGCATGGTCAGAGCTGTCACTGTGGTTGGGTCAAGGAAGTAGAGGAGAGAGAGTGACTGGATCTGCCTGGGAATTAAGAAGGCTTCCCAAAGAAGGGGGCATTTGAGATAAATCTGGGATGATGAGCAAGATGTGCTTGATGATGGGGAGGGGGTGTGTGTCGGTAGAAGGCTCACACTAGCAATTATTGCTTTTTTTTTTCTTTTTTGTAGACTTCCCAGCTAGGCTCTCCCATAGGTTAACCAAAAGAGTTGAGCTTGAGCAAGAAGATGCAGATGTGCTCTGCCCGCTGGACTGGCTCTCTGCCCTCTTCAGTCCCCTGTGGGTGGGTGATGACAGATGGACTCATGACTCTCCCAAGTTTGAGGGATCCAAGGGGCTGAACTGACCCTGGGAATGATGATCGTACCCAGGGGAGAGGGTGCGGGGTATCTGGAGACCATCTGGAAAGCTGGGAAGCATTTAGAGGAAAAGGATTGACACAGCGGGAGAAGGTTTCTGGGAGCCAGTTCTCAAGAGGAGGCCAAGAGTTACTCCCAGGGTCAAACGAATCCTTTTGTCCAGATGCAACAATGGAGGAGGGGTGCTTGGGGGCCCTGTGGGGCAGTTGGAGAACAGCTATTGTGGGGCTTGGGCAAAGAGTAGGAGACAGGGTTTTCCAGGGCCCTTCTGTGCTTTAGAGTCTTTGGTGGTTGATGCCACTCCCATAAGACTAGGGTCCTCCATGGGTGAGGCCTAGTGTGTTGCTCTAGAGAAGAGAGTTCTACTTCAGACATGCAGAAACTCAGTATCTACCTTTCAAACTCTCTCTTCTCTAGGGCATCACCACCCAGCAAGTCACACCATCTGGAAGCCTGGGATTAATTGTGGATTCTCCCCTCTTTCTCATTTTCCACAATGTCTACATCATTAGCAGGTTTTGCTGATTCTCCCTCCAAAGTACATCTCTAATTCATTTACTTTTCTCCATTTCCATTGACACAATTTTGTCCAAACTTCTATAATTTTTCAACTGGGGACTTGCTTTAACTAGTGTCACTATTTCCTAAGCTTCCCTCTTTGATCTAGAGGTTTGAGCAATTTTTTTTAAATTAGGTTTTTTATTCACTTGCCTAAAACATTTTCTATGGATTCTCATTGGACTTGGAATAAAATCCATCCTCCTTAACAAGGTCAAAAAAGGGCCTGCATGATTTGGTCCTGATGCATCTTCAGCATCCTCTCACAGAAATAACTCCTGTGCAGGCTGCTCCTGTACATGGTTGAGACGTCCAGTTCCTCAGAGAAGCCAAACCCTCTCCTGCTGCCAAGAATTTGCCTATGTAGTGGCTGCTCTCCCTATTCAGAGATGGCTTCTTACCCTTGACACCTCCACGTGTGTATCCTCTCTCCTCCTCTCCCACAGCACATTCTTTCTTTACGTTCCTTCATAAGAGAATTTAACATTTGCTTTCTCAACCACTGTCTCTTTCATTAGACTCTACACTCTGTCAAACCAGGCATGTGTTCATCACTAAATACTAAGCAGCTGGTGGGCTGCCTTGCACACAGAGGGACTAAATAAGCTTGCAACAATAAGATGCATACTTATTTATATGAAAAAGAGTTGCTTTCCTCTTAGGCAGTCCTATGAAATCAACACTGTTCTCTGGTAGGAAGAGATGGCTAACCCAAGGGCTTCCAACATTGACTTTTGCTGTTACCAAAGTTTATGCTACATTTTCCCACTCTCTCTTCATCATATGTCAGATAAGTCAGACTTTTCAGAAATTACTAAAGTCCCATGGACTTTCCAGCAACTCTGATTCATTTCTCTCAATTCTGGTGTTTCTGAACACAGAACTGGTAGTTGCATGAACATTGCGATGGGACCAATCCTTTCCAAGTCTAGGCCTGACTAGGATTTCCATACAATTTTTCTTTTCCTAAGATCTCTCCATTTTTAGAAAAATGGATGTGGTATGAGAATAGGAGATCTTCACCTTTGAGAACCCTTTTGGACAGCAGGGGATCAAGTAGCCAGTCCTGATGAAAAGGTCTCTGTGTACCAGAAGAAGCCTCACACATAGGCATAGAAAAGGAAATTGGTTCCTCTTTTCCCGAACTTTCATTTTCACCATATTTCTGGTCTGTGTTGTGAGCATTACGGATCAGCCCTCAAGGCAATATAGTAGTGAGGCTAAGAGCTCAGGCTTTGCAGGCAGACTGCCTGGGCTCAAAACCTGTGTAACTGTGGGCAAGTCACTGGCTGGCTGTCCCAGTGTCCTTGTCTGTCTTCTGAGTGCCTCTCCCCCTCCATCAGACTTTAATCCTGTCTGTTACCTCCAAGACCATTCTCACAGAGGTCATGTGGAAGAAGCAGTTGGTGGATTGGGCTATCCTGGGTGCCTGCTTCTAACATGGTTACCATCTGTGGCTCATGTCCTAGAAGGGCATAGACCAAAAATCTGGGTCTGAAACAGAGCCAGCTGCCATATCCTCAAACATGACTCACAAATGCCCTCCATAGATGCTCCCCACATTTCTCTCCTTTAACAAGGAGCTCACCCATAATGGAAAAATGTCACAACTTGCTCATTGCTTCTCATAAAGAACAGTCTGTTCACTCTCCCCCACATTATAAAAGCAATTCACAGAAATTCGGAAATGGTCCAATGTTAAGAAATGTATTCATGTAATATATTACACAAATAAGATATTAAATGCATCATCATTCATTCAACATTCATTTTTAATTAAAAATTTTCAATCAGCTTGACCTAGAATGGTATTTTCTTACTAGGTTTACTTTCTTACTAGGTTTACTTACTTTCTTACTAAAGTTTGATAAAGAGTATCAAACTTTATCCTGATAACTTTATCCAAAATGGTAAAATACCAATAAAGTCAGGGAATACTATTGCTACAATTTTTCAGCTTAGTTCTGAACATCCTAGACAATGCAATAAGAAAAACAACGAGTAGCATAAATATGGGAAATGAAGAGGCAACACCACCACTATTTTCAGATGATTTGATTGTCTCTGTATTGAATATCTATTGGCTCTCCAGCATCTGTTGCTTCTTCTTCCTCACCAATTTCACTTGAATATCCATTCCTTCATGCAGTCGTGCTCCATCCATATAATCTGGATGGAACTCCTCTCTCAGTGAAAGGAGTCAAGCCTGTGACCCAGGCCTAGCCAATTAAAACATCCCATGCCCTTCGGTCATTTGGTGATGGCCATGACCAAGTGCATGTAGCCTGAGAATGAATCTTATAGATTCAAAGGCCAAGGAGTGATGTGGAGAAAAACTATGTTTTCCTAATGTCAATCTTTCCTCTGGATTTTCCTTTCTGAGAGGAAAAAATACATTTGCTTTTTGTTTAAGGCAGATTTGCCTTTAAAAAAAATTAAATTTAAAATTCCTAGTTAATATAGCTACTAAAAATACAAAAGAATAAATGGAAAAGATGTTGTAATTAATATGAGGATATCCTAACGTAGCTAGATATAAGACAAACGTAGCTTTTCTATTTGTTGTCAATAATCATTAGAAAATAAAATAAAACGATTTTCATTAACAGTAGTAAAAAAGTAATAAACTTCTCAATAAATATTCAACACCTGCAAAGAAACCATAGATGCCACTGAATGATGAAACATTTGTTTCAATGGAAAGACAGATTCATTATTGCAAAGATAGCAATACTCCCCCAAATCAACAAATTTAATGGAATTCAATCAGGTCCCAATTTTTGTTTCTTTTTCGAAATTATGTGGTTTAGCATATTGATTGTAAAGCTCATTTGAAAGAGTAAACGAAAGAAAATGGCATAGGCTATTTTGTTTGAGAAGAGTCCAGCCAGATACCAAAATATTCTATAAAGCTACACTAACCAAATATTGATGCAAGCACAAAGAGATAAGGAAATAGAGAATGGTGTCTAGCAACAAATTCATGTATATTTTTGAAAATTTATTATATATATTAGTCCATTCTCATGCTGCTAATAAAGAGATACCTGAGACTGGGTAATTTATAAAGGAAAGAGGTTTAATTCACTCGCAGTTCACCATGGCTGGGGAGGCCTCAGGTGACTTACAATCATGGCAGAAGGGGAAGCAAACATGTTCTTCTTCACATGGTGGCAGCAAGGAGAAGGGCCAAGCAAAAGGGGAAACCCCTCCATAAACCATCAGAGCTCCTGAGAACTCACTCATTATCACGAGAACAGCATGGAGCTAACCAGCCCCATGATTCAATTACCTCCTACCAGGTCCTTCCACAACAAGTGGGGATTATGAGAATTATAATTCAAGATGAGATTTGAGTGGAGACACAGCCAAACCATATCAATATGTAATAAAAATTTCATTTCAAGGCAGTGCCAAATGAATGGTTTATGCTAAAAACATGGAGTGGAACTAATAACTATCCTTTAAAAAAATAGAATTCCTTTCTCATATCCTATACAGAATATTAAATCCATATAGTTTAAATATTTATAGAGCAAACTATATAAAATTAAAATAAAATATAAGCATTTTAAAAAAGCTGTATTGAGATATAATTCACATACCATATGAGTCACACATTTAAAGTGTACAATTCAATGGCTTTTAGTATATTCACAGTTATACAATCACCACCACAACTGGTTTTAGAACGTTTCTATCACTCCCTTGAAAAATCATTTATCCCCCACATTACTTCTCTAGCTCCAGGCAATCATTAATCTACTTTCCTGCTCATAGATTTGCCTATTCTGGACATTTCATACAATAACGAAAACATATACATGGTATTTTTGCAACTGGATTCTTTCTTTTATCATAATGTTTTCTAGATTCATCCATGATGTAGCATATCTCAGATCTCAGTACTTCATTCCTTTTTATTGCCAAATTGTGTTTCATCGTATGGATATACCACACGTTATTTATTTATTCATTAGTGTAAGGAATTTGGGGGCTGTGTCCATTTTTTTGATTGTTAAGAATAGTGCTGTTATAAACATTCGTGTACAAGTTTTTGCGTGAAGATTTGGTTTTATTTATCTTGGGGATTTATGTAGGAGTGGAATTGCTGGGTCCTATGGTAACTCTATGTTTAATCTTTTAAGAAATTGCTAGACTATTCCCAAAGTGGCTGCACTGTTTTGCAGCAGTGTATAAAGGTTCCAATTTTTCTACTTGTCATCATATAATCTATTTTTACAAAGAAAATTTATTTTTATTTTTTATAAGTTTTATTTTGTTTCTAATTAACACATGAAAGTTGTACATATTTATGTGGTACAGTGTGATGTTTTGATACATATATTGTGTAATGATCAAATGAGGGTAATTAGCATATCTAGCATCTCAAACATTTGTCATTTCTTTGTGGTGAGAACATTCAAAATCCTCTCTCTTAGCTATTTTGAAGTATACAATACATTACTATTGACTATGGTCACCCTACTGTGCAACAGAATACCAGAACTTATTTCTCCTACCTAACCACAACTTTAAACCTGTTGACCAACCTCTCCCCATTATCTTTTCTCCACTACTCTCTCTCCAGCCTCTGGTAACCACTATTCTACTCTCTACTTCTATAAGATCAACTTTTAAAGATTTTTGCCATGAGGGAGATCATGCAGTATTTGGCCTTTGGTACTTAGCTTATTTCACTGAACATGATGTCCTCCAGGTTCATCCATGTAGTCCCAAATGACTGGATTCATTCTTTTTTTATAGCCAACAGTATTCCATTGTATATGGACATCATGTTTTATTTATCTGTTCATCCACTGGTGGACACTTAGGTTGATTCCATACCTTGGCTATTGTGAATAGTGCTGCAGTGAACACAGGAGTGCAAATATCTCTCCAGCATGCTTATTTCGTTTCCTTTGAATATATGCCCAGTAGTGGGATTGCTGGATCATATCATAGTTCCAATTTTAATTTTTTGAGGACTGTTGTCCATAATGGCTGTACTAATTTACATTCCCACAGATAGTGTGCAAAGGTTTCCCTTTAACCACATCCTTGCCAACATCTATCATTCTGTCTTTTTTATAAAAGCCATTCTAACTGGGATGAGATGGTATCTCATGGTGGTTTTGATTTGCATTTCTTTAGTGATTAGTAATGTTGAGTATTTTTCCATATATCTTTTAGCCATTTGTATGTCTTCTTTTGAGAAATGTCTACTCAAATCTATGGCCCATTTTAAAATCAGATTATTTGCTTTTTTGCTATTGAGTTCTTTGAGTTTCTTACATATTCTGGATATTAGCTCCTTGTCAGATGCAGAGTTTGTAAATATTTTTTCCCATTATGTAGATTGTCTCTTCACTCTGTTGATAGTTTCTTTTGCTATGCAGCTTTTTAGTTAGATGTAATTCTATTTGTCTATTTTTTGTTGCCTGTGCTTTTGAGATCTTAGTTTAAAAAATCCTTGCCCAGGCCAGTGTCATGCAGCACTTCTCCTGTTTTCTTCCAGTAGCTTCAGTTACAGGTCTCACACTTAAGTCTTTAATCTATTTTGAGTTGATTTTTGCCAGTGGTGAGAGACAAGGTTCTAGTTTCATTCTTCTGCATAAGGATATCTAGTCTTCCCAGCACCATTTATTGAAGATACTGTTATCTGCCTTTTTGATTATAGTCATCTTCATGGGTGTGAAGAGGTATTTCCTTGTGGTTTTGATTTACATTTCCGTGATGGATAATGACGTTGAGCATCTTTTCATGTAAGTATTGACCATTTGCATATCTGCTCTGGAGAAATATTTATTTTATCCTTTGACATATTTTTTCCTAACCGTGGGGGTGGGAAAGACCTTGCTAAGCAATGCAGAAAACTCAAAAATCTTAAAGGAAAAAGATTGAAAGATTCAACCACATGAATATTTTAAACATCTTCATTTTCGAAAGACAACATGAACACAAATAAAAATCATTTTCTCATACAGATGAAAATATATGAAACACATATAGCAAGGGTCAATATTAATGATATGTAAAGAAGCCCTAGAAATCAATAAGAAAAAAATTGAACAACTCAAAAGCAAACTGGGCAAAGGGTAAGAATGAGCATTTCACAGAAGTACCAACATCTAGTAAACATATGGAATGATGCCTGACTGTTCTTCAGACCTGGGACTACAAGTTATAACAATAATAAATTACACTTTTTTTCCACCCTCAGCTTGGCAAACTTTTAATAAATCAATAACATAATATATACAGGATTAGTAGTGGGTGTGAGGAAATAGGAATCTGAGACACCTGGCTGGCATGTATATTATTTCAAACCTCTTGGATGTTCTGACAGGATCTATTTACATTGAATTCATAGGAGAAATATCAGGGTAGTAAAATTGTAGATGGCTTTTGCTTTGTGTGTTTGTGTGCTTTTAGAGCATTCTGTATTAAGTATGTTTTAGTTTTTTAGATGGGTTGTAGAATGTTATTTAAAAATCAAAAAGGAACCAGAGATAATATGTTTCCTGGGAATGTCCAGATGAAAGGATTGTAGAAACTTAGATACAGAATTAGTAAAGGTGAGGGTATCTGGTTCCTGCCAAGGTGCAAATTGTCACATCACATGGCTCCCTTGCCAGCAACACACACACACACACACACACACACACACACAGCAGCAGCAGCAGCAGAGAAAAAAAAGTTAGAAATATCCAGGGAAACTAAAAGATACTTTGAACTGACATGTTGGATGTGGCAAAAACCTGAAATAAAGGTGACTAATAGTGACAATGAGAAATTAAATTAAAGAAAAGTCGTTTAAGATCTGATCTTGCCTTTTCTCTACATTACACTAGGACAAGCATTGTGTACCTCTTACTGCAGATTTTGGAGACAGTGGCCTTGGAGTTTGAGCAGGTATCTGTAGGAGTATTGTCTGGGCAATGCATCTACTCCTCTGGAGGAAGTAGCTGGGGAAGACAGGTTGGGATGAGCTCAGCTGCATATTCTGTCTTCTTCCTCTCCCACCCTAGGCTAGTGGCTTCTATCCAGGGAGATTGTTCTTTCCACCAACCTTTGGCCTGAGGAGTTGCTTTGTAGTATGATGGTAAACAGGTGTCTGTGTGTCTTGGCCCCATGACTAGAGTGTGACCTTCCCTTCTATATTACATATTTTAAGACAGTAACTGAAACCCTTGGAGAATATGTGCCCAGATAACCCTGAGGGAATGCCACAACCTCAAGAGTAAAACCACATTCCTTCTGAAGCAGGGGTATTAGAAAAATGGATTGAAAATTTAAAATAAGCTAAACACATTGACAGAAATGGAGCACCATATATGTAATAATATAAAATGAGAGTTAAAAAAAATTTTAAAGTAACAGGTAGAATTATTAGATAAGAGAAATGTAATAGTTGAAATAAAGAACATGGCACACAAATAAATAATAGGATGAATATAGCTGGAAAGCATAATGAATTGGAAGATCAGATTGAGGAAGCTTTCTGGAAGGTGGCGGGAAAGGATAAAGAAATAGAACATATACAGGAAAAGTTAAAGAAGATAGAGTATGTGAGTGGAAGTGTTAACATCCAGATAATAAGGGTTCCAGGAGAAGATAAAAGTATAAGAATTAAGAGGATAAAAATATATAGGAAGTATTTAATAAAATAATAGAGAAATATTTTCCAGAATTAAAAAATAAATAATATGAGATTAAAAGTATCAATAAAGTGCAATAAAATACAAATAGGAGAAAGAAGGAAAATATCACTCCTGAATACACTACAGTAAAATGTAAGAATATCAAAGAAGAGAACATTTTAAAAGTTTCTTTAGAGAAAGGACTGAACAACTACAAAGGCACAAGAGCTGTCTTGACATCGGACTTCCGAATAACAGCAGCAGAGGCAAAAAAGACAATGGAATAATACTTTTTAGATATTGAAGGAAAACCTTTGAATTAAGACTTTTATATATACCAAAATTGTCATGTGAATGACGTAATAATAATATTCTTAATTATACATGGGCTCAGATGACCAACTGCAAAAGACCCACACTGAAAATACTTTTTGAAGTGTCCTTTAAGAAAAGAGCTAAATTCTAGAAATACTGCAGGATATTTCAGATTCAAAGGTGGTGAAAAATCTTGTTAAACTTACATGTTTATTTGTAGTGATAAGAGTAAGGAAAAGAAAAAAGTATACATCTATGTACTACTACACGGATGAATCCATAAATTTTGGATGAAGCATAATTTAGAATGAAAAAAAGAAACTTCAGAAGGTTCTGACCCTCAGCTCTAATCCCACAAGTTTGAAAACAAATAAAACTAAAGAAAATGATATTTTAAAATGCATATATACATATATAAGTTCAAATGACTCTTTTTTTTAAAGCAAGAGAATGATAAGGAGAAGGGGCTGGGCAGCAGGACTGGGGAGGAATATAGGTAGTTGTAAATTATCTGTAATGTTCTGTTTCTTGAGATGGGTAGTGTTCTATGGGTGTTTATTTTCTTAAAAATACACAAATACATAAATAAGAAATAAAGGAAATCCATATGTGAACTAATGATGATGCACCATGAAGCAGAAGATACTGTAAGTTTGTGCACTTGAAGTCCATAAGAAAGAAAATGTTGAAGGAAATGTAAGACAATCCCATTTATTTGTTTTCTTGAAGTTGCAAACTGTTCATAACCAGTGTCAGGAGCTTCTGCATGAATTTTACCTGGACCAGAAATGGGTCCCAAGGTTCACATGTGTCCCTAGCTGGGCACTTCACGTTAGATGCCTTGCATTACAAAAAGGGGTGTGGACACACAAAGAGAGGCAGGGTGGAGGGTGATCAATCTGTAGGTTTTAAGGTCAGAGACAGCCTTAGTTTCAACATCCAGCCCTGCCACTTTCAGGGGAATGGCTGTGGATTAATAATTTAACCCCTCTAAGCATGATACAATGATACATGTACACGATGCTGAGCCTGATAAAACGATAAATGATCACAAATGCCAATGCTTGGCACATGGCTTGTGCTCAAAAGCATTAGCAAACCGTAATGAGAATGAGGACTAGTACAGTAAAATAATAAGAAGAAATAAGAAGCACTTCTAAAAAAAATCCTGAGAGATTTGAGTTGGGTTCTTTGAGAGAAGATTGCTGTTATAGTAGTTCATCAACCTCCATCACTTGCCTTTGATTTTGTTTTGTTTATTTCTTAGTTTCCTAGTAAACATGTTGAGAAAGTTCAACCCTATTTTAGCTGAGTGAAGGGGAAAGGGACTTGGCTGGAAGAATAAAGAGGAAGCTCTCACATTCCTGGTGAAGGCTGCCACCCAGGCCTCCTAGGAGGAGATAAGTCAGGCGAGAGGAGTTAGGAAGGCAGGATTGGGAAGGGAATCTCATGTTTGTTGTCTTCCGAGAGTCAAGTACCATGTGTAGTGTTCTGGCAAAGGCCAAAGCAAGGTTGGGTAATGTCATATTCACTTTTAAAATCTCAAGACTCTGCTCACTAGGTGAAGTCAAGGTCTTCTAGGTAGCGATGAGTGAAGAGAACTCAGTGAAGCACCATGCTAGCAGTTTGCAAGTTCACCTTCCACCATCTTGCTCAAGGGGTGTGCAAATGGCCATCCCTTTGCAGGTCTGCTCAGCAAGAGGCTACCTGCCCAGCCTAGGCTCTGAATGCTGTAAGGTCTCTTCCACCTTCTCTGGGTCTCCTAGAGGTCTCATCTGGGCACCTTTCCCCACTGGGTCCCTAGGCCTCTGCTTTAGTTACCAGTAAGGACACAGAGGTACAGAGATGTGTGCCATCAACTTCCCCGCCTTCTGGAAGCCAGTGACTCTGGGCCTTGAGGTCATGTAGGCCTCTGTGGATCCCCAGGCTCTCTCTGAAGTCTTTGCTGGGGTTTCTGGGAGTTTCCCGGATTGTCTCCAGTTTGCCTGTAATGTGGCCTCTTCCTCTCCATCCCGCTGTCCCTCCAGCTCCCTTCTGGCAAACCCTTGGGAAGATGCCAGAGTTCCCTTTCCCAGCGTGCAAAAGCTCCTGTTGCTAAGGCGCTGGTCCTGGCGGTAGCTGGCAGGACATATGAACAACCTCCCAGTGTTATTGGTCATGGGATGGGTGGAGGCCCCAAGAGGTGGCTTCTAATAGCTGATGGTCTTGGCCTTACGTTGACTCCTTGGTGTCATCTGAATCTTCGTTTAGTTTAATGCTTCATCTTTTGTCTTCCTGCTTCCCTGAAATAAGGAATGACAAACAATCCTAGAACTGGAGCCACATGTCCCCAAATGCGTGTGGCTCAGCATTGGTCATGTTTTTCCAATTATTCATAGCTCTGAATGCCACAGCTAATACGCACGTGCACACTCGCACACGTACCCAGGGCAATTTTTAGCCGGAAATTCAGGCTCCTCTTTTCCCAGAACCCCTTGGCCCTTCAAGACCTTGCCCCACCCAGCCCCTCCATCCCTGCCCCACACCCCCTGCAGCCCCTGGCCCTTGGACTCACCCTTGCTCTGGGAAGGTCACTCTCTCAAGACAAGATGTCCTTGTTTTTGTATTGCCCAGCACGTCTTCCACCCGCCTCGGGATTTCTAAATCCTACCGATTCTTGAGACTCAGGGTGAGACCGTCCACCATGACAGCTTCCCGAGGTCTGGCACCCACGCCCATTTCCCTGAAGGAGCACCTCCCAGCCTTTTCGAATTAAAAATGCCTACTATAAATCTTAAAAAATATTTCAGGCTGATTACAAAAGGAAAGTATGTTCATTGGAAATACAGATAAACAAAATAAAGAAAATATAACCTGGGCCGGGCGCAGTGCCTCACGTCTATAATCCCAGCACTTTGGGAGGCTGAGGTGGGTGGATCACAAGGTCAAGAGATCGAGACCATCCTGGTCAACATGATGAAACCCCATCTCTACTAAAAATACAAAAATTAGCTGGGCATGGTGGCGTGCGCCTATAGTCCCAGCTACTTGAGAGACTGGGGCAGGAGAATTGCTTGAACTCAGGAGGTGGAGGTTGCGGTGAGCCGAGATCATGCCATTGCACTCCAGCCTGGGTAACAAGAGTGAAACTCCGTCTCAGAAAAAAAAAAAAAAGAAAATATAACCTGCCCCATTTCCTCTACTTAGGGTTAACCACCATTCACATCTTAGTGAGGGTCTGAAATGAAGGCTTTTTCCTGTGCACACACATACACACACCCTTACTGTTTTAAAGAAAGCAAATTAGAGTCATACTTACATATGGCTTTATAACTGCGTTTAGTCACTCAACAGTGTATTGTGAGCAGCTTTCCACAAAGAATCCCTTTTTTAACGTCAAAAGATTTCATGAATGACCACATAAGAGCATTTATACTTTTAAAGAAACATTTTATTATGGAAAATGTCAAACATACAAAAGTTGAGACAGCAGTGTAATAATCCCCCAAATACTCATCATCCAGCTTCAATAATTATTAACATTCTCTCCTTCTAGTTTCATCCACCCCCTGCCTTTTTTCCCTCAAATATTTTAAATAAAAGGCCAAATATTGTTTTATGTCCCTGTAAACAACAGTTGTCTTTATAAGGTCTGCCATTTGAGAAAATGCATAGCAACCCAAAGGCAGTCTGCATTCAGGACCACTTTCAAATGAATCTGCATTTTATTCATGACAGCAGCATTGATGATTTGAAAAACAGTCCCACATATACGTGCAAGTTGTATTATTTATTCAGCCTTCGGCCGATGCTTGTAGGGCATATGGATATACAGATCTCTTGCAAGAGCTCCAGCCCACAAGCCAGGCACCGCTGGTCTGATCCACTAACTCAGGCATTCAATCAAACTCTGTCTTGCATTTTTCGCCAGTTGGTTCACACATGTGAGTTTGCTCTCCTAACTCCACCACTCCACCCTTAAATCCCAAGGCCTGGGATCATGTCAGCTTCTTTCCTGCACACAAGGTTGTAAGTATCAAACTAAATTCTGATCATAAAGTTGCTTCAAGTGAGGAGCCTCATTCTACATTGAGGAAACTGAGGCCGCAGAGGAGGAAGGATTTCCTTAGGGGCAGAGATGGGATGAAGTTGTAGGTCTTCTATCTCTTAGCCTTTCCTTTCTACCTAGTCCATTGCCTTGTGGGCAGAATTTTACAGAATGGACAGGATATGGGGAGAGTGTGACCTTGAGAATGGCATATTCAGCATCTTCACTGAATTACTGCTGCCCTGGCTTCTTATTAGGGACTCCAGGGAGTTTTGGGGCCTGAATCCTACTCCTCACCTCCCTTCCTTCCAGGTTTCCTGCCAAGGGAGTCATAGCATAAGGATAAAATCTGAAAGGGAAACACAGTAATAGCTTAATCTCTGATGAGTGCCCAGTATCTCCCTGAAGCAGGGCTTGTCTGATAAACTGGGCTGGCCCAGGAGGCCATTTCCTGGAAACCCAAGGGATATTTCCTGTCCCCAAGTCCCTAACATCCACGTCTCCACCTAGCCACAGGCTGGGAATGTCCCATCCACCTAGCCACAGGCAGACAGAGAAAGACATGGCTGCTTTTGTGTCTGGGAGGTTCGACGCAGCACAGGAAGTGAGAGTGGGCAGGAGGGTAGTCATGGCTGCCTCGGAAGGCTGAGTCCTAGAAAGTGAGCGGGAAAAGAAGGTGGCATCTGAATGAGCCCACACCCAGGAAACCAAGGGAACATCCTGCTCTGACCAGAGCAATGCCTCTTTCAAGGGGCAGATAGGAGGAAGGTGAGGGAAAGTTTCAAAATTACTCCCCCTGCCCTGCCCAAGGTTGGAGAGGAGCCAGAAGGACTTCCCTCCCTCTGTGAGTCAAGCTGAGCTGTGGAGGTAAGAATCCTGTGCCCTTCTCCAGAATATTGAAAGGTTTAATGTTTACTATTTTGACCACAATCTGTAGTCACTTTGTTAAAACTGAGATAGACTGATGTTTTTGTGAGCCACTGTGCTGTTTGTGTGTTTTAATTATGCACTAAATTGTGCTATAGAAAGTCTAAATATTAATTCCTTATTTCCAATTTTCTGCCAGAATTTTTAGATCTAAAACTGAATTTTCTTCTCCTGCCCTCCCCCCATCTCTCCCTTTCTTCCTTCTATCAACCTGCAACTTTTAGGTACCTACTGTGGGTCAGATTGTATGCTTAGACCCAGGGTTTCCATAGTTCTGAGGTTCCCACATTTGGAGTGAGATGGCTGGATGGCGGCAGTGAGAAGATAAGGGCCCGGGGGTAAAAGCAAAGGCACAGCTGTAAAGGAATGTCAGCCATAAGACACACATTTGACTCCACGTATCCTCACTCCCGCCACCAAAGAATACAAATCACAGTCAGTCACAACAGCAGCAATCGAAATGCATCTTCTGATATGGGATCTCACCATGGGCCCCAGAGGTTCAGCCAGAGGAAGGAGGCTCAGGGCAAAGCCCAGGTGGTTGTAGCACAAAAGATGGGGATACTGGCTCTTCAGGATATTCAGGACCATCTTGACAACCCTAGAAGTTGCTCAGGAATTCCAAACATTCTAGTGCTTTCCTTTAGTTTAGTACAGTTTCTTCCATGCATGTGGTACTCAAAGGCAGGTGCATTTGTGCGTGCACACACATATACTTGTTGGGGTGAGGGCTCCTGGCCACCCCCATCATTCTACATACTCTCCCTGCGCCCGTCCCCACTCTCTCTTCCCTATACTTAAGAATTTGAGTATAGTCAGATAAACTAAGCCATCCTATTTATTCAATCGATCAGAAGAAACATTTATTAAGCATTTACTATGTGCCCAATTTTAGGCTGTTTGCTTTTAGAGATAGAAAAGAAGGACAAAACAAAAAACAAAAAACGGGTGTAGTGGTCTTAACTACTCAGGGGCTGAGATGGGAGGATCCCCTGAGGCCAGGCATTCAAGTCCAGTCTGGGCAACATAGTGAGACCCCATCTCTTTATAAAAGGAAAAAAATACGGAGATTCCTCACCGCCCCCACTCCCATTAAGAAGATTCTTTTATAAGAAGATCAATCTAATCTTCAGAAATTGAGGGAAAATAGACCATCCAGTGGCACACTGTAGGATTCAGGTTCTTAGCCTAGAGGAGCTTAGGAGCCTGGGAGGCTCCCCTGAAAAGGTTAGGGGTGATCTGTGAGATGAGTATGAGTCCTGAACAAGCTGGGGATAAACCACAAGGAGAAAAGAAAGTGCTTCGGGGAGGGGAGAGTGCAGACAAAGGCTGGGAGGTAAGAAGAAGCCAGCCTCTTCTGGGGATGGAGAGGAGCCAGGCCTGGGGGGAAGACAGGTGCGTAAGCCCCGAGAACAGAGTGATGGATAGGCTGGTGAGGGAACAGCTGATTTCAGGAGCCTGCATCAGATGCATTTGTAGCATACCCTGCTTGGAATTTTTCTTCAGAGTTAGGGAATCTGGGTCTGCATGTATTTTTAGCCTGTCTTTTCCGCCCTCTTCTGAGCAATGAATCTAAGAGCTTTCAGCCTGAGGTCATCTGTTTTCCTAGTCCCTGTTCCAGGGAAGCAGATGCCAGCACCACCACCTCACACATAGGCTGCTACTACCCCAGTGCTGACCCCAGGAGAGAGACGCGTCCACTGGACCAGAGAAGCAGGCTATGGGAGGCTGCCCTGTGGCAGACTCCACAGTACTGAGCTCTGCCAGAATGTCACCTCTTTGTTCCGGCATGACCCTAGAGGAGAGTTTCTTTGAGGTCCATGGGAAGCCCCAGATGCCCGTCCCTATTTCCTTCAGGGCCAATATGGGCACCCCTCAGGCTGGAAGGCTGTGGAAGGACATGGGTTGTGGGATGTAGCCCTCAGAATTGCAGATGTCTGCCTAAACCTCGGTTACCGGTTTGTCTTCTTACCTCCCAGCTCCCTCCATCTTCATTGCCACTTCCTTCCTCTCTGCCAGCACAGCAGGGGCAGGTTATTTCTCAAGACTCTGCTTTCTCCATTTAGGCATCTGTAGTGCACCCAATGTCTCCTAGAGGAGAGCTCATTTGCTCCCTTGCAACAACCCAGCCTAAAACTTCTTTTCTGGACTCTGGGTTCACGTTTTCAAGTCCTCAGTGGTCATGACTGGAGAATCATGACCCAAAACAATTTATAGTCTTCCCTCCAGTATGTAACTCCTTTCAGCCATCTTGTTTCTGTCAGATACGTCTCCAGTCTCCTCCCAGGCTGAACCCCTGAGACATGGCTCCTCTTCTTTCCCTCTCATGTCCAGTGAGGCAGCAAAATGGGTCCATCCTTTCTCACCACCACTTTTCCATTTCTGCCACATCTACCATCTCAATCCCGGCTCTCCTTGTTGCATGCCAGGATGACACCCACAGCCCCCAAGTGATCTTTTCCTTGAAACTCCTTCTTAGCCTGCCCCTCTGTAATGCCACTGCCACCCTTCACAAGTCTTCTGTTACCTCTTTTCTTGTCTCATCAAATCTCAAATCTTTGCTCTGGCTGCAAGGTCCTTACTGTTTCCCTGCTTCTGGCCAGCTTTAGCTTCTCCTCTTCCCCTCCTCCTCTCTTCCACTCCTGTCATTCTGAGTTGCTCACCATCCCTGGAACATATCTAGATTATTCCCATTTTGGGGTCTCTGTCTTGTGGATCCCCTACCTTCCTCCCTTCTCTCCGCTGTATGTCAAATTCCTAGCAAGGATTTAATTAGCCAAAGGCAAACTCAACTTTTCTTCTCAAAGCTTATAAAATATTCCTACCTGGAACTGTCCTCAGATACAAGAAAATCCTTCTCATTGCTAAAATATTTTAGCCATTATTTTTATTTTCACCAGAGTGGTATTACTCAGCTTGGTCACCCAGGCTTATTAATATGAGTCTGCTGAAAAACATAGGACAAGACATGAACAGACATGGAAGAGATTTGTTGGGGGTAGCGGCTGTGAGGAATAAAAGAGTAGGAGCTAGAGAAGGTGAGGAGAGCCTTCAGACGGCACTGCACATTGGCCCCCTGTGGAGGAGAGAAGTAAAGAAGAAGGGCTGGAGAGGAAGAGTCTGACACTGCAGTGTAGTTCTAAGAAAATTTCATCCATGATGTGGAGTCTGATGGGGAGTGCCTGAGCCAGTTACCTCACTGGAGTAGCCCTTGGGAAACAGGGTCTTGGCAAAAGTGATGTGCTGGACCTAGAAGGGCAGCTGCAGGAGCCATCTGTCCATCTGCTCATCACAGCAGGAGTTCCAACAGGGTATTCTCATGGCAGCCACACAACACTTAGTTTCTGCTGCTGAATGAAGATTTGAATGAGGACTCAAATTCCAAATCATTTCGAGGTTGAAGAATTAAATCTAAAAGTATTTAATTCTTCCTATAATATTCCTAAATATTAATTCTTATAATATTAGGAATATATATATTCCTAAAGTGAATTATTTGAGAGAGGGTAATATATCTTCATTATCACATCAAGGCTGTGTCACCATCATTACCACCATCTCCACCATCATCATACTATAACCGCCTGAACCATCATCATTACCACATCATCACCATTCCTGCCACAATCGCCACTATCACCTTAACCACATCATCACCACTACTATCACCACTATTATTGTCGTTATCACTACCACCACCAGCAAGATCGCCATCATCATCACCACCACCATTATCACCATCATCACTGTTATTATCACTATTACCATTGCCATTTCTGCCACCATAACCACTAATACTGTCATCACTATTTCCATCGTCATCATCAACACCACCATCATAACCCCTACCATTTTCACCAACCACCAGTACTATCACCATTATTGCCACCATTATCATTATGAAGTCAGAGAGTATGGTGTGGAGAAAAAGAATCTGATTGCAAGCCCTAACACCTGGGCTTTGATCCCATCTCTGCTGCTGATTTGCTGTGAGGCATTAGGCAACTCTCTCCATCTCTTGAATCTTCATTTCATTTTTCCGTTTAGCAAATAATTACAGTGCATCTGCTGAGCCAGGCTTTCCTATCTGGAGGAGCGAGCAGACCTACTATAAGTCTGACCATCTGCCAACTCGGAGGCCAGACAAAATGGCATTGCCTGACATTGACCGCACCCAAGGTTTTATGAAAATGGTGGTCATGGTAGCTGCACAACGAATGTGACCTTGCCCTGTTTAGAATACCCAAGGGCAATAAAAGAGATTTTATATCTTTTCCAGTTCCTGTGGGGAGCAACAAATGCATCACTAAACTCAAAGACCTCAGGAATGAGGAGAAAACTCACTGGAGAACTTGGGCTCAAGCTTTAGCCTTACCCTAGGTAGGGTAAGGTCTCCCACACTGGTGGCATGGCATAGTGTGGCTGAGCTAGGCCATTGATTCTCGGCTGCCAAGTGTTTTCTGGAGCTGCTGGAGGAGGATAGTGGCTGGGTGGGACCTGTCTGGGATGGGGACAGGAATGTTGCTAGAGCACAGCTCAAGGGTGAAATGAAGTCCATAGGCCCTGGGTGATGACAGAGGCAGCTGCCACAAGCCAGAGTCGCAGCCACATCTGGGGTTCTGGTTGCACAACCCCGCTGTCGGCTGGGCCTGCTGACTCCCCAGTGGGATGAGCTGGCTGGGAGACTGGAAGAGGGTGGTCTGGAGGCCTTGGAAAATTCAGCACCTGTAGATGAGTCTGGTGAGTCCCTCTTCCTTTCTGAGGGTGCCCTGGCTAAGGATGAAAGTGGGTGGGTGGGGGGTTGAAGGATCTTTTTCAGTTCTCAATATCTCTTTACCCTGCTCTCTATCACCCATGTTCCTAGAAAGGGAATTTCCACAGTTCCCTTCCCACCCATCCTGGGGGTTGGACAGAGGTGGAGGGTGAACTGAGGGGCAAAGGGGAGATGGAAATTCCCTTAAAGTTGGCAGTAGTTGGGGGTGCCCTGTGCAGGACTGAAACTAGTAATCTGTGGCTTCAAGTTCATTCCAGGAAGGATGCATTCTTGGCACCCCCAATCTGAACTCCTTTGCATCCAAGGGTCCCCTATTCCCTGGAACCTGAAAAAGGTTCTTGGACTGTCTACTCCCACCCTGCTTGGAGTGTCTACTCTCTCATCAATCTGTATGCCTCATCTGACCTCTCCCATGCAGATGTTAAGGCTGGGACCCAGCGAAGAGAAAGACAGAGTCCTGAGCCCTCCCTAAAGTCAAAAGCCATGTCTTGCTTTGGGAAAGGAGTTCCCCCATGCTTCCCCCACAAACCTGGGGTTCCTGGGGGATTGGGTGCAGAGTGCTCCAGTAAGGGAGGAGTTGGGGAGGTGGTTTTTTTTTTTTTGAGAACTGGCACAAGACTGAAAAAATACTGTATTTCCTCAATTTTAAGACTTGACTGATTGTGAGAAGCCCTACTGATGTAATAACATGTTTTTATTTTGTTTTTGTTTGTTTGTTTGTTTGGTGATGTGGTGGAGAGGCTTGAGGTAGGAGTGGGTGTGAATTGCCTGACAAGAACTCAAGCCCCTCTTCCTGTATCAGCAAAATTTGGGGCTTTCCAAGATGAAGTCAGAATTCTAACTTTCCAGGTTTCTTCTTATAATTGTGGCTTGGGTGGAGGTGAGATGGTTGGATGAGAAAGTAATTCCCCTCCTTTCCACAACCCCATACCTAACACACTTCCTATTCAAGGGACACATTCTCTGAGGGCCAGAGGGATCTTAAAATACACCTCCAGGTTATGTTCAGATATATCTAGGGGCAGGGACCCCAGAACGCCTTCCCCCAAAGAAATTATCTCATCTCAGGGTCACATCAGGGGCTAAAGATTTCTTCTTCATGTGAAACTGAACTAGATCTTTTGGTACTTCTGTGTTTGAGTTCTACCCCAGAGACTACAAAGAATAAGTTATGTTTTTTTTAAGAAAATGACAAGTCTTCTCAGACTTTCTGTTCTTTTGATGAAATTTTCGTACCCCATTTCTTCTGTTTGAAACATGGATTTCAGATCTCTCCTCATCTAGCTGCCCCTTCTTTTTGTCAGTATCTTGTTTAAAGGGTTGAACCCACAACTCAGCACCATGCATCACAGATGGCATGGTGCCCGTGGGACCCTTCCTCAGTGATGACATGGTGTATTTTTTCATTCCAAGACTGCGTGTATTTTTGTGTCTATTTGTTTTCCACTGAGCTTGTAATCAATTAAAATTCTTAGGTCCTTTATAAAATAAAGTAGTCTCTTATGTCCTGGCAATTTGTATTTGGTTATTTTCTAGGACCTTAATATAGGATTTTGTACTAAGCCTACATTTTAAAATATTTAGTTTTGTTAGACTCACCTTATCATCTCAACCAGAGTATTAGTTTCCTATAGCTGCTGTAAAAAAATTAAAACACACAACACAAATGTATTATCATGTAGCCCTGTAGATCAGAAGTCAAAATGGGCTTCACTGGGCTAAAATCTAGGCCTACGCAGGGCTGCATTCCTCTGGGGACTCTATGAGACAATTTCCTTGCCTTTTCTAGTTCTAGAGGCTGCCAGCCTCCACTGGCTCAAGGCCCCTTCCTCCATCTTTAAAGTCAGCTGCACAGTATCTTCAAACCTCTCTGACTCTGCTTCCATCTGCACATCTCCTTCACTATTCAAAAGATTCTTTCTCTTTTCTTTTTCATTGACTAGTCACAGCAGTATGAAAGGATTTTTGTGATTACATTGGGCCCATCCAGATAATCCAGGATCATTTTCCATTCTCAAGATGCTTAACATAATCATACTTGCAAACTACCTTTTGCCATGAAAGATAACATATTCATGGATTCCAGGGATTAGGACATGGACAATTTTGAGAGAGCCATTATTCTGCCCACCAACCAGTTAAGATATTTTTGGTTCCTGACTCTATAGTCTAATGTACTAATTATTTCTGTTAACAGTTACAGCATCTGGCAAATTGATTCACATCCAGCCATTATTCAAATGCAAACTACTGATGAAAATGTTGAGGAAGGTAGGAACCAGTATAGTCTAAACACTAAAATCCTTCTTCGGGTTGACACTGGTTCATTAATAAATGCTCTTGGATTATGATCATTCATACAGTTAAGAGTCTACAGATAGCCTACATTTCCCCTTGATTTCTTCCTTCCTTCCTTTTCTCCCACCTTCCTTACCTTCTCTGTCTTCTTTTCATAAATCCAATTTGTGTAAGCACTGCACAAAGTTCTAGAATATAGGAGGGGAAAAGCTAGAAACAGTCTCTTCTTCATTGGGTCTTACAGTATATTGATGAAGAAATATTATTAAACAATTATACTAGCTAAGATTTGATTTGGCAGTGCCTAGTGGAGATCCAACTTCAGTGCCTTAAAGAAAAAACTATTTCTCTTCCCCCATGAGAGAAGCCTGAAGGTAGGCAGCCCACAGTTAGTAGAGCAGTGCATGAAGTCATAAGAAATCCACACTCTTTGGATCTTTCTGCTTCACTTCCCTGGCTTCCATTCTCAGGGACACCTTGTATTCCAAGATCGATGCTGAATCTCCAATCATTTCACCCTCTTTTAAGTATCAGGAAGGAACAGGAAGCAAAGATAAGGAAATGTCTCTGCCCCTTAAAAGGGTTTTCCTGGAAGTTTCCCACAATACTTCTACTTATATCTTACTGGCTGGAGATTATTTAATTACTTGGACACATCTGGCTGCAAAGGGACACATCTGGCTGCAAATAACTTTTTGTTTGGTGCACCATAACTTTTTGTTTGGTGCATTGCAGCTTCTACAAGGGTACCAATGCAATTCAATGGGAAAAGGAAAGTCTTTTCAACAAATAATGCTGGAACAACTGGATAACCATATGGAAAACAAAGTTCAACGCTGACTACTAACACAAAAATTTATTAGACATGGATTAAATTAGAAAGTAAAAGCTAAAACTATAAAGCTTCATGAAGAAATCATAAGATAGTATTTTTATGACTTCGGGAAAAGATTTCCTGAGTTGGACACAAAAGGCACTAGTCATAAAATTAAAAAAATTATAAACAGAACTTTTGTTCATCAAAATTAAAAATGTTTTCTCATCAAAAGATATTATTAGAAAAACTAAAAAACAAGATACAAACTAGAAGAACTCTATTTACCTGACTTATATCCAGAATAATGATGCAAACCAGTAATAAAAAGATAAATAATACAATAATAACAATTCTACTTATACTGATATCAATACAGTCAGCCCTCTGTCTCCATGGGTTCTGCATCCATGGATTCAGTGAAACATGGATAAAAAATATTATTAAAAATGCCCAGTAACAAATAACAATACAACAATGAAAAATACAAATAAAAAACCAATATAGTACAACAACTGTTTGCATAGCATTTACATTGGATTAGGCATTCTAAGTTATCTACAGATGATTTAAAATATATGGGAAGATGTGCATGGGTTATATACAAATACTACACCATTTTATATAAGGAACTTAAGTATCCATAGTTTTGATAGGGGGATCCTGGAACAAATCTCCCATGGATACCGAGAGATGACTATATTTGGAAGAACAGTTTGGCCGTTTTTTAATAAAGTTCAACACATGCTTAATCTATAACCAGCAACCCCACTTCCAGGAATTTACCCAAGAGAAATAAAAAGACCGATCCACAAAAAGACTTGTTCATGATTAGTCATAATTTTCAGAAACTTATTCCTAATTACCCCAAAGTAAAAGCAACCCAGATGTTTATCAACAGATGAATAGATGTTAAAAATTGTGGTCTAATAATACAGTGTAATACTACTCAGTGATAAAAAGGAATGGCCCACTGATGCACGCAGCAGCAAGAATGAATCTCCAACACATCATTTGCAATCAAAGAAGTCAGATGTAAAGAGCACATGCTGTATAATTCCATTTATAGAAAGTTCAAGAACAGATAATACTAACATGATAGCAAGCAGAACAGTGGTTTGTTTGGGGGGTGGGGGAGGGGAGAACACCCTGGAAAGCGGCATAAAAGTGATGGGAATATTATCTACCAAGACTGAGGTGTGGTTTTCACGTGTGTATATATGTGTCAAAACTTATCAGACTGTACACTTAAGATGTGTGCAATTAACTGTAAGTAAAATATGTCTCAATAAAAATTAAAAAGTCAAATTTGTAAGTACAGCATGGTGAAAACATGGCTCAATAATAATTCATAGGATAAAGAGATATGGCCTTGAATTATCTATAATTGAGTTGAACCACAAGTATGAGGTAATTGTTAAGAAAAACAACTTTACACTAATAAAGTTTGTATATTCAGGTCAAAGTGGAAAAAATATAGCTATACCAGTTTTCTTTTGGTAAATATTTGCCAAGTGTATATGCTTTTTATCTTTTTGCTCTTAACTGTCCTGTGTTCTTATGTTTACAATATGTTTTCTAAAAGCACTTAGCTGTATTAAGTAACCAATATAAAGTGATGGAAACCTTTTCCTTTAAACTGGAAAGCTTAATTAATTTACACTTACTGTGATTATTAATTCATTTGGGTTCATTTAATTATATTAATTTGGATTTTCTGTTTTCTCCACTTTCTCTAGTTTTTTGTTTTTTTTTTTTCTGTTTCTCTATTCTTTTGAATTACGGTAGGGCTTAATTCCATTTTATCACTCTTATTTGGGAAAATACTCATTTATTTATGTTTCTATGGGAACTTAACTTTTCTACATTGCTACTTAACAAACTCCGAAGTTATTCAATATATCCATACTCTTTCTAAACAGTACAAGGACCAAGCATCTTCTAACTTTTGCATGCTGAAGTATTTATTGTATTTAAAGTATTGTATTTCATTCCCATGTGTGTGATGCCCTCAAATTAATCAGCACGATAATTCTTGTTGTATAGAATCAATACTTGTTTAATCTATATGTTTACCAGCTGTTTTGTTCACTATAGTTTCTCACACCCCTCTACTAACCTCTGGGTTCAAGTTCTTTTTTCCTGAAAAGCATCCATTAGTAGATTTTTCAGTGAGGGCCTACAAGTATGCGCCTGCTGTTCTTATGAAAATCTCATTATTGGCCGGGCGCGGTGGCTCAAGCCTGTAATCCCAGCACTTTGGGAGGCCGAGGCGGGTGGATCACGAGGTCAAGAGATCGAGACCATCCTGGTCAACATTGTGAAACCCCGTCTCTACTAATACAAAAAAATTAGCTGGGCATGGTGGCGTGTGCCTGTAATCCCAGCTACTCAGGAGGCTGAGGCAGGAGAATTGCCTGAACCCAGGAGGCGGAGGTTGCGGTGAGCCGAGATCGCGCCATTGCACTCCAGCCTGGGTAACAAGAGCGAAACTCCGTCTCAAAAAAAAAAAAAAAGAAAATCTCATTATTTCATTCTCACTTTTGAATTATACTTTATCTGGGTGTGGAATTTTAGTTGGCAGGTGCTTTCTCTCAGTACTCTGAAGATGATCCAGTTGTCATCTGACCTCCGTTGTTGCTGATGAAAAGTCTGTACTTTTAAATGTTTTTCCTTTGTGAGTAATCTGTCTTTTTCTACTGGCTGCTTTTATTATCCTTTGGGTTCTGCAATTTCACTATGAAGTGGCTAGGTGTAGATTTCTTTTTATTTCTCCTGTTAGGAATTCTTATTTTTTGAATATTAAGAAGTCATGATTTTCATCAAGAAGATGAACAGTTCTTAGCCATTACCTCTTTAAATATTGCCTCTTCCTCATTCTTTATTCTTTCTATTCAGAAATTTCTATTTTGTGTTTTCTCTTTCTTCCTGAAGCATTTTTTAAACTCTTATTTATATTTTTTATTTTTTTTTCTTTCTGTCCTGCAATTTGGGGAATATTCTCAAAATGGTCTTCCAGTTGACTGATTATCTCTGTGGCTGTGTTTAATATACTCACCCACTGATTTTTTAATTTTGGCTAGTCTTTTTTTCTGTTGTAGAAGTTCTACTTGGCTTATTTAAAGATTTACCTGGTCTTTTTAGAAGGCATTTTTGTTTTATGTATTTAATATTTTCTTTTGTCTTTAGTAATTAAAACACATTTATTTTACAGTATTTATCTGATAGTTCTATTATCTGAATTCTTAGGAGTTTAATCCGACTACAAGTGTGTTTACTAACTCTTAGTAATTACAGATTTATTTTTCCTCTGAGTTTCATCTTTACAGGGTCTTTATGGAAATCTAATGTTATCTGGATTGAGCATTTATTATTCAAGGATTTTGTGTTTGCTTCTGCCAGGCATTTTAGGGATATCACTGGGATAAAACTGCTTTTCATGAGGATCCTATAAGGAGCATAAACATGAAGCCCAAGCTTCTAAGAGGGCAGATAAATGGTTAAAACAATTTAGAGGATATTCTTTTCGTACATCTAAATCATAGACAGAGAAAGTAGATAATTGAATATTATTGTATTTCATTTTTGCCCTTAGAGCATATCCACGATTCTGGAATTATGAAGGGAAATAAATTCCATGGACCATTGACATTTTTGGTGGGGAATACATTTCATGGGCCCATGTCTGGTCTCTTATTTCCACAAGAGCATTCAGACTCAAGCTTCTTGATTTCTGAGTTTGAGAAACCCCTGTGTATTATTAGACCATTTAAAAAATAACTGCTTACATTCATGGGGGCTCAACCAACTTCTTTTACATAATGGAAAAATAGACAAATAGAGAGAAACTTGATTTTTCAAATGATAACTTAGGCATTCCGCTGAACACTGGGTAAGTATCATCCCATTAATCTGCAGTGTAATCCTAAAGGTGGTATTCTCACTTTTACAGGTGAGGAAACAAAGCTTCAGAGAGGTTATTTTTTTCTGAGATCACACAGCTAGTCAATAGCAGTGACAGGCTTTAATCCTAAGTTTGATAGATACCATAGTCCAGGTATTCTCTCATTTCAAATATATATGTATGTATATATATGTGTGTGTGTGTGTATATATATGTGTGTGTATATATATAAAATGTAAAACACACATATATAAAATATAAACACATTTATATATATTAAATATATATTTTAAATATATATAATACATACATAAATACATTTATATATAAATGTGTTTTAATTATTATTATATAGAGAGAGAATTTTTAAAAATCCAACCTCCTTCTATATTTAAAAAAAAATGCCTTCTGTCACCTGTGTTTCCCCTCAGCTAATAAATCTTAATCACAGAAGAAAGGCTTTTGAAGGATTAGTGGGCCATGACAACTATTCCAGCCGCTTTATCATCAGGATCCCTTCTCACTGTACTCCCAGATACTCCCAGATCACCTCTGCTCTTGTCTTCGGCAGACCTCCTAACTGCTACATCTATGGCCCCCATCCACCTTGGCTTTGGCAGGATGTTGTATCATTCCTTGACTCCTTTGTTAGAAACTTCCTCCGTTGGCTTCCTGAGTTCTGTTCATTCTTCATCTACCTCTTTGCTTTACATCACTTTCTCCTTTTCATATCTAAAGTGAAGGTGTTTTTTCACTTCCCTCATCGTCCCCTAGATTCTTCTCTTCTTTTGCTACTTTTCCTCCTAGTGGTCTCACCAATCCCTTAGCTTTGACCTCCACCTCTAAGCAGGTGACTCTTAAGTTTCCATTTCCAGCTCAGTCCTCCACCCCAACTTCAGACCCCTGTGTGCAATCACCTACCAGTTGTCTCTACCTGGATGACTTACAGGGACCTCAAATTCAATGTGCCCACATCCCTACTCATCATCTTTCTCCTGAAACCTGCCTGGGTCTCATCACAGACAATACTCTACTTCCCACTCCTACATGGAGAGCTCTGGTCTCCTCATATTTTCCACGGATTATACATCACCTAACAAAATTTCTCAACCCACAATTCATTCTAAGATCCCAGTGCTCCTGTGATCTCATTCCATGGCCTTGATCTTGCCGTTTCTCTTTCCTCAAATGCTTTTCTTTGCTTTTCCCTACTCTTACTTCTGGTTTTCAAAACCTTGCCCAACCTACGAGGTCCACTTCAAATTTAACTCCTATATGAAGCCATTCCTTTTCTTTGCCTCCTTTAAACAAATCCCTTGGTAAATTTTAAGATGTTCTCTATGCCAATCCTTATTCAAGGATTTTATGTTTGCTTCTGCCAGGCATTTTAGGGATATCACTGGGATAAAACTGCTTTTCATGAGGCTCCTATAAGGAGCACAAACATGAAGCCAAGCTTCCAAGAGGGCAGACAAATGGTTAAAAATTTTTAGAGGGTATTTTTTCTCCACATCTAAATCATAGACAAAGAAAGTAGGTAATTGAATATTATTATATTTCATTTTTGCACTTAGAGCATATCCCATGATCCTGGAATTATGAAGGGAAATAATTTCTCTTTCCATTTTAGTGCATTCTGGCTCAACTTCCAACTACCAGCCTCCACATTTATTTTCCAGAGGGGTTTTTCTGGTCACTGGTAGCTTTGTCCTCTGTGCAGCAGGCTAGAAGTATGGGTATGTTGACACTCCCTGCAAACAGCTTCAACCAATACATACCCAGCTCCTCATTCTTGGGTAAAATGACTGAGTGTGGGTCTTATGTTGGCCCCTGGAGAATCCCTAGTCATATTCTAAACCATAGTTGCCTACAGTGGTAACTGTCTTGTTAGGGCACCCACCGACAACCCTCCCTTCCTTGTCTCATGTCCCCACTCCTCGAAACACCTCTTAAATACATGATTTCACTTACATCCTTGTCTCAGGGCCTGCTCTGGGAGGCCCTGGCTAGGATGCATGTGGCCTGTGGTCATCCCAGCACACTCACACTCAGCTTTGTTTTTTGATGCTGTTCATCCTTCTGTCTCCAGCCTTGGTGGAGCCTGCCCATCAAGGAGGATGAGGGAATGGTGGTTTAATGAAAAGGTCCTGGAGCCTACAGATGGAAGCTAGAGACTGCTTGTGGTGTGTGTTGTATGTCAGAAGGCCACTCAGCACAGACTGTGTGTGTGTGTGTGTGTGTGTGTATGCGTGCATGTGCTTGTGCTACTGAAGCCACGTGAGCAAGAGAACATCCAGAAGAGAGACGTGGGGGAAAGTGGAGTCCTCAGTGGTGGGGAGCCCAGAATGGGGATGCCCAGTAGGCAGTGGCAGAAAAATGGTTCCAGAAAGCTAAGCTGAGGCAGATGAAGCTGAAGAAGTCAAAAGTGAGAAGAAGGTTTTGCCTTTTAAAAAGTAAGCAATGAACTAGAACCTTGAAGAATACTATCCCAACCTGAGCATGTCAACTTTACCTTCTGCCCCAGGGAGGCCCCACTTTACTTGCAAGGTTTCTTCAGGCAAGTAGCACCAGGAACCCTGGGCTCTGGTCCCTTGTCTGCCCTTTGGCACTCATTCTTGGTGAGCCAGTGCCCTTCCCAAAGGCCTAAGACCCAGCCAGGAACCAGACAGGAGGTCCAGGGCTCCTCAACACCCTGATCCCTAGATCAGGCACTTCACAAATGTCTGCTCTGCATCGCCCCTGTCTTCACCTCTGAGTCATCCTTGACTCACTCCAGTCCTTTCCCCTGTGTCCCTCCAGGACAGGCCTGGAAGCCAGTGGGGCTGGGAATTGTTCTGAATGGAGAGAGTGTTTCAGGCCCTCGTGCTGACCTCCACCCTCCTGCAGGCTGGAACTGTATGAAAAGCACACTCCTCCCAGTGAATACGCCATACTCACCCACATGTGCTGGAGCCAGCAGCCCTGGCACTGGAGGATTGGGAGGCAACAGAATTTACCAAGGAGATGGGGCAAGGCCAGGATGCCCGATGCCCCAAGAGGCCAGGTTAGGGGCCAGCATCTGTCTGAGATGACTTTCTACCTGCTTCTGAGACACAGAACTAAGGCTCTTTCTCAGCCCACCACAGGAGGAAATGGGACTTTTGAGGAAGATTCAAGCTCTATAAAGATAAGCCATACTAGAGAGAGGCATATGGGAGCAGTGTGGAAGAAAGGAAGTTCTTTGGCTTAGGAAGAATTGTCCCTGCAACTCTGCCCATTAAACCCAGAAATTTAAACTGGGTGGGAGTTGCCTGATTTAGGCTAGACATCAAGAAAGGACCTCACACAAAAAAATCAATGAACAAGGCAATGTTGACCACTTTCTCTGAGACCCTCCACTGCTAGGCCAATTGTGACAGAAACAAAGGAAGAAGCCATCCTTACTCACAGGAAAGAGGCATCCTTACCTACAAGTGTCTCCTCCCATCCCCTAGGGACCTCCCCACAGATCCTTCCCCCACCCCCACTGTCCTGGGGGCAGAGGCAGAAGCCCTTTCTCCTGTCAAAGTCTGGTCTCTCCTTCCTTGTCCTTCAGTTAGGATGCTCTGGTTTCTTCCCATCCCTTTAGGTCTCTGCTATGATGCCAACTCCTCCCAGGAACCCTGGGTCTAAATCAGGCCCCCCTCAACACCACTGTGTCCCCTTATCACCCCCAGAGGAAATTATATTATGCATTGACTTATTCACTTATTGATCATCTGCTCCCACTAGAATCGAATTCCCATGACAGTAAAGATGTTGTTTTGTTCCCCTTGGCATCCCTGACATTCAGACAGTGCCTGGAACACAGCAGGAATTATTTCAGGAGGTACAAAGGGGTGGCCTCCATCCATGGAAACTCATAGTCTTTAGAGGAGGGAGAACTCTACATCAATGAAAGGGCTAGAGAGCAGCTTAACACTAGGAAAGAGTGTTATGGGGCTTGTCTCAGCAGTTGAAAAAAAAGGCTTTCTGGAGTAGGTGAGCCTTCTGTGGGGCCCAGGAATGATAGAACGAGTGAGGAGAGAAGGAGGGAGTGGGATGTCAAGTGGGGAGCCCTTCTACATAGGCTGATTGGCCATGATGAGATGTGGGGTCCAGGGTGGAGGCTTGGGAGGCTGGAGCAGCGAATAAGTTGTGGTGGCTGCGTAGAAGGGCCTCTGCCTGTGTCGCCTTCCCCAGTGCACCACCATCCTTGGAAGCCAGTGTCTTGCTCATTGTAACAGCAATGTTGGCATAAATAATACGGTGGTAGTGTTGGGCAGGGGAAAGACAGGGGACTCTCAGGAGAACTGAGTTCTAGTGTTGGTCTGGTCATTCATACACTGTGCAGGTCACCTGGCCCATCTGTTCCTTTGTTTTCCCATTTGTAAGGCCAATAATTCATTTATTTACTCACCAAACAGTTCTTGAGCACTGACTATGTACCAAGTATTGTCCAAGGCACTGGGATCAGAGTCAGGACCTAGCTGGACATAGTCCTTTTCTGCTGGAGCTTGCAATCTGCTGGGAAAGCCACACATCAAACAACCTCACCTACAAATTCGTCGTTTCATATTTCAAGAGTGTTGTGAAGGGAAGGTGCCAGGTGCTAGGCAAAGAAATAGCAAGAGAACTCGTTTAGAATGAGGATCAGGAAGGGCCTTCTGAGGAGGGGATATTTTATCTGAGACCCGAGCTGGGAAGACATCAACCAGGGGACAAATGGAGGAAAAGGCCTTCTAGACAAGAGAACAACGGGGGCAAAGGCCTAGAGATAGGAAAGAGCTTGTCTTGTTCAAAAACATGGCAAATGGCTGACATGGCAGGAATGAGACTAGAGGGGGTGGGTGGGGCCAGACCATGCACAGCCTTGAGAACCATGGTCAGGAGTTTGAACTTTATCCCAAAGCAGCTGAAAACCTACTGCAGGATTCTAAGCAAGGTGGTAGCATAGCCCAATCAATACCTTAAGAAGATGACCCTGTCTGCTCAGTGGAGGAGACGGTAGGGTTGCAGCGTAGGCAAAGGATGATGGAGGCTTAGACTAGGGTAGTGGTGGTACAGATGGAGAGAAGTGAGGTGAGTGAGTCCTGGACACATCTGGAAGGTAGGATTCATAGATTTTGGTAGTGGATGGCTATTGGCAGGTGATGGAGGGGATGCAGAGAGGCCTGTGAAAGGGATGGGGAGCCTGGGGAGGAAGATATATAGGGACAAAATGGAGAGCTCAGTTTTGGGCATGCTAAGACAGAAGTGGCTGTGGTGTTTCCAAGCAGAACATCTTGAAGACTGTCTGAAACACAGAGTAATTTTCTGAGCATGAGGGCAAATTTGAGAGTCAGGGCATACGGTATTGAGAGCCAAAAGATGAGACCTCCATTGTCTGCATCCCAGTGAAAGTAAAGGGATCATGGATTCATGGATTGTAGAGGAGCTTGGCCACCTTCCACAGCATCAGCAGGAGTGAGGTGAAAAGCTGCAGGCAGCTGGTGAGAGGCACACGATCTTAGCCTCCCTGTTTCGCCCGAGGCATTAGGATCATAGACTCATAGTGAGTCTGTTGGTGTGAGTGGGGGTGTTAGTGCCTGAAGGGGGGCTCGGAGGAGCCATTGGGTATTTTAAGAGGAAGATTAGGGTTAGCAGAGAAGCTTGAGCAAGGAGGCAGGGCTGATCAGGATAGAATCAAGGGACTGCTGGATCAAAGAACCAGGCAGATGACCCTTAATGGGCTTTGGGCAAATGCCATATCAAGAATTTTAGCCAGTCTTGCCCTAATTGGAGAGCTTAATAATCTCCTTTTCCTCTTCCTCCCTCTCCTCTTCCCCTTTCTTTTTCTTATTGTTTCTTAAACCAGGGATCAAATCAGCTCTCTGGCCTTGCCACTAGATTGCACCTGAGGAACTCGGACCAAGGGTTTGGCCAAGAAAGGCAGAGGGGAAGAGACTTCATGAGATGTGGGAATTGCAGGCATGGAGGCAGAGGAGAGGGAAGGGGTAGGGGCTGGGAAGGGCTGCAGCAGGTGAAGCTGTGACAGGGAACTCAACTCAGCAAACCATCTCCTTCCAGTCCCAGTCACTCTTCCCTGGAGTGTCCCTTCGACAGGAACAAGGTGTGAATGAGATGCCCTCAGGGGAAGACGCTCAGGCCCCAGTCCCAGGGACCTGAGCTGAAATCTGCTGCCTGAGGGAAGTTTGACAAAGCTTGCCCTGATGGTAACTGTGAAGCTGTGATTAGTCAGGGCTCCTGGCAGAGCTCCTGGCAAAAATCATAGGAAGTGACTGGTATGGTAATTAGAGTGACTGAGAAGTCCAAGTCCTGGTTCAGATCCAGGGTGGGGTTCTTTCCATTGTTCTATTTCTCATCTCCTCTTCTCAGCCACGGCCAGAACCTCTACCAGCCTCTGCAGGCTGAATTTCACTCCAGTTCCAGTGTGGCAGGGACCACTAACTGTTGTCCAATATCTGCTCTCCCTACCTTCTAGGTATGTGGAAGGTGGCACTTCTGCATTCCTAGGGAATTAAGAGTGGCCATGTGGCTTGCTTTGACAGAATACGTGAGCAGAAATATTGTGCACCCCTCTGGTTAAAAAAAACTTGCCTGGCCGTGCTCAGCTCTCCACCTCTCTGTCTTGCTGCAGCAGCTGTGTGAGTACCTGCTGATGTGGAGGGACCACGTGAAAACATTACACAGAAGAGCCTGCCAGGAGAGTGAGAGTCACCCAGACCTGTCACTGATACTGAGGGCTGTTTGTAACCATATCATCACTTTGCTTATCCTGACTGATACCAAGCTGACTGCTATGGTATCTGTAGGGGAGAGATGGAAAGTGGATAAAGGATAGAAGAGTTATCTTCCAGAAGTCTGTAACAACCAGGAGAAGTAATTTTTCTTTGGAGTTAATTCTGATCTGCAAGAACAAATTAATTAGAAAAGTGAAAGTGGGAGAAATCCTGATGAATAGTGACCATTAGATAGCCAGTGAGATTTTTAAAAACTCTAAGAAAAATAGTTAACTCATTAGTTCATGGGTTCCGTTGTTCCTTCTCTATTTATTCATAGGACAGTTATTGTGAGTACTGGGCACTATGCTGCGACAGAGGACCTGGAAATTAAAATGGAAGGCCACTGCCTTTGAGAAGCTCATAGCCTAATAGAGGGCAGAGGCCCTTACAGCCCTAGAATCTTAAGATTCTAGGGAAGATTGCAGGAAGATTGCTTGAGCCCAGAAGTTTGAGATCAGCCTGGGCAACATAGTGAGACCTCGTCTCTCCAAAAAAAAAAAAAAAAAAAAAAAAAATTAGCCGGGCATAGTAGTGCACACCTGTAGTCTCAGCTACTCAGGAAGCTGAGACAGGAGGATCACTTGGGCCTGGAAGGTTGAGGCTGCAGTGAACCAAGCCATGGTTGTGCCACTGAATTCCAGCCTGGGTGAAAGAGCAAGACTCAGTCTCAAAAAAGAAACACATACACACAGAGGGAGAGAGGTGGTGGGGGCAGAGTGGGGTGGAGAGAGAGAGAGAGATTGGAGAGAGATGCTTCCAGGGAAATCTCAAATGATTTTGATGAAGAAAGGAAAGGAAAAGTTTAAACTGAGAAGTGAGAGGTGCAGGCACAAAAAGAGGAAAGAGACTCACAGCCCAGGTTGAGAAAATTCCAAGTTGTGTTTCGGTGTCAGTCTGCTCTTGTGTTGCTATAAAGGAATACCTGAGGCTGGATAACTTATAAGAAAAGAAGTTTAATTGGCTCATGTTCTGCAAGATGTACAGGAAGCATGGTGCCAGCCACTGCTTCTAGTGAGGCCTCAGGAAACTGCCAATCATAATGGAAGGTGAAAGGAAACCAGCACGTCCCATGTTGAGAGGGGGAGCAAGAGAGACAGAGTGGGGAGGTCCCAGACCCTTTTAAACAACTAGATCTCGTGAGAATTAATTGAGCAAGAACTCACCTATCACCAAGGCAGTGATACTAAGCCAATCAGGAGGGATCTGCCCCATGATCCAATCACCTTTCCCCAAGTCCCCACCTAGGAATCACATTTCAACAGGAAATTCAGATGGGACAAACATCCAAATCATATCAATCTCAGTCACTAATTCCACCGACATTTACTGAGCATCTACTAGGTGCCAGGCATGGTTCTAAATGTTAGGAGGATACAGGGTACACAAGGAAGGCCTGGAGAGAATCAGTATTGGACATTGATATGAGAAGTGTGTAATAAGGATTATGAGGAAGGGGTTAATATGGAATAAGTAGCTCTGCCTAGGCATTTGGGAAAGGCCTTTGTGTATGTAGACTGAATATGAGTTCACCGTTCAATCATTCATTCATTTAACCCCATTTTAGGTGCTATAAACCTAGAAGGGGGCTGTCTGGACGGGGCTGTGCCCTGATGCAAGAGCCCAGAGTCAGGCTGACCTGGGACAGGCATATCCTCAGGGGGCAGCAGCACTGTAGCCATGGGAATCTTACATCTTGGTGATAAGGAGAAGCCAGCCACCAGCACAAGCTGAGCCACACACTGAGGGACAAAGTGAGGGCTTTGGAAAGAAATGAGTCACACTGTCAATATCTGAAAAGACAGGAATCAGGTCGGAAAGGAGAGCGAAGGGGCCAGGGGAGCTGTGAGGAGCAGGCTGACCGCATTCAGAGCCTTGATGTGGCTGGTGCTGGCCGCATACAGGGGAGGGAATTGCTGACCACAATTTACTGGATTGATTTGGACTAAGAAAATTTGTCAAATTTTTAAAATCACAAAAATAGACCTAGTTTTGCTTAAAAAGAAAAGAAAGAAAAAGCCACTGGAGAGAAGGGTCAGATAGTTCTCTAAAATGGGCAAAGATTATGACGTGAGCTTTGGTCAGTACCAGGGAGCATCAACCCTCACCACCCTGTGCAAGGCCATGTCCCAGTGGAAAGCTGGGGTCCTGACCATGGAGTCTGGATGGTCACTGGGCAGCCGCCGAGAGCTGAGCTTCCCTGACTGGGGCCGTGAGACTGCCTAGCTCACACCTTTTGGAGGACTGAGACCCCCCAACCCAGGGCCTTCTGAAGCTACGGCAGACAAGGTTGCTTCCTCCAGGCCTGGCTTCTGGGAGCCCTGGAACCCTGTGCCCAGACTTCTCTTCTCAGGCCAGGACTGTGGGGCCGTCACAGCACTTTTCACATGTGTGTGTGATTTCTTGGTTTATGTTGGTCTTTTTCTGTCTTTAATTAAATTCCTTTTGGAAAAAATCCATTTCCACAGAACCAAGGGATTAAAAGTTCTCAGTTTTGTTTTTGATTTTTGTTTTTACCCCATCTGTGCCATGGCTTGGTGCCCTTAGTGAATGATTTTCATGTTGAGGACAGCAGGCACCTGACTGAGCTGTGGGCCAGTGGGGAAATGGTGCTGAGTGAGGTGACAACTTGAGATCAGACAGGTGGCAAAGCTAGTGAGAATTTTGTTCCCTTACTTCCATACACTGACCCTAAATGGCCACGATCTTCAAAAAGGACCAGAGCCCCCACTACGCACTGCTGTCAGCCCTGACCCCGTCTTTAGTCCCTCCCTCCTAGACCTTCCCCTCTCATCCTGTGTGGCCAAGTCCCAGCCTGGACAGTCTGTCTTCAAAGGAAGAAGACAAAGCCGGCTTGTTGCTCTGTATTTGTCTTGGGAGTGCTTGTTCCTAGGAGAGCCTCCTGGCCTCCCAGGCCAGGAATAGCACCAGTCTAGAAGGCCAGCCTGCCTGCCCTGCCAGCCCTTCTGAATTGCTTGTTTTTATTAAAATTCTTCTGCACGCGCAATCCCTGATGGTGTGTGGATTTTGGATGAGGCAGTGTGGGGGACCCGGGGAGAGGAAGGCCCTAGGCTTATTGGGCCTGGTGTTTATTTGGCCCGCCTGTCCAGAGCAGTAGAGAATGGAAGTCCATAAAAGTGACCCAGGACTGGTGCCCCAGAGCTAGGCAGGATGTGACACAAGGCCCACGGCAGGCCTGGGCTACCAGCCCCCAAATGACATGATACAGAATCACTCTGGGGAGCTGCAGAAGTGGAAAATGACATGGCACTGCACTGTTGCACAAATTGTGTGAAAACTGCTCCCTCTCAGCTTCTACCTGCAGGCTCCTGCTTGGCAGCTGTCCCCTGGCCATACACAGCAGTTTGAAGCAGCCAGGGGCCACTGTGGCAGCTTCAGCAACATAGGAATGTCCAGGAGCAGGGTTGGGCGCCTTGGCTTCCAATTTTTTCTAAGTCTGGTCTGGTCCCAGGCTCTGAATCCAATGCTCTTCAGGGCTGTGTGTCACCTTCCCCGGCCCAAACATTTCTCAGCATTCCCCACTTGTTCTTGGAGGGGCACAGTGTCCCAGCTCCAGGGTAGAACCTATTCTGTATGGTTAGACTTATGCAGAGAAATTCTACTCCCATCATTCAATTCAATTTACATGGATGTGGATTTCCCGCTTGCCCTGCAGATCCCCACTCTCCTGGGCCTTTAAGCTACTCATTCTCCTGGGAGGCCTGGGGTGAGACAGGCAGACAGTGACAGACAGCAACATGGGAGCTTCCAGCCAAGAGTGCACCTTTCAACATCACAGCCAAAGGCCTAGCTGTGTGCTCCCTGCAGCCTGGGCTCTGGGCCCCTGCTGAGGTGACCACCCCCACAAGACCTACGGGAACGTGGTGGAGGGTATAGGGGTGGGGGAGCAGTTTTCAAGTCAGGAAATTGCAAAAGTTCCAGCGTCCGCAGCCAAAGGCTCAGTGTGGAAAATTTCAGGCTCCAAGCAGGGTTCCAGAGGAGGAGGAAAGGAGCGATGAGGCCAAGATACTTGTCCCTGGCTTCCCAGACCTGGGCCCTCCCCTCACACGCAGGAGGTGTGTCGAGAGCCCAGGGCAGAACTCTCTGGTAGAAACCTATGTAGAGTCCGGGGGCTGGCTCACACACCTTCCCTCCTGGTCAGAGAGAAAAATGCCTGCAAAACAATCCTCGCTTCCAGGGAATGCTACAGAGGAATCCCAGCCCTCAGTGTTCAGAGGGAAACTGAGGCAGAATGAGAGGAATCTGCTCTAGACAAGACTGAAGTTTCAGTGTAGGGGACTGTCTCACCCACATATCGGGCAAGCATCACCGTTCAACATAGGAAGGGGTATATGCTCATGGGGGAAGATTCAGGGTAGGACTGGTGGTCTTGGCAGGTCTCCCCTCTCCTCTGATTCCTTCCTGGGACTTGCTCTAGGAAGAGCTGAACTCAGTGTAGCAAGGACAATGAAGTGGTGGGATGAATTGGGGAGTGGGTGCCAGGCATGGAGGCCAAGAGTGTCTGCAGCCCTGCCAGCGGAGACTTCCCCATTGCCCACTCAGCTCCTGCTGCCCTGTCCCCCTCGGGTGGGTTCCTACTCCGTGGCAGCCACGCTCCAAGTGGCAGGGCTCCCACCTGTCATCAGGAATCACCAGGGCCCCATAGGCACCCCGGTGACCCCACGTCCTGGCCAGGACTGTTTGACCGGGCCTGGGGGGAGCCGCCTGCCCGCCGCCACCAGCATCTCCGCCGCCTACTTGGGCCTCCTCGGGGCTCCTGGAGCCGGGCCGAGAGCGTGCAGCCTGCCGGCTTGCGGCTGGGGATTTCACTCGGAGCCGCTACATTTGGAACCCATTATTTAATCATTAATTTCCTCCTCTCGTCGACCCCTTCCACCCCGCCTCAGCTCGGCGCCCCCGCCCCAGATTAGATCTCCACGTGGTGCTTTGCAGTGATCCTTGACAGGGCTTCTGTGCTGGGGACGGGAGGTGGGGAGGCGAGCGGCAGCTGGGGCTGGCCCTGGGCTGCTCAGTAGGTTGGTTGGGAGAGGAGAAACGGCAGCCCGGAGCCTGGACCTGTGGGGCTGTGGGGAGCAAAGTATCCAGACCCTGACCCCAGGAACTTAGGGTGTGAGCTGTGCCTGCCTGGGGTTGTCAGAGCAGGGACATCCCCCCACCCCCTAAAGCTCAGGGTAGTCCAGCTGACCCAGCGCCAGTGTGTTGAGGCCAAGGGCACCTTAAGCTCCTCTAGGCTTCTGTGTCTTGCCATGGAGCTCCCTGCCCCATTCTCCCTTGCAGGGGTGTGGAGTGGAGAGAACGTGAGTCGGGGATGGAGGCCCATTCTGGATAAGGCTGTAGTCTGTGCTCTCCACTGTCCTGGGGACCATCCTCCACCCCTTGCCCTGTGCACATCCAGGTAACGGGGTATGGCTCACCTCAGAGAGCTCCCAGTCAGACCCAGGAGTGTGTAGGGAGCACCTGGCTGAGTGAGGGACCAGGAGCCTCTATCACTTTGCAGGACACAAGAGGAGGTAAGGCTGAGGGCGCCCACACTTCCTGCCCTCTCTGTCCTCCCACAGACCCTTCATTACACGCTCCAAGACAGAGAGTTGAGGGATTCCTGGGTAGTGGGGAGCCCTGAGGACACTGTGCACCTGCGTGGAGGACAGCACTGGAATCAGGGAATGCGGAAGGAACAAACTTTCATTGGTGCCTACTGTGGACCCTGCCTGCACGCTAGGCACTTTTGTTACCTTGCTGTGTTGTTGCCAGCAGCAGCAGCAGCAGCCACAGTAACTATAAGATAGTGCTTTTATGTGCCTGATCTTGTCCTAAACCCTCTATATCCCTCACCTCATTGTAATACTCCCAGCAGGCCCACGGGGGAGGCACTACTATTATGCTTACTTTAAAGATGGGGATACTGAGGCTCAGAGATCTATCAAGTACCACTCTCAAAACCAGAAGAGGCAGGAACAAGATTGAAAGCCCATGCTCTTCCCAACACCTAAAAAGCCTCCAGCTGCAAACCTCGTGGTAGCTGGACTGGGGTCTGAACACAGACCCCTCTGTCGTCCCTTACCTCCCATCCCTGGAGAAAGCTGGCCAGTCACTGGCATATCTCAGTAGGAGATGCAAAAAGGGACAGAAATTTCTCTTGCCCACAACTCCACTCACAGCAAAAGCCCTCCCTCATCCCTCCATCCCAAAACACCATCTTCTTCCAAGGCCCAGCTCAACCAAGCCCTCCCTGACATACCCAATCTCTTCCTTTTTTTTTTTGAAGTCTTACTAGCTAGCACTTAAAGGCTGAGATGCATTTCTTGCCCTTGCTCCAATCATCTCCGGAAGTTTTCTGTGGGTGACTTTTCTTTCACCAGCCTGGGAGCTCTTGAGAAGAGAAATACCATCATAAAGCTGCCCCTGGGCCAGGTGAGGACCCAGAGGGCAGGATGCTCAGGCTCCAGCTCTGTACCCCATTGCCTCACTGCTGCCCACACCCCCAGAGGGATGCACACAGCCCTGGAATCCAGAGGACAGGCCTCCCTTTCCTTCATACACTTGCTGACCACAGTAGCTTCTGATTACTGGCTGAGCTTGTGGAAAGGCATAGGCTCAGCCACCTCCCACTCCCACTCCCACTACAGATGCTGAAGCTGGATGCTAACCTCCCATGCAACTGGGATGGGGGCATCTGATCAGGGTTGGAGCCTCCCTACCTGGACTCTAAACTAAATCCAGGACAGGGAAGAATTATTCTGGTGGTAGCTTCGGCAGCAGCAGCCTTCAGCTGTTAGGGAGAACAGCAGCTGCAGCAGCAGTGCCAGCTGTGGTGCCCAGTGTTCAGGGCTGGTACGGCTCAGAACCCCAGGCTGTGCTCTGGCTTTTCAGCCTTCTACTACTCTCATCTGTTTTCTGAGCCTGTCTTTCTACTCTTTCATGCAATTCTGGGGGACACTGAATAACCTTTTTCTGCTTAAACTGGCCGGACTAAGTTTCTGTTGCTTACAAGTGACGTGGTCTAAATTCTCAGAGCCTTTCTTTACCCACCTTCCACCCATACCTTAGAACTGACTTGGCCTGCAGTCCAGATATTCAGAGACAAGATACTAAGCTAGTGTTCCACTTAGTGTAGATTCCAAAGTCAGACACCTGCTTTTTCCCAGAAGACTCTGGGGGGGAATTAGAACACAGGATATAATAGATGGAAATAGGCCTTGGAGTGGCCAGAACCAAGATTGAGTACCAGCCCTACCATTCACAAGAGATGAAATATTTAACCTCTTTAAGCCATTACTTTCTTTATTCTGCAAAATAAATATCACAAAACCTGCTTCATATCAGTTGTTGCAAAGGTTAAATGAGATAACTAATAAACATGTAGCACTTAAAATATTTCCGGGTACACAATGGTCACTCAGCATTTATTTATTCAGCCTGCATTTCCTAATTACTGGCCACAATTCTATGTTCCTCTCCATATCCATGCTCTTTGCCATGTGAATTTCTGGTTCCTCCTGTTAGAGGTGGAGTATACTTTGCTAACCCCCAACTCCATGGGCTTGTCCATGTGACTTGCTTTGGCAAATGGGATGCCGGCAGATGCGATGCAAGCAGGAACTTGAAATGTGCTTGCACTGTTAAGCTTCCCCTCTCATGATTCTACTCTCATTATGGGAAGAACACGCTCTGGGTAAGTGCTAGTCTTAGGAGGATGAGAGACAGATTCAGCCTGCAGCTTAGAGCCAACACCAGCTGATCCTCAGATGCAAGAGTGGGAATAAGTCATTGTTATTTTAAACCATTTACTTTGGAAATGATTTGTCATGCAGCACTGTTGAAGCAATTGCTAACTGATACACTTTGGACACAAACAAATTCAAAGGAAGTAATCCAAGGATGGCATAGTTTGGCCTCCACAATGCCATTAGAGACCCACACTTTCTCTACCATTCTGCTTTGCTATCCTTAGGGTATGACATTTTTTATCATTATTGCAAGCTGGTTTCCACACCTCATGAACCTTGACCCTCATGTCCATGTTTCAAGCACTAATATGGATGAAAGGCAAAGTACGAAAGGCAAAGGAGAAAAGCTGAAAAGGAACATCTCAGTTGAGTTAGTTCCTTTAACAAGCTTGCCCAGGAGCCCCAGTCCCTAGGCATTTTCTCTCATTGTTGCACTTGTATTTTATTATCCAGAACACTGTCTTAATGCCATCCTAGCTGCAAGGGATTCTAGAAAGCTGACTATTTTTAAGGAATCTCATGGCTTCCCTGAACAGCTCTGAGGTTGTGTTAGTAAGGGAGAGGGGGAGAATGTCTGCCTCAGATATATATGTGCCAGGGAGCATGCTAAGAGCTAGGGATGCAGTGGGCCCAAGGCTCCTGGCCTAGTAGGAGAGCAATGAGAAAAGTGGATGTGCTGTCTTTGCTGTTGGCTTGCAGGAAGGAATGCCTTGAGCAGACTCTGTTCCATCAGGTGTGAAATGGGTGTGGGGAACTTTCATTTCCACAGCCTCCTGTGTCCCACTTCCCCTTCAGAGTCCTGCATCCCTGAGATATCACAGTAGTGATGGTGGGGGTCCACCCTGGGTGAGTTGGGTGGGGATTAAGTAAACATGGAGCATGGGGAGAGGCTTTTCTCTTCATAGTCAGTCAGCAGCATTCTGGCTGCTGCCTGCATCAGGTGCTGTTCAGATATCATGGAGGACCTCCAAGGGGGCCCACTCAAGTGGAGATCAGGGAATTTGGAGTTGCACCAATGGGCTCCCACCGGCTGCCTGGTGTTGGTAATGAATGGTGCAGACAGAGGAGGAACCGTGCCTTTCAGGATGCCAATTCCACCTCTGGATACACAGCTCCTCCAGGCACAGTGTCTTTCTGACCAGCCTCCACTCCTCTCCTCCCGTCTTCCTTTCTCTCCTTTGTCCTCAGCTGGGGCATCCTATCACTTTCTCCATCTCTGCAGGGTCTAGGCTGCAAACTCTAAGAAGTCCATTGCTTTCTACTGAAACAGCCCTTCCCTGAGGCATCGATGCCTCACAGTCCAGCTTAGATGGGAGAAAGCCATGGGCTGGAAATAAATACTGGGAGGAAAAAGTACATGAATAAAGATGCCAAAATCCTATCACCTACATAAATGTCCAGAGTATTTCAATACAACGTGAGCAATATTGAATGAGAAGCCCAACCAGGCCTGAGGGAAGGGAGGGAGGGCAGAGTGTGAAAGACTCGCCAGTTCATCCTTGTTAGTGGGCATCTGCTCTGTGCCAGGCGCTGTCCTTGGTGCTGGGATGAGAGGCATTAACCAGGTGCATGTCAGCGGGTACTATCCCGGCAAAGGGGGAAGGCGGTGTGGGGACAGAGAGAGTGCAGAACGCTGGGGAAGTTATTAGTGGGGTGAAGTGGGTATGAGAGCCCTGGCAAGGTGGGGGTGTGGGACGTGGTGTTGGAGGTGCAGGAGGGGCCGATCGGGGATCTGGCAGAACCTTTGGGGCCATACTTGGGAACTTGGACTCTATCCTGAGAGCTGAGGAGAACGTTGGTGGGTCGTGCTGTGAGGCAGGGGTGGTATTTATAGGTAGAACCATGACTCTGGCTGGGGTGTGAGAGAAGGTCTGAGGAGCCTGGAGCACACATAGCATACTGGTTAGGGGGCTTTCCTTTGTCAGGGCTCCTACCCAGGCCAGAAGCAGCAGGCATGGAAGGAGGGAGGATAAGAGTAACAGCTACCTGCAGCAAGGCAGTGGGTGTGTGTCTTCTCAGGAATAGTTCATGGGCAGGGTCACTGCTCCTTCCTCCCTACCTCCCTATTTCCTTTCTTGGGGTGCAGCCCTAATGCCCCTCAGTGGCCGACATGGGAGTCAGGGAGAAGTAGAAGAGAGGAGTGAGGCTGTGAGCCAATGTGAGCTTGGGGCTGGAAGGCCCAGGTTACCAGACTGGGGAGTGGGTTCAAGCGCTGAATGACCCCCTCCTCCAACCAGGCCAGCCCACCACCCCTTCCTCCTACCCTTCAGGCTTGGAGACCTCCCTGCTCTCTGTGGGACCCTCAAGGAGCCTTAGGGAACTCCACCCTGATGGGACACCCATGCCCGTGTTCTGACTCCAACCTGGGCTGACCACCCTCCAGCAGCCCACTGTGGGAGACCCAGCCTTGGCTTGCTCTCCCCTGTCTGTCTGAGGCCAGACAGCACCCCCTTCCTCAGCCCCTCAGTCCAGGGCCTCCTGCAGATCCCTGCCCACGGCCTCCATCTGGCCTTCAAGGCATTGCTTCATTTTCTTTGGCTGTGGCTTTTTCCTCTTTCCACGTACCTGGTTGGCTTCCAGGATCAGCCGAGGCTCAGACTTGGCTACATGGAAAGAGAGATAGACACAGTCCCTTTATTATTTAATTTAGTGAAAAAAGAAAGAAAGAAAGAGAAATTCTTGGCTGGGGTGGTACCTCCCAAACCAGAGCCAAGAGACCCTACGAAAGACCCTGGGAGCTGGGACAGGAAGTGGCCAACGAGAAGGTCTCTTCTAAGCTAGTGTTCTCCCCACCCCCACCTCAGGTCTCCTCTGACAGCTCCAGGCCTCCCAGCTCTGCCCTCCACCTCCCACCTTCCAGGCACTCCCTTGTTCCCAACCCCCCAGGGCCACAGCCACTGCCAAGCCCTGGCAGTGACACATTGCTCAGCCCCTGCCTGGGGCCCTCCCAGCTCCAACGACCTCTGGATGCCCCCCCAGGCCCACCACACACTGTGGGCTGTTCTAGCCGAAATTCCCTTGCACTGTGGAAAGAGGAAATGAGAGCAGGGGTGGGGGCAAAGGATGGAGGAAAAAAATAAAGTGAGATGGAACTAAGTCCTGGAAGAGAGAGAGAACTGAAGGAAGAAGGAGGAGGTGAGGATCAGCTGGCTTGGCTGGGGCAGCTCCGGGGCCGTGACATTGGACTTGTCAGGTCATCCTCTGAGGGGACTCTGCCCATGCCTCCCCATGACAGCATCTGGAGGCAGATCCTGTCTTGGCCTGGGTTTGGGTGACCTTTCTGCCCTGCCTCTTCTTGAGTGGAAATTGCTGTCTATAAGGGCCAGCTGGACTACCCAGGGGCATCTGAGTCCCTGAAATGTCTGGCCCGGCAGGTCCTCCAGAATGGGGCTCACAGGAGGAGCTCCAGCATAGTCCCCTCCCTACAATGTCCCAGTGGGCATGGCATCCCCCAGCAATCTTCCTGGCCCCTTCCCCACTCCCTGAACCCTGCATCAGGGTCTTTGGCACTCCATCATCCCATCTGTGCCCTGAAAGGGCTCTACCTCCTCTAAATTTTGCAGTACCTTGTCCCTTTGTACCTCTGTTAACCCTGTATATGCTTTCTGAAATGCTTTATGGTTGCTGGGTAGCTACTATATTCTCTATAAATCTTTGGCTCATTGGGAATCAGCTCATAATGCCTATCTTGCTCCCAAGTGCGGCATTCCCTAGTGTAGCCTGTGGGAAGGGAGCAGGATGTCTGCCTCTTCCCTGAGTTCAAGCAGAGCACCTGGAGAATGACGTGGCTTTTTCAGTGCGTGACCTGGCCGCTGGCTAAGGAGCCCAGGGAGCATCAGCCTCTCACCAGCCCCACCAATGGTAGAAAGAGTACTATGTATTTGCTTCATGAATTAAAGAAACTTATAAAAGCAGTGTATTAAATCCACCCATGCTAAGGTAGCAATAACTAAGAACCTCCTTCCTTCCTCAAAGCAAGATCTTCTGATTTACGAGGAACATGCTCAGTAAATCAGGCAGGGACGGCAACTTCCTCAACCAGAGAAACTGGATGGGGTGATGGAAATGCTCGAAAACTGGATTGTGGTGGCAATTGCACAACTCTGAATTTACTAAGAATCATTGATGACATTGATATTATGAGTGTTGGCATGTAAATTATACCTCAATAAAGCCATAAAAAAACACCAAAATATGATGCTTGTTAATCTCACTATGTCCTCCACTGGAGCAGTTTCTGCCATTGCTGTGGAGACTCAGGGAGCAGATGAGGGAACTGCTGGTGAGACACTGATGTGTCCTGGTTTCTTAAGCTGGGGCAGGGTCACTGCACTAAAAAGGCCACATGATTCTCCTGTGGTTCTGCCTCAACTCAAATAAGAGGTGGATATCCTGCTGTGTTCCTGATCCAGGGAATATTGCACGGTGAATTTGTTGGAATTCTGACCCTGTGCCTTGATCCCCATTTGACCCCCAATTGATTAGATACAGGGTACATATGTAAGAGTGCATGAGTGTGTGCACTTGCTCGTGAGCATATGAGTGCATGTATGTGAGCATGTGTGATTAAGTGTGGATGTGTATAAATGTGTGAATATGTATAAGTGTTTGTTCATGTTTGTGATCTACCCAGGCCTCTAATAGTGGCTGTCCATCCTCAGGGGATAAGTCTGCAGCAGACAAAATGACTGACCAGGTGGACTGGATGGCAGGAAGGGATGATGAAGGGCTGACAGCAGCCTGAAGTCAGCTTGGGAGAAGAGCATAGCCTGACATTTCTCTTCATGCCCCATACACCTTGCCTTTTGCACACATATAGGTAGACACATACTCTGTTCTGGACATTGAGACTATAGTCATCAAAAGAGCCATAGCCTCTTCTAGAACATGGGATCTAGGGAGTGGATCCAGAATTGTCCCCTTGGCCACTGATGCAGAGAAGGGGGGAAGGGATAACAAGGATATGATCCTTAAATCTTTCCACTTTGATTACAGGATACACTTTTCACCTAGCATGAGGTAGAGAAAAAGGTGTGCATACACCTGCTGGTGGGTCTTAGCCAGAAACACTTGTTCCCACCTTCATGTTGGAGTATCAGTAGCAAAGTCCAGACTCTCTTTCAACCATTCCATCCACCCATTCACCCATGCATTCATCCATCTACCATCCACACATCCAACCATCCATCTGTCCATCTATCCACCCCCTCATTTGTTCAATGAATATTTACTGGGCACCTGCCAGATGCTAGATTCCATGCCAGGCCCCAAGAACATCGTGATAGAGGAGCTTAGGTTGCCTTCTTCAAGGAGTTCACAGTCTGAAAGATGGGATAGAGAATGAAAATAGACCTGGACGATCGCAGAGGGTGTGGGGGTGTATGTGTTTGAATGTGTGTGCAGTGAGACAGGAGGGTAGCGTTCCATGGGATCACAGACCAGGGTCACCAATTGAGCCTTAGAGAAGGGACACTGGTCAAGAAAAGATTCCAAGGACAGGCGATGCCTGGTGAATAGGAGTTTGCCAGGCAGACAAGGAGAAAGACTACATCAGTTAGATAAATAGTTTATGAAAACCCTGCAGAGGAGGCAAACCTTGACTTGTCCTGGGGGCTGTAGGCAGGGGAGGAGGACAGATGGGATTCTGCAGTCTCCTTAGCATGCTGGAGGAAGAGGACAGGATTTGGGCTCAACGCTGAGACAATGCCCTACCATCACCCCAGCCTCTGAGGAGTCCCAGCCAGACTCCCTGGATCTGTCCGTGGAGGCTGGGAGCCACTTGGATGTGTTTCAGTTTTTAGGTTTAGGAAGTAAGAAATGTGGGGGAGGAAAAACTGCGCAGACCAGTGAGAATGTACCCTGGCCCTACGCCTGCCTGTGGACTGGCGGCTCGGAAATGCTGGGCTAGAGGATCCTAACATTCCATGAAGCTAATGTTCCAGCCTTCCTGGTCTGTAAGCTGCAGTGTTGAGTCCTTTCCTCCAAAATGCCAGGGAGCTGTGTGTGAAACCATGCCAAAGAGTGTGGGAGAATACAGATCACATGCCCCTTCAGGGTCCCCAGACAGCAGAGACACAGTCCCTGCCCTTGGGACACAGCCGTCTGATGGCGAAGGCAGGGGCCTGTCTCAGTTCCTCAAAACCAGCCAAGAAGACAGGAAGAGCAGGAGGTGGCCCACCTCTGAGTCCCTACAGCACTGTGGATTGGGAAGGGTGGTGAGGATGCTGGATAGAAGAGGAGAATGTGGGGATGTTAGAGGCATCCCATTCTTCACAAATGTCTTTGAGGAGGTGAGCAGGAGGCAAGCTGAGACCTATTTGCTTGTGAGACAGTGGCTCTCCCTAGAAGCAAGAAAGGCCAAAGACCTGCCCTTCCAGCACTGAGTGCTCAGTGAACTCAGCCCTGCTCAGGACCTGCCCAGGCAGTGATGCACTCAGCTCAGTCCTCAAGTCTTTGGCCATGTCACCTGTTCAGCAGGAGTGCCTTTCCCTCTTTGTACCAGCCTAGTCCTCAAAAGCTCTGGTCCTGTTTCCTCCAACCCTCTGAGGCTCCAGTATGGCTCTCAGCATAGTATGTCTTGTTTTACAAAGATATTGGGGCAGTGTGCCTGCTCCCTGCTAAAAGCTCTCTGCAGGCAGCCGGTCACATGCCCTCTATAGCCCTGATGCCCACCTGTCCCATGCCCAGTGCCGATACATACCAGTGGTCCCCAATACGTGTCTGTCTGATAGGATCAGATGAAGGTTTCACATCTCAGCCCATGCTGATGCATATTCCCCTCTAGGTGAACTCATCACTGAGTGCTTCCAAGTTGCAAAACTTATCTTCCCAGCTAGAATAGAGGCAAATTGAGAGCTGTGTTGTCTCCTTTTTTGTTTCCTAGAGTCCCAGAAGGGCTGAGCTGGAAGGGTCCCTTAGAAACCACCTACCATTTTTCAGCAGTCCTTGGAGAAAACTAGGGCCCCAGAAGGGGATTGTGGTAGAGGAAAGAGCACATCATACTGGGTCTTAATCTTTGCTCTGAATTCATCTAATATGTGATATTTTCCAAAGTGTACTCTGAGCTTTGGAAAATATTCCATCCCTCCCATTCCCTCCCTCCCTTTCTTCCTTCCTTCCTTCTGTTCTGGACATTAAGGATACAGTTCCTTCCTTCCTTCCTTCCTTCCTTCCTTCCTTCCTTCCTTCCTTCCTTCTGTTCTGGACATTAAGGATACAGTTCCTTCCTTCCTTCCTTTCTTCCTTCCTTCCTTCCTTCGGTTCTGGACATTAAGGATACAGTTCCTTCCTTCCTTCCTTCCTTCCTTCCTTCCTTCCTTCCTTCCTTCCTTTCTTCCTTTCTTCCTTCTGTTCTGGACATTAAGGATACAGTTCCTTCCTTCCTTCCTTCCTTTTGTTCTGGACATTAAGGATACAGTTCCTTCCTTCCTTCCTTCCTTCCTTCCTTCCTTTCTTCCTTTCTTCCTTCTGTTCTGGACATTAAGGATACAGTTCCTTCCTTCCTTCCTTCCTTCCTTCCTTCCTTCCTTTTGTTCTGGACATTAAGGATACAGTTCCTTCCTTCCTTCCTTCCTTCTGTTCTGGACATTAAGGATACAGTTCCTTCCTTCCTTCCTTCCTTCCTTCCTTCCTTCCTTCCTTCCTTCTTCCCTCCCTCCTGCCCTCCCTCCTTTCTTCCTTCCTTCCTTCCCTCCTTTCCTCCCTCCCTCCCTCTCTCCCTCCTTCCTTCCTTCTTTCCTCCCCTCCCTCCCTCCTTTCTCCCTCCCTTCCTTCATTTCTTCTTTCCTTTCTTCTTTCTCGAGATAGGGTCTTGCTCTGTCACCCAGGCTGGAGTGCAGTGGCATGATCATGGTTCACTGCAGCTTCGATCTCCCAGACTCAGGCGATCCTCCCACCTCAGCCTCCCGGGTATCTAGGACTACAGGCACATGCCACCACACCCAGCTAATTTTTTGTAGAGATGAGGTTTTGCCATGTTGCCCAGGCTGGTCTCCAACTTACAGGCTCAAGTAATTGCCCACTTTGGCCTCCCAAAGTGCTGGGATTGCAGGTGTGAGCCACTGCACCCAGCTGATCATTTTTAACATATTATAAATACTTGAAAAAGAGGTGTATTCTGTTTGTAGGATGCGGGACTTATAAGCCTGTTATTCCTGCTTTATTATCCAGATGCTGCATACTCTTGCTTGTGTAGTTAGTCCATTCATCAATTGGTGAGATGGCCTTGCTAAATCTCCCATAATGCCATGTTCCTTTCAAGTTCTCCTTGCATTTTAGCAGGTTTTTCCCTATAAAGTCTAGCAGTAGATTAACAGGTGCCTAAATGTTGGTAAGTGCTGAAGCAGATGTATGCTTTGGCATTTATCAAGGGATCCTTTGTCCAGTCACATTGTTTTGTTGGACATTACTGTGACTTCTGCTCTCTGTCTTTTTCCTCATTTGTTTGCCATTCTTTTGCTCATCCTTTGGCTGCTGTCTTCTGTGCCACATTACTATGGGTGTGTCTATTGTAATTGGCATATCATCGGTGGATGCGCTAGACAGTCACCATTCATTAGTGTTGTGTACCGTTCCTTTTGAGGCCGTTTCACATTCCTCATAGCTCTTCTTTGCTATATGCACTGTTTCCTTTCCTTTTTCTCAAGTTGGCTTCAAGTTGGTGTGGAAAGAGAAGAGAGGCTGTGTGGTGAAGATGGCTCATACCCTGGGTACACTTTGGAGGCTTGCCCAGATTCTTAAAATCTAAGGGCAGTACCCAGATATGACACAAATTAAATCGTCATCCTCAAACATCCAAGGAGTGCATTCTCACTACAAAAGCCAAACCCTGGGACACATGTTCCTGAAGGAGAAACTAGCCCAGCCTGAGCTGCCGAAGGCCCCTGGATCCACCTCGCAGTTGGAGGGAAGCCTGGGAAGCTCTCTGAGCCTGATTTACAACCTGTGGGGGCGGCTCCATCCAATACTGGATGTCTCAGGCAGAAAAACGAGGTCATACAGGGTTATGTCAACTCACTCAAGTAAGTCTAAGAGATTCCCTGGTGAAAACAGCAGGCCTTGATAGATAAATGATTTCTTAAAAAGTTAAAATCTTTCCTGGAAGGGGAAGGGAGATCCCTGCCAGATTTCTTTCAGCTTCCACAACCCTGATTCACCTGCTTTCCTGCCTCCCTGACCCTGAGACTGTGTGCTTCCAGAAACCCAGTACCCCATTGTGACTTTCAAGGACCCCAGGCACCGTTGCCTTTGTGAGCTTCTTCTTACATAAAAAAGTGTGTATTTATAATTACATTTTACAGCTGTGTTGGTAAAAGACTAATATAATTCAATTATTATATGTTACTATGTCTATATTTTTTCTGCTGATTTTAATAGCAGATAAAACTGAAACACTTTTGTGGGCCCTTAAAAGTCTCGTGAGCGCCAGGCACTGTGTCTCCTATTCCTCATGGACAAAGGGCCCTGCAGACCTGAGGGCCATGTGTTGGGATTGGCCAGTGGGAGGGGCAATGGGGAGGACTTTGCACTGTGGTTTAAACTTAGGGGTGCTTGCTTCTGAGGCAAAGAGCCCAGACTGAGAGAAAGCTTCATACGTCAGCCAGGACAGACAGGAGGAGTACAAATGGTCTCTAAGCCGCAAACGCCTTTCCATCTGCGAAGGCACAAGGCCTGCCAACCCTCGAGTGGGCATGTGGGGATGTGGGAAGGTGCCGGAATGCCCTTACGGTTTCTGACCACAAGCAACAAAGAGAAAAGGCCTCCACACATAGACTGGGACAAGAGAGATTTTGTTATGAGCCACACAGTCAGGTGTGGAGGGAGAGGGAGAGCAAAAGGGGATCCAGCTGGACCAAGTGGCTGCCCCAGAGTTAGGGGAAGCCTTCCAACATGTTTATGGTGCTTGTCTTTATCAGAGCTGACCCCCATTCTCTGACTTAAGCTTCATTCTGGTTCTTTTAAAACTGAGTCTCTCAACCTCAACACTGCTGACATTTGGTGCCGGATAATTCCTGGGACTGGGGAGGCAGGAAAGGACTTCCTGTGCATTGCAAAACATTGAACTGCATCCCCGACCTCTACTCACTAGATGCCAGCAGCTTCTACCTCCCCAGGTCGTGACAAGCAAAAATGTCTTCAAACATTACTAGCTCCCTCCCAGTTGAGAAACACTGTTTTAAGACAGCAGTAAGAGGAAATTTTGGGTCACCAAGAAGCCTAAAAATGAGTTATTTGATACCCCAAAAGTTAGATAGTACTTAGATATTAGCACAGCCACCTGCAGACAAACTTGCCTCTTTTCCTCCTTCCTTCCTTCCTTCTCTCTCCCTCCCTCCCTCCCTTTCTTTCTTTCAAGTAAGGTCTAGGCAGGTCTACCCAACCCCATCGTTTTTTGTGGGGCCAGATGGACACAGAAGGTTTTGCTCACAACTGGCCATTTCCTTCAAAGGGGAGAGATACTCAGACCCCTTTTATAACATCTTGGTGGGCTACAATTATTGGCCATGATGAACGTCAATCATAAGTCTATGATCTCATTTGAGGATAATGGGAAAGTCTCTTTCTATGTTCTGTAATAACAACATTGGCCAAACTGGTGCAATTTGGGGCAGAATAATTTGCACAAGAATGTTGTCATTCTTACACATTTTATTTATTACAATTTGTAAAATTCACTTTTATGGAAATGTGCACACAAAGTCTAGGGCCACTAACCTCCTTACAATAAAAAGCTATTAAAATTCGTTGATCTCATTATTCCTTGGGAGAAAATTGATAAATTAATTAATTCTGTGATAAGAATTATGGGACGGTAGACCTATCCAGGGACTAGAAAAGCTTACAGCTCATGAGAATAAAGGTGCCCTCAAATTCCTGGGATCCATGTCACTAATTCAGGAAAAGAAAAAGACAGTAAAGACATTGGCTGCCCTCGGGGGATACACGAAGGGAAGGTGGAGACAGGTGGCACCAGGGCAGGCCTGGGGGAGGTGGCTTCATGCTGGTTTATAGGGAGCAGGAGTGGCTGCATTCCTATCCCTTGTCAGGAGGCTTCCTGAAATGAGCCCAGGGTCCTGTGCAGACTATGCTTGCCTCTCATGTTAGGGTTCCTGATTACACACGGGACAGCTGTGTCAAACAAGAGGCTCATCCCCTACCCACAAGCAGGTTCTAGGACATGTGGGGCAGACTTAGGAAATGACCAAGTTGCCTTGAGAGGTGAGAGTCATCCACTCATTTCTGGCCATTGTAGCAATGAATTTTAGGGCGAACCTTGTGGCAAGCTTGCCTTATGCAGAGAAATCCAATGCACTGCTCCAGAAATTAAGTTTGGAAATAAAGAATAGGCCAGTGTTGATGAGCTCTGCCAACCAAGCAAAAAAACAGGTCAGTGACAGTCTGCTTCCACTCTAGGTGTAGTCAGAGGCTGGGGGAGAAGGGATTGAGCCAGGCAGGATGGGCAAAGCCACACCATAGGGTTGTATACATTGTGGACTGCACAACTGCACCAAAGCTAATGGGGCATTATTTAATCATAGTCATGAAAGACATGTATATTTCTTACCACAGTTTTTAAGAGATGGAAGTAAAGGATCTTGAGAAAGGAAATGACATTTTCCAACTCACACAAAGACATCATGTGGACAAGTAATGATCCTAAAAAAGTCATCCATCTAATGGTATTTCCTCCTAGTGGTGAGAGTTCCAAGGCTTTTCGTATAAGTGGGTTTTTCTTTTTCTGGTACTTTCATTTTGCTTATTTATATTTAATGATAGTATAACCTACATGCAATAAAATGCATAAATCTTAAGTATACAGCTTAATGAATTCTTACATATGGACGTGCTCATGCAACCACCTTTATATCGTGTTATTACCTGAATGGCTTAGGTCAATTTTTTTTTTCCAAGATAGAGACTCTCTTCATTGCCCAGGCTGGAGTGCAGTGGCACAATCTCAGCTCACCACAACCTCTGCTTCCTGGGTTCATGTGATTCTCCTGCCTCAGTCTCCTGAGTAGCTGGGCCTACCTACAGGTGCCCGTCACCATGCCTGGCTAGTTTTTATATTATTATTATTATTTTTAGTAGAGACAGGGTTTCACCATGTTGGATGGGCTAGTCTTGAACTCCTGACCTCAAGAAATCCGCCCACCCAGGTCTCCCAAAGTGCTAGGATTACATAAGTTACCACACCTGGACAGGTCAATTCTTTATGGTCAAAAAAATTAATGTATCCAGAATGGAAGCTCTACATAGCAATGGCCACATAGACCCCAGATAGCTTCCTTCCAATTTTGGACAAGTGTAGTCATTTTTCTTTAAACCATAACCACAATTACTGAGATCCAAGTCTATGTGTAACAGTGCTCACTGACAGTCCTATTCTATACCCTCCCCTGTCTTGAGTTCTTTATTGCTGAATTACATCTTCAAATACATATTTTTCTTCTACGAAGGGAACTGGATGCAGTACTCTTTGGACTCTTACATATCTGACAATAGTCTTCACACATGGGTTGGCAAGTTGAATGGTTTGTGTTTCCATTGTAGGACCATACAGAACAATTTTGTTGCCGTAAAAATCCCCTGTGCTTTGCCTATTCATGTCTCTCTCCCTCCTAACCCCTGGCAACCACTGATCTTTTTACTGTTTCCATAGTTTTCCCTTTTCCAGAATGTTATATAGTTGGAGTCATATAGAATGTAGCCTTTTCAGACTGGCTTCTTTCACTTAATAACATGCATTTAAGTTTCTCCCACATCTTTTCATGGCTTGATAGCTCATTTCTTTTTAGCATTGAAAAAATATTCCACTGTCTGGATGTACCACAGTCATTTATACATTCATCTGCTGAAGGACATCCTGTTGCTTCCGGGTTTTGGCTATTATTAATACATCTGCTATAAACGTCTGTGTGCGGGTTTTGGTATGAACATGATTTCAATTATTTTGAGTAGATACCAAGAAGTGCAATTTCTGGATCATCTAGTACCTAGAATATGCTTAGTTTTATAAGAAACTGCCAAACTGTCTTCCAAAGTGACTATCATATTTTGCATACCCATGAGCAATGGATGAGAGCGTTCCTACTGCTCCACATCCTCACCAACTTTTGGTATTATCAATGTTCTGGATTTTGGCTATTAAATAAGTGTATGGTGATATTTCATTTTCTGTAATGACATATGTGGTGGAGCATCTTTGTATGTGTTTATTTGCCATCTGTATATCTTCTTTGATGAGATATCTGTTGAGGTCTTTTGATCTTTTTAAAATTGGGTTGTTTGTTTTCTTATTGTTGAATTTTAAGGCTTCTTTATATATTTTGTATAAAACAGCCCCTTTGCAAATATTTTCTTCTAGTCTGAGGCTTATCTTCTCATTTTATTGACAGTGTCTTTCATAGAGCAAAGATTTTAATTTTAATGAAATCCAGTTTATCAATTATTTCTTTCATGACTTATACCTTTGGTGTTGTATCTAAAAAGTCATCACCATAGTCAAGGTTATTTAGATGTTCTCCTATGTAATTTTCTAGGAGTTTATAGTTCTGCATTTTACATTTAGATCTGGGATCCATTTTGAGTTCATTTTTGTGAAGGGTGTAAGGTCCATGTCCAGATTCACTTTTTTTCTGCATGTGGTTATCCAGTTGTTCCAGAATCCTTCATTGAAAAGGCTGCCTTTGTTCCATCATATTGACTTTGCTACTTTGTCAGAAATCAGTTGATGATGTTTATGAGGGTCTATTTCTGGTCCCTCTATTCTGTGCCATTGATCTGTTTGTTTATTATTTCACCAATAACACACTGTTTTGATTATTTCAGCTTTATAGTAACTCTTGAAGCCAAGTAATATTAGTCTTATGACTTTGTTCTTCTTCTTAAATATTGTATTGACTATTGTTTTTTTTTTAACCTCCCCACATAAACTTCAGAATCAGTTTGTTGATACCCAGAAAATAACTGTCTCAGATTTTGATTGGGATTGTATTGAACCCATAGATCAGCTTGGGAAGAAGTGATATCTTGACAATATTGGGTCTCCCCATCCATGAACTCTTTTAATAATGATGTCTCCTTATTCTCTTCCTTGGCATTCTGGGAAAACTTCTCAAGCATCTTTCACATCCTTGATCCTATTTTCTGCAATGTCAAATTTCCCTTTCATTTCTAATGAAAATTAAATTCTGTGATGGCATTTCCAATTTCCTTACTCTCTTTCTCCATCGCCACACTCCTCTTTTCTCTTAAATTCTTAGTCTTCTCCTGTTTCATTTCAATCTGATATTTCATCATGTCATCTTTTATCTCCTTTTTCATATAGTTCACATTTTTAAATTATTTGAGAACATAAAACATTTACTTCCCAATATTCTTCTGTTTCCTGTACTTAATATTTGACAAAAGTGTAATTGTCATATGCATCTTCAATGCGGTGCTTTATTTTGCAGAATCTCTTTGATCTATGCTAGATTCTTAGGCTTTCTCCTGAGGACAAACTACAAGAGCTGGTGTCTACCCAACCAGGCCAACCAATGAGTGAATTGTCTTTAATTCCCACCACGTCTTGGTTGCTCTACAAATTCTACTGCAAGATCTTCAGAGGTAACTGGTGGTAACTTCTGCAGTCAGTTCAAAGTGGAAAAGAAGGCAGAGCATTGGGCATGCTAGCAGGGAAGTTGTGTGTCTGGGAAACTGGCTTGCCGTTTGGGGGAGCTATTTTCTACTTCCATTTTCCCATTTGGTCTGGCCTTCATACTAGGTATAAACCGTAGCCTGCTAAGCCTCCTTCCATGGATCAGATCATTGCCCTCTGCTATGGTTTGAATGTGTCCTCAACAAAATTCATGGTGAAATTTAATCTCCCTAGTGGTATTCTTTTTGGGAAGTGATGAAGTCACAATGGCTTTGCCCTCATTCATGGATTAGTGCTATATACATGGGCCAGAAGGAACTAGCATAGCCCCTCTTGCCCTTCTGCCATCCCACCATGGGAGAACACAGACTTTGTTCCCTCTGGAGGACAGAGCAAAAAGGCACCATCTTAGAAACAGAAAGACTGGGGCCTCAGCAGACGCTGAACCTGCCAGTGTTCTAGTCATGGACTGCTCAGCCTCCAGAGCTGTGAGGAAATAACTTTCTGTTTTTTATAAATGACTCAGTCTCAGGTATTTCATTATAGCACCCCAAACCGACTAAGTTATCCACTCTACCAGGAGCAAACTCTACTTCCCTAGAGGCCTTCTGTGCAATATCACTACCACTCAAAACCTGGAGCCTCCCAGAGCCTCTTACACATGCTGCTCCTCTGTGGCATGGAAGGAGTTCATGCGGTTTGTTTCTCATTTGCTCCCAGCTCACCCTCTCCTCTCACCCTCATCCCTCAAGTTAGGGCACAGTGGTAGGGTCTGCAGGCTCTCCTCAACGCACTTCCCTTGAAGAGTGCTGCTCCTTAATGGGACCACTGCAGACCAGCTTTCCTGCTGTCCCTCAGTGTGTGATCTTGCAGAGTGCCCTCGATATTCTGCATGTGAGTGGTACTCTCCCATACTGTCAGTGATGCTGCACGTTTCCTACTTCCACATCTCTAATACTTTGGTCATTTCAATGAGAATCTTGGGGTGACGTGAGTAGGTGGGAAGTGGGGAGAGACTCCTTGCTCACCTCATTCTCTTTCTCAGAACTCTATTTGTCTGTCAACCTGTCCATCCATCTAGTTAACTGTCCAGGAGGGTCAGATCTTGGTGAGTTTGGACCAAATCTCAGAATCCTGTTTGCTTCTGACTCAGCTGACTTGGTCTCATGGCCTCCCTTTTGTATATCAGGAGACTGACCCCAGGGTTCTGGATGTGTTGTTATGTGTCTGTGGATTATCTGATACTATATTCTAGATCATTGGCCAGTTCAGAGGAACTCAACCAAATCCAGTAAATCAATAAGTATGAATGGACAAGAGACATTTCCTTAGAGAGGAGAAGGCACAGCCTGGGTGAGGTGGAGGAATCACCAGGCTCCCAGCTCTATCACTAATAGCCTGGACTGTCCAGGGGAATAGCCTTTCTTTTGGGGGATCTCAATTTTCCTCATTTTTTGTATGAAAGCATTGAATCTCTAAGGTCTTTCTCACTGCTAGTTTTGGATTTTGCTGTGAGTCAGGCTCTGCTGTGGAAGAGACAAGAGAAAGTGCGGCTCATGTTTCTGGTTAAAGAGACAAGACTGATGTTTGCATCCTCTCAAGGACCCCTATACTGTCAGGTGAGAGTACACTTGGTGACCACGTATGGGATGCTTAAGACTTTGCTGGGAAAACAAAGCAGAAGGGGCCAAAGGGGGAACACGGATAAGAAAGAAACAGTGGTGTGAAAAAAGTAGAGAACAACTAGAAATAAGAAATTAAGAGAGAGAAGGAGAATGAGCAGGAAAGAGGACAAGAGTGGTCAGATGCTGTGGAGTAACAGGGTGCACAGGCCCAGGACTGGGCTGGGCTGGTGGGGGCTGGACGAGGGGTACTGGGGAGGGTGTCATTTCTTCTGGTTACTGCCTGAGGTGACAAACAAGCTCTAAAGATCCCATATGTCCTGGTGGCTGCCTCCTTTCACATTACACTCATGTTCTCAGCCCATCCAGAGAGCAGGAGTAGGGGACGCAAGGATGCAGTGACGTCCGGGCCCACTAGGCGGCCTCGGGCTCCTCTGAACTGCAGGCTCAGTGCAGAATTCCTCCCCTTATAACCAGAGACCCATTTCCTATTTCCTCTGTTCCCTGGAGAAGATGGAATGGACTTGTGATGAAAGGGATTCTACATAGAATAAAGGAAACACACACACACTTCATGGAAGCAGTTATTGTGTGTAAGAACTAGAGCCACTGCAGAGGGGCTGAGGCCAGCCACCATCTATTCTTACCAGGCTTCCTCCTGTTTCTGAAAGTCAGCAGATAGTGGCAGGGGATGAGTTTGGGTCCAGGGTTAGGGTCTATCTTTGGTTAAGGTTAGAGTCAACTGATGATCAGTGTCAGGATCCATATGAGGCCAAGGTCAAGACTCTGTTTGAGGTCAGGGTTGGAATTATTCTGTATTTGGGAAACAAAGTAACTATGGGATTGCATAAGAAATGAACCCTGATGTTCTCTAAGGAAGAAAACCAGGGATGATTTCATGGAGGGGCTAAGCTTCTAGTAAGACCTTGAAGGAGAAACCTGGCAATGGGAGAGGAAGACCTTGAGAGACTAAAAAGAATGGCTGGACACAATTGAAGGTAATATCAATCCAAGTCCCCAAGAGATGCTGCCTCCTGATCAGAGTCTAGCTCATCAGCAGATGCCGGGTGACCTCCCTCCTGTGTGAGATGGAGAAGGAAGACACCTGAGCTTCCAGGCCACCCTACCTGGCCCTGAAGGGGAAGAGGACTCTCCACTGGGTTTGGCCAAGGGCACCTTTCCACACATTCCTGGCCCCAAGTGCCCTTCAGCCCAGAGTTTGCACTTGGGCTGCCTGCCAGGGCAAGGGCTGGCGTTGGGCAGGGTGGATGCAACCTGGAAATAGGGAGTGGCCGTGGAAACAATGTGAGTCTGGCACACGCTCGCCAACACTCCCAGGCTAGAGATGGGCTGAGTTGCCTCTGGGGTAGCGGGGGCCTGGGAGCAGGGAGCAGAAGGGGCCCATTCAGCCCAGAGCCACCTTCTCCAGGCCTCACCATCGTGGCCACCCAATCTGGTAGCTGCAGGAGGCCCAAGGACCATCCACCATGTTCCCTGACAGTTTTTATTATGGTCTGCATGTGCCTTTCAGCTCTGCTTTCTCAAATGGTAGTCACTGGAATCACCGCCTTCTCTCCAGGCCCTTCTCACACCTGCCGGCAGTCTCTCATCTCCATGAGGGTGGCCTTTGCCCATTAGTCAAAGGCTCCCTGAAGACAGTCCCCTTAGTCAGCAAGTGGTGCTCTGAAAGACTTTCTTTCTCCTCAGTATGAAGAAGGGGCTTCCTGAGGAAATGTTCCCCCCAGCAATCTGGAAAGCCCCGAGGAAATACCACACCTCCCCATCAGTCTGGAGACTCTTGGAAGGGATGCCTCTTGCATCAGTCTAGGGGCTCCCTGACAGCATTCCTTCCTCAGCATCTCCATCATTGTAGTTAATCAAGGAAGGGTCTTCTCTATCAGTGTGCAGTCCTTGAGAGATGCCTTCCCCTGCAGTGTGGGGTTTCTAAGAGGATACCCCCAGCAATGTGGGCCCCTGAGGGGATACCCTAAGTAGTGTGGGTCCCCTGAGGGCCATCAGCTTCAGCAGACTGGGCAACTCTTGCTGATTCCTGGCCAAGAGCAGTCAAAGTAAAGTGGAGGCATCAACCAAGAATCTGAGTCAGGCTCATGTTGATGGTCAGGATAGGATGCCAGTCCATGCCCTTGCAGATTTTAAAAAGAAAATGATGGTGGGCATCATAATGCTCGTGGAGCTGGTAATGAAGAGGGCAGTCATACCTGGTGGTGGTGGCAGTGATGACGTGGAGGTGACAGCAGTGGTGAGAAGCTGGAGGCATTGTTACTCTTTGTAGTGGCAGTGATGGTGGACGAGGCGGTGATGGATGTGGTAGGGAGAACTAGGGAGGTAGTATTGGCTGTGGTTTTAACAGTGAGGGTGGCTACAGTTATGGATGAGGTTGGCACTGGTAACGGAGGTGGTGAGTACTGTAAACCAATCACCACCTGCTGGAGATCTGCCCTAAAAGAAAAGGGTTCTGTGGCAAGGAGAGCAGAGAGTTGAGGGAAGAAGGGGGACATTTATCCAGAATATCTGGGGGAGAAGCTAAACCATAGTGTAAAGGGGAAACCAAAGCTGTATTTGTATTCAAAAGTGGTTCAAGTTAGACCTGAACAGGAGCGCCAGTGACCGAATCTGAAGCTGTAGAAGTTATAAGTATCTCAAAGTATGGATAAGGAGCAAGTGGAGTCCAACCACATAGGACCAAGACTGGAAACCTGAGAGAGGAGAAGCCTCATTTTTATGGAGTCCCTTGCAAGGATGGGTCTGAAGGCTCCGAAAACCGGCAGTGAACCTTCACGCCTCTGGACTGGCCAGATGAGACTGGCACCTCCAGGGCTGCTCCTGACCAGATGGGGAAGGACTCATGGCCAGACCTGTGCTTCTCTTGTCCCTCACCCTCCTTGTTTTCCACTCAGGGAAAGGTGGGGCTGAGGAGGGAGGTTGGAATCAGCTGGTGAATGTTAAAAATATAAACACATCTCTTCCCAAGATGAACTGGGCATTCTGACTCAGTTTGTCCAGGGTAAGGTCTGAGCATATGTATTTTTAATAAGCTCCCAAGGTGATTCTGATATAAACACACACACACACTCATCAAGATCCATGGCCAGATACTATATTCGGCAACCCTTACCTCTGCCACTGAGCCTGGGGTATTTATAGAAGGCAACAATATTTGCACATCATCACATCTTCACCTGCTCCCCACAAAGGGTCTTGGGAGCTTAGGTGATTAGATGATTTGCTAGGTGAAGAGGTAGGGCCCAGGACTGCAGCAGGGGCCCGGGGTGGTCATTTCTTGTAACAATCTCATGCCAGAGGCCAAAGAAGAAAAGGGAAGTGTTGGCATCCAGCACTTTCTATCTAGACCTGACTCCACACGGATGCCCTGGATGCCCTTGAGAGGAGGCCTTTGGGAGCTTGCAGGTTGGGGGAAGGAGCTGGGGAGCCTTGAGTGGATCAGAGAAGAGAGAAGGCTGAGCTGAGAGTGATGGTGTGAGGGCGCTGGGCAGGGGCTCTCAGTCCTCTTGATGGGGCCATGCTTTCTGTGTGTAGAGCCCTCCACAACACTTACCAGGTGCACCTGCCCGTTATTCTAGGCCAGCTCCCACCCAGCCTGTCCGTGAAGTTGGCGGGATTAGACAAGCCAGTTCTGACAGTTTTTCTGTCGTGCCATCCCCGCTGGGTCCCCCCTTCCCCTCCCGGCTTCACTGATTTGCAGCCTCCCTGAAGGCAACAGCAGTAGCTCACATCTCCACTTCCCATTTGTCTTTCTCTGGGCCTTCATTATCCACACGCACGGTAGGCATGAAAGAGCATTTGTTAAAATGCGTGGCCTTGATTTGAGGGCGAGGTGAGCACCCAATGGGATGTCAGAGCCCTCAGGTTCTACCTCCAATTCTGCCCCTTTCTTGGCTTCTAGGGACCTGATCCAATGGTAAAGACAGGAACACAGCTTATTCTTGCTTTCTCTCCTTCATCAGGCCCTGGAGATTTTGTGTCTCTGGTTCTAATGAAGGAACCTGAGCCCACCAACAGCAGAGAGATAGATTCCCCTCCCTGGTGCCTACAGTTGAGACTGCAGGAAGAGAAGGGGACCTTGAGGTCACCTTTTAGATGCTGACAGTCCCATTCTCTCTCCTTGAGGCTCTGCAAGGGGATCGCCTCAGGACACAGGCCTCAGGGAAAAAGGGCGAAGGTTGGCAAATCAGGTTGAGGGAGCCACTTGAGCTGATCAAAGGAAACTTCTTGAAGCAGGAGGAAAGCAAGAATGGCCTTGGGAATGGGCCCAAGGACAGAAATGGCTCACTTTGAAGATGGGGAGGCCCTAAAGTGCAGGAAGGGGGTGGCTTGTGGCTGAGCCAGCTAGAGGGAGAGGGGTTTGAATTGGGGCTTGTCCAGGTGGGGAAGAGTTCAGGGAGGCCCAATGTGGGAGGTTTAGGGGCACAAAGGATTTCTGGACCTCAGGTCCAGGGGAAGAAGAAGGAACTGAGGGATTAAAAGCAGCCAGGATAGCAATGGGCTTTCTTGAATTCCTCAGTATGTCAGCTGCCACTCATCCGCCAGTGGCCCTGCCGTCACCTGAGGCTGGGCTGGGCAGCTGCTTCTGGGTGAGAGCAGGAGCCTCAGGTCAACTCCACCTCCCAGCCAGGAACCTGCTAGGGGTTCTGAGAGACTTCTTACCTTGTAGGCCCCCAGCCCAGTAGGTTCTGTCCCTCTGCTGCAGAGGATGTGTGTGTGTGTGTGTGTGTGTGTGTGTGTGTGTGTGTGTACTTAGGAATGAAGGATGTCAATCACGCGGAGGGAAGACGGGTCCCTGCCCAATGGGAATAGAATGATGCTGGTGGATATTTCTCCATTCTAAATGGGGGACAAGTAAAGAAGCCTCTATAACTTTGTTCTGTAAGCAGCCACCTGTGGAAGCAGAGACTCTGGGGAGGATGAGTCAGGAGCCCCTAAGGGGTGTGTGGGTTGTGTGAAAGCTGGCACCTCCCATTATGCCCCACCTCTCCCCCTGGGGGCCTGTGCAAGACCCCAGCCAGGCCTCAACGAGGTGTTTCCCACTTTGTTCCCCTCCCACATCCCTCTCTGATGTCCTTCCAGCCAGGATCCCTGCTCCCACACTGGAGGTGTCCACGAGGGGAGGCAGTGATAAGGGAAATGAAACCATATGTCTATACAAAGTTGTGCAAAGACTCATACTCAGATGTTGAGCAACTTTATTTGTAATAGCCCCAAACTGGGAAAAAACCAAATATCCATCAACAGGTGCATGGATAAACACATTCTGGTATATCTATCCCATGGAACATTAGTCAGCAATTAAAAGGAATGAACTACCGATTCATGGAACAGCTTGGATGAATCTCAGAATAATTCTGCAAAGTCAAAGAAGCCAGGAAAAAGAGTACATGTTGTATGATTCCATTTATATAAAGCTCTAGAAAATGCAAACTAATCTATAGTGACAGAGAGCAAAGCAGTGGCTGCCAGGGATAAGGAATGGACGTTGGAGGGGACGGAGGGAGGGACGGATTACCAAGGAGCAGGAGGAAACTTTTGGAGATGATGAGTGTGTTCATTATCTTGATTGTGGTGATGGTTCCACAGATGTATGTATATGTCAGACATGATCAAACTGGGCACCTAAAATAGTTGCTGCTTATTATATACTCAGTTATACCTCAATACAGCTGTACCAAAAGATGGGGGTGGTGGCTGTCATGGTGAGGGTGATAAAGCCGAAGGAAAAGTTGCTGGTGGGTCAACCACAGGCATGAGTGAGGCCATCGTTTTCTAACAGTAATTTAGGTATGTGCGTTTCTCTGTGCTGTGGTTTCAGTGTGTCTCCAGATTTCACGTATTGGAAACTTAATGCACAAATGTATATGCTGATGGCATTTGGAAGCGGGGCCTGTGGGAGGGAATTAGGATTAGAGAAGGTCATCAGGATGGGGCCGCCACAATAGGGCTGATAGCTTTATAAAAACAGGAAGAGGCCTGGTGCAGCAGTTCACGCCTGTAATCCCAGCACTTTGGGAGGCTGAGGTGGGCATGATGACTTGAGGTCAGGAGACCAGCCTGACCAACATGGTGAAACCCCATCTCTACCAAAAATACAAAAAAATTAGCCCAGAGTGGTGGTGGACACCCGTAATCTCAGCTACTCTGGAGGCTGAGACATGAGAATTGCTTGAACCTGGGAAGTGGAGGCTGCAGTGAGCCGAGACTGCTCCACTGCACTCCAGCCTGGGTAACAGAGCAACTCTGTCTCAAAAAGGAAAAGAAAAAAAACAGGACCTGAGCAAGAGCGCCTGCTCTATCTCATCACGTGATGCCTCCTGCTGTGTCACGACTCAGCAGGTGGGCCCTCACCAGAAGCTGGTGCCAATGCTCTTGGACTTCCTAGCCTCCAGGAAAATGAGCTAAATAAACTTCTATTCTTTATAAATTGTGCAGTCTGTGGTATTCAGTTATAGCACGAACACACGGACAAGACACCCTAGAAACTGTGGGGATGGATGAGACTGTGTGGGGATCACAGGATAGCAGGCAGACAATAAGAGTTCACGTGGTCGTCTCAGCAATGACAATGGAGAGGAACAAATGCTACAACATGAGAACCTCAGGGGGCTGTGGGAGCACAGAGGAACGTGGGTGTCTGACGCAAATTTGGCGGGCGGGTAGTCCATGAAGGCTTCCTTGAAGAGTTAGATCTGAACTGAGCCTGAACAGGTACATAGCAGGTATCCAGGCAAAGCAGGCTGGGGTGGAGAAGAAGTATCCCAAGCGTAGGGATGAGTTTGTTGTGTCTAGAAATTGTAGGGATCCCCTACTATGGAGTGGGTGCAGAGGTTGACATTGGAAGGTGACAGTGATGTCCCAGAGGTTCCTTCTGATGTGAGGGAGGTCTCTGTCATTTCAGTTGTCTTGCTGGTCCAGTATCCACGTGTCTGCCTTGTTACTAGCCCATCAAAAGTAGGGACAAGGATGCAGAAGTTTATAGAGATACCCACAGACCCCACCTGCTGTCCCCCTCAATGGAGGAGAGACTCCGGGACTCTGGGAGGGGCCTGATGGATGGGCTTCCTCTCAGGGAGTGTTATGAGGTTCCCCTTGAATTTAAACCCTGTGTTCTGTGATGCTCAGGTCTGGAGCCAAGGCGGTGGTGTAAACAAGGCCTGGCCAGTGAGGGTGGGTGTGTTGTTTGCTGATAGATGTCAGCTGGAACAACCTGAACTGGCCCCACTGGTCCCTGGGGGCAACAGGAACGAAGTGGGGAGGATGCAGGTCATGCCGGGCTCTTCCAGGCAGGCCAGCTGCATTCCCCACATGCAGGGTGGCCTTGGGCGGCACAGCCAAACCTGCCTTGCAGGCTTGGGGTGAGCCAGAGAGGCAACCTCTTGCCCTGGCATGAGCCCACCCTGTGTGTGGCCATAGCTTCCCTAGAACATGACCTGCCAGGAGCCCCAGCTCAGCTTAGGCTTTTGTAGGGTGCAGCCACCCACCAAGGCAGAGCCTGCCACCCACCCTGAGGATTCAGTGTCCTCAGCACTCAGTGACTAGGGGCTACAGAGACCGCTCATTCATGAATGAGGAGATCCCACTTGAGTGGATTTGTCTTGCCATGTCGTAGTACCTCCCCTTCCCTCTGGCTCCATCGTGGTTTCTGACTCTTCCTTTCTTCTACACAACAGTCCCTCCTCACCCCTAACACTATCCATCTAAAGCCATCTTGTGCCCACTCCACTCCCTGTCCCCCTGGAGGTACACTGCTGTTTATTGCCCACCGTCTCACATGGCCACCAGCCCCACCCTGTGAGATCAGGACTGTGACCCAGCTGGAGCATCTGTTGGCATCCTCTGTTGATTGTTTAAGTGGTGTCTGTCTGCACAGCAGGGTTGCAGTGTTCTGAAGGGCTACTGTCCAGCCTTTTCTCAAGGGCTGGCAGCTTTGTTTAACCAACCTTTAGGCTCCTGGGCAGGTGGTCCAAGGGACTTTTCAGCTACAGAGATGGCTCTGGGCTCCCACTGCCCTTCTCTGGCTTGGCCTCATGGCAGGCAAGAGGCAGGAGCAGCTACCCTTCCTCTCTGCCTGGACCTACCCCACTGTGCCCTCCATCCCTTGTGTCCCTGAAGGCACAGCATGCTGGAAAGGCTGCTCCTCTGGCCCTGCTCACTGCCCTGTGCTGGGGAGGGGGCAGTGGCATCCTTTTCACATGGCAATTCCACTGATGCCCACAGTAGCATATTCCAGGCCCCGGGTCCTTCCAGCCAGTACTGTTTCATTCACGATTCACAGCTCCACAGCAGCCACATCTCTGCCATGTTCTTGAATAAAAGAAGGAAAAAGAAATGTCACAATTACCACTGTACTCTCCATTCCAGGGCCTCTGAGGCTTTTGTTGAAAGCTAACTTGAATCTAAAGCTGGAAGGAGTGGCAGTGGGCGGGGCCAGAAAGGCGACCGCTGATTGATTGTTGGCAGAAATCACGAGGTTTCACCAGAAGTCAGCCCCTCCCCTTCCTCCAGCTTCTTCCCTTCTGCCTTCTGGAGAGATCAGGGATGCCTGGTGGGTGGCCCTGGTTGCCCCTTCAAAGGTGCTTCCAGGATGCAGACCAGGAAAGGAGCTTAGGAGAATGATGACCGTCCATAGCCCCAAGCCATGGCTGTGTGTGAAAAGACCAAGGGTGGTTCGGCAACACATTTGAAAAGTAGATGACTCTGGAAAATCTGGCCTCCAGGCTGTCAAGTCCAAACTCCTCTCTTATAGATGGGGAAAACTGAGTTCTGGCAGCCCTGATCTGGGATTTCTGAATGCAGAGTGGTGGGATCCCTGTAGGTTATCCTGGCCTGCCCTTCCTCATGCTCCCTCTACATACGTGTGCACACACACACGCACACACATGTACTCACACACACAGCTAATTCACTGACACCTCCCTGGCTTTAAGATTGTGAGAGTGACATGAGACACACATGTGGTGCATCCCTTACACTTACAGAGAGGTCATCACATTTGAAAAGGTGCAGTGAACTCTGAGAGGTCTCAGCTGGGTGGAGACAGAACCTGGCTACACCAGGCCCCTCCTGACCTGAGGTTTTCTCGCTGAAGGAGAGAAGGTAGACTTCAGCCCTTTGGTTAGATGTTGGGGAGACCAGGAATATGGATAAAATGAGAGAAGGTCTGGGGACCATCAGAGTGGGCCCCAAAGAAGGGAATTTCCCTGAACCCAGAACAACTGCCCAGCTACTGCTGGTAACTCAGGCTCCGAGGCTGAGAAATGGGGAAGCCCCAGCCCCACTCTTCAGCGCCCAGTTGATTGGAAGAGGGAGGAAGCTGGAAGCTGGGGAAAGGTTTTGGGCCAAATATTTTTCCACTGGTGAATCAGAGGAGAGCAGTAACAGAAGCCAGGCTGGCCTGACCCCAGCCACCTCTGTGAGTCATAGCCGAGGTCCCTGTACTAATCTTAACCCCTCAGAAGGACTTGTTGGGACTTGCCACCAAATATTGACCACCGAAATAGTCTTGGAGCCCACATGGCCCTGGAAAGCGCTGGCCCTTCACGGGAGGGGTCAGAGAATGGAGCCAGGATGGAGAGGGCTGGTCTGGGAGTTAGGCTGTGCCCCAACTCGCCCGTGACCTTGATCAACTCACAGTGAGGAGTCAGCGAGATGGACTCCCAGGTTCTTCCCAGCAAGATGGGCTCCCAGGTCCCTCCCAGACACCCTCCCAAACCAGGACCAAACTGGGTGTGAGAAAGAAGGAACCAGGACCCGAGGCAGCAGGAGGCCTTCAGGCCAGGTCCTGCCCTGCCCTCGTCACAGCAGTTGCTCACCAAGGTCCTGGCCTTTGACAGTGCACAGCGAGTGACAGCAACCTTGGTTCTGGGGCCAGCTGCATCTGAAATTTGTTCTGGGATTTTGGACAAGTTGCATCCCAAACCCCTTTCCACAGGGAAGGCGGTGCAGCTAGTGGTTTAAAGCACTGGACATTGAGTCAGACTAACCTGGGTTAGAATGTTGGTCCTAAAACTTAGGAGCTGGGTGTCCTGCAGCAAGTCATTTAATGTCACCAAGCCTGGGTTTTCTTGTCTGTAAAATAGGGATAATCAGAGTACTTTTCTTGAGGATTGTTGTGAGGATTGCATAAGACCATACATGTGAAGGGCTTAGCTCAAGATATGGCACATAGTAAATGCTGAGCAATCTCAGCTGCTGTCATTGCCAGCTAGTATGCCTGGGCCTCGGTTATGTCCTTCTATAGAAAGAGAGGATGTGAGAGTGATTTCTAAGTCCTTTTCTCTAGCTGTCCTTTTCTCTAATCAGGTCCTTGACCCTGATCAATTCAGGGACTGGGACCTTGTGGTGAATGAGAAAACAATGAGTTGCGAAAAAATTGCCAAGAAAAGGGATTTCAGATGCAACACAGGGATTGCAGTGAAACAGAGGTGAGCTCTGGAAAGGCTTGGTGCAGGAGCAGAAGTCAGGCCAGGTTCTGCAGCTCAGGTCAGGGGGCTGAGGCATGGGTCTGGGGGACTGGAACCTGAGCCCTGGTGGCTGGGAGGAAGCCTTCTCCCCAGCTCAGGCTGATCCTCAGGTTTTCATTGCATTCTGAGCAGGAGAATCTTTCTTTTCACATCGTTTCCCCAGACTGTCTTTTCACAGTGATCTGAATGACCATTGTGTTAAATTATCTTAAAAGATTATTGAAAATGTTGCACCCCCTCCTTTTCTCCTAGCATGCTGGTGTGCGTGGGGTGGGGGTGGGGAATTGAGCAAGAGAGAACGAGATGCAACTCTGAGTATCCACTGGTGTCCTGTTAGGACCATCTGGACAGACAGATCGGGCATCCTTACCGTTTCCCAGGGATGCTGAAGCTGTGGCCGGATGCTAAGGTGAAAATGTGGAGGCCTAGAAAGACTGGACTTACAGCACCTAACTCTTGCCCAGGCCAGAAAGAGGCCCTGCTCCCTTCATACCCAATACCAGGACCTGTCTCCCAGCAGGCCCTGGAGCCCCAGAGAGAACAGAAGACTTCTCCCTGTGGGAATGATTGTGGGGACCTCAACCCTCCAAGGAGCTTGGATGGGGATGGGGCGAGAGCAGGAGATATGGAGGTGACCCCTCCTTGGGAAGATGAGACCATATGTAAGCCTAAAAGGAAGATGGGTCCTGGGAGGGGTGTGGTGCTGAGTCCAGAGCGCCTCATGTGGGTGGGCCTGTTAGACTGCCTCCTCCTACTCAGGAGAGTTCTGGAGCACTCAGACGTCCTGGGTGCCTGGTGGGGGACACAAGTCCGATGGATCTGGGAAGCAGGGTGCTGGGGGCACGGTGAAGACACAATGGGCATTGTTTATGGTGTTGCCAAAGGCTGGAGACTACAGAGGCTGCTAAGGAGTGGGGAGTGGAGGAGAAAACTACAGTTAAAAGGCAACCCCAGGGCCCTCTCAATTCCGGCCCTGATAGGGAGGAGAGGGCAGGGCTAACTTGGAAGGGGTAGGAAGGGACAGGGCAATCCCTTGATAGAGCTTTGACTCTGGGGTCAAGGGAACGGCTGTGAAAGCCTCGGGCACATCTGGCTGGGGCTGGACTGTAGGAGGGTGAGCCTGTGGCTGGCAGGGAGCCAGGGATGTGGTGGAGACAGATAGGGCCCGTGTTTACTGTCCAGCCGAGGTGTTGCAACAGGAAGCTGGCTGGGGGTGGCAGGGAGGAGGCAGCTCAGGCGGAAACTATTTATCTGGAACAGGAGGAGCAGCTGGGGAGGGAGGGCAGGCACAGCAGCCAGCTTTCCAAGGCCACGCAGGATGCCCGTGCCATGGCAGCGAGCCGTCCTATCTCCTGCCCAGCCTTCCTGCCTCGCTGTACATCCAGCTCCGCTGTCCTTGTCCAGAGCAGAGCCAGCTGACCAGTTGTCCCCACTCCTAGTCCCCAGCTGGGGCTGTGCTTCCCAGTGGGACACCCCACCAGACTGCAGGTGTGGTCCATTGCTAACTACGCTGTGACATCTACCATGTGTAGGTATTGTGACATACGTGTGTGTGTTCTCCAGTTTCCAAAGGTGAAAACCAGGGGCATAAGGGATTTGTCCAGGACCACACAAGAAGTTAGCATTAGGGAAGGAACTCCAATCCAAGTCTGTCATATTTACAGAATCACTCAGGTGTCCCTGCCCACGTGGAGGTGGGCTGTGGGCCTGCCTGTGGCCCTGTGGGACTCACCTTTATCCAGCTCACAGCCCACCACTTGAGACACTAGTAGACCCCACAAATACCACTCCCACCAGGAAATGATCCCTCTCCTAAGTCTCTGCACCCACAGCTGGGTGCATGGGAACAATAGCAGCCTCTGAGCAAAGATTTCCTGTCACAACCAGGTAAGAGGACCCAATCTGGCAGAAATCTGGAACTCCCTCACCTCTACAGAGGGATCTCCAGAATGATATGGAACCCTAAGACAACCGTGAATGCTGACTTCCCTCCTGAAGGAGGCCCAGAGAAGGTGGGAGCACAAAGGAGTAAAGTGGCCCCCACTTAAGAAGACCTCTGGATTTCCATCCAGTTTTGAGATGGGGAAGAAGAGGCAGGGGGAGCCCTGCCAAAGCAGAAGGACAGGCTTTGCCTCATCCCCACTTTAATACCCTTCAGGGAATGGAGGCTCCTGCCCCATGTTCAGTTGATTCTCAGGGAATGTCGTTTCCCACCTGGAGGAATGTTTCATTGCCTATCTCACTTTGTGCCCAGATGACACTGGGACCTTCTGCAGGTCAGGGTCTTCGCCTCCTACCTCTCTGTATCCACTCATGGAAGGGGAATGAAATGAACAAGAATGGAACACCTAGTATGTGTCCCTTCATGGGCCAAGCATTGTCACTTTCAGTCCTTGCACACCCCTATGAAGCAAATGTGGCCACCCCCATTTTTCAGATGAAGAAACTGAATCTCACAGACAAAGGGACTGGCTCAAGGTCAAATGAGTCAGTAGCTGGTTTAACTTCAGTGGTTGCATATTGCACACATGTTGCTTGCCTGTGTGTTGGTAAAGATAAGCGAAGTTATGCTGCATAACAAATAGTCCCTACATCTTAACAACAAAAGTTTATTTTCCTCTCACTCAAAATCTGCAGCAGTACTCTTCAGAGCAACTATTTTTCAAACTTGTTTGGGGCTGGTTTAATCTGGGACTCTGACATCTCATCAGAAGACTTCTCATTCACTGGGATGGGTGATGAGACTGTTCACTGATGAAGTGGTCAGAACTAGCCACATGGCCTTGCTTACCTGCAGGGGAGCAGGGCAAAGTGGGGAACAAATGGAATGCTGGTAGGCATGTAGAGTATCTGCCACGGGCATGCATGATGCCAGATACTGGGTCCGGTAGCTTGTGCTGGACCTTAAACAACTTCCTGTACCCCCTGGGAAGTGCTCTCACCATAAATGCCCTCAAGGGGCTCTGGGCTCTGCAGTACACAGGCCGAGCTACTTCAGCTTGTGTAAGCGTAGGGTTCAATCTCAGGTAAGCCTGGAAGGAAAAACCTCTGTGGTAGAATTTGAATTAGACCAAGTCTGTCTTGAAGCCCTAACTTCTTAGTGGCTAACTTCCCTAGGTAACATTCAGTGGTGACCACCCACTGGGGCCACTTAACTCTGTCCCTTTCCTATGTCCTCTAATCCCTTCCCAAGAACAGTCTGGGCAACAGCACTGCCCACCCCCCACCTTCATTTGCAACTGGAATACAGAGAAAAACCCGGGGCCATGAGAAGTCCAGCCCACTGACTCAACTCAGCTTGTCCCCCTGCAAGAGGGGAACTCAGCTCTCACTCTTCCCCTCCTCCTTCTATCTTTCCCCCTCCCTCACCCAGAACCATAGCTATTTCAATGATTCCAATATCCCTAGAGAAGTACAGTATTTTGTATCTGGGATCCAGGTCTCCCTCATATGTCTAGGACTGAGCGGTTCCCCCAAGCACCCAAACCCTGTCTCAGAGGCTCTCCATTTTCTGCCACCAGAATTTCACTAAATGAGGCTCTGCTTTTTCATGCCCAGGACACAGGCACAAGAGAGCAACTATTCGTACTCATCCATCCAGGTTAGATGGGGAGAGCCTAGAGGAGAGCTGGGTTCCTCGGGGACCTTTTCCATCCACTCCACAGAAGAACAAGAAGAACCCATATGGTTTCCAAGAAGCAGAGAGCTTCCAGTTGCCTGGACTCAAGTCCCCTAGAGTATTAGAAGGACTAACAAGACAATTATGTGAAATGTTTAGCACAGCATTCAACAGATATTGAAAAAGCATGTATAGCAACATTACCTTTAAACTCTCTGGACTAGACTGCTCTCCTGGGTCTTAGACCTGCATATGTGACTGTCCGACATCCCTACCCGAATACCGCATAGGCCAACCTGGTTGATGCCCTCCCAACAGCCATTCATCCCTCACTGCCTTTTTCTTTTTTGTCAGAATCCACTTTCCACATGGAGGCTGTGAAGACCAGATAGTTGTCCTCCCAGCCTCCTTTGCAGCTGGGACTTGGACAAATGACATCATCCTGATCAATGGACTGAGGGGCTTCCGGGAAAGTTTTTCTATTAAATAGGCTCAGGAATGGAAATTCTGCCCTTCTTTGGCCAGAAGCTACTATCTAATGGTGGTGCCAGGACCTTCAGCAGCCACTTTGTGACCATGAGGGAATAAACCTAAGGTGACAAATTTGGCAGACCAAAAGCATGAGAGAATATTGTCATTGATTATGTAATTGAATCAATGAACAAATCCTGGGACTGCTGAGATTGTGTGCTATCTAAGATAACACATGCCTTTATTCTAAGCCACTTCCAGTTAGGTATGCTTTTACACCTCATAATCAGCAAATATAAAAACAAACCTATCAACTCCTTCCTGAATCACTCTTCCTCCAGAATTCCTTATCTCTACAAAAGCGTTTCTTCTGTCAGAAGTTCTACATAATCACTGCTTTCTTCTCCCTCACTTCTTTCACCTAGACTATCACCAACCACCTTGACTCCTTCCAAAGTCACTTCTGTTGCTTTCCCCTGTAGGACAACCTCCTACAGGGATGGCACAGGAAACCCCCTGACCAGCTCCTGCTGGTTTTCCTTGACTTTGGTTTCTCCCCTTCCACTCCATTCTCCGTGGTCCATTGAGCATCTCCCTGTCTTTCCTGGATGTGCCACGCTCAGTCATGCCTCCATGCCCTTGCATTTGCTGTTCCCTCTGCTAGAATGCCCTCCTCACTTCTTTTCACAGGGCTCTTTCTTTTCACAAGGTGTTATTTTGTGAACCTTTCATTGACTTGCCCAATTAGACCCAGTTGAACTTGCTTTGGTGTTGTACTCGTAGTCTCTTTTTAGCAATCAACAGACTTTAATGCCTCATTGATTATATACCTCCCCTGTAAGACCACACCTTCTTGAGGTGAGGGGTGGTGTCTCAGTCACCTCTGGACTTCCAAGACCCATAATGCCAAGCAGCTACTTAGAATAAGTTGATGTCTTCTTGAATGTGGATACCTGTCATGGTTACCTATTGCTGTGAAACAAAACTTACTGGTTGAAAACAAAAGTGACATTTATTTTGCTCACAAATCAGAGATTTTGGCTGAATTCAGTGGAGACAGGCAATCTCTGCTCCACCCAGCATTAGTTGGGTTGGGTGAAGGGCTGGGGCTTAGAAGCATCTAAAGGTCCATCTATGAACATGTCTGACAGTCAATGCTAGCTGTTGGCTGGGACCTTAGCTGGTGCTGTAAACTAGAAAACTAACGTGCAGCCTCTTGTGTGCTGGGCTTCCTCACAGTCTGTGGCGAGGTTCTAGGGGTGAACATTCCAGCAGAGCCAGGCAGCGCTGCAGTGACATTGACGACCCAGCCACAATGGTTGCACAGCATCACTATCACCTTCTACTCATCCAGTCACAGAGGTCTGACTAGGTTCATGGGGAGGGGAAATAGATGCCACTTCATGCTGGAGAATGACACATGATATGGTTTGGATTTCCGTCCCTGCCCAAATCTCATGTCAAATTGTAATCCCCAGTGTTGGAGGTGGGGTCTTGATCAAATCATGAGGGCAGACCTCCCCCTTGCTGTTCTCATCATAGTGAGTGAGTTTTCACGAGATCTGGTTGTTTAAAAGTGTGTAGCTCAGCCCCCTTTGCACTTTTCCCTCCTGCTCCAGCCATGTAGGACATGCCAGCTTCCCCTTCGCCTTCTGCCATGATTGTAAGTACCCTGAGGCCTTCCAGCCATGCTTCCTGTGGAACTGTGAGCCAATTAAATCTCTTTTCTTTATAAATTACCCAGTTTGGGTAATTTTTTTGTAGCAATGTGAGAACAGACTAAGACAACAAGGTTCAGGAAGAACATGTCGAAGCAGAAATATTGTTGTGACCTTTTTTTTTTTTTTTTTTTTGAAAATGCAAGCTCCTGGCCCAGCACGGTGGCTTGTGCCTATAATCCCAGCACTTTTGGAGGCTGAGGTGGGCGGATCATGAGGTCAGGAGTTTGAGACCAGCCTGGCCAACATGGTGAAACCCCATCTCTACTAAAAATACAAAAAATAGCTGGCATGGTGGCATGAGCCTGTAATCCCAGCTACCCGGGAGGCTGAGGCAGGAGAATCGCTTGAACCAGGGAGGCGGAGGTTGCAGTGCACCAAGATTGCACCACTGCACTCCAGCCTGGGCGACAGAGTGAGACTCTGTCTCGGGAAAAAAAAAGAAAAAAGAAAATGCAATCTCCTTTCAGGCTTTTCTTAAGTATTTTAAGTCAACTCTTTTGTCTGCCATTCTCCTAGATTGTCATTTGTCTTCCCTATGAGATGTGTGCCCTAGGCCTCCCTGGTCCTATCCTCACAGTGCACTTCTCTGAACATGGCTTGTGGTTTGGTGGAATGAGTTGGTAACAAGCTGTTAGGAGAGCTGGGCTTGTGACCCAGCTCTGCCACATTCAGATTCTGTTAATTTGGATAGACCATTGGAATTTCATGGGCCTCACTTACATCCATGGTAAATAGGAGCCGATGGTCACTGTGCAGAGGACTAAGTGAGGTTAGGGCTGAGGGGAGTGGTCGTGGACACCAGGGCAGGGTGTGAAGGGAGCATGTCTCAACCATGGTTCAGCTGTAGGAAACAGAAGACACTGAATCTCTGCTAAGCGGAAAGGGACTTAACGCCAGCAAGTAGGTGATTACAAAATCACTGGAGTGGCTGGAAGAGTGGGATTCAGGCTGACCTTCTGGGAAATACTTTCTGGATGTGGCCAAGGGAGCGTGTACAGCTGTCACCACCAGGATAGTGAGGAGTCAGGAGGCTTCTGTGGGATTGGGGTCAGGAAGTCACCACCACCACTCCACAAGTGGGCCTCAGTGCTTAGAAGCTGATGACTGGCATGGTGGTCATCAGGGCTGTTCAGCAAGTATTTCTAGTTCTCTCCAGGCAGCTGGTAGGATTAGACTCCTCTGCTCCCCCTGGGGTTCAGTGACCCTGTGACTCAATGAAATATGTCCCACTTCCTAGTGGAAACTTTAAGTACTATTCTGGAATTTTCTGTATTCCCTCTTTCCCTTGTCACAGTAACTTCCATGCTCCACGTGATGGTTATTCTGCCAGCCTGGGTTCCCAAGTGTGGTAAACAGAAGCCAGCAGCCCCAGCCACCCATGCGATGTGGGGCTTGCTTATTTCTCAGCATAGTGTAGCCCATCCTGATGGGCACAACTGGACACTGCGACATTGCTTGCATTAGTTATGCTTGCCCAAGACAAGAGCCAAAGCAGTGGGAAGATAGCCCTTGCTGCAATTCCACCTCCCAAATCCCACATCCAGGTGGCAAAACCTGGTTTGCATCCAGAATCATAGCTTTAGAGAAGTCTGGGAAATGTAGCTTTTAGCTTTTCAGCTTCTGTGATACTAGGTATCACTCCCAAAGGGCTGATATCAGGGGACCACCCTTGGTAGCACACCCACCACAGCACACACACCACAGCAAACACACCCTGGGGCTCTAAGGGTGGTCCAGCTCAAAGCCAGGGAGACAGGAGTCTGCAACCTGATAGTTGGGCTGGGTAAAGGGACATGAGGTACAAAATTAGGGCTGGGTAAAGGGACTCAAGGTAAAAAATCACATGAGATAGACTTGGAAGGGTAGGTGGAAGGGAGGGAACCTAGGTTAGCCTTCTACCTCAAATGAAGACCAAGATAGTAGACAGAGAGAGAAAGGAAGAGAAAGAGAGAAAAAAAGAGAAAGAGAGAGAGAGTTCTGTGTGATGTCTGAGAACATTTAAAGAATCCTAAGCATAGCTGATTGAATATATTTTGCTTTATAAGTATTGCTTTGTAAATTATCAAATGCTGTGTGAAATACTTCCATTAGACTGTCAGCATGAGCAGGGAGCATGTCTCATTCATCTATGTACCATTTATATCTAGCACAGTGTTGGGCACATAGTAGGAGCTCAATAAATGTTTTAAGGAGGAATGAATTTGCCAATGTCCCACGAGAAACTGTCTTGGAGAAATAGACCCAATGTTCCCACTGTGGTCTGATTAATCAGAACCTGGTGGGAACGCTCCTTCCCTGGGTCTCAATATTATACTTCTATTAACATGACCCAAGATTGCATGATTCTCCTTGGCAGCCACACTGCACAGATGATTCATATTGAGTTTGAGGTCAACTGGAGTCTCTGGGTCTGTTTCACATGAGCGGCTATTAAGTAAGGCAAGGCTTCCCCATCCTGTCCATATGCAGTTGATTTTTTGAACTGAACACATTATGTAACATTTCATCCTGCTGAGTTAGAGTCCATCCTTCAACTTCTCAAGATCTATTTGTATCTTAAGTCTTTTCGCTCAATGGGCTATTCATTTCTCTTAGAGTTGCTTCATTCACAATGGCGTCACAGAGAAGTTCTGTATCTCTATACACTTTCCTGACAAAAATCCTGCACAAATCAGGCCACTAGGGACCTCCCTGCATGTGGATGTCAACTTTTTAATCAATGTAGATGGAGAATAATCATTTAGCCATCTCTAATTCTATCTACAAAATGGACAGACTGTCCCAAACTGAAACAATGAAGTACACAGAACTTCCTTGATCTCTGGGAGCCACACCAGGAAGGGGAATGAGTTCAGTCAGGACCATTTGCCTTTCACAAAGCCACACTGGCTCCTAGAGATCTTCACATTCTCTTATAGCCTGTCAAAGACATTTCTTGGTTTTATCAATATGTATCAGAAATCATGAAGACGTTCAAATTCTTAGACCTAGTAACCCACAGCAATGTTAACAGCTGCTATCTAAGAGTCCAGAGGCAGGGAGATGGGAGAGTAGATTGTGAGACATCCTCGAGGCCCTTGGAACAGCATGTGCACTATTACAACAATAATTCAAAACACTTAAAAACCCAAAAAACTTGCCAGGCGTGGTGGCTCACACCTGTATTCCTGGCACTTTGGGAGGCCGAGGCAGGTGGATCATGAGGGTCAAGAGATGGAGACTAGCCTGGCCACCATGGTGAAACCTCATCTCTACTAAAAATACAAAAATTAGCTGGACGTGGTGGCGCACCCCTGTAGTCCCAGCTACTCAGGAGGCTGAGGCAGGAGAATCACTTGAACTGGGGAGGCAGAGGATGCAGTGATCTGAGAATGCGCCACTGCACTCCAGTCTGGGTGACAGAGCGAGATTCCATCACAAACAAAAACAAAACAAAAAAATGAAAACCAAAAAACTATGTGGTGAACACAGGCGAAAAACTTAAATAAAATGTGAACTCAAAAAAGCAAGCTACAAGATTACATGCACCCCATGAGGAAAGATATGTAAAGTATCATGCATGTACGGGGAGGATTCAAATATTGTAGAAATTGGGTCAGGGAGACTGGATGATGGGTGATTTCTCCTCTCTATTTTGCAAACTTTTTCTACAAAAAGCAGCTTCTGAGGCAAAGGTTGAAGGCATTTTTCTGGGGAGTGTGTTTCAGAGAGGAGGCAGGGAATGAGGTGGGGAGGTGGGGAGGGAGCTGGCCTCCAGGATGGATGGCTGGTTGTTGGGTCCTCGGTACTGCCTAGGAAGGCACAGGAAATGCACCTCGGGGCTGCCTGCCTTGGGGGACAGTGGGGAGCATTTCTCAGCTTCTGCTTCACACTTCTCCAAGGTAGGTGCCATGGAGCGTTAACTCTCCGGCAATTCTGGGTTATGCATCGAGGAGGTTCCTGGGGAGCCCCCGCTACTGCACCCACAGAGAAGCCCTGGGGGGTGGGAGGCACCCTCAGGTGTTGCTCACTGATGGTGCAGCAGAGCAGGGGTCAGAAGCCAGGTGGGGCAGAGAGAATCAAATGCGCTGGGCAGGATGGATCTGACATAGCTCTGCTAATGATTTTATAAATACAAAAACCTGCCCTGTTCTATGGCTGGAGAGAGGCTTCCCTGTCTCTAGCTTCCAGAATCTTGAAAATCAAGAGAGTCTTTAGCCATCTCTGGTTTCCATCTTTCTCCTCCTATCTAAGGGGTTTTATTGGTTGTTTCTCTCAGAGCCCATAACCCAACTCATAGCAGCCTATTAGAGTCACTTCTGTGCTCTCCCAGACCAAGCCAAACCTCTCCTGGGTGTCAGGTGGCCACTCGCCACGTGCACACTGTTCCCAGGGAGGCTTGCTCACTCTCCAAGGAAGATGGGAGCATTTTCAGGAAACAAGGGTTTGGCCATCTCTCTCATTAAAGGCCCTCGTAAGTTTTGAGGCATTCTGCCTGGGGTCTGCCTTCTCGACACATTTGTACCATCTGATCTGAGGACTTGGGTTTTTTTGGTGGGGGAAGTGTTTTTGTTCTTGGCTATATGCTGAATTTCCTTCCCTCACGACCTTATTCCTTGTTTGGTGTCAGTGGTGGTTTTTGTTTTTCTATTTTGTCTTGGATTTTTCAAGGGGCCACATTGATCTTTTGAGTCATCTTGAGGCCACTACAATTTTCTGTGCTTGAAATCAGTCTACTTTCTCAAGGTCCACCCTACACAACTGGTGCTGCCACCACTCCCTTCCTGTAACATTGTGAATGCCAGGATGATAAAGTCCTTTTCTTCCCACGCCCCTGTCATTTTACCACTGTGCCCCTCTTACTTGATCAGCATTCAGTGTATCCTGCCAGTTCCACTTGTTGCTTTTTGAGAGATTAAATTATCAGCCTGGCAAGAATGTAGCAGTCATCCTGGTTTTAGCAGATGTCCTTGTAACTACAGTCCCATCACTCTGGCCAGGAGCTGGCTTCTGACACTCTGGGGCCTTGATCTTGGACTTGGAGACATACTTCCCCTTTGCTTGCCACAAGAGGGCCAGGATCTCTCAGCTCCCAAGGAGGGGTCTGGGAGAGGAAAGTTGGTAAACGTGGCCATTTTCCCAGAGCAGGTCTTGCAATCTGTTGGAAGCAGAGAAGCGGGGAATGCCAGGCTTCAAATCTCAGATCCATCACTCACTGGTTATGTGATTTGGGACGAGTTATGTGACCTCTCTGGGCTTCAGTTTCCACATCTGTAGATGCTGGAGCTTTCTCGATCTTACCAAAAAATGTCAGGAACTGTAGTTTTCCACAAAGCCACCATGACTGCTGCCTGGCTGACAGCAGTTGCAAGATGCTATTGACTCTGCCCTGATTTCAGAGAGGCTGAAGTGGAAAAAAGAAAGCTGTGAATCTTAGAACCAACGAAATAGTGTAGTATCTACCCATAGAGTTGCTGTGAGAATTACATGCTTTAAAATATGCACAGCGCCGGGAGCAGACACTGGCACATAGCACCATCTGTGTGTTAGCTCTTTGGCTACTGAAGAGGAGGATGGCAATGATGAAGGTCTCTGAGGAACAGATGGTGAGATGACTCACTCTCCACAGTCCCTTTCTGTAGAACACAGTTTTATTCTAGGAATCGACTGTCCATGGGGTGCGGTCCTGGCCCCTCTTTCAACCAGTTGTATAATGTGCCATGTGACTAATTCTCACCAATAGTACATGGGGTCTCTTCCGAGCTAAGGGATTATGAAAAAGAGTGTGCCTTCTCCATGCCCTGCCCATTTACTAGATAATGGAGAGGCCTCTGAGACCCTGTGGGACGATGGAGCGGCAAGAGGGAAGAAACCAGGATCCCTGAGTCACCACGTGGGGGAAAGTCCTCGGCCAGCCAAGAACTCCCACCTTAGATGGCCGTATAAGTGACAGACAAACCACAGTTGAATGAGGCACTGAAATTCAGGGGTTAATTTATGCCAGCACCTTAACTAAACACAGACCAATGTGGGCGGCAGTGGGGAGGAAGGGGACCTGTGGCGGGAGCTTGGAGAAATGGAAGAGTGCAACGAACTACAAAGTCAAGGACTCGCTCCACATATTCCAGTGCCTCAGAAAACAGCTGACAACATCCAGCCCACCACTCACCTCCCCAATGCAGTGCTGACTTTATATTGAAGTTTTCATCAACAGACCAGTCATTCAGCATGTAATACGTCTCTACCATGTGTTAGCATGAAGTCCCAGCATGACGAGGCTCTGCTGGGTGTGGTCACAGCACGGCCCCCGTCCTGTGGTCAGGCCCCCTCCCTGCAGCCCATACATCATCCTGATGTGCCGAAGAGACCCCATTAATCACAACACCTCATTTGCCGATGTGACTTCTTCAGCTGTGCTCCACCAGGGAGGGAGGCCCAGCCGTCCTGCGGTGGGTGGGTGGGTGGCTGTCCGGGACGGCAGCCTGCACCCTGCAGACAGCGTGGCTTCCAGGCCTCAGTTCCAGGCCCCAGGGACAGGCTCCCAAGGGCTTCTGTCTATGGTGGCGTCACGGAGGCAGAGCTGCGAGGTTTCCTCAGGAAGCTGTCGGGAGGCCAGGGACTACTCCAGCTCCATCTGGAAGGCTGCAAAACCCCAGCAGCACTACCTGAAGTGAGCTCTGAATTTTATTTCTTTTTTGTTTAAAAAAATAAAAAATCCAAACACAAAATAGTTTGTCTGCATTTTCATTCAGTATGTGAATATCAGGATTAAATGGCCTGCGGCTGCTCCCCCGTTCACCTCTCAGATCATAAAACCTCCGCAGTGACTGAAAGCAGGAGCCCAGCAAGTGGCTTTCTGTTTCCCCTGTGTCTCCCCAGGGCGAGTTACAAGGAGTCCAAGTTACAAAGTGCAGGCTTTGAGTGGCCTGGCCCCAGGTGACCTCAGAAGTCCCTGGGATAAGGTTATCAGAATCCCAGGCCCAAAACTGAGTGTGACAGGTTGAACCACGTGGATCCACATTTTCTAAGGTGCTCCTTCCAGACGCCCAGGGAGGCACCTGCTGAGCAGCCCCTTACCCCAACCCCAGCCCTTGCCTGGTCCAGCGGGTGGGCTCTGGGCAGGGCAGCTGGGAGGACTGTGCAGAAGAGAGTGGCCCCACCTGCACTGCAGGTGAGATGAGCCCTTCGCGTGGGAGCTCTGTCTCCTCACGCCCCTCCCCAGGATGGCTCTACTGCAAGCCCCTTCATGGTGATTTGCACCCACGAACGTTTTACCCAACAAAATGTTACAACCTGGGAAAGATAAATTTACTCCAAAATACAAAAGAGCAAAATTGGAGGTAATAAATATTTAATGAATGCATTCAAATTTTATTAATTGTTCAATTTGGTACTCGTGAAAATTTCTTTCCATTTGAAAACAATTTGTACCTTAGATTTCTCACCTTGTACAGATGCCTGAGTCTGATGAGGGCTGGGAAGTCGGAGCCAATCGTAAACTAAGCAAGTAAACTTCAGCCAAATAATTTCAAAAGCAAAATTATAAAAATTCTTTCCAAGTATTTTATAGCAAAATAATTCTGTTTAATGTGGGATGTGGGTGCATTTTAATTCTTTTATATACTCTGGGGTGGGACCTACAAAAGTTAGACTGTCTGGTTCCCAGGAAGGCCCCACCGCTTTCCCTCTTCCTTCCTCTCCCTCTCTCCCTCCTTTTCTCTTTGCTCCTCAAAATCCTTTTCCTCTGCAGTTTCAAGGAAGTATCAACAGAATCTCCTGCCAAAACTGTTCATTTTTATAAAGACAGATTTGTTAAATTCCTGAAGTCTCTCCTGAAGACAGTCAGTGGCGCTGAGAGGGGTTGCTGTTTCTGTCTCTTCTAGTCCCTTAGCTGTTGTTGTCCGGACCACAGTCCACTGCAGTGGACACTTCCTCACAGCAGCACAGCTGAGGAAACACTGCCCGGCTCCTCTGTAGACGGCCGGCCACCGCGCTGCCACTGTGGGGCACGGGCTACTCTGTGTGGCATGGAGTCGGTGCATCTGAGATAAGCCTAAAGGCGCAGCCAGCAACCAATCCATATGCAACCTACGGTACGGCTGACAGGCTCCCTTCAACCAGACAGGTTGGTCACCCAGCAGCCTAGCACCTTTTTGCCAAAATGCTCAGCACCCTCAGGGCCCACAGATGGCCTCCTGTCTTCCAGGAAAACTGGCCTTGAGCACCTGAGTGACTCATGGGGTGGATTCATGAGGTACGACCCACAGGCCCCTCAGCAAGCCTGGCCATTCGCGGAACCTGGGGTGCTGCTGAGAGAGCTCCCGGCTCAGGTGACAGGACCCAAAGACACTCCCTGGAGGCCCTCTCTAGCAGCCCTGGGGAGGGCCAGTTGTCTCAGCCTGGGGAAGCAAGTTCCGGACTATTTTCCAAGGGCCTCATAGGGGCTTAGCTACACCCAACTCTGCAGTCTCCCTGCCAGGCCCTTCACACCCTGCACTCTGAATGGCAGCTCTTGAACAGCCCTGTCCTGCCACCTCAGCCCAGTGTCTATTCCAGCAGCCCCCTCCTGCACTGCTCAGGGCCCCAGCCCCACACCTGGCTAACTCCCCTGCCTCCTTCAACACTGAGCTAAGGTGCCACCTCTTCCCAGCTCCTTCTAAGGTACCAGGAAGCTTTTCCCAGTCACCCAGTCAACTCGCCTCTCTTCTGGGCCAGACTGATGATTGATAGATAGACAGACAGGTAGACACATACATACATACATAGATTTAATTGTCACCCCCATCAGACTGTTAGGACACATAGGGAGCATCACGTGTCACCGTGCCGCCCCTGTTCCTAGCACAGAGCTGGGCACACAGTAATGATGGATGGATGGATGGATGGTTGGAGGAGGGCAAGCTTGGGTGGAGCAGGAATCTGGCAGCTACCCAGGGGTCTAGAATTCATTGCCAGCAGGTGCTGTCTCCAAACCTCCCTTGGATAGTGTGGGCTCCTGTGAGGCCCAGCGATGTGAATTAGAGGCCAGATGATTTCGTTTTGCTCTGCCCATCTTATGTCATCTCTTGGGTGACAAGTGTGAGTGTGTTCTCATCTCGCTGGAAGATGAGGCCCCCAACCATCTGTCAGCCAGCACGAGCTCTGCCCTGCTGACCCAGCAGCAGGGACAGGATGGAGAGGGTGTGCTGTGATGATTCAGGAGCGGCCTCCAGTGCCAGTCCACCTGAGCGCCAGCCCTGCTCCACCACCTGCTCACTGTGTGATTTGGGGTACATTATTTTATTTCACTGTGCCTCAGGTGAGAGCAGGACTTGCTTTGCTGCGTTGCTATGTGGATTTAGATAAGTTGATGCACACACAGTGCTCACGCTAGTTCCCGGCACATAGGAAGGAATGTGTGGTTCTAGTCCTTGTTATGTTAAGCCAGGCCCCCAGTCACTAGCCTGAAGCAGCCTTGTGGTCACTGTGAGGTCAACTAGCGTCAGTCTGAATTCAGGGTCAAGTTGTGGCTGTAGTTCCACCGTACGTGGTTTGGGGTCTCCTGAGACATGGTTAGCACCTTCCTCATTAAGTCACAAACACCTGCTTCAGGAGTCTCTTCAGGAGGGAGGCAGATGTGCTGGCTGCAGGGTGTGCTGGGGATGAGGTGGTCTCCCCGCCTCCCAGCCCAGTGTCCTCCATGCTGACCCATCACAGGGAGGGGGCCAGGAACCCTCCCCACAGCCCACTCTATGCGGCCGAGAGCACCAGGCACCGCTAAGGGGGCCCAGGCCCTGGTCATGCAGGCTGTGGGAAATACTGAGCCTGCCGCCATGGTCCCTGCCCAGGAACAAGCTAAGCACCCACCACCCACCTGCCGGGAGGAAGGAAGCCATGTTCTGTTCTGGAAATGTTAAGGTGCTCCCCTGTCCCCTCAGCTCTGCACCATGCAGTGGCTGCCCCAGAGAACCCAGGCAGCTCTGCCCCAGGCCTTCACCTCCACAACCCTCAAACCAGGCCTAGGGATTCATCAGAAGCAAAGCCTACTCCAGCTTCCCTTCTACCCAAAAACTGTTGGGACTTCTGCGTGATGTAGAAAAGCCTGCAGGAATAAGGACACAGTGACACGGTGTGGAGTGGCTTTTCTAAGGCTTGCTTTTTAGGAACCTGACAAACAACAAAATAGGAGCAGTTCTATCCACAGATCAAACCTCGCTAGAACCTCAAGGCCCAGTTTGGTCCCCTCCTCCAGAAAGCCTTCCCTGATTGCACCAACCCATAACGCCTTCCTTTTCTCAATTCTGCCTGCAACTGTTCTAAATTGACCCCCTCAATAAGCACAATTGACTAGGCCAGTGGCCAGGCTGAGGGCAGCAGGATGGGTGAGAGCAGATGCCTTCCTTGCACTAATGCTATTCTCAGGTGGTTCCCATACCTGGGCCTCCCCATCGTCTCTCATCTTACCCACAACGAAAAGCAGCTGGCTGCTGAGCCCCACCTGAGCACACATTCAGAACCATTTGTCAGCCTCGGAGTCTTGCTACACCCAGCACTTGGGGGAAAGGGCAGGGATGTAGGAACCCCAGCTGATCTGCAAACATACCCGGAGCCTGCAGCTGGCCTTTCCTCTGCTCACCCAGGTAGGAACCCTAGAGTCTTTGTGCTTGGAGGAGCTTGGAGAGGCTTCCTCCTCAGCTCCGTGTGTCCTTTGAGCAAAACTGCAATCCACGCAGGACCAATGGGAGCTGGTCCATCTCTTCTTGAAGCTGGCCCAGCTCTCTTTGTCCATTACTTATTTTACATCCAGAAAATGGATCCTGGAGGGAGGTGATTGGTTCACGGGAGCGGTTTCCCCCATACTGTTCTCATGATGGTGAGCTCACAAGATCCGGTTTTAAAAGTGGCAGTTTTTCCTGTGTTCTCACACTTCTCTCCTGCCGCCATGTAAGACTGGTTGGCTTCTCCTTCCACCGTGATTGTAAGTTTCCTGAGCCCTCCCCAGCCATGTGGAACTGGGAGTCAATTAAACCTCTTCCTTTTATAAATTAGCCACTCTCAGGTGTGTATTTATAGAAGTATGAGAATGGACTAAGACAAGTGGACTCCCACAAAGGCTGGAACTAAATGTTTCAAATATCTAAGTCAACCCTAACTTCTGAGTTCGGATGCCATTTTTCTCTTTCAGTCATTAGGATTAGAGTGTAAACGATCCAGGCTTGGGAAGTGGAGCATGACCAAGTGTGGTCCTGGGCACTGGGACCTAGGCAGGGTATCCTGCAGCCCCAGACCACCCTCTGCTTGGCACCGGGCCCTGATGTCAGCCTTTCCTGCCAGGGCAGCTGACCTCCAACCATCTAAGTACTGTGCAGACCCACTGCTTATTTTTCTACTGAAGTGTTTCATCTTTTCTTATTAATTGAGGAAAGTACTCTCGTATTTGCATCTCTCTCTCTTTCTCTCCACCCCCATCGCCTCCAACTGCTTTCAATATTGTTGCCTGTTTCACTGCATTCTTGCTGCTCAGGTGTGATAAGCTAGCAGTAAATACATTTAGGAGATTATATTGCACAGTGGTTAAGAGACTATGCTCTGCAACTACTCAGTTTGGGTTCAAATGATGTCTCCACTATTCATTAGCTATGAAACCTTGGGTGAGTTACTTAACCTCTCTGTGCCTCAGTTTCATCACACTTGAAATGGGGATAATGATGATAGTACTTTCTTCATGCAGTTGTTGAGAGGATTAAGTGAGAAAATTGTTGTAATGTTTAGAATAATGCTGGGCACATAATAAATGTTCAAGTGAGAACGGTTACTCTAAAATGGAATGTATTGAGCATTTGTTTGTCATTTGTTACAAATGTGCTAATAATCAACTGCCCTCTGGGGTTGGTGGACTGTTAACTGCAGGCTCTAAGTTTTGCGGAGCTTGAAAGATTAGGGTAGTTTTGCTTATGAGACAGACAGGGAAGAACTGAACTACTCTGCATTAACAGAAAGGGAAGAATTTGGAGGTGGAGGACTTCTGGGAGGTAGGGTGAGGAGGAGAGATGGAAATGAGAGAGAAAGGGGTATGAGCGAAAGAAAAATATGAGCAAGTTCCAGAATATGACCCTCCCCCAGGACCCTCCAACCTTCAGAGCAGCCCACTGGAGGCTTGGTGCAAATGTGATTCTTTTGGTCTGATTTCTGCACTCCAGATGATGTGAAGTGACATCAAGCTACGGAGCTGGGGGACATCAGAGCCAGTGATCCTTGGGTTTCCCTTGTCCTTTGACTGATAAACCAAAACCATCAAGATGCCTAGGAGAACCAGGAGTTGATACTTGAATTATGCAAATAATTTCTAACCCAGTTTACCATCAGGCTATGCATTTTCTTTTTTTTTTTTCAATTGTACTTTAGGTTCTGGGGTACATGTGCAGATCATGCAGGATTGTTGCATAGGTACATACATGGCAATGTGATTTGTTGCCTCCCTCCCCCCATCACCTATATCTGGCATTTCTCCTCATGTTATCCCTCCCCAACCTCCCCATCCCCCCACTGTGCCTCCCCTGACCCCTGCTAACAGACCCCAATGTGTGATGCTCCCCTCCCTGTGTCCATGTGTTCTCATTGTTCAACACCTGCCTGTGAGTGAGAACATGCAGTGTTTGATTTTCTGTTCTTGTGTCAGTTTGCTGAGAATGATGGTTTCCTGGTTCATCCATGTCCCTACAAATGACATGAACTCATCCTTTTTTATGGCTGCATAGTATTCCATGGTGTCTATGTGCCACATTTTCCTTGTCTAGTCTATCATCGATGGGCATTTGGGTTGGTTCCAGGTCTTTGCTATTGTAAACAGTGCTACAGTGAACATATGTGTGCATGTCTCTTTATAATAAAACGATTTATAATCCTTTGGGTATACACCCAGTAATGGGATTGCTGGGTCAAATGGAATTACATTTTCTCTATGGTCGTGGTGGACACTGTGATGTGCTTCCCAGATCTCCCTTTGGGACTGCAGAGCTTGCTCACCCAGCTGCAGAGAATGCTGCTCACAAAAAGCTCTGGGTGGTCAGCCAACTTGCCCACGATCACACATGTAATAGCCACCCAATGTAACAAATTACTCCAAAGCAGAAACCTAAAACATTTGCTATCTTGAAGTCTGTGGGTTGGGAACATTGGAACAGCTTAGCTGGGTGGTTCTGGTCTCTCGTGAGGTTTTAGTTGAGAATTATCCAGGGCTGCAGTCATCTGAAGGTTTGACTAGAGCTAGAGGATTGGCTTTTAAAGGTGCTCATTCAAACAGCTATAGGCAGAAGGCCTTGTTTTTTCACCCCAGGGGACTCTATGGAGAGTTACTTGTGTGTCCCCACACATGGCAGCTCTTCTTCCTTCAAGAGAGAAGTCCAGGAAGAAGCTGCTGTGCCTTTCATAACCTAGTCTTGGAAGTCACATGCCACCACTTCTGCCACATGCTGTTTGTTAGAACTGACTCACTAAGAAGTCCAGCCCTCCTGCAGAGGGAGAGGAATTAGGGCGTCCCAATTTGTGGACATTATTTTTAAATTACCACAACCCTGCATTCCTGGAGGAACCCATATCCAATTTATGGTCACCCAAGAATGTAAAGGCCAGGGCCCTTCTCCCAACTTGGGACAACTCTGAAGAGCCATACTGGCCTCAGAGCTCCCTGTGGGGTCAGCTGAAGCCTTCATTGAGAGGCAACACAGCTCAATTTGTCAATGCTCTTCTCTTCCCTCCCCTCCCCTCCCTCTCTCCCTCCCTTCCTTTCTTCCTTCCCGTGTGATGTTCCCAAGAACACCCTCTGATCAACCTCCTACACTCTAATTTTCACCTCAGAGTCAGCTTCCCTGGTAACACATCTGTATTTTTCTAGTGTTAGATCTAGCAGTCTCTTTCTTTGTGGATTCTGCCCTGTGGGAGTGTTTAGAAAGACTTTCCAATCCTGAGATGAGATAAATACCTAAATTTTGTTCTAGGTAATTTATGATTTCAAATATAATTGGAAGTTTTAAAAAATGTCTTATGAGATTGGGATCTAATTTCACTTTTATTCTGTGTTTCATCAATTGTCCTAGCACCAGTTTTTTAAAATAATTTTTCTACTGATTTTAAATAACACCTTTACATATATACTAAATTCTACCATATAATTGAGTTGGTTTCTGAGTTTTTGATTCTGCTCTAGACTCCAGCAAGTATTTTGATTGTTATATTTTTGAGGTAGAGTCTAATATCTAAAAGTGCAAGCCATTTTTCTTCTATATCAACATTGTCATGAGTTTTTCTTTTAGGATAATTATAGAGTCAATTTGACAAATGCTCCACCTCCCAAAATTGCACTGAGATTTTGATTGGAATGTGTTAAATTTATTGATGTCAGTTCTTCCAAAATGTCTTTATAATATCAAAACTAACATCCCATCGAAAGGCGTATGTCTACTTATTTAAGTTTTGTTTGAAATGCTTTGTTAAAATTCCTTCTGGTATGGTTGTGTGTATGGAAGTGTATACATGGGGAAGCATGTGTGTGATCCTGTATGAGGGGTTACATGTGTGTAGGGTGTGTGCACGTGTGTGTTTACATGGATCTCATTGTGCTTATTAAGCTTATTCCTAGATATGTTATGGCTTGTTGCTATTGGTGATATGCTTTTTTTCTTCACCGTGTCTCCTAGTTTGTTATTTTTAGTGTGTAGGAAAGCTTTTGAGACCTATATATCTGTTTTTGTTAATAAGCCACTGTCCTTTCTAATACTTTTAAAATTGATATGCTTTGGTTTTCTTAGGTAAACAATAATATCATCTGCAAATAATGACATTTTTCTCTTCCACTTCAATATTTAGACCAATAAAGAGGAAAGCATGACCCTCAAAAGGAGAAACACATATTTGCCTTGTGCTAGTCATGTTTCCTTTCTGCACACAAGTAACATATGTACGTAGTTTGAAATTTTTAAAATTAAACTCATTTGAAATGCAACCACCTAACATTTATATTTTCTTTTTAGACTATTTTCTATGTAAACATATGTGTATATATTTTAAAATATGAATTTATAGGAATAAAAATAGACATTATTTATAACATGGATTTTAAACTTTCTATATCATGAAAGTATTTTCAGAAACATAAATGTATCTATACCATACTTTTATATTGCTGTTATGTCTTGAATTGTAATTTCTTCAATCAAGCTTCTATTTTAGGACATTGACTTTGTCTCTAATTTTTAATATTCTAAATACTTTTGTAATAGACATCCTTTTTAGAATAGTCTAATTACTGTGTCCTTCCCCTGTCCCATTTAGGATAAATTCCTAGAAATGGAATTGGTGAGTCAAATGATACATGTTCTCAAAAAATATTTGATTTATGCCATATTGTTTTACCAGCCGTTATAAGGGGATTTATAATTTTGTTCGTTTTGTTGGAGCTTGCCTCGTCTTCATTCTCACTAACTGATTTTATCATTCTTTTTCATCTTTGCCAATCTGAAAAAAAAAAAAGAGGCAGCTTATTTCAATGCGAGTTTCTTTGATTATGAGGCAGATTGAATACAGTTGGAAAGTGTATCCTTCTTTTGAGACAAACTTACATAGTTGTCTAGATTTAGATTTTAAGAGGAGGGATTATGTAATTTTGTTATTAAATTTTCAGCATTCCATGCATGTAAACAATATTAACCCCTTTTTGTCCGACATATGGCAAATATTTTTCATAGTTTACATCATGACATAATAGAAAGCCATATAAAATTATGTAATAAATATCTGTGTATTCTGTCACATGGCCTTATGAAATATCAACAACTTGTCAATTCATCTTGGAAAAAAATCTTTTAAGAAAAGCAGCAAAACATTTCCGTTACAACTGACGTACTGTGTGTTCCTCCTCGTAATTGCATTTCCCTTACTCCCTTCCAAATCTAATCACTATCCTAATATTTTTGTCTATCATTCCCATGCATGTTTTAATATCAATACAGTATGTATGTGCATCCACAGATGATGTATATGATATTGTTTTGTGTGTTTCATGTTTTGAAACATTACATCAATGCAATCATACTGTAATTCGTGTCCTTCTGTAATTCGTTTTGTTCAACATTATGTTTTAGAAATGTATTTATATTGAAATATAAGCTTTAATTCATTCATTTTAATGGAGGCATTATACTCTATTTTATAAGCATACCACAATTTATCGATTTTCCTGTATTAGACAATAATGTTTTCTCTTCTAAATTTTCATTATAAAAACAACATTGCAGTAAATATTATTGTACACGACCCTTTATGCAAGAGTTTCTCCAGGCATATGCCAATACGTGAACTGTCTAGATAACTATGTGCACATTTTCAGAGTCCCTAGATAGTGCCAAATAGTTCCCAAAAGCAGTGGTACCATTTTACTCTCTTACGAATACTGTTTTTTCACTCCAATTTCTAGTATTACCAGACTTTCCATTTTTGACAATGTTATGGGTGAAAAGTGGTATCTCATTGTTTATTTTTACATTTCCCTCATTGCAAGTGATTTTGGTTCTCTTTTCATGCACTCATTAGCCATCAGGGTTCCCTCTAAGGTCAATCTTCACGTGGCTTTCCAGTTCTATTTGTTCTTCTCTTCAAATTGCAGTATTCCTTTTTAACTATACATGTTGCAGATTATTTTACTGTCTGTGGTTGGCTTAATAAATGTTCATGGTGTCTTTGTATCAAGCTTTAATGTAATTTCACTTGTCAGTCTTCTTCTTCAGCGTTGGGCTGTGTGTGTCTGTTTTAAATACATCTTTACTTACCCAGGAATCACAAAGATAGTCTCCTATACTTTTTTTAAAAAGTTAAAAACTTTTGCTTTTCATATTTAGATCTTTAATAGAGTTAGAGTTTATCTTTTACATAGTGTGACATAGGGATCTAATTTTATTTTTTCCAGATGGATAACCTGCTCTCCCAGAACCATTTATTAAATGGTTCATCCTTTGCCACTGGTAAGTTACTGCCTTTTCTAGCATATCAGCTTTCAGTATCTGAGTGATTCTGTTTCTGTGTTCTCCGTCCTGTCCCGCTGCTCCCCTTGCCAGCTCCTCCACCAGCACCACACTGTATTAATCAGATCTTATGGTGTCTTGATGCACGATCAAAAAAGTTCCAGCACAGGTTGTTTTTTCCAAAGTTGTTTTTTAAAATGTAGTCAAATATAACATTTTCCCGTTTATATTTAGTTTTGTGTTTACAAAGGTATGCCCCACCCAAGATTGCACAAATGTCAGAGGGACAATATATAAATAGTTGATAGCTTTTCCACCCTTCTCCATGCCAAAGACTATTCTGTATCTGTTTGCTTAGATTCCTGATTCTTTATCATGTTTTCAAAGAATTGGTAGAAAAAGCTGCAGAATCAGAAGGAGCTAGAAAAGAGGCAGGGAGACTTTTACACAGAAAAGGGAAATAATTCTAGTAAAAGAAAGATTCTATCTACAGGAGAGGGAAGAAGAAGACAGAGTTGAGCCATAATTCTCAGTTTCAGAAGTTTTAGTTGGGAGTTTAAGGGTGGAATAAGGCAGAATTCTGTAGCTACCAGCTGCTATGCATGTGGAAGACACAGAGAATAGCAGAGATGGGGGAGAAATTTTTTAAATGTTTTGTGGTTCATTAAGAATGTTCTTTTCTCATACATGTGTATACTATCACTACAGCCCATTAGTGTTTACTAGAGAGAGAAAAGATTTAAATGTCTTTCAACTATGTTTTTCTGTATAGATGGTTTGACCGTTACTCTGCATAGAGTGTTGGACTGTTAGTCTATGTTAAGGTTGAACTGTGAAGCAGCTAAGGTTTTATTTCAATAAGTAAAATTCACCTGTTTGTTTTTCAATACTTTCACAATCCAATTTACAATTTACTTTAATATGTAACAAATGCACATAGTAGAAAATAGATGTCCCTCTCATGCCTGCTCTCCAGTCTCCAATTTCTCTTCTTCAGAGGCAGATTGGATGACCAGTTTCTTAGGTAATTTTCAGAGATACTCAATGTATAAACCACATGTATACTTTTCATTTCCCCCACACCTTTTTTCCGCATGGAAATGCACTATATAAAGTGTTTCATGCTTTGGTTTTGTCTCCACTGAACACTTTATTTGGAGATCATTCCTTATCCGTGATGTACAAAGGTCTTCCTTGTTATACTGAGGAATAGCATCAGATTTTATTATATGAACACAGCAGTGGATTTATCCAGTCCTTTGTGGTGGGCCTTTAAGTTTATCCGGTGTTTTACTGCTGTGACTGGTATGTTGAACAAGCATGACTCATGACATCATCAAAACAAAACTTTTTCTTCTATCATTGCTTTACAAGTGTTTCTTTAGGATAACACTTCCTGCCTTTGTTTGAAAATACTGGTTTCTGTAATGACTTTTTGCTTTTAGTCAAAAATACAGCCTCAATTCAGAAATTAGATCTATTCCTATGTAATAAAACACTGAACTTGACCTACCATTATATCTTCTCCCCTCTGGCAGGAAGCCTGCAGTGGGGAAAGGGCCTTGCCTACCTGCCTCTTCCCTGCATCATCCCCTGACTAGTAGCTGTTTCATTACCCGCTGAGGGTCAAGGTGGGGCTGGTGGGGAGTGAACAAGGAAAGGTGAAGGGATGGAATGGTTGTTGTCATTTGGCTGAATGATTTTGAGTTCTCTGCCTCTGATGGATGACTCATGCTGCCTTCTTCTCTCATGGAGCTTTTTAGGGCTTTTGGAGGCAGCTCTTCCCTACAGTTCTTCAGACCTGGTCCTGATGGTCCTTTGGGACTCCTCCTTGGCATGGGCATGTGGAGTTATCTCCAACCTTGTTCTCCCAAGTTCTTTTTGAACCAGACCCAGGGAAACCTCAGGCTAGTCCTTCCTTGGGCATATGGCCTATATCTGGCCTTGGAAACACTCATATGTCCCTTAACCTAAGTGTCCCTGGTCCCAACACAGCAGTGATTGCAGGGCTCTCTACCACTAAAAGTGCAAGGCAGCCCTTCTCTGTCTTCTGGATTTCACAGAAGAGTCAATCACTGGCCCCAGGCCAGTTTAGCGCCCTCAAGTCTAGGGTGGGCATTGGTCTTCAGTGTCTTTCACTGCTGGAAGTGCCTCTTGAACTTATCCAAGAGATTCTGTGCAACCCCGCTTCCTAGTTGTCATGGTGGGCTCCCCTACCACTCCCCCAAAGGTAGAGTGAGGACCCCATAAAAACAATAGCTCTAAAGAATCCCTTCCCCAAGTCTCCCACCCTTATGATCACTGACCTTGTTTTCATCCTTGATCTGGCTGAGTAGCCCAAGAATCATTGCACAGGTTCTAGGCCAAATTCCTTTGTCCATCTACAATAACAGAGGGAATCTATAACACATTCACTCTGGTGTCCTGAGCCAAGAAGAATTCCATTCTAGTATCTTGTTATAATATCATAAATAACACTGCCATTAATATTCTTGTCCAGAGATATTTATCTGTGCACATGGACCATTATATCTACATGAATTGCCAGATGAATCAACAGAAATGAAATAGTAGGGCTAAAGTGTATGAGCATCCTTTTATCTTACTAGATATTGCCACATTGCCCTCCAAAGAATTACACAAATTTACTCTTTACGAAAAATGTATGAGTACCTGTTTCCTACCCTCTTGATTAGCTTCATATTTTATATCTACCTGGATTTTTTTCTAATATAAATAACATTTTAACTCTGCACATGTGCTCCAGCCCCAAATACATTAAACAGTAAATTCAAGTGTATTTACTGAATAAATTTATCTTTTCCCCACTGAAATGACACTTTGATCTTGCAATATATTCTTGAATATTTCTGGACTTTTTCTGGGATTTGTCTTTTGTTCAAACTGTTGCTTTTTGTCTATTTCTGTCCTAGTTTCATACAATTGTGATTATTGCAATTATTATACATTTTAATATTTGGTAGGAAAACTTCCATTTCACTACTCTGCTTTTTCAAAAATTCCCTAAATCTTCTCAGAATTTTTATTCTTTTAGTGATTTTTTAGAATAATTTTGCCTAGTGCTCAAGAAAAAACCCATATGGATTTCAATAAAGTTTATAAAAAATTTATAGTCTAATTTGTGGGAAATGGGAAACTTCCCAGTATTAAATGTTCCCAGATGAGAACACAAATATTCTCACTAGTTATTTGTAAAATTTTATCATTCAAATGAGCTTGGTAATTTTATTTATACAATGTATTCCTATTTCTATAATCCTAAATACATATGGCATTGCATATGTTTGTTTCTATTGTATTAAATCATTTCCCATTAATTTTAGTTATTATTGACATATAAAAATCTTATTTTTGAACAATCTTTCCATTTCCAGTTTAACTTGTTTTCTTGGGCTTTCTAAATAGGTAATCATATTATCTGTAGGTAATGATAACATCACTAACTCCATTCCAACATCTATACTACTTATTTAATTTTGTTTGTTTGTTTAATTCCCAAGGTTTTCGTAGCCACCACAAAAGTGAATTTATAGAATTCACATCTCTGAGTGTCCCTAAATCTGGACAAAAGTTGTGAGGATACATGGCAACATGTTAACAGTAGTTATTTTGTTGTAACTTCTGTATTTTGGTAATATTTACAGTAAATATCAGTAAAATCAGCAAAACTAATTTCTGCAATTAATTTGAGTCTATATTTTTGTAGTTATTCAGGTCAAGAATGAAAAGAGTATCTACTCTTCTACATCCAGTGATGATGAATTAACAGAGATAGGGTTTGCCCTCCAACCTTAAACAATTAGAAGTTGAAATAAATGAAATGACTATTTTTAGATATTGGATAATAGGCAGCTGAGCATTATGATTCCTGAAGAAAGAAAAACAAATGAGGAGATCCCTATGATTGCACTGGGTCTGTAAGCATCTCCATACCATCAAACAAGGAAGGAATTCCAAGATGTGAATGGCAGTCTCACATAGTTTGGGAAATAATTACTAGGTATAGTAAGCTCTGTAGCAAGAGAGCTTGAAAGGTATGAATAAAGGTCCCCTTCAGTCTTTGATGAAATACTAAGGTGGTTATAGAATGAAACTTCATGAGACTGGGAAAAGAATAATCAGGGAGCAATAAGCTGAACAATTCTAAGAGATGAAACAGGGATGGGAGATTCTTTATTGAACATGCAAAGCATTCAGTAGAGATCCTAAAATAATCACATAGGAGTAGGAATAAATTAGCCATAATTGAACTTCCCTGTCTTGAAAACTGTGAGGAATGTGTCTGTTGTTTAAGCCACTGAGTCTATGGTATTTTGTCATAGCAGCTCAAGATGACTAAGACAGTGACATAATTGAAATTTATAGAACATTTATATATCAACAAAATATATATATATCTTTTCAAAGGCATGTAACACAGTCAGCAGATAGATCATATGCTCAGCCATTTATTAAAAAATCTTAATAAACTAGAAAAAGATTGAACCTTATAGAGCATGTTATCTGGAAACAATTGAATTAAACTAGAAATCAATAAAAGAAAGATATTTGGAAAACACCCAAGTGTTGGAAAATTAAACAAATCATTATAAGTAATCAATGGACCAAAGAAGAAATTACATATAAAATCACAAAATAGTATGAAGAGAATGATTATGAAAAAGGTTTATCAGATTCATGGTCTATAGTTAATGCAGTGCTTAGAGGTAAATTTATATCATAAACTGTTTATATTAAAAAAGAAGAAAGGGGTCACATGTCATCAGGATTTCCTGAGGCTGTGTCATGGGAAAAGAAAAACAAAAAAGAAGAAAGGTCCAAAATTAATAACATAACTAATCAGTCTAAGAAGTTACAGAAAGAAGAAAAAAATTAAGCCTAAGGGAGTAGAAAAAGTAATACTAGTAAGAGCAGTAATCAAAGAAACAGGAAACAGAAAAACATGAGAGAAAATCAATAAAAGCAAAAGTTGGTTCTTTGAAAAGAATTTTTTGAATTAGAAATGTCCAGCTAAATTTATCAAATTAAAGGAAGACACAAATGACCAACAGTAGGGATAAAAGAGGGGAAGTTAATTCAGATCTTATATACATTAAAGAGTCATAAAATAATATTAGGAATTTGGCTATGACAATAAATTTGATAACTCACGGGAAATACACAATTCTGAAAAATATAAGTTAAATAATCTGTTAAAATTAGATTTAAAATTAAAAACAGTCATACAAATAAAACACTAGGCTCAAATAGCTCACTCATGAATTCTATCAAATATTTAAGAAATAATATTTCTAACAAAACTAATCAGATACAAACTCTTTCATAAAGTAGAGGAAGAGGCCAGCATTACCACAATACCAAACTAGATGCAGACATTGCAAAAAGAGAAAATAACAGGCCAACATCCCTCATAACATAGACACGAAAATCCTCAACAAAACACTGGCAAATTGAATCCAGCAATATGTATAATGTTGACCAAAGGAGGTTTATTTTTCCCAGGAATGTAAGGTTGGCTTAACATTCAATAATCAATCAATGTATTTCACCAAGGTAAAAAATAATCCAATAAAAATTTCAATCAATCAAGAAAGGCACTTGACATATTGCAACCTCCTTTCATGATAAAAATTTTCACTGAGCTAGGACTAAAAGGTAACTATATCAACCAGTTTTTTAAAAAATCTACGAAAAATCTATACCTCATATAATACTTAATGATGACACACAATGCTTTCCTCCTAGTGGGAAGCAAGACAAAGATGTCCACTCTGACCTCTTCTATTCAATGTTTTACTGGAGATACTAGCAAGTACAATAAGGCAAGAAAAAGAAACAAAAGAATAAGAGTTGGATAAATATTAATAAAACTCTATTTAGAGATGACGTGATCAGGTACATAAATCATAGGGAATCAATCTACCTCCCCCCCAAAAAAATCCTACTAGAACAAATACATGAATTTAGAAGAGTTACAGAATAGAATGTCAATGAACAAATATACATTGTATTTTTATATACTAGCAATGGAACTTTACAGAAATTAAACTTTAAAAGATGCCATTTACAATAGCATCAAAACATGGTATATTTAGGAGTAAAATTAAAATATATATTTGTATTATCTATACCATGCAACTTACAAAACACTGCTGAGAAAAAGTAAAGAAAACTTAAGTAAATGGAGAGATAAATCATGTTCTTGGGTTGGGAGGTTCAAAATCACTAAGATGCACATTCTGCCCAGTGAATCTATAGATTCAACTACAAACTCAATCAGCATCCCTGAAAGCTTTGTAATAGACGTTGACAAGCTGATTCTAAAATTTATATGGGAAAGCAAAATAACTAGAATAGCCAAAAGAATTTTGGAAGGAAGAACCAAGTTTGGAGGACTTATAATACTTGACTTCAAAGCTTACTATATTATACTGAACAAAAGAAGACAGGCACAAAAGAGCATTACTACATAATTTCATTTATATTAAACTCTAGGAAAATTAATCTAGAGAAATAGAAAACAAATTAATGGTTTCCCGAGGCCAGGGGTGGAGGTAGAAGGTAGAGATTAACTGGGAAGGACCACAAGTGAAGCTTCTAGGGCAATATCTCGATTGTGGTGGTGGTTACATGGTTATACACATTGTCAAAATTTATTCTTTATGTGGTCTAAATGTGTGGATTTTACTGTAGTAATTATACCCCAATGAAGTTTATCTTTGAAAAGCGTACCTGTCAAGCTATCCCTGTAAAAGATAAAGCTCCGGTACATGTTTACGTTTTGTTATGTAATCCCACATTCTTCCTCTTAATTTTTGTCAAATGATAGGTATTTTTACTTTAGTGGTGTCATTATTGTTTTTATACATTTTTCTTTTAAAAATACAACTTAAAAAGCCATCTGCTTCAAAACAATAGTAAGGATAATCATTTAGACTTCGTTCTATGTTTTACATTACTTCAATAATCACCACCATTTCTTTTATATCATGACCTCTCCACTTGTGAATTCCCTATATATTTTTTTTTTTATTGCATTTTAGGTTTTGGGGTACATGTGAAAAACTTGCAAGGTTGTTGCATAGGTACATATGTGGCAGTGTGATTTGCTGCCTTCCTCCCCTTCACCTATATCTGGCATTTCTCCCCATGCTATCCCTTCCCAACTCCCCACCCCCCTCTATCCCCCCCTCTCCCCCCCAACAGACCCCAGTGTATAGTGCTCCCCTCCCTGTGTCCATGTGTTCTCATTGTTCAACACCCACCTATGAGTGAGAACATGTGGTGTTTGATTTTCTGTTCTTGTGTCAGTTTGCTGAGAATGATGGTTTCCAGGTTCATCCATGTCCCTACAAAGGACACGAACTCATCATTTTTGATGGCTGCATAATATTCCATGGTGTATATGTGCCACATTTTTCCTGTCCAGTCTATCATCGATGGGCATTTGGGTTGGTTCCAGGTCTTTGCTATTGTAAACTGTGCTGCAATGAACATTCGTGTGCATGTGTCCTTATAGTAGAACGATTTATAATCCTTTGGCTATATACCCAGTAATGGGATTGCTGGGTCAAATGGAATTTCTATGTCTAGGTCCTTGAGGAATCGCCACACTGTTTTCCACAATGGTTGAACTAATTTACACTCCCACCAACAGTGTAAAAGTGTTCCTATTTCTCCACATCCTCTCCAGCATCTGTTGTCTGCAGATTTTTTAATGATCGCCATTCTAACTGGCGTGAGATGGTATCTCAACGTAGTTTTGATTTGCATTTCCCTAATGACCAGTGATGATGAGCATTTTTTCATATGTTTGTTGGCCTCATGTATGTCTTCTTTTGTAAAGTACCTGTTCATATCCTTTGCCCATTTTTGAATGGGCTTGTTTGTTTTTTTCTTGTAAATCTTTTTTAGCTCGTTGTAAATTCTGGATATCAGTCCTTTGTCTGACGGGTAGGCTGCAAAAATTTTTTCCCATTCTGTTGGTTGCCGATTCACTCTATTGACTGTTTCTTTCGCCGTGCAGAAGCTGTGGAGTTTGATCAGGTCCCATTTGTCTATTTTGGCTTTTGTTGCCAATGCTTTTGGTGTTTTGGTCATAAAGTCCTTGCCTACGCCTATGTCCTGAATGGTTTTGCCTAGGTTTTCTTCTAGGGTTTTTATGGTGTTAGGTCTTATGTTTAAGTCTTTAATCCATCTGGAGTCAATTTTAGTGTAAGGTGTCAGGAAGGGGTCAAGTTTCTGCTTTCTGTATATGGCTAGCCAGTTTTCCCAACACCACTTATTGAACAGGGATTCCTTTCCCCATTGCTTGTTTTTGTCAGGTTTGTCAAAGATCGGGTGGTTGTAGATATGTTGTGTCACCTCCGACGCCTCTGTTCTGTTCCATTGATCTATATCTCTGTTTTGGTACCAGTACCATGCTGTTTTGATTACTGTAGCCTTGTAGTATAGTTTGATGTCGGGTAGTGTGATGCCTCCTGCTTTGTTCTTTTTGCTTAGAATTGACTTGGCTATGCGGGCTCTCTTTTGGTTCCATATGAAGTTTAAGGTGGTTTTTTCCAGTTCTGTGAAGAAGGTCATTGGTAGCTTGATGGGGATAGCGTTGAATCTGTAAATGACTTTGGGCAGTATGGCCATTTTCACAATATTGATTCTTCCTAACCATGAACATGGAATGTTTCTCCATCTGTTTGTGTCCTCTCTTATTTCGTTGAGCAGTGGTTTGTAGTTCTCCTTGAACAGGTCCTTTACATTCCTTGTTAGTTGTATTCCTAGGTATTTTATTCTCTTTGTAGCAATTGTGAATGGCAGTTCGTTCTTGATTTGGCTCTCTTTAAGTCTGTTATTGGTGTATAGGAATGCTTGTGATTTTTGCACATTGATTTTGTATCCTGAGACTTTGCTGAAGTTGCTTATCAGTTTCAGGAGATTTTGGGCTGAAGTGATAGGGTCTTCTAGATATACAATCATGTCGTCTGCAAATAGAGACAATTTGACTTCCTCCTTTCCTAATTGAATACCCTTTATTTCCTTTTCTTGCCTGATTGCTCTGGCTAGAACTTCCAGTACTATATTGAATAGGAGTGGTGAGAGAGGGCATCCTTGTCTATTGCCTGATTTCAAAGGGAATGCTTCCAGTTTTTGCCCATTCAGTATGATATTGGCTGTCGGTTTTTCGTAAATAGCTTTTATTATTTTGAGATATGTTCCGTCGATACCTAGTTTATTGAGAGTTTTTAGCATAAAGGGCTGTTGAATTTTGTCGAAGGCCTTCTCTGCATCAATTGAGATAATCATGTGGTTTTTGTCTTTGGTTCTGTTTATGTGGTGAATTACATTTATAGACTTGCGTATATTGAACCAGCCTTGCATCCCCGGGATGAATCCTACTTGATCATGGTGGATAAGCTTTTTGATGTGCTGTTGCAATCGGCTTGCCAGTATTTTATTGAAGATTTTTGCATCTATGTTCATCATGGATACTGGCCTGTAATTTTCTTTTCTTGTTGAGTCTCTGCCGGGTTTTGGTATTAGGATGATGTTGGTCTCATAAAATGATTTGGGAAGGATTCCCTCTTTTTGGATTATTTGGAATAGTTTCAGTAGGAATGGTACCAGTTCCTCTTTGTATGTCTGGTAGAATTCGGCTGTGAACCCATCTGGACCTGGGCTTTTTTTGGGTGGTAGGCTCTTAATTGCTGCCTCGACTTCAGCCCTTGTTATTGGTCTATTCAGGGTTTCAACTTCTTCCTGGTTTAGGCTTGGGAGGAGGCAACTGTCCAGGAATTTATCCATTTCTTCCAGGTTTTCTAATTTATGTGCATAGAGTTGCTTGTAATAATCTCTGATGATGGTTTGAATTTCTGTGGCATCTGTGGTGATATCCCCTTGATCATTTTTTATTGCATCTATTTGGTTATTCTCTCTTTTCTTTTTTATTAGTCTGGCTAGTGGTCTGTCTATTTTGTTGATCTTTTCAAAAAGCCAGCTCCTGGATTTATTGATTTTTTGTAGGGTTTTTCGTGTCTCTATCTCCTTCAATTCTGCTTTGATCTTAGTTATTTCTTGTCTTCTGCTAGGTTTTGAGTTTTTTTGATCTTGCTCCTCTAGCTCTTTCAATTTTGATGATAGGGTGTCAATTTTAGATCTCTCCTTTCTTCTCATGTGGGCACTTATTGCTATATATTTTCCTCTAGAGACTGCTTTAAATGCGTCCCAGAGATTCTGGTATGTGGTGTCTTCGTTCTCGTTGGTTTCGAAGAACATCTTTATTTCTGCCTTCATTTCAGTGTTTATCCAGTCTACATTCAGGAGAAAGTTGTTCATTTTCCATGAAGCTGTGCGGTTCTGGGTTGGTTTCTGAATTCTGAGTTCTAACTTGATTGCACTGTGGTCTGAGAGACTGTTTGTTATGGTTTCCGTTCTTTTGCATTTGCTGAGGAGTGATTTACTTCCAATTATGTGGTCAATTTTAGAGTAGGTGTGATGTGGTACTGAGAAGAATGTATATTCTGTGGATTTGGGGTGGAGAGTTCTGTAAATGTCTATTAGGTTTGCTTGTTCCAGGTCCGAGTTCAAGTCCTGGATATCCTTGTTAATTTTCTGTCTCGTTGATCTGTCTAATATTGACAATGGGGTGTTGAAGTCTCCCACTATTATTGTGTGGGAGTCTAGGTCTCTTTGTAATTTTTTAAGAACTTTCCTTATATATTTGGGTGCTCCTGTATTAGGTGCATATATATTTAGGATCGTTAGCTCTTCTTGTTGCATTGATCCTTTTACCATTATGTAATGTCCTTCTTTGTCTCTTTTGATCTTTGTTGCTTTAAAGTCTATTTTGTCAGAGATGAGAATTGCAACTCCTGCTTTTTTTTGCTCTCCGTTTGCTTGGTAAATCTTCCTCCATCCCTTTATTGTGAGTCTTTGTGTATCCTTGCATGTGAGGTGGGTTTCCTGGATACAGCACACTGATGGGTTTTGGCTTTTTATCCAGTTTGCCAGTCTGTGTCTTTTGATTGGGGCATTTAGTCCATTTACATTTAGGGTTAATATTGTTATGTGTGAATTTGATCCTGTCATTTTGATGCTAGCTGGCTGTTTTGCCCATTGGTTGATGCAGATTCTTCATTGTGTTGATGCTCTTTACCGTTTCATGTGTTTTTGGAGTGGCTGGTTCTGGTTGTTCTTTTCTATGTGTAGTGCCTCCTTTAGGAGCTCTTGTAAAGCTGGTCTGGTGATGGTGAAATCTCTGAGTTCTTGCTTGTTCACAAAGGATTTTATTTTTCCTTCACTTATGAAGCTTAGTTTGGCTGGATATGAAATTCTGGGTTGAAAGTTCTTTTCTTTAAGGATGTTAAATATCGGCCCCCACTCTCTTCTGGCCTGTAGGGTTTCTGCTGAGAGATCTGCAGTGAGTCTGATGGGCTTCCCTTTGTGGGTAACCCGACCTTTCTCTCTGGCTGCCCTTAGTATTTTCTCCTTCATTTCAACCCTGGTGAATCTGATGATTATGTGCCTCGGTGTTGCTCTTCTAGGGGAATATCTTTGTGGTGTTCTCTGTATTTCCTGGGCTTGAATATTGGCCTGCCTTGCTAGGTTGGGGAAGTTTTCCTGGATAATATCCTGGAGAGTATTTTCCAGCTTGGATGCATTCTCTTCGTCACATTCAGGTACCCCTATCAAACGTAGATTAGGTCTTTTCACATAGTCCCATATTTCTTGTTGGCTTTGTTCATTCCTTTTTACCCTGTTTTCTCTAATCTTGCCTTCTCGTTTTATTTCATTGAGTTGATCTTCTACCTCTGATATCCTTTCTTCTGCTTGGTCAATTCGGCTGTTGAAACTTGTGCATGCTTCACGAAGTTCTCATGTTGTGTTTTTCAGCTCCATCAATTCACTCATATTCCTCTCTAAGTTGTCCATTCTCGTTAGCATTTCGTCAAGTCTTTTTTCAAGGTTCTTAGTTTCTTTGCATTGGGTTAGAACATGTTCTTTTAGCTCACGAAAGTTTCTTATTATCCACTTTCTGAAAGCTGATTCTGTCATTTCCTCACACTCATTCTCCATCCAGTCTTGTTCCCTTGCTGGTGGGGAGTTGTGCTCCCTTGTAGGAGGAGAAGTGTTCTGATTTTGGGTGTTTTCATCCTTTTTGCGCTGGTTTCTTCCCATCTTTGTGGATTTATCCACCTATCGACTTTGTAGTTGCTGTCTTTCTGATTTTGGTAAGTTTAAGTCTGCAGTAGCAGAACTCATAAACCCCCTTTTTCTTCCCTCCCGGTGTTCTGTCCCGGGGATTTAGGGAGTTATGATTTTCCGCTGTCTTGTTGTTGCTTTCCCTGCCCACAAGGTGGCAGCCTAGTCGCACTCAGCCCGTAGAGGCTTCGCTGAGCTGCTGTGGGCTCCGCCCAGCTTCCTTGTGAACTTTCCTGCAGTCTTGTTTATATGGGCGTAGTTAGAACTGTTTCCGCTATGATGGCCCGCCCCTGTAGTGACGGAGTCTCTGTAGTGGCGGGTTACCTTCGTTGCAGCAAATTGCCCTAGGAACTGCAGGGTGTGTCCCAATGGAGGACACCCCTCCCCCACAGAGCTGGACCAACCCGGGTTCAGTTGTGTTTCCTTAGGCGCTTTCTTTGCCCAGGAGTCTCCTGTCTTGTCTCCCTGTTTCAGCTCCCCTTGCTGGCTTACCGGGGACTCGGTTTCACTCACTCTGCAGGAGGAGCCACTTCCCTTGCCTCAGGGCACAGGCCGAGCGGTTGCGCCAGTCAAACCAGCCACACTGGTGACCCATGGGGCTCTTTCCCCTGTGAATCTCCTGGTCTGTGGGCAGTAAAAATCTGCTGCCCAGTGAGCCGTTGCTGAGGCGGCGGCTCTGAGATTAGTGGCGCGTTTTTGCCCGGGGAATTTCCTGGCTTGACTCCCTGTTTCAGCTCCCCTTGCTGGCTTACAGAGGACTCAGTCGCACTCACTCTGCAGAAGGAGCCGCTGCTCCCTGCCTCAGGGTGCAGGCCTAGCGGCGGCCGCGCCACTCAAGCCAGCAGCGCTGGCGACCTGTGGTGCTCTTCCCCCTGTGAATCTCCTGGTCTGTGGGCAGTAAATATCCGTCTGGAAATGCGGTGTCCACTCACCCTCTGCGCTTTCTCTCGGAGCTGCATTCGCGAGTTCCTCCTAATCGGCCATCTTGGATCTCTCCCGTCGAATTCCCTATATTTTTAAGTAAGTCTTTTCAGAACATGTAGATTTGTGGTAATTTCCCTGAATATGTATATGATTGTGTTGCCTTAATATGCAAATGACACCTTATCTTGCACATAGAATTCTTGAATCACAATATTTCCCTTCAAAATTCTACAGATAGATTTTTAGTTTCTTCCACTATCTAAAGTTGCAAAGAAATATGAGCCCAGCTCGATTGCCTTCAGTCTTGAAAAATCTTTCTTCCCTTAGTTTCCTTGCTCCCATGGCCAGGGAGGACGCTATGAAACAGGCCATCCCCTTATTTCTTAGGACAGGATGCTGCTCGACTGCTTTGCAACACTTCTTCCGCCATAGCTCTTGAACGCTGGTGCTCCTTGGGGTCCCGTCCAGGCTCCTTCTTCTCATGTCATGCCAAGCCTTAGATTCAGTCAAGTCTGTACTTTAAAGCACTCAATGAAACACACTGTTTTCTTGAAAAATACAAATTGCCACAGTGAATCAAGAAGCATAGAGCTTTTAAAAGACAATAAGGAATAAGTTGAAAAGATTGATGCAGAACTACCTTCAAAAATAGTATAATAATCTGACTGTTTTATTACTCAAATGCTCATGGAATTGAGGATTTCCATGCTATACAAACTGTTACAGAGAGTAGAAAAATATGTAATAGATTACAGTTGGTTTTTTAAACCCAGATTAATTATGATACAAAACCCCAATAAATATAGGAATAGAATGAAATAAACTACTTAAGTACTTACCAAGGCTAGAAAATCAAATCCAACACTACAGTAAAAGAGTAATATAACATGAGGCAATAGACATTATTAAAAATAATGTAAACATGGTTTAGTAGGAAACCTATTAAAATAGTTCACTGCATTTTTAAGTCCAAGGAGAAACTCTATAATCATCTACATAGGTATAAAAAGGCAAGAAAAATCTGCCTTCTCTTAGGATCCAGAAAATCACAAGGAAATGTTACTTCCACTCCATAAATGATGTTTTTTAAAAAACCAGAAAATCTACAAAAGTGAGTTTTCCTGAACCCATTAGAGTGCTGTTATCACGAGGCTATAAAATGAACTGGATTTCAAAGAGTGAAAAGCCCATCTGAGGAGAGATAGAACATGCAAACTGTTTTTCTTTGGCAGAACACAGAAGAAAGAGGTGGCAGCAGTCCACTGCTGGAAGAATATGAAAGCTCTGATATGGTAAAGATAACGGTAGCAATAACAGAACTCAAACCTAGTTCAGCTATTGACTAGATTAACTCAACATTTTCCTTCCTGCCCCCACCCCCTGTCTGTGGACACACACACTAATGGCCTCACATTAAAAACAAAACAAAACAAAACAAAACAAAACAAAAAAACAGAGAGAGAGACCTGCCTATCTCAGGGTATGAGTACTATTTTTTCCTTTTCCTTTTTTAAAATTAGAAATGGGGTCTTTTTGTATTTCCCAGGCTGATCTCGAACTCCTAGGCTCAAGCTATCCTCCTGCCTCAGCCTACTGAGTAGCTGGGTTTGCAGGCACATGCCACTTCATCCAGTCCTAAGGCATAAGTACTATTTATCTCCATCTCTGCTATTTTTCTGCACACCATATCTAATATTCAAAAAGAAATTATAAGACAAAAAGAAGTAATTTAAAAATTGTCAAGAGATAGGGTGATCAACAGAAATAGACCCACAAATGATTCAGATATCAGAATGGTAAAATAGAAACTTTAAAATAAGAGTGATTAATATATTCAGGGATCTAGTGAAAAAGGTGGGCAAAATACTTAAACAGATGAAAAATTTCAACATTGAGTTGGAGGCTATAAAAATGTTTAATGGAGAAAATATGACATCAGAGATAGAGAAAAATTTCTTTGACAGGCCTATCAGCATACAACCCAGAAGAGAAAAGAACCATTGAACTTGAAGATAGGTCCACAGACATGTTCTAAACTAAAGCACAAGAGAGAAAAAAAAAAAAAGATTTTAAATCAAAGCTTTAAAATTTTAAAAATATTTTAAAATAAAGCTGTAGGACAATGTAAAATTGGAGTCCCAGAACAAGAGACAAAGAACTTGGAAGAAGAAATATATGAAGAGATAGTGGCTGACAACTCTTCCAGAATTACTGAAAGAAAACAAACTATAAATCCAAGAAGCTCAGAGAAAAAAAAATACAAACGAGAAAATCTGATGTACTACATGTAGTCAAACTGCCAAAACCCCCAAAATTTCCCCATATTGATCTATAGTTTCAGTGAAATCCCAATGAAAATTCCATGGGTTTTTTGACATGTTAACCCTAAAATTTATATAAAAAAGCAAGAGAACTAGATTTTTAAAAATCAAAGCTGAAAGACTCAGACTATCTGATTTGAAGACAGTGGTATTGGTAAAATGACAGGTACTGAGATCAATGGGACACAACAGAATCTAGATAGACCCTTACATATATGGCTTTTGATTTTTGACAAAGGATCAAAACAATTCATTAGAAAAAGCATACTGTTTTCAAGAAATGGTGCTAAAGTAATTGGATATCATATGAAAAAAAAAGAATTTCAATCTATGCCTTACTCTATACAAAAATTAACTGAAAAGGTACCATATACCTTAAGGTAAATGCTAAAACTATAAAACTTATAGAAATATACTTAGGAAGAAATCTTTTTGACTTGGGGTTGGGCAAAGCTATGACCTAAAAATCATAATTCATTCAAGAAAAAAATTGATAAATTGGGCTTCCTCAAAATAAAAACTTCCACTTTTCAAAAGACACAACTTAAAAAAAAGAAAGATGCAACACATTTGGGAGAAAATATTTTAAAACACAGATGTAATAAAGAATTTGCATGCAAAATATATAAGAAACTCTTAGAACTTAGTAATAGGAAGACAATTAATGCAATTTTAAAATGTACAAATGATTTAAACACTTAACCAAAGAGGATACATGGATAGCAAATAAGCACATGAAAGGATGCTGAACACCATTAATCATTAGGAAAAATATAAATCCACACCACAGCGTGATACCACTACACACCCAAAATGGCCAATTTAAAAAAAGTTGATAATACCAAATGCTACTGAGGGATGTGAGTAATTGGAACTTTCAAACATTGCCAGTGGAAATGCAAAATAGTACAGTCTCTTTTGAAAACAGTTTGGCAGTTTCTTATAAAGTTAAACACACTTACTATATACACATGACTCAGTAATTCTACTCCTTGGAATTTACCCAAGAAAAATAAAAACATATGTTCACCCAAATGAGAGGTATGTAAATTTTCAAGAATTTTATTCATAATAGTCCCAAATTGGAAGTAACCCAAAAGTTTATCAACTAGTGAATGAAAATGCAAATTATATCTATACAATGGAATACTACACAGCAACAAAAAGGAATGCAATAGAGTTGGCCCTTCTTATCCATGGTTTCTGTATCTGTGGATTCAATCAACTATGAGTTGAAAATACTTGGAAAAAAAAGAAGATGGTGCAGACTTTTTTCTTATCATTATCCCTAAACAATACAATAAATTACATAGCACTTACATTGTATTTGGCATTATAAATAATCTAGAGATAATTTAGAGAATATGGGAGAATGTCCATGGCTTAAATGCAAATACTACATCATTTTATATCAGGGACTTGAGCATCCATGGATTTTGATGCACATGGGGGATCCTGAAGCAATCTTCCAGGGATACCAAGAGATGATTGTATTCATACATGCAACAACATGAATGAATCTCAAAAGCATTATACACAAAGTGAAAGAAGCCAGATATGAAAGGCAACATACTATGTGATTCCATTTATTTGATGATATGGTTTGCATTTGTGTCCCCACTCAAATCTCATGTCAAATTCTAATCCCCAGCGTTGGAGGAGGGGCCTGGTAGGAGGTGATTGGATCATGGGGGCGGACTTCCCTCTTGGTGTTCTTGTGATACTGTGTGAGTTCTCACAAGATCTGGTTGTTTAAAAGTGTGGTACCTCCCCCTGCTCTCTCTTCCTCCTTCTCTGGCCACATAAGACATGCCTGCTTCCCCTTTGCCTTCTGCCATGAATGTAAGTGTCCTGTAAATGTCCACAGCCATGTTTCCTGTAGAGACTGCGGAACTGTGAGTCAATTAAACCTCCTTTATTTATAAATTCCCCAGTCTCAGGTAGTTCTTTACAACAAAGTGAGAATGAATTAATATATTTGACATTCTGGAAAAGGCAAAGCTATAGGGATAGAAATCACCTAGTTCGCCCCAAGTTCATAAGCATAAATATTCTCCATGTTAATTCCTTCCATGCAAATAAACTTACACAAAAACAAATTTGTGTGGGAAAAACTCAGATTCAAGCTTTACCATCTTAACATTCAGAACGATGTTTGTTACAGTGTTATTTATAATAGACATTTAAAATACAAGTTTGGCAGACAAGAAGGCAGGCAGTCAATCATGTCATAGAAAATATTAATGACACAGGGAGATGTTTATGTCAGAATAGGAAAAATAGAAACACTAATAGCTCATAACTATTGACTGGCCACTAGGCATTGGGCAGTCCTCTAGACACTTTATGTGTGTTATACCATTTAATCCTGGCAACTACTATATCATTATTGCTGTGGTTGTTATCATCAATTTCAGATAAGGGACCTCAGGTTTAGGAAGCTGATGAAATGTGCCAGCAAGTGGTGGGCTGAGATCTGAACCCACATAGTCTACTAGACACAAAACTCTAACCATAACACTTTACTGTGTTTTATAATGTATGGCTTTAAATCTGTACTCACAAACACACACACACACAAGGCCTAGAAGGAATTGTACCAAAATGTTAACAAGTTACCTCTGGGTGGTAGTTATAGGTAGCTTTTACTTTATTTTGCATCTCTGTGTTTTAAATTTGTACAAAAGATAAAGAGTATGATGTTTATAATGAAGAGATCATGTATGTGGTTTAAATAGCTGAAGACCAGTCTTGTCTGAAAAGTTGCATCCTTAAGAGATGATACATTCCAAGTCCAGGGTCTTGTCCCTATGAAATAAGTATGTCACCCTAAGGAGGCCTTGCACCCCCACCCCCAGCTCCACCCTCTCAACTCTACCTTCCCCCCCACCTCAGGAGTCTAGGATGAGCAGAGGCACTGTCTCCAGAGAAAAGCCTTCCAGTGCCTCTGCCAGGCATACTGGATGCCAGCCAGAGGGAGTCTAGGAGCGTCCAGCTCCCCCTGAGTCTGACGCCGCCAGGGCTGGCCCTGGGTCCTCAGCTGGGCACAGACAGCAAAGACCCAGGTCTCCCACTCCTGGGGATGGGGTGGCCGGATGGTAAAGGACATGGAGTCACGAGGCAGTTGTGGCAACAGTTAATAGAAATAAGGAAAGACCTGTTTGATTAAGCTACGTCTTTCCTTCCCAGACCCCCTTTTCTCTCCCTGGGCTGTATTCAAACCCCATTGCATTTGGAGGGAAATCCAACCCATGTGTTTCTGATTCATTTACACTTAACTCATCAAAATCCTGTTTTGAAAGAGGCCATTGGATGGTCTACAAAGTCTGAGCAAAGCTCCCCGCTGCCGCGGGCTAGTTGTGGACTCACCAAATACCCCTTCTAATCCACCAGGCCTGTGGGCAGGCTCTGCCCCACAGTGAAGGCTGTCTGAATGTCTGCTCCCCAGCCTCGGCCCCCTCGGAGCCCTCCCTCACCTCCTTCTGCCTCTTTGAGAGCTCCCAGGCTGCCTGTGAGGGTCTGGAAAACTCACACATCCCTGAGGGACAGGCACAAAACATGCTACCCTTCCTGGGCCAAAGCTGTGTTTAAAATGAACTTGTAAAGTAAATGCTGAACCCAAAGGAGGGAAGCTAATGGTGAGATCTCAGGCATGGGAGGTGCATTTCAGGGGCCTGCAGAGGCCTCCATCACACTAGGATGCTGTGCTCATCTTAGAGATAAGTGATGGGCGGGACTAGCAGTTGCCTTGTTGCCCAGGACTGTCTCTCCCACCCAGAGTCAGAACCCGAGTTATTTCTCAGCTCAGACCTTCTTGGATTGGAATTGAAAGAGGAGTCAGTCTTCTCTCAGGGGCAGGACACCTAGTTCCCATCTTTGGGGCTTGGCAAGTTTTCTTGGGTCTGTGTGGGGTGGTGCTTGATGTCAGCTACTGGTGCAAAGGCGAGTTCTCCCAGGCAGACATTTGGAAATCATTAAGCCAAAAATATGGTTGACTCAGATACAAAGCATGCCAGAACTAGAAGAGACCTTGGAGAACTTTGTGGTACAGCCCCCATGCATACAGATCAGTCCCCATGAGATCCCCCTCCAGAAGGAGTTGGAGTAAGCCAAGCTCCTCCAACTTGCTGCACTGGGAGAGCATGGGGTGTGGTCAAGAGAGACAGGAAGTTTGAGACTTCTCCAAGCAAGGCCTAAGATGAAACACATGGGAACCAAGAATGGAACTAAAAGAGTGAGGACCGGGGTCCTTCCGTGTGACTATCACAATGGGCTTTGACTTTGTGGCAACTCCTTCCTTGTGTTGTTCCCCTTTCCCGTGGTTACTGGCAGGGATGAGTCTGCAGAACTTGCCAAGAGGGTGTTTGCAGTTGGGAACCAGAAGGTAAGCAGTGCTCTGTGGAGACACCAGAGGCTGACGGAAACAAGAGGGTAGACCCATGAATAATAACAGAACAGTTTATTGGGGGTCCTTCAACCATGGAGCTCAGAGAGGTTCAGTAATTTGCCTCATGTCACACAGATGCTATGTGTTGGCATCAAAATCTACGTCTTCCTTGCTCTAAAAGTCAGGCAACCAAATAGAGGATGGGAGCACAGAGGGGAAAGAAAGCTAGACAAGGCTCTGTGCTCACTGGTGTGCAGGGTTGATACTCAAGGAAGCTCCCAGAAGGAGGTGCTGTGTGCAGGGTCTGGAAGGAGAGGCGCAGCCAGGCTATTGTGGAGGGGAGGAGGATGGTCCAAATGAAGGAATCAGGTGGGAGCCAGTTGGGGCGCAGCTGCTCTGGGCACTAATGGCATGTGGTGGTTGCACCTGGAACCTACCAGCAGGTGGCAGTATTTCAGAACAAGAAGAGAGTCAAGTCAGTTAAGATAGTGCTAGAAAAAAGAGATGCTGAGCTCTTAGTGTGTGCCAGGCATCGTTGTAAACATTTTATACAGAGCATTTCGTTGAAGCTGCACAACAGCTCTTTGAGATACATACTGTTATTACCTCAATTTCCACATAAGAAGGGTTCAGTAAGTTGCTCAAGGCCCCAGAGGCAGGAAATACTAGAACCAAGATTCTTACCAGGCAGTCTAAACCCAGGCCTAACTCTCTGTAGGTATAAGTTCATAACTTAATCAATAGGCACATACTGCATTTCCACCATGCACTAAGCATTGCGCAGGGCTAGGGACTCAAAAGAGATCTAGACAACATCCTTGCTCCCAGGGCCCAGCCAGCTGATTGAGTTTTACAAATGCATGATTCTAAACGTCACAGTGATGGCAGTCGGTACACACAGGGTAGCAGGTGGTGGGGCTGAGCACTGACCAGAGTCCTCAAACCCAGACTCGAACCCTGGCTCCTTCACTTGCTGGCTGGGTGGCCTTGGGTATGTTCCTTGATGTCAGAGGGCCTCAGTTTGTTCATCCATCTATCATTGGGTATAATATTGACCTCATGGGGATGGAATGAGAGAACAGATGTGGAGAATTAGGCATGGAGTAGGTCATGTGCTTTGCTGAAATGACAGCAAACATCAAATAGAAAAGGCAATGGGAGCCCAGAGGAGTGGTGCTTGAAGTGAGTTTCCGAGGCTGAGCAGTTTGGCTGACAGAGGAGGGTGAGGAGTCCAGCCTAGGAGGGGAACACTGACAAATCATGGAGATTAATAGGCATGATGCCTGAGAAAGCACAAGGTGGGAGAAAAGGAGCTCAGTGAGCACCCTGGAATTCCATGGAGCCAGGCACTGCCGTGGGCTCAATGACTGGGAAGCATCACCTTTGGAGGGTTTCAAAACCAGCTGGATTTCAGCAAGGAAGTAGATGGCACCGAGCATTCCATCAGCACGAGGTCATTCAACCAGATGTCATGGGCCTACTAAGTGCCAAGCACGCTTCTTGAGTTGGTCCAACCTGGGCTTTTCTTCCTGCCCTGTAGGGGTGTCTCTGCAGCTGCTCAGCACACTGTCTTCCCCTCAACTGGACCCAGCCTGCTCCAGCCCCTGCTCTGCCTAGAACGTCTGTGAGCAACCTGGTTCTTGTCAGAAGTTTTTGACAAGCTCTGCAAAATCCACTCCTCTTGTGACTCCACCAGACATATCCCCAGGGGAAGAAGGGGCACCCCACCAGGGCAGGAGGTGGCAAGACAGCCTCTGCCCCCTAGGAGGGTGAGTCATTCAGGGAGGATGCCTGCCTCAGGCATTGTGGGAGATGAGGAGGAGCCCCATGTATCTGCAAACACAGTGCCACCTGAGGGCTTGCAGAGCTGGAAGAAGCCGAGGCGTTCAGGGAGCAGGGCCTGTGCCTCCTCTCTGCCTCCATTTCTGACTTCCAAGTCTTCAGAAGCAACAGCTAGGACATCCTCTGGCTCCCCTCCAGCCAAGCTGTGCCTCCCATACACACACCTCCCCCTGCTCCCTCCTTCTAGAGATATGGCAGGAACAAAGGCCAGTGGCTCTTCAGGGTGAATGGGGGTTGATGTGAGGGTGCATCTGGCTCTGGCGCTATCTGCACGGTTGTGCATTCCTTCCCCAGGCCCGCCACCCACATCCAGAAACATCATCATTCATTCCATCATACACACACTGGGGGCTGGGGGAGGCCATGACAGGTGGGACAGCAGGGGAGGTGGGGATGGGGTGCGTGGTCTTCTCCCACCCCCCCAAAAAAAAGACAGATATGTCCCCTCTGAACATGCTGGGGGAGATTATTTTAACAAGCACTTTTGTACCAGGAAATCAGTGTGTTTAACCTAACAAGCAAAGAACAGCCCAGCGGGGCCCATAAATCTAGTTCCCACCTATTAATTTTACGGCCTACATAAAGCAGTGTTGAAGTCCAAAGTATATGTGACCTAAAAAGGCATTGCTCATTCTGACACATATACGACGTGGCCAGGACTCGAACCCTGACCCTGACCCTCACTCCAGGAAGCCAGCTCCCAAGCCTCACAGAGTGCAGAGGCTCATGCTGCAGAAACCCACCTGGGCTCCCTGTGGAAGAACAGGACAGCTGGAGGCAACAACTGTGGAGAGGGCTGGAGGATGTGGGCACTGCTGAGGCAGGTTAGCGAGGATGCCCTACTAGAGATGCTGCGCCCAGGGCTGGCATGTGCAGTTGTGCAGGTTGGTCACTGCCCAAAGGCACCAGATGAGAGGACAAGTGGAGGCTGAAATTCAACCTGCACCCCATTTACCACGCCTGTCCCATGGGGGCAGGGCTGCCTCTGCCCAGAGAGGGGCCTTTTAAAAAAATCCACGCAAAGGTACTACACAGATTGTCAGCTCCCTTGGATAAATCTTCCTCCCCATTCTGACTGTTTCAAATATTGACCGCTACCCAGTGACTCACTGTACTCTCAAAGCAATTACACAGCCCTCCCTCCAGGGAACTCCATGACCACTGTCGACACCTACCATCATTCCATGGGATAATTCCCAATCCCAAGCATGATTTAATAGTCACCCACCACACAATACCACAACTGGGCTACTCCGGCCACCCATAGCAACTGCACATTGATCCCCACAAAGTTATTAGGATGAGAACAACCTCGAAGCTAGTCAGCTCAATCCCATGCTGACACTATAATAGAGGAAACAAGCTGAGGAACCCGAATCCCAGCTTCCCACTCACTATACCCCTGGCCGCACGCGCATTCATTCCGTAAGCCCTAGTGCAGAGCTATGCTCAGCACTTGCTGTTTTGCCCCTTCAGACTCACGCCCCACCCTGCTCCACCCTGTCGGTACCAAGGAGGCAGACCTCCGGGAGGTACACCGCCCCTCCCCTGCCCTCTAGCTCAGCTGGGATTTCCAAATTGAAGCCCCTACTCGTGAGCTAAGGCAGGGAACCCCCACTGCAGAGGCACGCGCTCTCTGTCAGGGCGTTTCCTTTATCTCCAGGAGTCCTGTGGAATTCATGCTCCACAGTCTATCTTTGTTAGCTTTACCACTGAAGTATCTTTCTGGGGCTGGGTTCCTAGGAGGAGGCCTGAGACAAGGGTGTGAGAGCAAGTCCCTGTACTTGGGCTGTGATCCCAGGAAACATCATCACGGGGCAGCGGCACTGTGAGCTGAGGAAGGAAGGAAGGAAGCCCGCCTTGGGTAGATAAATGAGCAAGAGACTGCTGCCCGCAAGGCATTCAGCCAGGCTAAGGCGCCAAAGCCAGGGTATTTATCTACCAATTCCTGCCTGTCTTTGCGCTGGGCTATCACTGGGCATTGGCTTCAGGCCCTTGTGAGCCTGCTCTCCCAGCCGACACCCTCAGACAGAGTCACAGGTCCTGCAGCACAAAGCTGTCAGCATATTAAGGAGCGTAAGGACCAAAGGTGTGTGGGCAGTAGCATTTGCTACATTGTTTTTGCCCAGATATTCAAGTAAGTTCGATCCTTGAATCCCCCAGTTTCTGCATTCCCTAAGAAGCCCAGTTTGAGAAGTCTATTCCCAGGACTTGCCACTCGAAACGAAGCCCTGACTCCATAAACTCCCTTTCTACCAGTTCCTACGACCCATTCTCACCCTCGTGGTCCCACAGTGACCTGTAACCCCACTGCATTGGAACCCTGGCCCAGGTCGTCGGCTCATTCGGACTCAGCCTCCAAGTGTCTGCTTATGAGGCTTCCTTCTTCTAGGAGGCTTTCTTGAGAGACTCCTCGTTCGCACTTTCCCCAACTTCATCCACACCCTAACCCTCCAACTGAGCCTCAAACACACACTACCTAATCCCCAGACACAGACTGTCTACTCCAAATCTGGCTGTACCCTGACCCACAGACCTATGAACACAATAAGCAAACACCCTCACACTGCAAGCCCAGCTGCACCTTGAATCCTCAATCACAAGTGACCCCAAATCATGTTGATCCCTCAATTCCAACTACACACTGATGCCTCGGTTTCATCCTTAACCATACACTGGCCCAAGACACAGCCACACTGGAACATTTAGCCTGGGCACGTGTTTCTCCCTGAACTCAGTCACACATGGCGATGCCCTAACCCCTAATACAGATTGGCTCCCTGTCACAGACAACACACTCGCACACCCTCTCAGTTCTAGAAGACACTGATCCACCGAGCCCCAGCTCTTTGCCAGCTGCCCAGCCACAGACTGACCCCAATCTCAATCATGGCCTGTCACTCCCATTTCCAGCCTCCCATGGATCCTAACCCCCTAATTAGAGCCCCTGGCACAGACAACCCCAAGTTAAACACTCACTGACTCCATGAGCCTTACCAAACAACGACCTCAATCCCAGCCAACCCAAGACCTTAAAACAGGGCTACACCCTTAACCCCAGAACTTCTCCTCATACGCAGCCTTACCAAAGCTGATCCACCAGACTTAACCTCGGACCGACCCTCAGTGTCTTAAGCGTACACTCATCTTCAAACCCCATTATCCATGCCCCAAGCTGCAGCCCAAGCCTACCTAACAAAGACTTGCCAACCCCAAAGCCAAATGTCACAGTAATGCTCAACCTGGTTGCAAGCAGAACACACCAGGCCAAACCTCACTGCCCCTCCACTTAAAAAGAGGGCACTCTGATGGCAGCCCCAAGTCCGCTCACAGTTCGCTGATCCCCTAGCCACACTGAACCCCCAGCTACCCTGGGCCTTCAAGTCCTCTACACACCTCAACCCACCACAAAACATGCCCAGCCCAACCTCATTCAGAGCCCTTCAATCTCACCCACACCCCAAGGGAATTCTAATTCCATTCTCACAGAGACTACCCAAGTTGAACTGCACCCTTCTTCTCTAGCACAGCATCACCCTAGGGACCCCGTGATCCCACACAAGCCCACACACACAAGGATCATGTTCAAAGGGGGACATCTGCAGCCTCAGCAGTCAGCAGCACCCCTCCTGGCTCCCGACACCCTCCTTCATATTCGTCTCCACAACTCAGGGAAGGCACCGGAAGCTGTGGGCCAGCAGCACTGGGACAACCCAGCGACATTCTGCTTTTTGTCTGTACCTCTCTCTCGACTATCAAGTTCCTTTCCAAAACACCGGCCTCTTCCATGCAGTGCAATTCCCTTGTTCCTGGTTGAGGTCCCCAGGACCCGCCTTGGTAGGCTACACTGAGCTGGGTGATGCTTGTCTGCAGCCTGCAGGGCAGAGGGGTCCGGAGCCTGGGCAGTTGTCCTGCTCAGTTGCCCACAGGTTTTGTGATCTTGACTGGTCGCTTCTCCTCTCTGGGACTCATTTGATCCTGTGCGTCAGAGGTCAGGACACTACTGCCTGCGGATCGAAACCCACCTTGCCCACCCAGCGACCTCTTATCCAAGGCTGCCTTTGCACTGCAATGGCAGAGGAGAGTAGTTTCAAAAGAAACTGCGTGGGGCTCAAAGCCGAAAAGGCTGGCAGCCCCCCCACCCTGGCTTTGCATCCCCCTACCTTCCTTTTATAGGGAGTAATCATATTGGAGGGTTCTCTGTGTGAAGGCTTGGAGACAGGACACCCCTCTTCCTTCTCTGGGCTTCTCCAAGAAGATGCTCTTTAATAACGTGTTGATTATGCATTATGCTGATAATAAAACCTGTGATTCCTGCCCCTCGCCCTGTGGAGGAGGGGCTGAAGGAAGACCATCGGGCCAGAGACAAGGCCTCAGGGGTTGGATAGCAATATTGGGATGCCCCAGCCTCTGTTTATTGTGGGGGTTCTTCCAACATTATTGCTTTTGTTTATTGAAACCCAATCCCCATGGCACTTAGCACCCTTGGCAGTGGGCCCAGACCTGCCCAGGACCCAGCCTGCCAGTCCTGGCCAAGAAGGGAGAGGGGTAGGGGAGCACTGGCCAGGCCCCAGTCTGGAGTCCTGTTTGCTTACAGCCTAAGGCGCCCCCCGCCGGCCCCCCTTCATAACGTCTTGCTTACAAGACAGCATTTGGAGACAATTTCTCATCAGACCTTCTTGTAAACATCCTCCTGGATGCAGCCGGCCTGAGGAGCCCTTATTAGAAACACCTGTGTCCGACACAGGCCTGCTGAGTGACAGCTTGCAGAGCCGTCACTGCCCCCCTGCCAGGGCTGGGGCTGGTGAAATGGGTGGGATATGGGATGGGAATGAGGGTTCTGGTGGGAAGCAGCCTCCTCCCCACATGGCTGACCCCATAGGGCCTGTGTTGCTGAGGCAGAGCCCCTCCCATTTCAGCGTGGGACACTCAGGGGGTCAGGAAGGCCTAGTGCACAGAAATCTCTCATCAGTTCATTCTTGTGGTGCCCCAAATTCCCTACATTAGTCACTCCTTCGAGTTACACATGGTCCTCTTAGGTTCTCTAAATAAAATGCCAGCTACCCTTCTTCCTCACGCCTACATCCCTGGGAGCGTCAACACATTGAGTTTCTCACCACTTTAAATGAATGAGAATATTCAAGACTTTCAGCACTGTCCAAGCTTAAGGAGGGATACCTGGGGAGAGGCAGATCTGAGGCTCCCTACATGGACTTTTCAGGCTGGAAGGACCCTCGCCATGCCCACAGAGTTACGGAAAAGCACAGCCTGAGACCACCAGCCACATCTTCCTCCACAGAGCAGATGCAAGATGTCTTCTCTGCACCAACCAAACATTGGAGCTAGTATTGATCCAAATCTCCATTTTGCTAAGAGAAGGCAGAAGGAGAGAGGAAGGAGGATGAGAAAGAGGACCTGCGGAAACAGGGCTCTGCACTCCTATGACATCAATGCTTGGCCATGTGCGTCCTGCCACTGGTGTTATTTTTTTGAAACAGAGTTTCACTCTTGTCACCCAGGCTGGAGTGTAGTGACGCACTGCAGCTCACTGCAACCTCTGCCTCCCAGGTTCAAGCGATTCTCCTGCCTCAGCCTCCTAAGTAGCTGGGATTACAAGTGTGTACCACCATGCCCAGCTAATTTTTATATTTTTTGTAAAGACGGGGTTTCACCACGTTGGCCAGGCTGTCCTCAAACTCCTCACCTCTGGTGATCTGCCTGTCTTGGCCTCCCAAAGTACTGGGATGACAGGCATGGGCCACTGTGCCCAGCCCTCCACTGGTCTTTGATGGGACCTTGGGCACTCCCATCAGCCTTCCCATGGCCACCTCACTTGGAACTCCTGGCCAAGCACCAGAATTCCCCTGCCACTTGCCTGCTGCCCTGTCCTGGGACTCACTGAGGCCAGGTCCCACACTGGGCCATCCCTCAGCCTGGTGGGGTCCTGGAGAGGGACCGTCTTCTGCTTCTGGGGCTGGACATCTTGATGTGGCCCCCTGCCTAAGGACTGGATTGCTCTAGATGGAGTAGAGGTTTGAGGGTCTCTCGGGGCCCAACCGCGACAGCGCATACTCCACTGCAGCCTCACTTCTGACCTCCCAGGGGGCCACATCTCCCTGAGTGGGAAAGAGGAAAGCTGGAAGGTAACCTGTCTCTAATGAGGTGGGCAGAAAGAGGAAGCACACGCTTCATGAAATAAATTAGTGAAATCTCAATTCCGATAAATCCAGTTTCTTAAAAAAAAAAAAAGCAACTGGTAGGAAAAGAAAATGTAATTTATGCCCATTGAAAGGAGGCCAGGTTTAAATTGATGAAGTCTCCTGTTTATGTAATAAATCCATTTCCATTCATGTCACCAATATATTTATCCATACATCCTGGTCCAAGTCAAATCTTCATTATTTTATTATTCAACAGAGGGCAGAGGGGAGGGCAGGAGAACAGAGTTCTGTGTCGAATTAATAAAGTCTCACTCTCTCCCCCAGCACCGTCCTCACACAGGGACAATTTATTCCTAAGAAGGAGGCAGAAGAACTGGATGCAATTTATGTGCTTTGAAAGAGACCCAAACGTAATTAGGCAAAGTCTCAAGTTCACCGAGAAATAAATCCCAGAGAAAGTAGCCGGGGGTAAAATTTACGTTCCCTGAAAGTCTGAAAGCTTCTCTCTCTCCCACTGGTTCTGCCCCTCCCCCAGGCCACCGTGCCTGGTTCCCCAAGCCTTCCAGGCCCCGGGATTCTCTTCAGTGCCCCCACTTCCATGGGGCCATATGCCAACAGGCCCCCCAGGGGGAGTCGCCCTGCCTCTGCCTCTCTGGCAGCCAGCCCCAGTCCTCAGGATATTCGAGGGGCTAGTGATGGCAGCCGATGGGACTGGGACTTCTCACCCTGCCTCGTGCATTCACCCCAGAGAAAGGAAGAGCTACCAGGAGTCTCTGCCACCAAAACCAGACAGAGGGCTTTGGGAGCAAGGCAGTTTCCTCATGATGCGCCAGCCCCTCCTTAGGGCTCAGGAAGTCTTGCTTTATGTCACTCCTGCAGCTCCAACTCTGTTTGCACTGGGGAGAGGGTCAAGAGAGGGTGTCCTCTGTTCCCAGGAAGTCAGGTGAGCATGGCTGGGATGGGGACTGCCTCAAGGAGGGCTGTGCTGTGGAGGGGGACCCTTGAGTGGGATTGGCAGAGCGAGCCTCCCTACCCCAGAAGCACACAGGCTTCCAGAAGCACTGTGTGGGGAGTGCCTGTCTGCTCCAGGTTCTCAGTTTGGAAACCTCCATTTTCCTCCTCCAGCCACCAGACAGGTGCCTTGGAATGTAGCTTAGTGTGGCCCTGGGAGCACAGATTCCCTTGGGGCTGGGTCTGCCCTGGGTGAGAGGCTTCTGAGCACAGCACACAGAGCTGGGAGTCTGCCCTCCTGGGTTTCATCTTGCTCCTGATACAGCAAAGAGGCCACTTAAACCCACTGTGCCCCAGGGTCTCCTGGTAGGGAGACAGGATCATGGCCATCACCATCCTGCCCCTGCTCCCTCCAACTAGCAGGCAAGAGCTACTAGGAGTCTCTGCTACCAAAACCAGACAGAGTGATTTGGGAGCAAGGCAGTTTCCTCATGATGCGCCAGGGTCCAGGAAGTCTTGCTTCACTTCACTCCTGCAGCTCCAGCTCCTGGTAGCAATTCCTCCAACTGCCCCTGGCAATGAAGGCAAATGCCCACCTCAAGGGGGCTGGGCATTGATGATGAGGACTGACCAATCCCAGGCTGGGCCCACAGAGAGAGGGCAGACATGGCCAGTGACCCACAGGACTCCTGCTGGGGGCAGGACTGGGAGGGAAGGAGTTGGGGGCAGCTCCCAGGTTTCTGACTTGAGCAACAGAGTGACTTTTGAAGCTGTTTGCTGTGATAGGGAGTGCTGGGGGAGAGGGAGCCGGGTGGGCACCAAAGATGAGTTTATCTGAGGAGGAGCAGGTTTGGGGGAAGGGCAGGAGGGATAAGCTGAGTTCAGTTTTTGGCAAGAGAGACAGCCAAGACTGCTGTACTTGTGGGGAGGTGTCGAGTGGGGACACAGCCAGGCCTTCAGAAGGGAGCACCTGAGAGTTGTTGGCACAGAGATGGTCACTGATTCCAGGCACAGCCACGCTCGTCCAGAGTGTGTGGAGTGAGTCTGACCAAGACCACAGAACAGAGGGCCTGCAAAGGACCACAGAAGACACAGCCAGAGGGAGCAGGGGGCATCCAGAAGGGGAACAGGTCCAACAGTGTCCATTGCTGAGGGAGGACAGTGCACTGAAGACCAAGGTGCTTGCATCATTGTTGGTAGTAGAGAACCGGGATGGCCTTGTGAGAGCCCTTTGGAGGAGCAAGGGGGCAGAGCAGAGGCCAGATCTTGCAGCAGGGAAGGAGAGAGCAGGCTGCCGTGAAGCCCAGGAGCAAGCAGAGTTTGGGGAATGAGGTTAGATGCTGGAGCATGTCTGTTGGCTGGACAGTCATGACACAGGATGGCCACATGCAGTGCTGGGACCAGGGCTTGTCAAAGGCTCCAGGGGGCTGGCTCCCAGGACAGAGCATGTGAGGCTCTTTTCACCTGAGATGGGAAGGAAGGCAGCTCCAGGCATGAGATGGAGGCACACGCCTGGCTGCGGGGAGGGACAGGAAAGTGGCATGTTAGAAGCACTCTCTTAGAATGTTGGGGGTGCTGCATGTTGAGACCCAGGTCCTGCCCTTTCTTTCCAAGCCGATGTTCTTTGTAAGAATGAATCCTGGATTTTTAGCTTTTGCTGGATACTGGCTGACAAGGTGACCTGTTGAAGGCTGGCCACTGGGCCAGGGCTGGAGAATGTCCAGCCTCCAGATGGCACCTGGCAGTACTAGACTCAGGGTCTCCTTTCCTTTGCTGTGGTTCAGGGAAGGCTCCTCCGGTGCAGGGTCCCAGCTATGGAGCCTTTTGAGCTTCCTGTATCTAGCAAGCACAAATTACCCATACAAATGAGCAGTGACCTGGATGCCAGGAACGCCGATGCCTTCCCTAAAAGCCCCAGCCTGGGCACCAACCATGGGCATGCTGCCTTCAGAAGACAGCTTCCCATGAGCCACACCTCTGGGAAAAGTAGTCACCGGGACAGCAGGGGGCCAAGTGATCCAATGTCCATGTTATTGCTCAACAGCAGCCCACGGCATACGGTGGCGGGAAATGGGCTCGCAGTTCAGCCAAAGGGCTGCTGTCTTTGATGATGCAACAATTGCCTTATCTGTGACATGGCAATCACAGTTCAGAAGGGGAGCTCTTCCACCCTCAGCCAGAAACCTGCTCAAGCCAGAAACCTGGGAGCTGCCCCCAACTCCTTCCCTCCCAGTCCTGCCCCCAGCAGGAGTCCTGTGGGTCACTGGCCACGTCTGCCCTCTCTCTGTGGGCCCAGCCTGGGCTTGGTCAGTCCTCATCATCAATGCCCAGCCCCCTTGAGGCGGGCATTTGCCTTCATTGCCAGGGGCAGGATGCCAGCTAGTTGGGGGGAGTAGGGGCAGGTTGGAGATGGCCATAGGCCTGTTCTCCTACCAGGGAGGCCCTCAGGCTAACTGTAGGTGATGTTGGCAGGAGTGGCCAGGTGGTTGTGAAGACATTGGAGGGGGTGAGGACCCTCTCATGGCCTGGGGGTGGAAAGACTGTGGCTGCTGCTGCTCCCTATCTGGGCATGGTCTCCCCATGGTCACAGAGCACTAACGGGGACCGTTCAGTCTCAGACTGACTTCTCTGATCTGGGCAGCGGAGACTCTGACTATAAATTTCCTGTTTTATGAGGTTCTCTGGGAAGCCAAAACTCCCCTGGCAGGCCTACTAGGGCAGCCCCAGAGGAGCTCGGCAAAGGAAGCCCTGCTGCCAGGACACATTGCATCTCAGTCACGCTACAAGCAACTCAGTTTGCAGAAGCCCAAACACCCAGCCGCTGTCACAGATCTCTGAGGAGGTCCCTGGCTTCATCATGAAGGGCTGACCATAAATAATGACCCCAAGATCCTGCTGCCCTTGACCCAGGCATAGTGAGAGAAACGGGGTACAGGAGGAAGTCAGTGCAAGTCCAGGTGTCCGCCTCCATTCTGCATCAGCCCCCTAAAAGTCCCGCCAGTAGACTTGAGAGAGAGCGGTGCACCGACTCTCACTGGGAAGAGGATTCACGAGAGACCCGTGAAAGGAGAGGGGAAGCACAGGGGGAGAGGGAAGAAGCTAAGTCAGCGTGCGATTTCAGGTGAAGGCCAGCCTCTGCCTGACCCTGCAGGAGCTCTAGAACATAGAATACACAAGTCTATCATCCTAGAAATAATGAACTGAGCTTTTGCATTCCTACACCCAACGGGACTTAACTTCAATCCGTCCCAGGTGGATAGAAACTCTTAGTGCTTCTAGATCTCCAACAGTCTGGGTGACACGGCTCCCGTGACGAGAGAGTAGCTTTCAAAGGTGCACACTCTTAGAAGCGAAGCTCTCAGGAGCTGGGGATGGACACACAGGACTGGCAAAGGGCATGTGGGCAGAGTCCAGTGGCATCCTTTACACCTGGTGATGCCATTGGTTAGAGATGGCCTCCCAGAGCTGAGGAAAGGTACTAAAAAGCCTCTTTGCTCCCAGAGCTCCAAAACATTTGCCCTTTCTGTGCAGAATCTCAAAACAGGTATTTCCAGCCCAATACCGGCATATGTAAGAAACAGCCGTAAGACTTCATCTAAAACTCAGGAGAAACATTTCTTTCAAACTGCTCTGTGGTGTGTTCGTTCAACTAAGAGAGTTGAATCTATGTTTAGATTCAGCGAGTTAGAAACACGTTTCTTCTAGGAGATGCGTTGGGATATTCCAGAGTGAATGGGACTATATACTGTACAGAGAAATATCTGCTTCTAAAACCAAAACGGAGCTTTCTATCTGAATGGTTGTCAATGTGTGCATTCAACTTACAGAGTTAAACTCCTGTGTGGATTCAGCAGTTTGCAATAATTCTAGGTGGTAGGCACAAATTCTTGCTAACTGCCTCTTCCGTTTCCTGGATGGAAACCCACAGGCTGAAGCCAAAGCCAAGTCTCTCGTCCCCACCAAAGGGACAAATCTTCCCTTCTGTCAGGATTAGACATACAAGCCTGTTGCTTTCAATCTTAGCAGGAGGTGACCGCTTCTTGTTCTGTACACTTCAAATGTGGGATCACAGTGACTACCCGCACTGACCCTTGTCACACCATTCTGCCCAGCAGAGGCCCCAGCTGAAAGCCACCCACCCTCTTCCCAGTGTGGATTGCACTGGCCTGGCCTTCGGCTCCCAGGCAGGAACCCTCTGGGCTGCGTGGTTTTAGGGTTGATCAGATGTGTCCTTAGAACCTTGATGCCCACCTGCCAACTCTGAGAATCACATAGGAAAAGAAAAAGTCCCTTTTTTAAGTGGGATAAGGGAGGACCGGTCTCTAGGCCCCTCCTTTCTCTCTGGGACTTGAAGCATTAGGTTCAGCTGTGTAGCTCTTACATGACCAGAAGAAAGACTAGACTAAGGGACATGACAAGCACCCACTCCTGCAAGGGCTCCAAGCCCTTAAGGCGGTGCACTTGGGTCATGACCTGGGCCTTTCAGAACTAAAGTCAATAAACTCTGAACCCGAACCTGAGCTCTCATAGAGGAGCAATGGAAGGTAGAACACTGGCCATGGCTCACTTTTCTTTTGGTTACAAAGAAGCTCCTATCAAAATGCTGTGATTAGGAACCCACCATAGATTCCACTTCTTAATATAATTTTCCCCTTACTTTTACTCTCTCCACATCCCTTCAGATTAGGGGCCATCTACCCAGACATTTCCTTTTGAGGACTCATTAATTTTCATGGAAAGTAGCAATCTTCTCACCTTATTGCTCAGCAGAGCTCAAGGCCATGTCGTAAATCAACAGCAGAAGATACTGTCAGTCTGGTTGTTTGCCTGAAATTTTAACCTGAACTCTGCAACTCAGTTCTATTCAAATACTTGGTTTGTAGAAACAGTCATCATGACTCTTCCTGGAACTGGTGATATTGAAAATCTCATCCCTGAATCAAGCCCGACCATCCTAAGTCATCAGAGAGCTCATATTTGGACCACATGGCTTTGAACTCTCCTATAACTGCTGTTATTGAATTGTCTTTGGGGCCTCAGCTTGCATTTCATTTTTATAATCAACACTAAGTTTTCACAGCCAGGCACAGTGGCTCACACCTGTAATCCTAGCACTTTGGGAGACTGAGGCAGGTGCATTGCCTGAACTCAGGAGTTCGAGACCAGCCTAGGCAACACAGTGAAACCCCGTCTCTAAAATACAAAAGAAATTAGCCGGGCATGGTGGCATGCACTTGTATAGTCCCAGCTACTCTGGAGGCCAAGGCAGGAAAATTGATTGAATCTGGGAGGTGGAGGTTGCAGTGAGCAGAGATCGCACCACTGCACTCCAGCCTAGGTGATAGAGGGAGACACCGTCTCTAAAAAAAAAACACTAAGTTTTTTATAACTGTATACATGGTTTGAAACTTAGTAAGTTGTCTGAAATGTACTATTTATTATGAGGAATTTCCTATAATCTCATCTGTCACAGTACCTCTTGCTCCCAGGAGCAATTCACAGGAGAAAAATTTCTCTGATCTCATGGCCAAGAAGCCACAGCCATTGGTCTGCTTTTGAGAATCCTGTAAATAATCATGTTTCCCTTTGCTTCAGCTGTTAGGAAGCTCAGAGCCAAATTAGCATCCTATCTCTGTTAGTTGTGCATATGTGTGAGAGTTTCTATAGACTAGCTGGGTGGGCGATGCACATCTTCAACTTTCCTGGGTATTATCAGTTCATTGTCCATGGAGGTTGCAGCAATTTATATTCCCATCAAGGGAGCCATGTGGTTCCTGCTTTCCCCTGTCATCATGTCACTTGCCAAGCTGAGAGGTCTAAAGTGGAACCACATCGCTTCTTCAATTTGCATTTTCCTAATGATTAGGGGCACCTTTTCATGTATGTATTGGCCTTGGGGTTAACTCACTTGCAAATTGCTTGTTCAGAGCTTTCGTCCCTTTTCTTCCATTGAAGTATTTTTCTTTTTCTTGTTGGTTTTCCTATGATTTGCAAGATCTTCCTTTTACTCGTGACTTCTTCTTACTCCCTAATCTGTTTTGCCCTGTCTTGATTTCATTAGCTATTTATGTTTATAGTATTGCATATGTATCCATGTGAGCATAGAATACAAGAGTATCTATCCACAGATACTCTTGGAATTGTATCAGGGTAGGATAACCGTAGTAATACACAGTCCCCAGATTGAAATGGCTTAACAGAAGCAAGAGTTTCTTTCTCTCCCTGGTAGCAGTCCAGTGCATATTCATCTGATTGGGGGTGACTCTCTCCCCAGTGTGATTCTGGGACCTGGAATCTGCCACCTCCGTGGATTCCTGAGTTCTCTGCTGGACCCTTCAGAGCCAGGCCAGGCCTCCAGGCCATGCCTGGAGTCACCTACTCCTGCTCATATCCCATTGGCCAGAACTTAGTCACTGGTCTCATGTCCCTGCAAGAGGGCTGGCAAATACCTTGCCCAGCAGGTAGAGGAAGTGGGGTTTGGAGACCACATCACCATCTCTGTGTTATTTAGATATAAACACATATTTTCTTTTGCCCTTCAATCCGTATTGAGGCTTAGTATGATTCTGCTTTTTTTCTTAATGTCATCTCAGATCGTTAATGTGGTAGCAGCAAAGCATCTGTACATCCAGACTTGGGAGAAGGAGGTCCAGGCAGAAGGCCAGGGAGAAGGAGCTCAGCTCCATGCAGGCACAACTGCCTTGAGTTGCAATTACTCAAAATGCTGTGAAACCCACCATTGTTAAGAGGATGGAGAAAGAGTAACCAGAGGAAAGAAATACCTGGGAAAGTAAAGACACAAACATCAAGAGAGAAACTCATTTCTAGATAAAGGGAGCGGCCTGTACTCACAGATGGAGAAAGAGAGAGTCAGTAGAATAAAGAATAGCCAGGCGGCTGATCTCAGAGAGGAGGAAGGAAGATGGGTGGGCATGGCCTGAGGGCAAGCGTCTGGGTCTGCTGAGAGCATCCCAACAGCTGTGCCCTCCTGAGCCAGGGAGGAACAAACTAACAAGTCAACACAGCCCCTGCCCTCAGGGAGCTCACTGTCTGGAAGGACAGGCACATCCTCCACAGATTACGCAGTCAGACCATGATAAATCATAAGATTAAGCTCTTAACAAGCTGCAAGCAGAACAGCAATCACAGCAAATGGATTCTGCCGAGAGCAATGAGAAAGCATTTACACCAGCCTTTAAAAGTGGAATGTGCTATGGGAAAGAGGAAAAACGGCAAGGACATCGCAGATAAAGACGCTTGCTGGAACTAAGCAGTCCGCTTAGACCTGCTCCTAGCATATATCATGTCAGTGAACCTCACAACCACTTGATGTTATTCTAGCTCCACTTTGAAAGTGTGAAGATCTCAGAGGAGACGTGCCCAGAACCTCAGCCAGAAAGTGTCAGAGCAGGCAGCAAAAAAGGGTGTGAGAAGGACATGAGGAGCAGAAAGCACGTAGTGTTAGGGCAGAGTGCTACAGGCCCTCCTCTTCCTCCTCCTCCTCTTTCTCCTCCTCCTCCTCTGCTCAGACCCTGACACTCAGCAGTGCTGCCCACCAGGGAGAGTCCAGGCCCAGACCCCGTTCCCTCCCACTAATGCCCAGCATCCCTCTAGGGCTGGGGTCTGGGACAAGACCCTCTGCCCAGCATGTGCTGCATCCTCCCTGGGAGCCCAGATCCCTGAATCAACTCTGGACCTGCTCAGGGAGATTCGAGGCCATTTGAGGCATGGGGGTGAGGTGTGAACAGAGGGGGAGCTCTGGAGTTAGGCAGGCCTGGGTTTGAAGTCTGCCTTAAGTCCTTCCCAGCGTGTGACCTCCAGCTAAATGGTAAGTTCTTCTGGTCTTGGTTTTCTCATCCATGTGAAATAACATCCATATGAGAATAACAATAAGACCAATGTCTTGGGACCAATGAGGATTTACATTAAAAAAACTAGATGTAGACATCTCACACAGTCACCTGGGCCTTTCAGTAAGGGGCTTGTTGAATCTTAATTATCTGTGATATTTCTGGGTAGAGGGGTCTCCCCAGGGCCCTCCTTGCTGCCCCGAGCTGGCCATGCCAACCTTCTGAGGGATGTCCAACTCTGGCCCTTCTCCTTCTTCCCTGCAGCCCTTAGGGGCTGAACCGTGGCAGTCAGCCCTCCTGGGTTTCCCACCTACTGAGTCTGCTAGCTCCTGCCCATCTCAGTTGAGCGGCCACCATGTTGAGGTCAATCAACAGGAGCCCCACCATGGCCCACCCTTGATCACTCCCTGCCACCATTGCCTCCTACCCACTGAGACAGAAATCCTCTCTCTGGAGCTGAAAGCCTCACACCATCTCCACACGGGGCTCTCCACACACCCCTCTCCCCAGCAGGGACCTCAGCTCTCACCTGCCAGCCTCCATGCCAGTGCTCATTGCATTTATCTGTGCCTGGACTGTCAGCCACTGTGAAATTGACTTGCCCTTCAAGGACCTAAGCAAATCCTACTCCCTGCACGAGACCTTCCCAGGAGTCACCCACTCCCCTCACATCCCTGATGCTCAACTCCCTGTCACTCTACTACCCTTGCTTCACTGTGCTTCACTGATAATTGCCTATCTGGCTGAGCACCCAGCTGTGGGGCCCGGTGGAGGCTCCTCTTGCCAAGAGATTAGCCCTGGGGAAGAGCTGTGTCTGTCCTGAGGAAGGGGTGCCTTTGACTAACATGTGCAAAGGTGCTGTGTGGCACCTGCCCTAGGACAGGAAGTGCTCAGTTCAAGGTGGATCAGGACAAACATGGGGCTCGGCTGCCCTTGTGGAGATAGCACCCTTGCCAATGGGTGAGTCAACAGCCGCTTTCTTGAGGACACTGCCTTCTGCACCCGCTCCCGCATGCTGCTCTGCAGTTACTCAGGGTTCAGGAATTGTCCCCCACTGGAGACAGAACTAGAGGAAGGTCCCATGCCTTCCTTTTCCCGGAGGTGTTGGACATTGAGGCCTAAACCCCAGAGAACAGACAAAGCCAGGAGACGCAGGTGCCAGGCTGCAGTCCACCCTGTAACTACAAGGCCGTACAGCTCCCTGGGGCAGGGCCAGCGGCACCGGCTTCCTGCAAAAGTTGACCAGAGTGCCAGCCAAGCCTCCAAGGGAGACGTGAGGAAGGAGAACATAGAGGAGGAGGAGGGTGGGGAGGCTACAGAAAGGAGAAAACGGGCTAAGCCAGGGCCCCTCCGAGAGCCCCACAGGCTGTGGACTGCGTGAAGCACCCCTGCCGTAAGGCAAGTGATAACTGAAATCACCCCTCCATCTGCTGCGGCGTGTTTCCTGCCCAGGACAGGGACTCCAGAGGAAGAGCAAACCTTCCCTGGGAACCACCTCGGGATGTCATCCCTTTGCCCTTTCTTCACTCCCTCCTGGCCCTGCTTCTGCCCAAACCCAGGATGGGGAGAGAGGAGGCTTCATGGAAGGAGGAACCAGAAGTCACACTCCCAGAGGGGCAGGGTGGCCTGGGGCCCACCCTTCTACTGACCTGGGCCAGCTCCCAACAGCCTGGTCTGTGGAAACTGGATGATGCCCCCCTCCCTTGATCCACCAGCCCCTGCCTCCTCCTCTCTAGCCCCAGCTGGCAGGGCTTAACTGGACACTCCCTCTATCTAAGGCCAGTCCCTGCTGGGAACCTGGCCAAACCGTCTGAGGCCAGGACGCATGGACAAAACAACCCGGGCCACCTCTGCCTCCACCCTATGGTGCACACATCTCCCCTGGCCAGAGCACTGCCCAGGAGGAGCCATTGCCTTCTCACACAACTCCAGGCCTGGGACATTCTTGGGCCAAGAGCCAGGAGAGTCCAGTGCAGCAGGCACCTATGCTGACCATCACTGGGTCCAAACTCTTGATTTTGTTGGGGCACCTGTGGCCCTGGAAGGGGCAGTGGCTAGCTCTCCCAGGCCCTCATGCAGCCCAGAAGCTCTGGCCCCAGGGTCCCCCCTGATTGCTAGAGCAGGATCCCATATTCCCTCTTCTTGGGGAAATGACAGAGTTGGTTGCATGTGCTTTGTTATCAACTCTATTTGAAAACTGTGAATGGATCTGAGCTGCTTGGGAGGAGGCAGAGGGAGGCCAGTAATAGTTTAGTCTTAACAAAATAAAATTTTATGTTCCTTAAATACATGAAGTCACCCAGGACGGCCCTTAACAAAGTGTGGTCAGGGAAAGGTACTGGCTGCTTCAGAGATGAGGTCAGAGTTCACTTATGATTGGCATGCTAACTGCTCCCATGCAACCGGGTGTTGCCAAAGGGCACAGCACTCCCTCTGCCATCTGGAACACAACACTTGCCCGGAGGCCAGTAGCTCCTGTTATTATTATCTTGTTCCCACTAGGAGTTTGTTCAGCACATGTTCCCATCAGCAGGGTCCAATTCCTCTCTGGCCTTGTAAAAGCATCACGAATTCTAAATTAGAGGTGTCTGAGCTAACGAGGGCCTCTCCCTACTCTTCTTAAGTTTCTTCCATTGTGTGTTTCTCATCCCCACCACCATGCCCTGGCTAGATCTTCAATTCCGCAGAGACAGGGACCATGTCTTCTATTTCATCCATTCAGCAAGTATTGATTGACCACCTGCCATGGGTTGTACCAGGTACTTTGGGGAATACAAAACATGGGAAAGCCGTGTCTCTGCTCTCAAGAAAGAGGCGATGGCTCTGTTAGTGACTACGTTGCCTTGCTTTGTGTAGCCATCAGTATTTTTAATGCTATTTTAGACACTAGCTCCTTTAATACCCACAGTAGTCCCAAGGCGGGGGGCGGGGGGATGCAGAACTAGTATTGTTTCCACATGTCAGATGGGTAAACTGGGGCTCAGAGAGGCTACCTGACTCCCCCAGAGCCACAGTCTATTGGTGGTGAAGCTTGAGCTAGCACCCGGCTTCCTGCCCTTTCTAACAGGGGCAGTTAGGCACACGCATGCTCACACACACAACCTCCTCTGCCAACTTGTTGGAGGAGGTTGGATCATGCCGTCCTCTTCTTTGGCCTTGCCTAAGATAGTACCAAACGTCCTCTCCCAGCATGTGCAGTTTGAGCAAACATAGCTTCATGAAAGTAGAGTCCATACTCCCTCACTAGGGGCTTAAACAAGAAAATGATCAAAGCAATGAAAAAATTGATATAAGAAATTTGGTTTTTAGCAAATGCTCATTGGAGAGGAGGGGCCTAACTGGCAGGAAGCACCCCCCGACCTGCACGCAGCGCCTCCCACAGGATCCTGCCAAGAGCTCCGCGGAGGAGGTGTCTGTCTGTTCAGTGGGTGGATCTCGCATACAGCCTTAAAGAAAACAGAGGCCCCTAGTTGGCTGTAAGATTGTCCTGTGGGATCCCTGGGGACAATAAAGTGGTCCCATCCCAGGAAGCGGCCAGCGGACAACTGATTTTGTGTCTGAAATGCACACCAGCCTTTTCTTTCTAACCCAAAGGTGCCAAGCGTAAGTGTGCCAATGGCTTGATGTCACACATCTTCACTGCTAGAGACGGGTCTCTGGGGCAAAAATGAAAGCCTGATGAACTAAACTAGGATGGGGCACTGGGTATCCCCTCTTCCCTTTTCACAAAGTCCCTCCATTTATTCCATTGCTTGACTGATGGACAATGTTGACTCCCCCAAGGACATTTGGTGAATGTGGCCAGCCAGGAGGGCAGAGGTGGGGGAGGGGAGAAGGCAGATGTTGCCACCTGGCCTTCACTCCACAGGCCTGGGTGGAAGTGGGCAGTCAACTTAAAGAGTAAAGAGTCCATATGGGCGGAAGTGACTTCTGGGGAGGAGGCAGGGTTCAATCCTGGAGGGGCCCGCCTGGGAGCTCTCTCTCAGGGAATTGCAGCAGAAGAGAAACATGTCACAAGTCTGGGGAAGTTTTGTCCAGGATAGCTATGGTTTTCAAACTTGAGTGCACATCAGAATCCCCTGGGGTGCTTAGGAAAACACAGATTCAGGGCCTTACCTCACCCCACCTGCAGTTTCTAATTCATATTTTGGGTCTGAGGTGAGGCCCAAGAATTTGATTTCTATTCAGTTCCCAAGTGATACTGCTACTCTGGAGTCACTTGAAAATCACTGGAGTTTTCTAGAAGAATTGGCACATTGACCTGCTATAGGGGGAGGTTCAGAACAGAAGATGAGCACATGGCTGCCTTCAAAGACCCCCTCACCTGCTCTCCAGTGGTGGTCTGGGACAGTAAGGCAGAGATGGAGTTAGCCTTTCCCTGCCTTGGGAGGAATTGGAACTGCTGGCTCTGCTTCCAGTTCCTACTATTTGACCTCATATAAGTGTCCACAGCTTTCCAGGACTTTTTTCCTATCATGAAAGTAATTTCATAGGGATTCCTCTCTGTCTTCTCCATCCTCCATGCCAAATCAAACCCCTGCCTCCTCCGGGAAGGCTTCTCTGGCTGCTCCAGCCCTTCTGGGCCTGTGCTCCTGGTTCTCCCCAGGCCACAGAGGCTGGATCGCATGTGCTCCTTCTCCTATTGAGCTCCTAGTGGCCTTCACGTGGCTGGGCCACAGCAGGCGCTCTGTAAATTATACTAAGCTGACTTAGATTTAGAGCAGAGCTAAGAGAGCCAGGAGTGGGAGGCAAGGGATGGCAAGGCCACGGGCTCCCAACTGCTGAGCTAAAAGTGGAAAGTACGATCACAGCCACGGAGGCTTGGCCTTCTTCCTTCTCTCTCCATCTGCTTTGCAAGGAAGGGAGCAGAGAGAGGCCACAGCACGTTACTCACTTGCTGAAGTCACAGACTGAAGTCAGGGTGGGAGGGTTAGGGAAGGAGGCTGACCTTTCTGTCCCAATGAATGTCCCTTCTAGCCTCTCTACTTATTCAGGCCCCAAATTAGGACATTTCCTGGCCCTCATCCAATTCCTCAGGAAGTCCAGTCAAGTTTTCCTTTAACACACACTCACAGCCATCCACCCCCTGCCTCTCACCGACACCACCCTTGTCCCGTCCACCTTCACGCGCCTGGCCCCTGCAGTAGCCTCTGCTCTTGATGCTCTGCTCTAACTCCTCTTCCCTCTAAATCCACTCCAGCCAGAGCGAGATTTCAGAACTGTAGGCTAGTCTCATCCCTTCCCTGCTTAATGCTTTGAAAGGCTCCCCATTGCTCTTATTGATAGAATGCAATCCCGACTCCTTGTCATGGCCTTCCAGCCTGGAGCTGGTCCCTGCTCCATGTTCACATCTCCCAGCCCTCCCACTGCTCTCTTCCTCACTCCCCCGCGCTGTGGCCACATCAGCTGTCTGTGTGTGTCCGGGCCTCACCCTCAGCCTTTCTGCACAGGCTCTTCCGCTGTCAGAAATCCCTGCAACTCCTCATGTAGCCACTCGTTCACCTATGAATCAGGCACATGCTATAAGCTAATGACCACTAGAGGATGGCATGATTGGTTGTTGTAGACAACAGTAGCTCCAGGAGGGGTTAGCCAGAAAGAATTCCCAGCCCCGGGGCAGGCTTAAGGGTGGCAGGTTTCAGTGGAAGTGGATATCCAACTTTTACCCCTCCTGCTAAGAGACCTAGACACCTCTGAGGCCCAGACAAGCAGGGATTCTTCACAGTGCCTCTGGAAGGCCCGAGGTCCTGCCTCCTGCCTGGGTGGGCATCAGGAAAGCTCAGGGGCAGGACTGGGCTATCATTCACATCACACTCCGTGCGAATGATCCCCTGTGGTGGGAGCCACCTGCGGTGCCCTGTGGAAGACACCGTGAGAATCTGTTTCTTAGGGTAGCTGGGAAATAGACCAGTGATGCCTTTTCCTGGGAGGAGGGGTCAGTGAAAATAAGGAAGTCATGTCCACTTCCATGTTTCCACACAGTGGTTTCTGCAGGGGAGCCATGGCAGTGCAGGGGAAAGTAGGAGCCGTTCGGATTTCAGTATCTCTGGAGCTTTGCCTGATCCCCTAAGAGTCAGCTTTATTTCATGTGTTTGTTGCTACAAGGGTCTCTGGTTAAGGTGATCCTAAGTGATCAGTAAGAAGCAAAATAGCAATATGTGATCCCTGTGTCCCCACCCCACCTTGGATCCTGCATCCCATTCTACAGGTGGCTGAACCGATAGGCCAACCCCTTTATCACTGGGCCCCAGGACAATTACAGAGGCAAATAGCTGTGAAGCCCCTAGCACAGTGCCGGTCACAGGCTAATCACTGTTGTCCTGGGTTCTGTTGATGGAGCAGCAATGGGGGTGGGGATTGTGGAACAACCAGGACTTACTGGCACCTCTAAAATTATACTCCAAAGAGAAAGAATTGGAAGAAAGAGAAGAAAAGGGGGAATGACAGTACTGCTTCCCGATATGCTTCTAATTTGGAGATACTGGCAGAGGGCTGGGAGACAGCGTGGCGGGGGAGCGGAGCCCTGACCCAGGGCCAGGAGCCTGGGGTCTGGAAGCTGCTCCTTTGAGATCTTGGGCCATGACCTCCCCGCTCTGCCTCCATTTCCCCTCCGCGCATGAAGGGGCCAAGGGGAGAGCACCCCAGGCCAGCTCCCGCCCAGCGCTGTGAGTCTGGGATTCTATTTAAGAACATGCAGCCCATCTGGTTCCCATTGAGGAGGCTGCGTTTTCTCAAATGCCGCCTCCCCCTCCCCTGCAATCCACAGATTCCCACCATGTGACTCCATCTTCTCCCAATGGTGTCTGTTTTATGGCTTGTTGTTCTGTGTGCGTGATTTGAGTTTGGGGACTTTTTTTTATCCCCCACACACAGATTCCCCTCCCTCTTCCAGAAAACGTGGAGCCTGAACTTTTGACTGCCTGAAACCCTCAGGAGAACAGCCATGAGGGCAGAGAGCAGGAGGAGATGGATGTCTCCACCCACCTCCTACTGCCGGTTTCTCGGCTTCTTGTTCCCTGTTTGAAGCGTAGGTCCTGATGGGCCCTCACGAACCTGGGAGAGCTGAGGCTGGACAGGAGGCTGAGAGTAAATCGATTCGGTTTAACAGTTCAGCCAGCCAGTGTTTATTGAGCCGCCCAGGCCTGTGCGTGCTGGAGCTGCATAGGGCAGAAGCCAGGCTCAGGGCAGAAGGTGGCCACACGCGGCCCAGCAGTGGACAGGCTGGCTGTGAGCTGAGCGCTCACATCCACCCTGGCAGGAGAGGGCCACAGAGAAGGCTTCCTGGAAGAGGCCATACCCAATCATTTGTTCATTCAGTCATTCCACAACGATTTATTAGATCCCTTGTAGGTGCCAGGTCCTGTACTCATAGAAGGAGCTTATAGTCTGGAGAACAGAAAAACATCAAACAGATAGTGATAAACACGGAAACACACAGCCACACCTTGGAGATATTGTGGCTTTGCTTCCAGGTCACTGCAGGAAAGTGCATATCACAATAAAGTGAGTTATGAATAGTTTGGTTTCCCAGTGCATATAAAACTTATGTTTACACTATCCTGTAGCCCAGTAAGTGTGCAATAGCATTATGACTAAAGCAACAACGTTATATCTTAATTTTAGAATACTTATTGCTAAAAAATTCTAATGATCATCCGATTCTTCAGGGAGTCACAGTCTTTTGCTGTGAAGGGTCTTGCCCCATGTTGATGGCTGCTGACTGATCGGGTGATGGCTGGTGGTGCGGGTGGCTGCTACAGCTTGAAATAAGACAACAATGAAGTGAACCACATCAGTGGACTCTTCCTTTCACCAGAGACTTCTCTGTAGCAGGCAACGCTATTTCACAGCATTTTACTCACAGTAGGACTTCTTTCAAAACTGGAGTCAAACCCTGCCACTGCTTTGACTGAGTTGATGGAATATTCTAAATCCTTTGTTGTCATTTCAACAATACTGAAGTCAACAATGTTCATAGCATCTTCACTAGGAACCACTCAAGAAACCACTTTGCCCATCCATAAGAAGCTACTCTTCATGAATTTAAGTTTGGTCATAAGATTGCAACAATTCAGCCACATCTTCAGGTTTTACTTCTAATTCTGTTTCCTTGATATTCCCACCACATCTGCAGTTATTTCCTCCACCTAAGTCTTGAACTCTTCAAAGTAATCCATGAGAGTTGGAATCAACGTCTTCCAAACTCCTGCTGATGTTGATATTTTGACCTTCTCTTATGAATCATGAATGTTCTTAAAATGACATCTGAAATGGTGAATCCTTTCCAGAAGGTTTTCAATTTATTTTGCCAAGATTCATCAAAGGAATCACTACCTATGGCAGCTATCAGCTTACAAAATATATTTTTTGAATAATAAAGCTTGAAAGTCTAAATTGCTACTTAATCCATGAGCTGCAGAATGGATATCATGTTAGCAGGTATGAAGGCAACATTGGTCTCCTCGCACCTCTCTGTCCGCGTTCTTGATTTGCTAGGTACATTGCCAATGTGCAGCAGTATTTGGAAAGAAGTCTTTTTTCTGGGTTGTGGTTATCAACAGTGGGCTTAAAACATTGAGGAAACCATGCTATAAACAGATGTGCTGTCGTCCAGCCTTTGTTGTTTCATTTCTAGAGCACAGGCAGAGTAGATTTGGCATAATTCTTAAGGGCCCTAGGATTTTTGGAATGATAAATGAGCCTTAACATAAAGTTAAGGCTGCATTAGCCCCTAACAAGAGAAGCAACCTGCTCTTTGAAACTTTGAAGCCAGGCATTGACTTCTCTTTAGCTATGGAAGTCCAAGCTAACATCTTCTTTGAATGAGAGGCTGTTTTATCTACACTGAAATCTGTAGTTTAGCATAGCCACCTTCATCAATGGTCTTAGCTAGATATTCTAGATAACTCGCTGCAGCTTCACTGGGTACTTTTACATTGTGGAGATGGCTTCTTTCCTTAAATCTCATGAACCATCCTCTGCAGGTTTCCTGCTTTTCTTCTGCAGCTTCCTTACCTCTCACAGCCTTCATAGAATTGAGAAGAATTAGCGCCTTGCTCCGGATCAGGCTTTGGCCTAAGGGTATATTGTGACTGGTTTGATCATCTATCCAGACTATGGGAACTTTGGCCAACTATTTGGCAAAAGAGGCCCAGCTTGTAGCCTGTCTGTGCTTTCAACATGCCTTCCTCACTAAGCTTGATCATTTAAAGTTAGAAACAGGTGACTTTTCCTTTGGATTTCAGTGTCTTTGATACTGAAGCTATTGCAGGGTTATTAATTGGCCTAATTTCAATATTGTTGTGTCTCAGGGAACGGGGAGACCTGAAGGAGAGGGAGAGAGATAGGAGAACAGTTAGAACACACACAACATTTGTCAATTAAGTTCACCTTTTTCTATGGGCATGGTTCATGGTGCCCCCAAAACAAATACAATAAAAACATCATGATTGAACAGGGATTCCTGTAACAGATGTAACAATAATGAAAAAGTTAGAAATATTGTGAGAATTACCGAATTGTGGCACAGAGACACAAAGTGAGCCCATGCTGTTGAAAAAATGGCACCAAGAGACTCGCTGAATGCAGGGTTACCAAAAACCTGCCATTTGTAAAACAAAAAAAAACAAAAAAAAAAAACCGCAGTATCTGGGAAGCATAATAAAGTGAAGTGTAATAAAATGAGGTATGGCTGTATGCAGTTGTGAAGTGTGAAAATGCTAGGAGCGATTCTAAAGGGGGTCTCACTGAAATTAGCTGATCCTTAAGGAAGTGACATTAAGCACGATTGAAAGAAAGAGCAGGAGTTAGGAAGAAAAGTGTCTGCCTGGTGGAGGAGAGTGCATAGAGAGGCACGGGGCCTGCAAGAGCTTTACACCTTCCAGCCACTGAAAGAAGAGCAACGCACTGGGAGCATGGGGGCGGGGCAGGGCAAAAAGCCAGGGCAGGGAGGTGGGGGCCAGATCATCTGGGCCACCGTGAGGCCAGGACTCAGCCTGAGGTCAGAGTCAGGGGTCATTCTGAGGTCAAATTTAGGGATCAGTCTGAAGCAAGGCTTATTGCACAGGCACCAGAGCAAGAGACTATGCTCAGGCTGCCACCAGGGTTAGGTATTTGATGCCAGAATTAAGGGTTGGTCTGTGGCCAGGGTTAGACTCAGTCTGAATTCAGAGCCAGAGTCATTCCGAGGGCAAGTGTAGGGGTCAGTCTGAGGACAGTGTTAGGATCAGTCATTCATGAAATATTCACTAAGCATCTCCCTGGCCAACTCCCCAGGAGTAGAATGAGGACCCCGACAGTACCCCTGCTATCCTGCATCTTAGAGTTAAATGGGAAATACAATCATTAAACAAGGAATTGCCAGCATAGTTCATTAATAATCATGGCAGCGAGTGCTGTGGATGAAATGTTAGGAACCTGAGACCTCAGAGCAGGGTTACTATGTGGCCACATAGCAAATGACACCACAACTTTGCAGCTTAAAACAGCCATGGATTGTACTCCCAGAATCTGTGGGTTGGGAATTGGAAAAGGCACAGCAGGGAAGGCTTGTCCACGAAGTAGGGGGCTGCAGCTGGGTAGACCCACAGGCTAGAGCTGGGGTCTAGAATCGTCTGAAGGCTCCTCACTCACACACCTGGCACCTGGGCCAAGGCTGATGACTTCTCCCTGTGGCTTGGCTTCCTTGTAGCATGGCAGCCTTAGGGCAACTGATGCCCACCGAGAAACAAGGGAAGGGGAGTTTGGCCCCTCCCCTGATGGGGGTGTGGCGTGATCACACCATTGAAGAGCACCTGGATTAGATGTATTTGGAAACCTTTGAAAAATGTCATCTTCCATTGAAATCAGGAAAGTGCAGGTCACTTTAGGCTGTGGTAAGGGGTCCCTTCCTGAATAGGAAAAGGGTGTTTGCTTCTGGAGTACACATGGGCCTCTTTCACAGCGGAGCCAGCCCCCTAGCTAGGGAGCCCCAAACCCACAGGACACACAGCAGGTAGGGTGGGAGGATCCAGGATCGAAGAACCTCTGCAACTGACCAGGTTCCAAATGCTTCCTCCCCTGCGCAGTAGATAGAACTAACAATTTCTCAGACCTTGGCACAAATTCTTTATTCCAGAGTCAGTCTTCCCTGGATAAAATGGGGGTTAACTTCTCCTGGTCAGAGCGGATTGGAGACCAACATAGTCCAAACTGATTTGGGGGTTTCCTGAAGCTTGAGGAACATAGACAGGCCTGACTTTGACTGGATGCCAAATTTTAAAAACATTTGATGCTTTGCAGGATGGTAGTTGTTAATAACATTTTGCTGATGAAATTAGAAGTTTCATTAATCAGATTTTTTATGAAATACTAGGTAACTCCATGCTTCAGTAGAATCCTATGGTAAAGCCCTCTCTAAAATGAAGAAAACTTCATAAAGTTAAGAATTTCTTCCATTTCAACTTTGTTGAAAATGCAGATTTGTGTTGACCTGATTTGGGGAATGCAGCAGCTCCCTCCTTGGGCTCCAGGCTCAGATAAAACACCTTCTTTGCTCACACTGGTCTTTCTCTGCTATCTGGAGCTCTGTCCTCTGTCCTGGGGAGATGAGAGGAAAAGAAATGGGTCCCAACATCAGCAAGGATTTAAATCAGAAGTGGACAGAGCCTGAGTAGTGTAGGTCTCCAAGTAAAATAAAGACAGCTGGACTGGGCACCAACTGGGAGACTGTGAGGGTGAAACTGGGGCACTGCTGCCTCCGGGACCCCTTCATGCTGGGGGTAGAGAGGGCTGCTCACAGTTCGGCTAATGCCTCCCTGAGAGGCCTGCCTCTGGACCTCAGTTTCCTCTCCTTGCCAAATTGCTCCCGATACCCATTCCACAGCTCTTGCCCTGACCCCAGCAGCAACCCACTCACCTCTGCTCCCTTGGCAACGGCCAGAGTTCTGCAACAGCTTGGGGCATACCCCCTTCTCACTGGCCTTGGGAAACTCCATGAACTTGGCCCCAGGGCTAAGGGTCAGGCAGGAAGTGTGACCCAGATGACCTCATGCTGGGTTCTTGCCCTGCTGTTCATCCCTCAGCAGCTGGTGACTCACTTAAGGGGGACAGGCCAAGGCCATTTGAAAACAGAAAGCCTTTGGACCTCTTCCTTTCCAAGGGCTCCAAGAACAGGCGTTTGGCAGTTTTTGCTCTGCCCTTCCTAGGGACCCAGAATGAAAGGCTAGATGTTTCCAACCAGGGTTTTTGTTGCCTAGGGGCAGGCAGAGCATCATATCTTCCCTATCTCACTTCTTTGAGCCAGGACCTGAGGAGTCCAGGCCCAGCCTGGCTGTGTGGTGGTGACTATGCTCCTTGCCCTCTCTGAGCCTGTCTCTGCACCACTAAGCTCCAAGCCCTCTGCTCTCGGTCCATCCCTGCCCTTCTCTCTAGCCAGACATATCAATCTGCCCCGACACTTCCCCAGAACCTCAAGCATCTTAGCCTCGGGAAGATTTGGCTGCATTTGGAAGAGTTCTGTGGCAAAGCATTTTTTGTTCCTTGAATGCTCATGTGCCTCCTTACACTTTCCAACCCCTTGCAGTTAGGTGGGGCCTGGTGACAAGTTCTGACCAATGATTATCTCTTGGCTAGGAAAGCAGGCAAGAGTTCTCACTCTGTCCTCTCCTGACACCTGGAAAGTGCACAAGGGACCTCATATTACAGATCTGCACTTTACAATATGGTAGCAACCAGCTACATGTGGCAGTTTAAATAAATTCAAATGAAATAAAATGTAAAATTCCATTCCTTAATCATACTAGCCATATTTCAATTTCTCCATAGCCACACATGGCTAGTAGCTACCATAGCACACGGCGCAGATACAGAACATCTCCATCATTGCCGAAAGTCTTATCAGACAGCATTGCTCCAGATGGTGAAGCTGCAAGATGTCACGTTGCCAGCTTCGTGGGTCCCTAAGCAAGCCTAAGGAGCAGAGCCTTCTGCCTACCCATGGTGCAACGTCCACGTAGCTTGAACGAGAAAGAAACTTGCATTCAGAGTGGAGTTGTTGCTTCTGCAAAGCCCAGCCTATCCTGACTAGCAGAGCCTACCTGCATGAAACAAACAGGGAGCAGCAAAAACAGGCAAAAGAGGACCAAGTTCTAGCTTGTTGGGCAAATGCCACAGGCAATCCAAACAATCCATGTAACACCGAGTCAACACCTTGCTGGCTTTGTTGGGGGAGCTGGCTGAAGTATAATCAGGGGAGAGCTCCTAGAGATGAAATACGAATGGGCTGTGGAAAATGGGCAAGGTTTGCATAGGCTTGTGGTTTTCAACCTACAAGAATTTTTGGCGGCCCACCTGGGAAAGCTGAGATAGGTCAAGGAGAAGGGCAGCCATTCCAGCGGGAACACCAGAAGAGTAAAACACATGAGCAAAAGAGTTAGTGAGAACAGGAAGAGACTGGGCCATGTCATTTTCCCTGGGGTATAAGGGAATCTTAGGGAAGCTTTGAAGGTAAGTCAGATGGAAACTGAGAGGTGAGTTTCCCTTTATGTTTCTACCCAGAATTGGCCAAGAATGAGGAGTAGAGAGTGTAGAGAAAGAAGGATGAGCTAATATTGTCGTTAATGATAGTCAAGGGTGGGGCTGACCTCAGGAATGACAGGCCCGAATTCAATAACTGGGGTTGCAGAGTTTGACTGGAAATTCACAGAGGCAGCATTCTGCTTAGGAATGATCAGTTAATTGGTGATTAATTCATACCAGAAGCTAGTTAACCCAGAGATCCTCCCTTCCAAGTTGTAGGCTCAACTTTCCAGTCCTCCACTTGGCTTCCCCAGCTGAGCATCCTCTCAACACCTCACTCTCTGCCTGGATAACACGCCATCCTCCCCCACAATCTGGCACCAAATGTCATAGCAATCCAAGCACATGGCTGTGGCCTTAGTATCCTCGGGGATTCACCCAACCACACAGACACACTCAACAAGTCCCATGGGGCCTCTTCCAGCAATGCCCAGTGTCTACTCCTGCCCCATCTACTCTGACACCCCTATGTCACAACTGACTGTTTTTCTCCCAGAACACAGCAGCCTCTGGACTGCAGGCCCTGTCTCCTAACTTCACTCCTTCCAACCTATCCTGCATTCCAAACAAGGGGATGTTTGCCTGGGTCATGCCTCTGTGCAAAAGCCTTCAGGGGATCTCCAAAGAAATCTAATCTCCTCAGCCTGGCATTCAAAACCTCTACTTGCTGATTCAACCTGATTTCTTACTACTCCTTTGGAAAAAAAAAAAAAAAAATCCTCACTCCTGCCAAACAGATCTCTTCATTGCTCCCTCTATCCCTCACTCCTATCAGACTCCTCATGTCCCAGGAAACCCTTCCTGGTGGTTCTCTTGTCCTGTCACCTTTCTCCTACTGTCGCTGTGACGTTCAAAGGAGCAGACACAAGGTCTGAAGGCTGGGGCCAGCTTCTCCACGTGCTGCCTGTCTGACCTTAGGGGAGTCACTTAACCTCTCTGAACCACAGACTCCTCATCTCTTAAGTGAAAATAGTATGAACTTCACAGAGTAGCCAAAGTCTGGAAAATCGCTTTGTGAACCTTGAAGCAATACACAGATGGCAGTGATCGTGTTTCACATCTGATGCTTTCTTTTTTTTAAGACTTAATTTTTTAAGAGCAGTTTTAGCTTCACTCACAATTGGGTATAGGAATTTCCCATGTGCCCCCTTCCCCTACAAATACATTGCCTCCCCCATTATTAACATCCCCCACCAGAGAGGTACATTTGTTACAACTGATGAACCTACACTGACATCATCATCACCCACCGTCCATAGTTCACATTAGGGTTCACGCTTGGTGTTGTAAGTTTTATGGGTTTGGATACGTGTGTGATGTGTATCCACTATTATAGTATCATACAGGGTAGTTTCACTGCCCTAAAAATCCTCTGTGCTACACCTGTTTATCCTCTCTCCCTCTCTTTCCCCTGGCAACCAGTGACCTTTTTACTGCTTTAAGAGTTCTCCCTTTTCCAGAATGTTATATAGTTGGAATCGTAGCGTATGTGGCCTTTTTAGATTGGCTTCTTTCACTTAGTCATATGCATTTAACGTTTCTCTATGTTTTTTCATGGCTTGATAGCTCAATTCCTATTAGTGCTATATAACGTTCCATCATCTGGATATGCCACAGTTTATTTATTCACTTACCTAGAATATCTTGGTTGCCTCCAGGCAATTATGAATAAAGCTGCTATAAACATCTGTGTTCAGGTTTTTGTGTGGACATACGTTTTTAACTCATTTGGGTAAATACCAAGGAGCACAATTGCTGGATTGTATGTTAAGAGTGTGTTTAGTTCTGTAAGAAAATGCCAGATGCCTTCCAACATGGCTGCCTTATTTTTCATTCCCATTAGCAATGAATGAGAGTTCCTGTCGCTCCACATCCTCTCCAGCATTTGGTGTCGTCAGTGTTTTGGATTTTGGCCATTCTAAGAGGTATGCCATGGGATCTTATTGTTGTTTTACTTTGTATTTCTCTGATAACATATGAAGTGGAGCATCTTTTCATATGCTTATTTACCATCTGTTCATCTTACTTGGTGAGGTGTCTGTTAAAGATCTTTAGTCCATTTTTTAATTGAGTAGTTTGTTTTCTTATTGTTGATTTTTAAATAGTTCTTTGCATATTTTGGGTAAGAGTACTTTATCAGATGTGTCTTTTGCAAATATTTATTTATTCTGTGGCTTCTCTTCTCATTTCCTTAACATTTTCTTTCACATAGCAGAAGTATTTAATTTCAATAAAGTGCAGCTTATCAATTATTTCTTTAAGGTTCATACCTTTGGTGTTGTACCTAAAAAGCCATTATCATTCCCAAGGTTATGCAGGTTTTCTCCTATGCTACCTTTTAGGAGTATTTTAGTTTTACATTTTACTTTTAGGTCTGTGGTCCACTTTTAGTTCATTTATGTGAAAGGTGTAGGTGTCTAGATTCATTTTATATATATATGTGTATATATATATATATATATATATATATATATATATATATATGGATGTCCAGTTGTTCCAGAACCATTTGCTAAAAAGACTATCTTTCCTGTATTGTATTGCCTTTGCTTGTTTGTCAAAGATCAGTTAACTCTATTTATGTGGATCTGTTTCTGTGCTCTCCGTTTTGTTCTACTGATCAACTTTCCTGTTCCTTCACTAATAACACACTCTAGATCACTACAGCTTTATAGTAAGTCTTCAAGTTAGGCAGCATCAGTTTCCCAATTTTGTTCTTCTTCAGTATTGTGTTGATTATTCTGGGTCTCTTACTTTTCCATATCTTCAGATTCAGTTTTTCAATACCCACAAAATAACTTAATGGAATTTTGATTGGGATTGCGTTGGATATATAGACCAAGTTGGGAATAACTGATATCTGGACAATATTGAGTCCTTTTATTCATGAACATAGAATGCTTCTCCATTTATTTAGTTCTTTGGTTTCTGTTTTCAGAGTTTTGTGGTTTTCCTCATATAGATCTTTTACATATTGTATTATATTTATACCTATTTTTTGGTGATAATATAAATGGTATTACTGTTTTGATTTTAAATGCCATTTGTTCATTGTTGGTGTATAGGAAAGTGATTAACTTCTGTATATTAATTTTGTATCCTGAAACCTTGCTATAATTGCTTATTAGTTTCACAAGGGGTTTTTTGTCAATTCTGTTAAATTTTCTACATTGGCAATCATGTACTCTTTGAACAAAAACAGCTTTATATTTTCCTTCTCAATCTATATGTTTTTCATTTCCTTTTCTTGTTTTAGTGCATTAGCTAGGACTTCCAGTACAATGTTGGAAAGAAATGATGAAAGGGGACGGCCTAGCCTTGTTCTTGATCTTAGTGGGAAAGCTTCTAGTTTCTCGTCATTAAGTATCATGTTAGCTATAGGGATTTTTGTGGATACTCTTTCTCCTCTATTTTTAGTTTACTGAAAGTTTTTATCATAAAGGGATGTTAAATTTGTATCAAATAATTTTTCTTTCTTAGTCTGTTCATATCATAAATTAGGTTAATTGCTTTTCACATATTGAATGACACCAGCAAACCTAGGATAAATCCTACTTGGTCATGGTGTATAATTCTTTTCATACGTTGTTGGATTCCTTACTAATATTTTGTTGAGAATTTTGCATCTATGTTCATGAAAAAGATTGTTCTATAGTTTTTTTTTTCCTTGTAATATCTTTGTCTGGTTTTGGTACTAGGGTAATGCTGGCAATATGGGGTTAGAAAATATTCCTCTGCTTCTATCTTCTTTAAGAGATTATAGAAAATTGTTATAATTTCCTCCATACATATTTGGTGAAATTCAACAGTGACCCTATCTGTGCCTGGTGCTTTCTGTTTTAGAAGATTAGTAATTATTGCTTCAATTTCTTTGATAGGTATAGGCCTTCCAGATAGTCTATTTTTTCTTGTGTGAGTTTTGGCAGACTGTGCTTTCAAGATACGGGTTCAATTTATCTAGGATATCAAATTTGTGAGAATAGAATTGTTCACAGTACTCCTTTATGATCCTTGTAATACCTATGGGATCTATAGAGATGTTCCTTTTTTCATCTCTGATATTGCTCTCTCTCTCTCTCTCTCAGTTAGCCTGCCTAGGGGCTTATCATTTTTACTAATCTTTTCAAAGAACAAATTTTTTGTTTCATTGATTTATTTCTATTGATTTCCTATTTTCAATTTCATTGATTTATGCTGTAACTTTTATTATTTCTTTTCTTCTGCTTACTTTTGTTTTAATTTGCTTTATTTTCTAGTTTTCTAAGGTGAAAACTTAGATGATTAATTTTAGATCTTTCTTGCTTCCTAATACATGCATTCAATGTTTTAACTTTCCTTCTGACACTAGACTAATTAGAATAAATAGACACTCCACTCATCAACCACAGACTATACATTCTTCTCATCTGCCCGTGCTACATACCTCAAGATTGATCACATGCTCAGCCACAAAGCAAGTCTCAATAAATTTAAAAAAAATGAAATTATACGAAGCATAATTTCAGACCATAGTGGAAGAGAAATAGAAATCAATACCAAGAAGGTATCTCAAAACCACACTATTACATGGAAATTGTAAACAATTTGTTCCTAAATGACTTTGGAATAAATAACAAAATTATGGCAGACATAAAAAAATTCTTTGAGGCAAATGAAAACAGAGACACAACATATAAAAATCTAACCAAAATCTCAAGCAAAGATGCAGCAAGTGCAGTTAAGAGGAAAATTTATAACACTAAAAGCCTACCTCAAAAAGCTAGAGAGATCTCAAATTAATGATCTAACATGACAACTACAGGAACTAGAAATACAAGAAACCAGGAACTAGAAATACAAGAACAAACTAAATGCAAAGCTGGTAGAAGAAAAGAAATAACTAAAACTAGAGCAGAATTGACTAACATTAAGATCTAAAACTCTGTATAAAGAATCAGTGAAACCAAAAGTTTGTTGTTTGAAAAGATAAGGAAGATTGATAAACCACTCACTAGATTAACAAAGAAAAAAGACAGAATATCCAAATTAACAACAATCAGAAATAAAGAAGGTGACATTAAAACCAAGCCCACAAAAATACAAAAGATCCTCAGAAACTATCAGGGCACCTCTGTGCAAACAAACTAGAAAATTTAGAGAAAATGGATAAATTTCTGTAAACATGCAATCTCCCAAGATTGAGTCAGGAGAAAATAGAAACCTTCAACAGATTATATCAAGTTCTGAAGTTGAATAAGTAATTTTAAAAACCCAGAAACAAACAAATAAAAAGCCTGGACCAGTTGCATTTATAGCCAATTTTGGCTAGACATACAAAGAATAGCTGGTACCAATTCTACAGAAACTATTGCAAAAAATTAAGGAGGAAGGACTTCTTAACTCATTCTGTGAAGCCAGCATCACCCTGATACCAAAATCTGGCAACAACACAACAACAAAAGAAAACTGTAGGCCAACATCCCTGATCAACAGAGACACAAAAATCTTCAACAAAATACTAGCAAATCAAATCCGACAGCATATCAAAAAGTTAGTTCACCATGTTCAAATAGGCCTTCATTCCTGGAATGCAAATTTGGTTCAACATACACAAATCAATAAATGTGATTTGCCACATAAACAGAATTAAAAACAAAAACCACATGATCATCTAAATAGGCATGGAAAAAGCTTTCAATAAAATCCAATATCCCCTCAGAATGAAAACTCTCAAGAAACTAGGCACTGAAGTATCATACCTCAAAATAATAAGAGCTATCTAAGACAGTCCTACAGCCAACATCATACTGAATGGGCAAAAACTGGAAGCATTCTCTTGGAGAACTGGAACAAGACAAGTATGCTGACTCTATTCAACATAGACTGAAAGTGCTATCCAGAGCAATCAGGAAAAATAAAACAATAAAACACATTAAAATAGGAAAAGAAAAAGTCAAACTTTCTCTCTTCACAGATGTTATGATTCTATACCCAGAAAATCCTGAAGACTCTGCCAAAAGGCCCCTGGACCTGAAAATATGACTTCTGTAAAGTTTCAGGATACAAAATCAATGTATAAGTATCATTAGCATTTTTATACATCAATAATGTTCAAGCTGAGAGCCAAATCAAGAACTCAATCCCATTTACAATAGCCATATAAAAAAATAAAATAGCTAGGAACACATCTAATCAAGGAGGTGAAAGAGCTCTACAAGGAAAACTAAAAAACACTACTAAAAGAAATCATAAATAACACAAATAGAAAAACAGTCAATGCTCATGAATTAGAAGAACCAATATTGTTAAAATGACCACACTGCCCAAAGCACTTTACAGATTCAACATTATTTCTATCAAACTACTGTTATTTTATCTTATTTTTTATTTTTATTTTTCACAGAACTAGAAAAAACTTCCAAAACTGATGTGGAACCAAAAAACAGCCCAAATAGCCAAAAGCAATCCTAAGCAAAAAGAGCAAAGCCAGACGTATCCTGTTACTTGACTTTAAACTGTACTGTAAGGTTGCAGAAACTAAAACAGCATAGTACTGGTACAAAAACAGATGCATAGACCAGTGGAACAGGCTAGAGAACCCGGAAATAAAGCTGCACATCTACAGCCATCTAGTGTTCAACAAAGTTGACAAAAATAAGCAATGAAGAAAGAATTCCCGATTCAATAAATGGTGCTGGGATAACTGGCTAGCCATATGGAGAAGAATAAAAGTGGACTCCTACCTTTTACCATACACAAAAATTAACTCAAGATAGATTAGAGATTTAAATGTAAGACCTCAAGTCATAAGAATTATAGAAGAAAACCTAAGAAGCACCATTCTGGACATTGGCCTTCCAAAACAACTTATTACTAAGTCCTCAAAAGCAATTGCAGACAAACAAACAAGCAAAAATTGACAAGTGGGACCAAATTAAATTAAACAGCTTCTGCACAGCAAAAGAAACCATCAATAAACAGACAACCTACAGGATAGGAGAAAAGATTTGCAAACTATGCATCCAACAGAGGTGTAATATCCAGAATCTATAAGGAACTTAAACAATCGAAGATGCAAAAAACAAATAACCCTATTTAGAAATGGGCAGAAGGCATGAACAAGCACTTCTCAAAAGAAGACGTATAAGCAGCCAACAAACATGCAAAAATGCTCAACATCACTAATCATCAGAGAAATGAAAATAAAAACCACAGTGAAATACCATCTCACACCGTCAGAATGGCTATTACTAAAAAGTCAAAAGACAACAGATACTGGCAAGGCTGCTGAGAAAAGGGAACACTTATACAATATTGCTAGGAATGTAAATTACTTCAGCCACTGTGGAAAGCAGTTTGGAGATTACCCAAATAACAAAATAGAAGGACCCTGCAGTTCCATTACTGGGTATATATCCAAAAGAAAACAAATCATTCTACCAAAAAGACACATGAACTTGCATGTTCATCACAGCACTATTAACAATAGTAAAAACATGGAATCAACCTAGATACCCATCAGTGGTGAACTAGATAAAGAAAATGTGGTACACATACACCCTGGAATACTATGTAGTCATAAAAAAATAAAATTATGTCCTTTGCAGCAACATGGATGCAGCTGGAGTCCATCATCCTAAGTAAATTAACACAGAAACAGAAAACCAAATACCATATGTTCTTAATTATAAGTGTGAGATAAACATTGGATACTCATAGACAAAAAGAAAGCAATAGAAACAAGAAACTAGTAGAAGGGTAGGAAGGGAGAGGGTCAAGGGTTGAAAAACTATTGGATACTATGCTCAGTACCAGGATGATGGGATTATTTGTGCCCCAAATCTCAGCATTATACAATATACTCAGCTAATAAGCATGTGCATGTGCTCCCCGAATCTAAAATAAAAGTTGAAAATAAAAAACAAGAAAATATGAAATAAATACATTTCCCACTAAGCATTTCTTTTGCTGCATCCCACCAATTTTGATAAGTTGTGTTTTCATTTTCATTTAGTCAAAACATTTTTGAATTTTTCTTGTTATTTCTTCTATGAATGATGTGTTATACAGAAATGTGTTGTTTAATCTCCATGTATTTTGAGATTCTCCAGTTATCTTTCTGCTATTCATCTGTCGTTTAATTTCATTGTGATCTAAGAGCAAATATTGTATAATTTCTGTTCTTTTAAATTTGGTAATGTGTGTTTTATGGCCTAGAATATTCCACATGAGCTTGAAAAGAACATATATTCTGTTATTGTTAAAGTAATCCATAGATTTCAATTATGTCCAGGTGACTGATGATATTGTTGAGTTCAGTTATGTCTTTACTGATGTTCTGCCTGCTGGATCTGTACATTTCTAATAGAAGAGTGTTTAAGTCTCCAACTATAATAGTGAATTTAGCTACTTCTCCTTGTAGTTCTGTCAGTTTTTGCCTTGTGATCCTCTGTTATTAAATGCATATGTGTTAAAGATTATTACATCTTCTTGGAGAGTTGACTCCTTTATCATTATGTTACACCTTTTTTCCCTTATAATTTTTCTTGCTTTGCAAATCTCCTCTGTCTGAAATTGATATAGCTGTTTCCATTTTCTTTCAGTTAGTTTTAGTATGGTATATTTTCTCCATCCATTTACTTTTAATCCATATGTGTCTTTATATTTCAAGCGGGTTTCTGTAGAGAACATATAGTTGTGTCTTGTTTTTTGATCTGCTCTGACAATGTCTGTCTTTCAGTTGGTACATTTAAACCACTGACATTCAAATTAGTTATTGATATAATTGAATTAATACCTACCATATTTATTGCTATTTTCTATTTGATGCACTTGTTCTTTGTTCCTTTGTCTTCTGCTCATTTTCTGTCTTTTCTAGCTTTAATTCAACATTTTATATGTTTCTATTTTCTTTCCTTTCTTAGCATATCAGTTATGTTTCCTTTTTAAACTATTTTTAGTGGTTACTCTAGAGGTTGCAATACACATTTACAACTGTCTCAGTTGGTTTGTGCTGCTATAACAAAATGCCTCACAGTGGGTAACTTATACACAACAGAGATTTATTGCTCACAGTTCTGAAAGCTGGGAAGTCCAAGATCAAGGTACCAGTATGATTAGGTCTTAGTCTTTCAGTGAGGCTGTGATTCACAAGTGCTTCCCAGTCTCCAACCCCCAACCTCCTTAGATGGGAAAGTGTGACTAGAGTGAACTGGAGTTGGATATTTTCCTTCCTGCAGGTCAGTTAGGCTCTGATAAAACCTTAGCAGGTTAGCCTCTCATTAAACGATTTCTCCTGAGGGCAGGCCTTGTTAAGAAGAACGGAATGCTCTGGTGCATTTCAAAATGGTTCGTTTCCCCCTACCCCAGGCCAGAAGCATGAGGGAATTTTTTTTTCCCCTAACATTTACTCTGACAGCCTGGTTAAGCTCCTGGTGGTAAAACTCACAAAAGTGTGGGAGCCCCCATATAACTGGGTCCCCTGGGAGTTTTAAACTGTGAACCTCAAACAATTCGTTAATTACAGTGCAGGTTTTCCTACTCTGGCCCTGGTTGCCTTGGAGGTTTCTGTTCCTGAGTCTCTGCTCCATAAGCTGTGACTTCCTGTATTTGCTTGTCTGGCTCTTTGATCTGGGGGACAGTGGCTGCTCTGTGGCCTCATCTCCCTTAGGGATCCAAGAATAGTTGTTGATTTTTCAGTCTGTTCAGGCTTTTGCTTTTTGCTAGGATAGAATGATGACTTCCAAGCTCCTTACATGTAGATTTGGAAACTGAAAGTTCTGATCCTCTTTTTATATACACATCTTGCCTACTTTTTTCTCTCCTATAGCATCTAGGTCACAGCAAGGACTCACTAAAGATGGCAGGTGGGAGGCATTTGAGGCCTCTGGGGTAAAGCGTTTTTGGCATCTAGAATGCTCTGTGGGAGCTGAAGAGCTCACTCCTCCCTCCCACCTCAGTATGCACATTCCTAAAATGAGAGGGTTGGACTAGGAGGCCTCGGAGAGGGTGGCCCCAATGCTGCATGAGATGTCCTCCTACAGGCAGTGTCAGGATTCAGCCATGGGGTCCTGCAGGGAAGCCTGAGAGCCCAGAGCAGGGAGAAGGCAGGGGTTCCTCTCTGTTTCTAGCTGTTCTCTGAGAAGGATTTCTAGGTGGGCAGAAATTGAGTGAAATGGGGACGAGAAGTGAGGGGCATTGAACTGCATTTCCATTTTCTGATTACCAGTGCCACTTGATCATTGGCAGGAGGGAACTTCGCACCCAAACCTCTGCCAGCTGCAGAATCGCAGCCAAAGACTTCCTATTTTACACCCTGAACACCAGCAGGCCCTGCATGACCTGGCCCCAGTCAACCTCCCTAACCTTATCTCTGCCCCTGCCCACCAACCCTGCTTCTGCTGTCTGCATGCAGCTATCCTGGTCTTCTGCTTCCTACCAGCTGTACTCCCTGCTCCCGAGAGCTCTTCCACGTGCTGTTCCCCATGCCTGAAGACCTATTCTCCCCTGGTAAATGTCCGCCCACCCTCCAGGCCCCAGCTCACAGGTGGCGTCCCCAGGACCCCAGCCACCACTGCAGCACCCCGTAGATGTTGGTCCCTGTGATATGCCATCACGGCTCACTGTGTGCTCTCCCACAGCTCTCTCGCGGTTCGCAAGCACACACTGACATGCTTATTTGCTTAATGTCTGTCTCCCCTTTCAGAATGTGAGCTCTATGAGGGCAGGGACCAGGCCTACTGCACTTACCATTTCATACCCAGGGAGGAGTCTGGCATATAGTAGGTGTTCAATAAAGAGTGGAGGAATAGATGAATGAGTGAATGGGAAAGATGAGATAATTTTTTAAATCACACAAAAGATTCTTAGCACCATGTGGGCTGACCACCCTCCAGGCCTCCATCCTACCCCTCGCCATCCTCTGCCCACACCCTGCTCATCCTCACTGGACACAGGAGAATGGGCCGCTCTACATGGCTTCAGCTGGCCTGGACCTCACACCAAGGCTGGCTAGGCCTGGGTTTGTGGAGAATAAACAGTCCTAATCCAGACAAGCCTTACTGTGCCCGAGAACTGGGCTTAGATACAGAATTCTGTGCATCTGATTTCCCCAGACCCCAGGCTCCTCCTTCCTGAGTTGCTGCCTCTACTCCCCTGGTGGGGCCTCTGGACGGGAGCCAGGACTCTGCCACCCTCGGGGTCTTTTGCCTCCCACATTTCTCAGGCCCCCCAGCTCATAATCTCTCCTCCACGATGGAAAAATATGTTTCAAGGCACTAACTAGGGAGGTCATTACTTCAAAGACCCTCTTGGCAAATTCTTTTATTGGCCCCAGTTTAAAAAGCCAGAATCTTCTTATAATGGGGCTTCTTAAAGCAGGGCCCACCTGTGAAAATACTGCCCTCTTTAGGGGTTGAGCCCGACAGGGAAGGGCAGGCACCAGGCTCCTCCGCTTCTCTGGGAGGAAGGGTAGGAGGAGGTTCAGAAGAGCTTAAGAAATGGTCTTTTCCTAAAAAGAGGGAAATTCCTCCTGGCCGAAAACTCCAGATGGGAATTAACACTTTCAGGACCTAGCTGAAGCAATCCGCCAAGTTCTGGCCCTGGGCAGCAGTCCTGACAACTCCTTCGTAGGAGTTCTGTGTACTAATCGGACCTTAGTCCAGCCAAACACTCCCAGTCCTCCCAGCAGAGATCCTTGCTTCCCACTGCCTGGTGAGGGGGGACCTGGTGGAGTATGAGTTCCTAGATCTTCTGACCCTAGGTACACAAGGATCCTGATGCCTGGCCCATGTGGCCTCAGTCCCTCCCCTCAGGTTGACATCAGGGGAGCTGTGCTGTCTGCTGTAAGCCTCTGCCCTCCCTCTGGACTCCATCCCCAAGGAGGGTCACATAGGCATCTCCTCCTGCCTTCTCCGGGACATCCCTCTTGTGGTTAGTGCTCCTGCCCCCATTAGTTATTCAGTCTCTTGCTCTCTATCTGTCCCTCCCATCACCATTTACTTGCTCTGCCATGTTAAAACTGCAGCTCCAGCTCCTGCCTTAGCTTCCTCCCCCATCCACAGCCAACTGCTTGGAAGTGCACACACTGGCTGTCTTTCCTTCCTCTCCCTTACTTTCTCCTCAGTCCATGGTAGCATGGCTTCTGTCCCCACCACTTTCCAGAAACTGCTCTCTCCAAGGACCCCAAAGACGTCTTTTTATTGCTAACTCTGAGTTCCACAGTGTATGATTCTGTCTCTTCATCTTTGTTTATATTTTTTTTGTAGAGAGGGAGTCTCACTATGTTGCCCAGGCTGGTCTTGAACTCCTGGCCTAAAGCAATTCTCTCACGTGGGCCTCCCAGAGAGCTGGGATTACAGGCATGTGCCACCATGCCCAGCCCTGTCTCTCCATCTTGAAATGCTCCTTCTTCTAGCTTCTCCACACAGCCCACCCAGAGCTGGATCCTACCCTCTGACTGCCCCTTCTCCTTCTCTACTGTGGGCCCTCTTCAGAATTCCATTTCTGACTCACTTTCCTCTTTTTCCTTCTTACTCTGTACTCTCCTCAGGTGATCTCATCCACATCCATGGCTTCAGTGACTCGAGAATCTTTATCTACAGCCCAGACCTCTCTCCCGAGCTTTGGACCTGTATATATATTCATTCTTTCATTCATTCGATCATTTATTCATTCACTCACTGAATAGACCATCTGCCAGGCACTGTTCTCAGAAACAAGCAGATCTAGCCCCAAACAACATAGTGGAGACAAACAACGCATAAGAACATAAGATCTCCCTGTGCAAGGTAAGTGTCACCAGAGTGACAGACTAGTTTGAGTGGGGGCCAAGAAGCCTGCATCAGTTGGGTTTAAAGCAGGAAGCAGACCCACTGTGGGTGTTGAAAGGCAGGGGACATAGGTTAGGAATAAGACAGTATGCAATTGTGGGGAACACTTGGGGATCAAAGGTCGTACATGGAGAGTTAGATGATCAGAAAAATGTCACTCATCAGCCCTCCTGAAGCCAGACATGCCCGGCCAGGAATGGAGCTGAGGAAAGTGGGTAGAGAAGTCTGTGGAAGGGTGTTTCCTCTATACCTGGTGCTGCAGGGCTGAAAGCACAGAGCAGCTCAGGGATCCTTCAGCTCAACAGGATTACGGCAGTTTCCTAAGTGGTCTCCCCAACATTACTTTTATCCCCTTCCAATGTGTCCTTAGCACAGCCGGAACAATCTTTCTAAAATGCAGACCTAACCATGCCAGGCCCTTTCTTAAAACCCTTCTGCTCCTATAACCTTCAAGACACTGCTCAGACTCTTCTACGAGGCTTGCATGGCTGATGGGCCCATCATGACCCTGCCTCCCACTCAACCTCCCCCTTGGCTTCTGCCTCTAATATCACTGCCCCCGTCTGCATTCACTTTGGCTGTTCAGATCCTTGGTAGAAAGAACTTACTTCAGCCTCTCACACTCTCACTCTCATCCAGACCTCAAGACACCCTTTGTCCTCTCACATTCTTTTCCTGGCCAATTCTCACTCATCCTACGGAGCTCAGCTTAGACTCCTCCTCCTGTAGGAAGCTTCTGTGACACCCACCCCACACACATCTGGGCCCTTCCCACGTGCTCCCCCAGATCCCAAATGTCCTCTCTTGGTCCTTAGAGCCGGGTACCTGTGGGCTCGCTTGTCCATGTGCTTCACTGACTGCAAACGCCAGGAGGAAAGCGTCCATACCTGGGGCACTGTAGGTGCTGGATAAATATTTGCTGAATTAACAAAGGTTCATAAGAGCTGTGCAAGAAATCGCAAATATAACTATTCCGTGATGTTCATGTAAAAAGCAGAATACAAATTTTGTGTATTGTAAGATTGTGATTTGAAAAATAAATAGAGGAAAAATATGTGTACAGTAAAACAAAAGGGAGGGGTGGAAGGAACTAGATGAAACTGTTAAGGTTAACCTCTGCTAGTGGGGCTACGAGGAACTTTTCCTTCTACATTTTACTTTCATATTGCTCTTTAAAGTGAAAAAAATTTAACCATTAAATTTTTTTTCAAAAGCAATAAATTGCTCTCTTACCACCCAATCCTATTTTTACATTCACATTCCTTTGTAACCACATTTGTTCTGTACTTCCTAGAATGAAGATCTCTGTCTTGGACAGAGAAAGCCAAATTTTTCCTTTCAGTAGGAGTTGACTGACCTGTCTTCTCTTTGTCATCTGTTCCCAGATACCATCTGCCAGAAAACGTGTTCCCATCCTCCCTCATTCTTCTTGCTTTGTATGACAAAAGTAATCATGGGGTTTTAAGTTGTATCAGAACAGCCTACTGATGGATATTTATAGACTCACAAATGGCCCAGGTGTGGGCACCCAGATCCTGCTTGCAATAACAAGCATTCCCCAGAATTCCGAAAGGAAATATAAGCACAAAAGATGAAATAAAGCAAAGGGGTCCCTTGTTCCCAGCTGGCACTTTGCCCCAAGACCCAGTGCAGAAGTGAACCAGGTCTCCCTCGGACATGCTGCACCATCTTCTCTTCTCCAAGTGAGCCCAGTCTCAGACCCTGGCGCTCTTGCCAACTGAGGAAGGGCAATCCTGAGCCCTCCAGCCTGGGGAAGAAGATGAGGTATGTGATGAATAGTGTTATCCCTAAAACCCAGAACAGCAGTGATCTGGGAGGCCCACTCCAGCAGTGGGAGCATCTACCGGATTTGCCCAACTTGCCAGAGACTGAATCCAGGACAGAAAGCAGACCACGCCTCTGGCATCAAGGACTAAACTTTGAACTTGAGCATCTTCATTATCACCTTGAGCGAATTCTCTCTAGTGGCAGCCTGATCCTCCCACTAGAGATCAATACCTAAGATGACTTTTGCATTTTTCCCAAGCCTAAGCTCATTTTGAAATCTTATTTTCTTGAGATACACCACTCTTCATCTTTGCTTCTTTCTTTTTTTGTGGCGTAGGCTGGAGTGTAATGGCACGATCTCAGCTCACTGCAACTTCAGTCTCCCAGATTCAAGCAATTTTCCTGCCTCAGCCTCCCAAGTAGCTAGGATTACAGGTACGCACCACCATACCCGGCTAATTTTTTGTGTCTTTAGTAGAGATGAGGTTTCACCATGTTGTCCAGGCTGTTCTTGAACTCCTGACCTCATGATCCGCCTGCCTCATCTTCCCAAAGTGCTAGGATTACAGGTGTGAGCCACTGTGTCCGGCCATCTTTGCATATTTCTTATTGTAGCTGTGCTCCTCAGAGAATTCCCTGGGAAGCTCTGTATGAAACCATTTGAAATAATTTCTGAATACCTTCTGTTGTTCTTAAGGCACCTTCCTGTTATCATTTTTATCATTTCAGGCCATGCTAAGGCATTTGGACTTGATCCTGCAGCAAAAGGGTGACCCTTGAAAATTGCCCTTCAGTAGATAGACTTTGTTGGTTTAGTGCCCTGAAAAGAACAGTCTAGCATCAGTAGAGAGAATGGGTAGGGTCGGCTGAGAATTGAGGCAGGGAGAGTTGCCAGAGGTCATTACAGCAGTTCAGTGAGACACAACAAAAGCCTGAACTAGGGCAATTTGAGGAGATGGATCCAAGGGAGCAGGGGAAGGTTTGATGGATCCAAGGGAGCAGGGGAAGGTTTGAGAGCCATTTCTAAGGGAGAGTTTATAGGGTTAGAGGGGGATGATTAGAGCAGAGGAGGAGTTAAGTTTGTATCCAAGACTTATAGCTTGGGAAATAAATTACGTGGTGATTACTCCAAACCTGTAACATGGGAGAAATAGGTATTTGAACAAATGATAATGAATTTGAGATACCTGAAAAGCACTGACATAGTTGGATATTTGTCCCTACCCCAATCTCATGTTGAAATGTCATCCCTAATGTTGGAGATAGAGCCTAGTTGGGGGTGATCGGGTCATGGGGATGGATCCCTCATGAATGGCTTGGTGCTGTCCTCATGACAGTGAGTGAGTTCTCAGGAGATCTGGTTGCTGTAAAGTGTGGCTTCTCTCCCTCATCAACTCTCTGTCTTGCTCCTGCCCCCGCCATGTGATGTGCCTGCTCCCACTTCACCCTCCACCATGAGTAAAACTCTCTGAGGCCTCCCCAGAGGCCCAGCAGATGCCGGTTCTATGCTTCCTGTATAGTCTGTAGAACTGTGAGTTAATGTAATCTCTCTCTTTTTTTTAATAAATTACCCAGCCTCAGGCATTTCTTTATAGCAATGCAAGAATAAACTAACACAGGCATCCAGGTAGGAATTTTCAATAAATGTTTAAAGATATGGGCCTGGAACTTGGGATAGAGAATGGGTATAGAGATGATTTAGATATGGATATAGATATAAGTACAGATACAGATAGAGGTGTAGATATAGATGAAGATGTAAATACAGACAAGGTATCAATATAGATACATATGAGAGACAGAGATAAATATAGTCAGATCTAGATAGAGCTTAGCATACAATAACAAAAGCCCAAACCAGGATGACTTTCAGAATTTTTTAAGGGAGAGATAATAGCATTGATGACCACTTAAGTATATGTGATAAGAGCTTGTAAGCAGTTAAAAATGATTTCAAATGTTTGAGTCTTGGTATCTGGAAAAACAGGGGTCCCATTGACGGAAACACAAAAGACAAGGCCGTGTGGGGAAATTATGGCTGATTTCAGAGTTGTTGAGTTTGAGATGATGGTTAGACATGCAACTGGAAATGCTAAACAAGCAACTATGGGATCAGAGTTCTCATTAAGTCAGCCTGCAGATGTCGAATTTGGAATCAGAAAACCATCATATGTTAGAGCTGGCAGGAATTTTAGAATCTGCCTAATTAAATGCCCTCCTTTTGTATATGAGGAAGTTGACACCTGGATAAAGGCTCTCCCCTCACTCACATAGCCTTTGCTAACAGAACCAGAAGTGGAACCCATGTCTTTCTAAGCCCAGTCTGAAACTTCTGTTGCCTGCACAGAGGTGGGTGCTGAGAGTATAAAGATAGATAAGACAACTTTCTGAGGGAAGAGTGCAAAGAGCTACTGTGACACTAAGTCATGGCTCTGAGAGATCTGAAATGATTAGAACACTTGGTTACAAGTGACAGAATTTTTTTTTTCAAACTAACTCAAAGCACTGAAGAGGGCATTTATTGACAAATGTAATCAGTCCATAGCAAGAGTAGGAATGGAACTGGCCTCGGGGATAGCTGGATAGAGGGAACAAATACCATGTAGACTGTTTTCTTCATCCATCTCTCTTATCTGTGTGTGAACTTGATTCTGTCAAACTGGTTCTCATGCATGATGGGGGACATAGTCACAAGCAGACTCTAGGACTCTCCTCCTTACAGCTTTTGTCCCAAGAGGGAGGGGATTTGATTGGCCAGCTGGCAGCATATCCCAATGCCTGACCAAACTGCTATGATCCAGAAGACACCACATGGCTGTGGCCCTGAAATTACTTTTCACTGGAAGAGAGGTGTAGGGAAAAGAAGCTGAGCAGAAAGAAACAACAGACCCTCTACTGTTCTCAACAAAAGCTTTAAACACAGACCAAAGCCTGAACATCCAGGGATAAGCAACATAAGAGAGTTGAATAAGCGAGGGCTCTGGGTTCAGTTAAGTGATTTGTAAGTTGAGATTCAGGGAACAAAACCAGATATCTATCTGCAAAAGATGACAAAGAAGGAAAGGAAAATAGGAAAGGATTAAATGCACAGAGTGGAAGAGAACAGGAGAGGAACATACTAGTGTGTCGGGCACCACGTGGAATGCAGTTCATGCTAAATCCAAAAGCCATGCTTAGAAAACAGCCAGAAAGAGCTGGTTGTTCCTTAAGTGTAGGAGAACATGGAGAGGGGCCCATGCCTGCCTGTAAGGGTAGTCATAAAGGCTGGGGAAGCTAGGGAGAGGAGCCAGAAGAGAAGCCTGTGGATTAACTTCTCCAGCAAATAGCAATAATCTTAGGACCCATAAAAGCATGAATCATTGATAGGGTTACTAGGTGCTATGGTTTGAATGTGTCCCCTCCAATATTGAGATGAGGCCATGGTAGTGTCAAGAGGTAGGGCCTTTGGGAGGTGATTAGGCTATGAGGGATCCTTCTTCACGAATGGAATTAGATGTCATTATGAAGGGGCTTGATGGAGAGAGTTGATCCCCTCTGGCCCTTGAGCCTTTCACCATGTGAGGATCTGGCACCTCAATCATGGACTTCCTAGGTTTCAGAACAGTGAGATAATAAATTTCTGTTCTTTATAAATTGCCCAGTCTCAGATATTCTGTTATAGCAACACAAAATGGACTAAGATACTAGGCTAGTGATTAGTAACATGAGGAAGATATAAAGTTGCAAAAATAAAAACAACCTGTAATCACTCCCAGAGGTAACATTATTGCATTTCAGACAACTGGTTTACATAAATAAATTTTTCTTTACTAAAGCTGTATTTTACCGTACATATTTTTTATAATTTGCTTTTTCACTTAACAATATAATATAAATATCTTTTCATGTCAATGCTTATATTTCTACAATATTTTTACTGGCTGCATGTACTTTTATTGTATGCATGTATCATGATTTATTTAACCAATTCCCTACTGAGGCCATTTCAGCAATATTCAGTTTCTTGTAATTTACTATAGCTAATCATTATACACATAATCCTTAACTTAGGACTTAGAATAAAATTTGGACATGCAATTCCCATGGGAATGTAAATATGTTGTGCCTTTTTTGTTGTTGTTGTTATCTTGCTAGCAACATTCCTTTCCATCTATTACTGTGTTTGTCTAGTATTGGATATATGTTATGAAGATCTCTTTTCAAATATTTGGGAAAATACTGTATTTTGTAGGTTTTTATTGGGTTATTTTACTTTTTATCAATAGGTTCTAAGAATTCATTATGTATTCTTCTGTAAGTCTTTTATCAGATATATGTATTGCAAATATTTACACACACACCCTCATCCAGGCTGTGACTAATTTTTTTATGTTCTTAATGATTTTTTTTAAAGAATGGAAGTTTTTAATTTTGATGAAGTTTAATTTTTTTAGTTTTTTTTCTTATGATCATGCTTTCATGCTCAAATTTTAAAAAGATTTGCATGCCTTGAAGTTATGAAAATTATCTATGATTTCTTCAAGAAGTTTTCTTGCTTTAGCTTTTACACTTAGTTCTCTGATCCATTGTGAATATTGTTTTGTGTATGGTGTGAGGTAAGGGTCAAAGCTCATTTATTTTTTCACGTGAAAATTCACTTAACTATCCACTTGATCCAGCATCATTTGTTGTAAAGACTGTCCTTTCTCCCACTGAATTATCTTGTCCTCTTTCCTGTAAGTCAATTGGCAACATACATGTGGGTCTATTACAGAACTCTTTATTCCATGCCATTGATCTATATGTTCATCCTTATGACATTATAATACTGTCTTAATTACTGTTATTTTATAACAAGTCATATAGGAAGTCCACCACCTATTACATTTTTAACTTTTTGAATTCATAGCTTTCTAAAAATGATTCACCCTGGCAACCAATGTGCTTATTTCAAACTGTATTGAGATAGCTCAAAATCTCTTTTGGATTAAGAAGACTTATCCAAGAAAATTATGATATTGTGAAAGTTATGATATTGTGAAATGTAGATTTGGGCTTTGTTCCTGTTTTATGGCATGCAGTTCCCAAAACCCTTGGAATCTCCAGAGTGATAAGAATGACTTTTGAATGCTGATGAGATGATTTGTGGCTGGGGCACCCTTGCTAGTTTCAGAATAGATGATCATTGGAAAGACCAAGCATGATTAGAAGGTTGGGGCTTTCAGCCCCACTTCCACCCCTCCAAATTCTCTGTTTTTCTGTTTTTAAGTGAGAGCAAGTTTATTAAAAAGTAAAGGATTACAAGTGATCACCCCATAGGCAGAGCAGCAGTATGAGCTGCTTGATTGACTATGCCTATGGCTATTTCCTGATGATTATATGGTAAGCAAGAGGTGGATTATTCATGAATTTTCTAGGAAAGGGGCATGGAGTTCCCAGAACTGAGGTTCCTCCCCGTTTCAGACATTGCCATAGCATTTGTACACTGTCATGGTGCTCCATCCCCCAACTTCTGGGGATGGGAGAGGAGTGAAGGTTGAGTTGATCTCCAGTGGCTATTGATGCAATCAATCATGCCTACATAAGAAAGCTTCCATAAAACCCCAAAAGTACAGACAGCTTCTGGATAGCTGAACATGTGGAGGTGCCTGGTGGATGGCATGCCTGTAGAGAACATGGCAGCTACATGTCCCTTCCCACATTTATTGCCCTATGCAAATATTCTATCTGGCTGTTCATCTGTACACTTTGCAATATCCTATATAATAAATGGGTAAATGTAAGTAAAGTTTTCCCGAGTTCTGTGAGCAGCTCTGGTAAATTAATTGAACCCCAGAAGGGGGTTTGTGGAAAGCCCTATTTATAATAGGTCAGTCAAAAGCACAGGCCACAACCTGGGGCTTGCAATTGGCATCCAAAGTGAGGGCAGTGTTGTGGGACGAAGCCCTTGACCTGTGGAATCTGACACTATCTCCAGGTAGATTGTCTCAGAAATAAATTTAATTATAGGACACCTACCTGGTGTCCACTGGAGAATTTCTTGGTGTGTGGGGAGAAACCCACACACATATGGTGTCAAAGTATTGTGCTGGGGGTATGTGAGAGTAGAAAGGAAAAGTTATTGTTTTTTTCTGTCAGAATGATGTACTGGGTATGGAGGCATGGGAGGTGGGAAAGGTATGTCTTATATTAGGATCACCTGTGCTTCTGAAACTACACAATTTCGTGAAAATGACTTACTTCTTAGGCAGCTTGAGGCTTTCAGAATGTTGCTGCTTTTTAAAAAATACATTGTTTTACAAAAGTATGTACCAGTGTTAAACATTTGGAAAATGCAGGAAAGTCTAAAAAGACATAAAAATTATCTGTAGTTTTCTACTCATATAAACACTGTTAATAAAATTTTCTATTCATATTTTAACTTAAGAATCAAAACTTTTCTATAGTTTTATATGCTGCAACAAGAAGTTAATATTTGGGGAATATTGTCACATTTCATTTAATTTTTTGAAACCCTATTTTAATGTCTGTATATTTTTTAATAGATTGATATTATACCATGATGATATACCATAGCGTAACCATCAACTACTGTTGATTATCTAGACTATTTCCACTTTGCTATATAAATGTGTACTACTCATCCTTAAACACATCTACATTATTATTTATTTTTAATAAATTACTGAAAGTGGATTTACTGATTGAAAGAGTATAAATTTTCAGATGTTTCTTAACACATAGAGGACAAATTTATTTCTAGAAAGTTTTTTTAATCAGTTCATACTCCCACTAGCTGTGAACAACACTGTCATATCACTCTTGCTACCATTATTTTTTAAATCTTTGTTAATTTGATAGGTGAAAAAAGATAACTTATTGCTGCTTTAATTTGCATATTTTGATTACCAGTAATTAATTTTTTAATGTGTTAACTTTTCTCCTGCAAATGTTGTTCTCATAACTTTGTTTCAAAGTTCTTAATATGTTAAGAACATTATTTTTTGCCATACGTGTTGGAGATACTGTTCAATGTTTTAAATTGTCCATGGACATTTGAAAATAGTACCTATTCTTTTTACCTAGGATGAAAATTTTTTACATTACTACTTACACTGTTTTGATAAACAATGACTGGTTAAAAATGCCTCAAGAAATTTTGCTTTTTAAATCTCTTCCTACAAGTCTAATGGGTTTCGCTCTGTGTATCCTGTTGCTATAGTGTTTGGAACATTAAGCATGGATTTCTTCCTGGAAGGAAATTGATGGCTTATTCTAAGTGGGTAATTTGAAGAGATTCTATATGCAAAAGTGTGGTTCAGGTGCAGAGAAACCACAAGTGGTAATGTGGTAATCATACCTGGAGCCAGAAGTGGCAGGGGAGCATCACTTTCCTTATGCTGGAGAGAGAAAGGAGTGAGAGCAGATGTGGAAACCTGGGAACAGGAGGGCCAAAAGGAAGTGCTTCTCTACGGAAACTGACCTCAGGTAAAGAACAGCCAACCTGTGGCCACACTGCGGAACAGCTGGGGAACTAAGTGCCCCAGCCCCACCTTCAATCTCCTCTCAGTTTCCTGCTAATGCTTCCTATTGGCAAAACCCAAGTGGAAGCCAGGGGTGAGAGAGCTGTCAATGTGGCCCCTCCAAGTCAGCCTCCTGAGGAAATAGAGTGAGCAATAAGGAGATGGAGGAGGGGTGGATCTGGAGGAGAACATGGAAGGCGTTCAGCGCAGACTCCATCCTGTTAAGAAGTCCCTGTGCATTTTAACTCTTACTAGTAGAAACTGACTTTTTGTGATTCTCTGATTCTGCTTTTTCTGATTTCTTACATGTTTTTCGAATATAACTTAACATATGTATTATTTAATAGTTTAATTTGGTTTTAATTATTATGCATAGTTTCCACTTACATTTGAGGATTTCAACTGCAAGCTAACAGGAAGGGAAAAATGCAGACACCGGGCAGAGGCTACACGTTGTCTGCTAATAACCATTTCCCTCTCCTCTGTAGGAATGGAACCCTCAATCATCATCTGGGCACAGAGCTGTTCAGACTAATGACTACAGACTACATTTCCCAGCCTTTCTTATAGCTAGGGTAGCCATGAGACTAAGATCTGGAAGAAGATGTGAAGAAGTGATGTAGGCAATACTCATCGTTTCCCTGAAGGATGGTGCATGAGCCTTCTTTCCCCTTCCTCTACCCTGTGTGGAGCGTGGATGTAGTGGAGAGTCATCCTGGACCATAGGGATGGCAGAGCAATGGAGTCCCTGGGCCACCTGGATTGTTAATCTTCAGACACTAGAAGAGATAGAAAGAAACTTCTTATTTCTAAGTCCCTGTTATTTTGGGTGTTACACCAAGCCAAGCCTAATTCCTAACAAAAACAGATATCAATTGGCAAAATTTCAGCCGTTCATTTAAATGGGAAAAGGGAATGGAGAGTAACATTTTCTGAGCACTCTACATATTTTCACCTATATTACTATATCTAATCTTCTCAACAATCCTGCAAAATGGGTACTGTTATTCCCATTGTTACTCTTGAGACTGAGGCTCAGTTAGCTTAAGAAACTTGCTCATAGTCACATAGCTATAACCTGACTACACTGGGGTTTGACCAGGATATATCTGTCTGACTCCAAAGCCAAGTTTTCCTTTATGTCCTCCTGATTGCCTGAAGATGAATGAGACTCCCAGCTGGGCCAAGAAAAGCTTATGTTCATGCCTTAATCATATCATACTCTCTTGAACTAGTGTACTTTTGAGAAACAAATAGATAAGCCATAATACCTTCTCATTATAGCAGCTACTGTTTACAACTCAGATTTATTCTTCAGCTTGGGAATGGCCAAGAGCCCTCAACTCAGGAAATTTATGAGTAATGGGAAATGCAAGAACTCAAGCCTCCTATGTCAAAGAGGGAGATTTAGAAAGACTAAGATCATGCACAAAGTTGAACATTTATGACTCATATACCATTGCCAGCACCATCCTAATACTGCTCTTGATTCAAAAAATGTAACATTCCCTACTGTGATTCTATTTCTTTTATTTGTATATCGATGACCAGGCAACAGTAGAAAGTATCTATAGAAGCATTGGGTGGTTTTTATATTTCTCAAGGGTAGTAAGAAAATGAATTGGGTTAGGGAATGTGTCCAGTTCCTAGATATCATTGGGTCATCATGATTATTTAATAAGAGCTCCACATTTGTACTTTCCTGGGCTCTCTTTCAGATGGCTGCTTTGGACCAGCACTTGGTGGGATACACTATGAAGTTAGCCCATCTCTAAATATAGTTAGGTTGTCACTGCTATTAACTAGCATGAGCCCTCATTACTCATTCCAAGGTGCATATTCCATGTGCTGCTAAAGCTTCCAGTCACTCAGATAACAGTTTGGCTGGGTTCTATGTGAAAAGGAAGAAAATGACCCTTTCTCCATCTATTTGCCATTTGGCCCCAAAACAACTCTGAATGGTAGTATTCTCTTTATGTTTTTCTTTAAACTAGCATGTTGACTTCTCTCTTCTAAGGTATAAGTGTGAAGTATAGGTTCAGTTTTTTTATATGAATATTCAGTTGTCACAACATCATTAATTGAAAAGACATTTTTATTGAGCTGCTTTTGCACCTTTGTCAAAAATCAATTGACCAAGCTTACACCATATACAAAAATTAATTCAAAATGGGCCAAAGACCTAAATATAAATGCTGAAATTATGGAAATTATAGTAGTCAACCTAAGTGTAAATCTTCATGACCTTGGTTTCTAGATATGACAACAAAAATATGAGCAATAGAAGAAAAATAGTTAAGTTGTACTTTAACAAAATTAAACCCGTTTGTGTATCAAAGAACATAATCAGAGAGGTCAAAAGACGGCACACTGAATGGATGAAAATATAGCCTAGACAACGTATTGAGACCCCATCTCTACGAAAAATAGAAAAAATTAGCAAGGTGTGGTGACATGTGCCTATGGACTCAGGTACTTAGGAGGCTGAAACGGGAGGATCACTTGAGACCAGAAAGTCAAGGCTTCCATAATGATGACACTGCACTCCCGTCTTGATGACCGAGTAAGACCTTCTCTCAAAATAATGGTCTAGTGTGCAGAATATATTAAAAACTCTCACAACACAATAATAAAAATACAAATAAATAAATTTTAAAATGGAAAAATTATCTAAATACATATTTCTGTAAGAAAGTTTTACAAATAGCCAGTAAAATATGCTTAGCATTACTAGTCATTAGAGAAAGACAAATTGAAACCACGATGTGATATCACTTCACACCCACTGGAATGTCTAGTCCTATAAGAACAAGTGTTGGTGAGAATGGGAAAAAATAAGAATCTTCATTCACTACTGGTGGAAATGTAAAGTGGTATAGCCACTTTAGAGACAGTTTGACAGTTCTTCAATAAGTTAAATACAGAGTTACTATGTGACCCAGCAATTCTACTTCTATATATATATCCAAAAGAATTGAAAGCAAGTATTCAAACAACAAAAAAAATTGTACACAAAGGTTCAAGGCAACATTACTCACAATAGTCAAAGATGGAAACAATTCACATGTCCATTGACTGAAAAATGGATCAACAAAATATGGTATATATATACAATGGTATATTATGCAGGCATAAAAAGAAATGAAATACTGATACATGTTACAACATGAATAAACCTTGAAAAGAGTATGCTAAGTGACAAAAGCCAGACACTTAAGCAATATATTGTATAATTGCATTTATATGAAATATGAAAAATGGGCAAATCCATAGAGACAGAAATCAGATTAGTGGTTGCCAGAGGGTAAGGGGAGAGGCAAATGTGGAATGATTGCTTTAATGTGTACAGTGTTTTCTTTTTGGATGATAAAAATGTTCTGCTTCACAGTGATGTGTTCCTATAATCCCAGTTACTTGAGAGAGTGGTGTGAGAATATAGCTTGAGCCCAGGAGTTTGAGACCAGCCTGGACAACATCATGAGAGCCCATCTCAAAAAGACAAAAACAAAAAAGGGTTATGTAGTTCTGGAACTAGATAGTGATGTGGCTGTACAACTTTGTGAAAGTACTAAATACCTATGACTTGTACACTTTAAGGTTTTAATTTCATTGAGTTCAAATAATCTGTTTTTTTTTCTTTTGTTGCTTATGCTTTTGGTGTCATAGCCAAGACTCTTGTCAAATGCAAGGTCATACAAATATACTGCTATATTTTCTTCTAAGAGTTTTATAGCTTTACCATGTAGGTCTTTGATCAATTTTTAGTTAAATTTTACATATAGTATGAAGTTCATAAAAAATTTTAGAACTAGCTTGTGTATATCTACAAAAATATCTTGGTGGGACATTGCCTGGAATTACATTGTCTATAAATTAATTTTGGGAAAATCAAATCTTTAATTTGTTGAGTCTCCCAATCCATGAATATATTATACCTCTTTATTTTCTAAGGTCTTTTTTATTTCTTTCATTAGAGTTTTATAGTTTTCAGATTTTATGCATGTTTCATAAGATTTATACTGCAATATATTTTGGAACCATTGTAAATAGTATTTTTTTTTATAAATTCTAGTTCTAACAGTTTATATTTATTGCTAGTATATATAAAAATAAATAATTTTGTGTGTTTGCCTTATATCTTTCATTCTTGCTAACTTGCCTATTAGTTCCAGGAGTTTTTCTTCAGATTTCTTGGAATTTTCTATGTCATCTATAAGTAGGGAGACTTTTATTTCTTCCTTTTCAATCTTTATGATTTTTATCTGTTTTTATTGACATATTACACTTCTAATGCAATATAGAGTAGGAGTGGTAAGACTGAATCTTTTTGCCTAGTTCAAGGAAAGGCAACAAGGGAGAAAGCATTCCATCTTTTAGCATTAGGTGTGATTTTGGCTGTTAATTTTTTGTAGAGACCTTTTATCATATTGAGAAAGTTCACTTCTGTGCCTACTTTGATGAGTTTTTATCATGAAAAGGTGTTGAATTCTATCTAATGCTTTTTCTGCATCAATTAATGTAATCATATGATTTTTCTTATTTAGACTGTGAATATGGTAGATTACATTGCTTAGATAGTATTGAATCAATCTGCATTCCCGAGATAAAGCCCATTTGATCATGGTGTATTATTCTGGTTATATGTTGTTGGAATTGGTTTGCTAGTATTTTGTTAAAGAGTTTTGCTTCTATGTTCATGAGGAATATTGATCTATAGTTTTCTTCTTTGTTCTTTGGCTTTAGTATCATGGTACAGCTAACCTCATAAAATAAGCTGAAACATATTATCTTCTCTTCTAATTTGGTTTGAAATTGATTGTTAAAAATTGGTGTTACTTCTATAATACAATGAAAAAAGCAGTATCTCAGTAACATTAGCACGATGAATGGAACAGTACTACCTTACATATCAATATTAACACTGAATATAAGGGGCTTAAATGCTCCACTTAAAAGACACAGATTGATAGAATGGATAAAGAATCACAAACCAAGTATCCGGTGTCTTCGAGAGGCTAAGTAAATATATATGCACCTTACTATGAAGCTCCCAGATTCATAAACCAATTATTACCAGACTTAAGAAATGAGATAAACAGCAACATGACAATAGTTGGGAACTTCAATACTCTACCAATCATCAAGACAGAAAGTCAACAAAGAAACAATGGATTAAACAATACCCTACAACAAATGTACCTAACAGATATTTAGAGGGCATTCTACCCAGTAACTGCAGAATATACATTCTTCCCATAAGCACATGGATCATTCTCCAAGGTAGACCATATATTAGGACACAAAACAAGCCTCAATAAGTTTTTAAAAACAAATCACATTAAGTATCTTCTCAGACCACAGTGGAATAAAACTAGAAATAAACTTCAAAAGGAACCCCCAAAACTATACAAATACATGGAAATTAAATAATCTGCTCTTGAATGATTTTTGAGTTAACAGTGAAATCAAGGTAGAAATTTAAAATTCTTTGAAAAAAATGATAATCGTGAAACAAGTTATCAAAACCTCTAGGATACAGCAAAAGCCATGCTAAGAGGAAAACATAGCACTAAACGCCTACATCAAAAAGTTTGGAAAATCACAAATTGACAACCTAATGTCATATCTCAAAGAACTAGAGAAACGAGAACAAACTAAATGCAAAGCTAGCAGAAGAAATAACAAAAATCAAAGCAGAACTAAATGAAATTGAAACAAAAAAAGTGCAAAAGACCAATGAAACAGAAACCTTGTTTTTCAAAAAGATAAACAAAATTGATAGACTGTTAGATTGATTAAGAAAGAAGAATCAAATAAGCTCAATTAGAAATGAAACTGGAGACATTACACCCGACATCACAGAATCACAAAAGACCATTTGGGACTGCTATGAACACCTTTATGCAAACAAACTAGAAACCCTAGAAGAAATGGATAAATTCCTAGAATACAGCCCTCCTAGGTTAAATCAAGAAGAAATAGAAACCCTAACAGACTGATAACAAGCAGAAAGATTGAATCAGTAGTAAAGAAAAAAAAAGAAAAAGCCAACAAAAAGCCCAGAACCAGATGAATTCACAGCTGAACTTTACCAGATATTCAAAGAATAATTGGTACTGATCTTACTGAAACTATTCCAAAGATTGAGAAAGAAGGAATCCTGCCTGCATCATTCTATGAAGCCAATATCACCCTAATACCAAAACCAGGAAAGGACATACCAAAAAATAAAAAAAAAGAAGAAGAAGAAAAGTACAGGCTGATATCTCTGATGAACATACATGCAAAAATCCTCAACAAAATACTGGATAATCAAATCCAACAGCACATCAAAAGTAGAATATACCATGATCAAGTGGCTTTCATCTCAGGGATACTGGGATGGTTTAACATATACGAGTCAATAAATGTGATACATCACATAAACAGAATTAAAAACAAAAGCCATTTGATATTCTCAATAGATGCAGAAAAAAGCATTCTATAAAATCTGGCTTCCCTTTATGATAGAAACCTTCAACAAAGTATAGCAGGGACTCATATTAATAAAAGCCATATATGACAAACCCACAGCCATCATCATACTGAAAGGGGAAAAGCTGAAAGCATTCCCCATGAGAACAGGAGCAAGACAAGGATGCCCACTTTCATCACTTCTATTCAACACAGTACTGGAAGTCCTAGCCAGAGCAATCAGACAAGAGAAAGAAATAAAGGGTATCCACATTGGAAAAGAGGAAGTCAAACTATCACTGTTCACCGACGATATGACTGTCTACCTAGAAAACACTAAAGACTCCTCCGAAAGATTCCTTGCTTTGATAAAAGAATTCAGTAAAGTCTCAAGTTACAAAATCAATATACACAAATCAGTAACACTGGTATATACCAACAACAATAAAGTGGAGAATCAAATCAAGAACTCAATCCTTTTAACAACAGCTGCAAAATATATACACACACACACACACACACATATATTCCTAGGTATATATATATGCACCTGGGAATATTTTTAACCAAGAAAGTGTAAGATCTTTACAAGGAGAACTACAAAACACTGCTGAAAGAAATCATAGATGACACAAGCAAATGGCAACACATCCCATGCTATTGAATAAAAGAATCAGTATTGTGAAAATTACCATACTGCCCAAAGCAATCTATAGATTCAACGCAATTCTTATCAAAATACCAATGTCATTTTTTTCACAGAATTAGAAAAACAATCCTAAAATTTATATGGAACCAAAAAATAGCCCAAATAACCAAAACAATCCTACCAATAAGAATAAATCTGGAAGCATTACATTACCAGACTTCGAGTTATACTATAAGCCTACAGTTACCAAAACAGCATGGTACTGGTATAAAAGCAGGCACACAAATTAATAGAACAGAATAAAGAACCCAGAAATAAAGCCAAATACTTACAACCAATTGATCTTCAATAAAGCACAAAATCATAGACTGGGAGAAAGGACAAATGGTGCTGGGAAAACTAGCTAGCCACATGCAGAAGAATTAAATTGGATCCCTATCTCTCACCCTATACAAAATTCAACTCAAAATGGATCAAAAACTTAAATCTAAGACATAAAACCATAATTTAAATCTAAGACATAAATTCTAGAAGATAATCTTAGGAAAACTCTTCTGGACATTGGTCTAGGCAAAGAATTCATGACTAAAACCCCAAAGCAAATGCAGTAACAACAACAAAAATAAGTGGGACCTGATTAAACTGAAAAGCTTCTGCACAGCAAAAGAAACAATCAGTAGAGTAAACAGACAACCCACAGAATGGAAGAAAATATTTGCAAACTATGCGTCTGACAAAAGACTAGTATTCAGAATCTTCAAGGAACTCAAATCAGCAAGAAAAAAAATAATTCTATCAAAAAGTGGGCAAATTACATGAATAGACTTTTCTCAAAAGAAGATATACAAATGGCCAAAAAACATACGAAAAAATGCTCAGCATCCCTAATCACCAGGGAAATGCAAACTAAAACCACAATGAGATATCACCTTACTCCTGCCAGAATGTTCATTATTAAAAAGTCAAAAAACAATAGATGTTGGCATGAATGTGGTGAAAGGGGAATGCTTATACATTGCTGGTGGAAATGTAAATCAGCACAGCCTCTGTGGAAAACAGTATGGAGATTCCTTAAAGAACTAAAAGTAGATATACTAGTTGATACAGCAATTCCACTACTGTGTATCTGCCCAAAGGAAAAGAAGTCATTATGTAAGAAAGACACACGCACATGTATGTTTATTGCAGCACAATTAACAATTGCAAAGATATGGAACCAACCTACGTGCCCATTGACCAATGAGTGGATAAAGAAAATGTGGTATATAGACACCATGGAATTCTACTCAGCCATAAAAAATAACAAAATAATGTATTTTGCAGCAACTTGAATGGAGCTGGAGGCCATTATCCTAAGTGAAGTAACTCAGGAATGGAAAACCAAATAGTATATGCTTTCACTTACAAGTGACTATGCAAGTGAGCTAAGCTGTGAGTATGCAAAGGCATACACAGTAATATAATGGACTTTAAAGACTCTGAAGGGGGAGGGTGTGAGAGGAGTGTGGGATAAGAAACCATGTATTAGGTACAATATACACTGCTTAGGTGATGGGTGCACTAAAATCTCAGAATTCATCTCTATATAATTCATCCATGTAACCAAAAATCATCTGTACCCAAAGCTATCAAAATTATAGATATATTATTATTACATAACTCAATATAAATTATATAGATTTATAATTATAAAATTCAATATATATAACACATGTTATATATTCAATTATATATTACTATAATTTAATATGTGTTATCTATACTGAATTATATATATAATGTTATATTATATATATTATTTCTTCTTTAAACTTTTAAAATTCATTAGTAAAATGATTTAGAGCTGAAGACTTCCTTTTGAAATGCTTTTTAACTAAATTCAATTTATTTAACAGTTATAGAAATCTTCAGATTATCTACTTAATCTTGGTTGAATTTTGGTAGTTATTTTTCAAGGATTTTGTTCATTTCATTAAAGTTGTAGAATTATGTATTTAGAGTTATCTCCTTATTATCCTTTTAATGACTCCAAGTTCTGTAGTATTATACCCTTTCAGCACTGACATTGGTAATTTGGATATCATCTCTTTTTTTCTGTCAGTCTTGCCGACAACATTAATTTTATTTTTATTGTTTTTTTTTTTTTTGAGACGAATTCTCACTGTAGCCCAAGTTGGAGTGCAGTGGCGCTATCTTGGCTCACTGCAACCTCCACCTCACAGGCTCAACCAATTCTTATGCCTTGGCCTCCTGAGTATCTGGGACTACAGGCACTTGACACCACGCCTGGCTAATTTTTTAGTAAAGACAAGATTTCACCATGTTGCCCAGTATGGTCTCGAACTTCTGAGCTCAGGTGGAGGCTTTGCCTCCCAAAGTGCTGGGATTACAGGCATGAGACACCGTGCCTGGGCTTTTATTGATCTTTTAAAGAATCAGGTTTGGCTTGTTTGATTTTTTTTTATTTTAAATTTCATTGATGATGATCTTTATTATGTCTTTATTTCTGCTTGTACTAAGCTTATTTTGTTCCTAATTTTCTGGTTTCTTAAATATGTAAATTTAGATTATTGATTTGAAATCTTTCTTCTTTTGTAACATAGGAATATGAGGCAATGAATTTCCCTCTAAACATTGCTTTAGCTGTATTCTAAGTTTTTAGATATTTTTATTTTTGTTTATTTCAAAATTTTTAAATATCCCTTGAGACTTTTTCTTTACCCAAATATTAGTTAGAAGTATATTAATTTCTATGTATTTGGAAATTTTCCATTTATCTTCTAGTACTGACTTCTAGTTAATTCCATACTGCTAAACAACATACTTTGCATAATTTCAACTCTTTAATTAAGCTTTATTATTTGACTCAGGATAGGTCTATCTTGGCAAATAATCCATGAGCACTTGAAAAGAATGTGAATGCTGCTATTGTTGAGTGAGTGTCCTATAAATGTTAATTAAATGCAGTCAGTTGATGATCTTCAGTTTTTCTATATCCTTAATGGTTTTTCTATCTATAAGTTCTATCAATTTCTCGGAGAAAAATATCAATGTCTCTAACTATAATTTTGAATTTATCTATTTCTCCTTGTAGTTACATTAGTTTTTGCTTCATATATTTTGAAGCTATGATGTTAAATGTATATACACTTAGGATTGGTATGTCTTCCTAATTAATTGAACATTTATCATTATATAATCCCCTGGTAACTTTCTTTGCTCTGAAGTCTCTTATATCTGATATTATTAAAGCCATTTCCACTGTCTTTTGATTGATGTTCAAATAGTGTATCATTTTCATCTTTCTATTTTTAACCTACTTATATTATTATCCTTGAAGTGAGTATTTTGTAGACAGCATATACTTTATAATCCAGTTTTACAATCTCTGTGATTTCACTGGAACATTGAGACCATTTACTTTTAATATAATTACTAATATCTTGGGATTTAACATTTACTTGTTTTGTTTGTTCTCTCATTTTTTTCTATTTTTTCTTTCCTGCCTTCTTCTGAGTTATTTGAACTTTTAAAATTACTCCACTTTAATGTACTTACTGTGTTTTGAACATATTTTTTGTGCTGTCCCTTTAGTGGTTGCTATAGGGTTACAATAAACATGCTTAACATTTCAGTGTTCTTAAAATCAATATACTACCATTTCTAGTGGAATGTAGAAACATTGCCATTATATTAGGCCACTTTACCCTTACCCTTTTGTTTTAGTTATTTCACTTACATACATTAAAGATCCTATTAGTGGAAAAACACAATGACTGAAATTTAAAATTCAATAGATATCTTTACAAGTAAATTGAGCCAAGCTGAAAAGAGGATTAGTATATTGAAAGATATATGAGTGGAAACGTCTGGACTGAATCATGAAGAGAGAAAAAAGAAGACAGAAAATGCAGAAAAGAGCATAAGAGACATATGGAACCTGGTGAAGAGACATAACATGGATGTAATTAGAGACCCAGAAGGAGAGGAGAAAGCGATGGAGCAGAAGCAATATTTTAAGAACACAAATGAGTCAATAATCACTATAAACTCTAAGAATGATAACTGCAAGGAAGAAACACACACACTTCGTAGTAAAACTGCTAAGAATGAAAACAAAGGAAAAAAAATCTAAAAGATCCAGGGTAGAAAGACAAATTACCTTCAGGGAAGCAAACAGCAGGATTAATCTAAGTAAATATTGACTCTATGTAACAGTTATAATAAGGTCTTGTGGAGCATAAAACATATGTGAAATTAAAACACATGGGAACAATAAGACAAAGCCAGGATGGGAGGCCTTTAGGGCCCTTACATTGCCTGAAATAGATCAATAATATTTACAATAATCTCTAGTGGTAATATATGTGGTAATCTTCTATATCCTTGCTGATTTTCTGTCTACTAAAATAATAATAAAAGAATGTGTAACAAATAGGCTAAAAAAGAGAAAATGGAATCTTAGAAGATACTTGTTTAATGCAAAAGAAAGCAATAAAGTTAAGTAAATAAAAGCAGAACAATTAGTTTGACTAAAAAATGAACACTGATATGGTAAATACATACCCCAATATATTAGATTAGATGTAAGTGAACTAGAACCTTTAATCAAAAGTCAAAGATTGTAAGGCTAGATTAAAACAATAGCAGTAACAATAACAATATGGTTCTTACAAGAGACAGACCTTAAAACAAGAACAAAAGAATATTGAAAGTAAAAGGATGGAAAATGACATACCATGCAAGTTAACTAAAAGAAAATTGGCATAGCTATATTAATAACAGTAAGAAAATAGATTTCAAGGCAAAAAATTACTAGACAGTTCACAATAATTGTCAATATGATAGTAAGACATAACAATTCTAAATTTGTGAACATCTAATAATTACCTTCAAAATATATAAGAGAGGAATGGGCTAAACCACAATAAGAAATAAAAAATTCCAACCGTGAGTTGGAAATTTTAACACATCTCTCTCTCGGTAACTGATGGAACAAGAAGACAAAAATCAGTGAGATTTTAGAAAATTTTTTAAACATGATTAACAACCTTGACCTAATTAATAGTGAAGTTCACTGTACCAAAGAATTTCAAAAGCCAAAATTTTTAAGAATTATATGGAACATTTTCCAAAAATGCTGGGCCATAAGGCAGGCATCAATGAATTCATGAAAATATAATAAAACAGATCGTGTGCTTGATCATAATAAGGTTAAAAACCAATAACAAAAAGATAAGGAGGAAAAAACCCTAAATGTTGGGAAATTAAGACACATGTATCTAAATAATTCATGGACCAAAAGAGAAGTAATAACAAAAATTGGAAAAAAAATTAACTGTATAATGAAGATACAATACATCACAATTTATGAAATGCAAGTACAACTATATTTTAAGGGAAATGGACAGTTTTAATGCATATATTTAAAATGAAAAGCTGAACATTAAATAAGTATCCATCTTAAGAATTTAGGAAAAGAAGCGAAAATTAAATACGTAAAGGGTAAAAGGAAAGAAGTATAAAGATGAGCGCAGAAATCAATGAAGAGAAAGTAAACACATAATAGAGAAAACAAATAAGAGTTTAGTCTCTGAAAGTCCAGCAAAAATTAAGAAGTCTCTACCAAAGCTTATTTAGAAAAAAATTGAGGAATAGAAATTATTAATTCAGTAATTAGGCTGCCTGGCCGGCTCAGTCAGTAGAGCATGAGACTCTTAATTCAGTAATTAAAAGGGTACTTTATTATAGCTTCACTATAACCCCTTTAAGGGGAGTCTGGGCACAAATCCTAATAGCATTGGGAAGATAATAAAATCACATTATGAACAACTTTATGCCAAAAAAATTCACTTAAATGAACAATTTGCTAGATAATCTAACTGACCAAAGAGGACGTAAGAAGAAACAGAATGTCCAAATAGTGCTACATATGTCTTAAACATTGAATCTATGATTTAAAGCCTTCCAACAAAGAAGCTCTAATCCAGGAGTTTTCACCAAACATTTAAGGAAGAAATAACATCGTTACACAAACTTTTCCAAATAATAAAAAATGAGTAAGCACTTCCCACCTAGCTTTATGAAGATAGATGCAAACAAAAAAACAAATTATAAGTTTACTTAAAAGTTATATTCATCAAATTACTAAAACCCAAGAACAAAATCTAAATCAATAGTAACTAGAGAAATACAGATGCAAGTAATAACAAAATGCTACTTTAATCAACACCACCTACTTCTGGAGAAGACGTGGAGGCAAAGAACTCTAACATTGTTGGTGGCAATGTGAAATGTTATGGTTTTATGAAAAGCAATCTACAAGTACCTATAAAATTTACATATATATGCCTATAACGTAATAATTTCACTTCTGGGAATCTAGCCATAACATTAAGAGCACTAGTATATAAGGATATATATTTAAAGACATTTATTGCAGCGTTGTTATTGTGGCAACAAAATTAAAACCTGGAAGTAAAATTAATGCCTATAAATAAGGAGGTGCCTATAAATAAGGAGATGAGAAAATATGCTTCAGCCATACCATGGAATATTACGTAGTTGTTTTTTAAAAATGAGACTAGAAATTTACCTTTCAGCCTAGAGGAATTTACCTGAGGTTTTATTGAACAAGTTGTGGAAAAGAATATATAATATTCGCTCTTTATGTTTTTACAAAAACAACAGAGAAACAGAAAACTCATTATGCATAGAGAGAGAGAGTGTGTGTGTGTGTCTGCACACTTGTATGTGCGATGTAAATGATCACCTCAGTATGGAGAAAAATATGGAAGGTAACATACTGGATTCCCTTTATATACTAGTTCACTATCATGAGTTCATGTGCTATCAAAGAAGAAAGAAGGAGGGGAGAAGAAAAGGGGGAAAAAGATGCTACACAAAAAACAAAAGAAACCTTTATTTCTTTATGTAAAATTATCTTTGTATGCACATGAACAAATAACTTTAAAAGACAAAGACCAAATAACGATTTTGTGTCCTCTTATGGAAGATTAAATAATTTAACGTTTTTGCTTCTTCTATCTTTCTGATCATTTCAGACATAAAAAAAAATTTAATCCAGAATTATGAACCCCATTATTTGCTTTCAAAACATATTAATAATTGAGCTGTTGTTTTTCTTTTTTCTTGTACTTTATTTAATATTTACAACATTTTTACTTTTAAAAAAGTCTTAAAAATGCTCAGTGAAGTAATTATAGCTTGCTTCATCTTTTCTTGCTTTATTTTTTTCATAACACACATTGCCAACTGAGATCTTGCCATATGCTCATTTTCCTCCTGTCCTCCACACTGGAATGCGCGTGCGCCAGGCAGGGACTGGGTCTATTGTTTACTGCTGTGTCTACAGTGCCTGGAGGGGTGTCTGGCAGACAGTAGGTGCTCAGTCAATGCTTGAATGAATTCGTGAATGAATACATTTTCTATTTCCACTTCTCTATACTTGAGTTCATTTCACTTATGAATTTGTTTAACACATGTTTAAAGAAGTCTAAATACCGAGTTAGAAACAGGAATAAATGAAGGTAGAAGACATGGTCCATTCCTCCCAAACAGCATATGTTCCAGTAGGAGAAAAGACCTTGAAAGTCAGTGATTGTTCAGAATAATATGATGAATGTAAGCATAATGTATTCACGGGGTACCGAGGAGGGGCACTCTAGTCACATTATTTGGGGGTGCAGGTGTGCAGAAACTTTCAGAATGCGGTCCCCCTGTGAGGGAAGCCGGGGTGGCTCTAGGGACAACCAGCACGGCCACATGGCAGGGGCCAGGATACCCGAAGGAATCCCGCAGCCCACCTGGTTGGAAAGAGCTGCAGGAAAGCAGGCAGGAAGGGTGGCGAATGGCTTCCAGGTCAGCATGACGTTCAGGGTCAAGTAGCACAGGTGTGATTGTCTACTGAGGAATCCAGATCGAATTACAGTCAAAATATTGTTCTGTTGTCTCTACTAAAGTCAAGTTGGAGGTGAATGGGTCAAGGCAGCTTAGTACTAAATCTGGGCACCAGTTTCCCACAGAGTTTGCTGGGTCAGCCCTCTCATCTCAATCATCTCTGGGCTTCTGCAAATGGATTTCTGCCAGTGTGTCTCTAGGGAAGGTGAGACGCAAAGCTTTGAGATGCTGCTGCAGGACTTAGTCCTATGGGTTTGCAGAGGAAGAGGCAGCCTGAAAGCTTCCAGTGGGATTGTCTTCCCACGCCTGAGTCAGTGATGAGCTAACTCCTCTTCTTTATACAGCAGCCCTGTCTATACATCTCATGTGAATTCTGGTGATTAGGTATAATATAACAATTTTTTGCTTAGTGCACTAATTCCCCTTTTCAAGCACTCTTGGAATTAGTAATGATAGTATCAATAGTAATTATATATTGGGTTATTACCATGGCTCATTTAATGTTCACAAAAATTCTATGAGGCAGTCACTATTATTAGCCCCACTTCCCAGATGGAGAAACTGAGACTTGGAAGGATAAGTAACTTGCACAAAACCATTCAGCCAGAAGGTGACACAGGTGCATACCCTGACACTCAGGGTTTACCAATTTATGAAGCCGCACTTCCCTTTAATTCCCAAATCATAGAAGTCAGAGCTCCTGTCGCTTGCCCACTCCATTTGGACATCCTGAGGAATATTGGTGTGTTCACTCATTGCCTCCTGTGTTCTTCCCACCCCAGGCATCATCTGGCTCTGGGACAATGCTTGTTCATGCGTTGCCAATCATAGGCTCAAGATCAGCTTCCCTCTAGATACTCCCACTCTCCTTGTACCACCACTTTCCCAAATGTGGAAATAGCACCCTCCTGCCATTCCTCTGCTGAAATGAGATTGAGATGTAGAATTTAACACAAGCTGGCTGAAAGGTAGGCTATGACAGGTGGGATTACCACCCAAGAGGTTTACATTGAGTATTATCTATGGCTTCCCTCAGAGTCCACGGGCCCAGTCTCCTTCATGGGGGCCCTCTGCTGCCCTCCTCTTTTCCTGGATTCCAGCCTGCCTTGCTGGAGTAGAGGTTGACCTTCATGCCCTGCCCCAGGCTGCTACTTGTCACTAAGGCCACACCAAAGGAAGTGTCCTTGAGTGTGACAGCCAAGGCAAGATCCAGTTGAGTCATATCCCAAGTCCTACCAACAGAAGACAGTTTCCCTACCTTAATGCTAAGGTCCACCTTCAAAGTCTTTATTTTCCAGCCCTATGATTAACCCTCCCTAAGCATGATTGACAATGGAAAATCAGATTCCAGCCGAGTGCAGTGGCTCACACCTGTAATTCCAGCATTTTGAGAGGCTGAGGTGGGCAGATCAAGAGGTCAGGAGATCAAGACCATCCTGACTGACACGGTGAAACCCCATCTCCACTAAAAACACAAAAAATTAGCTGGACTTGGTGGTGGGTGCCTGTAATCCCAGCTACTCAGGAGGCTGAGGCAGGAGAATCACTTGAACCAGGGAGGAGGAGGTTGCAGTAAGCCGAGATCGCACCACTGCGCTCCAGCCTGATCAGCTTCCTTCAAGAAAACCCCAACCACATTTGTGGGAATACAGTCTTGCCCTTCAGCCCTTAAAGGATATCTAAACAGAAAGTTTCAAGTCCAGACATTTCCCAAATTCTAGATTATTTAGTTTTGAAAAACATCTTCTGTGACCCGTTAATAGTCTGGCCCAGGCCAAAACCCTTTCTTTTTCATCTTTCCTCCAGGAACCCTGTTGGCCAGGCCTGCACAGGCTTTCTGTCATCTTCAAGGTCCTCTCCAAGATCTGGGACCAAATGCTTGAAGAGTAACATAGAAATACCTCCTGAGAACAAGCAGTATGATACCAAGTCAGACAGCCTAATCCAGTCGTTGTGAAAGAGGCATTTATTTAAAGGAAGTAAATCTGACTACAGAATGCAATTCTGTCCACCCCTCTCCACCTCCACCACCTTCATTCATGATAACCTGTTAACATTGTTATGCAGAGAAACTCAGCTCTTTGGAAATCCATTGCCTTTGCTTTGCTTAGTCAGAAGGGTCATTGCCCAAGAGTGAATCCAAGAACCCACCTTCAGCGACAAAGGAAATCACTTGAACCTTTGAAATCATGGCTCTGTTTCAGCTTCAACCCTCCTCATTAGGACTACATAAACCCCAGGACAATGTTTTCTTTTGAGGACCAAGTTCAGAATGCCTTGACTTTTTATTCTTTCAATAGCCTCTGCAAGGTGATTTCCAAAGCAGGTAGTTTAAGAGCAACACTAGCTAACATCGCACCAAGCACACTTCACACATTCTATCTTGTTTTCCAGCAAGGAGAATAAAACTCAGAGAGGTTGAGTGGTTTCCTAACATTCTATAGCTAATAACTGAGAGAACCACTATTTGAACCCAATCAGTCTGGTTCTGGTTCCAGCCCTCTTAACCGCTTTTCAGGTGAGGAATGAGAGTCCAGTCTGGGAATGGGAAGAATTGCAGACCCATCTCCCCTCTACAGCAGACTATGGGTACTGTGGCATTCTCTTGGTGTGGATTGAGGTCAGTATCCTTCCATGGCATATATAGCCAATATTCAGTATTTAGATGACAGAGACACTGAAACCTAATCAGCCTGAACCTGCAAAATCCTTCCCCTGCCTCCACTCTAAACCTGGAGGAGAATGTAGGTCTGTGATGCAGACTCCTCCACTTCCCCACAGTCAAGGAGAGCCAGGGCCAGAGTGTGGTCCTTTGGGATTCCCTTCCTTGCTTTTTTTTCTTTTCTATTTATTCTTTTTTCTTCTTCTTCTTCTTCCTTCTTCTTCTTTTTCTTCTTTTTTTTTTTCTTTTTTTTTTTTTTGTAAGACAGGGTCTCTCTGTCACCCAGGCTGGAGTGCAATGGCGTGATCACAGCTCACTGCAGCCTTAACCTCCTGAGCTCAGGTGATCCTCCCACTTAAGCCTCCCAAGTAGCTGGGACTACAGGTGTATGCCACCACACCTGGCTAATTTTTTAATTTGTTGTAGAGATGGGATTTTGCCACATTGCCCAGGCTGGTCTCAAACTCCTGAGCTCAAGTGATCCTCCTGCCTCCATCTCCCAAAGTGCTGGGATTATAGGCTGGTTCTCTTCTTGACATTATAATTTCTGTTAGTCCCAGCTCACCTCCCCAGGCTGACATCTGCTACAGATGCTCACTCAACTCAGTGGGCCCTGACATCACTGCAGTCTCCTTCCTGGGGTTCCATATCAATAAAGTATTTGATTGGAGGCTACAGGACTAAGTAGAGAAAAGGGATTGGTCAGAGGGAAGAGGAGGAACCGTGTTACAAACTAGTGGAGGTTGCTAGCTTAACTCAGTTCTCTCTATTTTTCTTTCTCATTAGAGTCACTTCCTGTGTGCATAGGGCTCTCCCAGGGTTGTCTTTCCCCCTTAGTTTGCTGATCATCCTGGCTATTTATGTTGGATGCAGAGGTGGAGTTTGATAACTCTTTGTGGTGTTTCCTAATCCAGGATCATAAGCCCTGTGTTTAGCAGACATTCCTTGGCATCCGTGGTATTTGGTTAAGTAAGTGTATAGGCCCCTTTATTTAAATTATTTTATACAAGAGGTGGCTTTAAATGAATTCAGGTTTTGGATTAATTCTTGGAGCATCAAATATCATTGCAAATGTGATTACTGAACCATTGTTGATAATGTTTTTGAGGTCATAGAGAACTAGATAGAGACGGGCCACAAAACAGAAGATTGACAAATGTTGAATGTTTCTCACAAAGGTGAGATGGATGGCATGTGGAAACTGCAAACTGATGAGTGTGACATCTCCTACCAATAAGATACCAGAATGGACTGACTACTGAGTAGACAGTTTCTGCACACTACATGGGTTCTCAAGGAATAGCTCATGCCAAATGACCTAGTCTGTTTCTACTTGCTTATTAGAGTCAAGGATCAGGAAGTACTATGGGCGTGGCTCCTCCTGAATACAGTGAGACATTTGAAGAAGTTTCTTTTGAAATCTTAGTAGATAAGATGGAAAAATATGAGTTGGCTACTGGTTAATTAGGTGGATTTGTAACTGGCTGAACAACTATACCTAAAGGACATTGACAAAATATTTTTTAATCAACAACTCACAAAAGTATTTATGACATGCTTATCATCATTTACAAATGATGCCAAATTGCAAGGGATAGCTAATAATTTGAATGACTGACAAAGTTAGGATTCTAAAGTATTTTGCTAGACTGGAACTTGGATTAAAGTTGACAACAACAAAGTGAATGGAGATAGTGTGGAGTTTTCCCTTCAGGTGTAAAAAAAGAAATTGTATAAGCACAGGAAGGATAGACGTGAGTTAGCAGTAATCCCTTGCATTAGTTGGGGATACCTTTGGCTGCAAGTAACAAAAATATCTGATTTGAGATGGATAAGGCAATTTATCATCTCCTGTAACAAAGAGACAGGAAAAGCAACTGTGGATGTGAAAGCTTTACTTCTCTGAGATACTCCAGGCTAGCAGTTGTCAACCAGAGCAGTTTTACCCCCAGGGGACATTTGACTTTACCTAGAGACATTTTTGATTGTCACAAATGGTAAGGTGGGAGTATGCTACTGGCATTTAGTGGATCGAGGAGATGCCATGGATGCTGCTAAACATCCTACAATGTGCAGGATAACTCCCACAGCAAATAAATACCTGGCCCAAAATGTCAGTAGTTTAAGACCGAGAAGCCCTAATTTACAGTAATCCAGATCTACTGCCTGGAGGCTTCCCTGAAGTCACATAGGGAAGGGTGGATAGCTGCACAAACTTGGGAATTGTTAGGAAGGAAGAAAGGAGGGTTGGACATTGGGGATTCTGCCATAAAGATACTACATTCGTATTAAAAATATTTTTTAATCGATTATGAGCCAGGGTCACTGCCAGCCCAGAGAAGATCTTTGTATGACTTAGAAAAGGCACCCACCTTCCTCAGCAACTTTACTGCCATCTACTGGAAAATTACTGAAGGAAATATGTAAATCTACAACAGATTGTAAATAGAGCCCCCTAGAGTTGTGCCACACATAACCTCACAATAATTTATAGCATCCCTTCTGTGAGTCTAACATGATCCAGCTATATAAAATGGCTGTCAAAGAAGTAGCTTAGGACGTTACCAACAGGAACTATATGTCCCAAGTAAGGAAGGTCAAAATCTCACCATATCCTCCATTGGTCACACCACAGCTGGAATTCCTGATAAATTCTTGGTTTCATAGTTGAAGAATTTTTTTTAAGTGACCAAAGAAAGTTGGACTGGAGGAAGAAGAGTCAAGGAGTCATAATATATGAGGAGTGTGTGTGGATGAGGGAAGGAACTAGAGCTGGTGAAGAAACGCTAAAAGTGAACTGGAGCATTATCTCCAAGTATATGAAGGGTCTTAAGGGGATAGAGACCAGACTAAATCTGTGTTTCTCCAAAGGGCAAAACTGAATCCAATGAGCGAAATCACAGACTCATGAGATATGGCTGGAAGTGACGTTGGTGGTCAACGAATCAAACCCGTTTTTCAGACATCCCTCCTACAGTACTTCCACAGCAGCTACCCTGCCACCACACCTTCAGCAAAGCGGCAATCCTGTTATCTTTAGGTGATGCTGGAGCATTTCACATTATATTGAACTCTGCCTCCTCTGGCTCTCATCTCTCATTCCCTGTCTCCTTAGCTGCTCTCTTATGACAAATAGGTTTCAGTGTCAGATTTGCTCTACACCATAAAGGAAGTTTCGCAACCAGGGTTTCCATCCAATGGCTTCAAGTAGAAGATGGACCACCATTGGTCAGCGATCAGATCCCTCGTCCATCAAATGAAAGAGTTAAACCTAGAAGATCTCTAAGTTGTTTCCTGCTATCCAAGTGGATTATAGTCTCTGGGCTACAGAAGTCAGAGTTTGATGTTGCTGCCAGGTTTTTCTTCTCATTTCCTCACCCTCCTTGTACACGTTTGCACGATTTGGCACTTGATTTTACCATAATTAATTTAATCAGCCCCCAACCAGTGAACCTTTAGAGTGTTTCCAATTTTTCATTATTACAAACCATAGTGCAATAAACATTCTTATATATTACTTTGGGGCACTTGTGTAAATATTTTTATGGGTTACGTTCCCAGGAATGGAATTGTTGAGTAAAAGGGATAGACATTTCGAACTTAATCTCCCTTAATGATTTGCATTAATTTACCCACACCAATACTGGACAATTGCACTCAATCATTTATGTCAAACCGAAAAATTTGTATTTAAATTTTTACTTCTTTGATTATTAGTGAAGTTAATATTGTGAATTATTAGTTAAGCATTTATTTCTATGAATTGCTCCTCTTCATAATCTTTGTCCATTTTTCTATGAGTTTTCAATATTTTGTAAAAGTTCTTTATATATTGTGGATATTAATGACTTGTTTAGGTATATATATATTCAAATGTTATTTCTAGTTTTGAATATGCCTTCTTAGATCTATTTAGATCTTTTGCTTGAGAAAAGTTTTAATAAAATCTGACAATGTTTTATGTTATAAATTTTAGGTTTTAAGTTATGCTTAAAAAGCTATTTCAAATGGAAAGATTATGCGGATATGCATACTCTCATACTTTTATGATATGATGTTTTATATTTCTTAATTAGTCTGAATTTTTTAATGCAGTGTCAATTTATTATGTACCTTATTTTTTTAAATGAATATCCAAATATTCTTACCTATTTATTTTTTTAAATGACCTTTTATTGTAATTGCCACTTATTTACATATTTACTTCCCATTTGTTATGTGTATCTATTCTTACACTTTCACTTCTCTTCCATTCAGCAACTTTTCTTTTTCTGTACCTCTATCATACAATTTTCAATACTGTGGTTTTATGGTGCTTTTTGATTGCTCATAGAATAATTTCCCTCTTAATTTGCTTCTTTTACAAGAAATAGAATTGATTTTTCCTTGGAATTTAATTAAATTAATGAAGCAATTTGGGAATAATTAATATTTTTATACAATTAAATCTACCCATCCAAGAACTGGTGTCTGTTCACTTACTAACTCAAATATGCTACATCTTTGAAGAAAATTGTTTAATTTTTATATATGTCTTATACATTTTTTAAATATATTACTAGTTATTTTGTAGTTAAGCATGCTCTTTGAAGGATTTTATTAAAATTTTTATTTTCTAACAGGTTTTTGTTGGTGTGTAGGAAGTCTATGGATTTTTGTTTTTTTAATATAAATTTAGTGGCTGCTTCGCAGAACTGTTTACATACTTGACTGATTCTCTTGGATATGTCATTTATTCACGTTATCCACAACAACGATGATTTTTCCTTTTTAATTTACTTTATGTAGTTCTTTACTTGACTTTTTCATTGTTTTGGCTAGAACCTTCAGAACAATGATAAATAATAGCAGTGATGGTGAGCACTTTTGTCTTATTCTTTATTTTAGCGGTGTTTCTAGTGTTTCACCATTAAGGATGAAGTTCAATGATTTTATAATACTTTTGTCTATTTAATAAATCTCCTTATTCTCGCGATTTACTAGAAGATTTATCAAGAACAGAATTTGAATTGTGCCAAATAGGATTTTGTCAATCTGTTGAAAATATCATCATTTTTTTCTTTATTAATATAAATGTATGGATATCTACTGCTGAACCAGACTTGAGCTTCTAAAATTCTTATTCATGATTTTTTGTCTTTTAATACATCATTTTACTGAAATTTTCAATAATTTATTTTGGATTTTTACACTTTCATAAATTGTTGGTGCCATCTTTGTCAGATTTTAGTATCAGGGTTAAATTTGTCTCATAAAATTGCTCAGGAAAGACTTCATCTCTAAGTATAGATAACAAATATTTGCTCTATGGAGATGTGACAGATCTCACTTATAAAACCATCTACCCTGAGGTATTCAGGGTGTTAAGTATTTTATTATCTTTGCCCTTTCTTCTGTGATTATTGTTCTTTCAGATCTTCTGTGTTTTCTTCAGCCATTTTTGCTATTCATGTTTATATTAGTGGTCATTTCATCTAGAATTTCAACTTTACTGAAATAAGTATGTGATATGAATTTTTTAAAAATTCCCTCTACATAAGTAGTTATATCTTGATAATGTTTGGCTGTGTTCCTACCCAAGTCTCATCTTGAATTGTAGCTCCCATAATTCCCATATGCTGTGGGAGGGACCTAGTGGGAGGTAATTGAATCATGGGGGCAGTTTTCCCCTTACTGTTCTCTTAGTGAATAAGTCTCATGAGATCTGACAGTTTATAAAGGATTTCCCCTTTCACTTGATTCTCATGCTCTCTTGCCCGCCTCTATGTAAGATGTGTCTTTCAACTTCCACCATGATCCCATGTGGAACTGTGACTTCATTAAACCTCTTTCTTTATAAATTACCCAGTCTCAGGTATGTCTTTATCAGCAGCATGAAAATGGACTAATACATATCTACTTTCTTTTTGAGCAAATTATGTATTTGTATTCTTTTTTACTCCTTTTTTCTGCCAGTCTTTAAATAATTTACCTATTTTTTAAAAATCTTTTCAAAACAATTCCACAAGTACAAAAGTCACATCTATTTTGTTCATCTTAGCATCCTCTGTGACCTTGTGCAGTACCTAGACATAGGCACACAATAAATATTTATTGTCAAGGTAAATCAATAGAAACTTCTTTTGATTTTCTGTATCCTATTTTTTTCTCTCTGCTGCTCCATTTTTTCTTCTACTTTATTTCGATGTTTTGTTGTTTATCTTCTAGTTTCCAGTATAAAACTCTCAGTCAGTTCTTTTCAAACTTTTATTTATAATAAAGTAATTAAACAATGAATTCTACTCTGAGTGTAGCTTTGACTTCACCCCATAAGCCTTGATATATCTTTTTTATTATTAATTTTTAAGTAGATAGTAATTTTTTAAATGGTTATCACTAATTTTATTTTTAGAAAACCATTTATTTTTGTTTATTATTTCTAGTTTTATTGGACTGCAATAGTTTTTGAAATACCTGGAGAATTTATTTATGTAGTTGTACAAGGTCAATTTTTGTAAATAATTTACAGGTATTCAAAAAGGATTTTTTTCTGTGTATTAGGTATAAAGATGGGAGACCACACGAGAAAAAGCAGGTGTGGGAGAAGATAACATGTCCAGTCTTAACTTATTGCTTTTGAGTTGCCTACAAAAATGACAAAGTGTTAGTGTCAGTATGTGGGGCCACCACTTGGGTCTGGGGCTCAAGAAAAAGATGAGCTTGGGAGTCATTGCTGTGTGTGGTAGTTAAGGCCAACGTGCCTGAGATTATCTCAAGAACATGTAGAATGAGAAAGGCTGGCTGCTTCATGGGCAGTTGACCACACAGGACCCGTGCTCAGAGGGCCCCATGCTTGGTTTAATGCTCTGCTGTCACCATCTCGAATTTCTTAATAATTGTTGAACCATGGACCCACATTTTCATTTTGCACCGAGCCCTGCTAATTATGTAGCAGTTTCTGAGTGTGAGAAGGACAAAGACAAACTCTGAAGCCCCAAGCTCAAAGGGGTGGGCAGTGCAAAAGAAGCCGGGGAGATTACGATGGAACCCTGTGCCAGATTGGAGGCAATACCGGAGGGTTGGATCATAGGAGAGACAGGGGCCAAGGTCTCACAAGGGCTATGTCATGCAGAAGCGTTGTGGATGAAGAGGTGTGGGAAGGTGCCAGGCTGTGCTGTTTGAGGTGTGAAAAGGACAGGGACATGTAGGCAACAAGAGTGGACAAAACGGACTTCTAGTTTGGTGACACAGTATGGAGAAAGATCCAGATTCTGACACTTCTTACATCTTCTACTGCCACTATTGTAGTTCACACCACCACGGGCTCCTGTCTGCAGTACGACAGCAGCCTCCTGACTCGTCCCTGCCTCGACTTTGCCTCCATGGTCACAATGACTGTGCTGAAACTTCAGTCAGATCGTATCACGCCTCTGGCCAAACACATCAAAGGCCTTTCGTCTCAGAAGAGCATCAAGTCTTTCCTGTGGCCTCCGAGGCCCTACTGGGTCCAGTCCCCACTCCCTGTTGCCTGCTACGCTCCCCTTCACTCACATGGCTCCAGCCACACTGGCCTCCTTGGCTGCTTCCTGCACTCTCAACCTGCCTCACAACTTTACCTGGAATGTCCTTCCACCATTTGCTCCTTGACCAACTCCCTTTCTTCCCTGGGCTCTGTTCAAATATAGGGAGCTCCTCCCTGGCCAGCCTGTCCATGCCTGCTCCTCCTTGCTTTATTTTCATCACAGCCCTCAACAGCACTTATATTACTGTGTAGTTATTGGCTTGCTTTTTGTCTTTCCACCCCTAGGAGAGTAGGTGATTGGCTTTGTTTGCAGTTTATCTGTTTTATGCTCTTGTAGAAGAATAGTGGCCCAGGAGGATAGCAGCAGCAGTGTGGATCCTATTTCCCAAGCCAAAAACTATGCTATGTTGTCTAGTAATGAGACAGAATATGCATTTATTTGTCTGTTTGTGTATACACCTCTTTGTTTCACAAAAGGAGTTAAGGCAGTTTACAAAGATGCAAAAAATTCAGCAAGACGACATAAATTAGAAGCAGGTGAGAAAGAAAAAAATGTAAAAGCAAGGGCAAAGCCATAAAATGGAGCCAAGGATGGGACTAATACAAAATAAACATACCATAAACTTTGATCCATTTGCTAGGGGTGGGCCACAAATTTGGCTCTAAAATTTCTAACAGTCAGTGCCAAGATGAAACATGATCAACTCCACAATTCCCAGGATCCTCAAGATTAAAGCAAACCACTAGCCCAGGAGAAATGCTCGCATTCCTGATGTCCGAGAGAACAGAAAGAAATGGCTCCTTAACCCTCCCAGAGATGACAAGGGATAAGACAGCAAGCAATGTGCTCAGAGGCGTCTTTGCAGCAGACACAGCCATGAGCTGTGTTTCTTACGTGTCTTAGCCAAACTTACGGGAGTCTGACTAATGTGAAATGCAGTTATTTGGTGGGCTACGGACACAGGGTTTGGTCCAGCCATAGGAGTACCCAAGCAACTGGTGGAGGGTATAATCTACAAATCCCTTGAGTAATTTCTTTCTTTCTTTCTTTCTTTCTTTAAGATGGAGTCTCACTCTGTCACCCGGGCCGGAGTGCAATGATGCAATCTCGGCTCACTGCAGCCTCCACCTCCTGAGTTCAAGTGATTCTCATGCCTTAGCCCCTCAAGTAGTGTAGCTGGGACTATAGGCTCATGCCACCATGCATGGCTAATTTTTGTATTTTTGTTTTTTTAGTAGAGACAGGATTTCGTGTTAGCCAGGCTAGTCTCAAACTCCTGACCTCAAGTGATACACCCGCCTCGGCCTCCCAAAGTGCTGGAATTACAGGCATAAGCCACTGCACCCAGCTGGAGTAATGCTGTCTAAGGGGAGCTTCTTTAGGCCAAGCTTCAGGGAGATGTTGGGGGACTGTGAGTTCTCATGACTGGCACCCTTACTATCATAAGAACATGACAAGGCTAGGTGACAAAGCTTTGTTTGAGACCCACTAGATGTCAGACTGCAAAGAGGTTGGACATCCTCTAGTAAAAATGAAGCCGGCCTAACAAGGACTTGTTCCCGCTCTCAAGATGAGCAAGATTCTTCCCAGAAAACAAGACCAAGATTCAAACAAGACCAAGATTCTTCCCAGAAAATGATGATGAGCCCAGTGCAATAGAGTGCAAGTGCCTTCAACCTGGGAACATTTTAAAGCAGACCCAGACACCTACCTAATTTGTGTGTGTGTCAGTAAAGTCTCCTTCCTGCTGTACCTTCCAAGATAAACCATTTGTGAACACACGCCAAGTGAACTGAGAGGAGCCCTGTGTGGGATAATTAACTGTCGTTAAAAGCCAGAGGACAACCATCAAAAATAATGACTCTGCTGATAGAGTATTTGATCTGAAATCTTTCTTTCTGGCAATAATTAAATAGCAGGGCAAGCTGTGTCCTGGGATTGAATACTGAAATCAAGCTGCCCCAGAAAATCCAGACTGCAGGCCTGTGGGAGACAGAGCAGAGCCGGTGTGGCCCCTCCCCAGACCCGCTCCCCACCCCTGATAAGGATCCCAGCCACCTCCCTGCCTCCCTGGGGTGTTGAAAGTCTCCAAGATAGCCAAGTGCCCCTCCTCTGAGATCCTGGGAGGGAAAGTGCTAGGCAAATAAGAAACAGGGCATAGGACAAAGAGCAGCTGGAAGACTGGAACTGTAAGGAGGGCTCAGAGCCCTGGCTCCTGAAAGTAGGATCTCAGCTCCATGACCAGGTCAAAGAAATGGGTTGGCAACTTTTCTGAGTATCTTCCCTAAATGCTTCTTGACACAGATTAAAACATCCTGTCAAATCCACAAATACTGAGCACATTCAGCTACCAAAGTCCAGTACATCAATGTCCCCAAGAAGTGCCCTGCCTCCCTCCTGGCCACCTAGCAGCTTCCTCGCTCTGCGAACCACCTCTCGACCTCCCAGCCGCCCTGAACTCCTCATACCTCTTTCTTTCTCCTCACTGATGCCAGCAGCAGAACTGGCCTCTATATGGAGAGAACTCAGTCCTAACCCTGTGGACTACACCCCCCGGCCTTCCTGGTCCCCTGAGCTTTGATCTGGCTGCCCCTCTCCACGTTCGCACCCTCTTGCTTGTTCTCTGGGGTTAGTCATAATAACCCCTCATGTTAGCAAGGCAGGAGGTCACCTTAGATCTGCCCCACAACCACAAGAAAGTGGGTGGTTGGAGGCTAATTATTATCTCAATTTTACAAATAAAGAAACAGGCTCAGAATCATCCCATGGTTTTCCCACAGCCGGAACCCACAGTGTCCAGGGAGGGAGCAGAGCTCACAGCTCCAGACTCCTGGCCTATGAGTCACTACACCCATCTCTATCCCCAAAACCAGCCACTGGATCCAGGAGGAGTCATCCTTGCCCCATGAGGGCAACTGGAGTGCACAGTAGGCAGGTGTGTGTGAGGGGCGGAGGCCAGGAGGTGGGGAGGGCTCTCTGGAGTTCCATCACGTCCATAGCTCCTGTTTCATGGTACTAGGGGTTGACCCAGCCAGAGGGAATCCATGAGTTTCCCCATTACAACCCTTCCCTTTACAGATGTGGAAACTGAGGCTCAGGGAGCGGGAGGGCTCCTCAGTAGAGTGCCCACTCCATGATGGGAGCTGGGCACCAGCACCCATAGGTGAGCAATGGGGGGGCCAGACTCTCACTTGGCCACACACCATGCACACACCTCCCCCGGCCCCTTGAGTTCTTCTAAGCCACCCTGACAAGGCCTGGCCATGAGTTCTTCTGGAAAGAGCATGGGACTGCACACCAGTAGCTCTTCCTTCTGGCCCCGTCTTGGCTGACCCTCTGGGTGGCCTTGAGCCTTTTCTTTAAACTTTAGGAGCCTCTTCTCAGCCTTTCCCACAAAGGGCTTGACTTCAAGAAGCTTATCAGACTCTGGCTTAATGTTTATTCTAGGATTCCAGGACTTCCTTCAAGAAAGGAGTACTCTCCTTGAAAGGACTAGCTGTGGCCAGTGAGGTGGGAAGCCATGGAGGGCAGAACTGGAGGGGTGACAGCTGGATGGAGGTTGGAGGTGGAGGCAGGAAGCCTGCCTGGAAGAAGCCAGGAGGGGTAAGGCTCTGAGGAAAAGGAAGAGCAGGTGCTCTGGGCGAAGGGAGAGGGCAAAGAGCAGCTTCTGGCCCATTTGGGGCTCCATGAGGCTGCAGTCCAGCCCAAGGCCCTGAAGTCCTAGGACATCCAGTCCCTTCATTCCCCAGCTGGAAAAGCCAAGGCCGCCTTTAACTCATGTCAACTTTGAATGGCCCTGGCCAGACTCTGACACACAGGATCTCCTTGCTGCTCCACAACCTGCCTGTGCCTGGGGATTTACATTCCTATTTTGCAGACAAAAAAACTGGGGCCAGATAAGTAAGGTCGGAGCAGAACGACAGCAGCACAGGAATTGCAGGGTCTGGCCAGTGCTTTGTCCTCTGCATAGCCCTGGGCCCCAGGACACCCGTCATGACCAGATCCCATGTCTCTGGATTGATGAACACAAATGCGTAGCTCATAAGGAGAGTCTGGGAATCCAAGACTACTCCCAGCCAGAAAATCAGAAGTGTCCTGCCCTAAACAGCAATATTTAATATTCCACACTCAACTCACCCATATGCGAATCTTTTTATTCATTTCACTCATCAAGCAAACACAAATTGAGTTCCTTTTGTGTGCCGGGCACTGTACTCCACTGGAGTTTCACGGTGTGTTTAGGGAATGGGCTTTCACATGTTATCACTGTGGTGCCCTCGAGCATTGCTGGACTGTCTGCGGGGAAGCTCTGAACCTGAACTCCCATCCCCTTCTGAGAAGCTGTAGTCTCTGCCTGACTCTATCCAGGTGAGGGCTGGAGACTGTGGGAGTCAAGGAGGAGGAGAGACAGAGAAAGAGCCTGAGAGAGCTGTAAAAGTGAGGCGGTAATCACTGGAGAAGTTCCTCTCCATCATTAAAGAAGATCTTAATTAAGGTCCCTGAAATAGACACCCAAAACAAGCAGCAGCTGTGGGAACCAGGCCTGGCAGGGGGAGCACAGCCGCCCAGGGGTGCTGGGTGTTACTGGCCAGCGCCTCACCTGTCATTAGGGAGTGGGAATTCACCCCACATCAAAGCCAGCCAGGAAGGAATGTGACAAATGTCATTTACCTTCAAAACGGTGATGAAAATAAATGCCAAAGCCTGCCAACCATTGTGTGCGAAAACTCCTGGGGCAGAAGGCCGATCCCCAGAGAGAGAGGTGAGGTGTGTCCAGCCGAGAAGCAAAGAGGAGGTGCCTGGGTCTGGGAACACAGCCTTCCCTAGACTGTGGCCGTCTGGACCTGGACACGCCTCTCCTGGCCTTTGGCCTTCAGTTTACCGGGTGCTGAGACCCTGGGAAATCCCTTCCCCCCTGCTGCCCCACCACTCTGGGGCACCATAACATGGCTGCTTTACTCTGCTGGTGCCTGGGCAATCAGACGACATCCTGGCTGGAGTCTCTGCCACCCTTGAAGAGGGACAACATCATGGCTCATCTTGGACCCCCGACTTTCCTCTTCTGGGAGGTGGCTATTTTCTCTTTTTTGTTTATAATATGGATTATCCCTGATCAAAAAAAAATAAATAACCTCTGAGCCTGGGTGCTTCATTACGTATGGCGTAATCCAGAATTCGAGGGAACGGGGGCAAGTTGGCATCTCCAGATGGAGTTTATGGCTGACACGGGCAGGGTTTAGCCCGTGGCACTGGGCACTGAGCTGATGCAGTCCTCAGTGAGGGCTGACGGCATGGGATGGCAGAAGGCTTTTAGTGCCAAGCTGTGTCTACACTCGCATCAGGTTAATACCAGGGAATTGTTCATCTAGGAGTCTTTGGGAGCCTGCCTTTAGCAGAAGGCAGAGAAATCACGGCCCAGAGACTACGAGACAGAAGCAGGGGCAAAGAGAGATCCAAAGAGAGTTGGGGAGGTGGGTGGGATGCGTCAGCCACGGAGTAGTCTTAACTGAGACCCCCGTGTTTTCCAAATAGCCTTCTCCTGCCCCTTGACCTCCAAATCCAATACAAAGAGGCCAGCCTCTCCTCTCCTATCCCCCCTTGAACTTCAAATCCTGTGAGCGTCCCATGGCAAGTTCAAAGCAAGGTCCAACAACCCCTCCCACCCCTCCAGAAGCAAGTGTGGCTCAGGCTCCATCACAGCCTTCCACCGGGAGGACCCTGAGCTCCACAGGCAGCAAAGCAGGTCTGCCTCACGGCCTCTGAAGAGACTTTGTCATACTGTCACCTCACTCTGACCAGACCTCAGTAATCATGGGGGAATGGGGATGGACCCTAATCAATCTTGGGCCTACTTCATATTCACATCAAGGGCCAGAGGAATTCAGAGAGCTGCATGGACTGGAAGGGCCAGAGAAGCATCCTGGTGGAGGTGGCATGTGATCTGGGCCTTGAAGGGTGGATAGGAGTTGACACAGAGAAAAGAAGACACCCTTTGTAGTGGCACCTGCAGGGGCCATGAATTGAGGTAGGGGAGACATGTGCACTTGAGCCATAGGCAGTAGGATGAAAGCCACATTGGAAGAACAGCTGCATGGCCCTGCAGTCAGAGGCTGCTCCGGGGTGGGGAGATAGCATGGGGTACAATAAGTAGTGCACTAGGAGGTGGCATGCCCAGGAACTTCCCAGGCAGCTCTCTTTCAGGACCACATCTCTCCTTGTGGTCACTGAGACACCTTGAGCTGTCTCTAGTGGGACAGCAGACCATCCTCCTCTGCATTAAGCATAAGGGAGGCATGAGGCGTGTGATTTGGCTGCAACATGCAGGCTACAAGTCTGACCTAAGGGGGAACTTTCTGACTGGGAAAGTGTGAAAATCTTACAAGAGCTAAGGATGATCTTAGAATCCTTTGCCCTGAAGGCTTTTAGCCCGACCCTTGTCCGCTAACTGCTGGATCCCACTCCCCACCTGTGAATTGCAGACCCTTACTTCCCAGGAACTGGGACTTGGAAAGGTCAGAGTTTGGCCTCTCTGCCACTTTCCCAACAATAAAAAATCACTATAATCACAGCAGCAGCTAACTTTCTATGTTCTAGTCACTTTTCAAAGTGTTCTGAGTGCGTTAATCCATTTAATCTTCACACAATCTTATGAGGTACTATTTTCCCCATTGTACAGTTGAAGAAACTAAGAAGCAAAGGCAAATCACTTGCCCCAAATCACTTGGCAAGTAAACGGTAGTGTTGAGACCTGAACCCATGTTCCTACGCTCCCTACAAATCTGTGGGTCTTTGAATATCCTCCTCTTTGCTCTCGCAGCATTTCCCACGAGTCCTCCATACTCCCAGGTCTGTGTATCGGACAGAGCAGAACCAACATGAAAAAAATCAAGGCTACAGCAATTTCATGGATATCTGAATGCTGCAAGGCATCTCTGTATGTTATAAAGGCTGGCATGGAATAAAACCAAGGGGCCATTTTTTCCAATTCTAAATGTGAGCCCAGCATCAGACAAACAGTTGTGCGTAGAACAGCAAGATTTACAGGAAAGCCAGGGGTGGGGTTTGCACTAGGCTCACAGGGAAGACTGGCTGCGCAGCGAGGGCAGTGGTCTTGAGACTGCAGACCTCAGGGGCGCCGCTGTGGAGGGGCGAGGAGGAGACCCCTGCCAGACCTGAGGGTGTGGAGGACACTAGCTGTAAGCCAGGCAGCTTCAAACAGGGGCAGCAGAGGCAAAGTGGAGATGAGCACTATTGTCCAACAAACCAGGTGACCCTGAATGTGGCCATCTCTTCTGCTGCAGGAGAATTTGCCAGGCAAGGGGGAAGAGGGGCACCATGGTAGCATGGTCTCAGGTTGGCACCATGGCCCATACTCTTGTGATTGTGCCATCTCAGCCCAACTTAAAGGAAACAGGTAGAGGGCAGATCCTGCAATCAGTGCACGATCCGGACAATGTCTGCAGGTCCATTGTTGCCACCCTGATTCCGATCCACCCTTCAGTTGCTGGTCTTCTTAGAAAGTCAGAGGGGCGTTAAGGCTTCTACCCTCAAGACACAACTGTCGACTTTTTAAATATAAACACACTTGAAAAGAAGAGTAAAAGCAATCACCATGCCCTGGTGGTCACTCACACAGCAAATAAAGCACGAACTACACTACAGACTCCAAGCCTGTGTGCAGGACAGTGAAGGGAAACTAGGCCAAAGCATTGGAACCGGCGTTCTGGCAAAGCATTCCAGAACCTACTTGACAAATGGAATTTCCACTCCCATCCTGGGAGAATGGCGCACACAGACGTGATTAGCTCACCTTGTTTAATGATCCTGAAGTTTCCCCAGCTCAGAAATCACAGCTGGGCAAATCCCAAGCTGGATGAACACAGGCGAGAGGGTGTTTGTGGTGGGTGGAGGCCCTGTCCTTTCTCTGGTGGAGAAAGCCATTTATGACCTCACGGGATGAAAGGAACCAACCCAGGCCCACTGAGCTGTTATTATAACAATTATCAAGACCTATCACCTCCCTCTGGGAAATGTTCTTTCAAGTTGCAGTGGCCTTGTGTACCCTGGCTCACTGTTACTCACAGTCATTACTGGGTGCCCAGGGCAAATTATGAATGCTCTTCTTCCAACGTGGATGGATGCAATCCTGTTTAAAGGGCTGTAGCTATGCAAGGGGTTCATTAAAGCCACTGCAAGGTAGTGGTAGGGAACACGTGTGTGCATGGGTGTTCAAGTACCCGCTGTTCCATCCCACGGCGGCGTTCCCCCAGCTCGCCCAGGTGGTTGAACATGCCAACATGGGGAGGTGTGGACGGCTTTGATCCTGCTCAGCCTCCCTGCTCATGAGCACCAGGAGGAGAAGGGAGGACGACAAGGGAAATGTTTTCCCAATTTTTTCCTCTGCTGAGTGACTCAACCCTGCCATACCCAAGCAGCAGAAGCCTGTGGACACTCGGGTTGGGGCTCCAGTACGTGGATGGACCCTGTTTCCTTTCTAGAAGTTAACTCAAGACCAGAGTTCTCCCACTTGTCAAACCTGCAGAAACTTTGGAAATATCTATTATATCTATAAGTTCTGTTCATCTTACGGAAGCAGATACTAAGGCTTAGAGAGGTGGATGCTTTGCCCGGGGGCACACAGCTGTGAGTGGCAGAGACAAGCTGGAATCCAGCATTCTCACTCTGGGATACCAAAAAATAGATTTCTGTGCAATCACTTAGGTGGTGGTTCATGCTTCACTGAAAAATGTTTTAGAAATGGAACGTTTTTTAGAAATGTCCTTCATATTGAGTCCTTTGGGACTCAGTCGTTTAAGCCTCATGTTAACACTATGAAATTAGTCTGAACATTATCCCCATTTTAAAGATGAGAAAACCAAGCCCCAGAAAGTCACGTGTTCAGGATTATACAGCTAGGAAGTGGTGGATTGTGAATTCAAACACAGAGGGCCCCAGGCGTGCTCTCTGCACCTTTACACCAAACTCCCAATTCTTCATGTTCCAGCAGCAGACAATCCTTTCGAAAAGACTTCCCATACCCTAGAGTGGTGACTGAATTTCTCCCTCCTATCTAGAAGCCCTCCAGTGAGTCAGTCCACTGGACATGAGCTTTGGAGGACAGGCAGGTCTGGCTGGGGCTTCTGACCCTCCCAGAGCTGGTGTTTTGTACTTGACACCCAACTGATGCTCATGGAGGTGCCTAGACGGACAAGGCACCCAAAAGCACAACCCCCCTTCAGTGTCAGGCTCATCTTCCTACCCCGAGTCATCCTCTTGTCTAACTAACCCTACACACCTTCAGGATTACAATAATGTTGGGTTTCTACAATTTATTTTATTTTATTTTATTTAGAGGTGGGATCTTGTTCTGTTACTCAGGCTAGAGTGCAGTGAGGTAATCATAACTCACTGCAGCCTCAAACTCCTGGGCTTAGCGATCCTTCTGCCTCAGCCCCCAGAGTAGCTAGGACCGCAGGCTCATGCCACCATGCCCGGCAATAGGCTTCTTTTTAAAAGGTCAATTCTGTCCTCCAATAGGGGCAGGAAGGGAGATTTACACAGGAACGCATTCCAAAGAAGGTCTCACAGGCTGTCTTGGGTTTCTGAGCAACATTTGCTTCCTCTGGTTGACTCACTTGGCTTCTCTGCATGGTCAAGACCATCAGCCGCTGACCTACCTGGTCTGGGTCCTCAGTTTTTACCCACATGGATTCTAGAAGCTTCTGTCTCCTCCAGGTGTAAAGGGTTCCTCTGTTTCAGTTTGGGGTGGAGGTGCATGTGCACAGGCATCCTGAGTCCAGAACATGGTCTAAGGCAGAGGCGGGGAGGAAAGGAAACAAGCTGAATTTCGGGAGGATGAGGAGGACGGAGAGAGCTAGCAGGAGTGTGAGATGACGGAGAGGAGAAGAGAAAGGAACCAAGAGGTGTTTACCATCAGGAAGGCAGCCTCTGGAGTAAGAGGGGAGGAGGCGGGGAGGAGAGGGGCAAAGGAAGAGAGGGGAGGAGGAATAGAAAGAGGCAAGAGAAAGAATCATGGATGGAGAGGACCACAAGGTCCCCAGGAAGGGACAGTGCTGTGCAAGTATCCAGGGGAGGGACGGGCTTCCTGTACCCTGGACTGCCAGGGTTGTCCTTGGAAACAGCTCCCACAGCAAGGCTTCCCCTGGCTCAGGTCAGGGAGAAGCAGGAGAGAGGGTGGGTGAGCAGAGACCTCGGTGGCGAGATGGCCTCCCCAGGAAGCCAGGGACACAGGAGGAAGGGAAGAGGGTGAGAAAGCCTGCCTCTGTGGGCTGCCCCAGGGGTCCCTGGGGTCCCCACAGGCCCCCTGACCCTGCCTCATCTTTGTGAAAGGGTTCTTCCTTCCTCCAAGCTCCAACGTCCCCCTCCCCAGTGGCCAGCGACACAGCCCCACATCCATCACAATCCAGGAGGAAGGAGGAAGGGAGGGTGTGCCCATTGTTTTGAGAATCCAGCACAAAGCCCCCTGTGGCAGCACCTTCCCATGCACTTCCCCAACAGGTGCCATGAGGGTGAAAGCACCCTTGAGAGGTGGGTGGGGCAGGGATTCTTCCACCCATTCTATAGATGGGAAGACTGAGTCTCCGAGAGGCAAATTCTTCCTGCTTGCAGTGGCAAAGTGCTCAGAACAGACCCTGGGCACCCAGCCACTGCTCAGTAAATATCAGCCATGGATGTCACTGCCAAGCATGGACTCCTCTGCTCATTTGGATCCCTCCCAGGGTGTGCCGTCTCCATGCTTCCCTAGGCCCAGATCCTAGCTCTTATTTCAGGAAAATGGGTGTCTGGGAACACCTACTAGGGCATTGGCAGGAGAGGAGGAAGGGCAGGTGGTAGGCTCCAGCCTGTCCGTGGGCTTTCAATCCAGGCTTCAGGAGGTCCGTGTGAACTTGGGTAAGTTACTTAACTTATTGAGTCTCAGTTTCAGCATCGGCAAAATGGAGATGCTGATATGTTCCTGGAAGGACTAAAGAGCTAACCACTGTGCCAGCAGCTGGCACCTGTGGGCACTCGACAAACACTGGTCCCTCTCCTTCCCTGAAGGCAGGCTTTCCACGGACAGCTCATAATGCCATCCAGGCACAAGGATACCAGAGGAGGCAGGAAGCACGGCATGCAGGCAAAGGACCCCAGGCCTGTCTTGTTCCCCATGGTCCCCGACACCTAGCAAAGGCCTGGGCTGGATGGCAACACAGAGAGAGCCCTGTGGGCTGGGGTGGACAGGAGGGAGATTGACTACAGGCCTCCCTTGAAATTCGAGTTGTGAAATGTCAACATGATTATGAAAATGCAGACACAGGAACATTTGCTTATGGGAACTAATGGTTTTTAATGAAGGCAATCAGCTTAGTTAAATCAAATTATTAGCTTTGACAATAGATGTGTAAACAGATACTTAATGAATGTGTTGATTGTTCCTACCTGCTAAAAAGACACCACTAGAGTTGTTCTAGGCCCAGGACACACATCTGGGCTCTCCTCTTTGGTTAAGAAACACGACCCTTCCACCACCACAGACACACAAACCTAAATACAAACACACTGGGAGCTCCCCGAGGCAGACTGTATCGCTCTCATCAGCTCAGAGGATCTCAAAGGGTGGGGCTCTTCTTCTTTGATTTCTTGAGTTTTCGCATCTCCTTTTATATACTCTCTCTGCGGTTGCTGTCTTGGGGAATCTAAGGTTGAGGGGACAGAGTCAGGAGGAAGAAGGCAGTCATTGAGCTCCTGTGTTCCCTCAAACTGTAGCATATATGACCTCCTTTCATCCCACAAGGACCCTTCATACTGTGATGCCCATTCTACAGCTTAGAAAATGAAGGCACAGTGGGAGGGGTGGGCTGGTGGCAGTAGAGGTCAAGCCTGGCTGGGAAGCAACTTGCTTTTCTCTTACCATAGGAGTGACCTGGGCCCAGGAGAAGGCCCTCATCAGCTGGGAGGAGCAAAAAGGAAATTGTCCAGAATGAGGAGGTGGGAGCCCATTGAGGCAGAAATGAGTATTAGCAGGAGCAATTGGAAGCGGAGAGTAGGACTCAGGGACTCTTGCTTGGATTCCTTGTGAGCCAGAAGATGGAAACTGGGCCTCGTATCTCTGGAGACACCCTGGCAGCAATCATGTCTCCAAGGCTTCTACCTAGGAATGTGTCAGAGAAGAAGTCATGGGGGTTAGTTTAAGAAGGAGTGCAGAAAGAACCCTCTCTCCTGGAATACACACTCTCATACCCTCCACCCCCAGTATCAGCCAGGCAGGTGTCTCTCACAGTGCCAGGGGAAGCGGGGCTGGTCCTAGAGTTCTATGAATAATGCAGTGAGCCCAGGCAGGAGCTGGGGTTGGGGCAGGTGGGGGCTGAGGCAAACAGGCAGACACTCCCAAAAGACAGCTCACCCACACCACCCTTGGAGATACCATCAGGCAGTTACGCTGCAAACACAGCCGCTCGCTCTCAAAGGCAGCAGCAGAGACGCTGTTGTGTCTCATGTGGGGCTTGCAGATGGGACTATTAGTCAGACAGATGGAGGGAGGGAGAGTGTGCTGAAATCACCTCGGGCCCTGGCCAGGTTCTCCTGTCAACAGGCCAGCCTGAGACAGTCCACAGGCTCTTTCCTGATCTGGGGCTGGGGAGAAACAGAGGGTAAGGACCATGCCTCTCAGCCCCTGCTGTCTGACCCCTGGGCTATTGGCGAAGACAGTCCCCACCATCCAGCAGCCTCAAAGAGTCTGGTCTTATTTAGGGGAGTCACACTTACTACACACTGACTTTTGGAGCCTGCAATTCATTAGAGAGGCAAAATATTCCCCATCAGGATATCTGACATGGAGAGCCATTATCAAGAGACCTGAACCAAGGGCAGGAAGTGGGATGTGGGTAGGAGGAATCAGAGTAGGACAATATTAGAGAGGCTTCTGGTCCATTGTCCACAGCCCCACACAAGGGGGAGAGGAGACAGCTGCACACAGGGACAACGATGCCATGTCCATGCATCTTGTTGACCTGGCATGAAGGTGCCTAGACTCTCTGTGCCCACATCTCCCCAAGGGAGTCTTCGTGAGGATGACAGCCCATCTCCAGAGAACTTGTCTGTGACCTCAGGGTGCCTGGACCAGTGTGGTGGGGCTATTTGGTAACTCCAGAATTCCTTCCCAGAAGGAATAGGTCTCTTCTCAAGTTGAACCTGGTGATTTAGAAACAGGAAACTGAAAAATCAGCCTGACCCTGGACCCAACCCTAGGACAGGGGTTCATCAGGATGGAAGAGTCAGACCCAAGGAAGGTCAAGAGAGGCCTCTTTTCAACCCCTAGACCCAGCCATAAATGGTTCCACCCTCTCCAGAACTCTCATCACATATTGTACATTCCTCTACGAGTACAGTATGTAATAATTAAATACGTACCTCCTTCACTAGATAATGACCTACTTCAAGCAGGGATGGTGTGACCTGACTCAGAAGGGGTGCTTGGTATTTCCTGGGGTGATTGATAAGTGAAGAGATGAAAAAGCAGATGGATGGATGGATGGATGGATCGATGGATGGATGGATGGATGGATGGCATATGGACAGATAAAAGAACACTACACCCACATCCACCAGCATCTCTAGTGGCCACTATATGGTTTGCCCTATTCTTAGGTTGGAACTGTATCAGCCGTTCTCCATTCTAACTCATGCAACTGATCCAAATGTCCACCCAGGTGTCCTTGCCCAGCAAAAATCTCCTCAGTAGTTATGAGGCCAAGACCCATTTCCCCCCATTCTTCTAAAATTCCACCCAGGATTGTGGTTGTATCAGAGAACTTCCACAGCCCCTTGGGCATATGAACAAGGAAGGGGAAAGGTTAGAGTCAAAACTGGAGAGTCAAGAATGGAGGAGCTTCCAAGGGAAAGAGAAACAGAGCTCCTGCTTCCGTCCAATCCCTACCTGGTCTCTAGAGAGGAAGCAAGAGGTCACTTCAAAGGAGGGACAATCTGGGCGCTCTCCATCCCCAGACCCTCTCTGACCATGAGGCAGAACCTTCGGTAATGGGTGGAATCATGACCTAGAGTTACCCTTACCCTGCAGCTAACCCAGCCCCAACCCCTAGTCTAACAATAGAATAACAAACACTTACATTATATATGTCAATTACCATGTGCCAGGCACCAGCCCAAATGCTTTACATACATTAACTTATTTAAACCTCACAACAACCCTATGAGGTAAGGATTCTTGTTTATTCTCATTTTACATATGAGGAAACTAAGGTAGAAGAAGGTTGCATAGCTTGTTAGAGGTCAATAGCTAATAAGTGGTAAAGCTGTGGTTTGAACCTAGAAATCCTGGTTCCTGGGTCTTAACTTTAAACTCTCAGATCATCCCACCAAATGCATTCATCTCTGTCCTGAATTAAACTCCATCCCAACCCTGATGCCACCCTCCTGTAACCCTCACTTCATCCTCAACTCTTAGCACTGCCCTCCCAACTCATCCTTTATACTTTGACACACTCCCCGAGTACTAGAATCCTCTAAAGATAAATTCCATTGCTAGAAAATATGAGATAAAGGAAAAAACAGAATGAGGCAAACAGACAAATCCAGAATGGGGTACATTTCACTGGGCAACTGACCTGGTTTCTGCAACAGGGCAATCATGAAATAAAAGAGGAGAGAGATTCTCTAGACTCAGAAATTTAAGAATTGTAGCAACCAGATATAAAATATGGCTTCTGTTTACATCCTGCCCTGTTTGAATAAACCAACCATAAAAAGACACTTTTAGACAGTAGCGATGGTTTGACAATGGGTTGGGTATTCAATGATACCAAGGAACTGGTGGTTCATTTTGTTAGTTGTGATAATGGCATTGTTGTCCTGTAAGGAAATGTTTGTAATACTGAAGTGTAGTTGATTCTTGTTCACAGTGGTTTTGTTATTTTGTTTTGTAAAGTCACCGAAACACTGAATTAGCAAATAACGAATCATTGCTCCCAGGGGAAATAGAGGGTTAGGTTCCTATGAGCCTCTGATCACAATGTTTTCCTCAGCTGATCAATACATAACCTTGTTGTATGTGAGTTTCTGCTTAAAGGCACCTTGTTTAATATGTATTGTTGATTCATTAACAGCAAGCTCATGGCCAATAGCACTGTACCTCAAGACTAGATGAAGCTTACCTAACACTCATATTTCCTTTCTTGTGCTTATGAACATCAGACAGCATTGTGCTTGGGGACCACTTTAAACAAAAAAATCACCAACAAAGGCACAGGAGTGTGAATAACATGGCACTGAAGAGACCGTGAAAGGGACACTTGTTTATAGTATGAGAGCAGAAACTGGAGGCAGAGCGTCACGTTGTTTGGCCTCATCTGGGAACCTATGCATCCGGTGATGCATTTTTCACCGATCTGCTCATGTCTGCGAATGACCAAGAGGGCACCATGAGTGTTGATGTTTGCATTCCAAATGAATTTTTTAAATAGGGAGTTGTGCAAATACAGACTGCATGAAGAGTGAGGATGGGCTGATTTAAGAATAAAATGTCATAGTGTCTAGGATTTACTTCTAATCACTCAGGCGGGGAAAGAAACAAAAAGGATGAGGAAAGGATAGATGAAGCAAATGTTGGAGGATATTGCTGGTTATGGACGGTCATGATGGGTATATGGGATTGGGGGGTCTGTTGCTTCAACTCCTCTAAGAAGCAGGAACCATGGTGGGATGAAAGGTGTTATTTTATTAAGGGAAATGCCTTTGGGGAAGGAAATAGAGAAGGAGCCAGAAAGGCTGGGAGGGCTCATCATCATTCTAAAGGCTAGTCTGACCCTGAATGAAGGAGGGAGGGAGAGGAGGCTGGGTAGGTGCACCCTAGACAGCAGGGCAGCCTCCTGAGACTATGGACAGTTGAGTAAATCCTGGGAATGCCCTTGAGTGAAAGTTTCTGACAGAGGGTTCCACAGCTCCCATGAAGGGGCTTGCCTTAGGATCCCTGCTGCACCGACATGGTCCAGCCCTGGGGAGATGCAGCCTCTGCACAGTCAGGGTGAAGACTGAATTCTCAGCACTGGACCCCACACGCAGCCGGGCCCCTGCTACAGGAGGTCCGCAAAGCATGCTCTCTGGGTGGTCACATAGAGGTTCATTAAACTATGCTCTACTGTTGAGTACTTTTGAAATATTTTTCAATGAAAATTAAAAGAAAAAAAACAAAGTGAGCAGAAGAGTGTGGGGAGGGGGAAACTGTCACCAAATTGCCATGTGTGGCAACATTTGGACTCACAGCATGCAGGCTGATTGGCAGACCATCCGTCTGCAGCTCTTCTCATTTTAATACTATAAATTTGGATAATAATGCCACACAGTTTCCAAATTACTTCTGCATCTCCCCATTGAACTCTCACACCTATTTTAAAAGATGGGCAGGGCAGGCACTTGAGTATCATTATATACCCATTGGGCAGATGAATAAATCTCTCTGAGCACCGAAACCTCACTTGGTTAGGAGAGTGGGCCAGTCACTCAGCTGAGTAGCAATCAGGTGAGAAGCCTGTGCCCCATCCTCAATCCGGTGACCTCCTACTTGGCCCGCCCTTCGGCATTTATACTCAGGCTGGGAGCTGGGTGCCTCCAGACCCTCACTAGGCTGCCTCTACTGCTGGGTCCAACGTTCCTTGGAAGAAAGAATGCTTATCTTGTGGAATGATGAGTAGGGTTTAAAGGTCAGCCTGTTAGCGGGGCTTAAAGCTCTGAGGTCAGGGTTAAGGTTTAGTGTGAAGCTAGAACAGAGTCACCCGGAGGTCAGGGTCAAGGGACTGTGAAGGGGAGTGATACCCTTCAGCCCCATGTAGGCCATGGTGGTGGGGATCAGCCCCCTACCCAGCCCACACAACCCTCTAATTCACTCTCCTCAGCCCCTCAGAGGTGCCCTGAATTTGTCCCTCAGGCCCATTTGCACCTTGTGTGCCTTGGGCTCACCCAGGAGGATGTCCCTGGGAACATTTCGTAAGCTGCCTGCCTGGGTTTAAGCCCTTTGACAGCAAGAACAACTTTGGGACAAGACCCGTCCAATTCCCCGCCCATTGCTACAGACTTAATTACAGAGCCCAGCTGCAGCAAGTGGCCACCTTCTGCCCCCACTGGGGACAGAGAAGGGGGGCCGGTGTGTGCTCCACTAGGAGGTATCAGCAAGAGAAATCAAGGAGCATTTCCCAATAGCACAGCCTGAGAGTGCAATCAGTCTTGGTGAAACTGACCACGTGGCTCCGTATTCTCAGGCGTTGGTGCCTCTCGCTGTCCTTTCTATGTCCACTGCCCTCCACCCCCTCTTGTCCCTGCCATTGTTTCAACCTGATCCCTTCGTGCACCCCAAAAGGGAAGGTCTGAATGCCCTGCCACTCTGTGACAGGAGCCTGAAGGGGATAATCCTTATGCCCAAGAGAGGTGGCGGGCACTGTGGCAGCAAACATGGAGTCTTCCCGGTGCTGCATAAAAGGAAAGCCCAACCAAACCATGGCAGCAATCACTTTCTCTTCTTCAATGCCTTGGCCCCTTGCCAAGGCCTCCAAATGGGCGCCCCCTGGAGTGAAAGGCAAGCGTGCAGGGTGCTGCTGACTCAGCTGGCAGGCCGACGGTGCTTCCATCCGCCAGGTCATCCCCACCCCACACGTAATCATCAGCCTCAGAAAAACCTGGCAAATCCTTCCCACCTCTCCAGCCACACCGCCCTGGCCCTGCCGTGGGCTGTTCTCCCCTCTCTCCCGGACCTCAGCAGCAACTTTCTGCCTCTTCTCCATGTGGTGCCACAGAGCTTCAAGGGTGTCATTCCCTACAAGAGTAGGTCTAAATCAGCGGTAGGCAGGCTCTGTGAGGCCCCCAGGCCAAATCCAGCCCTCGGCCTATCTCCCCAGGGCCCCACAAGCTCCCTGGCTTCACAGGTGAAGATTTGCCGTCAGTGTGATGGTAGGCACCACTAACTTTTACCCCAGTTAAGCAAAATATTACACCTTCCCTCTCCAAAATTATATCCTTTCCATTTGTAGACCTGTTATTTTCTTAATGTACTTTATTGTTATATTTAAATTTCTTCTCTAAAAAATTGTAGAAACATGGTTTCTCTTTTTTTATTTAAGTGCCTAGAATATCCTTGGTTTTTCCTCCTGGCCTTCAAAGTCCAAAATATTTACTGTTTTGCTCTTTACAGGAAAAGGTTTGCTGGCTTCTGGTCTAAACTCTTCCTTTGAACATTCAACTCCCTTAACCAAAAGCACCCCCTGCCAACCACACTTCCACCCAGCCCCCAACCAAACCGCACTTCCAGGTTCAAGTCCTGGCCTTTTCAGTTGCCACCACAAGTAAGTTATTCATTTCCTTAGTGCCCCAATGTCCTCATCTGTGGGATGGGAATAATGAGAACACGGTAATAACTCAGTAAGTTATACGGGGATTAAATGAGTTTGTATTTATAATGCATGTAAAGCAATGCCTGCCACATAATCTGCCTATGTACATGTTTGATAAAGAAATAGAACCTCTTCCTCTTTCAGCCCAGTGCCACCTTGAGCACTCCATTAAAGAAGTCCCGTCTCCTCCATGCAGCCTCCTTCTCCTTTCAGTGAACCCCTATCTGCACATCTTATCTCTGGCTCACAATGTGAGCAGTGATAACTGTCACTTTCTGCTCCCTCTGCCTTTTCCTGAAAGCTCCTTGAGGGCAGGAATAATGTCTTATCTTCCTTACTTCCCAGAGGATTACAAAACTGAACATAAAATAAAGATACACACACACAGGAAGAAGTAATTTTCAACAACTAGAACAAAGAAGAGCTTTATGAATGAACTGAAACGTGAATGGAGCAGATGTGAAGAAAAATATTTTCAATGTAATTGCCTGGAATGTAAGTCTTCTCTATGTCAAAACAATAAAAAGCTTAATATAAAATCAAATAGGAAACATAGAAGCAATATTTGAAACAAACATGGCCAGTAAAGGAAGAGTTAATCTCCTTAATATACAAAGAATTCTTACAAATCAATATGAAAAAAAAAAATCCTAGGGTCAAAATAGGTAAGTAGTAAAAAGACTTAAAACAGAAATAGTGAAAATATAAATGGCTAACAAAAAAGTAAAATTGTTCATAATCGTTAATAATTTACAAATGCAAATAAAACATGACAATGAATAATTTAGCACTTGAAATTAATAGTTTTTAAAATAAAGAGTATTCAGGCTTGGCAAGGAACATGAAAATGAGCACTGTTGGGAAGAGTATCAGTTGAGCATCTCAGTGAATTCAGCAATATGAGTCCAAGGCTTTGAAAACAGTCTTACCCTTTGACCCAGTATTGTGACTTCTGGGAGGCCAGCCCAAGGAAATCATCAGAGAGATGGATAAAGATTTACGCACAGTGTTGTGAAAAATGGAATACAACTTACTTGTCCAACAATAGGGGATTGGTCAAATAAATTATGGTCCACCCATATGAAGGTAGATTACACAATGATTTAAAATGATGTTTACAGTGTTTCATGACATGACACACAAAATTGTACAAACAATTCACATGCAAGTGTGCTTCGTAAGTGCATAGAAAAGGGACTGGAAGGAAAGAGGCAATGACTCCCCAGCTCCAGGACAGGACGGTGTGGCTCAGCCTGCATACCGAGACTGTGAGGTGTCCGAGGCACGGACGTGTATTTCCACGTGGGATTCTGTGCATCAGTGTGCACTGAGGCCCAGTTTTGCCTGTGGTTATGTGAGAAAATGTCTTCATGTGTGGACATAGGTGCGAAAACACATGCAGAGTATGCTCTGAGTATGTGCACGTATTTCTTGTGTGCAAGTCTTCGTGTTTGAGCAAAGCAATTAGCAAATGATATAGATACTTCTCAGTCTGCACACCTTGACTGTCAGGGGGCCAGTAGCCACCACCACCATGAAAAAGTGTTCACTGCCCTCAACCCTCAGGCTGGCCCTTGCCAAGGACACTGGGAGTCCAGCAGACCTTATGGGATCACACGTGGAGTAGGTCCAGGCCGGCCAGTTGTGATTAGAGGTAATTTGAAATCTCAAGAGCCTGAAAGGAGGCTGCAGTTGCTTTCTAAGGCCTGGAGGGCCTAGATCCATGGGGCTGAGGACTGACCCTCAGCTCACCCCGACCCAGTCTAAGAACTGCCCACATGTGGCACCGTAGAGGGAAGGCCCATCCGCCTACCCAGTTTGAGGGGAGCCTGAGCTCCTTACACGGGCCCACACACTCAGAGGTAGCCTTTGGTCCATGTCTCCCAGGCCCTTCTGTTCCCATTCCCAGGAGGAGGCCGTGTGGTGTGGTGATTTTCCACTGAGGAGTGCCTGTGTGATTGCCATCTCCCCCGGGCCAGGCTGGCTCCACCTGCTGGCCTGGTTGGCAATACATGGGCCCCACCTGCTGCCCCCGCCCCAGGAGCAGGTGGGGGCAGGTCGCCAGGGATGTGCCAGAATCCTATCTGGAGCACCCAGCCCAGATCATGGGGTGTGAAACTCCCAGACACCCCAGCACCTTCCCCTAGAGTTACGTGACTGGGAATCGAACCCTGTTCTCAGGCACCTGACCTGTCTGTTCCCTCCTCCAAGGACTCACTGTCTTGCAACCAAGTCATCCTGTCCACCCCCCTGCCTCCAAGCTTGGCTGACGTTCAACTCGGCACATGTTTGTTGAACACCTACTCAGGCTTTTGGGAGCTCCCTCAGAGCCAGGCCCAGCCACACCGGGTCTGACTCACCAGCAGCCCTCCTGCAAAACCAGTAAGGGATGACTTAGCCAGTTAATGGGGAAATACCCAAAAAACCCAGCCAAAGGTGTGCAGACTCTCAAGAGGCAGGGGGAAACAGAGAGGGACAGAAGGAGCTGGAGAGCTTTTCTGAGTGGGGAAGAGAGAACTCCGACGTCCCATCAATAGCAAGTGTCAAACTCCCACTGCAGGCAGGCACGTGCTAGATGCCGGACGCCAATGCCATCTTTGCCTCCTTAGAACTTATAGTCTAGTGGGGAGATGTTATTAATCAAAGAAAGGTAAAACTGCAATGACATTAGGGGATTTCAACCAAAAGTTCACGATTCCAGGAGAGCCCGCACAGGCAGTGCTTGCTCTGCTCCACACCTGGCCGCAGCCTGCCTCTGTCCCACACCACAGGCCCTTGGGCCTGGGTTCCCAGCATTGTGTTAGCTTTGCCTTTCAGGCCCTCCAAGCTCCTGAAGTCAGCACAAGCCTCGATCCAGAGTTGTCCCCATGCTGGGTGGTCCTCCCAGGCAGCAGGATGTCCCTGGTGCCCCCAGCCACGCCCTTTTGTAGCATCAAAGGGCTTCCAGACATCCCCAATGTGAATGACAAAACGCAAGTTCTAACAAACCAGCCTTGAACAGAGCAGCAGGTGTGGAATGGAGACTCCACAGGGAGCAGGGGCGGCTCCTGGAGAAAGTCTGCAAGAGAGCTGAGTTCATAAGGTATGGGGCAGAACAGGGGGAGCCCCAGACAGAGGGAATGGTGAGTGCCAAGGGCCCGCAGAGAGGCGCATGGCATGAGCCAGGAAGTGTAAGCTGGCCAGGGTACTACAGAGGGGCCTAGCAGGAGATGGGAGGCAGTCTGGGCTGGCCTTCGGGGCAAAAGTCTGGTTCTTGTTCCTACCCTAAGGGTACTGGGGAGCCATTGAAGGATTTTAAGCAGCGCGAGTGACGTGATGAAGTTTAAAACTTAATGTCCCTCTGGTTACCATGTGGGGAATCAATGGGAGGCCACCAGAGCGGAGCTGGGAGACCCTTGGGAGGCTCTGAAGCAGCCCAGGCCCAGGGCCCTGACTCAGAGGGGCATGGAGGTGGGCAGGAGTGGACAGAGTCAGGAGCCATGAAGGAGCAGGCGCCAGGGGAGAGTGTGAGGAGGCAAGACGCAGGGCATTATCTATTTCAGAGGGAGGCAGGGAGCACTTAAGAGTGGGTCAGAGGGACAGAGGCCTCCGTGGGGAGTTTAGCCCCAGCGCCTCTCACTCCAGGCCTCTGCCCTGTGGGAAGATCCAAGGAAGTCCAAGGAGAGAATGTGGAGGATTTGGGGACTGAATGCAGAGAAAATGACACCATTATTTTCACCAATTCCAGCTCAACTTTCCTTCAATTATGTTTGGAGACCACAAACCACAAAAGTACGTAAAAGTACCTGTGACTTTGTTTAGCAATAGAAATCAGATATATTCATATCATTACAATTGAGAAGACATCTTGAAATACAGAAATGTTCATCCCAATGCTAAAATTATTATGCAAAAACTCCTGGACCCGATGCTAGGTCCTGTGATGTCAATCACTAATGAGAAGCACGTGTGCTGCCATAGCAGAGACTCGAAGCTGAGTTGTCCCCACATGATGGTTTTTCCACACCTCACAAGCAGCCTCCATTCCACTTGCCATTATCATCAGAGAGGAGCAAGGCAGCTGGTCAACCCATGACGGCTAATCATTTGGCGATCTTAATAAACCATTAAAATTTTTTGGCTTATCTTTTATTCAGGAGAAATTGAAAGAAACAGGTTTTCCAACAATATAAATTACATATGTTTTTATGTTCAGAATAAGGAATCAACAATTTGAAGTAATGTAATATATTTTTATTTGAAATTGTCTTCATTTCATAACCTTCCCATTTTAACCACATCCTCTAACTTATATACATATCATTACTAAGCTTATTTGCAGCAAATTTAAAAATTGTTTTATTCTGGGTCATGGTCACTCACTGCCAATGCCTCAAGTTGGTTTTTTTCTTTTTTGACAGGGTCTCACTCCATTGCCCAGGCTGGAGTGCAGTGGCATAATCATGGCTCAAAGCCTTGACCTGACCTCCCAGTTTCAAGCAATCCTCCCACCTCAGCCTCCTGAGTAGCTAGGACTACAGGTGCACACCACCACTCCTGGCTTTTTTTTTTATTTTTTGTAGAGACAGCATCTCACTATGTTGCCCAGGCTGGTCTCCAACCCCTAGGCTCAAGGGATCCTCCTGCCTTGGCCTCTAAAGGTGCTAGGATTACAGGTATGAGCCACCATGCCCAGCCCGCCTCAAGATCTTGGTCCTTGTTTTCCTAAACTGGATCTGTTTCTGAGAGTCATGTAAGAGACTTTCACTTTGTATCACTCCTTCTCAAAAAGCAGAGCGTTATTTGGCCTCAGGGTTTTGGTTGGTTGCAGCTTTAACTCTGAGTCCCAGGTGAGAGGCGTGGCATATAATCGTGCCATGCCACATGTGCATTCTTATTGCAGAAATACACAATCAGGATAGGTTGGCACAATTTCCTTTTTAGTTCTACTCCAGGGCATTGTCTACTTCAGTGGGAGTGAAGCTCATTTGCATTTTATCAATTACAGAGACGTGGTCGTAGTGAAACCTGAGTTAGGTAGCATCATATTTCCAGCTTGAACCGTTTGTACCCACCACAGACTGGCTACTTGACAGGTGCCTGGGTTGCCTTTCCCTGATTAGGTTCTTCCTGCCAAGGGAAACTGGTTTTCAAAAACCCTCTTCATGGTGCCCTGAATCAGCCCCTGCACCCGCTATACTAAGAAGCCCAAGACCCTTCAGGAATTTTATTGAAAGAGGGCACATTTGAACTGGCTGTTGGGGCATTGGTAAAGAGGATGGATTATTGTGGAGGCTCCAAATAGACACAGTCTTCCTATAGCACAGGTATGAAGGGCCCAAGGCGTCTCTGCTACCCCACCTTCCCTTGAGGTTCTCAGGTCACCCTCTTCTCTGCTCCCCCTTCCCCCAGTCCCCTACCCAGGAAGGAAACTGTTTGCTTGTACCATTTACAGTGATGGGTACAGCAATACCCTTTCAAGGAAATGTATCTGTAATGGGGGGCTATGCCCTGTCCGAAAGTGTGAATCACCTCTGCTGGAACTCTAAGCACGTTAGCATGCAATCAGGGGCTCTATGGAGAGGGACTTCTGCACACTCCTTGAGGAATACACAGTCCATCTGTGGGGTTGGCCCTCCTTCCAAGCCTGGATCCTTCTTGAGAAAGACTCTGGCTCCCTAACTTCCCACGGTCTCTATCAGTAAGGTAGGTATCCTGCGAGGGCCTCATGCCCTGTTCTCTGGGAGAGAGGACATGACCCAGGAAGTCTCTAAGAACAGGCTGTGCCTGGGGAAGAAGAGCCGGCCGGGGCTGAGGAACCAGAGGAGTTAGCGCAGGAAGGCTTCCTGGGGGAAGAGGCAGCAGCCCTGGGCCCCTCACCAGTACTGCCCTGAACATTCCATAGACATTCTGAAACTTTAGCAACCCGACCCTCCCACCCAGCCATACACACACCCTACCTTCCTGGCCCCTGAATAAAAGTTCATGCCATTCCGCTGGCTGCTTCCCTGCCCAGAACGCCTCCTACTCACCTAGCTTCTCTGATATTCTTGTGATAGCCTCCACGGAGCTGCTGCTGGGCAGTCAACCCACTCAAGGCTTCTCCCACAGCCGCTCTCCAGACCTGGCTGTGCAGTCGTCCCCTGGGCTGTTCTTCAATGTCCATTCCTCCTCCTTCTCTCATTAACCCACAGTGCAAAGGGAATCAACAAACTTCTCAAAGGTCGCAGCTTCCTTCTCTAGCACAGAGAATTGGAGCAGAGTTGCAAATGGTGACCAGATGTGGGGACAGTAGTGACTGTAAATGGAAGCTCTCCTGCATCGGACAAGCCTGGGGCTGCACCCTGGCTCCCTGTTTCCCAGCTGGGCACTCTTGAAACAGCCTTTCCCTTCTCTAAGTCTCAGTCTTCTCATCCACAAAATAGGACTACCTGTATTTGAAAGTTATTTGCAAACTGCAAAATACTGAATATCAGAATGGAGGTCGTTACTCAGGAATGGCTGGCCCCATGGATAGATAGACAAGTGAGTGAATTCCAGGCCAGGGCAGGGATTTGGGGCAGGTGTGGGTTGCTGCCTGCCTTTCCTGTGCACAGGACCAACCCTGGGCAGGAGTTCCTATTTCTCACCCTGGAATCCAGGAATTTGCCAAACAGGCAGCTCTCACCTGGAAATAAAGTGACTCAGGCCTCCAAGAGAGCTAGGATGAATCAGGAAGGCAGGGACTGAGTGTGAGGCCCCCACCCAGGGGCCTGGGCCTCTCCCAGCAGGAACAACGTGAGCTAGTCCCCAGCGCTCACTGGATAAGAGGGCAGTCCTGCCAAAATGCACCCCTGGCCAGCCAATGGGGCACAATAATCATCACCACCACACGCACTCCGAGATTCCAGACCTGTCAGGGCGTCTTCACGAGTGCTATCTTGTCATGCAAAATCTCTGAACCCCAAGTCAAGGAGGCCTGGGTTTCAGCTCTGCTGCTTGTCCTCGGTGTGCACCCAGGCAATCACGTCAGCCTAGTTCCCTCCTCTGGTAAAGTGGGTGGTGGACTGAGTCGGCCCCAGCCGCTCCTCCTGATGTGGCTGTTGGTGGCAGGCAGTGGCTGCAGGAGACAAGAACATCTGGGAACAGCCCGAGATTACAGCCCCCGCCCTGCCATTCACCGACTGTGTGGCCTGACAGTTCGTTGCTCTGCTCTCTTGGCAATCCCTAAGAGTCCATCCTGCTCTGACAGGAGTGTGACCCGAGTGACGTCCTCAGCCGGAACCTCTCTCTCCCTACACTCACCACTGGCCTGGCCAGCTGCTGTACCTAGAACTCCGCCTAGAATGCACACTGGGCAGCTCAACCCTGCATTCCTGCATGCCCAGTATGCAACTCCAATCATCCCCAAATGCCACAAAAGAACCTCCTTCACCCTGTATCCCAGTAAAAGGCAGCTCCATCCTTCCAAGTGTTCAGGCTCCAAATTTTGACACCTCTCTCTCCCACCCCACAGCCAATCCAGTAGCAAGTACCCTGGTGCCACCTTCAAAACAGATCCAGCATCCTGCTGGAGCTCACTGCATCTCTCCTCTGGTCCAGGTCCTGTGGTCCCCTGGGCCATTGAGGAAGCCTCCTCCGGGTCCCTCAGCCCCACACTTTCCCCCACCATCAGCATTCCCTGCTACAGTCAGAGGGATCCTTCTAAACTCTAGTCAGATCTGCTCCCTTGGGGCACAAACTCCACAGAGGTTTCAGAGTAAACCCAAAGCTTCAAGGGCAGTGCACAATTCTATTCTTGCAATAAAACCAACTCGGTTTTGGGAAAAAAACGTGAAAGGCCTTACAACGGTGGACAGGGCCCTGCACGCTGAGTCCTCTGTTACCTCTCGGTTCTCAGGCCCTTCTCCCTCTGCTCCAGCCGAAAGCATCCATTGCTGTCTTCAGCTCCTCTCTCAGAGCCCGTGAACGTCTTTCTCCCAGGCAGCCACACGCTCCCCCCGTGACCTCCTTCAAGTCTTGGCTGAGCCCAGGTTCTCCTTGGCCACTGCACTTACATTGCAACACCCTGCCCCAGCAGCAGCCCCGATCCACTTGACTCTCCTTTGCTTTTCCCCCATGCCTCATATGACCTCTAACACACTCTACAGTGGGTCTATCATGTTTGCTGTTTATTGTCTCTCTCCTCCCTCTGGAATGTTAGCACCAGGAGGGCAGGGCTTTTTGTTTTGTTCTCTGAAGGATCCTTAGCATCAGGCACATCATATGCACTCAATCAATACTTACAGTGTGACTGAGTGAATGGACCTCAGTAGATTGTAATGGATGGGAAAGAGGACTTTGGTAATCTGCCATTTCCTAACTGTGTGACATAATCTTTTCATGCCTCAGTTCCCTTATTTGTAAAATTAAGCTAATAATGGTACCTGACTCATGGGGCTGCTGTGCGGATTAACATGTGCTCAGTAAAATGGGGCTGCTGTGCGGATTAACATGTGCTCAGTAAAATGGACGGTGACCATGATGCCACCTGCATAGCATCACGGGGAGGCAGGTGTGTCGGGGCCCACGGAGCCCCTTTCCAGGTCAGGAGATGTGCCCGAAAAGCTTCTCTCAGCTCACTCGGCAGGCTCTTCTTGCCCAGAGCCTAGGGAGGGCACCCCATGCTGCGAAGCAGGACCCTGCTTCGAGGAAGTCCGAGCCAGCCCTGACTCACATGCTCTGACACCCTTGGATGCTGGGAGTGTGACATGGAGGAACGCAGGCCAGCAGGGAGGCAGTGGCCAGAGACCATGGGCCTCAGAGGGGAGTGGGTCTCTCTGGGGTCAGGGGACAGTCATTTATATGATAGATTTCTCTTCTAGAAGCCGGGAGTAGGTGGCCTTCCCAGCCTAAGCAAATTCTCCCGGTTTCTTCTTTGAACAGCCAGATTAGTGTGCAAACCAGCTCTGACCAGAGAAACCACTAAATCCACCCTTTGGCTCAAGAGAGCCTCAAACCAATCCCATAAGAGCCAAGGTCAGGGCCCTCATCAAATCCACTTAACACTCAGATAAACAGAGGCCCACAGGGGCAGGAGAATCTTCCTAGGGTCCCACTGCCAGTGAGAGGTGGAGCTGGGACCGGCAGTCAGGGCTTGAGACCTTAAACCCCAGGCAGCTTCCCCTGGCAGGGAGATGCCCTTTGAGCCCAGGCCCACTCCCTCTCTCCTCAACTGAAGATTGCAGCTGCAATTTGTTTCCAGGTTTTCAGGCCCCAGAAGACTCACTTATTCCCACCCTGCAGCTTGAGGTTTCCTGTGTCCAAGAGGGAAAGGTATGGGATGTTCCCATGAGTTCCTCTTGATGGTCTATGAGTTCCTCCAGGCCCCGTTAACTGACTTGATTTATACTCTACCTACTTCCAAAGAGGACATGAAGTAGCTTACCATAAAATGCATGCATGTAACGCTGCTACTAACAAAAAATAATAATACATAACAATTCAAGAGGAGAAAGGAAGACCCAAATATGCCGAACACAGCGGCTGACACAGATCACGTGACTAGGATTAACTTTATAGCTGTGCTCCCAGCAGCCCAGGCACAGGTTGGTGCAAAAGTAATTGCAGTGTCTGCCATTAAAATGACACACTACTTTCGAAACCAACCTAATAAAAGGGCATCTCCAGGAGGCACCAAACCATCTTTTCATCCTCCCCTGGCACCTGGCATCAAGGAGACCCATGAAGAATGCTTGAGGCTGATTGAAAACATGGGTGGCAGCCTAAGTTCATGACTTGCTTTGGCCAAGTGACCCCATAGGGACCCACATCCTTACTTTCTGGGTCCCTCCCCAGAGGTCAGTCCTGGGGCACGCCCTGGGTGCTGTTTGGCTCTCCTCTCCGCCCACAGGAAGTGTGCCCCCGGATCATGACGTCAGGGCTGACTTTGGCATCTGTCCTGCTGTCTTAATGAATCAGGCCTCGCTAAGGAGAAAGCCCCAAGTGGCCAACAGGAGTGACTCAAAATGACTTAATTGATTTAATTGAAAAGAGAGGAAAAGAAACCAAACCCTTCTAAGGGCAGTTTGAGTACCTGCTTGGGCAATGAGTGCAATGGAGATGCCCCCGGCCTGGTGGCTCAGGTTCAGGAAACGCGTCCCACCCTGGCCCCACCCTAGGGTCCATGGTGCCGGGGCAGGCCGGGCCCTGATCCTCACTGTCTCAGGAGAACCACGTAGCCAGGGATCACAGCAAGGCCATCCACAGTGGAGGATCAGCCCTGGCTTTTGTGACTTAGCCTTTAAGAGCCAGGCCCTGGCAGATGTCACCCTCGGAAGCTTCCTAGAAGGGGTGGCCTGGGTCAGGTGACCCAGGAAGGACAGACTGGGAGAAGAGGCTTTCTTATGGTGAAGGACAGAGAAGAGCTCTATGGAGAGGTTGGGCTGAGCCCTGCAGGCCCAGAGTCCCTGAGAAGCTACAAGGAGAAGGGCCGGCAGGGGAGGCTAGCTTAGACATTGCCATCTGACCCTCTTCAGTGAGAAAATCCTGCCTCTGCAGGGGTGAAGATCTCAGCCTCCCTGAGCTGCCCTGCCCTGTAGAGCCCCTGATGTGCTAGAGACAGACTACCCCTGACCACTGACATCTACTGAGCACTTGCAAGTGCCAGACATGCTCAGGGCTTCCCAGAGTGTGCCCCTTCAATCCTCATCATTCTGCAGTAAGTAATGCCACTGACCCTGTTTTGCAGGTGAGGAAACTGAGCTCAGAGAGGTTCAGAGATTGGCCCAAGGACACACAGCTAGTAAATAGTGGAGCCAAGGTTGGAGTCCAAGTGTGCTCAACTGCAGTGCTCAAGTTGCTCTTAGCCCCTTCTTGGGCTCCTCCAAGGGTGAGTGAGACACAATTCCTGATCCTGGGGCTCCCCCCGTCTGATTGAAGTCCTACAGAAACATGGCCCAGCTGGGGAGCTTTCTTGCTGTCCTTAGGAAGCCCCTGGGTAAGTGGTTAATGGCAGGGTGACAGTGGTGGTGGCAGGGGTCGCTTTTATCCAGGAGCTGTAGCCGGCAGGGGCAGGAGAAACGATGCTCCTTAGTGGCCATCACTGAGAAGTGAACTAAAGGGACAAAACCAGCAGAATTCACTTGTATCTTCTCTAAAGCTGAGGCCTCCTTTGGATGTGGGCCTCTCCCAGCAAGGGGGACAGACAAGCACTCCCCACCTGCAGGGAGCCAGGCTGCCTGGCAGGCAGAGTACTCCAGCCTGGAGCCAGGAGGGCTGAAGGAGGGGAGCTGATGCGGTGCTGAGAAGATCAGCCCAGAAACCCCGTGAGCATCTTACATGTCCGTGCAATGGGTCCATCTGCAGCCGGGCCCAGGGCCCAGTCGAGACCAGAACTGGGACTCTGTCTGAGTCAAAGCCAGTCCATGGCCAGGGTCAGAGGTCAGTCAAAATCAGGGTCATGCATTAGTCAGAGGCCAGCTTGAGGTCTCAGCTAGAGGTCAAGGTTAATGGGGCTGGGATCAACTTTTAAGCGGTGGGCTGCAGAAGGAAGAGGCTGGGAGGTTCCATGGACAAGGTCTGGATCAAGACAGCACAGTGAGTCACCAGGGTGACCCCTGGAGTCCTGTTGGCTATGGTCACCTGCTAGGGAGTGAGTGCAAGGCGGGGCTGCAAACGCTCCGGGGGCAGGCAGGGACCTACAGGTTCCTCGCCCCTCATTCCTTCTGGCTTAGGTCATTTCATTGGCCCAGCCACCCCAGCCTGGGAGGGGAGACAGAGGTTCTGAGGTGGCTCCCCCAGAGTACCTGTGAGTCATGATCCCTAGGACTGCAGCTACTGGGCCCAGCAGATCGGGGTACCCCAGTATGCTGCTCCCACCCCAAGCCTCATGTGTCAGCAACCAAGAGTAAGTTCAAGGCTAAATCATACTGAGACTAAGCTATGTGCCAGACACAGTTCTAAAGCTTGACATACTTAGTGTCTTTTAATCCAATGATGTATTACTACTCGGTTTATAGATGAGGAAACTGAGGCACAGAATGGCTAAATGCATGGCTCTGGCACTTAGATCCAGGCATGGCTTTTAATGAGGCAGCCAACCTCGCTCTGAACCACAATATGACTTCAGAACAGGATGGGACTAACAGTCCCCCAATCCCACCAACTCAGGCAAGCTGTGACATTGCCAAATGTCTGTGGGCATGGGGCCTGCAGACTCTGCACCCCTACCCCACTGCTTCCTCATAGAAGCTTAAAGCCAGAGTCCAAATCTCTAGGGATGAAATTTCAGGCAGCAGCAAGTTGAATCTGGAGCAGAGTGGACTCCTGGAAGCATCAGCCAGGAGTCTCCATTTTTCTTGATCCCTGAAATGCCACCACCCCCATTTGTTTCTTTTCTATTGGACATGGGCCTTCCAGCAGGCTGCGTACCATGGGAGGGACTCCCAGTGCCGTGTGCTGGCCTCCCAGGAAAGTGGGTTAAGACACATCGCACTTCGGTGGAGTTGTGAGATGCTTTGGTAACTGCACTTCTAGTTGATGTAATGGAGTTAATAAAACTGGCTAAAATACAGGATTCTCAGGATATGGGTTCCCAGGGGCAGGAAAAGGGATCAAGAAAGACGGTTAAAGGGCACAGGACCCCAGGGGCATCGCATTTGATCAGCAGTTTACTGACTCCAGGCACTTCCACAATTACCTTCATTAGAGTCTCACAGGGAGGAGGTGCCAGAACTGAGATGATCAACCTTTTTCACAGATGAGGAAACTGAGGCCTGCGTGGGGTAAGTGCTGAGATGCATTGGAGGCTCCTCTGCAGACATTCCACCCTGGCCCTTCTCTGTTTCTGGGAACTCCAATTTTGTCTGAAGCTTATCATCCCCAGTGCTTGAGACAGACGCCCCCAGCCCCCCTCCCGCTCAGCTCCAGGGTCTCCATATTGGCTGAGGCCAGTGGCTTGCCACCTTCCCAAACCCAATCCACCTTTGATAGCATATATTTTGAGCCATCCTCTTTGCTATCCTGAAATGAATTCTATAGATAATATAATTTCAAAGGAAAGAACCAACACAATGCCTTTGCATAAAGCAGAAGTATAAGAAAAGTGATTTCTAATGAGATAAGCATGTTTCCGTGTGCAGACGGTCAGGCAGGACCACTGCGCAGGCTACACTGTGCGCATGGCAACGCAGACCTCCGGCGTCGCTGCAGCCACTCACGCCAACACTTGGGTACCTTCAGAAGTGGCAGGAGGCTCTCAGTCGAGTTCCAAAGAAAACCATGGAGTATTTTCTCCCACTGTACCTGGTAAACATGGGGCAAGGACACTTATATAAAGTGGAGTCAGGGCCTACGCCTGGATCATAAAAAACAGGTTTCTCACCTTCATGAATGACTGGCATGACATTGAAGGTCACAGAAGGGACACATTATTCTATTCAATGCAGGACATTCAAAATTTCCCTGCACCCTCCCCAGACCCTTCCAAATGCCGTCTCCACAACAGTCACAACATGCCCGCAGCTTTCTTCTGTGAGCCAGTGCTGTAAGCTGACGACGCGGTCATCTCCTTGCCTGAGTATGGCCAACGGGACCTAGGCTGCTGGGGAAAAGTTTTAACTACCTCCACTTTTTTATCAGATGTCATTTTATCATTGACCACCCTGAGGGAGACATGGGCAGCTGCTATGTTAGACAGAGGCGGGACAGAAAGCTACCAGGCCCCTGCGAGTTGAGGGGACTGTCGGCCTGCAGATCCGTCTGCCCGGCAGCCACCCTGAGAGCGGACTCTGCTATGTGAGGTGATAATCCCGTCTTGCTTAAGCTACTCTGAGGTGGGCCATTAGCTGCTTGTTCCCATGGATGTCCAGATACAAGAAGTGGCTTTTCCCGACCTCACAGCCATTCTGGAAATCAGAGCCCAGGTCTCCTGGCCTCAGATGGGTGCTGTCTCCACCAGGTCCTGAGAGATGGAAGCAACCAGACAGGGGCCCTGCTCAGGAAGCTTTCTGGAAAGGAGGCCTCTGAGCCTTCTGCATGGGTGGAGACTCTGAAGGGGCAGACGTCCTGGGGATGGAAAGGGGACTGTCCCTTCCCCAGCTCCTTCTCTGACTCAAGAGACACTGGGATTAGCAGCCACATTCCTCACTAATGTCATCTTTCATGCTTTCAGGTGCTTTACAGGCACCTATTAGAAGCCAAGCACTCCACCCAAAGGTGTCTGCCCAGCAGCCAGTGTGTCTAAGTGTGACACAGAGGCAGCACCAGCCTCATCTGCAGTGGGCATCAAAGGTCTCCCTGGGGAAGCCCCCAGCACAGCCCCCCAAGAGTGGGAAGGAGTAAGCTGTATGGAAGTGGTGGAGAGGTAGTCAGACCTGCTAAGAAGACCCTACAGTGATGGAAACACAGCAGGACGCAAGCTCCGGGCCACGTAGGCCCTGCGGACCTCAGCGCAGATTCTCAGCTTTATCCAGGTCCAAGAGGAGCCATCGCAGGTTTGAAGCACAGGGTGACACGGCCACTCCAAGTCCTTTCCTGAAAGTCTTGGGCATCTCCACAGGCCTCCCACTGCAGAATGATGCTGCGGCCTCGAGCTTGGACCTCCATGGGAGCCAACATCTGCACAGCTGCCTTCATGGACAGGGATAATGTCCCTGGCCCAAGTCTCCTGGTGCTTGGGTATTAGGCAAAGAAGGAAGACACACTGTAGCCCCAAGTTGCTTCCCAATGCATCACTTGTAACCATCGTTCCCATGCTCAAGAAGCCGCCATGGCTCCCTAGTGCCCAAGAGGTCAATCCCAAGTCCACCCTCTGCACCCAAACGACCTCTCAACCTTTTTCCTTTTGTTCACAAACTCCAACCCCGAGATCCCAGCAAGCTAACCTCACAGGGCCTTGACGTTCCCGCCTGCACACCACTGCTCACACTGCTTCCACTGCCTGGAATGGCTACACCCCACAGGCACTCACCTCATCTACAAATCCCACCCATCTCTTAACACCTGGTTCTCCTCTCACAAACATCCTAAGGATTTTCCAGCTTCTGCCACCCTTGACAACTCCTTAGTCCTCAAAATAGTGGGAGATACTCAGCTACCTGCCATCAATCTCAGTAACTACTTTGAACAGTCTCTCTCATCCTGTATTGCTTTTCACCTTTTCAGCATTTGTTCTTGCCTGCCTCCCACTCTCCTGTAAACCCCTGGAGGATGGAGACCTGTCTTACTCACACATTCGCAGCACCCAGCATGCTGCTGGCACCCACCTGCTGGGAGCTCAGCAAACGTTCTGTGGTTTTGAATTGCCTTTGCTCCAAGGAGTGACTCAGTGATTGAAATTTCCTATACTGAGATAACTGGGTTGGGGGAGGTGGAGGGAAGGGTCCCTTCCTCAAATTATTATCCGCACCAATGAGTATTTTTTGCATGACTTTGTTGCAAAGCAATTGGGGAGAGGATTGTTCTTCCAGTCTGTGATGATGGAGTGAACTCTGCAAGCAACAGATGCAAAGGGGACAAGAGAGAAGAAACAAGACATGGGATGGACACTGGGTGGGGACAGAAGCAGAGATCTGGAGAGGGAGCAAGACAGGGACAGGGACAGACAGAAGCAGAGCCAGGGGAGGAGGAGAAGAGGCGCATGTGGAGACAGGCAGGGACCCAGAGAGATGAGCATCAAAGAGGGCAGAAAGGGAGCGGGGAAGACTAACAAAAGCTGAGAGAGGCAGAGGGCAGCAGGGAGTGGGCCCCTCCCTCCCCAGCTGCTTCCCAGCCAGGCTGGGCTCTGCATCCTCAAAGCCACTCCTGAAACTCCCACATGTTGGAACACGAAGTCCAGGAGGAAGGCAGCCAAACTGGAAGGCAGCCGAGGACCAGCTGCCAGGCAGCCATGCACCCAGGAAGATGGCAGTGACGAGGAGACGTTGTCCTGTCCCATGCTCCCATCATCGTATGCACCCCAACACACACACACACACACACACACACACACACACACACACACACACTCACCTAGCCGAGGTAAACTCCTGCACTGGCTGGCTGAATTTGGCTGGATGGGGAGTCTTTCTTCAAGGCTTGACTCAGGTGCCTGCTGGGGACAGGGAAAGGGAGTGGCCCAGCTGAGACCATGGAAGCTGAGGGGGTGGGGGTCAGAAACGAAAGGAAAGCTGGGATTAAAGTTTCAGTAACCTGCCTCGAAAGTGCCCTGGCATTGTGTGGGCCAGGATTCCTGGGTGCTGAGTAAGGCAGCCATCCCAGTGTGGATGAGGAGAGGAGAAGCGCTGGCCGCTGGTTGGTGTGAGGTGGGCAGGGGGATGGAGAGCCTTGCAGGGGACCGTGGCCTCTCGTCACCTCTTCCCACATGCAACCCCTTCCTCACAGTCCAGGCACCCATTAATTGAGGGCTCAGATCCCCGCTACTAAGAATGGAGTGAGGTGGTGAAGAATGGAGTGAGTCGGGGAAGCCTGGGCCTGGGGAAGTCTAGGAAGGATTCCTGTGTGCTTGGTGTGGTAAGAGGGAGAGAGGATGCTGAGAGAGAAAGGACCAAGAAAGGCAGGGGCTGAAGGGCTTTAAGAAGACTTAGCTGGTGAAACTTTGCTATTCATTCGTGCACTTAAGCAACATTTACTGACACAGGAGGAAAAGGGGGATTCAATCAGAGACCAGTGTGTATAGACAAACCCTAACCCTGATCGCAGACTGAACCCTAAACCTGACCTCAGACTGAACTTTAACCCTGGCCACAGACTCACTGCTAAACCTGTCCTCAGACTCACCCCTAATTCCTAGTACAGCAGTTACACTGAGCCCAATCTTGGCTACTGGCCACCTCAAAACTATATGTCTCTATCTGAAAAGGTATGGGGAAAGACCATAGCTGTTTCTTGAGATCCCTACCACCACCACCACCACCACCACCACCACCACACAGTACATGGCAGAAGGGCTTGATGGATGACACTTGGCTGCACGTTGGAAGTGATCAAACCCCATGAATGCCCTTGTTTTTCTCTAGCATAGCCCTAATGCCCTCCACAGTTGCATTGCTTCTCCTCCCCAGCATTCCCTCTCCCTGCCTGCCAAAGTTGCCCACTGTTCCCTGACTCTGGACTCCTGCCCCTCTCAGAGCCCAGTTTCAGAGCCCCCCCGAACCTAATCTTACCAGCAAAACACAATCTTCATCTCCTTCCTCTAGCCAATCCCAGCTAGAAGGTTGTCTCTCTCCTCTGAACTCCTGCCTCAATGTGAGTTAATAATCCATTTGGCCACGAATCATTTCCTATTGTCTTCATAAAGTGTTATTTTCATTTGCGGAATGACTGCATGTAAGATACACACTCAAATTATTGCCCCAAGTAGACAGTAATTTTTCCATTGTTATAATCAATGCTGTGATGAACATTCTTACAATATACCTTCATGTTCTGTATACTTTAAAGCATTTCTTCAACCAGAGGAGTGTTCTAAACATAATTTTAATAGTCTAAAAGTCAAAAAAGATTTATATTGAAAATTAATAGTATCCTGAGCCACTCCCCCTGCTTCTCTGAGGCACTTGCAATTTCTTTAGCAATTTTTCTAGTATTTAACTGTATATATCTAAATAATTTATTTATATTCTGCTTTCTTGATTAATCAAATTTAAACATCATTTACTGACTTAAAACTATGGAGATTAAAAAGGGAGCACTCTTATATTGCTACACACAAACATTTCCCCTCTCCCTGGTCTTCTAATAGATTTGAATTACAACATTTCCAAATCTGAGTCAGGTAGTATACTATGATTACATTTCCTTTCCTTTACAATGTTTAGTTCCTCTTGGAGTCAAAAACGGCCTCAATTTTATTTGCCTAGCTTGCTCAATACTTATTGTAAATTCTACCGAGGCTTTCTGAAAGAACAATAAAACCTCCCTAAATAAAGTCAATAGCTCAAGTCATCTTCTATTTTTTTCTTAGATTTCCTTAACATAGCTGCTGCTCCCATCTGTTCTAGCTCTCTAACACTCCATAGCACAGTTCTTCTAGTACTTCTTTCACTAATGTCCTAAGGATTTATTTTGCTTTTATCTTGTGTTGATGTCTTGTTTCCTAGCTCCCCTGTCAATATTTTCTTATTTTATTCTTTTGTTTTGTTGGAACACAATCTTCAGTAGATTCTTGGGAAAAAATGGGAGATACAAGTTTTGAAAACTTAGTTGTCTAAAAACACTTTTACTCTGCTCTAAATATTGATGAAAGGTTTGGCTGAGTATAAAATTCTATATTCTTTAAAGAGACTTCTCACTAAAATATATCCAGATCCTGGAAAAATTACCTTAAACACAATTTCTATTTTTGTAATCATACTCACAAAACATAAGAAAAATGAAAATAACAAACTTAGGATACTCTTATTTCATCATTGAGATCTATAATTTAGGTCAAGTATTCCCAGCACTGGCTTTCTATTAGAATCAGCTATGGAACTTAAAAAAAAAAACAAAACTGATACTCCAGAATTGATTTAATTTATCTGGAATAGGGATGGGCATAGTTTGTTGGTTTTCAAGGTTTTTTTTTTTTGTTTGTTTGTTTGTTTGTTTGTTTGTTTGTTTGTTTTTAGTGAGAAACTTCTCCCAGTCACAATACTGAATTTTTTTCTGTTTTAAAATATACATAACCTAAAATTCACCATCCTAGCCATTCCAGTTTAGTGGCATTAAGCATATTCACATTGTTGGGCAACCACCCCCACCATACAATTCCAGAAGCTTTTCATCTTCCAAAAACTTTGTACTCATTAAACACTGACTGCCTAATCCTCCCTTCCTCTATCCCCTGGCCACTACTATCTTGCTTTCTGTCTCTATAAATTTAGCTTGCCTAGATACTTCATATAAATGCAATCATACAGTTTTTGTCCTTTTGTGACTGGCTTATTTCACTTAGCATAATGCCCTCGAAGTTTATCCCTACTGTAGCATGTGTCAGAATTTCCTTCCTTTTTAAGGCAGAATAATATTTTATTGTATGTATATTCCACATTTAGTTTATTCATGAATCTACTGATAGACACTTGAGTTGCTTCTGCCTATTGGCTATTGTGAATAATGATGCTATAAACATGGGTGTACAAATACTGGTTTCAGTTTCTGCTTTCTTTCTTCTGAGTACATACTTAGAAGTGGAATTGCTAGATTATATACTAATTCTTGTGTAAATTTTTTTTCTGAGGAACCACAATACTGTTTTCTGTTGCAACTGCACTATTTTACATTCTCACCAATGTAAAATAACCACTTACATGGTGTTCCAATTTCTCCACACCCTCATCAATATCTGTTATTCTTTGTTTTGTTTGTTGGGTTTTGTTTGTTTGTTTTAAGGCTTTTTTAGATATTAGCTACTGTAATGAGTATGAAGTGGTATCTTACTGTGATCTTAATTTTCATTTCCCCAAAGATTAGTAATATTGAACATTTTTCATGTGTTTATTGGCCATTTGTATATTTTCTTTGGAGAAATCTATATTAAAGTCTATTGCCTGTTTTTTAATCAGTTTTTTTTATTTGTTGTTAAGTTGTAAGAATTCTTTTTATATTCTATATGTGAATTCCTTATTAGATATATTATTTGCAAATATTTTCTCCCATTCCATGAGTTGCCTTTTCACTCTGCTGATAGTGCCCTTTGGAGCATAAAAGTTTTTAATTTTGTTGGAGTCCTGTTTATCTATTTTATATTTTATTGTCTATGCCTTTGTCATATGCAAACAAGCACTGCCAAGCTGAAAGTGATGTACCTTTTACACTGAATTTTTTTCTAAGAGTTTTATAGTTCTCACTATAATGTTTAGGTCTTTGATCTATTTTGAATTAATTTCTGCATACAGTGTAAGGTGGGAATCCACCTCCATTCTTTTGTGTAAAGACATCCAGTTTTCTCAGCACCATTTGTTGAAAACACTGTCCTTTTCCCCATTGAATAGAGTTGGCCCTTTGTTGAAAACCATTTGAACATGTATTTAAGGTTTTTTTTCCTGGGCTGTCTATTGTATTTTCTTGGTATATATGTCTGTCTTTATGCCAATACCACACTGTTTTCATTACTGTAGCTTTGTGAGAAGTTTTGAAATCAGCAAGTTTGAGACCTTCAGTTTGTTCTTTTTCAAAATTATTTTGACTACTCAGGATCCCTTGGGATTCCATATAAATTTTAGAATAGATATTTCTATTTCTGCAAAAAAAATTATTAGAATTTTGAGAATGATTGCATGAAATTTGTAGATTGCTTTGAATAGTATTGATATCTTAACAATATTAAATCTTCCCATTCAGGCATAGATTTTTTTTTAAAAATCACAATATAAGACTGTAGATAAAGAGCTCATGTTCTTCAATTTGTCTTTGAATTCACCTTGTCTGCCAAGTCATTCAAATGAAAACCTCAAAACATCTTTATTAGTAGCTTCATATGCTAATCCATGGGGATCATAATTACTTTTCTTTCTATGATTTATAAATAAATAATACATAGTTCCTCAGAATAAATAATTTCTAATGGGATTATGTGTCAGAGTTAGCTAAGAGATTTTGTTTTATCTTGTATTACCACAAAATCCTATTTACCCTATCCTTAGTACATACTGAATCATCATTTCTAGGGATTTAAAAATAAAACAAAATCTACCTCTAGGTTAAAAAAAAAAAAAATCTAAGAGCAAACAAAAACAATCAGAAAAAAAAACCCTAAAAAATAAAAGGAAATAGAAGAAATGAAACATAAATAAGAAAAAAAAATAATGACCCTGAGGGAAAATGCCAATGTTAGCATGCGGTAGAAAAACAAAGAAATCAACCACAAAGCTCAATTTGAGAAAAAAAATCACAGGGAAAACAGAAAGCACAAGGTTTAAAGATGTCAATAATCATTACAGTTAAATAGACTCCACCTGTTAAATGATGAATATGATCAGGGTCAACTTTTAAAAAATTTATCTATGTGGTATTGTAAAATGACACACATAAAACATGAAGACATGAAGTCCTTGCCCATGCCTATGTCCTGAATGGTATTGCCTAGGTTTTCTTCTAGAGTTTTTATGATGTTAGGCCTCATGTTTAAATCTTTAATGCACCTAGAGTTAATTTTTGTATAAGGTGTAAGGAAGGGGTGCAGTTTCAGCTTTCTGCACATGGCTAGCCAGTTTTCCCAACACCATTTATTAAATAGTAAATCCTTTCCCCATTGCTTGTTTCTGTCAGGTTTGTCAAAGATGGGATGGTTGTAGTTGTATGGCATTCTTTCTGAAGGCTCTGTTCTGTTCCATTGGTCTATATCTCTGTTTTGGTACCAGTACCATGCTGTTTTGATTACTGTAGCCTTGTAATACAGTTTGAAGTCAGGTAGCATGACGCTTCCAGCTTGTTTTTCTGTTTTGTTTTGTTTCATTTTGCTTAGCATTGTCTTGGCTATGCGGGCTCTTTTTGGTTCCATGTGAAGTTTAAGGTGGTTTTTCCAATTCTGTGAAGAAAGTCATTGGTAGCTTGATGGGGATAGCACTGAATGTATAAATTACTTCAGGCAATATGGCCATTTTCACAATATTGATTCTTCCTAACCATGAGCATGGGGTGTTTTTCCATCTGTTTGTGTCCTCTCTAACTTCCTTCAGCAGTGGTTTGTAGTTCTCCTTGAAGAGGTCCTTCACATCCCTTGTTAGTTGTATTCCTAGGTATTTTCTTCTCTTTGTAGCAATTGTGAATGACAGTTCATTCTTGATTTGGCTCTCTGTTTGTCTGTTATAGGTGTATAGGAATGCTTGCGATTTTTACACATTGATTTTTTATCCTGAGACTTTGCTGAGGTTGCTTATCAGCTTAAGGAGATTTTGGGCTGAGACAGTGGGGTTTTCTAAATATACAATCATGTCATCTGCAAACAGGGACAATTTGACGTCCTCTCTTCCTATTCAAATACACTTTATTTCTTTCTCTTGCCTCATGGCCCTAGCCAGAACTTCCAATACTATGTTGAATAGGAGTGGTGAGAGAGGGCATCCTTTTCTGATACCAGTTTTCAAAGGGAATGCTTCCACTTTTTGCCTATTCAGTATGATATTGGCTATGGGTTTGTAATAAATAGCTCTTATTATTTTGAGATACAATCCATCGTTGCTTATTGAGAGTTTTTAGCATAAAGTGATTATCTTAATAGATGATTATCTCAGTAGATGCAGTGATCTATCTGCATATTTTGCACTATCTCAAAAGCAAGTATCTCAATAGATCAAAAATAAAAATTTTGTCGAAGGCCTTCTCTGCATCTATTGAGATAATCATGTGGTTTTTGTCTTTGGTTCTGTTTATGTGATGGATTACATTTATAGATTTATGGATGTTGAACCAGCCTTGCATCCATGGGATGAAGCCAACTTGATCGTGATGGATAAACTTTTTGATGTGCTATTGGATTTGGTTTGGAAGTATTTTATTGAAGATTTTTGCATCAATATTCATTATGGATATTGGCCTGAAATTTTCTTTTTTAGTTGCATCTCTGCCAGGTTTTGGTATCAGGATGATCTTGGCCTCATAAAATCAGTTAGGGAGGATTCCCTCTTTTTGTATTGTTTGGAATAGTTTCAGAAGGAATGGTACCAGCTTCTCTTTGTACCTTTAGTATAATTTGGCTGTGAACCCATCTGGTCCTGGACTTTTTTTGTTGGTAGGCTATTAATTGCTACCTCAACTTCAGACCTTGTTATTGGTCTATTCAGGAATTCAATTTCTGGTTTAGTCTTAGGAGGGTGTAAGTGTCCAGGAATTTATCCATTTCTTCTAGATTTACTGGTTTGTCTGCAGAGAGGTGTTTATAGTAATCTCTGATAATAGTTTGTATTTCTGTGGGATCAGTGGTGATATTCCCTTTAGAAATTTTTTATTTCATCTATTTGAATCTTCTCTCTTTTCTTTTTTATTAGTCTGGCTAGCGGTCTATGTATTTTGTTGATCTTTTCAAAAAATACCTCCTGGATTTATTGATTTTTTGAGGGTTTTTTGTGTGTGTGTCTCTATCTCCTTGAGTTCTGCTCTGATCTTAGTTATTTCTTGTCTTCTGCTAGCTTTTGAATTTGTTTTGATCTTGCTCCTCTAGTTCTTTTAATTTTGATGTTAGGGTGTCGATTTTAGCTCTTTCCTCTCTTCTCATGTGGGCATTTAGTGCTATGAATTTCCCTCTAAACACGCTTTAAATGTGTCCCAGAGGTTCTGGTACATTGTGTCTTTGTTCTCATTTATTTCTGCCTTCATTTCATTATTTATCCAGTAGTCATTCAGGAGCAGGTTGTTTAGTTTCCACATAGTTGTGCAGTTTTGAGTGAGTTTCTTAATCCTGAGTTCTAATTTAATTGCATGTGATCTGACAGACTGTTATGATTTCTGTTCTTTTGCATTTGCTGAGGAGTGTTTTACTTCCAATTATGTGGTCAATTTTACAATAAGTGTGATGTGGTGCAGAGGAGAATGTATATTCTGTGGTTTTGTGGTGGAGAGTTCTGTAGATGTCTATTAAGTCCACTTGGTCCAGATTGGAGTTCAAGTCCTGGATATCCTTGTTAATTTTCTGTCTCATTGGTCTGTCTAGTATTGACAGTGGGGTGTTAAAGTCTCCCACTATTATTGTGTGGGAGTCTAAGTCTCTTTGCAGGTCAGTAAGAACTTGCTTTATGTATCTGGGTGCTCCTGTATTGAGTGCATATATATTTAGGATAGTTAGCTCTTCTTGTTGCATTGATCCCTTTACCATTATGTAATGTCCTTCTTTGTCTCTTTTGATCTTTGTTGGTTTAAAGTCTGTTTTATCAGAGACTAGGATTGCAACCCCTGCTTTTTTTTCTCTCCATTTGCTTGGCAAATCTTCCTCTATTCCTTTATTTTGAGCCTACGTATGTCTTTGTACACAAGATGGGTTTCCTGAATACAGCACACCCATGGGTCTTGACTTTTTATCCAATTTGCCAGTCTGTGTCTTTTGATTGGGGCATTTAGCCCATTTACATTTAAGGTTAATATTGTTATGTGTGAATTTGATCCTGCCATTTTGATACTAGCTGGTTGTTTTGCCCATTAGTTGATGCAGTTTCTTCATAGTATCGATGGTCTTTACAGTTTGGTATGTTTTCGTGGTGACTGGTACTGGTTGTTCCTTTCTATGTTTAGTGCTTCCTTCAGGAGCTCTTGTAGGGCAGGCCTTGGGGTTGCTCTTCTCGAGGAATATTTTTGCAGTGTTCTCTGTATTTCCTGTATTTGAATGTTGGCCTGCCTTGCTAGGTTGGGGAAGTTCTCCTGGATAATATCCTGAAGACTGTTTTCCAACTTAGTTTCATTCTCCCCGTTACTTTCAGGTACACCTATCAAATGTAGATTTGGTCTTTTCACATGATCACATATTTCTTGGAGGCTTTGTTCATTTCTTTTCACTCTTTTTTCTCTAATCTTGTCTTCTCGCTTTATTTCATTGAGGTGATCTTCAATCTCTGATATCCTTTCTTCTGCTTGATCAATTCAGCTATTGAAACTTGTGTATGCTTCATGGAGTTCTCATGCAGTGTTTTTCAGATTCATCATGTCGTTTATGTTCTTTTCCACTCTGATTATTCTCATTAGCATTTTGTTTAACCTTTTTTCAAGCATCTTAGTTTCCTTGCATTGGGTTAGAACATGCTCCTTTAGCTCAGAGAAGTTTGTTATTACCTACCTTCTGAAGCCTGCTTCTGTCAATTCATCACACTCATTCTCTATCCAGTTTTGTTCCCTTGCTGGTGAGGGGTTGTGGTCCCTTGGAGGAGAAGAGGTGTTCTGGCTTTTGGAAATTTCAGCCTTTTTGCACTGGTTCCTTCCCATCTTCAGGGATTTATCTACCTTTGATCTTTGAAGTTGGCAACTTTTGGATGGTGTTTCTGAGTGGGTGTCTTTTCTGTTGATGTTGAAGCTATTTCTTTCTGTTTATTAGTTTTCCTTTTGACAGTCAGGCCCCCGTGCTGCAAGTCTGCTGGAGTTTGCTGGAGGTCCATTTCAGACCTTGCTTGCCTGTGAATCACCCACAAGGGCTGCAGAACAGCAAAGATTGCTGCCTGTTCCTTTCTCTGTTAGCTTCGTCCTGAAAGGGAACCTGCCAGATGTCAGCCAGGGCTCTCCTGTATGACGTGTCTCCCAGATAAAACACCAAAAGCAAAAGCAACAAAAGCCAAAATAGACAAATGGGATCTAATTAAACTTAAGAGCTTCTGTACAGCAAAAGAAAATATCAATAGAGTGAACTGGCAACCAAGAGAACAGGAAAAAAAATTTGCAATCTATCACTCTGACAAGGGGCTACTATCCAGAAGCTGTGGAGAACTTAAACAAATTTACAAGAAAAAAACAACCCCATCAAAAACTGGGCAAATTATATAAACAGACACTTTTCAAAAGAAGGCATTTATGCAACCAACAAACGTATGAAAAAAAGCTCATCATCACTGGTCATTAGAGAAATGCAAATCAAAACAACATTGAGATATCGCCACACACCAGTTAGAATGGTTTAAAAATCTGGAGACAATGGATGCTAGAGAGGATGTAGAGAAATAGGAACGCTTTTACACTGTTGGTGGGAGTGTAAATTAGTTCAACCATTGTGGAAGACAGTGTGGCAATTCCTCAAGGATCTAGAAATAGAAATACCATTTAACCCAGCAATCCCATTAGTGGGTGTATACCCAAAGGATTATAAATCATTCTATTATAAAGACACATGCACACGTATGTTTACTGTGGCACTGTTCACAATAGCAAAGACCTGGAACCAACCCAAATGCCCATCAATGACAGACTTGATAGAGAAAATGTGGCACATATACACCATGGAATACTATGCAGCCATAAAAATGAATGAGTTCATGTCCTTTGCAGGGACATGGATGAAACTGGAAATCATCATTCTTAGCAAACTGACACAAGAACAGAAAACCAAACACCATATCCAAACAGAAAAATCCACCATAAGTGGATGTTGAACAATGAGAACACACAGATACAGGGAAGGGAGCATCACACACCAGGGCCTGGAGGGTGAGGGGCTAGGGGAGGAATAGCAGGGGGTGGGGGGATTGGGGAGAGATAGCATTAGGAAAAATAGCTAATGCAGATGATGGGGCAATGGATGCAGCAAACCACCACCACGGCACGTGTATACCTATGTAAGAAACCTGCAAGATCTGCACATGTATCCCAGAACTTAAAGTATAATTAAAAAAAAATTTAAATGGAAAATAAAAAACATGAAGACAGAGAAAGATTGAAAGTTAAAGGATGAAAAAAAGATGTTATAAGTAAATACTTCAAAATAAAAAAATAGCTATGGAGCTACATCAATAAAATATAATATATTTTGAGATGAAAAGCATTAATAAGGACAAAGAGTCATTCCATAATGAGAAAAAGTTTAATGTACTGGGAAGATAAAATAATTACAAACTTGTTGATACCTATTAGGATAAATGATAGATTCAGAGAGAAATGGAAAAGTCCACTATAGGCTGGGTGCAGTGGCACATGACTATAATCCCAGCACTTTGAGAGGCTGCGCTGGGTGGATTACGAGGTCAGGAGATCAAGACCAACATGGTGAAACCCCATCTCTACTAAAAATACAAAAATTCGCTGGGCATGGTGGTGCATGCTTGTAATCCCAGGTACTCAGGAGGCTGAGGCAGGAGAATCACTTGAACCAGAAATTTGGGGGTTGCAGTAAGCCGAGATCGCACCACTGCATTCCAGCCTGGCGACAGAGTGAGACTCCATCAAAAAAAAAAAAAAAAATCCACTATAATAGCAATTTCAACATAACTCATTCGATTACTTATGGCTGAAAAGGAATAAAAATCAATAAAGATGTATAGGATTTGAAAGATACACTGAAGAAGCTTGATTTAATGGCCATTTCTAGATCTCAGCACTCCACCATCAGAAAATACATATACTTCTTCAGCACACATGAATGATTTACAAAAACTGACGACACACCAGAACATGAAGTAAGCCTTAACACAATTCAAAGAACTGCTATCATTCCAAACTACAATATCTGATTACAGTGCAGTCACATTAGAACTCAATTACAAAAATATAATTATTGTAGAAATACATTTCTAAATAATGGTTCAAAAAAGAAAACATAATAGAACTTAAAAATGGTCAGAATAGTAGAGCTCAGCTTCTAGCCAACATGGAGTAACAATGACAAGATTTACCCTTGCACCTTACACAATCAGAAAACCAGACAAATATACAAAGCACTGGATAACAAGCAGCACAGAACTTTACCAACTGAAAGAAGGGAAACAAGCAAAATGTGCCCTATTATTTTACCAGCTTACTGGCTTCCATTAGAAGCTATGTGAGACAGAAGACAAAGAAGGGACCTCATTAAGTGAGGGAAAAAAAAATCTGTCAACCTAGAATTTTTACCCAGATAAGTACTGTTTTCAAAATGTAAAAGAAAATAAAGATTTTTTAGACAAAAGCTGAGATAATTCATTGCCAGCAGACCTGCCTATAAGAAAAGTTAAAGGGGCCAGGCGCAGTGGCTCATACCTATAATCCCAGCATGTTGTGAGGCCAGGTCAGGAAGATTGCTTGAGCCCAGGAGTTTGAGATTAGCATGGGCAACATAGTGAAACTCCACCTCTACAAAAAATTAAAAATTTAGCTGGGAATGTTGGCACACACTTGTAGTCTCAGCTACTTGGGAGACTGAGATGGGAAGATGCTTGAACCAGGGAGTTCAAGTCTACAGTGAGCCACGATTGCACTACTGCACTCCAGTCTGGGTGAAGAGTGAGACGCTGTCTAAAAAAGAAAAGAAAAGTTAAAGGAATGTCATGAGCAAAAAAAAAAAAACAGATTGAAAAATGAATCCACAAAAAGAATAAAGAGCACTATAAATGATAAAAATCACATTTTAATCTCTTGAGAAGATAGCATACTGTTTAACATAATAATAATAATGTATTTTGCAGTTTTCCCATATGTGAAGTAAGTGTATAAAAATAGTGCAAAGGATGGAGGAAATGGAAATATACAATTTTAAGGTTTGTATAACTATATGTGATGTGATAGTTTAAATTACACTATGATAAGTTAAAGTTGTTTATAGTAAACCACAGAGAATAACTAAAACATAAAACAAAGTCATATAGCTAATAAGCCAATAATGGAGGTGAAATGGAATTGTTAAAAATTATTTAAAAGAATGAAGGAAAGGGAAAAAAGGGGACAAAGAGCAAATTAAGTAAAAAGAAAACAAATAGCAAGATGGTAGATTTAAGTTGAAAAATATTTAAATTTTTATTAAATACAAGTGGCCTAAGCACACAAATTAAAAGGCAGAGACTTATATTAGATTTTTTTAAGTAAGACCAATTATATATTCTCTAGAAGAAACTCACTTTTAATTAAAAAAACACAGATACATTAAAAGTGAAACAATGAAAAAGATATATCATGCAAACACTATTCATAAAACAGCTGGAGAGGCTATTCTCTGTCAATTTATCACTGATAATATTGAATAGACTCAATATTATCAGTGATAAAGATAGAATAAAGGGGTAAATTCATCAAGAGAGCATCACAATCCTGAATGTGTATGCAACTAGTAGGAGAGATTCAAAATATATAAAGTAAAAACATACAATAGAACAAAGAAGTAGATAAATTTATGATCACAGTTGGAGATTTCAACATTCCTCTTCCAGTAATTGATAGAACAAGTAGACAGAAAATTTATAAGAATATAGAAGACTGGGCTAGATATGGTGCCTCATGTCTTTAATCTCAGCACTTTAGGAAGCCAGGGCAGGAGGATCACTTGAGCCCACAAGTTTGAGACCAGCTTGGGCAACATAGCAAGACCCCATTTCTACAAAAAGTTTAAAAATTAGCTGGGCACAGTGGTATGCACCTTTAATCCCAGCTACTTTGGAGGCTGAGGTGGGAGGATGACTTGAGCCCAGCAGAATAAGGCTGCAGTGAACTATGATCACACTACTGTACTCCAGCCTGAGTGACAGAGCAAGACCCCCGTCTCTTAAAAAAAAAAAAAAAAGAATACAGAAGACTTGAACAACACTATCAACCAACTTGACTTAATTGACGTCTATAGATTACACCATCCAACCATAGCAAAAGACAAATTATTTTCAAGTGTTTACGGAACATTAACCAAAACAGATTATATTCCATGCCATAAAAGAAATCCACCTAAATTTAAGAGTATTGAAATCATGCAAAATTCCCTTATCACAACAGAATTAAAGTAGACATCAATAACATAAAGATATCTGGGAAATCTGCAAATATTTGGAAACTAAACAACACATTTCTAAATAACCCAGCCTTGAATACTTCAAAGAATTCACAATTGAAATAAAACCATATTTTGAATTGAATGAAAGTGAAAGCACAATCAACCAAAGTGGGTGGATTTCAGGTAAAGCAATGCTTTGAAGGAAATTTGTAGCATTAAGTGCTTATATATTAGGAGGAAAAGATTATAAATTAATGGTTTAAATGTCCACCTAAGAAACTAAAAAAATTGCAAGTTAAACCCTAAATAAGAAAATAAAAAGAAATAATAAAGAGTATACATTAATTTTTAAAAGGGAACAGAAAAAAAATAGCAATCATGAAATAAATAACTAGTTCTTCAAAATACATGAAGTGGGAATTGACACCACAACCATGATCTCTAAACGTAACAAAGATTCCCTGGGATTATGTCCTCAAGTAAAGACAAAATAAATAGATTAAAAAAATAAAAAATAAATCTAACAAAGACTACAAAAAAATCTCTAGCCAATGTCTTTCGTGGTAGTCATGATATTAAACCTAAAAGAAATTAAAAAATCTGGAGACAACAGATGCTGGAGAGGATGTGGAGAAATAGGAACACTTTTACACTGTTGGTGGGAGTGTAAATTAGTTCAACCATTGTGGAAAACAGTGTGGCGATTCCTCAAGGACCTAGAAATAGAAATTCCATTTGACCCAGCAATCCCATTACTGGGCATATATCCAAAGGATTATAAATCGTTCTACTATAAGGACACATGCACACGAATGTTCATAGCAGCACAGTTTACAATAGCAAAGACCTGGAACCAACCCAAATGCCCATCGATGATAGACTGGACAGGAAAAATGTGGCACATATACACCATGGAATATTATGCAGCCATTAAAAACGAGGAGTTCGCGTCCTTTGTAGGGACATGGATGAACCTGGAAACCATCATTCTCAGCAAACTGACACAAGAACACAAAATCAAACACCACATGTTCTCACTCATAGGCGGGTGTTGAACAAGGAGAACACATGGACACAGGGAGGGGAGCACTATACACGGGGGTCTGTTGTGGGGGAGTGGGGGGGACATCGGGGGGTGGGGAATTGGGGAGGGATAGCATGGGGAGAAATGCCAGATATGGGTGAAGGGGAGGAAGGCAGCAAATCACACTGCCACGTATGCACCTATGCAACAACCTTGCATGTTTTTCACATGTACCCCAAAACCTAAAATGCAATAAAAAAAAAAAAAGAAATCCTTTAAGATATTTAGTAAATTGAATCCAGTAATGCATCTCTAAAAAGGGTAATACAGCACAACCAAATGAGGTTTATCCCAGAAATGTAGGGTTGGTGTTTAAAAACAGTTCCCCCAAAAGACATTCATAGCTTAATCCCTGTAAATTTATATTAACTTATCTGAAAAAAGGCATTCAAGACTTTTGAGATGAGGGGATTATTCTGAATTATATGGGCAGACCCTAAATGCCATCACAACTGTCCTTATAACACAGAGGGAGATTACACACGCAGCAGAGGAGGAGGCAATGTGGCCACAGAGGCAGAGTGTGGCATGATATGGCCACAAGTCAAGGAATGCCAACAGCCTTCTTCAGACAACAGACCTCACCATCTGCCAGGGGAAGGGAGGGGCAGGCACTCAGTGGCACAGATTTGGAGAAGGGGCTTAGAGAACTAATTGCATCTTTTTTTTTTTAACTGTCTTTTAAACAGCTTTCAGAGAACTCTATGTTAAAAACTGTGAAAGGAAAATAAATCTCAGGACCTCAAAATCACTAAGCCAAAGGGAAAAGTCAAGCTGAGAACTGCGTCAAGCAAACCTGCCTCCTATTTTATTCCTAAATAAGATAGCTACAAATTTTTTTTTTAAGTTACATACCTCCCTCACAATTTGCCCACTAGGAAATTCCTGTAGGCCCCAAGATGTAAACTGATAGCTTATCTTCACAGTTTCAAGACAAAGGACAGAACTCTGCTTGCCTGAGACAAATGCATATCTGATTGCTTCCTCTGATGTAAAAATGCAGATTCTCTAACTAGACGTAAGTGACTATTCCTCTACCCGCCCCCTCCCCGTGTGTAAATTGTGTATTCGGTGAAAGACTAATCAGACTCAAAAGAATGCAACTGTTTGTCTCTTACTTATCCACACTTCTTAAAAGTTTCTTCCTCTTTACTGAATATTCACTTTCTTCTTTAAATATTAAAGCCCTCAAAGTCATCTTTAGAGAAGGCACAGACTTGCCTGCCAGGCATGTGTCCTTAACCTCAACAAAATGAACTTTCTAAATGATTGAGACCTGTCTCAGATACTTTTTAGTTTACACAACACACATTCCTTCCCTCACCTCCTTCCAGAGGTTTCAATTCCTGGGTCTTTTGAAGGTCCTATGGCACAATCCAGGTGGGTTCCCAGGTTTGTAAGATTTGTCAAGTGAATTACCACTCTTCCATTGCTTTCCAGCTAACAGAAATAGGTTGCTCCTCAGGCTGTGGGTTCAGGCCATTTAAAACCATCCCTTTACTGTAGCTTTTGCGAGATTTTGGAAAAGAGTAGAATTAAATACATCTGTTTGATTTGCCGTTCTCTGCTCAGGCTTCCATTTTTCAGCTTCCAAAGCTGTGCTGACAACTCTATTCCATTGTCATCTCCTTGTTATTTTACACTTCTCTTTTAACTTTAGTCAAACGAGTGGGATTTTAAGAGGGGGCAGAGAGAAATCCACATATTCAATCTATCATGTTTAACTCTCCAATTATTTGTGTAGGATACATTCCTTCCCAGACATGGAACTGCTGTGCCAGAGGGCTTGCACAATTTTAGACTTTTGATAGTCCTCTAGGAAGTTTGTACTAATTTATACTCGAACCAGTAAGTTATGAAAGTGCCGATTTCTCTATATCCAAACAAGCATTGTGCAATATTATTCCTTTTAAGCTTTGTAAATCTGTTAAGGAGAAAACAATATATCTAATTTTGCATTTATTTTTACTACTGAATATCAGTGTATTTAATACATTCGTTAGTTGTTAGTTTCATGAATTGCCTACTCATGTAATTTTCCAGTTCTTACAATTAAGCTATATATTTTCTTACTGATTTTTAAGAACACTTTATATAGAGAAGATTGACTCTTATATTTTTATTGCAAAAAAAAATTCCACTTTGATACATTTTTCTTTTAATTTTTTCATCATAATAGTTTTTATAGTATGAATTTATACTTTTTATGTAGTCAAACCGATCAACATCTTACTTTATTGCTTTGTTCTAGTGTCAAGAGTAGAAAGAGTTCCTATTTGAAATTTATTTTTTGTAAAAAGGAAGAGAATCCAACCATATTTTTGATAAAAAGAATCCAACTATGCATATGCCATTTGCCAGACAGCCCACTCTTTCCCTACTTACATGAACTCTTATCTTTACCTTACACTAAACCCTTGTAAACACTTGCCACTGTTTGGACTTTCTATTCTACTTTTACATTTGTGTGTTCTGATGTTGGTGCCACACTCTTTTTATTTATGTTTTAACATTCTGTGTATCTTATTATTAGGAAGGGTAAATGTCTTTTTATTACTTTGCTTTTTCATAGTTTTGTTGACTCTTCTTTTGTATTGAAGCTTTACATAAACAGTAGAACGTTGCTGGGAGGTTGAAAAAGTTGTTGAGAAATTGTGGAAATTATGTACAACCAATAGATTAATTTGGGGAGAATTTATCTATTTATGATATAGTCTTCTCACATAGAAATTAAATTAAATGTGCTATCTCTAATTATTGCTATTAAGTTGACTTACATAAAACTGCTTATATTTGACCTTTTCACCTACAAAAACTGAAATTTTATATGTTTTAACATAATAGTACTCAAGAAATTGTTTTTTAGAATTGTTTTTTCATTCTTTCAATGGAACTCAGATGTAGAGAATTGGATTACTCATAATAACCATTGGTTTATGACTCACTCTCACTGGTTCTCACATGACCTGCTCTTATGGATTCATTTATTTAGTTAGGTAGGCCATGTGGTAGCTTGTCTCCAAGTTGGCTGTCATCAATTCTTCCCTTTCTTGCATCACATCTTTTTCATCTTTTGAGAGGTAGAGTCTGTTCCTCCTCTTGCCTTGATTTCTGAGACTGGGTCATAAGAAGACTTGGAGCTTCCACCTGGGCCTCTCAGTGCAGTCACTCTTAGAGTCCTGAGCCATCATGTAAGAGGTTCAACTACCCTCAGGCCACCATGTTGTGAGGAAGCCTAAGCTAGCCCCACAGAGAGAAAGGAAGCAACACCTGACCAGCCCCCAGCTGTTTCAGCCCCAGCTGTTGGACTCATCCTAACTAAGACCTCAGCCATTATGATACAAGATAAGCCTCTCTGTGCCCCATCTAAACTCCAGAGAATCATAAGGTGTGATTTATAACAAAGTGATTTGAATCCATTAAGCTTGGGGTGGCTTGCTATACAGCAATAACTAATTGAAATGGGTAGTTTTAGTTAGTTAGCTTTAATGATTACATAAGCATCTGTGAAACCACCACTCAAAACAAAGGTTTGGATCTTGGCAATAACCTACATCTAAACATATGATCTTCCTCCATACCACTTCCCTGGCTGTCCCAACTCAAGTGAATCATCATCCATAATCCCTGTATTCATCACTTAAACATTTTCTTTTCGTATAGTTTTTCTCCATCTATATATTCATTAAAATTGTACATATTTTATTTTAACTTCATAAAAGTGATATGCTGAATCTTTTGGGACTTATATTTTTCACTTAATACCATATTACTATGATTCATTCATATTGTTGTATGTGATTTTGGTTCATTTGTTTTGATTAGTATATAACATTTTATCATCTGAATACATAACAATTTATTCATCCACTCTTCCACTGATGGGCATTTACATTGCCAGAGTTTTGGTATTGTGAACACTGCTATAAACATTCTTATGCATGTTTCCTCTGTTGTACATGTGCAAGTTTCTCTTGAGTATATATGTAGGATTAGCATTGCTGGCTCGAAAGGTAGGATAAACTTTAGGAGGTGGTATCAAACTGTTCTCTACATTATTTGTATCCATTTAAATTCCCACCAGTAAGACATGAGAAAGAGGTCCTTTGGTTACATATCCTCTTCAATTTTTGGTGTTGTCAGACTTTTTCATTTTTGTCAATTGGATGTGTATTAACTAACATCCCATTGTAGTCTTAATTCGCATTTTCTGATCATTAATGATGCCAAGCATCTCTTCATCTATTTATGGATGATATGTGTTTCCTCTTATGTGAAACATCTGTTCACAGTTTCAGGCAATTTTCTATTAGGTTGTATGCGCTTTTCTTATTAATTTATGGGAGTTCTTTTAATAGTCTTAATGCAAATCCATTATCATCTGTAGCTACTGCAAGTATCTTCTCTCAGTTTCTACTTTGTATACTTTCTTTTTTAATTTATGTTAATTTTTTTTAGGTTCAGGGATACATGTGCAGGTCTGTTACATAGGTAAACTTGTGTCATGGGAATTTGTTGTACAGATTATTTCATCACCCAGGTGCTAGGCCTAGTGCCCAGTAGTTATTTTTTCTGGATCCTCTCCCTCATCCCACCCTCCACCCTCCATTACACCTCAGTGTCTGTTGTTCCCCTCATTGTGTTCATGAATTCTAATCATTTCGTTTGTCTTATAAGTAAGAATATGTGGTATTTGGTTTTCTGCTCCTGCATTAGTCTGCTAAGGACAATGGCCTCTAGCTCCACCTATGTTCCCACAAAAAACATGATCTCATTCTTTTTTATGGCTGCATAGTATTCCATGGTATATATGTACCACATGTTTTCTAACCAACCTGCCACTGATGAGAATTTAGGTTGATTCCATGTCTTTGCTGTTGTGACTAGTGCTGCAATGAACATTCATGTGCATGTGTCCTATGGCAGAATAATTTATATTCCTTTGGGTCTGTACCCAGTGATGGGATTGCTGGGTTGAATGGTAGTTCTGTTTCTAGCTCTTTAAGGAAGCGCCACACTGCTTTTTACATGGTTGAACTAATTTACACTCCCACCAACAGTATACAAGCATTCCCTTTTCTCTGCAACTTTGCCAGCATCTGTTATTTTTGGACTTCTTAATAATAGCCATTCTGATTTATGTGAGATGGTATCCCATTGTTGTTTTGATTTGCATTTCTCTAATGATTTGTGATGTTAAGCTTTTTTTCACATACTTCTTGGCCACATGTATGTCTTTTAAAAAGTATCTGTTCATGTCCTTTGCTCACTTTTTAATGGAGTTGTTTGGTTTTTGCTTGTAAATTTATTTAATTTCCTTATAAATGCTGGAAATTAGACTTTTGTCAGATGCACAGTTTGCAAATATTTTCTCCCATCCTGTAGGCTGCCTGTTTACTCTGTTGACAGTTTCCTTTGCTGTGCAGAAGCTCTTTAGTTTAATTAGTTCCCATCTGTCAATTTTTGCTTATTGTGATTGCTTTTGGAGTCTTCATCATTAAATCTTTACCTGTTTCTATGTCCAGAATGGTGTTTCCGAGGTTGTTTATCAGAGTTTTTATAGTTTTGGTTTTTACATTTAAGTCTTTAGTCCATCTTGAGTTTATTTTGTATGTAGTGTAAGGAAGGGGTCCAGTTTCAATCTTCTGCATATAGCTAGCCGGTTATCACAGCACCATTTATTGAATAGAGGATCCTTTCCCCATTGCTTGTTTTTGTCAGGTTTGTCAAAGATCGAATGGTTGTAGATGTGCTGCCTTATTTCTGGTCTCTCTACTATTTTCCATTGGTCTATGTGTCTTGTTTTGTACCAGTACCATGCTATTTTGGTTACCGTAGGCCCGTAGTATAGTTTGAAGTCAGGTAATGCGAGCCTTCAGCTTTGTTTTGCTTAGGATTGCCTTGGCTATTCAGGCTCTTTTTTGATTCTATATGAATTTTAAAATAGATTTTTCTAGTTCTGCAGAAGAGTATCATTGGTAGTATGATAGAAATACCATTGAATCTGTAAATTGTTCCCTATCCATGATCATGGAATGTTTTTCCATTTGTTTGTGTCATGCATGATTTCTTTGAGCAGTGTTTTGTAATTCTCATTGTAGAGATTTTTCACTTCCTGGTTAGCTGTATGCCCAGGTATTTCATTCTTTTTGTGATAATTGTGAAGGAGATTGTGTTCCTGATTTGGCTCTTGGTTGGCTATTGTTGGTGTATAAGAATGCTAATGATTTTTGTACATGGATTTTGTATCCTGAAGCTTTGCTGAAGTTATATATCAGCTGAAGGAGATTTTCAGCCAAGACTAACAGTTTTTTAGATAAAGAATCATGTCATCTGCAAACATAGATAGTTTTACTTCCTCTCTTCCCATTGGATGCGCTTTATTTCTTTATCTTGCCTGATTGCTCTAGCCAGGACTTTCAATAAAATGTTGAATAGGAGTGGTGAGAGAGGACATCTTGTCTTATGCCAGTTTTCAAGGGAAATGCTTCCAGTGTTTGCCCATTCAGTGTGATGTTGGTTGTGTGTTGGTCATAGATGGTTTTGATTATTTTGAGGTATGTTTCTTCTATACCTAGATTATTGAGATTTTTTAACTTGAAGAGTGTTGAATTTTATTGAAAGCATTTTCTGCATCTACTGAGATAATTATGTGGTTTTGTCTTTATCTCTGTTTCTGTAATTAATCACACTTATTGATTTGCATATGTTGAACCAACCTTGCTTGCTGGGAATGAAGGCTACTTGATCATGGTGGATTAGTTTTTGATATGCTACTGGATTCAGTTTGCAAGTATTTTCTTGAGAATTTTGGCATCGATCTTCATCAAGAATATTGGCCTGAAGTTTTCTTTTTTTGTTGTTGTGTCTCTGCCATGTTTTGGTGTCAGGATGATGCTGGCCTCATAGAATGGGTTGGAGTTCCTCCTCCTCAATTGTTTGGAATAGTTTCAGTAGGAATAGTACCAGTGGGAATAGTACCAGCTTTTGTTTTCTTTGTACATCTAGTAGAATTTAGCTGTGAATTCATCTGGTCCTAGGCTTTTTTTTGGTTAGTAGGCTATTTATTATTGATTCAAATTCGAAGCTTGTTATTGTCTGTTCAGGGAATCGATTTCTTCCTGGTTCAGTCTTGGGAGAGTGTAGGTGTCCAGGTGTTTATCCATCTCTTTTAGGTTTTCTAGTTGATGTGCACAGTGTTGTTCATAGTAGTTTCTGATGGTTAATTGTATTTCTGTTGGGTCAGTGATAACATCTTCTTTGTCATTTCTAATTGTGTTTATTTGGATCTTCTCTCTTTTCTTCTTTATTAGCCTAGCTAGCAGACTATCTTATTAATTTTTTCAAAAAAAAAAACAACCTCTGGATTCGTTGATCTTTTGGATGACTTTTTGTGTCTCAATTTCCTTCAGTTCACCTCTGATTTTGGTTATTTCTTGTCTTCTGCTAGCTTTGGGTTTGGTTTCTTCTTGTTTCTCTAATTCTTTTAGTTGCAATATTAGGTTGTTAATTTGAGGTATTTTCAGCTTTTTGATGTAGGTGTTTAGTGTTATGAATTTCCCTCTTAATACTGCCTTAGCTATTTCCCAGAGATTCTTGTATGTTATAAATTTGCTCTAATTAATTTCAAAGAATTTCTTGACTGTAGCCTTAATTTCATTATTTACCCAAAAATCATTCTGGAGCATGATGTTTAATTTCCATGTAATTGTGTGGTTTTGAAAAAATTTTTAAATCTTGACTTCTATTTTTATTGTACTGCAGTCTGAGAATGTATTTGGCACAATTTTGGTTCTTTTGCATTTGCTAAGGATTATTTTATATCTGATTATGAGGTCAGTTTTAGAGTACATGCCATGTGGCAATGAGAAGAATGTACATTCTGTTGTTTGGGGTAAAGAGTCTGTGGAGGTCTATCAGATCCATTTAGTCCAATGTTGAGTTCAGGCTCTGAATATCTTTATTAATTTTTTGCCTCAATGATACGTCTAATACTGACAGTGGAATGTTGAAGTCTCCCACTTTTATTGGGTGGGAGTCTAAATCTCTTTGTAAGTCTCTGAGAACTTGCTTTATGTATCTGGGTGTTCCTGTATTGGGTGCATATATATTTAGGATAGTTAGCTCTTCTTGTTGAATTGAACCCTTTACCATTATGTAATACCTTTCTTTGTCTTTCTTTTTTTTTAATCTTTGTTGGTTTAAATTTGTTTCATCTCAAATTAGGGTTGCAATCTCTGCTTTTTTCTGATTTCCATTTGGCTGGTAGATTTTCCTCCATCCCTTTATTTTAAGCCTATGGGTGTCATTATATGTGAGATGAGTCTCTTGGAGACACCAGATATTGGGTCTTGCTTTTTTATCCAGCTTGCCACTCTGTGCCTTTTAAATAGGGCACTTAACCCATTTACATTCAAGGTTAGTGTTGATACGTGTGGATTTGCTCCTGTCATTGTGTTATTAGCTGGTTGTTATGCTGGCTTCTTTGTATACTTTCTTTTGTATGTCTTTTAGGCAACTAAGGTCCTTAATTTTAATATAGACAAAACTATTGATCTTTTCATTTACAAGAAACACTTTTTTGTGTCTTGTTTAAATATTTTTTTTATACCTGGAGTTTTAAATTTGGGATACTAATGCATAAGTTCACAGTCTATCTTGAGTTGATTTCTGTATGTGACAAAAGAAAGGATTCCAATTTCATCATCTTCTATATGAATAATCATTATTTTCTAGTTATGTTCATATCTTTGCTGATCTGACATGACACCTCCTGCTTGTACTCAAATTCTGCACATGTCTGGGCTGGGCTGGGTTCTCTATTAGTATTAGTATTTGATGATATAAATTTTTCCTTCATTTTACTTTGAATTTGTCCTGGTACTTGGCTTTAAATGTGCCTTGCAAATACCATAAATTTATATTTTAAAGTCTAGTCTGTCAATCTTTTCATTTTACCTTGTATGTTAAATTCATTCACATTAACTCTATTTATAGATATTGGGACTAGTTTCTATCATCTCAGTTTTTCAGTTGTCCTATTTTTAAATATTGCTTTTCAATCTTTTATTTCCTCACCAATTTGACAAGAATTTTAGCACAATTTTACATTCCCTTAGTCTTTGCTACATTCCAACCTCAATTATGTTGATATCATCTATACCATGGCTTTTCAAATTCTCAAAGGACCTATAGCCCTTCTTTAAAGGCAGATACTGATTCTGCATCTTTGAGATGGGACCTAAGATTTTGAATTTCTAACAAGCTCCCAGGTGGTAGTGACACGGATGCTGATTCAAACACCACATTTTGCATAGCAAGAACTTAGATTCTGAGTTTGCATTTTCTCTTCATACCCTCCACCCAAATTAGCTTTTAGTGTGGATCTTACTATGACAAACTTTATGAAACTTTCTGGGATTAAGAATATTTTTATTGTGCCCTCATATTTAAATCATGTGGGTTTTGTTTGTTTGTTTGTCTGCCTATTTTTTTGAGACAGGGTCTGGCTCTGTCACCCAGGCTGAAGTGCAATGGCACAATCTCAGCTCACTGCATCTTATTCCTCCCTGGACTCAAGCCATCCTCCCACCTCAGTCTCCCAAGTAGCTAGGACTACAGATGTGTGACACCACAACTGGCTATTTTCTTTTTTTTTTTGTAGAGACAGGGTTTCACCATGTTGTCCAAGCTCAAGCTGGTCTCAAACTCCTGAGTTCAAGTCATCCTCTGTCTCAGCCTCCTAAAGTGCTAGGATTACAGGCATGAGCCACTACACCCAGCCTGATGTTTTGATTTGATATAAAATTCTAATGTCTAAGTTCTTTACTTCTAATATTTAAAAAATAATATTCTTCTGACTTCTTGTATCCAGTGCTTGTTTGAAAACTCTCTGAAAGTCAATTTGATTTTTGTTCCTTTGTGTGTGAACTACTTTTTCTCCCTGAAAACTTTTAAAATTTTCTCTTAGACTTTGCTAATCTTAAATTTCTTATTCCAATTTAGTTTTCTCTACTGTTCTCTGCAGCTTCTTTCAATCTAAAGTCCTCTTCTTCTCCTCTTCCTTCCATTCTTCCTCCTTCTTCCCCTCTACTTAACTTTGGGAAATTTATCACTACTATTTTTTCAAATATGCCCTCCTCCACATTTTTTAATCTTTCTTTCTTTCTGGGCCTCCTATTGTATTAGTCCGTTTTCACACTGCTATAAAGAACTACCCAAGACTGGATAATTTATAAAGAAAAGAAAGTTTAATTGACTCACAGTTCTGCCTGGCTGGAGAGGCCTCAGAAAACTTACAATCATGGTGGAAAGGAAAGGAAGGTGCGTATTATATGGTGGTGGGAAAGAGAGAGAACAGGGGAAACTGCCACATAACCATCAGATCTCACAAGAACTCCCTCACTACTACAAGAACAGCACTGGGGAAACTACCTCATGATCCAATCACCTCCCACCAGTCCCTCCCTCTACATATGGAGATTATAATTGGAGATGAAATTTAGGTGAGTACACAAAGCCAAACCACTTACACTTTTCTTTTCCATGTGTCTTTGATTTTTAAAGAATATATTTTCTATTTTTTTGTTCTTTTTGTCTTTTTTAAGGGAGATTATTTCAATCTGGACTTCCAAATTACTAAATTATCTCCCATGTAGGTCCAATCTGCTACTTATCCTAACTATTCTATCCTTTATCTCATTTTATTTTATGTATTTATTTATTTTAGAGAAGGGGTCTCACTGTGTTGCCCAGGCTGCTCTCTAACTCCTGGGCTCAAGCAATCCTCCCACCTCAGCCTCCCAAAGTTCTGGGATTACTGGCATGAGCCACCATGCTTGGCCCAATTCTTTATCTTAACTACTATATTTTTCATACCTAATATTTCTACTTAACCTTTATGTTTTCTTGTTCTTGTTCTAAGACATTAGATACAGCTAAGAAATAAAAATAAAATTTGAAGCCCCTCCACAACTGGCTAAATAGACCCTGCTCTTGGCCAAGGGGACCCCAGAGAAACCTGAGTTTTGACAGTGATGGGATGGGAGGTTGGACACTTTTTGTTATACCCTCCCCCCTTGTTAACCACCATTAGGTTTTTCCTCCTAATGTTTAAACAGAAACCAGCTCTTTTAAAATATTCACTTCACTACTGATATCAACTAACCAACTCCCTGATGCTGCTCCTCCCAATTTGCAGTTTGACACAACTAACCAGCATTTCTTCCTAAGAGATCACAGACCACTGAGTGGTTCTGGCCAGTCTACAGAGAATGCACAGTGAGAGTTTTCATGTTCTCAGCTTTGCCTTTTGACTCAGAAGCTGAAAACCCTACCCTGGAAGCATGCTAATGCCACCATTTTTTGTACATATGATCCATGAAGGAGTGTGAAGCTCAATAGCACATATGCAGGTTTCTCCACTCACAAATACTCATGACTCCTCCTAGAGCTTATTGAATATATATATATATATATATATATTTGGCCACCCCATTCAGCACAAATCCATGTCTTATTCTTCTGACCCTTGAAGTGCTTGTTTCTGGCTTCTGACCAGAGGCTATACTTCCCAGTCTGTGGGAATGGCCTCCCTGTAGGCTGTAACTATTTATGAGAAATAAAACTTTCCTTTCAAATTTATGCACCTCATTGTTCTTCAGTTGACCCTACTAATATATTCTTTTATCACTTTTAGCTTATTACTCTAGTTTTACATTGGTGGTTTGTCTATTTTAATATTTCTTTCTCTGATGAAATCTGTACTCTGTGTGTTATTTTTTGTTTGAAATACTATGAATCTAATCTGTCTTATTTTAACCTGAACTCATTTTTTCCCTGGTCATATTGCCTTCTCTGTTGGTTAATACAACTGGGAAAAGGCCAGATCCCTGTCTATGTGTGTTACAGTGAGCTGAGGAGGGGGAAGAATCCTAGGGTGAAGAGACTAGGACCAGAAACTCATCTCAACCATTAGTCATCCCATAAAATAGCTCTTCAAGACTGGGCTTCATACACCCTTTAAATCCCAGAAAGAAGGAGCACTGTGAGAGGGTTCCCCATCCCCAACCCAACCCACCCAGTGTAACTCACCTGCCCTGAGAATTTGGAAAGAGAAGGGTGAGGAAGCAAATGTCTGAAGTTAATTAATCTCTACCTGTTTTTCTTAGTTCCTCAAACTTACCTTGCATTTCTAGAATGAGTCCTATTTTTATAGAGTGTGTTATTCTTTTCACATGTGAATGCCTTTGATTTGCTAATGTTTTATTGATGGCTTATTCATTAGCATATTATTCAGCAGCTTTCCATTTTGTGCTGTTTCAAGTTTTTGTACTAAGGTTAAAATAACTTATTAAATAAATTAAAAATTTCTCCTTTTTTGTTTATGCCCTAGAGCGATTTAAGTTGCATGAACATTCTCTTGGGTTTGAAATAAATCACTTGCAAATAGATCTACTTTCTATTCCTATGTTGTAGTTTGAAGAAGATGAATACAGGTGGCAAAGTTCTTCATAAACTTCTCAATTTATTTCACATTTTTTGCTATATTCAGATTTTCTAGTTCTTTTTAGAGTCTCTTTTAGTTATACTTTTCTTAAAAAACAACCAATACATCTGGACTTTTCAATTTCTTCATCTCATAGTGTTCTTTTTTAAAATATATTTACTGAAGTATAATTTACACTCAAAAATTCATCCATTTAGGTACAGTTCACTGTATTTTAACAAATTGATGCATTTCTGTAACCTTCACTGAAAATATGGAGTATTTTTTAGTATTTAGAGTCATGCCAAAAGAACTGACAGCAAAGGCAATCAGTACCCTCCCCTATCCTCTGCCCGAACCAACTACTGACTGGGTTGCTTTCAATCATTATAGCTGTGCCTTTTCTGAAATTTCATATGAATGAAATCAGACAGAATTTGTCCTTTGTGTTTGGCATTTTTTGCAAAGTATAATGTTTTTGTGATTCATCCATGCATGTATCAGTTGTTTGTCCCTTTTTATTACTGGCTAGTAGCATCTTGTATAAATATACCAGGTTTGTTTATCCATTCACCAGTTGGTGACCATTTGGTTATTTTCAGTTTGAGGCTCTGGTAGACTGAAAAAAGGTTCTCCCCAAAAAACATTCAGATGCAAATCCCTAGAACCTATAAATGTTGCTTTACATGGAAAAAGCACCTTTGCAGATGTAATTAAAGATTTTGAGATGGGTAGCTCATTATGGATTGTCAAGGTGGGCCTTAAATGTAATCACGCATATCCTTATAAGAGGATGGCAGAGGCATATTTGACACACACACACAGAGGAGAAGTTGTGAAGACTGAGCAGAGGGAAATTTGAAGATGCTGGAGTGATGCAGCCACAAGTTGAGAGATGCCAGCCACCACCAGAAGCCAGAAGAGGCAAGGAATGGCTTCTCTCATGGAGCTTGCAGAAGAAACATGGCCACGCCGACACCTTGATTTCAGCCCAGTAAATCTGTTTTTGGATGGCTGGCCTCCAGAACTGTAAGAGAATAAGCCACCCAAGTCTGGTAAGTTGTTACAGCAATACTATAAAGAAAGCCTCTTAAACTTTTGTGTACAAGTCTATCTGTGGACATGTTGCTCATTTCTCTTGGATAAAATGGGATTGCTGGGATATATGTTTAAATTTATATAAAAAATTGACTGTTTTTCAAAGCAATATATGGGAGTTGTCATTGTTTCACATTTTTATCACTATGTGATGTTTTAGTCTGTTCAACAGACTGCTACAACAAAGTACCTGAAACTGGGTCATCTATGAATATAAATAATCAAAATTTATTTCTCATGGTTCTGGAGGCTGGGATATCCAAGATCAAGGCATCAGCAGATTTGGTGTCTAGTGAGAGCCTGGTCTCTGTTTCCAAGATGACATCTTGACATCTTCATATGGTAGAAGGGCAAACAGGACTTAGTTCCCTCCAGTCCTTTCATAAGAACACTAATCTATTCATGAAGACAGATCCTTCATGTTCTATCACTCCTAAAAGGCCATACCTCTTAATACTGTTGCATTGGGACTTACATTTCAGGATGAATTTTGGAGGAGACACAAACATTCAAATGATAGTACTTTGTATGATTAACCTTTGTAAATTTTAGCCATTCTACTATGTGCATAGTGATATCTCATGATGGTTTTGATTTATATATCCCTGAGCATCTTTTCATGTGCTTTTTTGTCATTCACATATGTTTTTTGGTAAAGTGTTTATTCAAATCTTTTTATCCATATTTTTATCCAAACAACTGGGTTGTTTGCCTTCCTGTTATTAAGGTGTAAGAATTATTTATATAACAGATATGTTTGCAAATATTTTTCCCAGTCTATAGCATATCTTTATCATGTATGTCTTTCAAATAGCAAAATTTTTTATTTTGATGAATTCCAATTTAATATTTTTTTCTTTTACACTGGCTTTTACATAATAAGAAATCTGCCTAACCCAATGTCCCAAGGATTTTCTTTCATGCTTTCTTTTAGAAGCTTTATAGTTTTAGCTCTTACATTTAGGTCTATGATCTATTTCATGTCAATTTTTTGTGGTGTGAGTTGAGGATCACATTTACATTTTTGCATACATATATCCTTTGTTCCAGTTCTATGTACTGAAAAGAATTACCTTGAGTTACCATGAGTTACCTTTGCACCTTTGTGGAGGGTCAGCAGACCACACCTGTTCTATTGATCTATGTGTCACCACCACCATCACACCAACACCACACCATCTTGATGACCACAGCTTTACAGTCAGGAAATCAAATCGTTTAAGTCTTTTATCTTTTTTTTTTACAAAATTGTTTATGATATTCTAGGTATTTTGTATTTTAGGATCAGCTTGCCAATTTCTACCCCTTTTTCTCCCTGACTCAGAAAAATCTGCTGGAATTTTTATTTGGATTGTTTAAAAATCTGTAGATCATTTGGGGGACAATTAAAATAATATTGAGTCTTCTAATTAATGAACATGGTATATCTTTCTATTTATTTCAGTTGTATCTAATTTAGCTCAACAATATTTTATAATTTTCCATATACATGTCTTGCACACAATTTGTTATACTTAGCCTTATTTTAAGATTGTAATATTCTTGCAATTGAGGTTTTTAATTTTATTGTTATATTGTATTTTTCTTTAGAATTTTATCTTTTTAGAATTTTATGCTGTTTCTCATTCAGAATAGTGTGTGTGTGTGTGTGTGTCTTATTAACACTGCTAAAGGTTTTATTTTATTAGCCCTTACACAAATAAACACTGGTTTGTTAAACCTGTTGACTTTTCATTTTCTAATTCATTAAGTTTTGCTTTTATCATCATTAACTTTTTTCCTTTTGCTTTCATTAGGTTTATTTTGTTATACGTTTTAAATTTTTTGAATTAACTGTTGAAGGAATTTTGCTTTCATTCTCTCTTATTTAATTATTGTGATGGTGTTGTACTGTGACCACTTAATAAGCTTGAAGAACTGCATTTCACAGAATTCTCTTGCTTATATGGGTGGTGGTTAGAGTTGACCCCATGGGAAATTTACATTGGATTTGAAAGGCAGGGGTGAAGGAGCAGTCACTTCTTAAAATCAAAGGTCAGTGTAGGGTCAGGTACTACTGATTGCAGTTTATAAATTGTGGAGTATCTGCTTTCTGACCTTGCCAGTGTGGGCAGCATCCAGGCTCTCAACTCCCCCGGGTCTCCTCCTGCTTCTCAGAATTCTGGTCTTGTTGCATGCGCTGCTGATGCCAGCCTATTACAGGTAGCGACACAGATTCCCATTTGTTCTGATGGGTCTCAGTTCACCCTTACTGTCCCTTACTTCTCATCTCTCTCCCTTCCTGACTTAACCTAACTGGAGATTTTCACTGGAATTAACAGATGTTTTTGGTCCATGTTATTACCACAAATTTCTTTTTAACTTGATTAGCTCTCTAAAGAGTTTTTTCTCTCTTTATTAAATATTTAACTATGTTACTAGCAATAATTTATATATTAACCAAGTTTTATTGTTTTGTTTGTTACCACAATTTCTTTTACACACATCTGTCATATTGGAGATCTTATTTTGATTCATTTCTCAGTTTTATTTCCTCAAGCAATTTTTCTGAATGAATGGTTTACTTTCTGAATCCTAGTATATCTAAGAATGTCTCTGTGTTGCCTAACTCTCTGCTCTAAGCTTGGGCTTTTTATAGGTTTCCTAGGTAACCTGTCTATTTACTTCCCATGCAAGACATAAGCTTGCTACCCCTCCTCCAGTCCTAATGATTCTGAAATCTCAAGAGTCTTGCCTTCTAAGGAGGCCTATCAGCATACAGGTAGGGAGAGGAAGAGAGGAGTTGGGGGTGGACCACACACAATGGGAAAAGGAATATTCAGTATTCTTGAACTCATATCAAACTCAAAGTAAAATCTTCTTCACTAGAGATACACAAAGATTGGATGAGAAAACTGCAGGAACAGAGATATTGAGAAACACAGCATCCAGTTCTACCCAGTAAGTCTCAGGTTGACTGACGGCTTCCTTTCCTTGTTTTAAAAGCGAATGCAGACATAGAAAGGGTGGGTGAATAGGCCGATGGATGGATAAACATCCTATAAATAAAACAATGGTATTTCAAAAATACAGCCATGGTTTGAGCTACCTTGCCTGCCAGAGCGCAGCATTCCATTTAGGAAGTTCATTTCCATTTTCTTAAAAATATCTTAATAGTTATAGCAGAAATGATTAGCATCTGTCAAAATGCCATCCTCTTCCCTCCATAGTGATTTATCTAGGAAGTGAATACCAGCCTTATACCACTTCTCCTAGTCTCCCTTGGTCCCCCTAGTCCCCAAGGCAAGGCCACATGACCAGTCTCACCATAGAACGTGAGCAGCAGTGATGTGCATAATTGCTGAGCCTGATCCATGTTCCCCAAGACCCACCTGTCCACATTCCCTCCGCTGACTGAGGTGGCAAGGTCTGGAACATCCTGGAAGGCGAATGCTCAAGTTGTCATCAGCCTGGTTTCCTGAATGACTGGCTGGAGCAGAGACTCCTCCCGTCATCTCCCCCTACATGAACTAAATCGATTGTATCCAGTCACATGTTTTTCAAGTCTTTTTTTCCAGAAGTTTTTTTCCATAAGATTTTTCTAATACAATGGAATTCTCAGTGAGTCAAAATCAATCTCTCCCCATTCCCTACCTTCCTGCTGCTTCCATGGTATGAAAAGAGCACAGAAGAAAGCGTGATTGTTCTACAGAAGATTGTGCTCTCACACACAACAGTTTTTATGGGCAGTTTGGGAGAGGAAGAATGAGGTCACCTGGAATGTGAAGAGAAATACGGAGAGAAAAGAGGACCACAGTGACACGGAGTCCAACAGAGAAGAGGTAGTTTAATAAACTCCCAGAAGTGGGCATAACTGATAAAAATATCTAATACTCAATGTGATGCAGTCCCTTGGACTTTCAGTAAATCTTGTAATGCAAAATGGTCTCCTGTTAAATGTTTATTGGGGTAGAGATTGCAGTGTGGTCAAGCAAGTGTGGTGTTGGAGACACAGCACAAAATTTAGAGCCAGATCTGGATTCAAGTCCCTTCTTTTACATGTCTGCACAGCTCACATTCTGCAAGCTTGAGTTGCCTCATTATGAAATGACTAAATAATTCCCCCAAGACTTCCAATTAAACATGGCAGATTGAGCCAGTCTCCTGCAAAATCTCACTCCTACAAAAGTAAAATAATTCTTTTTTTGAGATAGAGGTTCGCTTTTGTTGCCCAGGCTGGAGTGCCGTGATCTCGGCTCACCACAACCTCCGCCTCCTGAGTTCAAGCTATTCTCCTGCCTCAGATTCCCGAGTAACTGGGATTACAGGCATGTGCCACCACACCTGGCTAATTTTGTATTTTTGGTAGAGACAGGGTTTCTCCATGTTGGTCAGGCTGGTTGTGAACTCCCAACCTCAGATGATCCTCCTGCCTCGGCCTCCCAAAGTGCTGAGATTACAGGCATGAGCCACTGCACCCAGCCAAAATATTTTTTTTTAGGCACAAACTCACAAAGACAAATAGGAGTAAACAGTCACAAATATTAAGAAGTGTTGAGTAGACAGACAAATGGTACCTGACAAGACACTGGGGAAAGCTCAAATCCAAATGAATTGTTGGGGAAGACCAAAGATAGGTTCGTTTCACTTCAGAGCCCCTGAACACGTAAGAATTAGAGAAGTACCAAGTACTCCTTGGAAGTGAGAATGCAAGTGGGGTTGAAAATAGAAGGTTTGATTGAGTCTTTATGAGGGATAATTAGTCCCCCAGTGCCCTCTTCCGAACTTACAGAAGACTCTAAAGAGATTGAGACAGAGAAGCTCTGAATTCAGCAGTACTGGGAGCAACCAAGGATAGGGGAGGCGGAATTCTAGACCATAAACAGGAAAATTAAGTGAGAGGAGAACGCAGTCCCCTCTCCCAACTCAGCCTCCACACTCCTGCAGCAGCATTTATGCATCACCCCTATCCCCAAGCAGGAGATTGTGAATCCCTCTATGAATAAACCAACTATCCCCAGAGAAAAGACCTATGGACACTGACAAGCAGTGGTACCCCAAAGAATTATCCAGCCAGACTGTCCTAGAACGTCACCATTCATCCATGCACATTGTCTCCAGTTTTTCAGTGCCCCACTCTTGAATATGAGCCAAGGATTGCCAACATATGGTGAGGGATGTTGACAAGAATAAAGTGAAGTCACTTGATTGCCGATGTTAATTACAGTATGTCTGAACAGTTGAGAGAAGTTTTCACTTGCTTTAGAGAGTTAATAGATTCATTAGTGAGAAATATTGAAACTAAACTACTAAAAATGGGCAATTATTAACCCCAGGGGAAACAAAAAGTTGCACAAGAAAGGAAATGTGATCATGGGACACTACATGGTCAGGCTGCAATGAATACAATACATAGACATAATCCCAAGAGTAAATATTGGTCCAACCCAAAAGATGATAGAATTCCATTGGAAGGCTAGAAGAACAAATACATCCATATGCTGGGAAAGAAATGGTAGCAAAAACCTCATTTTTAATGGTAGAAAACCAGTAGTAATACCTAAGCCTACTACAAAAGTCTGCATAAGCATGGTATTTTAAAATATTTAACTATTTTAAATATTTTTGTGACTAATGTCACAAAAAACTCAAAGTACCTGCCTCTGGAAAGTGGAATTCAAGAGAGATGAAGGATAAAAATGTTAGACTTTTAAAACTATGTACAAGTATGACTTTGTCAAAATAAAACACGTTTAAATAAGGTGTAGAAGTTTGTGAAGACGTTTTGTAAGTTGACTTGTACTGCACCTGCATGCATTGTCATGAGTTCTTTTCTCCTTGTATGTTTTCATATGCTGCATCTCTCTGCAATCATTAGCCTTCCTGAATTTTTTCTTTTCGCCTGTGTTCCCTCTTCTCCTGGTTGGGTCCTAATGATTGAGGACGACAGTGGTAGCAATGACAACAGCAACAGCAGCTGCTAACCTTCGTTATCTTATTTAATCCTTGCAATTTGGCAACAGCACAATGGGATTGGTGCTACTTTCTATTTCCGTTTTAAAGAAAAGCAAACTGAGTCTCAGGAAGATGCTGTCATGTTGCCCAGGCTGCATAATAGCAAGGGGTGGGTCAGGAGTTTGAACACAGACACGGTGACCCCGAGGGCTGTGCAGTGACACGTCATGCCATCCAGCTCCCTGTTACTGAAGCAGATGGGAAATTAGACGCTTCAGTCTGACTTTGGCTGCTATCTCAAACCTGCAGCAGCCAAGAGCCATGAGTGGGAACCACCATCATTAACATAGCACGTGCTCTGCCCACTTTGACCATGTGGTTGTTACCTCACCTGCCTGGGCCCCATATCCCTGCTCCCTGGCAAGGCCCCTGAGCTGGGATCTCACGGTCCCATGATTGAACCTGGTGCCTAGATAATGCTCATAGATAGCACATGTCATCAGCATGATGCCTGACCTATACAACTCCCTTTCCAGCTCCTGGGAGCCTCTTTTACTGTCTTGGTTAAGCATCTTCTACATATAAGCTGTGGTCTGCAGCACCTGTCTAAGACCTTCCTCCACTCACTCCCTGGGAGACTGCACAGCCTAGCTGGGAAAGTCAAAGCCAACAAGGACCCAGAAAAAGTTATAAGGTAATAGCACATCTGCAAGGGCAAAATAGAGGCCTCAGTTCATGATGCTGAACGATGGTGTGGTAGATGAAAGGTAGCCTGAAAGTCTTTGCTAGTCCTCCAGTTGCAAGTGGAAGCTAATCTCCTCCTCTTTCATGCAGAGCTTGGGCTGTCAACCAGTGCCTATCCTTGAGACTGCCATGCTGGAGAGCCCACCTGGAGGTGCCCAGCTTGGCAGCTTCTACCCAGGTCTCCCAGAACACTTGTTCTGGAGACCTCAGCTGGGAGTACCAAATGACAGAAAATCTCTGAGAGAGGGGATGAAAAGCAGGGCTGCTCAGAGAAGGACAGCAGGAAGACAGAACACTTGCCCCTGAGCCCTCACTGGATTCTGGGGCACCCAGGCTGCTGTGCTCCTGGGCCTGAGTCAGGCAAGGGAAGTGGTGGAACATCTCCTCCCACCAGGGAAACCCTTCTAGGGCCAAGGGCCACACTCAGTGGGCCCTGTACATCCTTCAGAGCCCTTTTCCCCTCCCAGGACTTCACAGAGGAAAAGAAGGAGAGGCTTCCAGGAAAGCCAAGGCCCAGGGTGAACCAGAGACTGACCAGGGTCACACAACCCATCCAAGGGTGGGCTGGGATGCAGGCTTTTGGATCCCCCCTCCTGTGCCTTTCGTGAGGTTGCACCTAAAGTGACCACCTCCGAGGAGACGAAAGAGGAAAAGCGAGGGGAGAGGAGGGGAGAAGAGAGGGGAGAAGGTGGTTGACAGCCCAGCTCAAAGCTGGTTTTCGGGCAGGACCATAGCTGTGTAACTGCTATTCACAGTTCAGGAAAGGAACTTAACCCACTATGACTGTGCATGTATGTGTCTGTGTGTGTGTGTGTGTGTGCATGTACGTAAGTGTCAGACTGGAAGTAGTTGTGAATCACACACCATGTTCTGCACAGGGGAAATGTGAGCTCTGAAGAACCTTCCAGAAACATGTGAGCACCAAAACCCAGGCATTAGTGATGGCAGCGGTAGGCCACCTGGTGCAGCCACTGCCATCACACTGGTGGCTGAAGAGGGGGCAGAGGGAGGAAGCAGGCAGCCCCCACCCCGACAGCCCACCACCCTGGGGCCACTGCAATGGACTGGGCTAGGTTGTGTGCTGAAGCCATAGCTGCAACCAGGGCACCCCTCTGCTCTTGGGAGCTAGGAGTAGGCAGCTACCAGGAGGTAGCCCACCCTCCTGGGCTCCTGCTCCACAGAGCACCAGCCCCCACCACGGCTACAGCAGCCCAAACCAGGGCTGCAAACACAGGCATCCCTGTACTTTTGCCCCCTTACCCTTGCAGGCTTAGAGGTGCCTGCTCCCATTGCTAGCCTCTCCCCACTTTCAGCAACCCTTCCAATCTCAGAGCACCGTTGGGGCTGAGTCCAGCACTGTCACAGCCCAGCCTGGTGTGCGCACACTCAGTGCTGACATGCCAGTCCCCTGCTGTCTTTGTCTCCTTCAACCTTTAGGCACCAAGAAGCATGGAAAGGCAAGCTGAGAGGGGCTGAGGGTGGCTGGGTACTGTCCTGCAGGTACCCCTTGGTACCAGTAGCCTGGGCACCATGGATGGTCACAGGAGGCAGACAAGCTCCTGGGTAGAAGGGGGTGGGTCCCCAGTGAAGCCCCACCTTCAGGCCATACTGCCAGTCCTGCAGACAGGAGGGGGAACTTATGGTGGTGCTTTTTCCTGGGACCGCCCATGGCTGCCCAGGGACCGATCAGCACATACTTCCCCCATCTGATGCCCATAAAAGCCCAGGGCTCAGCCAGAGCAGGGCAGTGGTCAGAGAGAGGATGGGACAGCCAGCCACAGAGAGGTGCTACCCTCTCTGCTGAGAGCTGAACACTCGTGATGACTTGCCTACAGAGAGGAGCTACCTACCACGGGTCTCCTCTGCGCTGTTCTAATACTTCGTAAATCTCCTCTTCCGCACATTCACCCTTCACTTGTGTGCATACCTCATTCTTCCTGGACGCAGGACAAGAACTTGGGCAAAGACGCCACTGGCCACAGAGGTTTCCGGCCAGAAAATCAACACCCCAAAGATCCGGTGACATGAAGACTCCACACCCAACACTCTGCCCACTCTAACCATTGTTTATAATCCATGCTGATGCCAAGTGCCCAGGAGGGAGGAAGTGCTTGGATGGATTTTGGGCCATGCTGACCCACCCTTGGTGTCCACTTTCATGCTCAACAGGGGCACACAGAGCAGGGCACTTGCAGGTCACTCTACTAATGGGGTACAGGCCAGCCTGGGCCATAGAGCAGCTCTACACCCCTGGCTCCAGCACTGAGTGTGTGACAGCAAGCAGGGGGCACATGCACACAGCACATACCCGCCCACCAGCCTCTGCTGTTCCGAGATTCACGGGGCTTTTCATTCGCCTGCGAACTCGAGTGACTCAGGGCTATGGGGTTTCCAGATCTGCCTCTCTGTAGCTCAAATGACACAGTTGAGTAATCAGATGGGTTGCAGGGATCAGAGCACCAGCTTCTCGACCCTCGGGCAGCTCTCTGGGTCCCATGTCATAAGGGTCCTCTTCCTTCAGAGCTCTGGACCTGAACTCACCACCACTCCCAACTCAGCCCCCACAGCAGGCATCTGTGTCCCACGTCTCTCCCTGCTACCCTCACCCCCACACCCCTCCTTGGTCTCCATCTTGGCAAGCTGGCCTCCACCCCACCCCACCCCCATTTGAATTCTGGGAAAGGCAAAGGGAGGAATGGAACAATGGCCTAAAATTAGAACCCACAACAAAAACATGGAACTCTGAGTCATGCATTGTTCTCTTTCACTGCTCCAAATGCTGCACAGCCACATTGGTTCTGGCCCTGATGAGTGCTGACAACAGGATGAGCACAAGCCAGGCCTCGGGGGAGAGCGGCTGCAGAGTGGCGGCCCCATGCGGCCTGGCTCCTGGATGTCGGAAACCGGTGGGAGAATGGAAGGCCAGCCAGCATTGCCCTTGGGTCAGCCCCGGTGGGCGTGGAGTTGAGAGGCCCGGGCCAGGTACCTTCGCTTGTCCACCTTCCACCTGCCTGCTACCGGGTGGCCTCCCATCAGCACTTCCGTGCAGCACCGTGTGCATGCACGAGGTTTCCCGTTCACAGGAAATGACGGCTGGCTCAGAGCACACATCAGCCATGGTCATGATCACCCCAGGAACTGCTGTGCAGAATCTCTGCTGAGCCACACACTTGTCACCTTCTCAGAAAAAAATGACTCACAGGCATGTTCTTCAGATTGCACCCCCAGGAAGGGGCCTATGTCCCTTTACCAGCGGGTCGGGGGCCCCAGCATGCAATCTCATCCCAGAGATCTCTTGTCCATCTTTTTGCCACCCCACAACTTCCTTTAAGAAGAAAACAGTGTTTTTAGGTTCCCTTCATCCCGAGGATCCCCCACCATCACCGCAGCGATGAATGCCCTCATCTGCAAGCAGGTGCAGCTGGCTAAGAGGCAGGGCTCAGGCAGAACATGGTTCTCCCTGTGTGCTGGGCTTTGTGGGAGGGATGAAGACAAGAGAGACAGTCTCATCTTTCAGTGGCCCCCAGTGTACTCCAGGACTCCTCAAAAGCCAGCAAGCACCAGAACCGCCACCCAAGCAGCTGGCTTCAGAGGCAACTCCCCATTCTCAAAGGGCCTGAGCCTATGGGACCCGGGAAGCCCAACAGTCGTCCTGTCACTGGTGGTGGAAGACCACTCTCAGAAGCGTGGGCTGAGGCCTGCACATGAACAGTCAGATTCCCAGGCAGCCAGTGCACAGGTGTGCCAGGGGCCAGCTGCCGTTTGGGGTGCTCGGGACTGGATGGTTAAAGGAAGGCGCGTGCTGAGCTTGAAGGGTTGGTAGGATATGGAGAGGCAGGAATAAGATGTAAAAATTAGATTGTGGCAGGGTGTGGTGGCTCACATCTGTAATCCCAGCACTTTGGGAGGCCAAGGTGGTTGGATCACCTGAGATCAGGAGTTCAAGACCAGCCTGGGTAACATGGCAAAACCCCATCTCTACAAAAAACACAAAAATTAGACAGGCATGGCAGTGCACGCCTGTAATTCCAGCTACATTGAAAGCGGAGGCAGTAGAATTGCTTGAACCCAGGAGGCAGAGGTTGCAGTGAGCCGAGATTGTGCCATTGCACTCCAGCTTGGGCAACAGAGTGAGGCTCCGTCTCAAAATAGTAATAATAATAATAATAGAAATATTACGAAGAGCTTTAAATGCTGCCAAGAAAGCTGATTTTCACCTGCTGGAAATGGGAAGCGGATGTGGAGACAAGCACGTGGTCAGAGCTGTTTTCGAACAGGAGCTGGCAGAGTGTGGAGGCCAGAAGGAGCAGTGGTAGGTCCCTGGGCCCATCCAAACGACCCCAAGAACAGGACTAGGACCTACTCGACTCTGCCTTCCCTGTTCCCATCTGGCTCATGGCAGCACCAATGAACATGCGTGGTCAGATGAGTGACTGCCTGAGAAGGCTCCTGTGTTATCATGCATGAGCTGGGACAGGCTGGGGAAGAAAGGAGGGTGGGGATACGTGGAGGCACAGGTGGTGAAGGTGGGAGACGCAGCGTCCAGAGCCCTGGGGTGGGGAGGGGCAGGCTGCAGGGTGGGCCTTGGGCCCATGTGCAGGTGGGTGGGGGTGGGAGAGATGGTGCAGGGCCAAGATCAGAAATGGAGACTGGATCCCAAGTGGAGCCAGTAGTGGAGGGGAGTCACAACTTCTACAGGACGGCCTCTTCCCCCAGGGCCATGAGAGCAAGTAGGGGGCTGGGGGATTGTGGGGAGTGTGGGAATGCCCTGAGAAGCTGCACATGTGGGCGCAATGTCCTTTCACTGGAGTCCTCAGGGGTCTTGCCCTGCCTTGCCCCAGCATCCACCCACAGATCCACATGTCCCAGATCTGGGAGGAACATGCCTGCTAAATGCCATCCCCCACAAAAGGTAAGGGACACAGTGTCTCCCCTCATTACCTGTTGGCATTGTAAGACGAGCCGCCGGCAGCTGGAAGTTTCCCGAAACTGGAGAGCACCCGGCACGTGGCTGGGCTGCAGCAGCCACCGGCATCCGAGCCTTGAGGAATGTCAGATCTCAGAGGGAAGGGGGTGGCGGGGTTCTGTTTAGATTGAAAGAAAATCACCAGAAAACCCAGAGCTTCGGTTCCAGTTCAGACCAGCTCATTGGTTTGTTCTTGTTTTAAGACTCTCTCTTTGTTTATAAAGTATTTGTATTTGTTTCTATGTGGGATTCAGCAGATGAGTGCAGTGAATTCCAGGGTCGGCTTCACGGATCAGCTCAACTTGAACACACGCACATTCCACTCTCAGACCGGGGCGCATCCAGGGATGTGTGGTCTCCTCTCCACTCCCTAGACAACCCCAGGGCAGAGGTGCCCACACAGACCGGAGGCAGGGGCTGCTGCATGAGGAGCAGCAAGGGCAAAACACCACTGCGGACCGCTGTGGAGACTCGCAATGCCTGGCTCATGAATTATCTCATGTAAATCCTTGCAACAACTGCATGCCGTGGGTATGATGATTAGCCTTTTTTACAAATGGAGAGGGAAATTCTGGGAGATGAAAAGCATGCCCATGGTTGTTTAGTGACACATGCAGAACAGGATTTGAACCCAGGAACCCAGGCAGTCTGGCTCCAGGGCCTACCTGGACCATCAAGTGCATTCTTCTGTACAAGGTACTACTGCCCACCAGAGGGATGTTGCCGCCAGGGTCTTGTCTCCCCTTAAAAGAGTGTTGAATGAGACACGGGGTGGGCAGAGGCCCGGGAGCAGCATGATTGGTCCTGCCCCATATTACCCAAGAGGTGGCTTGCTCTGGGGCTGCCCCCATGAGGGCCTCTCCCAGGCAGGTCCTTGAGAGGTTGAAGCAGCCAGGACTTTAGGGGAACCATGTTCTTTTTGCATCCCCCAAGCCAGGGCAGTTACAGAAGGCTGGGGCTTAGGCTGCAGAAGCGGCAGGTAGCACTCTGGCGCCCGCAACCCCGGAAGGATAACTCACCAGCCTACAGACTCTCCTCGTGAAGACTCCACCCCAGGGGCTTCAGCAACCCCTTGGGAAGCTGCTCAGGCCCCAGACCCACCTCTGCTCAGAGTGAGCCTCAGGGAGGAGCAGGAGACAGAACACATCTTAAGAGAGAAAGCCACCTTCACAAACAGACACTCCCCTGCTCCAAGAATACCAAGGTCAATGTGAGCAATGACAACCATTACCATTAACAAACAGCAAGGGCTGACCTAAAGCCCAAGCACTGGGAAACAGGACTGGGTCACCTGGGGAATGGCTGCTGGGCAAGCTGTAAGGTGTGTGGGAACTCACGGCTCCCCACCAACCTGGGAAGGCTGCCTGGAAGAAGCAGCCTTTTGAGTGCTGCTGGATGTCCCCAACAGCTCTAGGCCCCATTTCCAAAGGCCTTTGCCTCCCAAGAACACAGCAGGCTAGCTGGTTCCCATGAGCCCCTGAAGCCCACATGGTCAGGGGCAGGAGGAAAGGGTGAAGGAAGGAGTTGCTCTGCTCGGGAGGAGGCCAGAGGCCTCAGAATCCCTAGGAACTGCACCCCCTGCAAACTTTCAATTCTGCAATCCCTCCCTGGCCAAAACCTCACTCCCCCTGCCCTTTACTCAGCAACTGGCCTTGCTGCATGCAAAGAGAACCAGGATCCCGCTCCTCGATCCAGAGTTGCCAGTGCCTGTCCACCCTGACCTCTCTCTGTCCATCAGAGCTCTCTGCTCCACTGCCCCCCACCAGCCCCCCAACCCTGATCCTTAGGCCGCTCCTTAGTCCCTGCTCTGGACCCACTCCCTGGGCACCTCTGAAATACCGGCTGCCTCCCAGGGCCCTACTGTCCTTCCCCTCTGCTCTTCCTGCTCCCCAGGCCCTGGGCCACCTCGTTTCATTGCCCAGCTCCCACAGTCCCAGGGCTGCAGGCTGTCTCCCAACAAGCGTTTCCAAGGGCCCACCAGACCCCTGTGCCACCTGATGACTCCAGGCAATCCCATGCAGCACATCCCAAATGCATCACTGGGCTCTTTCCTCCTCTGTGGGAAGCATGGAAAGTGCCCTGGCTCCTAGAGTAGCCCCATGGGGCCTCCTGGACATGACATTTTGTAACAGGTGGTTAGCATGAGTCGGGCGGGAGAGGGCTCTCCCTCACCCGCCTGGAAATGTCAGGTGATGGTTCGGCAATTATTGCACTGCCTCTCTAAAAATGATAATTCGGCAGCCAGGTAGAGATAAGCTACTGGTGGCCCACATTTTTTAACATTGAAAGTGTTAACTGAATGCAAACCCCACGGAGAAACAGCTTCTTGGGCATGCGTGTTAAGAAACAAAATGGCGAAGTATGACGTGCCGGGGGCACGCGCCATTGGAAAAAGGAAAAAAGCCTCAGATGGGTGTAACTCCCTAAACACTCTGTGCCTGCTCAATTCCAAAGGGTAAGGAGAGCACTGCGCATGCGGGAAGCCCACCCTGAGGGAAGACTCATGAGAAAGAGGCGAGGCTGGAAAGTCCTAGGACCACGGTTAAAGGCCCCCATGTTTTGTTTTGTTTTCATTCTTTCGCTTTTGGACATTCAGGCACCTGCCTGGGTCTCTTCCAAGCAAACTTTCCTTTCTTTCCTTTTCTAAAGCCTTTTTAAATGAACTTCCACTCCTGCTCTGAAACTTGCCTCGGTCTCTTTTTCTGCGATCTGCCCCTCAGTCGAATTCTTTCTTCTTAGGAGGCAAGGACTGAAGTTGCTGCAGACCTAGGTGGATGCACCCCTCGTAACTCGGATCTCTTCCACCGCTAACACTTGTCCCAGGTCATCAGTGGAGGCTGAACTCGACACCATCCTCTCATTACTGCTGGACTCAAGTAGTTTCCCCCGCCCCTCCCCCTTTGGGATAACTCCCTTCTAAGCCAATGACACACACCAAGTATTTTCCGAAAGATCTGCAGCGCTGCAGGGTGCTGCGGTCTCAATGGAGGGAGCATTTCTCACTCATCCCTGTGGGACACCCTCACATTTAATTCGGCCTGTCTCTCCAGCCCCACGGGGCATCGTGGCCTTTGACCCTGATGCCCTCATTTGATAAGCATATCACCTATGTCTTCAGCTCCATAGCTACTAGAATTATGACACAGGCCTAAACATCCTGCTGAAACCTCCCTCATCTGACCTCAATCTTGTCTCCCATCGACACCCCTTGGGTGTAGTCATTCACACCTGGAGGGCTGGGTGGGAACAAAGCCTCACTCAGGGTGACCTCAGGAGATGGGGAAGAGAGAAGAACCTGCCGCAGCAGGGGCTCAATCAGGCCTATGGAAAAGAAGAGGAGGTCAGGTTGATCCGGGAAGGGTGGCCATGTTGTGGCACTGTGAATTCTTCACCCCCAAAGCTGGAATCCCTCCTGCCCCTTCCTCTGCCTCTGTTTCTCCCCTTTTCCTGCCTCACAGAAGTGAGTTCCCTTTCAAAATTCCTAAGAGAGATCTGTTGGCCAGCTAGTCACCGTCCAGGATGGAGCACACCTGGTGGGCAAAATCCCACCCCCAAGGGTGGCTCATGCACACTCATCTTCAGCCAATAGATGACTTCCTTGGAACCAAGTCCTGATTCCTAGGCCAACCAGCTGTGGCCAGAGGGACAGGGTCCCAGATCACTGCCCCCAGCACTCGCTTGCAAGAGCTGCCCAAGGCTGCTTTCCTGAGAAGCGCAGGTGGGGGTGGCAGGTGCTTGGAGTCCCACAGACCAGCACTTCCAGCACCCAGCCTATGAGAACAGGAGCTTGAGGCTTGTAGGCTGTGGGGGAGCTGGAGTCTGGAACTAGACCTGCCCCTGGAGCAGCATCTGCTAGGAGGCACAGCTGGCTGTTATCAGGGGCAGGAAGTGCAGTTGGGCCAGTGGAAAAAGAGCAAATTGGCAGCAGGCACTGCCCAGGTAGGGCAGAGAAACAGGCAGGCAAAGAGAGGAGCCCAGCAATGGATGTCCATGGGCACCCCGGCAGGCCAGGCTTTTATCTTACCAGTAGACTGGAAGACAAGAGACAGGCCCAACACTTGGATGCACTAGAGATTCTGAAAGGGTTGAGGCAGAATCCAGACCTAGAAGCATGGTGGGACCTCATATGAGACTGGTTCAAAGGCAAGCCCTTGTCTCTGGATCTGGGGCAGTAGGTCACAGCCACGCTGCAAACCAGAAATAACCTCACTCCCTTACCCAATTACAGGCATAACTCCTTACATTTCCCACACCCTGGCTGGGGTTTATTCCTGAATCAGCCTTCTGGATAACTTGGAATCAACTTAGGGACAGGAAAGAGACAGGATCAGAGAAGTGCCAGGTGGTCCCAGCCCAGAGGTCTCCTTTTGGTCTCACAGGGTGACTTGAGAGACTTGGATGAAACAGACACATCTGCCTCCCACCCTAGACCCCACTCCCACTTTCTAATCTGGAACCCCTTAAAAAATGAACATGAAGAAATTTCATAGGTCTGTCAAGCAGAGCCAAGTGGGTTCCTGGTGGCGACCACTATCCTTTCTACAGATTCACAAACTGTATTTTTAGCCACCCAGCAAAGGAGCCCACCTGGGTTCGATATCTTCTGCCCTAGTCCTTCCCCTCTCCAGGTATTAAATTCAGAATGCCATCTGCCCAGGTGTCCTGACCCTCTCCCAGTTTCCACACCGACTTGGCGGTGTACAATAGCACAGTGCTCTCCAGGCCTGCTGGGTATGACTCGAGGCTTACCAATAGGATTATCAGAATACTTATTGATTACCCTGGGGCAATGGTTGGGTACTGTCTGAATAATCAGGTTCAAAAGGGCAGTGATAGAATTGAACATAGGCATTTGTTCTGGATCATCCACCTAAGGGAAGAGAAAATTTGGCCCAGGAGAACAGAAGGAGCTCTGGTTCACACCAAGGGGAAGCGCTCCCTCGGGGCTGTTAGCGTGTGAGCCAATTCCTCACTCGTTTGGTTCGATCAAGTCCAAACTCCTCAGCCTCAATGAGGAAATGACTCTAAAGCAGCTGGCAGTTTTTCAATGTATTGCTACCGTGCATTTTGAAACATGAAAATAAACCAGTAGTGATAGGATACCGGAAAATTATTTCACTTGAAAGGCGGTGGAGAAGGCCAGTGAGTTCAAGTGGAAAGGACTTGCTCATTGCTTATCTTAGTCACCTCTTCCCTCCAAAAGTGCAGAAAATTAGAGGCATCCCTAGGAGAGAAGCAGGAAACACGAAGGTTCTAGGGGGACCGTGACCTTGGAACCAGGCATCTCATTCCCTCCAGGACCTCCACTGACCCCCTCGGCATGGAATTTCCAACCATCTTAATAAACAAAACAGAAATGACACACCCTCAATAGCGAAAGGACTAAATAAATTATACAATGATAATATGCATTTAATTTATATTTACTTAATATAACAATAAATTACATTTTATATAAAATGGTGAAATGTTATCCCCTGTTAAAATTGGAGTTTTAAGTAGCAGATACTGCTTTTATAAGAAAATATCAGCATTATTAAACAAAAGCCAAACATTTTGGTTTAGGTCGGGAATGATGGCTCACACCTGTAATCCTAGTACTTTGGAGGCCAAGGCAGGCAGATCACCTGAGGTCAAGAGCACGAGACTAGCCTGGCTGACTTGGTGAAACCACATCTCTACTAAAAATACAAAAATTAGCCGGATGTGGTGGCGGGCGCCTGTAGTTCTGGCTACTTTGGGAGGCAGAGGCAGGAGAATCACTGGAACTCAGGAAGTGGAGGCTGTAGTGAGCAGAGATCACTCCAACCTGGGCGACAGAGTGAGACTCCGTCTTCAACAAACAAACAACAACAACAAAATTTGGTTTAAAAGCACTGATTGGTACAAAGTTATCAAAACAGAAAAACAGTAACAAAAGAATTGACCTTACAGGTTATATTAACCATCCCTTTTTTTCCATTCAGCAGAAGTGTTTTATTAATTTGTCTTGCTCATTGACTTTGCTGATCCTTTGGTTTTTAAATTTCATAGGAGTAGCTTGTAGCATTCCTGCCTCTCTGGCCTATCCAGTTCTCCCTTCTTCCTGTCACCACCTCTGTGGGCTCCCTTCCCCGGCAAGCTTCTCCTTAGAGGGGTCCGGACCTACTGCCTCATCTCCTCCCCTTCCATCCTCACCGCAGCGTTTTGCAATCTGCCTCCGCCTCTGTTGCTTCAAGCTAACCAGCAGCCTCTGGTGCTAAGCCAGTAGGTGCTTTTCAGGCTGCGAGGCGCGATTTCTCCATAGTGCTGGATAGTCGGCGACTCCCTGCTTCTCCCAAAGCTCTTCTCCCGTTAATTCCCACATATCCTCTCTCCCTGCTTTTCCCCCATCACCCTCCTTTGAGGCCTGTCTTCCTTAGAGGCGGGGTTCCCCATCGTTCTCTCTTGAGTGTACTTTCTTCTCCCTCTACCTGCAGCCCCTGGAGGCGGATGAACAATATGACCTCCAAGGACCCTCCTGAGCTCCGTATCCCGGAGCACCTCAAACCTGGCCCCTGATCTCTTCCCTGACGGCCACCACCTGCCCTCCTCCCAGTTGTTCCTCTCACCTATGGGTTCCGCCACCCAAGCAGCCACTCAGTCTAAAATGTGGGGGATTTTCTTAATTCCTTCCTTTCCCTGACGGCCCTTATCCAGCCCATTTTCAAGTCCTATAAATGCCTCATCCTTAGTATCTCTCAGACTCACTTCCCCCTCCACCTCCTTCTCAGTCCCGGTGTCCTCTCACATCACCAGGACCCTGGGGAAGCCTCCTAACTGTCCTTGTTGACTGTCCCACCCCCATCACCACCCTCACTTCAATTCATCCTCCACCCGAGGAGTGATTTTTATAAAATGCAAATCTGAGGATCCCATTCCCTTTTTAAAAATTTTTCCAGGGGCACTCCAGCCTGGACCACAGAATGAGACTCCCTCTCCAGGGGTCCTTGTCTCCTTTGCAGGATAGCTCTTACCCAGGCCAGCCTTCAGTCCTCATTCTGAAGCACCCCCCTCTGCAGCTCCCATCCTGCACCAGGCCTCACCCCTCCTCCCTCCAGCCCACTCCTCTTTTTTCTCCTCCAGCAGGCAGTGGCGCCTCAAGCCTCCAGGTCTTAATCAAAATCCTACTGTTAGGGTTATGTGCCCTAGACTGGCCAACACCTCGCCAGCCTCTAGGAACAAATGAGGTCACCATCTTGATAGGAACCTAGATTTCGCTGGTCTATATCATGCAAGAATCTGGCATCTTACAATCTCCACTCCAATTCTAGGAGTCCCCGGGGGTCACACACAAGTCCAGTTGCCACCCAGTGGTCTGCTGAGCACTTGTTGGGGATGGAATGTTGCCTTCTCAATGTCTGCCTCTCCCTTCCCCTCCATGTAGCTGTCAAACAGTCTGAACGGTCCTGACCCCATCTCAACTCTGAGGGAGACCCTGCCCCATCTAAGCCAGGGTTTCTCAATCTCAGCACCACTGACATTTTGGGCCAGCTCGGGGCAAGGGTGGGGCTACCTCGTGCATCGCAGGCTGTTTACAGCATCACCGGCCTTTATTTACCAGATGCCACTCACACACACACACACATCCCTTGTAACAAAATGTCTTCGGGCACTGCCGGATGTCCTGTGGAGGGCAAAATTGCCCCGGGTGAGAACCACTGATCAAAGCCCTTTCTGTAATGTCATTCTCTTCCGCAGCTCTCAGTGAGATTCAAATGTACAACCTAAATTGGTTGAATGAGAACGAAGTTCAAGCATTATGTTCAGTGTTCAGTGGTTTTGTTTTCTCACCTGCTCGAGTGTCAACCTGGGAATTGGAAGCAGCCATTTGCAGGAGGGCCAGCTGCAAGATGAAGCTGACGCCATGGAAACCAAACAGAGGTAGAAAGAAATCAAGTCCTAAGTGACATCCTTGGACCTCAAAGATCAAACTGCATTAAGCTCACTCATTGCTGGACAGTTCTATGTACTAAGCCTATAAATTCTCTTTGTTTACAGTCCTGCTACTTGCAACTGAAACCATCATTGATATTAATACATCCTCTGTTTGGGCCAGTCCACAATCTGTCCCAGGACTCACCACAACCACTGGTTACTACTGCCGTTTTCCATGGGCTTCGCTGTCTATTCCTGAACATGGCACCTGCAGGCAGTGCTTCCCGGGGGCACTGCCACCAACGTCCTAAAACCCTCGACATGGGAAGCCGGAGGGTCTAGGGAAAAGTGTGATTGAATAGCATGTGCCCCTTCATGTTACTTTCTGGGAGAAAACAGCAAAGCTCGTTGCTCTGACCACAGTATTATTCAGAGCTTAGTGAATTATTCAGAAACAGATATTTTGAGTTTACTTGCATTGCAGCTCTCTCTCTTCCTCTCTCAAAGACAAAATGTGAGTTCATGAGACATGACCAAGGACACATTTAAGTAATAGTCCCCACCTTAAGTGAGACTTCCTTAGCCTCTTCAGGGCCAACCAGGACACACACAGATCTTTCTAATCTTAGAACATATTCTTTCCCAGAGAGCCCCAGTCCCTCAACCAGATAGATTCTGGGTTTTTAGCTCAATATTGGTATATTGGCCAGCTTATGCTAGCTGTGGCAACAATCCCAAATCATAGTGTCTTACAACAATAAGAGTGTTTATGCTGTCAATATCGTATTTACAACATAAACATACTGGCTCTGTAGGTGAATGTATTCAAGGTTCATCACCAGCCCTTCAGCATAATGCTTTCTCCACTCCAGAGTTTTTTTATTTAGATTCATCTCTTGATTAACTGGATTTCATCTCCCAGGTAATTTTTAAAGAAGTATTTATGGGTGCAACAGTCCCAAGATATTTTTCATATTTGTGAATGACCATTTCCTTTAGACTTGAGTGATAGTTCGGCTGAGCAAAAACGTGTTGGGTCATACTTCTCTCAGAACTCTGCAGACAATACTCCGCTACCTTTTGCTTACACTGAGGAACATGCCTGAGGCCAGTTGATATTATTTTCTCTCTAGTGAGTGACTTGCTTTTTCTGCCTGGATGCCCAGATGAGTCTTTAGCTTTCATTCTTAATTACTTCACTAAGATGTGTTCTTTCTGGAACATAACGCACCCTATCCAATGGTACATTCAGGTCCTCCTTTATAGGACAGTTTTATTTTTGAATTTTTTTCTACTGCATTTATTTTGTCCACTTCCACTGGAAAAAAAAAACACCATTGCATTTATGCCGGATTTCTTTTGCCTGTCTTGAACTTCTACCTATATTTTTCTATCTTTGCTCTTCTCTGTTTCATTTTATGAGGTTTCTCTCATGTTTGTCTACTATGCATCTGACTCCACTTTCAAAAATCAATTTTGTTCTTCTGATTGCCAATGAGGTTCTTGTCTTTCTAACACAAGAAATTGTCTTACACGTCTGTCATCTGAGATTTGTCAGCTCACTTTTTATCTCTGTCCTTTCTCTTACCGTTGCCTCTTTGGTCTCTTTTATTTCTTCTGTGAGTCCCTCCTTTTCCCCATAGGAGTTATATTTTCATCAGTTTCTCTGAGATGATGAACAAAGTATGTTTTTCTGGAATGTTTCTTCATCTCCCGAGGTAATTTTTTTCTGATATGCATTCTTCCTCAGCTTTTTAGCTGTATGTGTCTTTTCTTCTTTCCCTGTTGAAACCATTTTCTTAATGATTCCTTTCTGTTTATTATTCATCATTGAATGGGGAAAGTTGGGTAGGCCAGTTTTCTTTTTTCTTTTGAGACAGGGTCTTACTCTGACACCCAGGTTGCAGCGAAGTGACGAAATCATGGCTCACGGCAGCCTGGACTTCCTGAGCTCAAGCGATCCTCCCACCTCAGCGGGGACCACAGGCGCATGCCACCACATCCAGCTAAAGTTTGTATATTTTGTAGAGATGGGTTTCACTATGTTGCCCAGGCTGGTCTCAAACTCCTAAACTCAAGCAATCTGCCTGTCTTGGCCTTCCAAAGTGCTGGGATTACAGGCATGAACCACTGCGCTGGGCCGCCTTTTTCTTAAGAATTATACGGGGGTGGTATGAGGAGTGGGTCAAGGCAGCTGATGGCTTCACCTGAGACTAACACTACAACCGCTTTCTCACCAAAAGCATGTGTTCTCTATCGCGGGGCTCAATAGCCTCTCGGGTTCTGTTGACTTACTCCCATCTTGAATCTTGCAGATGAGCAGAACTTTTTTTTAAATGTTCTTCCTATTATTTTAATACTTTTTTCTTCATTTAAAAAATAGCAGCTTTATTGTAATAAAATGTATACGCATTAAAATTTACTCACTTTAAGGGTACAGTTTGAGAAGTTTGGCAATTGTATGCAGTCATGAAACCACTGCCACAATCAAGATAGAAAGCATTTCTATCACCCTGCGCATCTCCCTTTGTCCCTTGGCCTTAACCCCCTTCTGTAGCTGCTCCAGCCCCAGGGAACCACTGACCTACTTCCTGTCACTGCAGTTTTGCCTTTTTTAGAATTTCGTCTGAATAAAAATCACACAGTATGTCATTGTTTATGCTTATTTCCTTCACTTAGCATAATGCTTTTGAGATTCATGCATATGGTTGTATGTATCCACAGTTTGTTCTTTCTTTATTGCAAAGTAAAATTACATGGAAATTCTACGTTTTGCTTATCCATTTGCCAGTTGACAGACATTTAGGGTGTTTCCAGTTTGAGCCACTTATGAATAAACCAGCTATGAACCTTCTTCACCTACGAGTATGAGTGGACAAACCTTTTTTCACTTGGGTAAATACCTAGGAGTGGAATGGCTGGGTTGTGCGATGAAAGTGAACCACACCGTTTTCCAAAGTAAGTGTCTTACATTCCCAACCAATATATAATCTTTTTAGTCGATTGTTCTCGACAATGCTTGGTATTATCATTCTTTTAAATTTAATTCCACCAGGTGTGTAGGGGCATCTCATTGTAGTTTTAATTTGTATTTCCCTGAAGAATAGTGAGGTCAAGCATCTTTCCATGTGTTTGTCGGCCATTCATATGTCTTCTTCGGTGAAATGTCTCTTCAAAATTTAGCTCCTTTTTTAAAAAAATTGGATTATTTGTCTTATTATTGGGTTGTAAGAGTTCTTTAAATATTTTGGAAACAAGTCCTTGTTTAGATATAGTTTAACAAATATATTCTCCCATTCTGTAGCTTGTTTCTTCGTTTTCTTAATGATGTCTTTTGAAGAGAAACATGTTTCAATTTTGCTAACCCTTGTTTTATCCATTTTCTTTTTTTATGGCTCATGTTTGCTGTGTCCTTCTTCAGAAATCTTTATGTATGTCCATGTCACAGGGACTTTTGCTTCTTTTTTTTCCTAGAAGCTTTATCATTTTACCTCTTACATTTAGGTCCATGATTCATTTAGAGTTAAATTGTTAGCTGGGCATAGTGGCTCATGCCTATAATCCCATCATTTTGTGAGGCCAAAGCAAGAGAGGATCACTCGAGGCCAGGAGGTCAAGACCAGCCTCTGGAAAGACAGACTTGCCACTAATTGCTACGAAGAAGACTGGGACAAGTAAGCTGGGAAGGGAGAGAGGCAACTGGGATGCATGGTGGGCATCCAACTGGAGATGGGCAGCTGAACACACAGACGTGGAATCCGGAAGAGAGGTCCAGGTGGCACACGTGGATTTGCTAATCCTCAGAACATAGATCATCCTGAAAGCCATGATATTTGATGAGATCACCCAGGATGGGGGCGTGGATAGAGAAGAGAAGAAATCCAAGGAATGAGCCCTGGGACCTCTCAATATATTTTTTTTAATGATAATTTCCTAAAGAAGCTCCTACATGTGTATAGATTTAAGTCTATGGATTTTGCCTTTGATATTTTATTAAAAAGTGCTTTCTCACCCAGAGATATATAACAATTCATTTATGTTTCTTTTATGGTATAATTTTTTTATATTTAATTATGTTCAGACCTTCATTTCTCAATACAATTTCCTAATCAAAGGAATCAGAGTTCCTTAGAGAAATGGTTGATTCAAGTCTGGCACAGGGAAAGTACAAAATAAGCCTGGAATCTCATGGTGCCAGAAAGCAAAGAAGTGCTTAGACAACGATGGAATAGGTCAAAAGGGCGCAGGATTCATGGGCCAAATCTGAGACAATTGGAGCATCAGAATGAATAAAGACAGGAATGGGCGATGACCCACTGAATAACAGAAGAATCCATACTGAAAAGATAGAAAGAAGAAGAGAAAGAGAGGGAAGGGAGAAGACAGAGAAAACTTCCTCATAATAAAATGCCAACTAATAAATACAGAAGGAATGATAGACTTAGAAAATCACCACCTTACAATAATCCTAGTAACAATTAATTTAGGCAAAAATGGGTAGAAGGGTATTCACGCAGCTTCAAAGTGTCCTCCCACAGATTTTGTATTCATTACAAAAGAAAATAGAGTACCTTCACTGTGGAGGAATCTGTGAAACCCTGCTTGGCTAAGTGGTCAAGGTTCACAGCACCAGTCATGGAATGAACCTGGATCACGTGCTTCCTATGTACCTCCTGAAATGAGGCACGGAGCAGGACACATGTGTCATGCCGCATTCCAGCAAAAATGCATAGCCCGATTCCAATTATGAAACACCAGATAAATATCAGTTGAGGGAGATTCTTCAAAACAATTGGCCTGTGTATATCAAAAAATGTCAGTGACACAAAGACAAAGAAAGGCTGAGGAAGTATCCCAGATAAAAGGAACTAAGGACGTGACAACAAAATGCCATGAATGATACTGGATTGAATTCCAGATGGGGAGAAGGGATGCCTATAAAGGATATTATTGGGAAACGGCAGACCTGGAATTTAAACTGAGCCTTAGACAATAGTATTGTATTAATGCTAAAAATTTTGAATTTGACCATTTGACCATTATGTGGTTACATAAGAGAATATCCTTATTCTTTGGAGAATCTCACTGAAGTCTTTAAGGATAAGAGATACAAGTTGCCTGTAGCTTTCTTTCAAATGTTACAGGAAAAATAATATATATGCATGTGCGGGTATATAATAAAGCAATTGTCAAATGTCCACAATTGGTGAATTTTTGTTAAGGCTATGCTATGATGGAATTGAATATACTATTCTGATACTTTTTTGGTAAATTTAAAATATTTTCAAAGCAAAGAGTTAAAAATAAAAACACATATATGTAACCAAAAGCTAAGGTGTGTGTTTGCGTGTGTTTTGAGGAAGGAATCTAACTTAGCCTTTATTTATTGACCACTTGTTTTCCAACTCTATGAAATATCTCCGAAATCAATAACACATTCTCACACATATTTGGATCTGTTTCTGCCTTCCTAGTCTGCCTCATGAATCCATCTGTCTGTTTTTCTTCACCAGTAAATACACTGTAATTGTTGCAGCCCTTAATTATGTTTACTATCTGGTAGGGCAAGCCCATCTACCCTGCCCTTCTTCAGCCTTTTCCTCTCCATACTTCCATTCTTCTTACAATAATTTTGTCAGATTTCCTTAAGAGAAAAAACTCACTGAAATTTAAATTGATATTTAGTCACTTATTGATTAATTGGGAAGGTTTAAATCTTACACTTTTTATTGATTCTTCCTAGAAAAGGGAAATGCTTGTTTCTCCTTTTGTTCAAGTCTCACTTTGGGTTCTTCTGTAAAGTCTTTTCATTTTCTTTACATAAACCTTGCACATTTCTTGCTAAGTTAATTCCCATGAATTTTCCTGCTGTAGTAAATGCAATATATTTCTGCGATGTGTTCTAACGGCTTGTTCATTATCATAGGAAGGATATTGGTTTTTATAACTATATTTCTGTATTTTGTGACTGCTACCCTACTAAACTCATTTGTTAGCTATACGACATTTTCAGTTGATTTTTTGAGATGTTCAAATTACAAAACCATATCCCCTGAAAATGATGGTGATAATATTTCCTTCTTTGGAATATTTATGACCCTTATTTTATCTTCTTGTTTATTTCCATTGCTAGAACTTTCAGAACATTAATAAGTAATAGTGAAGACAGGGGCATCCTCGTCTTGTTCCTGAACTTAATTCTGATGCCACTGATGTTTTCACAGTTAATGATAATGTTGCTTTCGTTTGAGAGACATTTTCTTTATAACGTTAAAAGAGTGTTCTTTGATTCTTTTATTTACAAACACATCACGAGGAATGAATGGCAATGTCTTCAAATTTTTCTAAAACTCTGATTTACTAAGCTCTGATTCTGTGCCCAGCTCTGTGCCAAGAGTTTTGAATTTACCATTTAATATAACCTACACATGACCCTATTAGACATTACTTTCCAAATTATATTATAAGCAGAAAAACTGACCAAGGGCCCAGAGTTGGGAAGTAAAAAAGGATTTGAACTCAGAAAACTCAATCTCTTAACACTCTATGGCAATGATAATATGTTTTTTCGCCTTGATCTATTAATAAAATTGATCACATTAAGAAATTTCCTAGTATTGAACAACATTTGCATTGCAAGAACCATCCTGTTGTACGTAGCATATTGTTATTTTAAACACAAGGCTTCATTCAATTTTATAATATTTTGAGTCTGTATTTGTGAAATTAGGCTGCAGTCTCTCTTTTGCCCATCTGGCTGGCTGGCTGGCTTTTGTATCCAGGCAATACCAGCTAAACGACTTGGGTCTTTTTCCATGCACTAACCCTATTCCAACAGCCCAAAGATGATCTGTTCCTTGAAGTTTTGAAAGAACTTGCCTCTCCAATGGTCTGGGTTTAATACCATTTTTTTTGACAACTGTTTCAGCTTCATCTTGGATTGTCAGTCTATTCAGGTTTTCTACCACTTCTTCAGTCAAATGTGGGCGTTTCTATTTTCCTAGAAAAGTCTCCACTTCATTGACATTTTAGAGTTTATTAGCATAAAGTTATAAAACCCATTTCTTTATATTTTTCATTTGTTTTGCATCATGTCTCATTTCTTCTCCCTCGTCTGTTCTTTTTCTCTTGATTAGGCTTGCCAATGGTTTCTCTAATTCACTGGTCTTTGTAAAGAGCCAGGGACCCTGGGTTTATTTATCAATTTATGTTTTCCATTTTCTAATCCATTAATTTCTAGGGGTTTTGTTATGAGCTTCTCCTTGTTTCCTTGGGTGGTGTGGGTGGTGATGGCAGTTGTTTGCTTTTCTCTTTTTCTGGCTTCTGGAAATAAATGTTTGGCTCATTTATTTTTCTGTGTCATCATCATCACGCTCCTCACAGACTATTACTGATGTTCGTCTTCCCTCTCAGACCCAAGTTACTTAGAAGAATAGTTTTTAATTCCCCGAGTGGTTTGGTGTTTCTGTTCTTTGCTTACCCTTCGCTTCTTCATATCTCGTTTTCTTGAATCCTGGTGAGGGAATGTGACCTGTACACTGTGTGCATTTTAGAAGTGATTGAGAACTTCTTTAGGACCTGGTCTGAGCACAGGTGCTGAAAATGTTCTCACCTGTGGCCGAAAGGAATGTGCATCTTCTGTAGAGTTCTCCCAGAGGACCCCTGAGCTGGCCAGGAGGACGGCAGGCGACGTGTCTTTAAATCACTCTCACGAGCCAGACAAACACAGCTCTCTCTGCACAAGAGAGAGAGGAAAATTTAAAGAGGGGAAGAAGCTAGGGGATTGAGCTAGGGCATGAAGCGCATGAGGAAATGGTGGCCCACCCATGCTGTCCTCTTGGCCTGTCTCAAGATATGACTCCAGAGTGGCCTGGAAGCTCTCCCTTGGGAAACTTGTGGGAGGCAGTGTGGGGTGCCAGGACCCCTCTAGGAGCATTGTTTGACTGCTTGGGGTCCCAGTTTTGTCTGGTTATTGAACAAGAAAAGGCAAAGAGGTTAAACAGGTCTCTGAATGTCAATCAAACCAGCCGGCCTTGCCATAGCCTCCTCACTCCTGTCCTCTGCTGAGAGCAGGCCTGCTCCTCACTGGCTCTTCTCTCTCAAGGTGTGACATTAGAACTGGGGGCGTGGGAAAGAGGGGAGTGAGTTAATCCTGACACAGTCTCAGAGAAAACAGAACCTAATTACTGCTGGCTCAATGGCTTTGTCTTGCTTAGAAAGAGACCACGGGCAGTCATACAGTACAAGGAACCAAAGCTCCATGTGCACGGCCAGTACAGTGTGGCCCCTGCTTTATCCTCGGAGCAGACGTCCAGGACCTCACCAAACCATGGCCCCCATGCACTGTGAGAAGCCCTCGTCCGCTGCCCCTCTGGGACATGCCCCCTGGCCTTGGGTCGCTCTCGAGTCCTTCTCCCCATTCCCGCTCCCACTGTGTCTCACTGCAGATCCTTCCTATCTCTTGAAACAGAAAGACACAAAATCTCCATGACTTGAAACTTCAGAGATGGCACTTTTTTGCTGCGTCCTCACACGAGGGAGACACAGAAGGGCAAAAGGACTGGCAGCCTCCCTCCAGCCCTTCTTTAAGGGCCCAGCCCCATCCACGAGGACAGGGCCCTCATGACCTAGTCACTTCCTAATGCTATTGCACTGGGGATGAAGTTTCAACCTGAATTGTTGAGGGACACATTCAACTCACAGCACCCACTGCCTTCTCTTTATACTTTATTCAGTGGGAGATGTGAGTCCTCAACCCCTGGGTTGAAAATTGGAGAATTGCTTTTATTTATTTATTTATTTATTTTTGAGACAGAGTCTTGCTCTGTTGCCCAGGCTGGAGTGCAGTGGCACGATCTTGGCTCACTGCAACCTCCGCCTCCCGGGTTCAAGTGATTCTCCCGCCTCAGGTCCCGAGTAGTTGGGATTATAGCCTGGTGCCACCACATCCGGCTAATTTTTGTATTTTTAGTAAAGACGGGATTTTGTCATGTTGGCCAGGCTGGTCTTGAACTCCTGACTTCAAGTGATCCACCTGCCTCAGCCTCCCAAAGTGCTGGGATTCCAGGTGTGAGCCGCTGTGCCCGACTGGAGCACTGCTTTTTAAATCTCACTTCTAGATAATAAAAATTGCTTGAAGTGCCAAATACTAACTCAATTCAGTAATTAAAAGTATTCCAGACCCATGTGACAACAAAATCCTCCAACCTGGTTTTGATGTTCTCTGCTATCTAAGCTGCTTACAGTGGATGCTGCGGGGTGGGGGCAACTGGGGCAGGGGCCTCTGTGTGCCTCTGTTTCTCCCTTTTGCTGCCTGGCACCTCTCTGCATTCTCCAGCTCAATAGCTGTGGCATCTGACCCTCCAGGGCTGGGGGCCGAATGAGGGGGTATGAAGAGACGTAAGGAGACAGGCACATTCCACTTGCCTGGGACTGAGCTAAGATGGCCTTGTGACTTCCTTGTGGCGCATTTTTGTAGCATCCTCAGAGGCCACGCAGGGAGCATCTGACTGTGCTTACCACGAAGGGGGAGTGGCAGTGACCTCTACTACCCTTCCCATTTCCATGATGCCTGCCAGCTGGCAGGTCCCAGAGCCCTTTCAGGAGGTCGCATGGCCAGGACTTTCAACAGTTCTAGTCCAGTTGATGAGTTGCCATTCCGCGCGCCTCTCCCTGGTCCGTGACAAACAGGCAGGTCCACACTGGCCTTCGGGGGAAGCAGATCTCCCTCCGCAAGCGGCCAGTGTCCCTCAGCCTTGCTTCCCAGCCTCCCCACAGGCAGGTGTCAGAGCCCAGTGCACTGTGTCTCTCAAGCTCTCACGGGTCTCAAGATCTCCCGGGCCTTCTTGGTAGACACTGGGCAAGAAGGATGCTGAGGCTCTGCAAAGAAACTCCCCCTCCCAGAGTCTCCCAGACTGTTGATGTGAGTAAAGGGCCCAAGGGTCAGAAAACCAGAGGATTTTTTAATTTTGCTGTTGTTGTTCTGCATTTTTGTTTTTTTCGTTTTGTTTTTACTAACTGTTTTGTGACTTTAGCATATGGTGTCAAACAGTGGTTCACAACTTTGGGCGCACATTGAAATCACTGGGAGTATTTAAGAAAATAATGATGTCTGGGTCCCAGCCCTCAGATTCTCCTTTAATTGGTCTGGGGTGTGGCCCGGGCAGCGAGATTTTAAAGCCTTCTCTAGGTGACTCTAATGAGCAGCCAAGAATGAGACCAGTGTCCTCAGACTTCAACATGTTTATGAAGTGCCTGGAGGCTGCTGAGCTTCAGGTTCTCGCTCAGCAGGTCCGGCGTGGGGTTGAGAGGCTGCATCACTCCTGGGTGATGCTGATGCTTCTGGTTCAAGGAACACACTTGGAGCATCAGCGAGCTAGAATATACGTGCCTTGGTAAAGCTCTGACTTTTTTCTAGACTTCATTTATTAGAGCAGTTTTGGGTTCCTAGCAAAATTAAATGGAAAGCCCCTCCCCCATACAGCCCCTCCCCCAACACATGCCCACCCTCCCCCATTACCAACACCCCCTCCCAGTGGTACATTTGTTACAACTGATGAACCTGTGTTGACGCAACATCACCCAGAGTCCATAGCTTACTCAGGGGTCACTCCCGGTGTGGGACATTCTATGGGTTTGACAAAGGTCCGGTCGTTCTTTGGTATATGTGGGGGATTGGTTCCAGGACTGTCTGCCACACACCAAATCCACGCATACTTCAGTCCTGCAGTTCGCCTTGCAGAACCACTTACACAAAAAGTGCACCCGCCTAGAATTCTGTGTTTTTTATCTGCCCTGGTTGAAAAAAAGCAGTGTAAAAGTGGACCCTCAAAGTTCAAACTCACGTTGTTCTAGGGCCAACTGTATCATAGCATGTATCCACCATCATAGCATCATTCTGGTTAGTTCCGCCGCCCTAAACATCCAGCACTTCCCTGATTCTTTCCCCGGTCCCTACCCTCCAGTCCCCAGGCAACCACTTAAAACTTAGAATTTTTTACATCTTATTACCTATTTAGAATGTTTAAAATCCTAAGAAGGTATCTTCCTAAGCAACATAGGCAATAATGGCCCTAGAGCAGAATTTCCCCGCTGCTATCATTTTGGGAGGGATAATTCTTTGCTGTGGGGGCTGCCCTGTGCATTGGGGGTTGCTTAACAGCATCTTACTCTCTACCCACTAGCTGCTGGAAGCAGTGTTCCCTCTTCCCAATCAAAAATGTCTCCAGACATTGCCTAATGTCTCCTGGGGACAGAGTCACCCCCATCAAGAACCAGTGATCTATAGCAACACAAAGAACTTGCAGAATTTTTAAATGTTTTGTATTTAAAATTTCGTTCATTCTTGAATTATACTGCGGAGCACCTATTTTGTACCAAGTAATCTCCCTAGTACTGGGGGATATAAAGGTGAACAAACCAAATGCTTATATGATTATATAATGTCCAGGAGTGATGATTATGTGCAAAAATAAATAAATAAAGCAGGACAAGGGAATTGTGATGGCCTGAAGCAGGGGTGAGCCGCAGGGAAAATCCCACCAGGAGAGATAGGGAGGGCCTCTTTCAGGAGGTGATTTTGAAGCAGGAGAATGAAGTGCAGGTGAGTCAGGTGAATATGGGGTGAGGGCAGAGGGCAGGTGTTTGAAACTAAGGGAAAGCCAGTGCAAAAGCCCTAGGGTGAGAGCTCACTTTAATCCCAGAGCAAAATCTCAGACTGGGCTGAGGCTCTGAAGGCGGCAGGACAGGTTTGGAAGGTGATTCTGTCCGGTTCAGGTGGAACCTCAGGGTCTCCACTTTTCCCTTTTGCTTTTATGTCTACGTGATTTGATTTTTCTAGTTCTTTTTTTAGACCGCTTGACTTGTCAAATGCAGAGATCAGTATGTTTAAAATCCCCACTATGGATTCATGGGTTTTCTTTGTCTATAATAGCTTTTGCTTTCTATTTTTTAATGAGATGTTATTTGGTTCATAAAAGTTTACGATGTATCTTTATTGTGGATTGCCATTTTGATCAATATAAAATAGCACTCCCTTATTTGCGTTTTCCCTCACATTCCATCTCGTGTACTGCTAATATGTATTTCTGCTTCCTTTTGTTTGCATTTTGAGTATAATATTTTCCCCCTCCTTTTTCATGTTTCCATTGTATGTTTCTGAAAGAGTATATGCCTTGATTTTTTTACATGCTCTAAAAGTTTTCATCTGTTCACAGTAGAATCTCCTATGTTTATATTTGTTGTGAAACTTGCATGCTCAGCATTGTTTCTGTAGTATTATTTTGTGCTTTGTTTTTCTATTTCCTTCCTGTTTCCTTTTCTGAATTTACTTAATTGCTTAAATATTTTGGTGTATTTTTCTGTAATAATCTGAAAGTCATATATACCTGTAGAATGAAACAAAATATTTAAAGCAAAAAAAATTCTACTAATTTTAATAATTAAATAATATCTATAACTGTACTGAAGTAAGATAAGAAATTTAGGACATTTTTCTTTCTTTCTTTGCCTGTCTTTCCCTCACCTTAAACTTTTTTCAGAATAATTATTTACTTTGGATTTACATTCCTTTCCTTCAGGAATTATTTCTGATGTTTGCATTTGGTTTCATAGCCACGTTCCAAGCAATGCTTTAGACATGAACTATTCCCTCCTGGCTGAATTACTCATGGCTGTTTCTTTTGTGTCACTTCTTTGATTCTCTGGTTCTTGATTTTGACTCATTTCTTGGTTGATTGGTGGATCTTTTGGGGCATTGTTTTTTAAGCAGAATTACATGAGTTCCTACATGTCTGAAAATGCCTCTTTCTTGACCTATATATGAATGACACCATAGCTATGTATAGAATTCTTCACAATTGTTGTCACTCGAAATTCAGCAGACATTGCTTCATTGTTTTCTGAAATTTAAAGTTGCACAACTGAAGTCCAGGATGACCTGATTTTTTTCTCTCTCTGTTTCTTTCCCATCTAGATACTGAAAATGGTTTTCCTTTATCCTTGAGCCTTGAGATTGTATAAAGATATAAGTATGTATGAGTCCTTTTATATTAATTCTGCCCCTTAAATCTGATGGCTGACATCTTCCTTCATGTGAGAGAAATCTTCTTCTATTATTTCTTTGAGTATAGATATAGTAGATCATAAAAAATAATTACATAAAAATGTAAAATAGAGACTTTAAATGAGTCTATAAAAGCTCCATTGGCTCACAATAAGTTCCATAAATAAATATTCAATGAATGAATGAGCAAAGAATGGATGAGTTCATCTATTTTCTTTGTTCTCTTCTTCTTTCTGTCATACGAATGTGGTAGCCCCTGGGTCGCTATTCCTTCTATGTTTTCCCTCATCTCATCAGCCTTTTCTTCTAATAGCTCTTAGAAATTTTCAAGCTACTTTCCTAATTTCATTTAATTTTATGCTATTCATGGCTTATACTTTTTAATTTTTATTATAGTGATTTTTCATATTTCAACCTTTTCCTTTACAAAAAAATATTTGTTTGCCGTTGAGATTTGTTTCTTCTCATGGGTGCAATGCCTCTTGTAAAAACTCTAAAGAGAGGTATCACGTTGTGTTTCCTTTTGCTCTGTTTTCTCTGATTTCCTCCAGTAACTCTTTTCCAGAGGGGAATACACCTGTTTAGTTTCTTTGGATTTATCCTTGCAGAGCCAGCCTCTATGATGTCCCTGCAAATTCCCACCTCCTGCCATTCCTGCCCTTCTATGTTGCCCTCTGCCAGTGAACCAAGGCTGACCTATGAGATTAAAAGTCCTGCCATTATATAGAAGTAATGGTACATGAACTTTGATGCTAGGAGGTCATAGAAGACATTGCAGCTTCATCTTTGTGCTCTCAGATCTCTCACTCCCCGGGAAGCCCACCACCATGTCACGAGGACACTCAAGGAGCCCTGTGGAGGAATCCACCTGGGAAGGAAAGAAAGTCTCCTCCCAGTGGTCAGCACCATGTTCCAGCTGTGTGAGTGAGCCGCCTTGGAAGTGGGTCTTCCCAACCCGTGGAGCCTTCGGATGACTGCAGCCCCAAACAACATGTTAGAGACTGCAGCCCAGTGAGAGTCCTGGGCCAGGACCCCCCAAGCCTCGCCCAAATTCCTGACCCACTTATACTGTGAGAGAACATGGTGTTTATTATTGTTGTAGGCCACTACATTTTGAGATAATTTGTTAGGTGGTAATAGGTAGCTGATATCATCTCCTTCTTTTGAACTCCTTGGCCTTTATAATAAATGTCCTTTTTCTCCTGTTTGCCCAGTATTGGGATTTGACATTGGTGCTGTCAGAGCTTGTGTCGGTTTTTGTTCAAATCTTTCATTCCCAGAGGAGGGAGATGACCAATGTTGAACTACATGTTAGCTTTGTTTTCCCTGGCCAGGGTCTGTGAGGCTCGTGGTGAACAGAGGCTTCTGTAGCTTAATAAGCCTGGTGCAGGCTGTCTCATCATTGTGTGGAAGGGCTTTCTGTATGGGGATACTTGAATGTCCATGTTCCACCTAGGAGTGAGTGATCATTGGAGCCAGTGGGATCCCCAGCTCCACTAGCCCTTCCTCTGCCAGCTGTGGGGCCACCGTGTGGATGCACTTTCTCACTTTCCCAGACCTCCCCATCACCTGCAATGCCTCTCCTGGGGGCGCCACAGGCCCCAGGGATTTCATGGTGTAGGACATTCGAGAGCCAAATGCCCCTTTCCTTCACTGAAGCCCATCAGCCAATTAGCCCTCCAGATCACAGAGTTTAGATTAAGTTCTGGATTGAAGTATTAGGACACTGTCAGGAGCAGTAACCAAACAGGAAGAACACACCTGCGGCATAATTTGGCACCGTCTTTACGGTTGAACACATACACATCCTACAAGCTCCTTCTAAAGAAACTCTGGAATTTGTTCATCAGGAAACAAGAATGCTCACAGCAGCACAGTTTATGGTAGAAAAAAACTGAGAACAACCAAATATTCATTGACTGTAGAATGGATAGATAAATCCAAATACGTTTATTATATATGGTGGGTTATTATACAGTAGTGAAAAAACGAACCACAACTCCACATGTCAGCATGGAGGAATCTCAGCACTCACAATGTGGTGCAAAAGAAGCAAGTGAAAGAAAAATGATTCCATTTACAAAATGGCAGGAGTCCTGGCACTTTGGGAGGCTAGGCAGGAGGATCACTTGAGCCCAGGAGTTCAAGACCAGCCTAGGCAATGCAGCCAAGACTCTACCCTACAGAAAAAAATAAAATAAAGTAAAATAGATAGATAAAATAAAAATAGGCAACATGAAATATTCTTTTGCTTGGGGCTATATTCCAAGGTGGGAAGCAGAGTAATAAAATCATCACTGGGGGGCCGCAGAAGCGGGAGGATGCAATCAAAGAGAGCGAGTGCAAGGCCTGGCGGAGTGAATTTTCTCATCCTGAGAAGTGCTTCATTGGGTATTGAAACAGAAGAAAAAACAGGATATTTCATTGTTATTCTTTAACCTGTACACAAACTTTTAGCTTTTTACAAGCTCCTAAATATATAAGGAATATTTTTCACAATGTAACAAATCAAAAAAAAGATCCTAACCAGCTTCCAGCCTCAGGTCTTCCCAGTGCCTGCGTCCTCCAGGCTAGATGTTGGTTCTCCCCCTCCCCTCTCTTTGAGTCTCAAGCAACAGCCCCTCCTTGGGCCAGAAAATCCCACCCCTGCCCTAGAGGAGCCACGTTGACCAGTTTTTCCAGGGTCCTCAGGCTCCAGAAGCCCCTGTGGCCAGCCAGATTGGCACCAGATGGGCATCTCTTGAGCCTGAGGTCAGCTCCTCCCTGGACTGCCTTGAACACCAGGCAGTAAATTCTTTCTTGTGCATATGCTCCTTGGAGTGGGGAATATCTCATTTGCAAGGACAAATGCAAGGATGGGGCCCATTCTGACTTGTGTAGAAGGTTTGAGAGTTTTATCCACAGCTTTCGAGTGACTGGTTTCAGAGCAGGAGATGCATCCACTGCCTCAGCACTCAGGGTAGCATGGCGAGTGAGCAGACACCGGTCTGGAGCCGAGAAAGCCAGGTTCTGCAAAGCAATTCCAACTTCAACAAGCCAGTGGGTCACAAGGAAGTCACTTTCACTTTCGGGGCCTCAGTTGCTTCATCTGTTGAGTGGGCTGTTGGACCAGGTGAAGTTCACATCCATTTTCACCCACAGTCCCTGTTGTTATGCATTCACAGAGTGCAATGGTCCCTGAGAAGCACAAAGAGGCGGCGCTCTCCTGGAGAAAGCAGGGCCACGCACAGCCTGCAGTCAGAGAGCACTGAGGAGGTCAGCTCAAGGCCAAGTTGACCTTGCTGATCCAGCACAGAGACACTGATCACAGGTACTGAGAAGAGTTGCCCGCTGAGGCTGGTCTTGGGAGCACATGTGAACTGGGTGGGAACAGGGGGTGTCCCCCTGGCCTCAAGATCCTGTGAGCTCACAGAGGCTCTTCCAGCCTATTTCTGGCATGGGCCTGGAAGGCGCAGCTGGACCCAAAGGTGGACTGGGGAGAGGTGCGACAAGTTTAGATTGGAAGCCTGTGGGCAGGCTGAGCGTAGAAGAAGCAGGCCAGCAGGGAATCTATAGAGCTTTCTGGAGGGGTGCTATGTCAACTCCCCTGGGTGGGGCCTTCTTGCCGGGTGTAGGAGTTAAGTGTAACCATCAGACACTCCCCATGGCTGAATGTCCAGTCTGTAGACAAAACTTAGGAGTGTTCTGCCACTAGGCCTCTGGCCCTCCCCAGCAGCTATGCTGGGTGGACTGCAGGCAGTGGGCTGAAGAAGCCCAGGTCTGGGAATACCGGCTGCTCTGTGCCATCTGCCCCGCTCCATCATCCTTGCAACTGGTGGGGTAAGATGGTTGGTTCAGGATTGGGTGGTTTGTGGCTGGGCCAAGAGAGGAAGGTGGGAGATAGGGGTTAACTTGCCAAAAGCTGACCCCCTGTGACCAGGCATGTCAGAGAGAAAGCCGGCTTCCTGCAGGGCTCCCCCAAAACTAGCCTCAGCCTAGTGCTGAGACCTGAGGACTGGCCGGTGGCGAGGATGGAGCAGTTGTCCCATGCTGAGAGCGGCAGCAGCCTGGCCCCATTGGAGGTGAGGGACAGGAGCTTTCCTATCCAAGCAGCCTAACAGCCCCATAGCCTCCGTCCTTCTTCCAGGCTCTGACATCTGGCCCTGCTGAGTCCCTGTATGCTGCCCTGATGAGACCAGCAATGAGGACCCACACAGCCCGGCTGCCCCCTGCCTCTGGAACTTCCTGGTAATCAAACGCCCCAAAAGCCCATTGAGTGTGTGCAGCCTGGTCATATTTTTGTTTCCTTGACAGGAGGAGAAAAGATGTTTCCCTGTGGGAGGTTGTCTGCCCTGAGTCGGACTGAATCTTTGTTACTGAGACATCAGTTCTGCTAGTCCCCACCTAAGTCCGCTCAGGTCTGTTATGACCCTCAACTTCCAACCCTCCTGGAGGAAGGAGGGGAATAAGGCTCGCCATGAGCCAGGGCTTCCTCAGGCGTGCAGTTAGAAAGGGCCAGAACCATATGAAATTTAAAGTGTTTTTTTCCAGTTCTGTGAAGAAGGTCAATGGTAGTTTGATGGGGAAACTGATGAATCTATAAATTACTTTGGGCAGTATGGCCATTTTCACGACATTGATTCTTCCTAACCATGAGCATGGAATGTTTCTCCATCTGTTTGCATCTTCTCTTATTTCCTTGAGCAGTGGTTTGTAGTTCTCCTTGAAGAGGTCCTTTGCATCCTTTGTTAGTTGTATTCCTAGGTGTTTTATCTCTTTGTAGCAATTGTGAATGGGAGTTCGCTCATGATTTGGCTCTCTGTTTGTCTGTTATTGGTGTATAGAAATGCTTGTGATTTCTTCACATTGATTTTGTATCCTGAGATTTTGCTGAAGTTGCTTATCAGCTTAAGGAGATTTTGGGCTGAGACAATGGGGTCTTCTAGATATGCAATCATGTCATCTGCAAATAGAGACAATTTGACTTCTTCTTTTCCTAATTGAATGCCATTTATTTCTTTTTCTTGCCTGATTGCTTTGGTAGGAACACTTTTACACTGTTGGTTGGAGTGTAAATTAGTTCAAACATTGTGGAAGACAGTGTGGCGATTCCTCAAGGACCTAGAAATAGAAATTCCATTTGACCCAGCAATCCCATTACTGGGCATATACCCAAAGGATTATAAATCGTTCTATTATAAAGACACATGCACACGTACTTTCATTGTGGCACTGTTTACAATAGCAAAGACCTGGAACCAACCCAAATGCCCATCAATGATAGACTGGACAAAGAAAATGTGGTACCTATACACCATGGAATACTATGCAGCCATGAGTTCATGTCCTTTCTAAGGACATGGATGAATCTGGAAACCATTCTCAGCAAACTAACAAGAACAGAAAACCGAACACGGCATATTCTCACTCATAGGCGGGTGTTGAACAATGAGAACACATGGTTACAGGGAGGGGAACATCACACATTGGGGTCTGTTGGGGGTGGGGGACTAGGGGAGGGAGAGTAGGGGGTGGGGAGGATGAGGAGGGCTAACATTGGGAGAAATACCTGATGTAGGTGATGGGGGGATGTAGGTGATGGAGGGGATAGAGACAGCAAACCACCATGGCCTGTGTATACCTATTCAACGATCCTGCAAGATCTGCATATGTACCCCAGAACTTAAAGTACCATTAAAAAAAGAAAGAAAAAAAAGGGTCAGAACCACAGCCGGAGCTGCAAATGCCCAGTTCAGCAGGCTGGGCATCCCAGGCAGGGCTGGCCGAGGCTCCCCAACCCTCCTAGCAGTCTGGGAAGCCCCCTTGCTCTCAGGGAAGATCCGCCCAGGAACGAGATGGCCAGGAGTGAGATTCTGAATGCTCCCCCAGCCGCAGCCCCTCTGCATGTTGTGACAGGGAGGGGCAGAGGCTAGGGAAACCAGTCAGCCACTCTCAGTGAGTCAAGCCTTTGGCAGGCGGCCCCCAGCCCCAGGGCATCTCTGACTCAGCCCGCTGACTGACAGACAGGAGACTGATGGACAGGAGGCAGTGAAAGTGCCAGGAAAGGGTGGCACCGAGGGTAGGAAAGGTGCTCAGATTCCCCAGACAACTTGAACTGGGCTCCCTTTGAAGCCCAGCCCTGGGGCACCCTCCACTCCTCTTTCTCCTCCTCCTGGCACACCCCCTCTGTCTGAAAGCCTGAGCCCGTGAGTGCGGCCTGAGGGGCAGAGAAGCACACTGCCCAGTCACTAGCAAGTGAGAGGCCCAGCAGACCCTTACTCCAGGGCAGACACCATCCTGCCCTCCAGAGGACCCAGCCCTCCAGTGAGGGTGGAGCTGATGCTAAGGCCCGACGAAAGATCACTTCCCGGCCTTCAACCCTTCCTTCCACACCCTGTCATGGGCCCCACCCATTCTCTCCAAGTGCTACTCAGCCAGGCTTGGGGCCAGCCCTGACCCCCAGGTTGTTTTCTTAAGCGATGGTGCCTCGTCGCCTTCCCCCACCCTGAAGAGTGCTGCAGGTTTGACCCCTCAGGGCACACCACATGCCCCTTTCTCCAGTTTGAGCCCACACTTGCCCTGACTCCTCTCCAGGTTCTGTCCCTCCTCCCAGCCTCCCAGGCACAGCCCCCAGCTGCCACTGCCAAGGAGCCCCCAGGAGCAGCCGCAGCCCCAGGGCCTCCTGCAGGCCGGAGCATCGGCTGCAGAAGCCACACTTTCTCTGGCTTTCTCAGGGCCCGAGGAGGGGCCTGCTTTGTCCCCTTGTTCAGCTCCCTCTCTGCCAGCCCTACAAAAAGGGAAGGATGCCACGTCTCACAGCTTAGACCCCCATCTGGAGCTTCTGCACCTGTGCCCCAGGCCCATCAGGCCCCACCCTCACCAGTCTTCGCTCTGAGCCTGGAGAGGCCCACAGTTTCCAGAAAGCTGCAGACCAGGACCCTCGGCAGCTCTTCCCCATTCTGGCAGAAAGCCCCAAGACATCCTCTGAGATGATTCTGACTTTGTAGCTGTAGAACCTTGGGCAAGTCACTCAGCACTCAAAGCCTCAGTTTCTGTAAAAAGGGATAATGGAGCCTGGGACACAGTAGAAATGATGAATCCGAATTCTCTCTTATTAATTACTGTTACTGACTGTTGGTCTGTTTTGACTCACACCTGTAATCCTAGCACTATGGGAGGCTGAGGTGGGAGGATCACTTTAGGCCAGGAGTTTGAGACCAGACTGGGCAACATAGTGAGATCCCATCTCTACTGACAAATTTAAAAATTAGCTGGGCATGTGGCATGCACCTGCGGTCCCAGCTACTCAGGGGGCTGAGGCAGAAGGGGTGCTTGAACCAGGGAGGTCGAGGCTGCAGTGAGCCATGATCATGCTACCGTACTTCAGTCTGGATGACAGAGTGAGACTCTGTCCCTTTAAAAAAAAAAAAAGGGTGAGGGGGTGCTGGGTGCAGTGGCTCACACCTGTAATACCACATTTTGGGAGGCTGAAGTGGGCAGATCATGAGGTCACGAGTTCGAGACCAGCCTGACCAACATGGTGAAACCTCAACTCTACTAAAAATACAAAAATTAGCCAGCGTGGTGGCAGGCACCTGTAATCCTAGCTACTTAGGAGACTCAAGCAGGAGAATTGCTTGAACCTGGGTGGCAAAGGTTGCAGTGAGCCATTACTCTCCAGCCTGGGTGACAGAACGAGACTCCAGCAAGAAAGAACAAAGGGAAAGAAAAGAAAGAAAAAAAAGAAAGAAAGAAAGAGAGAGAAAGAGAGAAAGAAAGAGAGAAAGAAAAGAAGGAAAGAGAAAAGAAAGAAAGAAAGAGAGAAAGAGAAAGAAAGAAAAGAAGAAAAGAGAAAGGAGGAAGAAAGAAAAAAGAAAGAAAGAAAGAGAAAGAGAAAAAAGTGAGAAAGACAGAAAGAAAGGCAGGCCTGAGGCTGGGTAATTCATAAAGAAAAGAGGTATACTTGGCTCGTGTTTTTGCGAGCTGTCCAGAAGCATGGCACCAGCATCTGTTCGGCTTCTGGGGAGGCCCCAGGGAACGTTCACTCATGGCAGAAGGTGAAGCGGGAGCAGGCGTGTCACATATTGAGGGAGGGAGCAAGGGGGTGGGGCCTGCTCCTTTTAAGCAACTGGATGTTGCATGAACTCAGAGAGTGAAAATTCACTCACTGCCATGAGGGGCCGCTCTGCCCCTGTGACCCCAGCACCTCCCACCAGGCCCCACCTCCAACACTGGGATATACATTTCAACAGCGGTTTGGAGGAGACACACATGAAACCACACCTCTGACCTAAATATAGAGCACTGACTCTTAACCTCCAGAGATCTCTGGACCCCTTTGGAAAGCGGTGGAAGCTATGAACTCTCACCTCCAAGAAGTCACAAAAACAAAAATTGTAAATACAATACCGAGAGTGCAAAGTCCTCCTGAGGCCATCCAGGAATCCCAGGTCATGGCCATCTGGGTCATCTGCACTTTGGGGCCCTCAAGTGCACTCCTGCACCTGCAGACATGGGGATGGGCTGCAGGGTCATCTGAGGACAGAAGAGCCACATCAGCTTGATGAACTTCTCCCGAAGCATTTTCCAGACTCGTTCAATGTTTTCCACGCCCGTCAAGTGTAAGAATTCCTGGGCTCCGTCCTCCACCAGCACTTAGTGTAGCTGCACGCTTGACTTTTTGCCCCCCTCATGCATTACCATGCTCTTCTCACAAGGGCCAGCACCGGTCCCACAGCCCCCGACACTGTGCCGGGAGGAAGGCGAGCCCTTTGCAGGCTCCCGGAGACCTTCATCTGGAGCTCACCACCACCCGGCCGGGGCCTGCAGGCAGCAGACACTGCTGACTCACATTGTCTCAGTAACCCCATGCAGTGTTCTTCAACACCGAATCATTCTCCTACATGGTGGGTAAGAACGGAGGCAGATACACCAAGTTCTTCACTTAATAGAGGGAATAGTCTTGAGGTCACACCAGACACCAGGAACATATCTGCAGCCAGAGAATTAGAAAGCACTAGATGAGATGTCAGGTCTTGGCAGAGAACTCCAAAGTGGCAAGAATCAGGGTGACTTGTGAAGAAGTGAGAGCTGGTGGTCTTTTAGACAGGCCATGTATCTAGGACCCTGTGAAAAAAAATGGAACACCTTCCTACAGGAAGTCATCTCTGATTTATTCTATCCCACATGAATAATTTCTCTGCTTTGCTTTCCTGATTATGCACTGACTTTATGATGAAACTTTTTGGGTTGAGTTTTATAAATATCATTGATACCTGGCGTGGAAACTTTAGGCAAGATGGATCTCTCTGGCCACCCCACTTCTCAGCTGCCTTATTTGTGCTGAATGATCCTGTTTCCTGGGACAGAGCTAACTAGCTTGAAGGTAGACACAGCCGGACCAGTCAGATGCTCTCGTCTGAGAAACTGAAATGGCAGACTGGGAGAGCCACCACCGAAAAGCTGCTGGAACTGAGTCACACTGATGAGAAGACAACACCACAATCCCACTGCTGGGGTCTCCAGGGCAAACCCCTTTCTATGGCTTCGAGTTGGGTCTTCCTTGGAGTCCATGAGACATCCAGAGTCCTCCCAAGAAATTCCTTTTGGTGCTGAAGCTACTGCTGTTTAGTCTCTTTTACTTGCAATTGAAAGAATCTGAACCGATCTAACTTTGGAGCAAGAAGGAAGCTCACATCCACCTCCTCACTTTTCAGATGAGAGAACCGAGGCACAGAGATGGGAGTCCTTGATCTCATTGACCAGGCACCCCACAGGTAGAGGACGGACTGGACTGCAGTCCCCAGACTCCCCAGTCCCTGTGCGACACCCACAGTGTCAACTCTGAGGATCACGGCAGGGCTGCAGGCTCCCGACACCTGCCTCCTCCAACAGCAGGAAGGTCTCTGAGGCAGTTGGGTTAGGCAATGAAAGGGACGCGGTGGGAGGAAGACCTGGGGAAGAGGCTTGGAATAGCTAAGTGTGGTGCCAAGTACATATTTGTACTTAGAAATTTGTAATGCTTTTTATAACCAACCCATGACCTAACTGGGATTTCAAGTTATTCATGGGTTGTGGAACTCAATCAAGACTTGAATTATGAAATTAATAAAGAAGAGCCATCTGGCTGGTGACAGGCAAAGCTGTGTGGGTTGTGTCTTGAGTTGACACCACCAGTTCGGCATCTGTTGGTGTGAGCCACCCACCCTTGGGAGGTGTCACTAGGATACAGCCCTCCAAGAGGGGTTAACGCATCTTTCCCAGCCCCTAGCCGGGTGGAAGCAACCATGGGCAGGTTGGAACTGGACGGGGATTTCTCATTCTTGCTATCAGCCGCAAAGGATAGCCCAATGCTTTGGTTGAACTGAGATTTGGCCTGATGGAGCTTTGCTTCGGGTGAATGTGCCTTTGGGTTGGGCCTGGAAGTTTAGTTGGAAAGTGTGTGGTGATAGGATTGGGCCTACCCATGCCCCTTCTCTTCATTCTCTAATCTCCTAATCTGTTCAAAGGGATGAAAAACTGGTTCTAAATCCTGGAATGGGGAATAAATAAGTGAGAGAAGGGGATAAACAGATGAAAAAGTGTCTGTGGAGTGGACTTGTAAGGTAAGCCCTCCCCTTAGGAAGGGTTCACACTGTCTCTCTGAGAAGAGGCAGGAAGTCCCTGACACAATCCACACCCACCCGTTGGCCTTTTCTGTCACTAATAGAAACCATTAGGCCACATCTGACTTAATGTCACTCTCTTTTTCTCCACCTTCTCTTCAAACTAGTGGAGGACCTTGGGGGACTTTCCAATTCTGGTTTCTCTTAGAGCAGAATGACAGCAAACCACACCAGTCAGCTGTAATCCTTCTGAGAAACTGAAATGGCAGACTGGGAGATCCACCACCGAAAAGCCACTGGAGCTGAGTCACATTGATGAGTACGTCTCTGAACATCTCGACATCTCTGTCTACATCCAGGGTCCCACATATGAAATTCAGCCCTGCTTTGATTTCTTCAGATTCAACAAATGGACCTGGCACGGTGGCTCTTGCCTGTAATCCCAGTACTTTGGGAGGCCAAGGAAGGAGGATGGCTTGAGCCCAGGAGTTTCAGACCAGCCTGGGCAACATGGTGAGACCCCCATCTCTATAAAAATGTTAAAAATTAGCCAGACATGGTGGCACGCACCTATAGTCTTAACTACTCAGGAGGCTGAGGAGGGAGGATCACTTGAGCCCAGGAATTCAGGGCAGCAGTGAACTGTGATCGCACCACTACACTCCAGCCTGGATAACAGATCAAGATCCTGTCTCAGAAAAACAAAACAGGAATGTGTATTTAGTGTTAGCCTATTGTAACCAAGGCATCATGCAAAACGCTTAGTAAATATTCACAGAGAAGACGGGAGAGGTGTTTCCATTTCCAGAGTTATCTTATTTTTGAAATTCGAAGACTTAAAGTAGTACCTATTCAAATATTTTGCCATTTTTTTATTGTTAGATTTTTTCCTACGGGGTTGTTTGGGCTCCTTATATTTTCTGGTTACTCCGTTCTCAGACGGGCAGTTGGCAGATACTTTCTCCCACTCTGTGGGTTGGCTCTTCACTTTGTTGATTGTTTCCTTTGCTGTAGAAGCAGACACTTTTTAACCCATTTTTGGCCCAGTGTTCTATTATCGGAATGCTAAGCTTGTGGGAGTTATTTATATCCTACTGCTCAAGGTAATCGCCAAGGTCTGATTTTTCACACAAAAAAATTTGTGCGAAAATCCACATAAATGGGTTAACTTGATGTGATCCCATTTCTCCATGGTGACTTTGGTTGCCTGCACTTGTGGGGTGTTAACTCAAGAAATCTTTGTGCAGCCCATTAAGCCAAAATCTGCAACCATTTCAACCTTCTTAAGTCCCAGTAACATATGTTAATTCTGAATTCCCCCAATAACCAATATCTGTGCATCAACATCCACAAGTTGAACATTTTTTATATAACAGAATGATTAGGCTTGTACTCCCTTGCCTCTCTTACCTATCACTAGGATATTCACAGTTCTTTTTGTTTGTGTATGTGTGTTTTTTTTTTCAAGACTTTTTTCTTAGAGCAGCATTAGGTTCACAGCACAATTGAGAGGAAGGTACAGAGATTTCCCATATGCCTGCTGTTCCCACACGTGCATAGCTTCCCCATTATTAACATTCCCAGCAGGATATGTGTGTTACTGTTGGTGCACTTTGACTTTCTAAAATACATACATAGACATACACACAGTCACACAAAGCCCTTGGGAACATGGCTTTGTTCTGATGGAGAAGTAGTTGACAATAAGGCGAATAATGTCAAAGGGAGCAGCAATGGCTTCGACTTAGAGCCTCGCCACTCTTAAAATGTCATTTACCACCCCACCATTCCCATCAGCCCACTCACTACCTTGCTAGCTCCTTCCCCTTCCTCTAGAGTAACATTGGTCTCCATCTGTTCTTTCCCCCATCACCTGCCCATTCCAACCTTGGGCTGCAAGGTATCATTTATCCCCAAATTGACATACAGGTTTAACACAATTTCTATCAAAATCCCAGCAAGAATTTTCATATATATAGACAAGGTTGTGCTAAAATGTATATGAAAGGCAAAGGAACTAGAATAACTAAAACAATATTGAGAAAGAAGAAAATAACATGGAAGAAATAGTTCCACCCAACTTGATGACTTATTGTATAGCTACAGTAATCAAGACAAGTACCCAGCCTGGGAAACCCTGTCGTCCTACTGGCTTGATACTCACCTTCTCCACCCAGAGACACCAGGAGTCCAGGTGGAACAACCAAGGTAATTACACCACAACAGATCTCTAGCCTTTGATCAAGGAAAGGGATATTCTGCTACAAGTGCCCAGCCTGGAAGAACTCTTTATTACTGCAAGCCAGAGACTCCCTCCTCCTACCCAGAGGCATCAGGCAGCTCAGCCTAGGGAGGCTCCTTTTGCCATTCTACCAGAAGGGTTAGTGGGGGCCTCAATGGCACTAGATAAACTAATGAAATCAAAATCGCATTACGAAGACTCTGAAAATTAAATTTTCATTGGAACTACAGTTCATAAAAACAAGTCAGGTCTGTTGTGCTAAACCTAGTCAAGGTGACTGACTACTGACATGAGAAATTTCTATAGGACCCAGAGTCTCCTAACCTAACAGCCCAAATGTACAGTATACAATAAAAGATCACACATCATACACAGAATCAGGAAGATCACAACTTGAATGAGAACAATAACTGATGCCAACAACAAGAATGAGAACAAGCCTTGAAATTATCTGACAAGAATTTTAAAGCATCCATCATAAAAACGCTTCAACAAACAATTACAAATGCTCTTGAAACAAAGGAAAAAATAGAAAATCTCAACAAAGAAATATACACTATAAAAAAGGAAAGCTATAAAACTGAAAACTACAATGAGCAAAAAAGACTCATTAGATGGGCTCAGTAGCAGAATGGGGATGACAGAGAAAAAAAAGTGAGTAAACTTGAGGGCAGAATAATGGAATTTATCCAATCTGAACAGGGAGAAAACAGACTACAAGAAGTAAATAAACAGTCTCAAGGATCTATACAAAAATGGCAAAGACCCAACATTTGTATGTTGGCATCCCAAAAGAACGAGAGGGGAAGATGAAAAAGTACTCTAAGGATTAATGGCTGAAATCCCAGCTTTGACGAAAAACGTAAGCCCACAGACACAAGAACCTGAGTGAATTCCTATAGGATAAGCCCAAAACAATTCATGCCAAGACACAGCAAAAAACTAAAGATGAAAGGAAAATCTTGAAAGCAGCCAGAGAGAAATGACACATTAATTCTAGGGGCACACCAATTTAAATGAAAAATTTCTCATCTGAAACTACTGAGACCGTAAGGAAGTGGCACAGCCTTTACAAATGTTGAAACCAAATAACTGTCGACGGCGAATTCTACATCGGGTGAACAAAGGTATTCTGCAGAAATGAAGGGGAAACAGACATTCTCAGATGAAGAGCAAAAGAATTTGTGGCTAGCGACCTACCTTTAAAGAATGTCGAAAGGAAGCTCTCTGAATAGGAAATGATACAAGGGATCTAAAACAGAAATAAAAGAAATACGGGTCCCTGCAAAACTAAATTATTCCTCATCTTGTAAATCACAATTGATGAATAAGTAAACCTAAAACCACTCTGAAAAATGAAGTCTATTAGTTTTTCAAAAAAACACATGCATAATATTTACAATCACTCCAAAGAAAACGAAATACTTAGATACACACTTACATATCATATACAAGATCTGTATGTTGAAAATTGTGAAATACTAATGAAAGAAATCAGCAAAGAACTAAATAAATGGAGAGACATATGTCCATGGATTGGAAGACTCTATATAATGAAGATGTCATTTCCCCAAAAATTGATTTAAAAGTTCAATTCGATTTCTATAAAAATCCTAGCAAAGTTTTTGCCAACATATACAAGCTTTCTCTAAAATGTATATGGAAAGGCACAGGTCTTAGAATAGGTACAATACCCTTCAAAAAGAAGAATGAAGCCAGGCACGATAGTGCATGCTTGTAGTCCCAGCTACTCAGGAAACTGAGGATCACTTGAGCCCAGGAGTTGGAATTTTGCCTGGACAACATAGCAAGAATCCATACACACAAAAAAAAAAAAAGAAAAGAAAAGAAAAGAAAAAACCTTTTAAAAAGAAGAACAGAGTAGAAGAAATTCCTTTATCTGATAGACACATTGACCAATAGAAGAGGTGCCAGAAATAAACTCATACAAATATGCCCAGCCAACTTTAGTCACAGGTGAAAAGCAATTTAATGGATGACAGTTACTCCTGTGAACAAATGGTACTGGAGCAATTGGAAATCTGTAAGCAAAAACTAAAACAGTAACAAAAACCAAAAATCCCACCCACAACAACCTTAAACTTAAATTTCACATCTTCTTTGGAATTTATAGACTTCATTGAAAAAATTGAAACTATAAAACTTGTAAAAAAAATAGCAAAAAATCTTCAGGATCTTGAATTAAGCAGAATTCTTAGGCTTGATACGAAAAGCACAATCAATCAGTCATGGTGTGGTAGCTCATGCCTGTAATCCCAGCACTTCGAGAGGCTGAGGCGGGCAGGTCACCTGAGCTCTGGAGTTCAAGACCAGCCTGGGCAACATAGTGAAACCCTGTCTCTAAATAAATAAATAAGTGGAAACAAAGCACAATAAGTAAAAGAAAAAAATTAATAACGAAGACCTCATGAAAATTAAAAGTGTCGCTTTGTGAAAGTCTCTGTTAACAGGATGAGAAGTCAAGCTACGGAATGGGAGAAAATATTTTCAAGCCACATCCAACAAAGGACTAGTTACTAGAATATGCAGAATATGCAAAGAACTCAGAGTTCAGCAGTAAAAAACAAACAATTCAGTTAGGAAATGAGCAAAAGACCTGAATACCCTCATTACCCAACAGGATTTACAGATAGCTCATATATGAAAGATGTTTCCCTAGCCATTGGGGAAAGGCAAATTAAAACCATAATGAGATACCACTATGAACCTATAAGAATAGCTATCATTAAAAATAATGATGATACCAAATGCTGGTGAGGGTATGGGAAACTGGATCGCTCATATGTTGCTGGTGGGAATGGAAAACGGCACAGCCACTCTGGAAAACGGTTTGGCAGTTTCTTATAAAACTAACCATTCAACTACCATATGACCCAGAAATTGCATTCATAGAAGTTTATCCCAAAGAAATAAAAACGGGTGTTCACATAAAACAGCATACACAGATGTCCATAGCAGCTCTCTGTGTAACAGCCAAAGCTGGAAACAATACAGATGTTCTTTGATGGGTGAATGGTAAACAAACTGGCACATCCATACCATGGAACGCTACTCAGCAACAAAAATGAACAGACTATTGACACATGGAACAACTTGGATGACTTTTTTTTTTTTTTTTTGAGACGGAGTTTCTCTCTTGTCGCCCAGGCTGGAGTACAATGGCGTGATCTCGGCTCACTGCAACCTCCACTTGCCAAGTTCTAGCGATTCTCCTGCCTCAGCCTCCCAAGTGGCTGGGATTACAGGTGCCCACCAACATGCCCGGCTAATTTTTTGTATTTTCAGTAGAGACTGGGTTTCACCATGTGGGCCAGGCTGGTCTTGATGTTATATGGAAAAAGCCAGTCCCAAAACATTACATCCTGTATGATTCCATTTATATAACCTTGCAATGACAAAATTCTAAATATGGAGAACAGATTAGCTGCATCCAGGAGCTGGGGAAAGTGGTGGGTGGGGGCAGGGGTGGGTGTGGCTGTGAAAGGCGGCAGGAGGGAGGGAGATCTTTGTGGTGATGGAACAGTCCTGCATCCGCATTGCCGTGGTGGTCCACAAATCTACAGGTGTGATAAAAAGGCACAACTGTACCCATCCAGTCACACATCACTTAAAAACAGGGATACGTTCTGAGAAATGCCTCTTCAGGCGATTTTGTCATAAGACTGTCACAGAATGTATTACACAAACATAGGCGGCAGAGCCTGCTACACACCTGGGCTGTACGGTGCGGCCTATCGCTCCTGGGCTATGAGCCTGTGCAGTGTGTTACTGTACTGAATACTGTGGACTATCCTGTGTGCTCTCGGTCACTTTGTCCAGCCCTGAACACAGTGGCATTTGTGTATCTAAGCACAGAAAAGGCGATGTGTTATGCTGCGATGTCACTAGGTGATAGGAATCTTTCAGCTCCACTATAATCACATGGGACCACCATCGAATATGAGGTCCATTGCTGACTAAAACAACAGGGTCATGTGGTGCGTTTCTGTGCGTTGTACCAATGTCAATTTCCTGTTTTGAGATTCCACTACAATCACAAATGGATATAGAGTACACAGGGCTTCTCTTGCTCTATCTTTGCAACTTCCTGTGAATCTATAATTATTTCAAAGTAAACAGTACACACACACACGCGCGCGCACACACACACACACACACATAGTCACACAAAGCCCTTGGGAGCATGTCGCGAGAAGGAACTAATAGCATAGGAGTGCAAACAACCTGGCATGAAGCAGTGAGGGCTTCCACTTACAGCATCTCCACTCTCAAAATGCCACTCACTGCCCACGCTCTTCCAGCACCCTGCACAGTCCAGCAGCCCTGGTCTTCCTCTGCTTGCTAGTTCCTTCCCCTCCCACCCCAGCTGTGCTCTGGAGTAATGTCCACATCCACCTGTCCCTTCCTGCACTTCCTTCTCCGCTCTACCTTGGGCTGCCAAACCTGCACCACCCCTCTGACCCCACTCCAAGCTACCTAATCAGAGGAAGCCGTCCTCTTGGCCAGGGCTGGGCATGTAACCCAAGTTAGGCCAAGAAGAGTCCTTGCAGCTCCAGGCTCAGAGAAAGACCTTCCAAGTGTGTCTCCAGGGCCACCACTCCAGGGGAAGCACTCCTAATGTGTTCTACATAACATTTGGCTCAGAGTGAAGCTAAGCCCCAGTCCCAGAAGAGGAAACTTCAGGAAGGAAGGCATGCCAAAGCCATGGCTACTGGTAGCCAAGGAGCCCTCACTGTGCTTCAAACAGCCTGGGGAGGGCACGGTTACAGCACCCCACTCACACAGAAACCTTTCTGGGGTCCCCATCTCTCTCCTGCTCCCTGTCACTCACCTGCTGCACGTGATGGAGGAGGTGTTGGAGGAGGCCAGAGTCTCAGAGCACCAGCACTTAGCGGTTATTGGGGGTTCTTCTCACAGGGAGGAGCCAAAGCTGAAGGGGCTGGAAGAAGAGTCTCCTGGGAGGCCAGACAAGGGCATTGTCTCTCTCCTCCTCCTCCCATCTCCTCACTTCTCTACCTCCTTTCCCTCCCTCTCCTCCCTCTCTCTTCATCTGCCCCTCTCCCTCTTCCCCTCTTGCCTGCTTCTCCATCTCCCCTCCAAGGCATGTCAGAGCTAAGCAGATCCAGCAGAGCAGCGTTCCTGTCCTCACCTGTTTACCCCCCACGCTGGCCCCCCAGCCCTGCTTTTCCCGGCTCTGTTCCTGGCTCCCAGCCCCCTGCCACCCTGGGCAACCCGGCCCGGCCAAGGCCAGGCTGTTTTGGAAAAGTGCAAAGAAGTGGCAGAGTGTGCGGTCTGCGAGTTCCCTCCAAACTGGCGCCCCAATTCCTGGACAAACAGAGTCCGTGTTTGTCTGTCCACGGCAGTCTCTGTTGTTCTTCTTCCAGGCCAGGAGATCCCTGGGGTAGGCGACCACGTCGGGGACGTCATTGACCCACTGGGCCCAGGGGGGAGAGGCAAGGACAGCGTGGGTGATGACAGGGCCAGCCGCCTGCCCAGCTGGGCCCGCCTACCTCGAGCAGGGTGGTCAGGCTGAGGCAGCCCAGGAGCCGTGCTTCCGTTGCTTCTGCTGCCACACAGGACATTCCACCAGGAGGGATGGAATTTACTCTCTGGAAAGCGACCACCTTTCCTGGCAGGATTCCCTGCAGAAGCTGGGGCTTTTCACTGCTTCTCAGGACGCTGGGGGCCTCCGTCTGAGGGTGCCCCTTGGAGCGCGCGTGTGCGGAGTAGGGCAGGCTCCCAGTACTACCGTCTGTTTTTTGTGGCTGTAGGAAAGTCCCTGCCCTTTTTCCCATCCTGCGGGAGTGGAGGGCTGGAGCCCCTTCACAGTGCAGAGCGGGGAGGTGAGGCGGAAAGGATGCCAGAGCAGGTGAGCTGGGCTCAAGGCTGCTGAGCATCCTGCTCTGGTGACATTGCTCTGATGGCAGGTCCTTCTCTTCTGGGTGGCCAGGCTCTAAGACCCAGGCAGAGCCAGGCCCTGCACCCCCAGGGTGTGCCTGGGTCAGGGTGCTCCGAGCCGAGGTTGAGTCCGACTGACTGTACTGAAAAGAAATGCTCCAGCCACAAATGGGCTCTTCTCGGGCCAGCTCGGGGTGGGCCTTTGCCCTCAGGCTGTGGTGATGGGACCAGAGCGGTGCAGAAGCTAGGGCCAGCCTGGCCACGCTTTGGCCTTTCCTAGTTCCCAGTGTGCAGCTTGAGGGGCTGAGGCTCCGTCATCGCCCTCCCTCACCACCCACAGCCTCCCATCCCAGGAACCACCTGGGGGGTTGCTTTTCGAAGCACTGAGAGCCATGCCCATTGCTGGTCCTCGCCTCAGGCCTCTGTGACAGGCTGCGGATCTCTCTGTGAAATGAGATAATCAGCGCAGGAGGACAGGGTTTCAGCCCTCAAACAGGCGTGGAGAACGCTGCAGCTGTGTCTACCCCACACTCTACTGCCCCTGAGGCTACGCATCCTGGGGCTCAAGGTTCTGACAAGGCCTGCAGAAGGGGAACCAGGATGACTGTGTTTAACCCACTTCCCAAACTCATTTGATCCTGGAATCTATGTGATCCCACAACACCCACCAAACAGGCTTTGAGAAGTGCTGGCGTGGGACTCGAGGCCGCATGTCAGAACCGAATTCTGCTCCCCAATTTGCCACGTCACTGTGAACATCAGTGTCCTCGCTCAGGTTAACAAGACAGGCTCAGAACTCTCGGTCCCTCTGTCCCCGAGACACCCCCCACCAGCCATGGCCACACTCGGAAAGTCCTCCCCGCTGCCCCTCCCACAATAGGCTAACTGGTTCTCTCTCCCCTTCCCAGGGAACCTCCTTCTCCCAGACTCTGACACAGACCTCTGTGCCTGCATGCAAGGAACAGCGAACTGGCCTCACAGGACAGAGGTTTTAGGGAAGGGCTTCCTAGATGACAAAGTGGACAGGGCATTGCTGATGTGAACACAGGTGGCCCAGGAGGACCCTTTCAGTAAAGCTGAGAAGGCAGAGAGCAGAGAGGCAACGGAGATGAGGGTGAGTCCCCATGGTTTATTATGGAAGCCTATGAAAGAGCCACACTGAGTATTTCCAAAATCACAAAATGCACAACATTCATTTTTTTAATATGCAACATGGAATATTATATACAGATTAAAACCACGACAGCAAAAACACTCACACGGTACCAGTTTCATATCAAAACAAAACACACAAGTGCTTTTTCAATATTAAAACAACTGTGATAAAAACATATTAATATTTTGAACCATGTTTACAATAGAGCAAAATTCATATTTTACTAAATAACAAATATTTAACAGCAAAAACTTTATACTAAATATCTATTTTGAATTATAACAAAAATAGTACTTATAATAGTTTATAAAGACAGACACAAAATTATAACATTTATGAAAAAAAAGTTTGTGTATAAAATACTATCGCCATCTGGGCAGGGTCATGGTGGTGCCCGGAACACAAACGCCAGCGCCCAACATTGAAAGTGCTTCAATCTGCAAGCCTGTGGCAGGAAGAGTTCTGTGGGTTTCGTCTTTTTTAGGTCAAGTTACAACAGTTAGGGATGATAAGTGAGAAATATCACCCATCTAACGCTAGATCTATGAAACACGCGCACACACACACAGACACAGTATCTGACTGAAGAGCTGAAAGGAGGGGCGAATTACAACACAGGGAACCTGTCAGCCAGCCAGAGCTTTCTTCGGCTCTCTTCTCATTGCCTTTGAGACCCAGCGGGGCAAATGATCCTTCTCTCCTCCCTCACAGGGACCCCCCTCAGCTTTTCCTTCTCTGCCCCCTACCAGGCTGGCCACCCCAAGGGAAGGTCCCTGAGACCTCCCAGCCCCATGCCCCCTGCCCCTCCCCTGGACCAGACCCAGCGGGCTTCTTGTCTGAAGTTCCACTTACTGCTCCCCTAGATAGGCAAAAGCAAGTGGTTCAGGGCCAGCTGGATCAGCCTAAAGGCAAAAGAACCTTGCAGATACTGGTTTTGTGTGTTGGGGTGGGGGGAATAGGTTTCGGGTGCACTATGTAGCTATATTGCAAGCTTTGACAAGTCTTTACCCATTCTGGCCCATTTTTTGAGAATTGGGGGTGATTAAGGGATTTTTACCAATGTTTTTAAAAACGTTGAACTATTTTTGCCAGTAACGTCTGTTCCACACTTTTTTTTAGTAGTGGAAAAGCAGGAAATAAATGAAACATCTGAGTCGGGGATTGTAGAGAGTCTGCATGGTATGGGCTGTTCCTGAAGTCTACGGTCAGGGTGGCCGTGGGTGGGGTCAGGGTTGGTCTGTGGGGCTGCCCACGGGATCTGGTTTCAGGGAGCCGCTGAGGTGCTCACAGCAGCGATTGGGGACTGCGATGTCCTTCATTCTTCTGTGTTTTCGACAGCATCAAAAACCAATAGAGAAACACAGAAAGCAAGGAAAAATCTGAAAACAGACACAACTGCTTAGAGATTCATCGAAGGCCCCAAACCATCCCCAGGAGGCATCCCAAATCGCCAACACTCAAAACGCCAGTGGCAGGAGCTACTCCTCTTTCACCCAGTCATCCCAAATGGCCAGTTTCCAACCCAATCCCTCTGACAAACCGCACGTAGCCACCTCTTCAGCTCTGGCGGCAGCCTCCCCGCAGCTGCCCAGAGCCCACACCGCCCAGAGTCAGCTCCCAGGCAGGACTGCCGCTGCGCTCCCCTCCCCCACACTTTCGCCTCTTCCCCACCCCTGAGCTGGGCTAAGCAGACAGTGGCATAGAGGTGGAAGGGACTTCCAGGACACCTTTTTCAGGGTTGAGGGCAAAGGGGGAGGGTTAAGGAAAGGAAGACGGAGGCCCTGGCACCCCATCAGAAGAACCCGTATCTTTCCCCATACTCACGCACTGGAGTCAGGGGCACTGGGGTGAACAGGGGCCAAGCAGGAAATCTTGGCCACCTCCAAATCTACCTGATCAGGGTTTTTGACAGGACAGGGAGGAAGCAATGGGCCATGTCCCTTCTCCACCAGGGACAAGGCAGAGGCTCCAGACTTCAGCCCAGGAGTGAGGTTCCGAGATTAAACCCAAATAATAATGCCCAGAGCCGGGGAAGGCTGTTCAACCCTAGGCCTGGGGGCTGGGTTTGACCAGAGACCCCTTCCTCTTCACTCACAGAAGTCTGGCCAGGACAGCTGGAACACAGGCTAGGGCATGCAGGAGAGGAGATGTTTGCTCCAGACCCCAGCATCCCCAAGATTCTCTATCAGTGAATAAATATGGGGGCGGGTAGCGCATGAGCCGAGGGCCACAGGCCCGAGTGTGTAGCAGGGCCTGGTTCATAGGGGCTGGGGAGGTGGGGGTATCAGTGCACCTACCCAGGGCCACGAGGGAGGATGCTGGGGAGACAGGACCTGGGGATCCTTTGCCCCAAGGTCAGAGGACAGAACAAGTAGCAGCAATAATTTCAAATGTCCAAACCAGCGGGGGAGGGCAGGAACGGGGGCATGAGGAAAGACAGTCTCCAGGTTAGTGGCAGCCCCCGCCCCAAGGCCGACTCCTGCTACCCAGGATACTGTTCCTGGGCAGACACGGTGGGGACACAGGAGGAGGAGACGCTGAAGAGTGTGCCAAAGGGGGCACCGCTCTTCCCGTCCCCCAGCTGCAGCTAAAAGGGTCCGAAGGGAATGGAGGGAAGGGGCATTTCAGAACATCACAAGAACACCGTAGCACGAGCTGACACCTAACACTGTCACGGGCATGCAGAGCCCCCGCCACGCCCTTCCCAGGGGCTGAGCTGGTGGGAAATTCGGAGTGGCTGGAGGGAAGCGGGACCCAGAAGGGGAGCCCGGCCCTAGGAAGGATGGAGCCCACTGGCTTTGGGTAGGGTTTGCCAGGGAGGGGGACCAGGGAAGGGCAAGTATGGAGGCCACTTGCCCTCCCCATTCTGGCCCCTCCCACACACAGGTTTCTACCTCCCATCACCGCCTCCCCACTGCCTGGGCTGGGCTGAGGCGGGTGGGCTTGGGTTAGACAGTGGCGCTCAGCATGGCCTCTGTCTCCGGCAGGATCTTGTTCTGGTTGGAGTCCAGGCCAAAGAACTTGACGCTGAGGCCATCCACGGGGTGCAGGACGGGGACCAGGGTGATGCGGGGGAAGGTCCGCGTGGCCAGCTCAAAGCGGCTGGTGCTGGCCAGCTCCACCGCCAGCACCTTCAGGAACAGCTTGGCCAGGTGCTTGCCCAGGCAGGTTCGGACGCCACCACCGAACGGGAGGTAATGGAAGCGGCCGTCCTTGTCCTCGCTCCGCGCCTGGCTGAAGCGGTCGGGGTCGAACACGTTCACATCTTTGAACACGGGCGCTGTGTCGTGGGTGTCCCGGATGCTGTACATGACACTCCAGCCTTTGGGGATCTGGAAACCCTGGATCAAAAGGGGGGCCGGGGAGCAGGTGGTGAGAGCCGGAGGGGCCCGCAGAGGGACCAGGACTGCTGGATCCCTGCCCAGCCCGGATGTTCAAACCTGCCTCTTCCTAGAAACACCCCACAGTGGCCCCCAAGGCCTGGCCAGCCTGCCACACGCAGCATGTTAGTCCAGGCTCTTATCTGTAGATGTGCACATGCAACTCACATACGCCACCCAGCTTGCTTTCATCTGACTGCATTTGGGGCGTGCTTCTCCCATCAGACTGAAAGCTCCCTGAAGCAAGCACTGGCTCCCCATCAGACCTGAAGTCCCCGAAGTGGAAGCTGGTCTTCCATCTCACCCCCATCATACTGCCCCCGCCTCCCCACCCCCCGCACCACGGACCCAGCCTCACATCGAGCTCGAAGGTCTGCAGCACAGTGCGGTAGCCGCCAGAAATGGGCGTGAACAGGCGCATGACCTCCTTGATGACGCAGTCCAGGTAGCGCAGCCCACTGAGCGTGTCCAGGCGCAGGGTGCCCTCACAGGGGCAGCCGCCGCTATGCAGGATGCCATGAGCCCGCAGCTCCTCCCGCAGCTTCTCCAGCACAGCGGGGTGCTTCAGCAGCTGCATGATGAGTGAGGTGCTGGCGCTGGCCGTGGTTGCATAAGCCGCAAAGATCAGCTCCAGGGTCCCATCCTGTAGGCCACAGAGGAGAGGCATTGTTGGAGGTCTGGGTTCGGCCAGGCAGGGGCCGCCCCATTCGGCCAGTGGCCCCTGTGCCCAGGTCATCTGTGCTGGGCCCTGCCTGCTTCCTGCAGTGAATTCTGCTTCCTCTGAGCCTCATGTGCAGGGGCATTAGTGTCACCATGGACATGAGAGTCACAGCCAGTCCCTGGCTGGGCAGAAGACAAAACTGCTGTGACACAGGCAGAGCACTGGCCTAGAGTCCCTTGAAGTAGGGCCACTTCTCACTCACTGCTGGGGTCCTGGGCCAGCCCCACAGGCCTGATATGCAGTGGGCTCACAGGAGAAAAAGAACAAATCCCAAGGAGCCAGGCCCTGCGCGCAGGTGTGCGTGTGCACTGTGGGCAATGTGGGGCTAAACCTGGGCCTTCCCACTCCCAGTGCCAGCCCCTTCCTCCAACACAGGAGGACGTTAGGGGGAGTCAGAGGAGCCAATGGGGTCTGGCAGGCAGCCTGGGGCCACACCCCTGGAGACCTGGGATGAGGCTGAGGGGAGGTGACCTCCAGAGGACCTGAAGACCCCGCCAGGGCTCTCTGGGGAGCAGGACACCAGGGCCATGGGTTCCCCATAGAAAGGCCCCAGCAGGCCATCTCATAGCAATCCTTGCATTTCCCAAATGTGGACTCTGGGCCCAGGGAGAGGAATGAAGGGACCTGGGTCCATTACTGGCCACGGCACCCCCCATAAATCAGAAAGCTGACTATAATGGGAAAACCACTAGGGCTTCTTCCTACCTCCCCAGTAAAGAAGCTGGAGCTAGAATATGGGGAGGCAAAGACAGCGGGCAGGGGAGGCTGCAGTGAGTGTCCATGGGCACCAGCAGTGGAGGGGCCTGCAGAGCTCAGGTGGGGACAGGTGAGTGAGCCCTCCTCGGGTGAAACATCCACTCAAAGCAGGGCAAGCAGGCCCTGCGTGGAGCACAGCTGGGTTCACCAGGCACGGGGGGAATGGGAGGGGATGCAAAGTGCCAGCAACCTGAAAAGGCTGGGGGTAGGGGAGGAGACCCCACATCCAAATCTCCCCTGCTCTTCCCCAAGGGCTGAGGCTGGCATCAAGCAAGTGGTTTCCCCTTGTGGGCCTGCGTTTCCTTAGATGGCCTCCTAGGGATATTGGGACCAGGACATGAACTGAGATCACTCCCAGGCCTGAGCTCCCTGCAGGCCATGGGGAGGGGAGGGTGCCCCATTGCATCCTGCACAGCAGGGGCAGAGACATGGACTTTGCCTCCAGTTTCACCGTCTCCAGCCACTGCTCAGAAAGCATGTGTGGGGTGGGACTAAAGGGGGGTAGAAAGGGCCGGGCACATTTCCACCAGGGAAAGCTCAGAATGGAGTGTGGGTGCTGGTGCTGCCAGCAAGGGGCATGTGCCCCCCACCTTCAGCTCCTGCATGGTCATCTCCTTCCCGTGCTCCTTGCTGCTCTCGATGAGGAGGTCCAGGGCGTCTGAGTAGTCCTTGCCCTGTGTGCACTGCAGCTTTTCCCGGATTGCCTTCTCCAGTCCCTTCTGCAGGATCTGCCGGGCCTGAATGCCCTGCGGGGAGAAAGGGCTGTCACCCACATGGAAGGGCAGGCTCCCATCTGAGCCTCGGGATCACCAGGGAAGACTCCAGCCTCCTCCTACCTGACGCTGACACCTCTCCCTCCGCCATGGGCCCCATGCCTAGGTTCCTGTCTCGGGGTCAGCCACCCACCACCCGAGAGGAGGCTCACGGGTGCCCCTGCCCCTCTCCTCCCAGGCCCCGGGTGCTCACCCGCCGGTAGCCGCTGAAGGGCAGGTCGACAGGCAGGGAGAAGACGTTCTCCACAAACTGCTGGTAGACCTCAAAGAGGTGCCCGAGGTCCTCCTCAGGGATGCTGAAGCCCAGCAGCACCCGGATGGCCATGCGGAAGGTCAGCTTCTGTGCCTCCTGGTACACGTTGATGGCCTCGGGGTGGCTGCTCCAGGCACGTAGTGTGTCCTGGATCACCAGCTGGATCTTGGGCAGGTAGCTTTCCAGGGCCTCGTGGCTGAAGATCTTGGAAAAGACCTGGAAGGCAGAGAGGTGGGTGGGTGAGCCAACTGGCACAGCCCGCCCCTGTCCAGCCCCTCACTTTGCCTCAAGGATGAATGTGACCAGGGAGAACTTCAGCTTCCACACAATAGCAAAGCCTTGGGAGCTGGGCAGGCCAGCTGCCAGCAAGTCTTTGGGGGATGTGGCTTGCGAGGGGCACAAGTGGGGGCTGAGCGGGCCAGGGCAGGGAGGCTGCCCTTACACTGCAAAGCCCATTGTGGAATCGCAGGACAAAGGGCAGGCGTGCCGGGAGAAGTGGAGCACAGGTATCGGACCGCACAGGGAAGTAGGGACGGCCCTCGGGGGAAAGCCACTCCACGGATGGGACAGCAAGAAAGCCTGAGACTAGACCTCAAGCAGGACTTCCTGAGAACCAAAACTTATCACTTGTGGGAAACACCTACTGGGTGCAGATTCTAGGAAGTGTATTAACAGTTGTGCCATTAAAAGGCCTTCAGTGAGGCCAGGTCCAGAACCGGGGGGTTGGGGGCAATGGCTTTCCACCCCCAAAGATCATAAAGACAAACAGAAGCCCTGTGAATTCCCGGCATCTTCCACGGCCACTGGAAGTGGCCAGTGAGTCCTGCTTGTTTCCACCTCCCTGCCTTCCGTCCTCCCGACTGGCTCCGCAGCCCCCTCGCCACCCCTCCTCACCCAGGTCTCCCAGCACAAGTTTTTCATGTGTGGAGGAAAGGGGAGGATGTTAGTTTATTTACCAATAGCCCGTGGGTCTCACTCACAAGCAGCAGCCTCCAACCCACCAGAGTTCAGATGAAAAGGGGGAGTGCCCCCTGCCACTAGCACCAAGTAAAGGCCGGGAGGGGAGGGACAAGCAGAAGAAGGAGCCCCCCATTCCACCCCGTGCAAACCATACACACGCGCCACCCTCCCCTCCTGCCCCCCAAACACAACCACCGCACAAACTGTAAATGTGAGAATTTCCCCTGCAGTCAGCTCAGGGAGGAAAGGTAACATTTTCCTGGCCTGGGCCCTGCATGGCTAATGGGAGGGCTGGTTTGCAGAAATAACAGTGCTGGCCCTTCAGTGGCCCAGCCAGGCGTTCACAATAGCACTTTCATTCCGAAATTCCCGGTGGAGGGAGGGAGGGAGGGAGGGCAGGAGGCCGGCAAGGGGCAGAGAGGCCTGCACTGTTTGGGGCAGGCCTGCTACAAAGGGACAACTGAGAGGTAGAAGGATGATAGGAGGTCGCCTAGGTCAGCCTAGGCCCAGATGGGTCATTCACACCTTGCCCAGTTTTGGGGGTCACGGAATTTCCAGGGGCCTCTAACTGCTGCCTCCCTTCAGAGAGTGATGGATAAAGGCAGTGCTTGTTTGCTTCAACCCCCAACCCTCGTGTCCTTAGGATTCCAGGTTCAGCCTTTGGGCAAATGAAGGGTCTTGGGGGAATGGGAGGGCGCCTTTATCCTGGAGCCCAGCACCAGCCAATGAAGCATCCCTTCCAGACAGCAGAGAGCCACAAGGTGAGCAGACAACGGGGTGAGCAGACAGCCGTACATAGGAAGGGAAAGTGCATCAGGAAACGAGACAGAGGGCAGGAAAATCACTCTGCGGCCACCAGACCTCCATGGCGGGACAGAGAGCCCAGAGGTGGGACAGGGAGGGCCAGAGAGGTCATAGCTGGCCCAGAGCCAGCCAGCCGAGGATGGACTAGGGGTTCTGTCATGGAGGGTGCAGGGTAGGGGCTGGCCAGGGCCCCCAACACATGGGAGACCTGATCCAAAGACAGACATGAGGAGTGGGGAAAAGGCAGAGGCCACCTCCACCAGGCCCAGCCAAAGTCGAAGCCAGTGGGCTCTAAGGTGCAGTGGGTGACGGAAAAGGGGCTGAGTTGTAACTGTGCATCATTCAGCAACTTACAGTGTAATTATGGCCGAGTGGCCACCTGCTCCCCCAAGCCTCAGTTTCCTCATTTGTAAAACAGTGAGGTGGAGCCAGGTGACCTCCTTTCAATCCACTGAGCACGTCAACATCTGCACCCAAAAACATCAGCTCCCAAACATCAGCACCCACCTGCCCCTAAGCAGATGCTATCCCTTCAAAGCGGCCCAGAACTTGGCAATGCTCAAATTCCCTGGAGAGTGCCTTCCAGCCCCCACTCACGCACCCCAAACGGGCTATAGTGGCCCGGGAGGGGCCATCCCAGGGTTTCAAAAGGGGGAGCGTGGAGGCCCCCACCTCACCCATGGACAAGCTCTGCCCTGCCCTATGGGTTCCGTTTCCTGCGCCCTCTAGCGATGGCCGGCTGAACTACTCCTTCCCAGGCCTTGGGGGCCCTGGAGGGCAGGCAGGGACAGTTCAGGAAGAGAGAAGGCCGGGGGGACCTGGAACTGAGAGGAGGACTCCGAGGACCGGGGTCCACACCTGACCCCGGGGGGAGGGGGGTCCATGGGCAAGGCCAGAAGCTGGAATCCTGGAAAAGCCACTGCCACCCAGCACCTGCAGGCCCCTGGGGCTGAGGCTTCTGGAAGAGAAGTGAAGGCAGTTCCAGGACTCTGTCTTTGCCGCAGCTGACTTGCTGAGTGACAGCCAGCAGGCTGCTGCCCCTCCTGGAGCTGTTTCCCCTCTGGGTTCATGAGAGGCCTGACTGGCCCTTCTGAGGGCCTTTCCACCGGGCTGTCCATGACGCTCCTCAGAGCCCACCGCGAGGTGGAGAAACCGCCCAAATAAGAAGCCCAGCAAAGGTGAGTGGAGGGCACTCCAGCCCCAGGGGCTGGGTTCAGAGGCACCAGGTCCAGGCCCCTTCCTCTAGCCCAGCTGCTCCACAGGCATAGGGGCCTCCCCAGCCTGGGAGGCCTCCAGGGCCTCATCCCTGGGTCTGTGCCCAGGGGTAACAACGAAGGCAGTTCCGGAAGCTGGGGCAGCTCTGAAACCACCACCGGCCACGAAGGACGGCGGAGGCGGAGGCGGAGGCCCGGGCTGGGGCAGAGGGCTGCCGGGGCTGCGTCAGGGAGGGCTGGGTCTGAGGCTGCCGCCTGCTAGGGTCAGGACTGGGGCATACTGGGAAGGTGCCAGGGAGCGGCTCTGAGTGAAGAGAGGAAGGGTTCGGGCCGCAGCTACTTCCCTGACCACAGGCATCGCAGGAGCCAAGCTGCTTTGTTTCCCTCTGGGGCTTCCCTCGGAATTCCCAAAAGTCAGCCAAGAAGGCCGGACAAAGGTCACTGAAAGCCAGCCCAGGCCCAGACCAAACCCTGCAGAGGGAGCGGCAGGTATGGCCTTCCCACCAGGGCTGGTGCAGGGGAGAGCGAAGCACTGTCGCAGGAGCAGGATCGCCTGTCCAGGTTTACCTGCTGCAGCCTCAGAGGCTCGGGCAGGAGGGATGAGGGCACTCGCTGGGAGGGATGGCCTTGGACAACTCCCGCCAAGCCCCCAAGGACGCCAGAGGCTCGGGAGTCCGCACCTTTGCTTCTCTCCTCCCTCCGGAGTGGGAGCTGATCCCACAAGGGTCTGGGGGCACCCCGAGGGGCTGGTGAAGGCTCAGATTCCCCATCAGTATTTCTACAAGTGCCTTCTCCCCGACCAGGCGTCCTCACCCCTCCCGCCTCTCACCCAGTGCCCTGGGAGGGAAGTCGCTCTGTGAACCCCTATGGCCCTGCGTGCCACACTTGCTCAGCCAGACAGCCTCCCCCTTCTCTGCTGGTCGGTGTGGACAGATGGACAAATGGATGGGCGCAGGAGCCGGCAGAGCTGAAGCAGGGACCCACTGCCCGGGCCAGTGACTCAGACTGGGAGGAATGGAAGCAGCTGCCCAGGAGGGTGGGGGCCTGGGCAGGCCACCCGGCCAAGCCACCGGAGCCTCGGCCTGCAGAGTGGAAAGAGTAACAGAGGGCAGGCCGCCGCTGAGGCAGCCGTCCACACAGGGGTGACGCCAAGGTGTGTACTTTATATTCAGGCAAGGAGGGTGAGAGGACGTCATCTTCCCAGCTGCCTGGCATTTCCACTGAGCCTCAGCTTCACCCTGGCCCACTGGAAATGCCAGGCAGCTTCACCCAGAATTGGAAATGTCCAATCCGGGTGTGTGGGGCTGGGCACACTCAGTCCCTCTGGTTGTGGGGAGGCTGGCCCAGATCCCCAACAGGCTCCAGCAGTTGGAGCAGAGCGCCTGCCCCCCATTTGACTCCAGCTGTGATCATCCCACCTGGAGACATGCCCCCCACTGCCCTAACTCTTCCACATAGCACAAGGTGGGCAAGACAAGGAGAGGCGGGCAGCTCTTGGCAAATACCTGCAGAGACACAGATTCTGAGATCTGCCCGGTTGCTCTTACCTCTCCTGCCTCCAGCCATCAGGAAGCCCCGCCTTAGAAAGCTGTGGGTGGGGACGGGCCCTCCCAAGGGGCCCTTCCAAGGCCACAGTGCAGAGCATGGCTGGCCACAGCCACCAGAGGCCCTGAACTCCCTGCTTCCCACCACTCCAATTCCCACAGAGCTGCCCTCTGCCAGGCCTGGTGGGCTCTGAATTTATCCAAGGGTCCTGAAGGGGAACCTCCTCAGGGTGAAGTCCACTCTCAGGGTGAGGCCAGCTGTCCCCACCACGCTGGTGTGGTCCTGGCATGTCTCAGGGCCCTGCAGCTGCCTCTTTTTAGGCCTAGGGGACCCAGGACAGATACAGCGACCAGCATGGGAGGGCCAGGGCCAGGGCAGACCCCACCAAGCCTTCTCACTCCCCACCAAGGCCACCTTTGTCTTCCAAGGCTGGGAGAGTGAGCAAACGCATCAGCACCACAGCCTTGGACCCCTCCCTGACTTGGGAGAAGGACACAGAAAGGAGGGACAGAGAGAAGGGCTGGCCCCCGCATCCAGGCCGCCCACCCACCCACTGCCTGGCACAAGGGCATGCAGAGGGAGGCGCCCACTCCCAGGCGCCCTGGCAGCTGACCATGGGTTCCCTCCCCCACTGACCTTCAGATAGATTCGCTCCTGCCACCCGCCCCCTCAGCAGCCCCTGTGCCCACCCACTGGTGCTACAGTAACTTTTGGGTAAAGGACTTATGTTGGCAGAAAAAAGGCATTGTGCCTATGCCCGGAGGCTGGGGCAGATCTCCCAGCAGCAGAGTTGCCTGGCTGTGCCACTGGCCTTCCATCCAGCGCAGGCTGGACCTTCTGCCCTGAGCTGAGCCTGGTGGACATCACTGTAGCCAGAGGCTGTGCCTTTGTCCAAGGCCTCCTAAAGCCAGTGTGGGCTAGCCTTCCCCAGGACCCCACAACCATGGGTACTCCTGGCACCATCCTCCTGCCGAGGCTTCTCCTGGCCGCTCCATTCCAACACAGACCCCAGTACAAGCTTCCAAGATGAGACCCAAAGGTCAGGGACATTGGGTGGACAGGCAGGGTTTCTTGACCCCTACCTCCAAAGCCTAGTCCCTCACCTTGGCTTCAGGCCCCGAAGGCCTTGTAGGCAGGGGTTTGTGTAGAAGGGGCAAGACTACCACTCCTGAGGTCTCCCCAGTCCAGGGACTCCAAGGCTAAGTCCCTCCCCTGAAATACCTCCAAGTTCCCTGAGGGTAACTCCAGGCCACTGTTCAGGGGTGCCCTGAAGCTGCTGGGTTCTTGATGCATAGAGGTCCAGTCCTATCTCCAAAGGAAAAGAGGACAGGCCCAATCCTGGCTGGGCATAGGAAGCTTCTAGAATGATTCCCTAGCTCCTTCTCCATGTTTTAAACAACTGTTATCACCCTCACCTTAGTAACCAGACTCCATCTGCTTTTCTAGGGCAATTCTGCACGCTCTCTACACACAAAGCGAGATGGGGTCCCTCCCCTATCCATCAGAGATACCCCAGGCCCTGGGCAGGGGAGGGGTAACCCAGGAGCAGGGAGGGAGTCTGAGGCTCTGGCTGCAAGGACACTGGGCTGGCTTCCAGAGATGATTCTGGTAGACTGGGCAAGACTTTCTTGGACTTTTTCCCTGGCAACCCCACCCACCCCTGCTGGCCCAAGACCACCAGGGCAGCCAGGGCAAACACCTGGAGTGCAGTGATGGCAGTGAGGAGCCCCCTCCAACACATCTGGTCAGACCTCCCGGAGGCAGAGTGGGCCACCAGCCCCAGTGGAAACAGTGACGCTCCAGTTCCCTACCAGCCGGGCCCCAGCACACCTGGGCCCCACTTCCCGCACGTACCTCCTAACCAGGCCAGTCCTGGCCCAGCAGCCCACACTGCAGCCAAGCCCCTGACTCCAGCAAGGGCCGGATAAGGCAATGTGCGAGGCACACAGCAGCCCCCACCTTGGCCACACTGAGTCCACCAGGCCTTGGGTCCAACAGATGGGCCATTCTCTCCAGGAGCAATATGGATATTTAGAAACAGTGGCCCTGAGTGTTCTCCTATCCTCCAGCTAGATTCTGCCTACCTAGCCCCGGGACTTCCATGTCAGTAAACTTAGATAATCAATTAGGCAGATTTGGGGGGAAGGATCCTTTTGTCTAGCTACCTACCCATTTCTCATTCCACTCCCTCCCCCCAACATGGCAAGCATAAAACTGCTAGCTACACACAAAGAGGGGGCCCTGCATTTAGCTCTCAGGCCTCTGGCAGGATGAACCAGCTTCTGGTGACTCCCCACGCATCCCCAGGAAGCTAAAGGATGGGCTGTTCTGAATAGGCAGCCACCCCACCTCAGTCAGGGCCCTCGCTTTCTGCCCCGACCCAGCCCCAGCCCTGTCTCTCCCTTTCCCCCGTATTCCTCCAGCACTGACCATCTGCACCCTCCCTTCCTTCTCCCTCTTCTGTAAATGGACAGTGTAGGCCAAAAAACCTTGGGGCTTTCCTGGCAAGCCCTTCCTGGCCAACACCTGGAGGCCTCAGGCCAAGTCAGGCCCAGGGTGGGTGGAACCCCAAGTCCACGTCCTCACCCCAAAACCCTCTGGACCCCAGGATCTCACAATCTGGTCCTGGCCGCACTGCCTTTCTCTAAGCACTCACTGTCCACCCCAGGGTCCAGCAGCCCCAGGCGGGCAGGGCAGAGAAGGATTCTCCTCGGGGGCCTAGAGACTATTCCATAGACGATGCAGTCCCGTGTTGCAGGCTCTCCGGAAATTTATCTCTTGACCCGGTTCAACTGCTCTACACCTCAGTGGCCCCTTCCGCGAAAAGGGGACAATAATTCCCTTCTGGCAAAGCCTGCGGAAAGCGGAGGTCAGGAAGCAGCCATCTCCTTTGGAGCTGAGCCTCCTCTCTCCTCACTCTTTCAAACGGGCCTGTGGTGGAGCTGCAAAGGCTGAGAGAAAAATAACTGCCCAACACCTTTGAAAAGCCCTCATTCTGAAGCCTCCAGCCCCCTCCCCGCCACTCCCCAGAACCCCTCTCCCGCCGCCCCCCCGGCTGTGATAACTGCTTCCAGCTAGGAGTGGGGCTAGGAGTGGGGCAGATGGAAGAGAGGACTTTGGGAGCGCCTTTCCAGTTCCTGAAATGCAGGCTGTAGAAGGGAACTGGTGTGGGGGCGGGGATCAGCCCAGTCTCCTCGGTTTGTTTCTTCTTTTGTCTGCCTTTAAGAATTACCCTTCACAGGCTGTTCAGAACGTCAAGTGCTACAGGATGCGCCAGCGAGTAGACGGCTCCGCACTTTCTCCAAGACCACCGCACACCCGGCCCCTGGCGAGGGAGTCCGCCTCCCCACCTCCCCGGTCTGCCGCCGCTTCCTTTCCTTAGGTTTCAAACCTGGATGAGTCCTCTGATCCAAAGGAAAAAAAGGGAGTGGGGGAGGTCGCGCAGCCTCCCTCCGGGGCGGCTTAGGGCCGGCCCGCCGGCTCCGCTTTCGGGTTACTGCAGTTCAAACAGCACGTGCCGCCCGCGCTGGGAGACGGACGCAGCCGGGAGGGGCGGGGGCCTGCCCCGTGTGCGCCTCCTCCGCACCTCCTCCAGTCGCTCGGGAAATCCAAGGGATAAACACCCACTTTCCCTTCCTCTTTCAGGGGGGTGGGTGCGCTTTGATCCCCGCTCGTGCCTCGCCTGCTCTCCCCCGACCCCGCCCGCCCTTCCTTCCCTCATGGCCCAGGCCTCTGTGCTCCGAGGCCCAAAGCTCGCCGCACTTCTCTCGGAGGGGGCCTAGAGAAGTGCAAGCTGTCCCCAACTTGCACGCGCCGCGCCTGCTTGCGCCTCCCTTCAAGCAGCGTGGGTGGGAAGGGCAGCTTTGATTTTGGAATGATCGGTCTCCAGTCCTCGGAATTCCCTGGGAAACGTGGCGAAAGGCGAACGCTGGCCAACTGTCCCGCCCCCTTCTTTTTCCAGCTCTGTGGAGCAAGGCAAGGACAGGCGATCGACAACCCAGACCCTGCACGCTCAAGCTCTTCCAAGCCACCGTTGGTGGTAGCCACGGCGCAGTCGGCCAGCAGGATAAGGGACAAAGAGGAGGCTGGTGTAGGCCCTGGATCCAGGCTCGAGGCCTTGTAGGAGCAGAACTGTTGGGTCTTCAAGCATGGTGCGCAAAGTGGGGGCACAGATTCGGTAGGGGGCATTTCCCAGGGCTCCACGAACTCCTTGCCCCGAGGTGGGGGTGGGTGCGCGGAAGAAAGGGGGCAGAGTTCTTACCTTGCGCTTGTTGCGGTGGATGTCGCCAATGGAATTGGAGACCGTGTTGGGGCCCAGCAACATGCGCGTGCTGCGTGGCCACTCGGTGCTTACGAGGTGGTGCTCGCCCATGAGGATCTTTCGCACGTTCTCCGCGCCGGTCACGCGTATCAGCGGCCGCCCCAACAAGTGCGTCTTGAACACGTTGCCATACTTCTCCCTCCGCGACGACTGGAAGCCAGAACCCTGCGGGAGCCACACCGGGGTCCGTCTCAGGGTACACTTCTGCAGAGGGCCCGCGAGGGAGGGGCGGCGGACCCCAACCGGGGGCACTGTCACCTGCCCCCTTGCCCCACTAAACACACTCACACAGACACGCACACAGGTTTTATTTTTCATAGCGTGCACAAGAACTGGGAAGTAGGGCCTAGAGAATAATAAATAACGCAAGGAAGTGGAGGCCCAGGGGCACCCCCAGGAGGCTGTTTTTTAGTAATGACTTTCGAGAGTAAAGAGGTATTCCGGACCGCTGGACCCGAAGTGGGAGTCTCCGCCCCCACCCCTCACCCCTACCCCGCGCTCGGGAGCCTCTCGGAATAAATATTTCCAGGCTCCGGGCCACGGGTTGGCGAGACCCCGCGGGGTGGCCGTAGGCCAAAGATTATTTATAGCGGCAGGCGGTCGGTGCCCCGAGGCAGCATCTACAGATGGGGGTTGGAGTTTCCTCCGCTCTCCGGTGTGGCCCGCGCAGGGACCCGGCGGCCCTCGGAGGACTTGGCTGGGCGGGGTCACGGGCCAAAAGCAGCGATTTTCCTACTGCATTTTGCCCTGGAAATAACGGAGACGGACTTTGGATGCCGCCCTGGAGTCTGGAACCCGAGCGCGGGGCGGGGTGGGGCCGGGCGGGGCGACCCGCGCAGGTAACAGGATCCTCGGCGGTGGCGGCGCTAGCCGAGGACTGTGGGGCCGGGGCCCGGCCAGGCTGTCGGAACGGCTAGCGGAGCCGGTCCCGCGCGGGTACCGGAAACTGTGGGGACCTCAGAGGGGCGGGGGCAGGGGCGTCCCGCTCACCTTTGACGTCGGCACTCGCTACCCCACCCCACGTTAACCCTTCTTCTGCCCCGGCAGCACCGGAGGAAAAGGGGAGGGGCGCCACCTGTCCAGCCGCCCCTCCTGCCCAGCCGCCCCTCCTGCCCAGCCGCCCCTCCTGCCCGCCCACCGGCGTACGGACTCGGACTCCAGATCTATCAGCTCCTGCACTCCCAAGGGGACAACTCAGCCCCCCATCCCGGGTTAGTCCCCCTCCTCACTTTCCTTTCTTCCAAGGAAAACTATTCTCCAGCTAAATATGCACACACCCGAGTACAGCCGAAAAGTGACTCTGCAGAACCCGGAGTCCTAATCACTTTTCCACATGCGCCTCCGGCCCCTGCGCGCGACGGGGAACGAGCCGGGAGCGCCTGAGCAGCTAGGAGGGGGGCTGGGCCGCGAGAACGCTGTCCCCTCTCCCGGGTTGGAGGACGGGGAGAGTTCCCCCCCGCCTTGCAGCCTTTCTAGACGGCGTCTTCCCCTTTAAGAAAAATCTAGGCGGAGGTGGGAGTGCGACAGAGGGGGTGGTGAGGTGAAGGGTTCCCTCCCTCCGTCTGCTATAACCGTCTCACTCGCTCCGTCTCACCCTCCGTCTCTCCTCTCCTTCTTTTCCTCTGTTTTTCTTTTCTTTCAACACAAAAGTTGGGTTGTGAATTTTCCGAGGTCGCCGCCGCCTCGCCCCCACCCCCCGCCTCTGATCTGCCTAACTATAATTAAAGTGCGTTTTTTGTGGCATTAATAAAGAGTTATTTGTCCGCCGTTTCCACGGTCTTCACAAAGAGGACTTTCATAGGGGCGGCCGCTCGGGCCGCGAGTCCAATTTATACAAAAATGTTGTATTTTTAGCCCTGGGCTCTGTTTAGATGGCGCTCGGTGGAAACGGAGAGCCCTTGGAGGTCCCCCGTAAAATCTGATAAATGACTCCGAAAAAATAACGCTGGGACTCAGAGGGCTCTCATTAACCCCTTAGGCGCTCCTGTACACGTACCCCCTATTTCCCTCTACCCCGCCGGCTCTAGGGCCCCGCGCTGGAGGGATGGGAAGGGGTAGGTTTCCCCCTCCCCAACTTCTGTGCAGGTTGGACGCTGACCCCCAGCGGCTCTTGTGGGATTCGGAGAAAAGGTCACGGGGGGCCTGGCGGGGGGTGGGGCAGAGAGAGGTCAGGAAACGAAATGGGGGTGGGTGGTGACAGCCCGTGGATTCAGCAGACTAGCTCTAAAAGGCGGGAGCCGTTGCCCAAGTTATTTTATTTCCTAAGTCGCGGCCCAAAGCCTAGAACACCGCTGCAGTTGATCTTTTAAGTGTGGTGTCGAGGGAGAGGCTCTGGGGATTTCTTTGCGAGGGATGGGGGCGATACTTCCATTGGTTGAAGGGACCCCCCACTTCATTACACGAACAACCCCAAAAAGAGAAGGGCCAAATTCGGGACGTGGAAAGACCACAGGGCAGAGGAACCTCGAACCTCCTCCCCACCCCCGCTTCGCTGTCATTCGGCCCAGGGCAGGGTGAGTGTGTGTGTGTGTGTGTGTGTGCGCGCGAGGATTGCACGCGTCTGTTAATTTCAAGCCAAGCTTTCGCACCTCTAAACCCACAGATCCCAGCGCTCACCTTTCGCTTCACCTCTCTGGTGCCGGTACTGTTAGTTTCAGGACATCCCTGCTTCCCTTAACAGGACAAACGCGTGTACACACAAATACACCTCCCGCCAGGTACCACAGAGGCGCCCCCCACCCCAAGAAGAAAACTGGTGTGTTTCACATTGCAAAAGCGATTGTCTAGCACTGGATGAGGTTAACTCCAGGTTAATCTCCCCATTACCTACCTGGGTCTGGTCCCTCACGCTCCCCACCCCCATTATCACCAGCAGAGTGGGGCTGTGCGGCATCTAACAAGCACACACGCACTCTCTCCATGGATCCCACACTCACCTCTCCCAAGTTTCCCTCTCCTGCCAAACTGTCCCCACCCAATAAGTAAATAGACCCTTTTCCCCGAAAGCCGAGAGCCCTGGCTTCTCCGGCTTCTCATTTTTCCTTGGGTTACCTTCCTCCTCTTCCACCACAAAACAGACAGACTCGCACAGATCGCGGACCAGGGTAGCTGTACCTGGCGCTGCCGACGGCGCCACGGGAACACAGTTTTAAAACGGCAATTCAAGCTGCCCCCTCAGCTCCCGACTCAATTTTCGGCTCCCAGCGACACAGCCAACCCCAGAAAGCCGAGGGCGACTGGGGCTGAGCACCGAGGAGAGGTGGCAGAAGCTCTGGACCGGACGCTCCCTGGGGCTCACGCCGCGCTGGGCGCCCCCGGGGCGCTCCACGCCCCCCTGCCAGGCCAGCGGCGACCCAGGCAAGTCTGTCTTGGGAGCCCTCTCAGGTCTGGGAACTCCTCTAACCAGCCTCCTGAACCTGCGCCGCGGGCGCCCGTGGTCCCGGAACTGCGCTGCCGGCGGACAGGGGAAGCCCGGGCTGCGGCGGCCGAGAAGAGGGAAGGGAAGGGGCGGGGCGGGGACCAGTGCCTTCAGGCTCCCGGCGCCCCCTGGCCGGCCCGCCGCTCCGTCCGCCCCGCGCTCTCAGCTAGCGGACCGCGGAGAGCAGCGGAGCGAGCGCGCCCTTACCTGCAGCAACCAGTGGCCGGTCTCTCCGATGAGCGGGAAGCCCATGGATCCCTTGGGGATGGGCAGCTTGCAGCTCTTGTCGCGAGTGGCGGCCCAGCGCAGCTGCCACAGCTGCTGCGACACGGCCAGCAGCAGCGTCACGGACACCAGGCACGCGGCGAGGGTGGCCAGCGCCGACACCAGCTCCAAGCCCTCAAAGAGCATGTTGGCGGCCGCTCGGGGGATTGGCTGTGCCGGCCGCAGAGGGGGAGGGGAGGGCCCGACGGGAGGGGACCAGAGCGGCGGGGGAGGGGAGGCTGCGGCCGGGGGTCCTGGCACCTCCAGCCGAAACAGAGAAGGAGGAAGGGGCCAAGGGAAGGGGAGTGGAGGCTGCGAGGGGAGCGGAGAGAGGGAGGAAAAAAATTGCCTAAAAGAAGAGAGGAGACACGAGGCGACAGGGGTGCAACTTTGTTTGTTTGTTTGTTTGATTGTTCCTTTATAGCGGGCTTACGGGCTGCTCTAGGGGAGGTGAGATGAAGCCGTGAGTCAAGCTGGTGGGTTTGCTCTCCCCGCTACCATCACACTCGGAAAACTTTGGAAAACTTTGTCCAGCGGGAGGGAGCCTCTCTCGTAAGCCCCTTCCCCTGCTCGAAAAAAAAAAAGAAGGGGGCAGAGAGCTAGCGGAGAGCAAGTGCGGTCGATTTCTCAAAAGTATTGCAGTATGGCCCCAAAATTCCTAGGTGAAAAAAAGAAAAAAGGAAGGAAAAAAATCCTGAATCCAAAAATTCCAACGAACCCAGAAACTTTGGGGGCGAGGGAGAAGACCCCGGCTGAGGCGAGTGGAGAGGCCGGAGCCCAGACGTCCCTGGGCTGCCCCGGGCGGCGCGCCCGAGCCCCAAAGCCGCCGCAGCACCCCCGAGGCAGGCGCGGCTGGCGAGGCGGCGAGGCAGGCGCGGCAGCCAGAGCGCGGGTGCGGAGCCGGCGGGCCGCGGCCGGGACGGGACGCAGCCGGCGACAGAGCCCCGGGCGGGCGCTGGGGCGGCGGCGGCGGCGGCGGGCGGGAGGGGTGAGGCGGGGTGGGGTTGGGGGAGGAGGTGGAAAACCCGAGCTGGGCTATTGTATCAATTAAGAAAAGGCAGTCCGTCCCGGGACGCGGTCTCGCGGCTCTGGAGTTGCTGCTGGGGGGGGGGGGGGAAAAAGAAAGGAAGGCAAAAGGAATGAAAGAGGGGGAAAAGCAGGAGGCAGGATTTCAGGGCTGGTGGTTTTAAAAGCTTCTCTCAATGTGAATTTGAGTCCAAAGCGAGGCGATGCGTGTGTTTATATAGAGGCGGGAGGCTGCGCCGTGGGCGCTCCGCCAGCACCCCCCCACCCGCGCGCTCACAAAGCCGGAGGCGTGGTGAGAGGCCGGGCCCGCGGCCGGAGCTGGAGAGCACAGCCCGGCCTCCCGCCCCGCCCCGGCCGCCCGCCGCCCGCAGCCCGCCCGGGACCCACTTGTAGCCGCCGCAGGATCAAACTCAGTTCACCTCTCGCCTCCTCTTCTTTCTCTCCGGCGTCTCGCCGAGCCCAGCGCCTACAGACGGACGAGATGAGACACACGCGCGCGCACCTACGCGCACACACACACACACACAACACACACGCCCCCGCGCGCACACACACACACACGCCCGCACACACACACGGTGCGCACTCGCTTAGTGCCCGCTTGGCTTCTAGGCTGCTTCCCTCCCTCTTTTCCTCCTTCCCAGGTCAGTGGCCCCCTCCTCAGCTCCGAGCAGTCTCTACTGGGCCAGAGCCCCGGCAGCGGAGGTCCTGGCCCGACTGCCCCCTCGACTGGGTGGCGACCAAACCCCTCGAACCTGTGCCTAGGGTCTGGAGCTCCCAACCCGCGGGACCCCGCTGGCTCCTATCTCCAGGGACCCCTCAGTTACCAGCCCCAATCCCCCTAACCCAGATCCCCCATTCCCAATCCCTACCTCCTCACACCTCCGATGATAAGGTCCGCCCCCGCCAAATGTCTCTTACCCTGCGGGACTCGGAGTTTCCCCTGTCCCCGTAAGCGTCCCAGGCTGCTGACTCTGCAGCCCCTCCTCTCCGACACTTCGGGACCCCCCCTCTCCTGCTTTTGTAGTCCCCGTCCACCGCCCGCAGCGTCGGGGAACCCCGATGCTGGTCCGGACAATTGTCCTGCGCGGGGACAAACGCGGCGGCCCCGGTACCCAGAGGCGGGAGAAGACGGGCACAAACGTTCATTGATACAAATGAGTAAATAAACATGCTAGGTGAGCACGGCCACCTTCTCAGCGCTGGCAGCAGAGGGCCGGGCGCGCGTGCCTGTGTGCGGTGTGCGTGTGGCCCGGGGCCGCACCTGTGTGTTCGCGCGCGTGGCCTTGCGTCGGGCCGACGTCTGAGGAGCGAGGCTGCTTGTCTGTAGGTTTGTGTATTCTTTCTAGAGCCGTGAGTGTGTCTGCGCATCCGTGCATCTGTCATCTGGCCTCTCTTCCTGCGAGCCTGTGCTAACACGGAGCTGCGCACAGCAACCCCGACACCGGTCTCGCTAGTGCTTGCCTTTCCCTCTCCCGGGCATCCGGCTTCCCTCAGCCCCCTTGGCTCTGGCGTTCGCTATCGCACTCCCGGAGCAAGAGTGGATATCCCATCTTTAAGAGTGGTGTGTGTGTCAACGATACTAGACTTTTAACACCTTGCCTGCACCTAGTACGAGTTCTGCTTTAGAGTTCACGAGACCGGACTGTATGTGAGCGTCTAACGTGCGCGCAGATGTGTTGTCCCTCTCTGTGTGAGCGCTTCCGAGGCTGATATGGCAAGAGATCTAAACGCTGGTCTAGCCCCCAGCTCTGGGTCACCTCGGCTTCACGCTCTGCCCTGGAACCCCACCTAGTGGACAGTTATAGTACTACAGATTCGAGGAAACGATTCCTTCTGCACCCTTTCTGCACTCGCCTTTCCTAGTGGGAGATCAGCTCCAAAGGGCCGGCTTGTAGGCTCCTAAAGCACCCCGCTCCTGCCTCAGTGCCCTCAGACTTCCGCCCCAGGATGCTTGGGGCCAGTCACTCACGAAGGCCCTGTCAGGACCAGTGTGAAGGGAGCTAGGAAGCACCCTCGGAGTAGGGTGGTTTCACAGGACAGTCACATCTGAACAGGGCACCTTGGAGGGCCAGAGACACCCCACACCCCATCTGAGGATGAAGCTAACATAAAATGGGGTGGGGGAGATTGTTGAGGCTTTGCTGGCTTGAAAAGCTCTAAGAATCTAGCCTGACCCCCAGACACAGCATTGGCCACAAGGTGGTGAAATGGGCAAGTAACCCTGGAAAACCCAGCCGTGGAAATCTCTGTCTTCGAAAGGACAGACAGGCACACAGCTTTATAGTGATGCAGATAGATGCACAGGCTGACACTGAGCACCCGTGCGTGCACACGCGTGCGCGCACACACACACGCGCACACACACACGTCACAGTCACAAAACACCCACCTCCCAGCCACCAACCCAAGAAACCACAGAGGTGTCTTCCGGTGGGGCCCACAGCCCCAGAAGTCCCCAAGACGCCATTGCCTTCTCCCCTATCTCCTTACTCCCGGGGTGGGGGTGGCTTTTATGCCCTTTTGTCCTCCACTGCCCAGCCTCTTTTCCTGTTCCAGGAAAGAGGAGGCATTGGGAGGGGTGTGGGGGAGAAATTCTGAGTCCTTAACGCCCTGTGCCAAGTGGGATCCTGCGGAGAGTCTGCAGGGATGGCACAGCCCCACACCAATAGTCGCTGGATTTCCTAATTGAAACCGCCTCTCTGCTCAAATCTCGAAAAGTACTTGGGAAAGATGAAAAAGAGAGCCTTGGTATTCCACTCTAAGACTTCCCGGAGGTGCTGTGGAGAGCGGGGGTGCTGAGGCCGTGGACAGGCTTGTGAAGAGGTGGCTAGGACAGCGAAAACTCAGCAACTGTCTTTGCCAGTCGGATTCCATCAGAGCACTTTCACTAACCTCAGATGGACTTCTGACTCTCGTCCCAGACAGAGCCCTGCTCCAAACCTCAGTGTAGCCTGTAACCCTGACCTAAAACAGACCCCTGAGCCTAATCCCAGAATGATCCTTAATCCTGGTCACAGATTGACCCTGTCTCAAAGCCCAGACTGAATCCCAATACTACCAAGTATCACTGTGGCCACAAAAGTATGGCCCCTTGTAGGCTGCCCCAAAGCTGGGGCACAGCTCAACTCCTGAGGCCCCGGGAGCACAAGCATGTTCTAGGACAGGATATTGCCTCATTCTAGCCTTGGAATGATACACCTGTTGCCCAGTGAGCATCCTTCTCCCGTCAGCTGGTTGTAGCTAATGTCACAGGAACTCCCAGACTGCCACCCTCCCACCACACACACACACACACACACACACACACCACACAACTCTTTCCCATGGGCCCAGGACACACCCCCGGGCTTCAGCTATTGCCTACAGTGTTACAGTTCAGGGCCGGCCTCACATGTCCCTGTAGCCTTTCTGGCACTTTGAAATCAGTCCGAGCAGCCTGGGAAATGAGTGAGGCGATGCTGGCTCAAGTGGAGCTGCCTGGCGACGTCTGCAGTCTTCGGCAGAGAGGGCCTGGGAAATAGGGAGGGTAGGCCTCAGGCACTCTTGGAATATGCACGCTATGAGCAGGCACAGCCTTTGCACCCACTTCCGGAGCTCAGAAAACCTTGACCACAGGGGCAGGTCTGCCTAGAGTCCTGCTGCTCACTGAGACCCAGAGCTGCACAGGGGTGCAGTCTGCCCTGGACTTGCTACACCCAAGGGAATGAAGATAGTCCCTTACATGCGTGCAGTCCTGTGTGGCCAGCAATGTTCTCCCACAGCTATTATTTTATTTCAACTCCACCACAGCCCAGTGAGATCATACGGTTTTTAGGTATTAGATTTACAAGTTACTTTTTGTATTGATGAGAAAACAGAGGCCCAGAGTCCTTCAATCCCCCACCCCCGTTGTATCGTCCTGTTTCTCCTCCCACCAAACAGGCACACATCTCCAGGAGCCATGAGATCCTGTCCTTACGGCAGCTTCCTCATTGTCTAATGTCCATGCTTCTGACAGCTAAAGCCGACAACAGAGGGAGCTGTCAATTTTCCACTCAATTTTGTGTAGTCTTGGCCCTGAATTTGTTCAATTGATGCTAATTTGCTTTCTTTTCTGTAAAACCATCTCTAATTCCTCCAATCAGAGCCAAGCAGAAAGGGGGAAAAGTCCAGGATCCAGGCGACTGCTTGGCCCTACCGGCCAGGGTGTCCAGAAAGCAAAGAGCCCGGGAGGCAGTGAGCAGGAGGCAGGGCTGTGTGTTCAGGGACCAGCAGAGTTTGCTCAAGTCCTCTCGGCCTCTGGCCTGCACCTTGGGCTGTCTAGCCCGAGGGACAAAGCCTGGGATCCTGCCTCAGGGAGCTCTTTGCTCTTAGCCCTGTCCTGCCTGGCTGGCACGAAGGAGCCCTTGGAAAAAGCTCTCATCTCCTGGCTCCTTCTCATTCTCCCCAGGGCCTCAGGCTGGCTCCCTTCTGTTCTAAGTCTTCTTGATATACTGACTGACAGTGGTGGGGCCCTTTGCCTGTAAGATCCCAAGTCCCGTGGGGAAGCGACATTTCTGAGGAGCTGTGGAGAGGGACGGGGGCGGCAGGTCCTGTGCAGACCCTTCTCCAGAGCCAGAGCAGAAACTGCGACTCCGGTGGGTCAGGGATTCCCCTTTCCCCCTGGAACCCAGCTTGTGGCCCAGATATTCATCTGAGGCCTAGGTGCCTACCCTTCTCCCACTTCGGGCCCTCCCTCCAGAGCTGGCGCCACAAGACCGGCAGCCCCCTCCAGTGCCCAGTCCTCAAGGACAGCTTAGAGGACACTCCCTGCCTGTATCTGGCTGTCCTGACAGGGGCTGGGATCCCTGCTGTCCAGTGTATGGGGGCGCTCAACCCGGCTCGGCTTGGAAATCAACGCAGTCCCAGGAATTCTGCCTTCCTAGAGCCTGGACGGGCTAAACTCTCCTCCTCCCTGAGGCTGTTTAGAGAATACACTGACCCCTTGAAAACCACCAGCTGCCAGAAACCCTCCCAGCCCACCCGCCCCATGGAGAGGCCATCCTCTGTTTGAGCGCTGCTGAAGTGAAGCTGGGTTCTGGGTTCTGTGTGTTCCTTTCTTAAAGGCTGCCTTCTTCTTTGTTCCTTGGTGTGACTTGCTCCCACCCCACCCCCAGGGTATCTTCAGATTTTGATTTTGTTTTGTTTTAAAGATAACCGATATCCAGGCATTGCTACCTGACAGAGCCAGATGCAGGCACAGCCTGGCCCCTTAGTCCCAGTCCCTCGGAGAGGAACAGCAAGGAGGGAGCCCCTCACCCACTCCTCTGCAGCCCTCTAGGAAGGAGGTGGCCTTTGGGAATGAACTTTGCTTCTTTCTCCTTTGCCCGAATATGGAACAAGCCTCACATCATACCTCATATCAGAAATCTCAGCTTCAGAGACATGCTTCAAAAGCAATTTTCAAAAAGAATTGGAAATACCCCCATCCTCCCCTGGCAAAGCCCCCAAACTCAGTCCTCCTTCCACCCACCCCGCACCCAACCCCAACGAAAGCAATCCAAAAAAGGACTTGCCAATGGAGAGAACGGGTAGGTGCGAGGAACGCAGCTGACAGCTGTGTCCAAATCGGCACTGCCTGGAAAAGAGTAGCCTGCTCGGTGGAGATGGGACACCGTCAGTGCCCCAAGCTGGCTGTGGCTGGCAGCGACACTGCCGCAGCGATGGCGTTCCCTCAGGCCGGGGAGCCAAGAGCCCTTTATAGCCTGAAACCTGCCCTGGCACCGCCCACTGGGCGGTTGCAACAAGGGCCTGCAACTAGGGGAGTCGCTAGGAGCTGGGAGGGCATTCGTCCCAGGACCCCAGGGCCAGGGCCCCACACACAAGAATCTAGGATTCAACCTCCTCCCACCAAAGCAACTCTATGTCCCGGTATGTGTACGAGACTGTGTGTGTGTGTGTGTGTGTGTGTGAGTGTGGGCATGCGCTCGTGCTTAAACGTCCATTCAAAGACCTCAGATCTCGTTCCCTCATCCTCTTTCTCTGGCAGTAACAGTTTTTGAAAGGATGGGGAGAGCAGTGTGTTTCTGCTCAGTTTATCAAATTACACTCAGTGACAAAGGACTGAAGTGCATTTTCTTGAAGGCTTGACAATTGGGATCCAGGAAGAAAAAAGAGGCATGACAGAGAACCCAGAGCTTTTGTCAAAGGTAAAACATGGATATGAAAAGCGGGGGATGTGGTTGGGTGGCTTTCAGTGAATTTGTCTTCGTGTTGCTTGGTGTTAAAAACTGCTTCCCCCCACCCTCCACTCAAGCTGCAAAACTCTCACAGATCCCAGAAATCGCAAGATTGTTGATTTTTAAAAGGAACATTGTTCATTTTTGCACAGGCTGAAGCAGACAAGCTGGGGCACAGCCTCTTCCCATCAGGACTCCCAGGTCCCCTTTCCATGCCAGAGCAGCCTCCTCTGAGAGGTCACTCACCCAGGTACAGTGTCCTCCACACCATTCATCTCAGCCTGTCCAGCCAGCTTCTCCTTAGGGGTACAGTTGGGACAAGAACAGGGTGGGCTTCTCCCCACCATTCAAAGTTCAGTCCTGCACCTGAACTCCAGGGATTGCTAGATGGAGAAGATTGGACTGTGGGGCAGGTTTGGGCTGGAAGCAGAGTACACAGGGGCTCTGGACTCTTTGTCTCATAGGTTCCCATTCTTTGGGAGCAGAAAGGAAGCTGACAGCCTAAGTGACCAGCCTCAGATGCTGAAGGCCGAGAGGAAAAATATCCCCTTATCCAGAGCTTAGAGACGACGCCTGAAGCAAGTCCACCCTGTGGTGCTGCGCCCAGCTGGCTTTTGTTCATAAGCCTCCCGCAGGCAGGCCAACCGGCTCACCAGCAGCCTCGCCCAGAGACCTCGGAGAGCAGAGCCAACCTGAGAATCTAGCTGGCAGAGCTCTTCCCTCCCAAGTCCAAATCACTTCCTCTCCCCTGGGGCCGGGACTCCTGCCCTTTGCCTCTCAGGAGGTGGAGAGGCAGAGCAGAGAGGCCGGGAGGTGCCTGAACATCCATCTTTCTTCTCACACCTACAGCCCAGCTCCAAGCTCACAGGGCCCTGTTGCTGGAGCTTTAGCTAATTTCTTCTCCAGACATCGGTGCGGTGGCTGGAACATAGGAGGAACAATTTCCCGTGAGACTCCCACTCGCCGTCTCCACTGTTCTGACAGCCAAGGTTATTCTGGCACATGCCTGTGATGATTTCACCTGCTCCCCACTGCCTGGGCCTGACCACTCTGCCCAAGAAGTTCTTGGGAGAACTGGCCTCTCTAGCACATTCTGTCCATCAGCATCCCCACCAAAGCGCTATGCTTCCTGTTCAAACCCAGCTTCAATACCAGTTCCCTGGAGTCCCACCCCCAGCAACCAGATGGCAGCTATGATATCCCTTCTGTATGGAAAATCTGGACCACCTCTGAGTCTCTCTTCCAATTTTCCCTCTGTTGGTTTCATTCTTTTCTCACTATCCTGCTATTCCAAATGTATTAATGCTTCACACTTGCAAACAGGCAGAGTGCCTTAGTGGCTAATAACAGGGCTCTGGAGTCAATGAGAGGTGGGCTTAAAATCTGCTCTGCCACTTACTAGCTTGAGCAATATACTTCACCTGTCGAGGCCTCCGGTGCTTCTCCAGTGTGGAGAATGGGTTATAACGGAGTAAGAGTTGAGGCAGGGAGGCCTGTTAGGAGACTGTGGTGAGAACTCGGGTAATAACAGTAAAAATGATAATAACAAAATCATAAAACTAACACTTATTTAGCACCTTCCTACATGCTGAGCACTTTAAAAAGCACTTCACTTACTTCAGCTGGCCCTCACAGCAACCCCACGAGGTGGATAGGTAGATACTGTTTTCCTTGCTTTACGGAGGAAGACTCTGAGATACTGAGTGGTTCAGTAGCTTGCCCAAGTTCATCCACCTGTACTTTTGAGGTTACATTTAATCTCTTAAATTCAAATCCAGGGAATATGGATTAAAATCTGAGCTGCTAGCTGGCATACTAAAGACTAAACTAAGCTAGTTGCAGTGATGATGAAGAGAAATATACAGATTTGAGAAATATTCAGAGTTAGAATTAAAAAGTGGACAGATTTGGCAACTGATTAGGTGTGGGGGCAGGTGGTGGGGAGCGAGGCGGGGATTCCAGCCTGGGAAACGGTGTGTGGTGATGATATGCACTGAGCTGGGGAACCTGGGAGAAAGAGAAGACTTGGGGGACAAGATGCTGTTTGGTTTGGGCCAGAGTAGGCTCCAGGTGGTGAAGGGATATTCCAGTGGAGCGCTCTGCTGGCTGTTGGACGTAGAGGTCTGGAGTACAGAAAACAGATCTGGGCAAGAGAGAGAGCTTTGGACATCATCTGCATTCACATGCTAATGGGGGACACAGGAGTAGAGAAGCCTACACCGAGAGCAGAGAGCCCCAGAAACACCAGCGTTGAAGGTACAAAGAGAGGAAAGAGGTCTGGGAAACAGCAACCTCTTTCCTTTGCCCACACACCCTGGTTAGCCTCACTTGAAAGAGATTATTCCTTTTGTTTGCTTCCCCTTAGTACTTATTTATTTATTTATTTATTTATTTATTTATTTATTTATTTATTTTCTGAGGCAGCCTTGCTCTGTCACAGGCTGGAGTGCAGTGATATGATCTCAGCTCACTTCAACCTCCACTTTCTGGGTTCAAGCAATTCTCCTGCCTCAGCCTCCTGAGTAGCTGGGACTACAGTCACGTGCCATCATGCCCAACTAATTTGCCTATTTTTAGTAGAGACAGGGTTTTGCCATGTTGGCCAGACTGGTCTCAAACTCCTGACTTCAAGTGATCTGCCTGCCTCGACCTTCTAAAGTGCTGAGATTACAGGCATGAGCCACCTCGCCCGGCTGTTTCCCCTTAACACTTAGAATCTCAGGGTTGTCAAGGAACTCAGAAGCTAGCAATTTGAGCCTCTACCTGAAATTTGCATTTAGAGGCCAGCAAGGAGAGAAAGGCAGCTGATAGGTGATGGAGAGGGAGGAGGATGGAGGTGCTTGGGCAAGGTCTCCACATGATAATGCTAGTTATCAAAGCACCAGCTCAGACAGCCTTGGGCTAGGTGCGGCCTCTGAGAGGGATGAGGCATTGCTCTGAACAACTGGCAACTATGGGGAAGCTCCCTGGCAAGACCGCCAGATGGAGACCAAATGAGCGGGGAAAAGCAGGCAAAGCTTCCTCTGCTGGGTGGATGCACACCACATTCTTGCTCTCACAGGCGCTCTGCCCTGCTCACAGACATTCACATGATCTCTGCCAGGCCACACATGCCCAGCCCCTCCCCATTCTCCTTGAGCTGGTTCAGGGGCTGAGCTTCATGGCTCTGAGACTCTTGCCTGGCAGGAAGAGGGCCACCCACCAGTCTCAGGACCTTCCTACCCAGAGAAGCCATGATTGGCCTGACTGCTGTGTGAGGGACCCCACACCAGAGCACATATGGAGAGGAAAAAGGAAGTTGTGCTGGGATGGACATGGGCATGGGGTGGGGCAGCCTTCTCAGAGAAGCCCACACCAATAGGAAAAGACCCTGCATGGCTTCTACCTTCCCCTAGATGTGGGCTTCCTCCTCTGCTCAGCCTCTGAGCTCAACCCACCAGGACCCAGTTCCCATGGGGCCATGGTCAGTCTAGGGGAGGCAAGCTTGACTATTATAGGGGAGGAGCAGCCCCGGGCTTAGAGCACTCATCAGCTGATCCCTCTGGCTCTGTTACAGGCTTTCTCTAACCTTTCCTGTCCCTGTTTCTGCATCTGCCTGGTCGCTCTCGGCCCCCACCCCTAGGGCAGCCACAGCACTGGTTACAGAGCAACTGTGGAGAGAGAGGACATTTGGGCCAGAGGCTCCTCCCAGCCGCCGCATAACTAAGCAACTCAACTCGGGCCAGGGGGCAGAGGAGTGAGCAGAGCTCCTTCTACTGTGGAATGTGGAGTTGAATGGACCTGGTTCTGTCACTTACCAGCTGTACAGTCTTGGCCAAGTCACTTCACCTTTCTGAGGTGCAATTTTCTCATAAAAATGGAGAAAATAAGTCTTGCCTTACAGGACAATTGATAGTTGTGAGGATCATGTAAAAAGATAATGCATGTAAAGCCCTTGGCGGTGTGTCAGGCCCACAGCCAGCACCGACTCACGGCGAGGCCAAGGAAGCTGAAGCTTTAGGAACCCTCATGTGGACAGGCTCCTTGCAAAGCCCTAGAATAAGAATTCTTTGTTATTTTCTTAAAGAGGCTTCCTCAGATCATACAAGTCTCAGGCTCCGCAAATCCGGGGACCTGGAAGATAGCTGTTGCCCTCTTGTCCTACCCCACTCTCAACCCCTCCAAGTCGTCCCCATGCACTGACAGAGAATCGCCCAGTCTGTCCAGGGAGAGTTAAAACAAGCCCTAAGCAAGGCCTCGGCCCAGAGGGAAAGCTGGGGTGCAGTCACCCCTTCATGTGAAGGTTGCCCCAGGACTGGTCTCATTCCTAAGCTCAGCTCGGTGCCTACTCCCCACTCTTTGCAGCGATCAACCCAACCCAGAAACCCCTTGAAGACATGCTCTGGAACTCTTCAAAGCTGTGGCCAACTCTGGGCACTGTGTCCTGATCCTGGCAGAGGCTTTGTCCAAAAATTGTGACCTCTTAGAGGACCAGTTCTAGGACTCTGCTAGGCAACACGGGGGCTCAAGAATGGGCCTTAAGGAAAACAAAGGCAACGTGGCTGGTTTCTCGATTAGCACCCGTTTCCCTAAGGAGCCTTTGGGAGTAGAGATACAGGGCTCCCTCCTCAGTGTCTAAGAGATGGATGGGGCTGATTTTTTCCACAATTCCTCCCCATAAATCTGATTTGGCCCCTCATCTGTCTAGGCCAGTCTCCATGGAGGTGTGCAGTAGTGATAAATGGGCTGCCTGGCTAATGTGACTGTGGTGGCAGGGATCGGGGAGGGGCTCTGCCCTGATGGATGGTCCTCATGAGGGCATATTGCATTAGACACCCATAATGCAATCAGCAGGGCCATTACAATACCAATTTGTTGCTCCTCCTCACCAAGGTGGGGCAGTGGATCTGGAAGATGAAGGAGGATGTCAGGACTTTGGAGACAGGTCGGGGATTTTGGGAGGGGCAGGATTTCCCTGTTGGGGGCTATTACTAGGGAAATCATATGGAGCCAAAGAAAGTACAAGCTGAAAAGGGAAAACAAGGAAAGTGAGGCCCAGAGAGGTGTGACCTGTCTAAGGTCACTTGTGGAACCAGAAGGAAGAACTGGAATTAGAACTTGAGTCTTCTGCTTTCTGTGCCAGGGTAGCCAGGAACGGAGGAGGGAATGGGTTAGGAGGGGAGAGACAACCTCACTCCAGCCTCACTGCTGCTGGAGGCCTTCCCACCACTCAAGAGGTCTACTGAGATGGGTGAAACCAATGACTGCTTCTCTTCCAAAAGAAGATGGTCCACTATGGGTCCCTACATGGACCTTGGAGGGCACCATTCCAGACTACCCACGGCTGTGCTGCCCCTCCTACCCACACTCATTCTGATTTCTGTATTTTTCTCCTGTAATTTTAAAGTAGGTGTGTCTAAACACGACACTGTCCAAGTCACTCCTTATCCTTTTTAAGACAAAATGTTCTTTCCTGCTTAAAAGCTGTTAGCAAGACGGGTGGACCACAAGATCAGGAGTTCAAGACCAGCCTGGCCAAGATGGTGAAACCCCGTCTCTGCTAAAATACAAAAATTAGCCGGGTGGTGGCACGTGCCTATAATCCCAGCTGCTCGGGAGGCTAAGGTAGAGAATTACTTGAACCTGGGAGGCAGAGGTTGCAGTGAGCCAAGATTGTGTCACTGCAATCCAGCCTGGGCGACAGAGTGAGACTCCATCTCAAAAAAAAAAAAAAAAGCTGTTAGCGGCTGCCTGTTGCCCTGAGGACCAGGGGCCATTACCCAGGCTGGCACTCTGACTGCAGCCTCTGTCCCAGCCTCAGCTCTGGGCTCCCTTGGCTTCACCCATCTTCTTCTGTGAAGAAAGCATACCATACAGTCTATACTTCTAGGGCCTTCATTTACAGCTGATGAGTAGGAAACCAATCATCGTACTCCTCAGTTCAATGTTGCAGCCAGTGCAGGCTTTACTCTAGCCTCCTTTTCCTCTTCAGTTGCCAGCCCCACTCTTGATCCTCAGCTTCTGCCTCCAGACACACACTCCATTGTGTTGGTGTATGGCCCTGGTGAGGGATGCGTATCCTTGAAAACAGTGCTGTCTTATGTACGGATGCATTTTTAACTTTCATCAATGATCTTGCGCTATAGACCTCTCTTGTTTGGATTTTTAAAAAGACATTTAACATTGTTTTGAGATATATTCATGTTGCCTTATGTACTTCTAGTTTGTTACTTCTGACTGCTGCAAAATATTCCCAAATATAAGTGACAGACACCTAGATTGCCTCCAACTGCTTATTTCTGCAGTGGCGGTAAATTCATTTTCTCTGCGTGTTTAACCAGGAGGAAACTTACCAGGTCCTAGGGGATGTGCTTACAAGTTCTGCTGGACGACTCTCCAGATGCTGCTGTAGTCCAGCTCCTCTGCAGCACACAAAGATGCCGCCTCCCTCATCCCAACTTGCATGATTCCACTGTTTGATTTGTCAGTCTGATAGGTGTAAAGTGACGTAAGCCTTTACACATGGCAATTGCCACTGCTTTGAATATCTCTCCTTTTAATATCATTCTGCTTTAAACATCCTCCTTTCGCTGCCTGGTAAACTCCTACTTATCTTTCAAAATCCAAATCTAGCATCATATTCTTTGTGAAGTTTTCCGGTTTGCCATTCCTTCCTTGGTGCTCCAGAATGTCCTGTGCAGACCATCCTAGCACTTATATCACTGTAAGCCTTTCTTTCTCATTTATACAAGCCCCCACCAACCTTGGCAATTAATGCAGAAATGGATCCTGCCTCAGGAAACCATGGGGTAGCGGGAGAGAGGAGGTGAGGAAGGAGTGAGGTAGGTTGTGTAGGTAGGAGCTGGGAAGTCAGGCAGTTAATTATATACTCTTTTCTCTTGATGGATTCAAAGGACTTTAAATACTGAAACTATGCGTTCTTCTTCTTCATGTTTCTAGTGTCTATGCTGTCAATAAGTGTTTTTCTGAATAAATTATCTCTTATGTACTTCAGGATCTCACTCAATTCTATCTCAAACAGCTTTATCTTAGCTGTTTCTAAATGTTTCTCCCCTTCTGTCTATAACCAAGCCAATATCTCTCTTAGCGTAGAAAGACTTTCCCTTAATGCCAATGAACTCTGGGCTGACATTTCACAAAGGATGGGGTGCAAAGGAAAGAGCAAGGTAATTAGAATTAAAAGACCTTAGGGAGTTCACGTACCCTTTCTGGGCCTCTGGGTTGACTGATCTACACAATGAAGCTAGTTGTGTTGTATTACACAACCATGTGACGGCACTGTGCATCCATTCTCTTTCTTTCACCAAGCTTCCAAAAAATACTGTCACATGTGTCCAAAATTGAATTCCTCATCTTCTTTCAAACCAGCCCTCCTCTGGAATATTTTGCTTCTAGCAACTCTGTCATTTTCCCACCTCCTTGACTACTTAGTTAACTCAAAGTCCATTAATTCATTAATTTACCTTTCGAGTTGATACTTAAATATGATCCGCATCTCCATCCTCATTTCCGCTGTTCTCAGAGTAGAGGCATCTTCAGATTGGGTATGAATTTGTTTAGGAAAATGTGTACCATTGAAGTCTTCTGGTAACCCGTTTTGGTAGGTTACATCCCACCCTAACTGCTTCTCCCCCATCTACAGAGTCATCTGATGTGTTATAGGAATCACAAATCATCAGTGACCAGCACTCTAGCTATCTTCCCTTGCTCCAGATGAAGTTAGTTTTACAAGTTTTGTCAAGAAACAGATGACCCTTGATACACTAAAGCAAAGAGAGGAAGAATAAGAATTGTCAAAAAAAATTATTCCTACATACCAAAACAAAACCTTTTAAAGGCAGCATAGGAACAGTTATATGCATGGCTGGGTGTGGTGGCTCATGTCTGTAATCCTAGCACCTTGGGAGGATGAGGAGGGAGGATTGCTTGAACCCAGGAGTTTGATACCAGCCTAGGCAATATGGTGAGACCCTGCCTCTACAAAATATTTTTTAAAAGTTAGCTGGACATGGTGGTGCACACCTGTAGTCCCAGGTGCTTAGAAGGCTGAGGTGAGAGAATTGCTCAAGCCTGGGAAGTTGAGGCTGCAGTGAGCCGTGATTGGGCCAATGCACTCCAGCCTGGGTGACAAAGTGAAACTCTGCCAGAAAGAAAGAAGGAAAGAAAGAAAGAGAGAGAGACAGAGAGAGAGAAGGAAGGAAGGAAGGAAGGATAAAGAAAGAAAAGAAAGAGTTAAGTATAGACAAATCTTACTTATGAATATTTATATAAAAATCATAAATTAAATATCACCAAGTAAAATACAGATGTTTGCCAAAATAATAAGACATTTTGACTAAGCAGGCTAAAATTGTAAGTGAACCAAAAGATGTTTCAACATTAGGTCTTTACTATATTAAAAGGTAAGAAAAAAATCGATTCCAATAGAGGCTAAAAAGAAGTATTTGATAAAATTCAATGCTAATTTCTTATAAAAAGTAACAATAAGCTAGGAAGAGAAGAAAACTCCCTTAAGTTGATAAACCTATAGCAAGCCTCACAATTAATAACATTGGAACCACTTCAACCGAAGCAAGGAGAGACAAGTTCTTACCATTACCATCATTATACAACACTGTCTGGTTGTCTCAGCCAATTAAATCAGAAAAAAATCAGAAATGTAAGGGAAAAGCTAAAGCATAAATATATAAATATTAGTGACATATCTTGGACAACTTTCTCAACTTCTTTCATGATTATTGCTCTTTGGGGGTTTTCTGTGTTTACTTGGTTCAATCCTGGTAATACACATTTTTCTAGAAGCATCATCCATCTTCCTTTAGGTTTACAGATTTGTTTCCACAAAGTTATATAAAGTATCCTCTACATTATTTACATGGATATTAGGACTAACTACAGTAGAATTTTCCAGGGAATCAACTGCAAACCTATTAGAACTAATAAAAACATGCAATAACTTCTTTGGCTACATGATGAACATAATCAATAGCTTCCTTATATGTTTGTAATAACCTTGGAAATATAATTTTAAATATATAGCAAATAATGTTCATATTCATATGAATTCATGTGAGTAATGTGAATTCATGAGTCATGTAAGACTTATGGGAAGAAAACATAATTCTTTGTGAAATACATTAAAAAAAAATCTAAATAGAGACTTATCATATTGGGATGTCAATTTCTCCCAAATTTAATACATTCAATGTAATCCTAATCAAAATCCCCAAGAGATTTTTAAAATGACATTTCACAAAGTAATTCTGAAGCTCATCTGTGAAACTAAATACACAAGGAGAGACTAGACATTTTTGAAAAAGATCAATAGTGGGAGCCTTTCTCTATTAAATACCAGAACATATTTTAAGGCTACATAAACTAAAATGATCTCATCTTGGCACAGAAATAGACCAGTGGAATAGAGTGTAGAAACAGACCCATGTACCGCAAAGCAGTGAGGAAAGGACTGACTGATAATAATATAAGCACTTAGGATCTTTAGGTAGCCATTTGAAAAAAAGGTTGTATTTTGCCTTTTCTATGACCCCAAATGAAATCTAGATAGCTTTAATATTTAAATATAAAACAAAAATAAAATATTTTATAATCTGGTAGTGGTGGTGGGTTAGAAAGCTTTTCTATATAAGATACAAAACTCAAGAGCTTAAAGGAAAAGACTGATTAAACTATATTAAATTTCAAATATCTGTCTGATAAAAGCTACCATAAACATTAAAAATAGGTGAAGGTTGGAAGTATAGGTTAATAATTATGAAACTGTATGCAAGAGTGGAATAACTAAGTAAATGGCTAGTAGATGGTAGGAGACAGGATCTCACTCTTGGAGAGAGATAAGCATTAAGGAAAGACTAGAATGGTCCCTGGGGTACTGGATTACAGTTGGAGACATCAGTATGAACTCAAGTGATATATATACACACACATACATATATATGCCTCATGCCTCATAAAACACACAGAGATATATAGATACAGAAACAATTAGAAATATGTATATACATGCATTATCATATATAATACAGTATCTAGCTCTGTCTGCTAACAGCATAAAAGCAATGACACCCCAGTAGCAATGAGCATACCCAGCACCCAGTTCTTGGTTTTAAAATACCATTCTTCAATAAAAGGAGACAGTGCTCCGTGAAGAACTGGTTAATGCTAGGGCTGGGACAGGGAAAGTATAAGATAATCTTGCAGCATCTTGAGTGTCATAAAGCAAGGAAATCATCAAAACACAAAGGATAGGGGTATGTGAAAGGCACATAGGAGCCACCCTGAGAGAGCTCCCAGTGGCCACACCTGGAATAATTTAAGCAAAAAAATAGGTAAGCAACATGGAATTAGATTGTAATCTAAAGGATAGAATAAATACATAAGGCCAAAGGATAGCTACATAGATCAATGGAAGAGAACTTCGAGTCCAGATATAAAGCCATAGATCTATAATTAATTGATTTTCAGCATGGAGGCCAAGACCATTCAATGGGAAAGAATGGTCTTTTCAACAAATGGTGTTTGGAAAACACAATATAATCTGAGTTGTCCATATACAAAAATCAGTTCAAAGTGGATCAAAGACCTAATTGTAAGAGCTAAAACCATAAAACTCTTAGAGGGAAACAAAGGTGTAAATCTTCATGACTTAGGATTAAGCAGTTGTTTCTTAGATTCTTAGATATTATACCAAAAGCACAAGCAAAAACAAGAAAAAGATGGATAAATTTGGACCTCATCAAAATTTAAAACCTTTTGCATCAAGGATACTGTCAAAAAGTGAAAAGATCCATAGAGTGGGTTAAAATATTTGTAAATCATCTAACTGATAAGGATCTAAAATCCAGACTATCTAAAGAACCCTTACAAGTCAACAATTAAAAAACAAATAACCCAATTTAAAAATAAGTAAAGAATTTGAATATGATATTCAAATGGTCATGATGATATACAAATGGTCAATAACTACATGGAAAAATTCTCAACATTGTTGGTCATTAGGAAAATGCAAGTCAAAACTAGAGTGAGATGCCTCTTCACACCCACTAGGGTGACTATTATTTAAAAACACACACACAAAAACAGAAAATAGAAAGTGTTAGCAAGAATGTGGAGAAATTGGAACGCTTATATTTTGCTGATAGGAATAGTAAATGAAGCAACTGCTTTAGAAAACATTTTAGCAGTTTTGCAACAATTTAAACATAGTTACTGTATGACACAGCAATTTTACTCCCAGGTATATACCTAAGAGAATTGAAAACACATGTTCAAACAAAAACTTGTGTACTGATATTCATAGCAGCATTACTGGAAATGACCAAAAAGTGGAAACAGCCCACGGCCTCATCAATAGATGAACGGATAAACAAAATGTGGCATACAATGGAATATTATTCAGCCATAACAGATATGAAATACTGAATATGCTATGACATGGATGAACCTTAAAAACATTATGCTAAGGGAAGCCAGGTATAAAAGGTTACATATTATATGATTCTACTTGTATGAGATGTCCAGAATAGGCAAATTCATAGAGAGAGAAAGTAGATTAGGGAGACAGGGGAAGAGGGGAATTGGGAGCAATTACTAACAGGTATAGAATTTCCTTTTGGGATGATAGACATGTTCTGAAGGTAGACAATGTTGGTTGCACAACATTGTGAATATACTGTAAACCACTGAACTGTATGCTTTGAAATGGTGAGTTTTATGTTGTGAGTTACATCTCAATAAACACGAAAAGAAGAAAGCCTAAAATAAGTGCAAAAAAATGCAGATAATTTCATACTGATATAAATACGTGACTTAAATTATTGGTCTAATAAACACATAAATGGTGTTGAAGAGACAATTCTGTCTTACAGAATTCCAAATAATTTATTGAGATAGTCTTTGTGGGAGGTAAAGCTTAACCCTCCTGCTCTTTTCTGCCCCTTCAGTATAGGCTGCAATTAGTCACTTTCCTCTAATAAGTAAAATATGGAAAGGGAAAAGTAGTAATTTTACAGTGGATAAACCTGGCAAACGCTGCCTTAACTAGTGATGAAGGTTAACATCACCAATTATGTCATGTGGATATCATGTATACACTGATACAGGATAAGGAAGTCACCTCACCTTTGGTGTATTCTTTCAAAAAAACCATAAGCCCAGTCTAATCAAGAGAAAAACTTCGGACCAACACAAAGTAAGGAACATTTTACAAAATACTTATCACTCCTCAAAACTGTTAAGGTCATGGGAAAGAAAGAAAGACTGAGAAACTGTCACAGACCAGAGGACACTAAAGAGATATGACAACTAAATCCAATATAATATCCTATACTAAATCCTGGAACAGAAAGAAAACATTACTGGAAAAACTGGTGAAATCCGAATGAAGTCCAAGTTTAGTTAATACTATGTGCCAATGTTGGTATAAGCAGTTTTCACAAACGTCCATGGTAACGTAAGACTTTAACAATAGGGCTTATTGAGTGAGTAATATATGGGAACTCTCTACCACTCTGCAACTTTTCTCTAAACCTAAAATTATTCCAAAATAAAAATTTTACTTAAAAGGAAGTGAAAGACTAGGATAAAATATTTGCTCATATATACTGAACAAGTATGTAATTAGCATCAAGAGGATCAGTGGGTCAAGGACCTTGTGACAGATCCCATCTCTTGACCAACATTCATTTCCCCTCATCTGCCTGCAGAAAGCACTCAGACTGGCTCGACTGGTGGTGAAGACACCTTGATATCCTGCCCCTATTCTATCCATTTATCTTTCCATTCATGCATATAGTCAGTTCATTCAACAAACTTAAGCATATTTTATGTGGCAGAAATTCTTCTAGATACTGAGGATAAAGCTGTGAAAAAAAAAAAACAAACATCCTGCTTACAGCTACAGGAACTTACAGGGTATGAACCATCATTGGTATTAACCAGACATGATGATCGTACTCCCTCTGGTCATGATTGGTTTGGGGGTGCCCATGTGATCCAGTTCTGGCCAAAGAAGATGTAAGAGGAGGTAATATGAAGAAATATTTTAAAATAGTAATTTACATTTGGGAGGCTGAGGTAGGAGGATCACTTGAGCCAGGAGTTTGAGGCTGCCACGAGCTATGAATAGGACACCACACTCCAGCCTGCGTGACAGAGCAAGACTCTAGCTCTAAAAATAAATATAAATAAATAATTTTGAGAATACTTACATAATTTACTTAAAAAGTAAATCTTTAAGCCTAAGGAAAGATGGAAATCATAGGCTTTTAAGAAAGGGACTCAGCCTACATGGTTCTTTATCTCTTTGCTTTTTTTTCCTTCTTCCTTCCTGGAAAGTGAATGTGATGTCTGGAGGTGAAGCAGCTCTTCTGTGCCTATTAAATGATAAACATACTAAGGATGACAGAACAGAAAGACAGAGAGTGTCTAGGTCTCTGCTGCTTCAGTCCTGTATTGTTTATGCCTAAGCCTCTAGAATTCTTCACACTTCAAAAACCAAAAACAAAACAAAAAAGCTCCAAAAGCCCCCAAACCAAAAGAAGCCCTCCTCAGTTCTTTACTGCACTCATAGGCCATTTTGAATGAGTAGCTGAACACACTTCTAATTGATGAAGTTATCAACAGGCAATTTATTGAGAATATCTAAAAATGGCTAAGATGCGGAAAGATGATTCAGCCCAACAGAAACTGGCAATTGAAAATTAATTCGCCATTTCTCCTCACTCCAGTTTGACAGTCTTACTGACAGTGCAAGGAAATAGGCCCTCTCCCATGTTGCTGGTAAGGGTATAAAGTGGTACAGCCTTTTTTAAAAAAAAGACAATTGACATAACTAATCTACAGAATGTTTGTATATATGCAAAAGGATATCAAAGATGTTTGCTTCAGTAGTTCTTGTAATGATTAGCAAGTGAAAACAAGTTAAATAATGAAGAAATGGCTAAGCAAATTAAGGTAGAGTCACACTGAGGAATACTATGCAGTCACTAAAAAGACTGAGAAACATTATATGGAATACAAATCTATTTATGAAAACATTTTGACATTTTGCTATATTCATTTAATTTTATAAAAGAAATTAGACTTCATAAAGTTAAAAATCCTACTTTGTATCCCCATGTCCCTCATTTTTTTCTTCCCTCTGCAGAGATAACTACTATACCACATTTGGTGTTTATCATCCTCATGCACATTTTCAAAGTTTAAATTGTATTGTTATCTATAATCCAACTTGCTTTAAAAAAAATCAACAACTTTCAAAAATATTTATTCATGTTGACCCATGTAGCTATAGTTCATTTTAACCGCTGTGTAGTATTCTATTAAATTAATAGATCACAATTTATCTATTCTCCCACTGATGAACATTTAGGTTATTTCTAATTATTCATTATTACAAACAGTGCTGTAATAAACATTCCTATACATGTCTCCCTGTGCACATGTGGCTAGATTTCTCTAGGCTATGCACATGTTTAACTCTACTAGATACAGGTCCATAATATCTTGTTCAAAACCCTTGGGGCCAGATATGTTTCAGAATAAGATTTATTGAATTTTAGAAAGGCAATATGGCATATGTGCCATATATAACACCCTTAGTAGGGTTTGGGAAATAGACATAATCAAATAGATTACTTTTTCTGTGTTGAAAAGTATAAACATCCACATTAAGTAGGATAAATACAGATGATAAATAACTTACCATCAGGTCAGATTTTGCACCAAATTAGTAAAGAAAGAATGAGCATTTTCAATTTCTGAATTGCCAATAAGGGATTTGGATCTGTACCACCAAGCTTCTCTATAAAGTAGGTGTATTAATTTATTTTCTCACCTTTATGACATCCTGTTTCTACATATCCTCAACAGTAATTGGTAATATCAGACTTTAAAATTTTTGCAAATCTCATAGATGAGTACATATTACTTTTGTAATTAAAACAAAAAAGAACACATAAAACATGAATGAAAACAGCAATGAAAACATAAAACATTTATGACTGTACTAAGTAAAAAATGTGAAGAATCCAAATGCAGAAAATGTTAAACTGTTTGAGGAATGTGAATATGATGAATAAATGAATAGGGCCCTGCATAGGCAGTCTTTGTGTTACAAATATGTCCTTAACCTGCAAATTCTTTTATAAATTCAATGCAACTCCAATCAAATCACAATAGAACATTGGAAATAAAAAATTATAAAATTAACCTGGAAGAATAAATATCTGGGAACATTCTGAAAGAGGAAAGTATGATGTATTTCCTCTAGTAGGAATGGACTACTAGATGTTAAAGCAGATTACAAAGATATGGTAATTAAAACAATGTGGTAATGGCTCAGAAACAGAATGATCATGAGACCATAAAGAAAATCCCAAATAGAACAAAGATAAATATGAATTAAACACATGATAAAGATGGCATTTTAAAATTAATCAATGATGTTGCAGACAACTAGTTAGCCATTTGGAAAAAAGAAAAAGCTGGATCCCTATCATGCTCCTCAACTCAAAGGAAATTTCAAATTGATAAATGATTAATATACTAAAAATGAAGTAACAGAAGAAAACATGGGCCAATATTTTTATAATTTTGAAGTGGGGAAATCTAAGTATTACACGAAATCTAAACATTATAAAGGAAAAGTCTTGTAATTTGACATTCCAAGAATGAAAGACTGGCCAGGTGTGATGAGTCACACTTGTAATCCCAGCACATTAGGAGGCTGAGGTGGGAGGATCACTTGAGTCTAGGAGTTTGAGACCAGCCTGGGCAACAAAGTGAGACCCCTGTCTCTACAAAAAATAAAAAATCAGGTGGGCATGGTGGTACATGCCTGTAGCATCAACTACTCAGGAGGCTAAGGTGGAAGGATTTACTTGAGCCAGGGAGGTAAAAGCTGCAGCAAACCTTGATCATGCTGACACATTCCAGTCTGGGTGACAGAATGAGACCCTGTCTCAAAAAAGAACAAAAAAAAGAAGAAAACAAAAACCTACACAGCAAAAAATACCATGTAGTGAATATTGTGGCTGTCTCTTCGACATTCTCTCCACCATCTTCCTGGTTGTCTAGCTGCTATGCAGTTTGTTTGAGGGTAGCGATCCGTACCTCCTTACTCTAAATTCCAAGGGTGAGACTTGATTGATTGCTTTAACCTATCAGGGTAATCTTGTTGCCCTTGCCACAGTGATTGGTTCAAGTAACCCTGATAAAAACAGTAAACTCATGGCCTGCTCCGGATAAAAAAGAATGACATATAATCCAATTTAGAGCTCTCAATATTAGAGGCTTATTGGATTAAAAAGTTCCTTGCTCTTCTAAGAGAGTCACTGGAAGTTTCTGCACAGTATAGTGTGAGGATGTGAAATCTAGAAAAATGGCAGCCATTTAGCCACCATGAGGGAAGTAAGATTTAGGATGGTCTTCGTACCATAAAAGACGGAGTAGAGGGGAGGAAAGGAAACAGTCTTCACATTGTATTTTAGTCACTGAATCATCCTAACCCTGAACCACCTTTGGATTTTCAGTCAATAAATATTTTCTGAGTTGGGTTTTTTGTTACCTACAAAATAAAGGGTTCTAACTAATATGAACCAATGAACAAACTCAAAAGGCAAACTGGGAAAACATTTACAATGCAAATGACAAATAGCTAAAATCCCCAAAACAAAGAACTACAAATCAATACAAAAAGAAAATAACCAAATTTTTTCAAAGGCAGACTATTTCAATAGTTAATACAAGAGGAAATACAAATAACCAACACACAATATCAGTAGATGCTTAAGTTCACTATAAATTAATGTAAATAAGAACACAGGAAAATTATTTTTCATTTCAAAGACTGACAAAAATGAAAAAAACATTAATATTACTTAGGGCTGAGATTTCGTAGGGAGACAGATTCTTTCATAACCTATTGGAGAGAGTGTAAATTGGTGATTTTCAAGAGTAATTATGTACTTTCTATTAGCATTTATAATATTCATAGCTTTTTTTTTTCTTGAGACAGAGTCCTTACTCTGTCACCCAGGCTGGAGCGCAGTGTGGCCTGATCTTGGCTCACTGCAACCTCTGCCTCCCAGGTTCTGTTGATTCTCCTGCCTCAGCCTCCCGAGTAGCTGGGATTACAGGGGCATGCCACCATGCCTGGTTAATTTTTGTGTTTTTAGTAGAGATGGGTTTTCACCATGTTGGCCAGGCTGGTCTTGAACTCCTGACCTCAGGTGATCTGCCTGCCTTGGCCTCCCAGAGTGCTGGGATTATAGGCATGAGCCACTGCACCTGGCCAATATTCATAGCTTTTAACCCACCAATTCCATGCTTGAAATTTTACGCTATGGAAATAACTAAGCAAGTAGGCAAAGATATATACAAATATCTTGCAGTATTGTTATAAGAGTGGAATACTGGAAGCATTCTAAATATCCATCAATTCAGAACTGGTTAAATAAACTCATGGTACATTCATGCAATGGAAGAAGTTTATGGGCTTTATAAAGGATGAAAAAATTCTGTATGTTACCAATGAAATATATTTAAGATAAATTAAGTAAAAAGTAAAACTGTAATATAATACACTAGGATTATAATTTTTGTGACAGTATATACAGATTAAAATAATGGGACAGAATATCATCATACTATTATTAACAGTGATCAGCTGTGGGAAATGGGAGTAGGGTTTAGTGGGGAAAGCCCTATTTCTGTCAGATACCCACATACACATACACATACACATACACATACACATACACATACACATACACATACACATACACAGTACTCATGCACACACACATAATCACTACCACCAGGACCACATCCTGCCCATCAGGAATTAAACTGCTACTTTGGTTTCTCACCTGACTCTTTGCAACCTGTTTGCAACCTGTTCCCTGCTCTGTGGCATGACAAGGGTAGCATGGTACATGTTTGTCAAAAATTTTAAAACCACAATAAAACAGACTAAAAGTTAGCTTGCTTTTTTATTATCTACTATATGCTGGCAATTCTAAACAATGCCAATGGCAAAATAGTCCTCCCAGCAAGAGTGCTGCTCTCACAGCCCCCACATTTGCATGACTGCCTCTCTGAAAAACTCGTTCACTTGACCATGGGTGCCCATGTGCCATTTGCTGGGCCAGGTGCTGCCCATTTTTGCCTCTCTGTCTCCAGTGTCCAGACCATTGATGAATTCCCACTTTGCTCCTGAGAGTGTTACCTGAAAACACTTTCCCTAAAATCTTGGGGAAAAGCAAAATGGTTGCTCAAAACTGGCTATCTGAAAAGCCTTTGGCTGGTGCAGTCATAGGCCCCTTTCAAGTACCAACAGAAGTGGTGTTTTCCCCAGCAGGCTTCTCTGGAGAAGGGGATCACTGGAGAGGGCAGGGCCTTACTCCATCAGTTTTAAGAATAAGCACCCCATGGAATACAAAGAAAGCCATCTACCTAGCATAACCTGAGCCTTGTAACAGAGAGGGGAGTGTGTGGGAAGAACAAGAGGCAGATCCAATTAATTACCCTTAGAAGCAAAGGTAAAAGTTGAAGATTACGAGACCCATTTACAGGAGGAAATAGACCCATCATTGAGCCTAGAGAATGGGAGGATTGTTTAGGGCCAGAAAAGCGTCTCAATGTTCAGATTCCATTCCTTTTCTGGAGCTTTGGAGAGAGGAAGGTCATAGTTTGGGCTTGGAAGGTACACTTAGCAGTGGGTTCAGACTGGTAGGAGGGGGGCTGTTGTCTTGGGTCTGATTCTGGGCCTGCAGCCGACCCCCACCCTGAGGGGACAGAAGCTTCTATCTTCTCCAGGGGCTGGCCAAGGAGGGGGTGCCCCCTGTGAGAGGCCCATCCATTACCATCACAACAGCTGATGTCACAGACCCCACAAAGCAGCTGGGTTCCCAAATGCAGGGTAACCCTAACCCCACCAGCGATTGAAACAGATAGAGGGGTAGCTCTCCCACACAATACCTAGCCCTCACTCCTCTCCTCCTCCTCCTTGCACTTCCTCAAGAGCCTTTGTTTTCTGGTCCCTAGGGCCCACAGGCTCTCTCATTCCCGCAAACTCTGCCCATTAAACTCAAAACGAGGCCTCTGGGGAAAGGGTTTGGCACTTTCTTTCCCTGCCTCCTCTTATCTCCCACCAGCTATTCCCCATCCGCATCTGCCTGGCAGGCAGATAAGAAGCCCAGCTGTGAGAAAAAGGGCAAGGTGGTGACGGCTTCACATCCTTCCCTGGGCTGTTTTGATTTGCTTTGTTTTTCTGCCTTAGAGTACCCCACAGGGTTGCTGGTCCCTCTCTGGACAAGGCCTTCTGCGGAAGTCGTAACAGTTAGTGCTGAGGCTGTGGGAAATGTTCTGGGTGAGTCAGGTTGTTTGACTGTGACGGCCCATGTCTCTGTACTGAGCTGTCTGTCACCTCCCCAACCAGTTGGAAGCCTCAGTATTTTCAGGAGAGCAGAGTCCTCCTGTCTTCCCTCAGTACCCGTGTGCTGAGAGAGAAAGCCAGAAGCAGTGGTTTCACCGATTTTTAAGTGTGACATGGGATTCGGGGGAGGCTCCTGGAGAAGGTAGGTGGCAGACCAGCAGGGCTTGAAAAATCCACCAGAGCTCTATGAGGCAGGGAGACGAGTCACTGCTCAGAGCTTCTGGCTTTCCCTCATGGGAGATCTACATATCCGAAGGGATTTGGTTACTATTCAGTATTTTAGTCATGAATCTTTCTTACACATTGATGAAAGCCATCAACCTTCTTTCCAGAAAAAAATGGGTGGCATGAACACATGCATGCAAACACACACACACATCTGTGAGGGTTCTTGGACCCCTGGTTAAGAACTCCCAATAGAAGAAGGTAAAAGTTTTGGCACCAAAGTGAGAGCAGAGAAGATTCCAGTAGTGTGGACAGGCAGATTCCACTGGAAGCACAGGCTGTCTTCAGAGCCAGATGGCTGGGTGATTTGAAAGGCGTGTCCCTCTGTTTCATTTACAGGTGCTTGGGGGGCATAGCTACCCCCAACCTTGTAGTGGACTTGGGGAGAGGATGCCAGGAGGCAGAGAAGCCCTGGACACTTGCCCAGTGCTCAGCCATGAGGCATGTTGTGGAACTGGAAGGTAGGGAGGAAAAGGCCTTAAATACTGCATGTGCTATTGCTTGGTACTGGCTAAGCATTTTGAACTTCCACAGCTCATTTACACTTTACCACAAACCTGTAAGTTAGAGACACCATTCTGCTTTCATGGATGAGGATGATGATATTTAGGGAGTTAGTTTAGTACTTCTTCAAGGTCAGAGGCTAGTAAGTGGCATTGCAGGGATCGAAGCCCAGGTCTCTTGGGAATGAAAGCCCAGTTGCAGCAGTCAGACTTTTTACTGAAGAAAATTCTTTCTGGTCTATTCCCATTGCTTGTGTGCTAGCCTGGAGAGAAAGCAGGCTGAGTGTTGCTACACTGGCATTGCTGGTCTTACTTACCATGGTTCCAGATGTGCCTAGGAGGTTCTTCATTACCTCCCAGAACATACCAGGCTTATGCCAACACTGTACTCTAATGTGGTCTGCACTAAAAATACTCATTCCTATGACTTAACAAAATTTGACTTGTATTCCTTCAAGGCCCAGCTAATTAACATCCTGTTTCATCTGAGTTGTCTTTCCCAACCAGACCCTTTCCTTCACTAGGCCAGAATGACTGCACCCCTCCTGCACAGAGTCTAAAATAGGCTCATTTTTTTCTTTTTTCCAGCCTGCCTTTGTTCTGGATAATCCGACATCACTCCCTCTTGACTGGGAGCCTTTCCATGGCAGGGCTAGTGTTCAACACTGGGCTCCAAGTTGCCTAATCCAGTGCTCCACATAACTCAACATTTTGAAAAGTTCTTCTTGATGATGCCAGTGTTAGCTGCATAGGCAGGAAAACCTAACCCAGGGGTCAGGGATGTTTCCAAGGCCATAGTAGGGCTCCTTGCCTTATGTGGAAGGGAGGCTTTCTCTTCCCCACCAGGCTCTTCTCACCTGCTCTAGTCCTCAGTCCAGCTAAGTGGGGATGCAATGTCAGCCATCCAGTTTACCAACGCAGCTGCACTGTGCAAAAGGGATGAAGAACAAAACACCCATGAGACAACACCATGGCTTTTGAAACAGGTATGTAGGCTTTCTTGTTTAATAGCAGTTAAAAGAGGAAAATGTACAAGAGGAATAAACATGCTCTTTTCACGGAGGAGCTTTCCCCTAACCATGCGGCCCATCTGTATCAGTAGCTTTACTAGTAAGTTTTAGAGAAAAAATTTCCCTTTGGAGTTAAAAATGGACTTTCCTAATTTTCTCGATAAATGTGCAACTATCTGTGCAAAATAAAAATGCCATTTCCAACACCTTTGTGAAAAGTAGTTGTGAATGCAGGCAAAAAAATAAAAATAAAAGAAGAGGCAATTGCAGTCAAGAGAGGAGTCCTGGGAGAAGGGAGGCTAACGCAGGGGAATTTCTGCAGCAGTTCCCAGGGAGTGTGCTCAGAGGCCCGATGAGGAAGGTCATGGCCAAAGCCGATGTTGGGAGATAAAAGGCCATGGGTCTGGGACTTGCTGAGTAAGTACCTGTCAAGTGTACAGTAAGGCTAGACTGACTTAGAGGACTGGTATGTAATGAGAACAGCGGGCAAGGCACCCTGGAAGCTGTACACTCCCTTTGCCAACAGGGTCTCATTTCCTGGTTCCCATTTTCAGTTCCTTCCCACCCATAACAGCTTCATTTATAGTCTGCTTAAAGAGATTTTCCTATGAATGTTAAAATGATGCAAGCAGCCTATATTACTACTGAAACCCAGTAGAGTTCCAAACCAGACTGTCCCTTCAGGAATATAGATCTGGTTTCCCCAAGAACTTGGCCAAGGGTTCATCCTGACCAGATGCCATATGGGCTTCTAGCCTTCTGTGTGCTTGCCCTCTTATTGAGGCCCTCCAGTGTTCTTCTACATCTCTAGGTATTTGAGGCCATTTCTGAGGAGTCTGATGGTTCCGGGCACATATACTTTGCACAAGTCCTCTCAAGGGTTGGTCCAGCTACAGGCCTACAGACAAAACTAAAAACATCCCACTTTTCTCATTCAAAAACTTGACATTTTTGGTCCCTGTTTTTACCTTCCCTGGCCCACCAACAGTATGTCTCTACACACAGCTCAGTAACTGCATGTTGCTTTTTGTTAGATAAGGTAAACTAAGAAGGAAGGCAAACTAAGAAGGAAGAGAAGGTATATCAAAGGGTCCATCTTCATATTTTAAGTTTGAATAAGCTTTTTTTTTCATGGGACTTCTGTGCAGAATAACCCCTGTTCCTCCACCTTGTCCGCCTTTTCCTCTATAGCATAGTTCTTCCAAGGTAGAGGTTTGAGACCAGATTGGGAATGATGATCCTCTAAAAAGACAAACACTGTTGGCATGCTTACGTGTCTCTCCATTTCCACTTCAGTCTCTCAGCACTCAAAGCTGAAGAGATCTTCTTGCCAACAGCATACTAGCATAGAAAAGTGTTTTGAGTCCTTTTCAAGCAATAGAACTTCAGATTAGTATAATCGTTTCTCACCTGTTTCAACAAAGGTGAGAGCTTGGAGATGCCATTTTGACTCCTACCTTCTCTTGGCTTATCAAGTTCTAGGTGGCATTGCTCATCCCTTACCTTCATCCTGAAACCCCAGCCAACCACCCAGCCCTCAGGATGAGCCTCGGCAGGCGCCTGCAGAGCTCACATGTAGCCTGGTTTCTCCTGCTTTGAGGAAGTTTGTGTGTCTGTGTGCCTATCCTCTTCCCAGGGGCTATCAAAATGTGATAGGTTATGGTGAGGTAGGGGGTGGGGAGGGGGGAAAGGAAGTTCTTCCCTCCCCAGAAGCAACTCAGTAGCTGACAAAGGTAGTGAAGAATTCTGTTTGATGAGTCTTTCCTCCCACTAATCCAAGCTGGAAATGCCTGTGTGGCGTATTTGTCATCGTTCGGTGATGCACAATTATTCTCTTGCCAGTAGCCATAGTAGTATCTTTCTGAAGTGTCTTAAAATACAGTTTCCCCTGACTGACCTCACAGCAAAGCCCTTGCATTAAGTCTCAGGAGTCTATCTGGGACAATGAATGCAGCCTCCAAGCTAAGCTGCTCCAGGCTCTAGAGTATGGGGGATAGGATTATAGGTAATCTTTCTCAGACAAAGCCAAAGATGGCTTTGGGGATATCAAAAGAGGGGGAACCTTGGCTTGAGCAATGAAATAATATCTAGGATATGATTTAGTGAACAACAGTTGGGCCAGAGGCAACAAGCCACAAGCCATGGCTGGCTCTGTCGACTTTATGGTAACAGTGTCTCCATCCCTAGGGACATCGAGCCCAATCGTGGCTGCCCCCACAGTGCAGAGCCGGTGACATTTCCTTCAAGATGGTAGCCAAAAAGCTCGTTTTAAAACATAAAGGAATAATCCCAACTAATCCTCAGGTTTCACCGAAGGATAAGGTAAGGGCCATCTTTAGGCTTCTGAAATCTGACCTACTTCAATGGCATTACTGGAGAAGGCTAAGTCTGAGACGCTCTGTGAAGACCTATGGAAATAACTGTTGATCTACATCCTGAATCAAGTGCTCTAACTGTGAATGAAGGAAATGAGATGAACAGGGAAAGGAATGGGCCTCTGATTCCATGAAAACTGGCTTTCAAGATCCAGAAAAACTCCTTGGGTTGAGACTCAACGCTCCTAGAGGGGGCAATCTGCAGTTAAACATGGGATCCAATTATTACCACTGCCTACCTAGCTGTATCCTGCCCCAGAAAAATTTGCAGTAAAAGCCAGATCTAGGCTAAAGAAACTGCCATCCTTAGGGGATTGGAATGAAGCTGTCATCTTGCCACATGCCATGCTTGTTCACAAGCCAGTGAAAGTCAGCACTCTGAGGAGATGACCCTCTAGAACTGCCCTTAGTGTACTAAATAGTAACATTTGCCAGGCCCTTTCCTTGCATTGAGAAGAATCAGCCTCATCTATGTGGCGAATGGGCATCCAAGAGTGAACAGGACATATTTTAGTATGCTTTTGCTCACTCTACCTCTCAGTGCCAAGCACCACTTTTTGTGGTCCCCGAGCCCCAGACCTATGCTTTAGAGCCATGGCTGAAAGGTGGTTCATCACACTGGGACTGATGACACCACCATCTCTAAGATAACACAGATAGTGTAGTAATAACTTCCCCCGAGTCCCAGCCTAGCAACATCTCATGTACTTGCTTATTTTTGTGCCTTTTTTACTATAGGGCAATGTTATGTGAATACTGCACAGGGGTTAATAAAAAAATACATATGCTCTCTTTGAAGAAGAATGCACAAATGCAGGGTCAGCTAGGGCTGGATCCCACACTAGGGGGCTGCAGCAGGTCGCCTCTGGGGGTCCAGGGCCACCCTTCATGAGTGGTGGCTGCTGATGAGTCCTCGGAGCTGCTTGGCCACAGTGTCAATAAGTTTCTGCTTGTCTCGCTCATTTTTCCGAAACTGTGCAAACATGTTGTTCTTGCGGCTAGTATCCTTCATTCTAAACAGAGAAAGAAAGAAAGAGGGCAATGTGTTTGAGGAAACAATGGTGGAAGGAGAACCTGCAGAAGGCAGGATGGCAATGCATCTTAACGACTACCCAGAGTAATGAGAGAGTCCGGATTATCTCCACTGTCAGGCCCACACTCACCTACTCATCAGGAAGCTGGCATTCTGGCACCCATAGCCCTCCCAACTTCAGTCATCTTTGGAAATTGGTTAAGAGCCAGTTTTGGAGGGGCCAATCTCCCTATCCTTTATACCTGGATCCACCTAGTTTATTCTCTTTTCTCAGCAGGTGTGTACCTGCTATAGGTGTCTGGGACATGGCACAGCTCTGCTGGCCAGTAAGCCCTTATAGAATGTCTAGGATCCACTCATTACCTCATGAACCTACCAAATACTAATGGGACCTTAGAGATAATATTTGAAAGGTAAAGCAGGAAAAGTGCTCTTAACTAGCAATTCCAAGAGAACATGAATAACCGCAAGCCACTGTGTATTTCAAAACCTCACTCTAGCTGGCTATTCCATCACATTCCTAACAAAACTAAGGGCTTGACTCACCTCCTTTTTCTCAGGGTAAGGGCAGATAGGCGGTGTGGTGGCTAAGAGAGTATGGTGCTGAGGAAAGCATGTGCCAAAGGGCTGGGCCATCCTCTCACTCCATAAACCAGAGCTTTTTACATGAGAAGCCCTTGAGTTCTCAATGGCTGTCTGTACCCCCATACTTTTGACCTCTGTGCCATGCTAAAGCTTCACAGATGGCATATTCCTAGAACACAAACCATGGGCAATTCTGGCCAGTGGTTCTTTCAGATAGAGAGCCCTAACTGGGAAACAGAGACAAGAAAGTCAGGACTGGGCTGAGATAGTCACAGAACCCCCAAGTCTGACTAAGCAATTGTGACAGAATTCAGGAATCTGCTATTCCCTGCAGAGGGCCCACAATCCCTCACATCTATTGGTGGCCACTAACTCTTGTCCCAGCCTCTACACACCAGCCCCACTGCTAGTTCTAGGGTTAGACAATTGAGAACAGTGCCGAGACAGATTTCTCTCTGGGATGGGGGCAGGCCAGTCTTCACCAGAGGTGGGCCAGCTCTCTGACTTCACTGCTCCTTGGGCTGTATGGAGACAGGCTAGAAAAGGGTAGAGAAGGAACATGGCACTGGGCTATAAATTGCCTCTAGTCATATTTCTCAGGGGCCTTTGGCCAATCCTGCACCATTTCCCCCCTCCCCCGACTGTGGGTGGCCCTTTGCAGAGGAGCAGATTAGGGGCCAGTGAGTCAAAAGGCCAGAGATCCCACAAGGGTATTTATGTTTGGTATATATGATATAAATTTATAATGCATATATTCCATAAGGGCAAGAAGTTTCTAATGAGCACCACGGCTGTGTGGCTCTGGCTGCCAGTGATAGCCATAAATGAATTAGGAATTCTCTCACTGATCTAAGCTCAAGGGCCTTCAGGCTGGAATTGCTCATCAAGCAAACTCAGAACACTGAATATAAGGTACGACCACCCACATGAGGAGGCCTGTGCTTGGAGTGGAAGAAGAAGGGGAAGTGACTGGGCTTATTGAAGAGAAAGCATGAGAGTCCTCAAGGCTCTGATAATTACTGTATTTGTTCCCTTACACGCTAGTTGCATAATTAGGTTTGTGGAACTGTCCTGGCTTTAGATAGTCCCAGAGAAAGATTCCCTTTCCTCTGCTGGGTATACGATATATCTAAACATTAACAACAACATAAAACAAACACACAAAATGAAGAAAACCACTTCCTGTATTCATAGGACATTTAGTTTAATATCCTACATTATCATTAATTTCATGATTCCTGGAAGCAGCTGAGAGACAGGGAGCCAGCTGGCTTTCAGCTCCCATGGGGAGGCTCCTGTAATATCTAGGAGAAAGAGGGTAGTCTTTGGCCCCAGAAGCTAGAACTTCTTGGCCATTAAGACCTAGAGTTGGAATGAGGCACTGTAAAGATAAACTCAAGTACCCTGAGGGCTAATGGTGGCCTGCTGGTTTCTACTCAGGAATGCTCCGAAATCAAAAGCCAGCTCTCCCACCTCCCATCCCATTCTGAAAGCCCAGTATCCCATTCTATTTTATTAATAGCTATGGCCACGTCTCAATGACACAGGGGCCACTTCTTTTCCCTAAATGTCTTTAGCAAGTCTTGGGGTCTTCCTGTTTCACCCTGCTAAGAAGGGCCAGGTTGAAAAGGAGAGACTGGCAAGATCTGATGGTAGAGCTGGCTGTGGAAAAGCAGGAATAAGTCAGGTAAAGGGATCAATTCCTATGAGGCTGGGAGATACAGACTGTAGTGATCTGGGTGGCCTTTGCCCTACTGTGTCTGGAAGGAAGCTTCTAAACTCTTCTGATTTGCTAGGGCTAAGCATAGAGCTTCTTTACTGGCCAATGCTCCAGAATGGCAGGGAGGGGCTAATTATTTTAGACTATTGTTGAGCCATAGGAAGTGGATGAACCAGTATTTCCTGGATCCAGAGATTCTTGGGATCAGAGGAGTAAAGGACTGCTGAGAGAAGTAAATGACTGAAGGGAATCCCAGAGCCCACTTGAAGGACACATATGACCATTAATTATGACCATTTAAGCACCAACTCAAAGGTCAAAATGTTCCCTTCTTTCAGCTTGGCACCAAGAACCGTGGGATTAAGCCTTGCCTCTAATAAAGGGTCTTTTGTGGGAGATGCGGGCTCTAGACTTTAAAGCCACCAAGAGGTAGGGGAGGCTGCTGAGGAGCTACCTTTTATCATGGCTTTATTTCAGGCCCCACACTAGCAAGAGTATTGTGTGTGCCAAGAAGCTGAATGGGAACAACCCTTTACCTGGCACCAATGGGAGAAAATCTCTGCCACCACTCCCAGCCCCAAAGGAATTGGTAAGCCAAGGGTCACTCTAAGGGCCAAGGATAGAGAAGGCAGCCAGCCAGTTGGCACCAGGCTGGTTTAGTAGATTAGTATGTCAGGGCGGGGACAACTCAGAGACTAGGGATTTTAGTGTAGTCATTAGTGTCAAAGAGGAAACCAGAAGGACTTGCCTCAAAGTGAGGGAAAAGGCCCAAGTGAATAATATACTTACTCTCTAGATATCCTAGGGAGGAAGGTCAGTGGGAGAGAGAACCATGGGAAACAAAGTTAAAATGGAAACATCAGCCTCTGATGTGGTCAGGAGAAAACTGCAGTCTGAGTTTTTAGTCTCTTGGCTCCAAATACATACCCCTGCATCATGCTCTTGCCTACCGTTCACCTCTTCCCCTTTGCTCCCCCTTTTATATTACACAGTAAGAAGGACAGACCTTGAGCTCTCCTGCTTAAGGCTCCACTCTGCCCTCCTGGACTCCAAGCCTTGCCTTCCTAGGATTTCAGACACGGTTGACTGGCCATATATGTAGACTTACAACAATGCCTAGATGCAGGGCACTCTTCTAAGCAGCTGGGGATTGACTAGTTTTTCAGATTTCAAGAGAAAGCTGCCTTTTTATGTGGGTCTTGGCCTCTGGCCTGACAGCTCTCTAATAGGTTAGTAAAAGCCAGAGCCAGGCTGTAATAGATAGCATTTACCAGCTTCTGGGTAACATATCGGTTAGCCCTGAGATGTCCTAGAGCTGCTAACCTACTTTCAGTGGTAGCACCTCTGCTTCAGAGAGGCCACAGCTCTGTGGCAGGGAATCCTCTGCAGGGTAGTGACTGCCTAAGGGAATAATCAGACACCTTCTCCAAGACAGCTTTGTTGGGATGGTCAGCACAATATAAGCTCAGTCTGGTGGGGTGGGAGTGAGGACAGGTGAAGGTTTCAGTAATTCTCAATAATTTCTAGGGCTTCTCTACTAGGAACCAGAGAAGCCATCTGTTCTGTGGAGTTGCACTATCCAGCATCATACCCCAGACGACTAGGGCAGCCTCATTCTGTTTACCAGGCTGGCCTGAGCCCCAAACCAAGCCATTTCTCCTTTCTTCTCTTGCCATCTCTAGTAAGAGATGCTTTGCTCCCATTGAACTAGAATGTAATGTCGAAGTCCAATTCCGACCCATACTTGGCCTAGCTTGTTGGGGGCTCAGGAATTAAGAAGCCACAAGAGGAAGACTGGCCTGCCAAGTCCAGTGATTGAGACTGCTGACAGCACCCGTGGCCTATGGCAACTTCAAGAACAAGGCTATCTTTAAGGTATCGGCAGTGGTAAAATTATCTTCTATACCAGCCCCCCAACCCTGTCTCCTCACCTCCCATTGCAGACCACTGGACTAGGTACTTACTTCTCAAGCAGGGTCAGAGCAGTCACTGGGTTTACCCGGAGGTACTTGCAGTTGGGCTGACCATAGTCAGCAAGGTAGGTTGACCAATCCCACTGGATGAAAAGATCCAAAAGCTGTAAAATATCCAAACCCCACCCCAGGGATTAGTCAGACAGGCAAGACAAACCAAGATGCCAGAAACTTCACCAGCCTTCACTACCAGCTAATAAATCGGATACATAAAAATTAAAATGTAGTAAGAAAAAGAATAGCTACTGACTATTCTTTCAACCAAGAAAATAAATGAGTAAACAGGTGGCAGACTTATCTCCACCATACGCAGTATGGAAACGTTGCTGAGACTATATGCTGGCAGTTAGCTCTCAGAGGCAACCCTGTAAAGAAACTCACACTGGCCAGAATCAGATATAATAATAATATCATAATCATTCACTTATTCATTTAATAAATGCTTATCAAATGCCTTCCACATGCCAAGAACCATTCTCAGTATTCAACAAAGAACAAATAAAGGTAGATGTAATCCAGTGCCGCATATGCCATTGTTTGAATTCAAGGTTAAAAGGTCTGGGTTCAAGTATCAGTTTTGTGTCTTGCTATACTGACTTAGCCCAAGTGACTTAGGTAATACAGACATATACACATGCCTATATACACACAGACAATAAGAAACACTGAACCAAGGCATAAATGGCTTATGTAGCAATATAAGAGGCAATATGTGTTATGCCTATGCAGACAGGCTGAGAAGATGGAAATCAGGACCACAGTAGATGAGCCTGTGATTGAGGACAGACAGTCTAGAATTGGGTTATGAGTGTTAAAGAGAAGTGCCAAGAGCTACACGCGTGAAAAGACAACGAGAGCTTTCTGAGGGTAAGCTGAGTTCTGACACTGGGGGAGATTTTGACGGAGAGAAACTAAACTTCTGTCAAAGGCTTTCCTCCCCAGCCAGTTTTAGCCTCAGGCATCATTCCAACAAATATTCAAAAATTGTAACTAAGCAAAACAAACAAACAGAAGCTTCTAGAGGGGGACAGGGCCAGACTCACATCACTGCACAGAGGTAGAACCCCCATATTAGTACTTTTTGACTCAAGACGTTCTCCATTTCTCCCTTCCCAGGAGATAGGTAACTGCTGATGAAGACAAGCAGATGGCTGGCTGTGCAGAACAAAGGCAGAGAGGCTGAGAGTGCAATCATAGCCAATGCCAGAGCCTGGGCTCTAGGCACATCTTCCTCCATGTCTGTCTTCACTGTGCAGCTGGGCAAACAGGCAGTATGGGCCTTGCCCTATTTGGCCAAGTCTCCACTTCATCCAGTCTCTTAGAATAGCTGTTATGAACTTCCTGAAGCAGTCTGGGAATTGGCTGAAGTCCCAAACCTAAAACTGAGAAAAGCCCCTACACCCTCAGCCGAGAGAGGGATTTTAGAGACGAGAGAAGGAGGGGAGGAGAGAGACAAGCACGCTAGTTGGTCTGGGCCAGGATGGTCCCAAATGGCCCCTCAGGCCATTTTCAGGTCATGCCTATTTTCACTGGCAAGTGAAAAGGCTTCTACCACTTCCTTCTGCTGACCCAAGGCCTCAGAGAGTTCTCCTTTGGAAGAAAATTTTCCTTGACTTTCTACTCCAGCGTCAGTATTTCTGTCCTGTGTTCTCCTCTTTACTTCTCCTGGGGACCACAACAGATACTGAGAGTGCCCCTCGTGCTCAAGTTCTTCCAGTACTGTGCTTTACGCATTTCGATATGTTTTCCCTCAACTGCTACGGAAAGAACTATAAAAAAGGATAGCAGTTTTTCAATTAAAGTTTTTTTCACAAATTCAAAAAAGAACCTAGGGAGCCTTTTACCGTTTGTCTGTTGGGGAGCCGATAAGAAAAGTGAATGAATATCAAAAAAAGTCTAGTTGGAAAAACTGAAAAACCTGATTTCTTAAAGTTATTTTAGAGATTACTTTTTCAGCATACATGGTGATATCAATTTTGATCACCTGATTAAGTTGTCTGATTTCTCCCAATGTCTAGGTATTAGTTTTCCTTTGGAACGGTGAACATAATTTAAGACGTTCAAATTACTGCTACCCAGTGAGGATTCTTGCCTAACCCAATCTTTACTATGATGGCTGCAAACTGCTAACACCATCCTTCCTTCCACATTTATGAGTTGTCACTCATTCTACTGTAAGCAAGTGCTCTCTCTTCCCTCTTCCCCTCATTAATCTATTTGCTATTGGCACAAGCTCATGGGTTCCTACTTTTTCAATGGCTGATATTCATACTATGCCTACTGTTTTGGTACCAATTGTCCCAATTGTCCCAAGTGGCAAGGAGCTCCTTAACACTGGCTTTCCTGTGTATTTTCGACCTGCCCCATCCTTTTCTGAACATCACTTCATGATACCATGAGAGGTTCCAAGCTCGTCTTATACCTTTCCCTGCTCCAGCCCTGGAATCAATTGCTTTTCCAAGGTGCTCTGGGTCCTTCTATTGGAGAATAGTATTTAGAAAACAAGATCTGAGCAGTTAGCATGCTCATTTCTATTGGAGTATTCTTGCATCCAGACCATCTCAGCGGACAGAGCTAAGGAAAATATATATGTTTACTAACTCACACACACATCTCTATTTCTGTATCTATTTGTATACATATATTAATGTCATGAGTTCATACTGATGTCTTCAATTCCAATCCAGAACTATGAGATTCTTTCTAGTTTCTTCCCTCTTTCCTTATTTATCATTTCTTTCTCTGATAGTGAGAAATCTGGCTGCTGTTATTTATAATGTGTTTGACTTATTTGTTCAATTCTAGTATAAAGTGATTTCAGAATTGCTAACCCATACGCCTGTAAGAAACAAATTAGATGAAGGTATCTTTTCAAAGTTCTTTTTGTTTTTGTCCTTAAAGTTTTCAGTCAAAATACAGGTTTCTTTCTTTTCTCTCTTCTCTCTCTTTCTTTCTTTTTTTTCTTTTTGAGATGGAGTTTCACTCTTGTTGCCCAGGCTGGAGTGCAATGGCGTGATCTCTGCTCACTGCAACCTCCTCCTCCTGGGTTCAAGTGATTCTCCTGCCTCAGTCTCCCGAGTAGCTGGGATTATTACAGGCATGCATCATCACGCCCAGCTAATTTTGTATTTTTAGTAGAGACAGGGTTTCCCTATGTTGGTGAGGCTGGTCTCAAACTCACAACCTCAGGTGATCCACTGGCCTTGGCCTCCCAAAGTGCTAGGATTACAGGTGTGAGCCACCGTGCCCAGCCTATTTCTTCTCTTTCTCTCCCTCTCTGTCCCTCCCTCTCTCTCTCTCTCTTTCTTTCTTAGAGACCAATTATTGCTCTGTTGCCCAGGCTGGAGTGCAGTGGTGCAATCAGAGCTCACTGCAGCCTACAACTCCTGGGATCAAGTAATCCTCCCACCTTCACCTCCCTGAGTAGCTAGGACTACAGGCACACCCCACTATGCCCAGGCTAACTTTTTAATTTTTATTTTTGTAGAGATGAGGTCCTGCTATGTTTCCCAGGCTGGTCTGGAACTCCTGAACTCAAGTGATCCTCCTGCCTCAGAAAATGGTGATTTCTAAAGTTACTTAGGTTAGTTATTTTCTTTGTCACTACTTTCAATATGGTTACTTTATTCTTTTATAATTCAGTTACGTTCATTTTTCACTGCCTGTGTTCCATTTTTGATTCTCCCACATTCTGGTTGTTTTTCATTCTTAATTTTGGGGTATGTGAAACAATACTATAGTCCTGAGAGTAACAGCAATATAAAAATGTGTACTCAGAGAAGTATTACTCCTTCCTCATCCCAACCTGTTCCCATTCTTTCCACTTCTTTCTACATCTTTCTATTCATTCCTGTAGATAACCAATCTAGTTTCTGGTTTATCTTTCTTTTGTTTGTTTTACTCCAATAAGCAGACACATGTATATTTTCTTTTATCTTCCTCTTTCTCTCTTGAAGGGTAGCATATCATAGCTACTCTTTTACACTTTCTTTTTTCATGTAATGGTGTATCCTAGAACTCACTACCTAGAAGCTCATTTCTCATTAATGATTATATTCTTGATTTATTCATAAAAATGCTGTTTTGTATACTAGATGAGTGAAGTCATTTTCAAGGCAGACCAGACATTACATTTTGGAGCATTTCATGTTAACTTGGTAGAACAGGTGAGTGTTAGATTTTTAGAGTAGGACATTCTGATAAATTTTATGGCTAATTCAATCAAAAGCAAACTCAACCCATCACTAGTGATGCTTTGATTTCAAACACAGAGTTATCTGTTTGTAGTATTTAATAGAACAGGGGAACCCAAATAGTGAAGTCGTTTATGTGGTACTTTATAAGCTATATAAAATGGTAAATTATGTGATTACTGGTTATTATACAAAAATATGTATAAGTGGAAAAGGATATGACAAAGGGAGACATTTTTAATTAGGTTGTATATTAAACAGGTCACTATGATAGGATACTTTTTTTCCTCCTCTATAACTTTTATCTATGTGACTCTTAACTAGGGCTTTGGCTAAGTGCTAAAGCTGCCTCTGCTATATTTCCTTGTTTTGTTTTTGTTTTTCAGAAAATTCCTTTGGCTTAGTAAGACTCAATTTACAATTCTGATTTCATGGAGGGTGGGGGAGAGTGGAGAGGACCAAGAACTAGAAAGCATAAGCAACTTGCTAAAAATCACAAAGCAGACAAGTGGTAGAGATGGTTTGTTGGCTCACACTCCCCAAGATGCCATAGCTGGTTTTTGTTGTTGTTGTTTTGACTTTTTTAATCCTGATTGATTGTGTCTGAGTTAGATACTCATCTGAGACTAGGCCAAATTTCTGAACAGACTTTCTTTTTTGCAATAGTAGCTGAGAAAGACTAGAAAAATTCAAACAAGTCAAAGTGAAAACAAGTCCAAGGCCATACAGCGAGTTAACTGGACAGAGAACAGACAGCATTATAATAGTAGAACAAAATGCAAAGTTCCAGGAAGGACCTTAGGAATGCGTTATTATTACGATAAAGCAGGACTCTGTTGATCCTTGTTAGTGCACACAAATATACATGTCTCCAGCAGCAAGTCTAGAAATAAATTAGATGGATGAGTTGCTTATAGTTAAAGGATTAGAAAGAAATTGTCAAGTAAAAATCATAGGCAATATTCAAGCAAGCCATCCTGGGGGTACTCTTATGTTTTCTTTGGCAGAAAGGATTATTCAAAAAAACTCAGAAAATAAAAATGTGGAACCTGGTAGAGAATGGCCTGCTTGTTCCTCCTCCTCCTAGACTGTTTGTTACCAAACCAATTCATATCACGCTTATTCATGGGTGAAGAGAACTGTTGGATGTACCCTACTTCCATTGCCAATTCTTGGGATATGAGCCTCAGCTCCCATGTAGATGGGAGCTCCCCAAGGATGCGGCTTACGTTTTCTCCTTCTGACTCCTCAACAGCACAGACTAGCAAATGTCTAGATTCTCAGCAAATGTCTAGATTCTCAATATGTCAGCAAAGACATGGTACAAGGATTAAATAGGTCAGCTAACATTTTGTAGCAACAATATTGGCTAGATGGTGGGAGAGACTTACACTTTGTGCTTCTCACATCAAACATTCCAAATGGACCAAACCTAGGGTCCTCTTGGCCAGCACTAGAAGAGAAGTTGTATGAGGAAGCAGGAAGAATCAAACAGGAGAGATGATATGTATAACAGGTGAGTGGGAATCCAGTCCCAGACATTTGATTTCAAGGTTCCAAGGAATATAGCCATGACTAGTGACTAGGAACACAGTAGATGTTTGGTGACATGTGGGCTGGGTCTTAGTAAGCAGCATGGGGCCTACCTCATGTTAGAGAAAGCCTCCTCTTTCCAGAAAACCTGCAAAGATTCCAATGGGGAGCAAAGTATAGTACGAGCTAAGGTAGCCATATAGACAGACACAGATGCTAAGACATACTGACAGTGGCCACACCCCTCTTCCCCAGGGGTGACTTTCTTTACAGGTTTTCGTTTGAGCAGGAACACTGAGTCCTGTAGAGAACTGTGCTCTCAAAGCAGGCGTGACCTTGAAGTAAACTTGATGCAGGAAAACCTGAATTTGCAGTCTATATACATTTCAGAAGAATTCTTCATATTAAACAGGATTGACTACAAAATGATTTCAAATAACATGCTTTTCTGGGACACTTAATATATAATCCAAGAAAAATTCTAAAAATGCTACCACTTCAGAACATGGCCACTGTATAAAGTGCAGTCCACTTTCAGTAACATACAGAACACTAAGCCTGGAGAAGCTTCATTTGTCCACTCCCTGCCTTTGGCAGGATGAAACTAATCACATCATTGTAAAGTATTTTTTATAATCACTGATCCACATCTGCCTGTGTTTTGGAGGCAGAAGAGTACACTAAAAAAAAGTCCCAGAGCTGAGGGTCCTCTGACTGACAGTGTGACCCCAGGCATGACACCAAATTTGTTTTTCTGATTCAGAAGTGGAATCATAATAGCTCCTATCAGTAGCTGAGAGCAGATTGAGTGAACAATTGTGAAGTCTACTAAAAAGCACAGAATTGACCAATGACCCATTTGTGTTTATTGCCCACGATTCCCCCAACTCCTTGTCTCTGGTGCTGGGCTTCTGTGATTCAAGAAGGGCATCCGTCTGCCTTCTGAGTCTCCTCAGAAGTGCTTCCTGACACAGAAATCTGGGCAAATGTAGAAAATGGAAAGCAGGGCTTATTTTAACAAACATAAATTGAGTACCAACAATGTCTCAGTCACTCTTCTAGGTACTGCATAAGAAAGAATGTTAAGATGATATCTCCAATCTTGAGGAACTCAGTTTGGTAAATAAACAGATACAGAATGATGTGGATGCTCTAACAGGTACTCTAGCACATTACAAAGAAAGTTAAAAGAAGGGCATCTAAGCCTGAGCCAGGTAGGTGGTGACTGGTAGGGGTGGGGTGGGAGTGTCAAGCAAGGAATTTGACATGGCTACATCTCTCAGGGAATAACCAAGACAAATGAGGCCTCATACACTAAGCTAAGGAGATCGATTTTAGCCTAGAGAATTCTCTGCTTGTTCTCATCACTGCTGCTACCTGCTTTTTTCTAGATCAGGAGATGGAAAACTACAGTCAACACTTGTTTTTGTAAATAAAGTTATGTTGAAACATAGCCATGTTCACTGATTTACATAATTATCTATGGCTGCTTGTATGCTATAACAGCTGAGGTAAGTAGTTGTGACAGAGACCATATGGCATGGGAAGCTTAAAATATCCAGTATTCATTCTTTTACAGAAAAGGTTTGCCTCTAGATCCAAGGCAGGGAGGGCAGTATGCTCTGAAATTGTCTCAGATGTAAGACATCTAATACTTATTAAAGGAAGAAGAAAAAAATGGCTTTAGGGATACCCTTCGCGTTGTAATGAGATGGCATAAAATTAATTATCTTAACAACTGTTGTAATAATTATTTTATGGGAGAAAAACATGTTTGGGGAAATATCCTGCTTGGTGAGACCCCCAAGGTGCCAAGACATCCAGTAGAGAAGGTAGAAAGAATTTGGTATTCTGGTTCTTGAGAGGCAGAATGTGAAGAGAGGAGATTTAACTAATATGTGTGAGAAGGGCTAAGAAGAAAATCCTTCATGGTATTGTGGTTCCAGACAACTTTGGAGACCTGGGGTATCTAATAAGTGACTTTTCAAAACTGCTGTGCAGTTCATGACACAATCTATCTTCTTTACTAACCCAACCCCTCAATCCCAGTCTTTAGACAAATCCACTCTCCTCCCAATTGCTTGGGTGACTGATTCCTCTCTCTCTCTCTCATTCTCTCTCTCTCTCATTCTCTCTCTCTCTCTGTGTGTGTGCAACTCAGAGCAGAAGCTGTTATACAGCTAGAAAGCTGCAGAATTGCACTATGGAACTGGGAGTATAAGAAGCAAGAAGACTGGAGGTGTCCACGAATTCACAGAAATCTGGAGGAGGCCTTTGGATTTTCCATAGGCTACGGAATTATGGTGGAGAGAGGTTCCAAGTTTTCTGATCTCTGTAGATTAGCAGGGCAAGCTTATAACTGAGCTTTTCAACAACGGCCAATAATAGGCTGGTTCCTGGCTCTAGGTCTGACCTCCTCTTCTTTTTCCTAGTTGAGTGAGGCAGAGAAGGAGGTAGGGGAAGGCACAAAGAGCGGCTTTTGCAGCTCCCTGCTTTCCCTGCAGCCCAGCTCCAGGTGGATGGAGGCTTCATTAAGCTCTTTATCAGTGACCAATTGCCTATCAGCAGCTTCTTCTGAAAGGGAACATCACCCTGAGAAATATTTATTTGCCTCATAAATGTGGGTTTAAAGGTATTCTGTCTAAACTTTTCACCTTTTCTCTCTGGGTAAAGAGAAAAGAAGAAAGACAGGGAGGCTTAAGGTTCTCCTGTTGTTTCCAGCTGGTGCCTAGGGGAAGACTCTCAAATAAAAATGCCAACACTAAGCATTTCTTTGAGTCAGAGACTATCCTGCAGGGCCATTTCTCACTAAGGACAGCTTCTATCCTGCTTCAGGGAGCAGAAGGAAAACCTATTACCACAATGGTTGATAATAACCATGTATACATACATACATGTTCAAGGGGAGGATGGGAGGCCCCTGTCATAGGCTGACTGAGTTGTCCCTTGTTGGGCGGTGGAAGCAGGCAGGTGTAAATTTGAATGGAACTGCTGCCCCAGGTGTAGGAGAAGAAGGTAGGGGCCATGGACCAGTGTTTATTTTCTTTCAGTATATTGTGACTTGTTAAAGGTTCCTAGGTGGGTGATTAGGGACTATATTATAGAGTTGTTAACTAAACTACCTGCCCTTTCTGGACAAAATGACTAAGTGGCTTTAAAAATCCCTTCAAAGAGAACACAGAGTGAAGATAATATTAACAACGTAAGTGTAAGCAACATCAAGAAGATGGCAGAGCTCAAAAATCTCCTAATCAAAATACAAGCTCTTTATCAGCCACATTATAAATTAATAATAAGCTAATCAGATTTGATAAGTCAGTCCCCCAATCTGAAATTATTAAAAAAACTATTTATAATATTATTTGTATTCATTATTAGGAAAAATGAACTTTACTTAATCTAAGTACATACTGTACCTTGAATTATTAACATTAGTACGTGTGTGTAGAAGCAGACTTTCAAAGGTAATAATAATGTTCTGTTTCTTAAACTGAAGTAGGAAGAAAGGTATACATGGGAATAACCTTTTGCAGCTACTCAATGTCTAATTATAATTTATTAATAACTTTTTATACACACAACTATATTAGGGTAAGCCCTTAAAATGTCTTTTACCAACAGTGGATTTTTAATCAAAAAACTTTGGAGACATTGGGTAATAACCTGCATGGAAAACTACTGCAAATTCATAATGAAAATGATTCAAGTCCTTTTTTATAAATGGATAAATTAAGAAATATAGTTGTAGAAAATTACATCTTGCCTTATATAAGTCATTATTACAAATTACAACCCAGGCATCTTATGACAGGCAGAAGAAAAAATACTAACATTAAGGGATGGTAAAGCAGGTAATGTCTTTATATCCTGGGTAAATTTGGAATAAGCCAGGCTCTCAGTGGCCTGTGAAATATGTTTGAGTCAGGTAGAAAGACTCGGCACTAGACAAATTACCTTCCTAAAATCTTTAGTCCAATTAGATATGCATTTAAAATCGATTTTGTTCACCTGGATTTGAAGGCTAGAGACTGAATAAAATTGCAACTCAGAATTTCATTGCCAAATTTTGGAACTAATCAACAGATTCAGCAAAGAAGCATTACATAAGTGGTTCTTGACCACCAAGGGATCCTTTGGGGATCCTTTTTGTTTGTTTTCCACCCATAAACTTCAAATTTCAAAAGGGTTCTGGTTCCCAAATATATTGTTAAGTAAACACTAGTTCCCAGGAAGGCTATAGTTTCAGACCCACAGTGGTGGTATATTTGCTATTTCCTTTGTCATTGAATTTCTTTTCCTCCTTTGAATTCTATTCACTAATTAGCTTTTATGTAAAAATTTAACAAGCCACTTCAAGTATACTTTGGACATAAGTGGGATTAAAGAAATAGATAAAAAGTGTTCACGAGCATGCTATCCGTCCTTGAGGGTCAAAGGAGGGGCCCAGGCACTGAGTACATATGCATTCAGATCAAGGCAAAATCAGGCCCAAAATATTTTAAGTTCCAGTCTGCCAAAAAGATGGGCATGATTTAGATAAACAGAAGAGAATGAAGGGAATTTCTAGTAAAGAGACTAAAGGGGGCAAAGGAGCAGAAATAGGAGTAGCTGAGATATATTCAAGGGAAGAAGAAAATAGACATTTCTTGAATACCTATTACGTTCCATACTGGGCTAGGTATCTTACTTATCCATTTCATTTAATCCCCAGGAAAATCAACAGCAGAAGAGGTAGGTACCTCCATTTTATACATAAAGAAAAGACATCCCAAAAAGGTTATAAGAATGAGCCAAAAGGAACATATGCAGTAAGTGACGGAGTCAGAACGTGGACCCATGACTATCTGACTCCCAAGCCTGATCTTTTCCTCCATTCCTTTTTGGGCCTTGGTCAAGGGCTAATTGGATAAAAGCAGAGGGCATATAAAGGAACAGCAGTGGAAAGACTGAAGAGAAAGTAGGTGGGGTCAGACTACAGGGAGTACTGACTCCCAATCTATGGACTTAAAACAAAAACTATATTCCATGGGGAGTGGTAACATTTCAGTAGCAATTTATTTAGTGGGATTAATTTGGCAGTAGCATACAAAATGGACTTGAGGAGAAAATTTCTAGTCAGGAAGATCTAAGACAATGAGTTGGGATGGCAACAACAGGATGACAGAGGAATTGATGGCCACTGTCTCAGGTCCGACTGAAGGATTTGTAGGCTGATTGAATGTTGGAGGAGACAGGGAAGACTAAAACATGACCACAAGGCAGGGTTTTCAAAATCAGTTGCCTTTAGAGACCAGGCACACAATACAATGATGAATCAGGCAGGTGAAATACGATAGTGAGTAGAGGGGGCTATGGAAAACTAGAGAGTACATAATCCTCCTAAAGGTATTCACACATAGATGTTTTAAAAACATTATGCTGATCACTCGTTGGGCCATCAGTCTGAAACTTTCGTATAGGGTTTTGAAGCTGGATAGGACACAGGGCAGACCAAAGAGGAGAATGTTGGATATTGCCCCATGATTTACATGCCTCTCACACTCCCAGAACTTTCTCTCATCAGCAGGGTATACCACATTAATTAGGATCATTATCAGTCCTAACTTTTGCCCACCAGCTGAACTGACACATCTGTCCCACGAAGAGGAAATAGGGCCAACATGAAAAGAAATGTATTCCAGGTTCAAGCCAGTGTTGTCAAGGCTGCTTAGAACACCATGTTTTCACATGAGCTAAACCAATGGCCTTCAGAACAGACAGATCCCAAAAGGACTCCTGCCTCCAAGAAAAACCAACAGAGCATTAAGGGCCTGTTCTCTCACAGAGCAGGCTGCTTCCTCCTTTCCCCCTTTCTCTACTAGCTGGTCCATTTTGAAAAGACTTTTCAGATCAGGCCAAGTCCAATTATAAGACAGAGAAAAAAGATGTGTATAGATATTTATTGAGAACCAAGTGTTGGCTAAGTGATATATGTTTAACTTAGATAATCTTATTGGATACTTTACACAATTCTGTGAGATAGGTTATTGTTTTCCTAGAAGTGAATAAGAAAGGTTTAAGTGACTTTTTCCAAGTTAATAAAGTTAGTAAATATAGGCCTTAGATATGAATGTAAGCCTCTTTAACTTCAAAGCTTCTAGATTTGAAGTTAAGTCTCTTCAACATCCTTCTACTATGCCAAGAGCTCAGGTCACCACTGTGTTCTGCATAACTGTTCTCATTCCAAACAAAAGCAGATGAACCAATACATCTCTGAGTTCTTTCATATGCGTCTTTTGCTTAAGCTACGCCAGTACTTACACAATTCAACAGGAAAGAACATTGAAATCAGATTACTACAAATCTGTGGTGCCTGAGCCAGGAAAGTCCAAAGTGGGGACCATATTTACATCCTGGTATGAGGCAACTATGACTGTGTGACAAGGGCCGGTTGAATCATTGCTTGGCTTCCCTAGCCTTTACTCATGAGCTACAAGTTTAAAGCTGGAAAGAACCTCCAAGAAGAGCAGAGCAGAAACTCAATGAGACTTCAGGAAGCAACAGAATTCACTAAGGGAACCACATGAAGAGAGAGTGGTGCTACAAGTGTGAATATCAGACTAAAGAACAGAGTCCCACCCAGAGCTGGCTAGTGAGTCACTGTGATCTCTGACAACTAGGCTGTAATAATGAGCCACTCACCAGGGAAGATTGGAAATTCTATTTAGATTTTCAAGGTGATTTTATTAGGCAACTGATTTAAAGGGTAAGGTTACCTTACACCTTTGTTCAACACCACACTTGATTCCAAGATCCTCAAAGGCAATGCATACAAGCAGGCCCAGTAGGTAAGTGCTTGCTAAAAATCTTGGCCAAGTCTACGAAGCACAACTTGCTCAAGACTATTCAGAAATCTGTGTGTATTTGGGAGTCTGGGGAAAGTGAAGAGATATGTCTTAATTTTTCTCTTTGTTTTTGCTCACTGTGAATTTTTATAAGAGGGTAAGGCTGGCTAAGGGCCTGTGGCAGGTTTCAATGACCAAAGGCAGTTAAAGCTCAAAGAAACAGTGAAGTTTTAAATTACCTAAACCCTAGTAGGACAAATAGCTTCCTCTCTACCGCCATTCCCTAATGACCATGAATATCCTTCCTTTTCTATCACAATCTCCTTTCTAAAACTGTCCTCATGCCAGAAACAGTCACAATATTACTTCTCAGAATTCTCATCTGAGGGGTTAAGCATCCTATATGAAACAATTTTTGCCCAAATTCTGCCTGGCATTTTCAAAACATCCGGAAACCCTAGACCTTTCAGTTTGTTCCATACTATCTGTCTTTTGGTTAACAAACATACCTTTAGTCATCCTGCTTTCCTTTGGTAGCTGCAGACATATTCCTTCAGCTTTTGAGAGGTTTTTATTTTTATTTTTTTAATTTTAATTTTAATTTTTTTGAGACAGAGTTTTGCTCTGGTCGCCCAGGCTGGAGTGCAATGGCATGATCTCAACTCACTGTAACCTCCGCCTCCCAAGTTCAAGTGATTCTCCTGCCTCAGCCTCCCAAGTAGCTGGGACTACAAGTGTGTACCACCATGCCCAGCTAATTTTTGTATTTTTAGTAGAGATAGGGGTTTCACAATATTGGCTAGGCTGGTCTTGAACTCCTGACCTCAGGTTATCCACCCACTCGGCCTCCAAAAGTGTTGGAATTACAGGCATGAGCCACAGCTCTCAGCTTGAAAGGTCTTTAGACTTCCAAAATAGAAGACAGAAGACAAGCTTTGTAGCCTTGGATTTGTCACTAGGAATCTTGCAACTTATGATTCCTTCTAAAACTCATGTTTACTGACCAGATATCTAATGTCCCTTCCAGCTCTAAGATTCTAAATCTAATGAATTTTTTTAAAATTTATATATATAGTTTATAGAGACAAGGTTTTGCTGTTTTGCCAGAGCTAGTCTCAAACTCTTGGCTCAAGTGATCCCCATTCTCCCACTGTCTTGGCCTTTCAAAGTGCTGGGATTACAGGTTCAAGCCACTGTGCCCACCCAGTGAAGCTATGGGATAGAGAGTAGTTGTTAGCATTTAGCAGAAATGAGACTGATAAAATGACAGACTGTGAGGAATTGTAGATTATTTCATCTTGCAGAGGAGGAAACTGAGATCAGGAAAGATTCATTATGGCAAAGCTACCATGAATGGGACTGTGGTTGGAATACAGGCCCCTGATTTGAATCCACTTTCTTTCTACTGTATGATGCAATTTAATCAGCTGGAGGAGAACCAAAATCTTTGAGAATAGTACACGGGTCAGGTGGCTAGTGAAGCAAAGAAGAAGAAAAGGGAGTTTCATTTTTTAATTAAAAAATAAAAATAGGCTGGGCGTGGTGGCTCATATCTGTAATCCCAGCACTTTGGGAGACTGAGGCGGGCAGATCACGAGGTTAGGAGTTCGAGACCAGCCTGACCAACAAGGTGAAATGCTGTCTCTACTAAAAATACAAAAATTAGCCAGCCGCACTCCTGTAATCCCAGCTACTCAGGAGGCTGAGGCAGGAGAGTCACTTGAACCCGGGAGACGGAGGTTGTGGTGAGCTGAGAGTCTGCCATTGCAATCCAGCCTGGGCAACAGAGTGAGACTCTGTCTCAAAAAAATAAAATAAAATAAAAATAAAAGAGAATATAAAATGCATCTTACCCCAGCGAACAAATGTTAATGATTTGTCCAGTTTACTTCAGTCCTCCCTTTGTTTTAAAAAATAAAACATTATAAAAAGGTAAAACATTATAAATAAAGGCCTTCTCTTCTTTCCTTCACCTTCCTGATGAAGGCTGCTATCATGATTTTGTTATGTACCTGCTACAGGTTTTTATACTTTTAATAGATAAATAATACATGGTAATGTTTTGTGTTTTAGTACATATATATATATATATACACACACACATATATTGTGCATACCTATGTGACATTATGTATAATATTCTGCAACTTGCTTTTTTCATTGAGTCTTATGTTTTCAATATCTATCCATGTTGATACATCTAAGTCTAGTTCATTTAGCTGCCAATTAGTATTTTCCACGGTAGAAGTACACTTAAATATACTACAATGTATATATCAATTGTTTCATGATGGAAATTTGTACAACTGTGTTTCCAGATGATAGAAGAATGGGATGTTGCTTGTACTCGGGGAGCAGGCAGCATGCTAGGTGAGTACGGTAAGAAGGGATTATCAGCCTGTATCACTGTATATGTGAAATGATATAAAAATATCAGGCTATTTAGTGAACCAGCTTAAATACTCCCTGAATTTGGTCTCACAGCAAGTGGCAGAAGAAACTCAGATGATTAGTCCAGGCAAGACTCTTATTGAAATAATTGAAAGGAAATTCATCTCTCCTTGGAAGAGAACATGCAGAGGAATAAAGAAAGCACAGTAAAGCTGACATCACTATGCCTACCCTGACCAGAATTAAGATAAACACAAATTATTTCTTCTCTGAATTATAATGTTAGGGAGTTACATCCCCATTTTCTAAGCCTTTGGGAATGGATCAGCAAGTCTCTATAAGATTTCCAAAGTATTTGAGGCTGACCCGGGATGGCAGAGAGGAACAGGCTCTGCTTTCACAGTTATTGTGTGAGGTTGCAAGCTACTGAATTGAAAGTCCAAATTTACGTTTTCCTTGAACTTCAATAAATTGTTGAATTTCTTCAAGATGCATCTAAGTGCCCATTAGCAGTGTTTGAGTTGGATGGGAAGAAGATACTAGGAGAAGAAAGAAACCTCTTTGGTGTGGCAAAGCTTGGTATCATTCTCAGAGATGCTAGGATGAAAAGACTTCTTGCCTTATTCTGCATGGACAAGCTTAATCCTCTAATTTCTTGTGTGGCTAGAGCAATAAGGTCTTAGTCTCTGATGGCACGGGAGTCTTAATCCAACATTAGATCTATGTATTTACCATTTCTGGTCAATAGCATGGCCTGTAGTGAGGCAGTTTCTCAATCAGAATAAGGATATGAAAAAAGATACAGTAAGTGAAAGCACTTGAAAACTTCATCTTGTTATTACAGTTAACACCACCATTACCACAGGGTATCATTATTATTCAAGGAGATTTTTAAAAAGCAACTAAAAACTGCCCTTTGTGAACTTTAAAACAACAGGAGTTGTTCTGACTTTTGCTTCAATGTAATATAGACAGGAGCCCCTGGCCTTCATCCAAGTTACAATTCCCTTCTCCCAATCCCAGAACCATCATGTCCATATTCTGTGAGCCTAGGACAGATAGACATTCTCCCCATTACCACAGAGTATCATTATTATTCAAGAAGATTTTTAAAAAACAACTAAAAACTGCCTTTTGTGAACTTTAAAACAACAGGAATTGTTCTGACTTTTGCTTCAATATAATATAGACAGGAGCCCCTGGCTTTCATCCAAGTTACAATTCACTTCTCCCTACCCCAGAACCATCATGTCCGTATTCTGTGTGACGCCAGGACAGACAGACATTCTCCAGATTAACATTTATCCATGTGACTTGTTCCGTGGAAGCAGAGTTCCTTCTATGACCTTATCAAGGGCCAGATCATAAGCAGTAATTATTCAGAGGGGACCACCCACAGTTTAAATACCAGGAGCAAGCTGTGGGAGAAACAATCTATCCTTTTACCTGAGATCTCTCCCATGTCTACAAGAAAATCATTCAAAAGTAGATACCAAGGTGATATTGAAAAATCACCATCATCTTGTTTTAGCCAGTCTCCTTGACTAGTCCTTCTCATCTGAGGACAAGTCACATTCCTGACTTGAAGATGTCTTTAGCAGCTAAATTTTCCCTAAACTTTCCCACCTCCTGTCCCCTTTATGGATTTCACAAACATTTTACAGCACTGAGCTGGGGGCAGAGGGTAGGGAGTTTAGGAATCCTGAGAGTCACACTGAGGAGTGGTGGTGAGGCAAATCCAGATCATTCTACCTAGGAGCCGGCCAGTTTACGACGTTCATCATTTCTCACTTATATGCTTGTGGGCAAGTTACTAACCTCTCTTTAACATGAAAATAATATTTGCCTTGGTAGAGTATTCAGCATAGTGCCTGGCACAAATGTTCAGCAAATACTGGTGATGATGATGATAAGGACAGTGAAGATGGCAAACTTATTCCTGCCTTCACTCCTTCACACTTGCTGTCCTCCGATTTACAATGCCGCTTCTTTTCCCTTTGTCCTATCTAAATCCTTCCCATTCTAAGAGATCCTTAAGAAGGTCTTTTCCATCGGTCCCAGGCACAATATTTCAATTGGTAGTATCATAGCCTATCTTAAATTATGAATTATTTCTTTTGTCTTGCCTTCCCAGGGAGATTATACGCTCTTTAAGGGCAAGGATCTTTTTCTGTGCTTCTACCTGACAAATGTCTCGGCCCATAGTATGTGTGATATACTTAGCATCGAGTAGAGTCAAGGGGATTTCTATTTGCTGGTCACAGAGTGGTATCAAGCACAGTACAAAGGGAATTTCACAGCTAAAGGCTGCATTTTCCTGGCTGCTCAATACCATTGGACTTCCATTATCAACTCATACAACTAAAATGGTCCTATATTGCCTAAAAGAGTAAAAAGTCTATATTCCTGAATAATCCTCAAATGGATAAGGGGTTCTAGAAGCTAGTTTGAGATTTAATACTTGCCATCAATAATTCACTAAGCAATTATTCCTGCTCCCAATGTTGGAGAACTAATTTTATTCCCACATTCCCAAGGAGGCTGCTGAGGTGCAACAGAGGTATGTTCCCTATGCATGTCTATACTGGCCCAGACGCTCTGGACTGCCAAGGAATTGGGATTATGGTAAATTAGAGTTGGTAAGAAATCAAGTGGCCACTGCTCTTCTGTAAGTTGTTGATGCTGAGGCTGTGGGCCTTCAATGTATTATACACTGCCTCTCTAAGCTTCTGGGATTCTCTGGCCTGGAGGCCTTCCTGCAAATGGGCTGGAAGGAAACCACAGCACAGCCCTACAGTGGGAAGGAACTTCCAATGGAGTTCTATCTTGACGCTGTCTTCTGCTTTCTCTGGATATCAGCAAAGTCCCTGTCCATCTTCCTTCTATCTCTAAGGTCAGATAACAGATACTCTCACCTTTCAGCCTGTTAGCAGCTTATGGGCTTGTCCATTTTTGTCTTCTTAGTGTTTAGCACTAGGTGGTGGAATAGAGAAGGATCTCAAAAAAATGTGTGCTGACTGATGATTGTGAGAAGGTATGGTAGGAGGCCACAGTTCTGGCAAGGCCTGAATGTAGCACAGCATACACCGCTTTCTGAGCTCCCCGCCCCCTGGCTCCTTGAGGTTCTCTGGGGTTCCGGGGTCTGGCTCCACAAGGTTCTAGTCTCTGTCTTCTGTTAATGTTTCTTCACGTTCTCCGAAAGGCAGAGAATGGGTGGAAAGGCTCAGCCACAGGATATTGGACTGTTTACAGTTGGCCAGGCCAAGATTAGCGTGAGCACAACATATGCCAAGTTCATTGGAAGTTACATTTTCTCTTTGTTTACACATTAAAGGGGAGAAGACCAGAAAAAAAAAAAAAAGCAGGTGACCTCCTGTTAACCTCAGCCGTCTGCAAGAGGCTGCTGCCCTCACCTCTGAATGAACTTTCAGATTATCTCAGACAAGATTCACCTTGCGCTGAACTTGTACGCCTGCTCTGAAGCCCCCAGTCACGTAGCTGTGATTAAACATTACAGAGTGGCCATAAATTTACAGAAGTATTATTGTGCCTTGCTTTCCTCTTTCTTCTTTGGGAGAGGAAGAGAGCAATGGGTTTGGGGTGGGGGGAGTTTAAAAAAGGGAAACACACAGTCAAACAAACAGTTCCTTTTCACAGCTCTGAACAAAAGAGAAAACATTGCATAGGTGTCCCAGAAAGAAGGGGAAAGAAATTTGGCCATGTGAGAGAAACAAAAGCTCTACAAGACTGCAAAAGCCTAAAACTCAACACAATAGCTGAGGTGCTCCTGGTTCTATCTCCAGACAGTCTGAAAGTCCACAGGTGAAACACAAACCTGCTCTGGTCCTTGCTCCTGGCTTCTCTTGAAGGGTATCCCTGAAGTAATACTTTTGCCAGAGAAAGAGAACGGAAGAGAGAGGGCATGGGGCAACTGACAGGGCAGCAGGCAGGGGAAAGAAGGCTGCGAGCAAACACTGTTCGTTTTGTTCTTTGAGCTGCTATGAGAGATGAGGAAGCCCCAACATCTGGGACATTTAAACACAGACTGGATAAAGACTAGACCCTGTTCTAAAGGAAACACCCTGTAGCTGTACCCAGGAGACTGACCAGATGACCTAAGAATATTTATTTCTATGATTCACTATTTTATGCTTAAAGTAGAAAAAAAAATGGATATTCCACTGAAGTGAAATTTGTTAAACCCTCTAGGATTCCAAAGCCAAGATACTCCTGCAAAAGGCCTGTGTGACCATGAAACAATGAGACCTCTATAACCAGAAAAGGCCAGGGAGTGCTCTATTTGATCCAAAAGAATTGTAAAAAGTGGTCAGGAAGCCCAGACTGAGGTGATAGGCGCTGGCCAGGAAAGCCACCTTTGGAAAGGAGTCGTTCTGTCTCTGGTTACCCTATGGCAGTGACAGGGGTGCTAAAGAGGCTCATTGTTTCTATAGTTGGCAAGTCCTTGTCCATAAAAGCAGTGAAGTCCAGGGTCCATCCACATGAGGAAGGCAGCTGATGGCTTAGCTTAGCTCTGACTCTCGGCAAGATCTCTTGCTGCTTGTAAGAATCAGCCAGGAGTCAAAAAACAGGCCTGTGGAAATTCTCAGGCATTGCCTCTGACACACAGAGATGAGCCAGGAAGTGAAATGGCCAGTGTCAGGGCAATATTGGGGATACTGAAGCTTTGCGTGGGAGTTCTGAAGTCAATCTCTGGTGGTCCCCAGGGGCAACCTGTGTTCAAAACTCTGGCCTGGACTTGGAGAAGAAAGAGAATGGATTCCTGCCTCTCAGTGTGAGTTCTGTGTGAGATGAGACTACTGGTAGAAACACAGGGGAAAAGGATAATAAAATGTACTTTCACTGGGAGCCACATGGGCCAGGTATATATTAAATGCATTATTGGTACAGTCTCAATTAGTGTGATTCTAAGAGGAAGATACTCTCATGCCTGTTTTACATAAGGTAATTGAGCCACAGGACAATTTAAGCAACTCCTCAGAATCACATTGCTAGTAGGAAGTTAGAATCTGAAACTAGGTCTATCTGACTCAATGCATCTTTAAATATGAGAGTAGAGTCTTAGAAACATAGAATTAAGGAAATCTACCAAAGTTCATGCCAGTCATACTGAATAAAATAGCCTTCTCCTTTCCCTACCATCCTTCAAGACCCTGCTTAAGTACTCATCTCCTGTAGGAAACCTTCTTGAATACTACTATCAGTTCCTTAGATTTATCCCTTCTCTGAACTCCATTTGGACCTATTGTTCATGGTACACAGGAAGCACTGTACCATGTATTTTTCTATTCTTCCAACTGTTTGTGCCTCACAGTTGAACCGTTGATTATGTCAGTAAACCAGATGTTGATACAGAGAGAAGCCCAAGTGTTTTATGCTCATATTTCCCAGAATAGAACATCAACTCTTTAAGCAAGGGACACATGGTGGGACCTCAACATACTGTGACTAAACTCCACAGAGACTAACAAAAAGCTCTTGATGTATTAACTAAGGATACACCTTACAATAAAGACAGTTGTTCATTAGTGGAATGTGCTGGAACAGAATGAGATATATGTGTGAAAGTAGAGTAAGTTCTATTTCTTTTGTATTTTCCCCAAGATGATGTAGTTTTATTGTGCATTTCTTTATAAAAACAATATATGCTTTATGCAAGAAAAATTCAGAAAAAACTTATTTGATTCAGAAAAGCATAATGGGAAACCATCATACATAATCTCATTCCATAGGGATAATGACTGTCAACAATTTGGTATCTAGCCTTTAAGATTCTTTTTCTAACCAAAAATAGAGCAAATTATAGATACTGTCAAGAGCAGATTTTTCCAACTAATACAGAATAGACATCTTTCACATGTAAATACACATAGATAAATGTAACCATTTTTATACTTCTCAGAATCTATTTTTAACAGCTATATACCATACTAAGTTGAACAAATCCCTTTATTGATGGGCATTTTGAGCTTTTTTTCTCCAATCTTTTTCTATATTACCCAATGTCTTGATGGAAATACTTGAATATACATCTTTGTACATTTCTTCAAGTGTTTGCTTACGGAATAGTGTGAGCTACAATACAGCACAGTGGTTAAAAGTGTCAACTCTGGATCTAGATAGCTACTCATCAGCTTTGTGACCTTGGGCAAGTTATCTAACCTCTATAATCCAGTCTCATCATTTATATAGTGAAGATAGTAGTATACATATAATTAGGTAGGCATGCATATTGAAAGAGTTAATTCACACAAAGCACTCAGGACAGTGCCTTTTATGGAGCAAATGCTGAACAAATGTTAGCAACGACAGTGATAATTGATCATGATGGTAAATTCCTGGAAGCAGAATTCTAGGTCAAAGCTTTTGATATCCATCAATAAACTGTTTTCCAGAATAGTGTATCAATTTACATTCCCATTAGCAGGTATCAGAGTGTTTTTGAATGGAAGTATTAGATGCTTTGATGAACATTTGTCAGAAATACAAGAGGGACTATCTCACTAAACAAAAAGCTTTAGGTTTATGATCTCAATGATCCCTTTCTACTATAAAATACCATGCTTCCTTGCCCTATTCCTAAATCATATAAGTGTAATGAAAATAATGAGAACAAGTTGAAAATCCCTGGAACAAGGAGAGTGCTAACTTGCACTTAGAAAGTACTTTATAGTTCACATAAGGACACATGCACACGAATGTTCACTGCAGCACAGTTTACAATAGCAAAGACCTGGAACCAACCCAAATGCCCATCAATGATAGACTGGACAGGGAAAATGTGGCACATATACACCATGGAATATTATGCAGCCATCAAAAACGATGAGTTCGTGTCCTTTGTAGGGACATGGATGAACCTGGAAACCATCATTCTCAGCAAACTGACACAAGAACACAAAATCAAACACTGCATGTTCTCACTCATAGGTGGGTGTTGAACAATGAGAACACATGGACACAGGGAGGGGAGCACTACACACTGGGGTCTGTTGGGGGGAAATAGGGGAGGGACAGCAGGGGGTGGGGAGGTGGGGAGAGAGAGCATGGAGAGAAATGCCAGATATAGATGATGGGGAGGAAGGCAGCAAATCACACTGCCATGTGTGTACCTATGCAACAATTTTGCATGTTCTCCACATGTACCCCAATATCTAAAATACAATAAAACAAGTTAAAAAAAAAAAGAAAGTACTTTATAGTTCATAAAATGTTTTCAAATATATTCTCATTTCTTGGTTCAAACTTACTGACTATGCAAATTTATACTCTCCAACTGGCACGAGTGAGTGATAGATTACAAAACAGCCAAAGGGATGTCAGGTCTTATCTTTTAAAAAAAACTTTAATTTTTATTTTAGATACAGGGGGTGTATGTGCAGGTTTGTTATGTGGGTATATTACATGATGCTGAGGTTTGGGGTACAGATTCCATCACCCAAGTAGTGAGCACAGTACCCAATAAGCAGTTTTTCCATCCATGTTCCGCTCCTTCTCTCCTCCATCTAGTAGTCTGCAGTGTCTGTTGTTCCCATATTTATGTCTATGTGAGCTCAATGTTTAGTTCTCACTTATAATTCAGAACATACAGTGTTTGGTTTTCTGTTCCTGGATTAATTTGCTTAGGCTATGACCTCTAGCTGCATCCATGTTGCTGCAAAGGACATAATTTAATTCCTTTCATGGTTGCATAATATTCCATGGTGTATATGTACCACATTTTCTTTATCCAATCCACTACCGATGGGCACCTAAGATAATTCAATGTCTTTGCTGTTGTGAATAACGTGGCAATGAACATACAAATGCATGTGCCTTTTTGGTAGAATGATTTATTTTCCTTTAGGTGTATACCCAGTAAAGGGATTTCTGGGTTGAATGGTGGCTCTGTTTTAAATTCAGGTCTCATCTTAACCCTTTTCTAGATCCTGAGATCCAGCCCGCCGCCTCAGAATCAAACTCAGGGTGCCTGCTCCTTTTACCTCACAAACACCAGATCCGAAGAGCTCTCTTGTATTCTCTTACTAGAAATCTTCCAGTGTCACTAAGCATTAAGAAATTCCTTTTCTATGGATTTTAACCAATACAGCTGTTCATCTCTACTTTCCAGAAACTCTTATATAAAATGAATACATAGGCAAGGAGTTACAGATACAATCTTGTTACCAGAAGTAGCTTGAAATATTTAATCTTACTTAGTTGTCTCTCCCTTCATTAACTGTGAGCATTTACCAGGACTGAACAAGTCAAAGTTCCTTAGCTGTTTCTATCCTGCTATAATAAAATCTTCTTTCTTAAATTTTCAGGTTTCTGAGGCTGAGGTGGGAGGATGGCTTGAGCCCAGGAAGCAGAGGTTGCAGTGAGCCAAGATTGTGCCACTGCACTCCAGCCTGGGCAACAGATCCAGACCTTGTCTCTAAAAAAAAATTTTTTTTCAGGTTTCTAAAGAAGCAAAGCTCAGACTTCCGTAAAATTCTTTATCTTAGCACCTCCCCTCCTAGTAGGAAGTGTGAGTATCCCATTCTATTAGAAACTAGATGTATTTAAGCCAAGGACCCAATGCAGACCTATGCTTATAGCAGAAAAAAAGTGGCTCCTTTAAAAACTGGGCTCTTGTTACATTTCTGATCATTATAGCATTTTTTTCCTTAAGTAAAGGCTTACAGCTACATCAGAGAATTAGTGTAACTCATCCTGAGAGTGTCAAAATCAAGGCTAGGGTGCTGAAAATACAACTGTGCACATCTGAATACACTCTCACTTACCAAGGACCATCATCAAGGCAGACTCCTCTCTTTCTTAAAATTACTGGTATTTAAATTTGGTCCTTAGTGATAACATTTTTATGTTGTTGCTTTTCACATTCAAATATGATGCATCTAATGCTGCTGCTACACATGGATTATGTAGGCATTTTTTTTAAAAAAGAATTACAAATACTAAGACTTTCTTTTGGTGGGTATCTGTAGCTGCCATGTGTAGGGAGTGCTGATCTTTTGGGTCCTAAACCTTTGCTTGCTCTCAGCCTCCTCCCTACTCTTCCCTGGTTTGTCTCCAAATATGATTTTTTATGGCATCTACTCAGTCAACCTTTATTGAGTATTTTCTCTGATGTACCATCATGTCAAATGCTATGAAGACTACCAAGAAAGGAGAAAATATAACTTCTTCCCTCAAGGAGTTTACAATTAATTAAGAAGCCAGATCCACATACGTAAGTCAATCAAAATGCATTTTTTGGATGACATACTGTTAACTTTCCATTAATGCTAAATAAAATGAACATGCCAATGTGAAGTATGGTAGGGATCACCACAGAAAGTTCAGAAGGAAGAGAGCAGACGATAATATTTTGTTCATACTGGATTACTGGATACTCATTTCCTAGCACAGTACTGGACACAATAGACACTCAAAAAATATAATGAACTGCCCCCTCTCTTGACCTGCCATCTATTTCAAAGCTAAGGGACCAGGTGTTTTCCAGGATACCTACCTTCCTCAAAGGGCCCCTGCGTCATTATAATTTCCAGAAGTTTGTACAGTTTTCTGGCAGCTATCCCAAAGGGGGCTGTGCCTCATCTTACAAGTCAGTGTGTCTACTTCTCTGGGCACAGTGCCCATGCAAGCTTGGTTTGCACTTCTTTTTAAATTTTATTTATTTTACTTTTTCTTTGGTGGGTGGCGGGAAGCAGCAAGGTGGGAATACAAGTCTTCAGTGGTGAGGTGGAAATTTTGGAATCTCCGTCCTTGTTTCCTCAGCAAAGCACACATATATCCCAAAAAAGCAGTCGGCTGTGGAATCTTGGATATTATGTCTGGGTTACAAGAGAACACCCTTGTTTACAAAGGCATTTCTTCAAAATGTTTTTGCTTGGCACTTATTTGAGGGTGCTGATTAGTCTGAGTTAAATGTTATCTATAGAAGGTGAAAGACCACCTCCTGTTTCCTCCAGGCAGCCACAGCTTTCTCTAGCCAGGGTTGATTCAGGAAAGTATTAGCAATTGTACCCTCTTCCCCCTCGACCTGAAATACATTCTATCTTCACTAACTGCTTGGGCACCTGCAACCTCTAAGACTCATTCCTCAGTGGACCAGTTTCCATGTCCCCTTGCATAGACTCAGTTACAGATGTAATGACAGGTGATCCTAGAAAGTCATAATATTTCTGGACCCAATTTCTCCAATAAAATGAAGTTTTTGGACTAACTGATTTCCAAGGGCCCTTTTCTGGTTCTGAAACTTACTTGCTATTAATAAATGTTCTGTAATCCCCAATGAGAGACTGAGGTGAGAAAATGGGCCCTCTTCTTCTGCTAGAGCTGTACCGTCAGGCAAAGGAAAGCCTTTGGAGAAGTCTCGTTTAAGGTCAGGACTAAGGCTGGGCCCTGTTTTTTCTGCACATGCACATTTACTTACCCATCATTTAATGAATGCCTACCATGTACCCAAGACAACGTGAAGCCATAACAGAAACAAAAACTTTGTCCTTGCTTAAGATGGAACATTATACCACACCCACCACAGGCTGGGTTTTATGGAGATTTCACATGAACCACCATGCATGATGAAATTACTAGAAGGTGATGTGCACAGTTCTGAATGATTTTTAACATACATCTCCCTACTTCCCATTGTAAATCTGATATATGGTCAGGTAGCATAATCTAAATTGCTATGAAACAAATGTGATTTTGGATAAAGTGTATTTGTTTTTGTCAGTCTTAGAAACTGTATGAAGGATTTAGGAGGTTGTATATCAATTCGCTTTACCTGTTGCTTTGGTTTGACTTTTTCTGTCACCCAGTTATCTTACGCTGCTTAAAGTTTATCCCAGTGATTCTCAATGGTGGACTTTTTCCAAACCACATAGCTCTCCCCAAGACTCACTGCTCTAATGAGCCATGAGCCTCTAACACAGATGGGAGTGTGTGGAATCCCTCAAGTGTGCTGAAGTGGAAAAAAAAAAAAAAAGAAAAAAAAAGAGGCTCCATTGCTTTGGAATATGCAGAGGGCATTTCTCCCTTTGGCCCAAGAATGGTGTATCAAAATGAGTGCTCTTTCAAAGGTGGTTGACAGGGTCTGCCCTAGGCCTAGTTGGTGCCTCTCTCAGTAGGAAGGTAGCATTTTGCCCTTGGGGGATGTCTACATGTAAGGAGCAAAAACGGTGTTTTCAAAGGGTGTAATGGTATCCACCAGCTACCAACAGCCTGATTCAGCTCTTAGTCCACTCCACAATTCTAGTTTCTTGGGGCAGGGCAGGCTGTTTTATGACTTGTAGAGATTTGCGTTAATTACTAACGTATCACAGAGATAAATCTGAGTTTTCAATGCACATAGGAACAGAATAGCCCTAGAAAATAACAGCCCTATAAAAGAGGACTTGGAGGTGCTGGTACTAAGAAGGGATAAAAGAACAAAGCAGTAAAAAAAATTAAATGTCGTATCAAGCATATTAACTGAACTGAAAATCCCTGAGTGCATAATAAAACACCTTTAACTTAATAAAAATGCATTTGACTTAGATAATAATGGGGAAAATGGACCAAGAATTTGCATCTTGTCTGCTTTCAGGTTCTTCCTCACAACTTCTAATCTTATGTAAGAGAAGCAGAGCTCAAGCCAATAATAATCAGCCTTTCAGGAATGTAGGGATAGTGACAACATTTACATTCTCTAGCTCCATTATAAAGTGAGCAAAAAGACTTGAATATCAATTGGTCTTTTGTATTTAACATGATGCTTAGGTTAAATACAAAACAGTTCTTACTACAGCAGTGTAAGAGGCACTGGAAGGGAACCTTAGGTGGTGTAGTAGAGTGTGCTTCCAAAGATGCCTGCAACAATAACTCCCGTCCCATGTGTTGTTTTGTAAAATAACGTTGTCACTTTCCCATCAAAAGACAGAGCCTATTACCTTCTCTCTGAGTATGGGCTAGCTTTAGGACTTGTTTTCCTCAAGAGAATATGGTAAAAGTGATGCTATATACCTTCTAAGGCTGGGCCTTAACAGATACTAGCTTCTGCTTCACCATTTGGAATACTCACTCTCAAAATCCAGTTGCTAAATAAAGAAGGCTAAGCTAGCCATATGGAGAGGTAAAGAGGGGTCCTGGCCTCCCAGCCAACCCTGCCAAGGTACCAGACTTGTGAGTGAAGCCATCCTGGTATTTCAACCCCAGCAACCATCTGATTGCAACCTCATGAGAGATGCTAGCTAATACCATGTAAAACTGCCCAGCTAAGCTCTGGCCAAATTTCTGATCCACAGGATTATGAACAAATAAAATGGTTGTTACTTAAAGTCACTAAGTTTGGGTTATCTTGTTAATGTAGTAATAAGTAATCAGACAGGTTGAAATATTCCTCCTAGAGAAATTCTAGGAACAGGTTAGACAGCCATCTGTTTTGTAAACTTAGGCAGAGGCAATTTGTGGGTATCAACTTCACCTTTCTGGATATAACAGTCCACTGGACATGGAGAAAATGGAGGAATGAATTGCCTTAGAATCTCTATAGTGACTCTTGTTAGAACTTCAGGATGGAACTTCCTGATAGGGAGTCTTCCAGGTGTGCTATGATCTAAATGAGTACATCTCCCCAAAATTCATACAATGAAATCCTAGCTCCAAGGTGATAGTATTAGGATGTGGGGCCTTTGGGAGGTGATTAGGTCATGGGGCAGAAGCCTCATCAATGGAATTAGTGACCCCATAAAAGAGACCTTGAGAGAAACTCCTTACCCCTTCCTTCATGCTAGGACACAGCAAGAAGGCTCCATGAACCAGAAAGTGTACCCTCAACAGACACCGAATCTGCCTTGATCTTGGACTTCTCACAATTGTGAGACGTAAATTTCTGTTGTTTATAGGTTACTCAGTTTATGGTATTTTGTTATAGCAGCCCAAATGGACTAAAACAAGGGAAGACTGGTTTTTCCTCTGTAGGCTGGTAGCTCTTGGAACAGAAACTCTGTTCTTGCTTAAGAAGGTGCTCCACTGATACTGTTCTGCCCACCACCCCATAAAGCCCGTTCCTACTGTGGAAAACTAAAGTCAAAAATACATCATTTCTTTCATATTGTCATTTGATGTTACTGAAAATTGTGACTGAGGCCTGGAGCACAGGATGTGCTAAGTATTCTCCCTTAAGATTACTTGTTACCACACATGGCTGTGGTAATCCAAGCCCCTTTTCAGTGTCTCTTATGGCTAGGATTCCCCAGCCAGTCTACCATGTTTTTGAGGAGTCATTTCTTCTATTTTTGTTGGGCTGCCCATACTTTGCACTTATCAGCTGATCTGCAGTTATAATGAATCAGGTATGTGAGGAGATGGCCACTAGTAGCCATCTTTCTTTAAGACCATATCAATGACATTGATGGGAAACTCCCACTTACTGTACAAAGATTCGATTTTATGAACAGAAACAAAAGCTGAGAACTCAAAGGAAGCTTTTCCAAAAGGTTGATGCTATGTTTTTGTACGCGAAAATTTTGCTTTGGGGTTGTGAACTCTTTAAAACAAACAGTTGAGGTCATTGTTAATGGGAGACAGGATGAGTTGCATAGCTTCTGTCAAGACTGACTGCTTTTAGGGAGGAAATGCAGCAAACAAGGTTGGGCTTTTTCACAATGATCCATCTTTCAAAAGCACAAGTGAATGTCCTCTCTCATTAATCATAAGAGTCTGGCTTATATTGGAAATGGGGAGCAAGAGCTACTCATGGGGACATCACATCTCTCCTCTTGCTGAATGGTGAGAGAGGGCCTTGGGAACACTTCTCTTGGCAGGCTGAACACCAAAAGATGGGATGGATATCCAAATTAGTCGTCTTATTGTTTCAAGATTCTCCCTTGAGGTAGGATGTTAGGGAGGAGAAATCATGTTTCATTCTGGAATTGCCCTGGACTAGGCACAAGTTTCATTACATCTGTTTAATTTATCATTCTACCATCACCCAGTAACCAAAAGGCCAAAGCAGATGCATCTTCTCCTTCACATTATCTCCCCAAACTATCTCACTCCCTTACTTCACATAATGCTTATTACCTAAACTTAGATTCCAAGAAAAAAATTGTTACTATCACTATCCTCAAATGACCTAGGAAATCAGAGTAAAAACTTCATAAGAAGTTGGTTGCAGAACCAACTAGACTGAAGTCTAAAAAAGACAGACACCTTCAAACAGACAGGGGATATGAGCTTTTGCTTACCTGGGACACATGCTGGGTGCAAAGCAAGCTGAAAGAAGTCAGCTGAAAGAAGCCAGCTGAAATTGTTAACAAATTGCTAAAAGCTGAGTGTGGGCTACTGTAAGTGTGAGTACAGAACCTCTGGAATCAATAGACATGAGAAACTTATACCTATTAGGAGACTTCCTCATAGATTTCATTGTTCATAAGAGATTGGAAGTAGGGCAGGAGACCAGAAAAGGCCTCCTTCTGGAAGAAAGAAGGAAAGAAAGGGCAGCAAACCCTATTGCCCTCAGGGCACAAGGGAAGACCCTGTGCAGCTGTGGTGAATGGAATAAAAAAACAACAAAACAAAACAAAACAAAACAAACCTTGTATCTATGGGAGAAAGACAGAAAAATGAACTGGGTCCAGATCCTTAGACATCCCTTATTGCTGAGGTAGGAAAAGGATCACCAAGAACAGAAAATATGAACACTTCTACCCCTCAAAACTAAACTAGCAAGCAATTAATAATCAATGTCAAAACTAAACATCTGGGTAAAGACACTGTGAGATGAAGCACAAAGGGAAGACAAAACAAGAATGTCTACTTTTTGGGCAAAGGACATGAACAGAAACTTCTCAAAAGAAGACATTTATGAATTCAACAAACATATGAAGAAAAGTTCAACATCACTGGTCATTAGAAAAATGCAAATCAAAACCATAATGAGATAGCATCTCACACCAGTCAGAATGGCAATTATTAAAAAGTCAAGAAACAACAGATGCTGGAGAGGATGTGGAGAAGTAGGAATGCTTTTACACTGTTGGTAGGAGTATAAATTAGTTCAACCATTGTGGAAGACAGTGTGGCGATTCCTCAAGGATCTAGAACCAGAAATACCATTTGACCCAGCAATCTCATTACTGGGTATCATTCCTTTATAAAGACACATGCACATGTATGTTTACTGCAGCACTATTCACAATAGCAAAGACATAGAACCAACCCAAATGCCCATCAGTGATAGACTGGATAAAGAAAATGTGGTATATAAACACCATGGAATAGTATGTAGTCATAAAAAGGAATGAGATCATGTCCTTTGCTGGAACATGGGTGAAGCTGGAAGCCATCATTCTCAGCAAACACAGGAAGAGAAAACCAAATACCACATGTTCTCATTCATAAGTGGGAGCTGAACAATGAGAAGACATTGGACACAAGGAGGGGAACAACACACACCAGGGTCTGTTGGGGTGAGGGCATGAGGGCAGGGAGAGCATTAGGAAAAACAGCTAATGCATGTGGGGCTTAAAACCTAGGTGATGGGTTGATAGGTACAGCAAACTACCATGGCACATGTATACCTATGTAACAAACCTGCATGTTCTGCATATGTATCCCAGAATTTAAAGCTAAATAAATAAATCAATAAATAATGAAAAGAATGTCCACTTTTACCAGTTCTTTTCAACACAGTAGTGGAGGCAATGCAATAAGAAAAAAAAAAAAAAAAAAAAAGAACTAAAAGGCTCACAGATTGAAAAGGAAGAAATAGCACTATTAATACGTGATAAGGTCAGCTATACAGAAAAGCCCCCCAAAATCTACCTAACAGCTACTCATATTAATTAAGTTTAATAAGATAACAGGATACAGGGTTATTATAGAAATAAATCTATCCTAACACTATATTTTAGCAACAAACAATTAAAAATTAGGTTTCTTTAAAGCACCATCTACAACAGCACCAAAAAACATAATACTTCCATGCCAGATCTGTATGCTGAAAGCTACAAAATGATGACAGTAATCAAAGAAGACCTAAACAAATGAAGAAATATACCATATTCATGGATTGAAAGACTCAAGATTATGAAGATGTCAGATTTTCTGAACTGATCTATAGATTCAACATAATTCCAATTAAAATTTCAGTTAATTTTTTTTGGTGGAAATTGATATGCTGATTCTAAAATTTATAGAGAAAATCAAAGAAATTATTAAAAGAAATTTTGAAAAGAAAAACAAGTTGGAGGATTCACATTACTTGTTTTCAAAAGTTACTATAAAGCTACAGTAATTACAACAAAGTAATGCCAGTAAAATGAAAGACATATAGATCAATGTACTGGACTAGACAGTCCAGAAGTAGATCCAACACATATGTGTGGTCACCAGTTTTGACAAAGGTGGAAAGGCAATTCAATGGAGAAATGGGAGCTTTCTCAACAAATGGTGCTGAAAGAAGTGGATAGGCATTTTATAAATTTCTTGTGACTGCTGTGCCAAATTATCATAAACTGAGTAGCTTAAAACAACAGAAAAGTATTCCTTCCCAGTTCTGGAGACCAGAAGTCCAAAATCAAGATGTTGGAAGGGCAGCATTCTCTTTGAAGGCTCTTGAGGACAATCTGATCTTTGCCTCTTCCAACTTCTGGTGGCTTATTGGCTTGTGGGCACATCATTCCAATTTCTGCTGCTGTGGTTACATTATCTCCTTCTCTTCTGTGTGTCTCAAAAATCCCTCTTCCTCTCATATGAGGATATATATGATTGTATTTGGGGCCCACCTGGATAATACAGGATAAAGTCCTCCTCTCAAGATACTTAAGTTAATCATATCTTTTGCCATTCGAAGTAATATTCACAGGATCTGTGGATTAGGATGTGAACACATCTTTTTTGGGGGCCATCACTCAGTCCACTACACTTAAAAAGCAAAGCAAATTAAAAAAAAAAAACCAAAAATCCAACTCCAATCTATCCATTGTACCACATACAAAAATTAAAAACAAATCATATACCTAAATGTAAAACCTACATCTGTAAAACTTCTAGAAGAAAATCTTTATGAGCTTGGTTTAGGTAAAGATTTCTTAGATACAACTTAAAGTACACAATCTAAAATGTAAAAATTCATAAAATTAGGCTTCATCAAAATTAAGACCCTTTGCACTTTAAAAGAGAATGAAAAAACAGCCACAGACCGGGAGAAAATATTTGCAGATCACATATATGATAAAAGATTTGTATCCAGGATATAAAAAGAACCTTCAAAAGTCAGTAACAAGAAAACCAACCCAACTTTAAAAATAGTAAAAAGATTTGGATAGATACTTCCCCTAGGAAGATACAGGTGAGAAATAAGCACATGAGAAGACATACAGTGTCAATGGTCATCGGGGAAATGTGAATTAAAGCCACAGTAAGATATCACCTATTAGAGTTGCTCAAATTTTTTAAAAAACTGTACATCTATTTTTGAAAACAGTTCAGCAGTTTCTCATAAGGCTTAACATATAAGCCAGCAATCTCACTCCTAGGTTACTATGAAAGCTAAATGAAAACTTAAGTTCACAGAAAAATCCTATATATGAATGCTTAAAATGGCTTTATTCATTAATTGCAAAAAACTACAAACAACCTAGATGTTCCCTTTAACTGGTGAATGAATAAATGAACAGAAGTCTATCTGTAGGATAGAATACTACTCAACAATACAAAAGAATGAACTCCAGATACATGCTACAATATGGATGAATCTCAAATGCATTATACAAAGTGAAAGGAGCCAGAAAGAATAATATTGTATGATTCCATTTACATAACAATCTAGAAAAGGCACAAATATTGGGACAGAAAACAGATCAGTGATTTCCAGAGGCTGGGAATGGAAGAAGGCTTTGAATATAAAGGGGATGAAAGAATTTTTTTAGGGTGATGGAACTGTTTTATATCATGCTTACTATGGTGGTTACATGAATGTATGCACTTGTCAGAGTTCCACACTACAAAGAATAAATTCCTATGTATGTAAATTATGCCTCAGTAAAGGCACCCTTCATGCATTCACATCCTCTTAAACCTGCTCAGACTCTCACATCCCATGCCAGGCCATTCCTCTACAGAGACACTTCCTCACCTTTACTTTTATTTTTTGAATATATAAATGCTAAGGACTACTGGAAAATTAGAATTATGGAAGATTGGTGTTAATCAAATGTTGACTCGATTTTCAAGAGAGGGAAGAAAATGGATGCTGAAAACTAAAATAAAATAAGCATCCTGTATTCTGTCATTGATATTCTTGACACAGTAATTTTATTCCTGAGAACTTGTATTAAATCATCTCATATACTAAAAAACTTTATATACCAATATGACCACTATAGATTTATAACAATTAAAAATTGGTAAAATCCAACAATAGGGGAATGCTAATGTAATTTATAGTGCATTAATGATAATTTTAATTGTTTGTAAAAATACAGGAAGAAATGTTCTTAAAATAGCCAGTATTATAGTGCACATACTAAAGAATATATAGTATGAGCTCACTTATGCAAAATGTGTGTGGGGGTGTGTGTGTGTGTGTGTATTAAGTGAGGAAAGGAGATACATCAAAATAGTTACAGTTATTATCTCTGGTTAGTATGACAATAGGTAATTTTCTTCCTTCAGAATTTTATATGTTTTCTAAACTTATTTAATGAGCATGTATTAGTTTTTAGATGTGAAAAATAAATTTTAAGACATTAATTGCCAGGCACGGTGGCTCACGCCTGTAATCCCAGCACTTTGGGACGCTGAGGTGGGTGGATCACAAGGTCAAGAGATTGAGACCATCCTGGACAACATGGTGAAACCCCTTCTCTACTAAAAATACAAAAAATTAGCTGGGCGTGGTAGAGTGCGCCCAGCTACTCAGGAGGCTGAGGCAGGAGAATTGCTTGAACTCAGGAGGCGGAGGTTGTAGTGAGCCGAGATTGTGCCACTGCACTCCAGCCTGGGCGACAGAGCGAGACTGTCTTTAAAAAAAAAGACATTAACATCTGTTTTCACAGCACTTTATGTTTCACAGAATATAAAGTTAAGTAAGGATAGATTCCACTTTTAATGAGCTAATATCGTAACAGCTACTCATACCCATGATGAAAGAAGTCTCTTTTTTATGGGAAAGTTATCACCTTAGAAGCAAGCATAGAAACTTGAGGTTCTATGAAGGAACTATGAAGAAGCCCTGAGGAAGGACACTGTTATCTGACTCACCAGCATCAGTATCAGCAGCAACAGCAGCAAGCAGCTAATACTTACTGAGTGCTAACTATATATGTCAGGTATTGTCCATCTAATTTCCTTATTTAATCTTCACAGTATCTCTGCTGATTCTATTATTGTCTTCTTTTCACAAATGAGGAAACTAAGGCACTGAAAGGTTACCTTCAACTAGCATGGAACTGAATATAGGCAACTGATTCCATAGACTAGTATGTTCTGTGTAGTTTATAAAAGCATGAACCCTGATAATTAAAGGGGGTGAAAAATTGCAGGACAGCGACTTCGCATACTTCTAATCTAGCAAAGACAGGATATTCACACATGGTTCTATATGCAAGGTAGAAAGCACTAAGTGTCATAAAAGAGTTATGGTTGGAGGATCTTTGAGAGGCAGAGATGAAGATTCAGCAGACAGGACTGGCAACAGGGAGACCATGGCGGATCACCTGAGGTCAGGAGTTTGGGATCATCCTGGCCAACATGGTGAAATCCCATCTCTACTAAAATACAAAAATTAGCTGGGCGTGGTGGCACACATCTGTAATCCTAGCTACTGTGGAGGCTAAGGCAGGAGAATTGCTTGCACCTGGGAGGCAGAGGTTGCAGCGAGATCATGCCTGGGTGACAGAGTGAGACTACGTCTCAAAAAAAAAAAAAAAGTATAGAAACCAAACTAAGAGAAGAAGGTAGCCTGAAACAAGGTATTCTCCCCTCCCTATTTTGCGGATTTGAAGATGGCCTGAATCAAAATATTCTCCCCTCTCCTATTTTATGGACCAATTTTGTGGATTAAAGGTTTACATTGTGTGTTTTCCATAGAATCCCACTATAATGCCTTATTTTCCATTGCAGACCCGCCCTGGTAATACCAATATTCACAGGTCAGAAGAAGTTGGAGATTAAAAAACATTATGCAATTCTGGTACCTAAACCTCACAATCCCTCCTTCTTAGATACTTTCTCTCCATTTTTCTTGAAAGAGGAGGGTCAAGAAACCAGATATTCTGAGTTGGTAGAGCACAGATATCCGAGTCAGACTTCTAAACTCAGTGGCACAGAATGAGAGTATTAACTACCTCTGCTACATACAGTCCCTCAGCTACAAAAAGGAGCTGGTATAAAAAATAGGTACTTTCAGAACACTCACTGTGCGCAAGACTCACTATGTGCCAAGTGCTTGCCAACAGAGTAAGAAAAAATCCCCCACTGGGGAGCTTCTGATCTAATGGCCAAGGCACGATCTTACAAAACAGGGGCCCTCCTTGTTCAAGGTAGGAGAGGAAGAATTATGCCTTCAGAGGGCCAGACACAAGAGTGGAGGTCAGGGAAAAAGATAAAAGACAATCACAGCATGAATATGGGTGCCTGAGAGCTTCCTTCTTGGGGTCTGCTTCAAAGGAATGATATCTGGCACTTTCAGTTAGGAACTTCCAGGAATTAAAAAGGTGATGAGCATCTTAAGGCTCCTTGATGATGCTTTATTTTCTTTGTGCCTCAACTTGGACAGGACCTAGCATATAAGCATTTAGTAAGTAATAGCACTAATATGGTTATCATGTGCCAGACACTGTGCTAAGCATTTTTATATATTATGTTAATTATATTCAAACAACATAATTAAAGATAATGAGGCAGGGTTTATTAAAAAAACCCACTTTACAGATGAAAAGAATAAGTCCAGAGAGGTTAAGTAACTTGTTCCAAATCACTGAAGGGCTCTTTGGAAAAAGGAGAATGTATACTATTAGGGGAGATGAAGGGAGGAAGTTTTGCCAGTTTATAAGTCAATGTACACTCAAAGAAAAAAAATCACATACTTGCCTTTTGTCAACTATACCTCATAAATGCATTTGTGGTGTGCACAGTGAGGCTGCAAAGTGGCTACTTAGTGTTCAAGTCAACAGCAAGCTGAATTTTTCAGGTTGTTTCCCGTTATAGTAGCTAAAGAACTTTAATCCTAAGCATAAAGTCATTTACAGTTTAGCATTTATGCATGTTCACGAATTCTTTGATTCTGCCTTAATTTCTAGGGACTCAACCTAGAATAAAAAGGTCACTCAATAACTGTCCCAAAACATACTATGTGTATGTGTATATATGTATATGTATGTATCTATGTATTAGTATTTATAACAATTACTCATCACTTTAATTAACCAACTTAACCTGATTAGTAATGACTTATTTCTTCACTGTCCTCTGACGCTGTTCCTTACATTGCTAAGTTTTCATCTGTTCCCAGAACCTCTTCTTTGCATTTATGCCTCATTGCTTGCTCCAGTTTTTATATTTCCTTGATTCTTTAACTCTATCTTAATATGCCATTTCTTAAAAAAAAAAAAAAAAAAAAAAATGAATGAAGGAAAAAAACTGGAGAAAATGAAAATAACAACCAATGTCTTAGTAACTTAATTGTACCTGTGGTTGTTTGTATCAGGGGGCCTTGCTTTCTCTGGGCAACAAGAGGCACTGGCATTCCACAGTGATAATACTGAAAGAAAGAATTGGTCTGGGATTCCTAAGACCAGAAAAGAGAAGGCTGAAGGGAACATCCATTGCAATTATCAAGTGCCTAGAAGTGCCTAGCCAGTGTGTGAACACTGATAACTGTTATTGGTCTCATTTTCTAAAGCTTGGCTCAGACAGTGGCAGGAGGGAGCAAGGGTAAGAAGGAGGGGAAAGAGAGCAGGACTATATGATCTTGAATGATCACTACCAGATCTGGGATACAGACCAATGGTTTGGACAGCAGAATCCAGCTACTAAAGAATTCTCTGCTCTCGAGTTTTAAGCCCCTCTCTCTGTGCCGCAATACTGCTTGAGTTCATACAATAAGTCTTTTTGTTTTTTTAGAAGTATATAGGTAAGAGAATCATGTGATCAAATTTACATTTCAGAAATATGATTATTGTGGCAGTGTCTAACTTTTATGTTTCTAACTTTTTTTATTTTTTTATTTTTTTATTTTTGAAAGAAAGAAAGAAAGATAGAAAAAGAATAAAGAAGAGGAGGAAAAAGGAAGAGAAAGAGAGAGAGAGAATGGGAGTATTGCTTCCTTGCCCAGGCTAGAATGCAGTTTAGTAATGGGTATTGAAAACCTCTTTCATACCAATAATTATACTTGATGTAAACAGGAAGGAATAAGGGAAGAAAATAACAAACGAGCAGCCAACCAATATTTCATTTAAACCTATGAAATGCTACGCGATTACTGAGGAGTGATTTACTTCCAATTATGTAGTCACTTATGGAATAGGTGTGAGGTGGTAATGTATGTTTTATGTATTTGAAGTGGAGAGTTCTATAAATGTTTATTAAGTTTACTTGTTCCGGTCTGAGTTCAAGTTCTGGATGTCCTTGTTAATTTTCTGTCTCGTTGATCTATAAAATCGTTAGCTCTTCTTGTTACATTGATCCTTTTGCCATTATGTAATGTCCTTCTTTGCCTCTTTTGCTCTTTGTTGCTTTAAAGTCTACTTTATCAGAGGCGAGAATTGCATCTGCTGCTTTTTATTTATTTGTTTATTTTTACTCTCTGATTGGTTGATAAACCTTCCTCCTTCTCTTTGTTTTGAGTCTTTGTGTATCGTTACATGTGAGATGGGTCTGGATGCAGCATACCAATGGGTTTTGGCTTTTTATCCGATTAGAATATATATAACTTTAATACTGGCATTTGATGCTAGCTGGCTGTTTTGCCCATTAGTTAGTGTAAATTTTTCGTTGTGTTAATGTTCTTTTCTTTTTGATATATTTTTAGAAAGGCTGATATTGGTTGTTCCTTTATATGTATAGTGCTTCTTTCAGAAGCTCTTGTAAAGCAGGCCTGGTGGTGGTGAACTCTCTAAGTACTTGTTTGTTCGCAAAGGATTTAATTTTTCCTTCGATTATAAAGCTTAGTTTGGCTGGATAGGAAATTCTGGGTTGAAAGTTCTTTTCTTTAAGGATGTTAAATATTGGTCCCCACTCTTTTCTGGCTTGTAGGGTTTCTGCTGAGAGATCTGCTGTAAGTCTGATAGGTTTCCCTTTATGGGTAACCTGACCTTTCTCTCTGGCTGCCCTTAGTATTTTCTCCTTCATTTCAACCCATTAGGGTTGAAATTGCCAGATTTATTAAAATCTGGCAATTATGTGCCTTGGGGTTGGTCTTCTTGAAGAATATCTTTGTGGTGTTCTCTGTATTACCTGGAGTTGAATATTACCCTGCCTTGCCAGGTTGGGAAAGTTTTCCTGAATGACATCCTGAAGAGTATTTTCCAACTTGGATTCATTCTCTTCATCACATTTAGGTACACCTATCAAACGTAAATTAGGTCTTTTCACATAGTCCCATATTTCCTGGAGACCTTGCTCATTCCTTTTCATCCTTTTTTCTCCAATCTTGTCTTCTCGTTTCATTTCACTGAGCTGGTTCTCGACTTCTGATGTCCTTTCTTCTACTTGATCAATTCGACTGTTTAAACTTGTGCATGCTTCGCGAAGTTCTCGTGTTGTGTTTTTCAGCTCCATCAATTCACTTATATTCCTCTCTAAATTGTCCATTCTCGTTAACATTTCGTCAAACCTTTTTTCAAGGTTCTTAGTTTCTTTGCATTGGGTTAGAACAAGTTCTTTTAATTCACAGAATTTTCTTATCACCCACGTTTTGAAGCCTGCTTCTGTTATTGGAACACACTCGTAATCTATTAAGCCTTGTTCCGTTACTGATGAGGAATTGCGATCCCCTGTAGAGGGAGAGGCATTCTGATTTTGAGTATTCTCTGCCTTTTTACGCTGATTTCTTCCCTTCATTATATATTTATCCGTCTGTTGTCTTTGTAATTACCGACTTTCTAACTACTTCTCTGAGCAGACATCCAACTTGTTGATTCCCAGCGCCGAATTCTGAGCAATCCACTGCACTGGCCAAAACAGCGGTGATAAGATGGATGGTGCTTTTCTGCCCAGGAATCTCCGGACTCTGCACCAAAAACTGGCGCGCTAAGGCACCAGCAAAACTGCCGCGCCGGCCACACGAGTCGCCCTGGCGACATGTGGGGCTCCTCTGCTGGGAATCTCCTGGCCCGTGAGCAACAAATATTCGTCTGAAAGTGTGGCGTCCTCTCGTTCTCTGCGCTTTCACTGGGAACTACGAGCCCGAGCTGCTAGTGATCAGCCATCTTGGATCTTTACAATAAGTCTTCTGCCAAGATTAGCAGTTTATAATATTGTCATTCTAGTCTTGAAGACTCACATTTTTACCTCTTTCATTTTTCTCCGCCTAGCATTCCTCAATCTTTAAATATTTAGTTTGCTATTCTTTGTTTTCCTTCTCTTCCCTACTCTAACCTAAGCTAAGTCAAACAGGGGGAGGAAGGAATTAGTGTTGTTAGAGGGTCAGTCATAGGTTTTCTCTTTTCATTTTGTTTTGCTCTGGCCCCAAACAAGTAGCACTCCCTAAACATGAAATAATGAGGCTGCAGCGTCCTTCTGCCTTAATCCATTACCTAATTATAACTATCGTTATAGCACTTTCAGTTTGCCTCATTTTATTTTCACAACCATTTTTTGCAATAGGTAGTACAAAGGTCATTAGTATCCCATGTATTTGTGAAAAACTAAGGCTCAGATTGGTTAAGTGATTTGTGCTGGTAGAGTCACAGTTGAAGACGAGTTTGTGTACTGTGAAGTTACTGGGGACCTGACTCACGGCACTTAACCTTTTTATGTCTAATCTCTAAAATGGGGATGAAAGTACCAAGTTGCTTCTCAGGGAAGCTGCAGAGATTAAGTAGCCAATAAAGAACTGTAAAGGGATTTGGAAATTTTAAATACTACAGAAATGTTTTAATAAGCTTTTAATGTTAAGACTCCACTAGGTATCCATAGATGGAAATTAAGTGAATGTATCTGCTGGCATTCGTATTTTCCAGGGCCGGGAGAAAGTGGATTGAGCTCATTTAAGGACTATACTCCACTCTTTCTCAATTGCTCCTAGGTGCTGGCCCTGCTACCTGCAAGTCCTATCTCTGCTGCCTCTCCCCCAGTTGAACCCAAGCAGATGTGCTGTTCTCTAGAATCTGGCCAAGGCAACTAGAAAATACAGGAAGGAGGGCTGCCTCCTCATGCCCCCTGGGGGCAGCAGTGATGATCACAAGCAGACTCCTATTATTAGCCCTAGAAACTTTCCAGATGGGCACTCTGACCTGCATGAAAACATCCCTAATAATTTGCAGGGCATTCAAAGAAAGTACAGTGTGGTACTGGCCACTAAAAAGTGATGTAGACTTGTATTTAAGATCTCCAGGCAATATATTACATCTCTTCACTGAAATTCATTTAACTTACTTTAAAACAAGTTTATTAGATTGCATAGGGAAATTGGTGACAACATCATATCAAAGTAAATGTCTGAAACCAATTTACTTTATAAAAAAAATCTCTAAGGACCAATGAAGACAACCTGTGCACAACACACTACTGCAGTACTAACCTCAAACACTGTACCCTGGGTAATGTTCAGTTTTGTGACTCTAAAGACGTTTCTTTTCTTACTAATTTTTTTACTGAGGTATAATAGGTATACATAGTTTTGGGGAACATGTAATAATTTAATGCAGTCACATAATTTGTAAACACCGAATCAGTTTACTTGGGATATCCATCACCTTAAATATTTGGCTTTTCTGTATGCTAAAAACATTTAAGTTATTCTCTCTAGCTATTTTGAAATGTACAATAGATGACTGTAAACCATAGTCACTCTACTGATCTACTGAACACTAGATCTTATTTCTTCTATCAAACCATATATTTGTACCCATTACTCAATTTCTCTTCATCCTTCCCCCACCCCTTAGTTAGTCCCGTTTCTTTTTTGTGACTTACTTTTCTCAATTTGTAAAACAAAGACAATGGCTTCTGTCTAAAATCTGCCTCAAATGAAAGCCACTTAAATCCAGGATTGATAATCAGTTGGTACAGTGAGTTTCTACATGTGAAAAAAAAAAAGCAATCTACGTTAAATTACTAAATTTAAAAGTGCCTGTATATTTTAAGTGATAAATCATGGCTCTCCCACTGTCTGGAATGCTATTCTCTCAGATATTCCCCTAGTTAATCTCCCTCAAGGCACTGTCACCTCTCACCTCAGTAAGGCCTACTCTGACTGCAGTATCTAATACTGCAACCTGTTCTCCCAAATCCCCATACTCTCCAATCCCTTTCCCTTCTTCTGCTTTCTAATTCCTTCCACAGTACTTATTTATAACCACAACTACAGAATCTATTAATTATGCTTATTATTTATCTATTTCCTTACTCCTCTACACTAAACTGTAAACTCCATGAGGTAAACCCTAAACTGTAAACTCCATGAACTATAAACTACCCTAAACTGTAAACTCCATAATCTCAGCCTGTTTTGTTCATTGATGTATCTCAACTGCCTGGGACTTAGAAAAGGTTTAGCAAACATGTGTTGAATGAACGAATGATCCTCTAAGAATAATTAACTTTTAAATTACCCAAAGGCAGAGCTAATTTCTTTTGAATGGTCACTATACTCAGCTCTGGGTTTGGGCCCAGAAGATATTTAAAATCATGTTCTATTTGACTGACGTTATATCTGAAAATCATAAATACTCTGACTAAATTCTTTTATCTGTCTTCTCTTTGGTTTGGGAAAACTCTTGTGAATTAGCCAGCCAATTAAGAGCGTCAGGATGAGGAGGTGAAACTGGGTAAAGGCAAGGGAGATGAAGGAAAAGGTAAGAGATGACTGAGCAGAGATCCAGAAGTATTGAGAAATGACCCATGAACTCACAATGACATGTCAGTAAGAGCTTCATGGAGAATTCACTAATGGAATAGTCAGGAAAGATGGGGACTCTTAAACATCTGTAACTTCTGTTCTTTTGTTTGGTGGATCCCACTACCTGGTGTGTTCTAGGTACTTGAATAGTGAGTCCTAGAAGATATAGGGAATACTATGACTGCCAGTACACACTGCTCTAGGAAAATGCAATGTGTGGAAAAGTTCAAAGGGCTGGTTCTGTGTCCAGATTTTATCAGAAAAGACTTTCTACAGGAAACGTGGCCCTTAAGGTATGGGGCAAATTTTTTTGTGTGTAGATGTAAGAACAAGTATATAATAATTATATTTTTATAGGCAGAGCCAAAGGCAAGGGACAATTTATTCAAGAAGGTTCTTAATCATCTTAAAATACAAAAACCTTGTTATATATTTGAGTGTCACTGTACCTAGTTATGGATAATCTCAAAAATAGATAAAATGTCCTGGACTAGAAGCTAAGCTGATTATCAGCTGGAAAGAGCATATAACCTTCCTTCTTATGATACATATAGTGTTCCATAATTGTGTCCTTATGGGGTACCAGTATCTTTCTCAGGAAATACCTAGTACTGGCCTGTGTTAGAGATAGGTCATGCAGCTGGTGGGCTACATTGGGTCATTTTTTGAAAATATTATTATTGCCCAATGAGCTGTGTACCTCACTTAACACATCTGCAGCATTTCAAATAACTCATCACAAGCTACTCTGAGCCCTAAATCGGCAGAGGGAACTCTCCTGCTAGGCGTCTCATGTATTCATTATCCTTTAGTAATTGAAGCAACAAGGTGAGGCTAAGGCATTGAGGAGGTACTTTCATGTGAGGGTTTGCAATATACTCACTCTGTCTTCACAGATTAGTGGTTATATATGTGAGTCACAGCACTGAAAATGCGTAGCAGCAATAGCATCTGTGTTCAGTATGTTTCTGAGATTCATCTTCTCTGATCTATACCCCTCCCCCAACTCCATGCCAAAAACCACAGCTGCCTGTTCCTTGGTCAGCAGGCTCTGCTCTAATTTGGTGAAAATGTAGAAAGAGCCCAACAGGCTGATGAAGTTATGAGGGTTAACTGATTTCAATAGCTAACAGCCACTGAGAGACTACTACTCAGAAAATACAGTGGAAAAACAATACAACAAAACAGAAAGAGTCGTTCAGCTTGTTTTAAATTGGACCATACACATTTAGATTTCGGGAAAGTGAGTAAACCTTCAAGTTATGAGTGCAGTTTATAAAAGACAAAAATCTGAGTTATCCCTTTGTGGTTCAGATTATGAAACCATTTCAGGCTCTCCCTGGACAGTATTTCTGATGAATGGTAGATTGCAAACAGAGCAAGCCAGAAGGGTTAGCATCTCTGATTACTATCCTGTTAAGATTTTTTTCCCAAGCATCCTTGTATAGTTTACAGTTAATTTTTTTGCATTTGTAATCTGTAGACATTGTGTATATATCATCTAATGAAAAGGGCTTTTTTGAATTAAAATGGTATTTGGAAAAAGAACATGTGTTTCTGATTTATTATTAAATACATTTATAAAGACAGAAGGTTCTCAGACCTAGTGAAAGCCTGTTTTAAGTTTGTTAGTTAGTTTGTTTGTTTGTTTTAAAACAAGAGTCCTGTAACACTTCAGGAGGATAGACTCCCTAACGCAAACACTCAGATGGACTGGGGCATAAGTTTTTGGGTAGAGAGTAATTATGGAGCCTAGGAATTCAGATTTGCCTTGTCTGACTACCTTGGGGGTAAACACATTGCTCTGTCTTTTCCCAGCTAGTTGGTGAACTTGGCATCTATTAAGCAGGACATTTTGGAATACAGACTATTCCAATTACCACAATGGTCTTATGTTTAAAGACTGCTTGTTTATAAACACAGTCACTTTCTGTTTAATTTCTCTCCTTTTTTTGGTTTATTTAACCTCCAAATTTTTTCAGAACCCAAATGAGGATTTTTGAGATTTATGCCTGCCAATATGTATTAAATTAATAAAAGATATCAGATATGTATGTTATATAAACATCTAGTTTGCATTTGCTAGTAATCAAGGAAATAGCAAAGCAATGAGAAGTTTCTATTTTATACCTAATGATTAGCAAATAAATTAAAAGTATTAACTCCTTTGCAAGATTTTCGTAAAATCAGTATATTCTTCCACTGCAAATAGCACAATGACAAATCATTTTGAAAATCACAAAAATATTTCTTGTAAATCACAAAAATATTTCTACCCCTTGCCACAATGATTTCACTCATAAACATTTACCTGAATGGAATAATCTACTAGACTAAAAATGCCATATGTACAAAGATATATACTACAGAATTCCCAGGAAAAAAATTTAATAATAAGATGGACAATACAAAATTGGAAACACACTAAATAAATGGGTCTCAAGTAGGGTACAAATACTCTTTCACGGGAAGGATGTACATCAGAATCTTCTTCGGGAGAAAAAGAGGAAGGAGCAAATATATCTATAGTTTGAAAAAGCGTATTGAGAATTATCACTGTTCTTACTTATTTCTTTAAGATAAGGTCTCGCTCTGTTGCCCAGGATGGAGTGCAGTGGTACAATCTCCACTCACTGCAGCCTCAACTTCCTGTGTTCAAGTGGTCCTCCCACCTCAGTCTCCCAAGTAGCTGGCCCTACGGATACATGCCACCATGTCCAGCTAATTTTTTTTTTGTGTGCGTATATATACACATATGTATGTATATATATACAAAAGATATATATATATCTTCTTTTAGTAGAGACTGGGTTTCTCCATGTTGCCCAGGTTGGTCTCAAACTCCTAGGCTGAAGTGATCTACCCACCGTGGCCTCCCAAGGTGCTGGGATTAAAGGCATGAGCCACTGCACCCAGCCTATTTTATTTTAGATGTAAAACTGCTTTATTTTATAATCTGAAATAATACTACATAGGATATAATATTTTTATGTTCATTAAAAGAAGTGTAAGTAAAGAAAGTTTAAGAAATGGCAATATAAATATCAATAACAAGTCTAACAACAGTCAGAAAAGTATAACAAAATAATAACGACAAGTTAATGCTTACTGAGCACTTTATGTGTCAGGTATTGGGCTAAGTTCCTTACAGACATTACTCTTTACTTAATTTTCATATTTCATATTTCTAGGTGAAAGAGTTGTTGACACATTTGACATTGAATTAAAAAATCATTACTGGAATGAGATAATAACATGAAAATTCACTTAGTGGCCCTACAGGATAGGGAGGTATCTGAGGCTTAAATTTACAAGCCTACATGGAGACTGGAGACAATTACTTAGACTTGTCTATGGAGCAAGGTTAGAAATGAGACTCCTGTGTAAAGACAGGGCTCTTCAAGAGCTGAACCTATGTGAAAGGGTAGACCAGAAAACAAATCTACCCCTTGGTATAGGGAGATGATAAGAAAACCTTTTTATCGTAGCATACTAAATATATTGTTTTACATTTTTCACCCCCATCCCCATTCATTTAACAATATATTGGGCATCATTTCTTATCCATATATAAAGCACCTCTTTATTAGTATCCTATTAAACAACTATAAAAAATGACACAGTGAATATCTGGTAAATGCATGCAAGTATATAAATCTGTAGGACTGAGTCCCTGGAGGGGAGCTGCTGGATCAAGACATGCACATATGCACATTAAATTCCCTTCTTAGAAGTTGTATCCATTTATACTACCACAGCAACAGCTACATGTGTGACTGACTCTCTCTCCACACCCTAAGAAACAGTGTGTTGGTAACTTCTAAAAGACTAGAAATAGAATGTAAAATCCCTTTTAAAATAATATAAAGAGAATGTAAAACAACCATTTGTTGGAAAAAGAGGGGAATGAGGATTTAAAAAACAAACAGAAGACAGAGAGACTAAGGAGATATGATGATTAAATGCAAGGAGGTATCCTCAATTGGATCTTAAAACAGAAAAATGGCATTAGTAGAAAAACTAGTGAAATTCAAATAAAGTCTACAGTTTAGGTAATAGTAATGTATCATTGTTAATTTCTTAGTTGTGACAAATGTTTCACTGTAATAAAAAAACAGACGTTAACATTAGGGGAAACTGAGTGAGGGCACACAGGCACTCTTAAATACTATCTTTGCAACTTTTCTGTAAATCTAAAATTATTCCCCCAAAAGTTTATTTTTTAAAAAGGGGGAAAAAGACAAGACTATCCCAACAGGGGAGGAGGCAGTAGAAGGAAAGACAGGAAGGAAGAAAATAGCACCATTCATGCAAGGAACTATACGGCAGTTTGGTGTTAATGGAAAGTAAAGTTGTACTCCTAATGAGCAAGTTGTTTCATTATTCCATTTTCCCCTGCCATTCCCTTTAAAAATCTAGGTTTACTTAGGTTGTCATGTTTTAAAGAAAAGTGTGAATCTAGGTTTTATGTTCACTTTAACTAGGTCATAATGCCATCACCAAAGCACTCTCATTCTGGCAGCACTTATGAAGGGACTAACTTTGCTCATTAAGTCACTAGACTTGGCACATCAGTGAATTGGTACAGTAAGTGAACAGCCAACTGATGATGATAATATATATTTGACATCTCTGTCAGTCAATTAAATAATGTCAAAAGCAAAACAAGGGCTTTGAGATCTGAGACTATATGTTTTCTGCCTTCTTAACTAGAAGCAAATTGTCTGTAAATTCGTTAGATAGGTAGGAAGCAATTGAATCAACAACCACTATATAAAACAAAAAGAATTCTGTCTGCATTCCATACATTCATACTTGTAATGCTAATATTTTAAAACCAAAATATACAAAATAAAAGATAAAAACAAAACAAGAGAAGCAAATAAAAGGTATGGTAAATAGCTCAATAAGATGTTAAAAAGATAGCAATGATCTAAATCCAATTCAATGGTCCAAAGATAGAGGTTCTCAGATTGTATTAATAAGCAAATCTAACTTTATGCTGCCTATAAGACATAAATTTAAAATATGAGGATACGGAAAGTTCAAAGTCAAGCAATGTAAAAAGACGCACTGAGCAAATACTAAAAAGGAAAATTGGTCCAGTAAGAACTATCAGGTAAAAAGCATTAACAGGAATAAAAAAGTCACCACACATTGAAGAAATAATAATTCACCAAGAGGACATAAAATTTCTAAATGTTTACATACCCAATAACATAGTCTCAAAATATACAACTACACAAAGTGAAAACAGAAACTATAAGGGTAAATTGATACACCATAATCACAGAGGGAGATTTTAACTCTTCTTTCAGTAATTGATAAAGCAGATTTTTAAAAATTAGTAAAAATGTACTAGATTTGAATAGCACAACTGGTATGTTTTATCCACTGGATATATAATGTTGCATTCATTTACTAGAAAATACACATTGTTTCAAGCATCTATGGAGCATTTACAAATATTGGCCACAAAGATGCTATAAAGCAAACCTTAAAAAATATCACTTTCCTTTAATCACTGCAATAAAATTATAAATAAATAATTTAAATCCATATGCCTTCTTTCTAACAAGAATCTTTCCTTAGGATGCTTATAATTTTACTCAACTTAGCAAAACTAAGGAGGTGATAGCTTCATTTTAGTGTTACACAACTAATGTGGTTCCTAATGTTCTTCACCAGGCCAAGGAGGGTATTGATGATGGAGGAACAGTGATTGCAAAGATACAAAGATATAAAAGGGCAAGGCATTGGGGAAGGTATGATTGAAGCATAGATGAGACAGAAAAAGTAGAAAAAGCTGTTAAAGTAGACTGGAGTCAGGAAGTTTAGATTTAATCCAGGAGAAGGAAGTTTGGTTTTGATCATTTAGACAAAGGGTAGTGACCAAAAGTGTCTAAGCATGAGGCTGATGAGGCATGGTAGGGCATGGAGTTGATATCACTTGATAATGCACCCTATGTCTAGGAAAATGAGTAAAATGGGAGAAAAAGAAGAATCAAGAATAAATCTCAGGTTTCTTAGTTTGAGTGACTTATTGAGTAGTGATGTCTTTAATGGGGAGGAAGAAAAGAGAAAAATGGTAAAGCAGGTAGGAAGAGGAGAAAAAGTAAAGCATGGAGTTCAAGACATACTACATTTGAGACAGGGAGACATCTTTAAGAAGATCTAACTCTGACAGTGATGAGAGAATTTATGAAGATTATGAACCAGGAGAAGCAGGTGGAGATTAGGAGTTAGAAAATTCAAGTTGTCTGAAATTGAGCAAAGCAGGGTCATGTTACCATATGCTTTAAAGGTACACTCTTTATGACAACAGGACAAGTTTACTGCAACAATTTATGATTATAACAATAAGCAAGACATCTCTTTCCAGACCTGAAAGAAGCCAGGTATTATCGGAGAGAGACAGGCAAGGAGTTCCCAGTGAAGGCTGTAGAGCATCCATAAAAGGAAGAAGAGACAGACAATCCACAAATGCAAATATCTATTCAATTTTCATTCTATTATAGCTAATACCACATGAAAATGTTTATTATAGAGTCACCTGCTAAAGCAAAATTAAGAGACAACCTGAATTCCCAATAAAGATTCAAATCAGTAAATTACAGCACATTAACTCAAAATATTTCAGAAAAGTTGCCTGTGTTCAAATAGATACCATGTGCTACCTAATAACTTGCCTTAAAATTTACACTGTTAGGGAAGCTGTGGCCATTTTTGTGGTATTGTATATATAATTATATCATAACAAGGGATTCTTTCTGACAGGTATTCCCATCTCAAAGCATCTTAAAAGGCAAGATCACTTTACTGAACAATGTACCCTAGATAGAAAACCAAAGAAGGAACAGACAAAGCAGGAAGAAATGAGGTGAGTACGGAGGGTAAGGAATGGAGCAGCACTATTTCCCAAAGTACATTCACAGAGTCTCTATGGAAAAAAAAGGGGGTGGGGGAAGTTCTGCAACTAGTAAATGTGATTAACTATGGTCAGTGCCATATTAAGGGTCCTGACAAGTCCTGCTATAAAGAAACTCAATACAATTTAACTCAGCATGTCCCAAATTTATTTACTATGGAACTCCTTCACCACAGAACACTTAGCATGTTATGGAACTATAGTTCGTGGAACCGACTTTGAGAAATATGAACTAAATTAGAAAAAATAATTTGATAAAGTAGCTTTGGAAAGGGAAGAACTAGTAACAAGACAAAATTGAATTTGGGAGGTCTAACTTCTGAATGACGTCTTTAAGTAATTAAAGGCATATCACTATCTTTTGGCAATGCAATTCCTTCTTGTGTCAAATGAGGATAAGAATTTATTTTGCCTCTATTCTACAGTCTCTTATACTAACACGAGATGCTGGCAGTGAGGGTCATAAATATATAACAATGAATTTCCTCCATTCTAACATTTTAACTAATGACCTGGTCCATATATTTAAATGATGTTTTAAAAAATTCTTTTTGTTAGGTACTGGGAAGAGAAGAAATAGATTCTGTGAAAAGTTTACAATAGCTGGTAAAATAAGATTTACATATAGGATAAAATAAATGTAAGTGTTCAATTGTTAGATACAGACACTGAGTGCTACTAGAATTCAGAGCAAAGAACTATTAAAGCTAGCTGTAGGAATTAGAATTTGATGTGAGTATTGAAGTACTGCTAGGAATAGTCAGATAGACAATATTTTAGGCAGTGAACAATATGAATGAAAGCAGGAATAAAAATTACATATTTCTAAGAGTGAAGAAACAGGCTTTGCAGGTATGTGTTGGAGAACAGTGGTTTTAAAAAAGTCAAAAGAAACAGTTAAAATGCTTTTCCAGTCAATGAAAACAGGTAGAGATAAAGAATAAAGCAGTTAACAGTGATTTAATAAAATTAAACTTACTGAATACATTTGACTTAAGAGTGCCCATGAAAAGTGGAATCTATTGCTGGTTTAACGTAGTGAAAGATTTTCCCAACTTTCCCAACTTCCTATTACCCATGAACATATGCGTATATACACTCCCTCTCTTTCTCTGCTCTCACTCTCTCTAAGTAATTAATAGCACTGTAAATTTAAAGGACCTGATTGCCAAATCTGGGAAAATAGATTAGTCAACAAGAGTGCTGGGAAAATTGGCTGTATGAAACAAAAATAAATTAAATCCTAGCCTCAGATCCTTTTCCAAAATAAATTCTAGATGCATTTGTAATCTAAATATTTTAAAACAGAATAATAAAGAAGAAAATAGGGTATTAATCTTATTTCTGATTGTGAATCAGAATCAGAATAGAACAATAAGAGAAATTCTTATTCTTTTTGATGAATAAAAGCAATAGCAGAAATCACAAAAGGAGGTTATAAATCTGAATACATACAAATTTAAAACAAGTATATCAAAAAATGGGCAAATAAGCTGGGAAAAATCTTTCTTTAGTAAATACGACAAAAGAGTAAGTAACTCTACTATACGAAGAACTTCAACTGATGAAAATTTGATATGCCCATGAAACATGCATGAGCAAAGGACAGTGGACATTATGAAAAACTTCACCAATGAAGAAACACAAATGCATAATAAACATTAAAGAATGCTCAGCTGCAAGGGTAATCAAAGAAATGCAAATTAAAACAATGAGATATATTTTACCTATTAGCATATATATACATATATAGAGATAGATATATATACATTTTGCATATTAGCAAATATATATATGTGTGTGGGGGTGTGTGTGTGTATTTTGTTTTTTTTAGAGGGAGGGCACAATCTGGCTCTGTTACCCAGGCTGGAGTGCAATGGTGCAATCTTGGCTCACTGCAACCTCCGCCTCCAGGTTCAAATGATTCTCCTGCCTCAGCCTCCAGAGTAGCTGGGACCACAGGCATGCACCACCACTCCTGGATAATTTTTTGTATTTTTAGTAGAGACAGGGTTTCAATATGTTGGCCAGGCTTGTCTCAAACTCCTGACTTCAAGTGATCTGCCTGCCTTGGCCTCCCAAAGTGTTGGTATTACAGGTGTGAGCCACAGCACTCAGCCTCTGCCTATTAGCAAAGATTTTTTTAAAACTGAGAATACTTAATATTGGTTATAGTGAGATTAAAATGGGCCCTCTCATGTATTATATATGGGAGTAAATTGGTAAAAATGTTCTAGAAAGTAATTTGTTAATATATGTAAGAGTCATTAAACAGTCACATAGTTTAACCTAGTAATTCTTCTTCTGGGAACTGATTGTAAGAAACTCTTGAGAAAATCTAGATAAAGATAAAAATACCAGATGTTCATTGTAATGTTATTTATACTAGGGCAAACTAGAAGCCATCTAAATGTCTAACCACAGAAAAATCATTAAAAATTACAGTTTAAAAGGCAGAATATAAAAAAGAATGTTTGTGTAGTTTTTAACAGATCCTTATAACATTAAGTGAAAAATACAAGACAGAAATCTATGTAAATAATATCTTAAACAATATTATTTCAAATTTGTGATATGCCATATTTCAAAATTTTCATGATAAATATGTATTACTTTTATTATAAAGAAACCCGAGCTGGGTGCAGTGGCTCACACCTGTAATCCCAGAACTTTGGGAGGCCAAGGTGGGTGGATCACCTGAGGTCAGGAGTTCGAGACCAGCCTATGCAACACGGTGAACCGCTGTCTCTAACATAAATACAAAAATTAGCTGGGCATGGTTGCAGGTTCCTATAATCCCAGTTAATCAGGAGGCTGAGGCAGGAGAATTACTTGAACTAGGAAGGTGGAGGGTGCAGTAAGCCAAGATTGCGCCACTGCACTCCAGCCTGGGTGACTGAGTGAGACTCCATCACCAAAAAAAAAAAACGCTACGATGAGGATCAAAAGTCTCAAAGGATCACATAACTGTGGAACCATAGTTTGTGATTAAATAAAAGAGACTAGGAAATTCAGGCAGATTGGCAGGAGGGGCCAGGGTGGTGAACTAGAAGCAGCTCAAGTGCGTCATGTGATGGAGAGGAAAGAAAACGGTTGGTGAACACTGACCCTGCGGGCCGATCGTCTGAGAAACCATGTCAGGACCCATCAAGGCAGAAGGGAACACAGAGCAGAGAGGAGTGAAGCTGGGCCCCAGCCTGTCTGGGCTCTGTGAGGAGCCAGGAAAACCTCTCCAATATGGGAAAAGGGGGGTGAAGGACAGCCACCTGGGGGATTCACACCCTCCACAGGAACTTGTACGAGAATGGGAATGGGAGAATCTCCCTCATCCTCCTCGCAACCCCCTACTGAGCTTCTAGACTGAGGCAGAAAGCCACCTGGATATTCTGTGGGGGCAACTCTTGAGTCCAAGGGGACCTCTACAAGCCTTATGTCCTAGAGCAGACCAGAACCAGTGCCACAGCCTCAACAGAGACCACAGTTGTGGCACCTGGGAGCACTAAGATTGCTCCACACCCTCACTGGATGGTGCTTCGCTCCAGCTTCTGGCCTATCGGTCCTGTTTCAGCCCGACTGTGGCTGTCAGCCGCAGCAGGTGTGTGCTCCCACCTTCCCCCACCACTGGTAGTCAGGTGGGCAATGCCTGCTGGAGCTTCCAGCCCAGCAGTCCCACTTCCGGGTGAACTCAGCTGGAGTCTGTGGCCTCTTGTTGTCCCAGGAAGCACCTGGATGGTAGGGCATGTGCCCCATCCAATAGACACTGGTAGCCAGGTGGGCAATGCCTGCTAGAGTATCCGGCCCAGTGGTAGTGGCTTCCCATATGCAGAAGATTGAAGCTGGACCCCTTCTTTATATACAAAAATAAACTCAAGATGGATTAAAGAATTAAATGTAAAATCTAAAACTATAAAAATCCTAGAAGATAACCTAGACAATACATTCTGGACATAGGCCCCAGCAAAGATTTCATTATGAAAATCTTGTTTTTCTTTATGAAAATTTTGTTGCAAAAGCTAAAACAAAAATTAACAAATGATACCTAATTAAACTAAAGAGCTTCTGCACCGCAAAAGAAACTATCAACAGAGTAAACAGACAACCTATAGAATGGGAGAAAATATTGGCAAACTGTGCATCTGACCAAGGTCTATTATCCAGAATCTATTAGGAACATAAGTTAACAAGTAAAAAATAAGCCCATAAAAAAGTGGGTAAAGGACATGAATAGACACTTTTCAAAAGAAGACACACAAGCAGCCAACCAGCATATGAAAACATGTAAAATCATTAGAGAAATGCAAATCAAAACCATGAGATACCATCTCATACCAGTCAGAAAGGCTACTATTAAAAAGTAAACAAAAACAACAGATGTTGGCGAGACTGTAGAGAAAAGGAAATGCTTATACACTGCTGGTGGGAATGTAAATTAGTTCAGCCATTGTGGAAAGCATGTGGCAATTTCTCAAAGAACTTAAATTAGAAGTATTATTTGACCCAGCAGTCCCACTACTAGGTACAGAAATATACCAAAGGAATAGAAATCATCCTACCATAAAGACACAAGCACACATACGTTCACTGCAGCACTATTCACAATAGCAAAGACATGGAATCAACTGAAATGCCCATCAACAGTAGACTGGATAAAGAAAATGTGGTATATATCTACCATGGAATACTATATACCCATAAAAAGAATGAGATCATGTCCTTTTCAGAAACATGGATGGAGCTGGAGGCCATAATATTAAGTGAATGAATACAGGAACAACAAACCAAATATTGCATGTTTTCACTTATTTAGCTCACTTAGGAGCTAAATATCAAGTACACATGGACACAAAGGAGGGCAGAACAAACACCAGGGCCTACTTGAAGGTGGAGGCTGGGAGGAGGGAGAGGACTGAAAAACTACCTATTGGGTACTTTGCTTATTACCTGGGTGACAAAATAATCTGCACATCAAACCCCTGTGACATGCAATTTACCTATATAACAAACCTGCACATGCATTCCTGAATCTAAACGACAAATCTAGCTTCTAAATGGTGCTGTCTAGAAATTGAGTGAAATATAATAATAATCCCTCTTCATAGGTGTATGGGACTTTCCTGTTTATAACTTCTTTTACTCTAGACCTCTTTCTCAGCCACGGTCCTTTGAAGTGCTGCCTCTTTCATGTGGTGCCATCCTTGTCTGCCCCTTTGCTGCACGGTTAAGGTCCTTGGTCTCCCCAGGTAGCCTTTCCATACCAGTGCAGCCTCTGCCATCACCTTTTCTTCCCACTATCTGTACTGTTTACTTGGTATTTATAATACACCACTTTGCACTGTGGCTTATCTTTTTATCGGTATATTTTGCCTCTCCTTCAAGGGCACTGTAAACCTTTAAAGGCTAAAATATCCATATAGAAGTGCTTAACGGATGTCAGTTGATGATAGAGCTTAAAAGATCTAGCAAATGCTGTATTAATCATTCTAAGAAGAAAGGATTCCTACTCACATTTTATGGAAATGAAAACTAATGTCTAGAAGAATTAATTTACTTCCCTTTACTTCTTAAGCTGAACCAAAATGAACTGAGAATGTTCCTCTCCTTACCAGAGCAGGCAGCCTCTTGGCAAATCAAAGTGCATAATCCCTTCAGTAACAGTGGTTGCTTACCAGCATAGTCAGTATTGATTTATGCTTGCAGGAGTATGTCAGCTGGAGAACAGGGCAGTAATATTAGGCCACTAATACACAAGAGGAGGTTAAATGGTTTGAAATATTCCGAATCCTGGTTTTCTCTGCGCTTGGAAAATGACCAGTTGGATACGTTATTCTGAGGGCAAAGAGAAGTAGAAAAATCACATCCTGGCACTGGCTTGTCATTACTATCTTAAATTTAGATATCCAAAGTCACTAAATATTTAGTTTTTAGATACAATGTAATTTTCAACACACTTTCCAGCAAGACAGCTACCAATAAATTCAAGTAATTTTAGTTTCTACAGCATCTCCTGGAAACTTCATGCTAGCACTGTCCTTGTCTCCGAATTGTTTTGACATGTTTGGCCCACGATGATTCAATCAATTAGCAATGCATTTCAAAGGCAAAGTGGTTGAAATTTCTGTGACTCAGCAGAAGAGTCTTCAAAGACATGGTTATTTTCCTGGCAACTCTTGACTTAATTGTCATCTTGCCAGATTTAGTATAAATAGATTAATACTGGGACAAGCAAAGAGGGCTATTGAAATTCTGGGGCCCATGGGCAGTCTTAGTTTCTCCTGCACTGTCTCAGGTGACTCCACTGCTTGTTGGCAAAGTCTGTGCTACCTCTGATAACTATCAACAACTGATTATGAGTCCCATAATCAAACACAGCAGAGTAGTAGTCCTGTTTTTCTCTCTTCTGGAATGACTTCCTACTTGCTAAGTAGAAAGATGATATTGCTATAAAATCTACACATAGTCAATACTTCCTGAGATTTCAAGGTAGAAAGACAGACTTGGGAAAAAGTGGTCCATGGAAAACAGAAAAAAGTGGATGTGCCAGTGCCAGGTGGAGGCTATTACATAGTTCATTCATTGGTTCATTCACTCATAAATATTTAAGGAGCACATAAGAAGTAACAGGCATTACATGAGGCAGTGGGAATGCAAAATGTTAAATTTCTGAAGTTCAATGAGTCACTAAGATGTGAACTTCTCCAAGCTAGCAAGGCATGTGTGCTGTGTGAAAGCTATCTGGTCATCGGGATGCCACCTTTTTTACTTTTGCTCATTGGTTTTTATCATTGGCCAGATATACTTTTCTCTTAGAGCATATAATCAAGAGGTTGAAAATAAGTATAAAAATTTCAAATCAAACATGTTTAATAGAAGAGGGAAAATTTTTCAAGGAAACAAAGATTCAGCAAATATACATAAGAAAAAATATGCAAAGAAACCAACATATAGATTATGAACAAAACACTAAGAAAACTGACTATAAATGAAGTGAAGCTTCTGGCTGAAAATCTAAAGCATGCTACAATTTGCTAGATGGCAAAGTGAATTTAAATGTGTTACAGAGTCAACCCTGTCCTTACCCTCGCCCCCTGCCTGACCTCTGAATCTCTGTGTAATTGCCAGTTTGTGTCGGACTTCACATGCTACGACTTTTTGATTTCTGCTTTGTATAATATATTTCTACAGAGTTTGACATTATGGCAGCAGAGGCTGTAAACTGAGTGATCCTTGGAGGCTGCTGACTTTAAGTGTGGGTGGAGAAGAGGCAGGAGAGAGCCAAGACTGGAAAGAAAGAAGGAAACAAAAGTTTCTCTCACTTTGGGACTTGGGGAAGCATTTGCTTTTTTCTTTTCTTTTTTTTAAAACAGCTTAGCTAAGATATGATTAACATAGCATATAATTCACCCACTTAAAGTATACATCTCAATGGTCTTTAGGCTAATCACAGAATTCAGTTACTTTAGAACATTTTCATCACTCCAAAAAGAAACCCTGTACCCATTTTCAGTTACTCCTCATTCCCATCCCCTAGCTTCTGGCAGTTACTAGTCTACTTCTGTCTCTATAGATTTGCCTATTCTGAACTTTCACGTAAATGGAATCACATAACATGTGGTCTTTTGTGCTTGTTTCGTTCACTTAATGTGTGATTTTCAAGGTTCATCCGTGTTGTCGCACACATCATTACTTCATTCCCTTTTATTGCTACATAATATTTCATTGTATGGATATTTTGTTTTTCCATTAATCAGTTCATAGCCATTTGGGTTCTTTTCTTTTTCTTTTTTTTTTCTTTTTTAAGACAGAGTCTCGTCTGTTGCCCAGGCTGGAGTGCAGTGGCGCAATCTTGGCTCACTGCAAACTCTGCCTCCTGGGTTCAAGCTAGTCTCCAGCCTCAGCCTCCTAAGTAGCTGGGACTACAGGTGTGCACCACCACGCCCGGCTAATTTCTGTATTTTCAGTAGAGACGGGGTTTCACCATATTGGTCAGGCTGATCTCGAACTCCCGATGGCGTGATCTGCCTGCCTTGGCCTCCCAAAGTGCTGGGATTACAGGCATGAGCCACCATACCCAGCCTATTTGGGTTATTTTCATTTGTTGGCTATTATGAATAATGCTGCTATGAACATTCATGTACAAGTTTTGGTATGGATAAATATTTTCATTTTGAGTATACACATAGGAATGGAATTGCTAGGTTATATGGTAACTCCCTGTTTAACTTTTTGAGGAACTGCCAGACTCTTTCCTAAATTGGCTGTATCATTTTGCATTTCCCCAGCAATGTATGAAAGTTTCCATTTCTCCACATCCCCACCAACGCTTGTTGTTACTTGTCTTTTTTATTCTAGCTATCCTAGTGGGTGTGTAATGATATCTCTTGTGGTTTTTATTTTAATTTCCCTAATGACTAATGATGCTAAGCATTTTTTCATGTATTTATTGGCCATTTGTATATTTTCTTTGGAGAAATGTCTATTTAAATCATTTACATTTTAAAATTATGCTATCTTTTTATTATCGAGTTGTAAAATTATTTATGTATTCTAGATATAAGTTTCTTACCAGATACATGATTTGCCAGTATTTTCTCCCATTCTGTGGTTTGTCTTTGTACTTTCTTGATGGTATTGTTAGTAGCTCAAATGTTTTTAGCTTGTTGTTTGTATTTTAGACAGAGTTTCATTCTGTTGCCCAGGCTAGAGTACAGTGGAGTAATCACAGCTCACTGCAGCCTCAACCTCCTAGGTTCAGATCCTCCCACTTTAGCCTCCCGGGCAGCTGGGACTACAGGTGTGCACCACCGCGCCTGGCTAAGTTTTCACATTTTTCGTAGAGTTGGGGTTTCACCATGTTGCCCAGGCTAGTCTCAAATTCAAGTAATCTTCCCACCTTGGCCTCTCTAAGTGTTGGGATTCAAGCGTGAACCACTGCACCCAGCTTGTTTTTAATTTTGATTAAGTCAAATCTACTTTTCCCGTCTTCATGTGCGTGTTTAGTATCATATCTAAGATGGTGTTGCCTAACCCAAGGTTAGAAGATTTACTTCAATGTTTCTTTCTCAGGATTATAGTTTTAGTTTTACATTTAGGTATTTGACACACACTGAATTAATTTTTTTGTTGTGTATTAAAGGATCCAATTTCATTCCTTTGCCTGTGGATATCCAGTTGTCACAGTACCATTTGTGGAAAAGACTATTCTTTCCCTCACTAAATTGTCTTCACATACTTGTCAAAAATTAATTGGCCATAAATGCAAGGGTTTTTTCCTGAACTTCAACTCTATTCTATTGAGCTACATGTCTATCCTTAGTGCCAGTATAATGTAATTCTGATTATTATAGCTTTGTACAAAATTTTGAAATCAAGAAGTGTGAATCTTCCAACTTTGTTCTTTCTCAAGATTGTTTTCACTATTCTTGTATTTCCCTTTAAAGTTTGAGATCAGCTTATCAATTTCTGCAAATAAGCCAACAGGGATTTTAATAAGAATTGTGCTGAATCTATAAATCAATTTTGAGCATACTGCCATTTTAACAATATTTAGTCTACCAATCCATGAGCATGAGATATATTTCCATATATTTTGGTGTTCTTCAATTTCTTTCAATAATGTTTTACAGTTTTAAAAATAAATCTTGTATTTCATTTGTTGAATTTATTACTATGTATTAATATTTCATTCTTTTTGATTTTATCTCACTTTTCATCATTTCATTTTTACTTTCTTACTACTGTACAGAAATATAAATAATTTACAAATTTTCTGTGTAATATACAAAGATACAAATACACAGCTGTATCTTGCAACCTTGCTGGCTTCATTTGTCAGTTCTAATAGATTTTTAGTGGATTACTTAGAATATTCTAAATATAATATCATGTCGTCTACAAATAAAGGTAGTGTTATTTCTACCTTTCCAATCTGAATGCCTTTGATTTCCTTTTCTTGCCTAATTGCCCTAGCTAGCACCTCCAGTCCAGTGTTGAATAGAAATGGTGAAAGCAGATATCCCTGTCTTATTCTAGGTCATGGGGGAAGGCTTTGCTTTTTAAGCGGTTTTTGAAAGGTTTAACACTTTCTTCAAGAGGAAAAACAAATAACAATACAATATAACCAAAGAGAAAAATGCATTTGACTCCTATCCTCCAGAGTATCAAAGCCCAAAACAGAAAACCATTCTAATTTAACACCTACAGATTAAAAAAAAAAAAAAAGCAACACTAAAATGTATAGTGCTCCAACTGACTGTTGAGGAAACAAGGGAACATGCATAGGAATGACCTATATATATTCCAAATGACTTTTACTCTGAAGTTCTCTTGAGCCCAGATGTTAGCAAAAAATTAAAAGGATGAGGTTGTCCATGAAGGGTCATTTGAGATGAACAATGACAGTGACTGGTCAGATCCCTGGCCTACAATCATCTGCTGGATAAGATAAGGCACTTACCAGACTACTTAATAGGAGTGCTATATGTTACTATAAAGAAAAAAAAAAAAAGAAACCCATTTAAACCATGTAGCATAAGTTAAAAAGAGAGATAATGACTACCAGTTTCTAGTCTAGCATATAAGAGACTGAGAATTTGTCACTACAGTTCTTGCAACAAGGAAAAAGTAAATAAAAATCAGTAAGTTGTCTTAGATCCATTAGAGATTAGAGTGATTCCCTCAAAAATTGGACAGACATGCTGGTGGATACAGAGAATACACTTTACTGGAGCAGAAACAAGGGATCAGAAATCACCACTGGAGTCAGTACTAGGACAGAAAAACTGAAGCTGTAATTTGTAAACAGTTAGAGGCTTGTTGTGGACAAGATTGAAAGATAAAAACTCTGGCAATGGGGCAGTTTTAGGGGGATCCCCACACTTTCATGAGTTTTACCCACAGAAGCCTAGCCAAATTATTCTCAGTGAAGACTGGAGAAAACTTTCCTCATGCTTCTGGTAGGGGGAGGAGAGAGGTAGCCATTTTGAAATACACCTTGAACATTCTGTTCTATTGTTGAAGCTTGCCCTCAACAGCAACTATTTCACAAGAGCCTAACTGACTGCCTTCTATTTCCTTTTCTTGCCTAATTGCCCTAGCTAGCACCTCCAGTACAGTGTTGAATAGAAATGATAAAAGTAGATATCCCTGTCTTGTTACAGGTCATAGTGGGAGGCCTTTGCTTTTTAAGCAGTTTTCTTCAAGAGGAAACTGACTGGAGTTTTACTAGAACCCAGCCAACGTGGGGAAGAGAAATATTCAGCTTCAGCCTACTCTACCCTTCCATACAGGGAAAGGGAAAAATTGAATTCCAGCCTCCTCTAGCTTTCATATGTCACCTAAGGTTTGGGGGAGGAAATCAACTAAGAAGCACTTGTGAAGGTCACATCCCAGGGGCAAAGTTACACTAAAAGACTGAGAACTCACCATAGGACTATAAAATGCTTCCCTTCCCTACATACCTTATGACTATATCAACAGGATTCCTGTATAATAACAGGGGAATGTAACTGAAAGAACAGCATATCTCAGACTTTATTTTATTTTATTTTTTGAGACAGAGTTTCACTCTGTTGCCAGACTGGAGTGCAGTGGCACAATCTCGGCTCACTGCAACCTCCGCTTCCCTGGTTCAAGTGATTCTCCTGCCTCAGGCTAAGCAGCTGAGACTACAGGCACATGCCACCACTCCCAGCTAATTTTTGTATTTTCAGTAGAGACAGGGTTTCACCTTGTTGGCAGGATGGTCTTGATCTCTTGACTTTGTGATCCGCCCACCTTGGCATCCCAAAGTATTGGGATTACAGGCATGAGCCACCGCACCTGGCCATTTTATTTTTTATTTTTTTTAATGATATTTGGTCTAGGAGAAGACTTATTTAGCCCAATATATGACTCATTTTGTGAATGATCCATGTTTTCTTTAAATGAGTCTGATGGTGTTAAAGTTAAATGTTTATATATTAGATGAGTGATATTAATAAAAATATAATTATTAACACTGCTTCAAGTTAAATCAACTACAAATAAAATAATTAGGGAATAAATAAATAAATCAGTAATTGTAAATGTATGTTTACTAATTTAACTATTGAAAATGGTCATATATTAAAGATGTAAACAGACCTTATTTTAAAAGATGTGTCTAGTGGAACTCAAAGACACCAGGGGAGACAAAATATAAGGCCACCAGAAAAAAATTTTAGCCTCTGACACTTATGACTATAGCAAACAGTAAACACAGTCTAACCCCTATCCAGATAGTCATAAAATCTCACACAGAAGGCCTCTTTGTCTCCATTTCTTTTACCCAGTACATCATGTCTGGCTTTTAACAAAAATTACAGGGCATACGAACGGAAAAAACACACAGTCTAAAGAGACAGAACAAGTGTCAGAAACAGACTTGGATATATCAAAGATGTTAGAATTATCAGACTGGGAATTTAAAACAACTGTGATTAATATACTTAGGGTTCTAGTGGAAAAATAAACAACATGCAAGACCACATGGGTAAATATAAGCAGAGAAATGGAAACTCAAAGAAGCAATCTAAAGGAATGGCTGGAAATAAAAAACACACTGTAACAGAAATGTAGAATACCTTTGATGGGCTCCTCAATGGACTGTATATGGCTAAGGAAAGAATCTGAGCTTGAAGAAATGTCAATGAAAATTTCCAAAACTGAAATGCAAAGAGAAAAAGTATGAAAAAGACAGACAAGATTTCTAAGAATCGTGGGACAATTGCTAAAGGTGTAATATATTTGTAACGAGAATATCAAAATGAGAAGAAAGAAAGGAACAGAAGAAATACTTGAGGTAACTGAGAATTTTCCTAGAGATATCAAACCACAGATCCAGGAAGCTTGGAGAACATAAAGCAAGATAAATACCAAAAACTCCTACACTTAGAGATATATTCAAACTACAGAAAATCAAAGGAAAAGAAAAAACCTTATAAGAACCCGAGGAGGGGGGATGGGGGAGAATCTTATCTCTATATAAGCAAGGATAAGAATGACATCTGACTTTTCTCAGAAACCATGGAAGCAAGAAGATAGAAATATTTAAAATGTTGAAAGAAAAAATCCACAAATAAAGAATTCTAGACCTGGAGAGATTATCCTTTAAAAGTGAAAGTGAAATAAAGACTTCCTCAAACAAACAAATATTGAGGGAATTTGTGCAAGGCAGTAGACCTGCCTTGCAAGAATTTTAAAAGAAGTTCTTCAGAAAAGAAAGAAAATAATATCTATCAGAAAAGTGGATCTAAAGAAAAAGCTTGGCCAGGTGTGGTGGCTCACCCCTGTAATCCCAGCACTTTGGGACGCCGAGGTGGGAGGATTGCTGAGCCCAGGAGTGACCAGCCTGGGCAACATAGTAAGACCTTGTCTCTACAATGAGTAAAATAAAAATTAGCCAGGCATGGTGGCACACAGCTGTAGTCTCAGCTACTTGGGAGCCTGAGAGGAAGACCACTTGAGCCCAGGAGGTCGAGGCTGCAGTGAGCTATCATCATGCCACTGCACTCCAGCCTGGGTGACACTAGACTCTGTCTCAAAATAAAATAAAATAAAAAAGAGAGAGAGACCAAAATAAGGCATAAATAAAGGCCATAGAAAATCCTACTTTTCTTATTCTTAATTGGCCTAACAGACAACACTTTGTTTAGAACAAAAATAACAACAATGTATTCAGCAACTATAGTTATGAATAAGTGAAAAAATGACAGTTTATTCATTTAACTGTCATAAGCTAAATGAGAGGGAAGAATTGGAAAAACTCTGTTATAATGTATTTGCAGTACACATGATGCAGCATAGTGTTATTTGAAGGTAAACCTGTGTTTTTCGTAAATGTATATTGCGAGCTCTAGGGAAACCATATGATATGCTAAGAGAAAGGAAAAAGAATTATTAAAATGTTCAATTAAAATCACAAAGGGTAAGAAAAGAATGAAAGATAAAAAAAAAAGGAACCAAGAACAAGATAATCAAAACAGCAACAGATACAGTAGATAATAATCCAATAATATCAATAGTCACTTCAAACATAAAATGGACTAAATGCCAATGAAAAGACAGAGATTTTCAGAGTGAATAAAATAATAAGACCCAATTACATGCTACATATAAGAAACTATTATTTATTTATTTATTTATAGGCAAGGTCTCACTCTGTCACCCAGGCTAGAGTGCAGTAGTGCCATCAAAGCTCACTGAACCTTGAGCTCATGGGGTCAAGTGATTATCCCACCTCAGCTTCCTGAGTAGCTAGGATAATAGGCATGTGCTACCATACCTTGCTAATATTAAAACTTTTTTTTTGTAGAGATGGGTTCTCACTGTGTTGCCCAGGCTGGTCTTAAACACTTGGGCTTAAGAGATCCTCCTGCCTTGGCCTTTCAAAGTATTGGGAATACAGGCTTGAGCCACTGTGCCTGGCCAAGAAATCCATTGAAAATATAAATGCACAGGTTGTATCAGTCCATTCTCATGCTGCTGTAAGGCCATACCCAAGACTGGGTAATTTATAAAGAAAAGAGGTTTAATGATTCACAATTAAGCATGACTGGGAGGCCTCAGGAAACTTACAATCATGGCAGAAGGGGATGCAAACATATTCTTCTTCGCATGGTGGCAGGAAGGAGAAGTATGAGTGCCCAGTTAAAGGGAAAGCCCCTTATAAAGCCATCAGATCTTGTAAGAACTAACTCACTATCACAGGAACAAGATGAGGGAAACTGCCCCCATGATTCAATTATCACCACCTGGTCCCTCCCACAACATGTGGAAATTATGGGAACTAAAATTCAAGATGAGATTTGGGTGGGGACCAAACCATATCATTCAACCTCTGACCCCTCCCAAATCTCATGTCCTCACAATTCAAACTACAACCATGCCCTTCCAACAGTCCCTCAAAGTCTTAACTCATTTCAACATTAACTCAAAAGTCCAAGTCTAAGGTTTTATCTGAGACAAGGCAAGTCCCTTCCACTTATGAGCCTGTAAAATCAAAAGCAAGTTAGTTATTTCTTAGATACAGTGGGGATACAGGCATTGTGTAAATACCACCATTTGAAATGGAAGAAATTTGCCAAAACAAAGGGGCTATAGGCCCCATGAAAGTCTGAAATCCAATATGGCAGTCATCAAATTTTCAAGTACCAAAATGATCTCCTTAGACCCCATGTCTCACATCCAGTTTATACTGATGCAAGAGGAGGGCTCCAATGGACTTGGGCAGCTCCACATCTGTGGTTTTGCAGGGTACAGCTCTCCTCCTGGCACTTTCACAGGCTGATGTTGAGTGCTGGTGGCATTTTTGGGCTCAAGGTGAAAGCTGTTGGTGGATCTACCATTCTGGAGTCTGGAGGACGGTAGCCCTCCTCTCACAGCTCTACTAGGCAATGTCCCAGTGGGGACTCTGTGTAGGGGCTCTGATCCCACATTTAACTTCTGCACTGCTCTTTTAGATGTTCTCAATGAGGGATTCACTCCTGCAGCAAACTTCTGCCTGGACACCCAGGCATTTCTATACATCCGCTGGAATCTAGGTAGAGGTTGGCTAACCTCAGTTCTTGACTTCGATGCATCCACAGTCTTAACACCATGTGAAAGCTGCCAAGGCTTAGGGCTCACACCCTCTGAAGCTATGACTGGAGCTGTACCTTGGTCCCTTTTAGCCACAGCTGGAGCAGCTAGAATGCAGGACACCAAGTCTGTAGACCGCACCCAGCAGAGGGCACCTGGGCCTGGCCCATGAAACCATTTTTTCCTCCTAGGCCTCAGGGTCTGTGATGCCATGAAGGTCTCTGACATGCCCTGAAGACATATTCCCCATTTTGTCTTGGTAATTAACATTCAGCTCCTCATTACTTATGCAACTTTCTGCAGTGAGCTTGAATTTCTCCCCAGAAAATGGGTTTTTCTTTTTTGTTGCATCATCAGGCTCCTAATTTTCCAAACTTTTATGCTCTTCTTCCTTTTGAATGTGTTGCCACTTAGAAATGCCTTCCACCAGATACACTAAGTCATCTCTCTCAAGTCCAAGGTTCCACAGATCTCTAGGGCAGGGGCAAAATGCTGCCAGTCTCTTTGCATAACAAGAGTGACCTCTACTCCAGTTCCCAACAAGTTCACCATCTCCATCTGAGACTACCTCAGCCTGGACTTCATTGTCCAAACCACTATCAGCATTTTGGTCAAAGCTCTTCAACAAGTCTCTAGGAAGTTCCAAACATTCTCACATTTTCCTGTCTTCTTCTGAGCCCTCCAAACTGTTCCAACCTCTGTCTGTTACCTAGTTACAAAGTCACTTCCATATTTTCAGGTATCTTTATAGAAGCATCCCACTCTGCAGCACCAATTTACTGTATTAGTCCATTTTCATGGTGCTATAAGGACACACCTGAGACTGGGTAATTTATAAAGAAAAGAGGTTTAATTGACTCACAGGTCAGCATGGCTGAGGAGGCCTCAGGAAACTTACAATCATGGTGGAGGTAGAAGGAAACACATCCTTATTCACATGGTGGCAGGAAGGAGAAGAATGAGTATCCAGTGAAAGGGGAAGCCCCCTACAAAACCATCAGATCTCATGAGCACTAACTCACTATCACAAGAATAGGATGGGGAAAACACCCCCATGATTCAATTATCCCCACCTGGTCCCTCCCATGACACATGGGGTTTATGAGTACTACAATTTAAGATGAGATTTTTGTGGTGACACAGCCAAACAATATCACCGGTAGATTAAAAGTAAAGAGATGGAGAAAGATATACTATGCTAACACTAATAAAAAGAAAATGGGAGTAACTGTCTTAACTTCAGAGAGAGCAGGTTTCAGAACACAGAAAATTATCAGGGATAAAGAGGAGCATTACATAATGATAAAAAGGCTAATTCTCCAAAAGGACATAACAGTTCATAACAGCAAGTATGCACCTAAGAACTGAATGTAAAAGTACATTTGGCAATAACTGATAGACTTGCAAGGAGAAATACATTAACTCACTATTATAGTTAGAGGCTTCAACACACCATTATCAGTAGTGGCCAGATCCCCAGGCAGAAAAATCAGTAAGAAAATAGCTGAACTGAATAGCACCATCAATCAAGTGGACCAAATTGGCATTCACAGAAAACTTCAACCAACAAGAACAGAATATACATTCTTCTCAAAGTCATATAGAATATTCACTAAAAATAGCCACATTCTGGGCCATAAGATATACCTTAACAGATTTAAACAAGTAGAAATGATACAAAGTGAGCTCTATTAATGCCATAATGGAGATAAATGAGAAATGTAAAAAAGAAACCTGGAGATTAAACAATACATTTCTGGATAAAGCATGAGTCAAAATAGTCATGTCGAGGGAAATTAAATAATATTTTCAACTAAATGAAAATACAACTTATTAAAATTAGTGAAGGCAGCAAAAGTAATTTTCAAAAGGAAATTTATAACACTTAACGCATATATTGCCAGAGAAAAAAGATCTAAAATCAATATTCTAAGCTTTCAGAAAAGAAAACTAGAAGAAATAAGAGCATATTAAATCCAAAGTAATCAGAAGAAAAAAAGCAATAAAAATTAGGGTAGAAACCAATATAATTGAAACTGATGAAAATTGACAAAAACCTGGTTCTTTGAAAATATCAATAAACTTCTAGCCAGGCTATCTAAGAAAAAAAGATTGAAGACACAAATTACCAATATCAGAAATGAAAGAGGGGCTATCATGACTGAAACATCATAAACATTAAAATAATAATGGAATGTTACAGCAACTGGTAAGCAACTATAGTGAGGGTACAGAATACAAGGTTAATATATAAAAGTCAATAGCTATCTTTTTTTTCAATTGTAATTTAGGTTCTGGGGTACATGTGCAGATCATGCATGATTTTTGCATAGGTACACATATGGCAATATGGTTTGCTGCCTCCATCCCCACGTCACCTACATCTGGCATCTCTCCCCATAATATCCCTCCCCAACCCCCCCATTCCCCCTCTGTCCCTCCCTTTCCCCCCAAACAGACCCAGTGTGTGATGTTCCCCTCCCTGTGTCCATGTGTTCTCATTGTTCAACAGCCGCCTATGAGTGAGAACATGGGGTGTTTGATTTTCTGTTCTTGTGTCAGTTTGCTGAGAATGATGGTTTCCAGATTCATCCATGTCCCTACAAAGGACATAAACTCATCATTTTTTATGGCTGCATAGTATTCCATGGTGTCTATGTGCCACATTTTCCTTGTCCAGTCTATCGTCGATGGGCATTTGGGTTAGTTCCAGGTCTTTGCTATTGTAAATGGTGCAGCTATGAACATATGTGTGCGTGTGTCTTTATAAGAGAATGATTTGTAATCCTTTGGATATATACCCAGTAACAGGATTGCTGGGTCAAATGGAATTTCTATTTCTAGGTCCTTGAGGAAGCGCCACACTGTCTTCCACAATGGGTGAACTAGTTTACACTCCCACCAACAGTGTAAAAGTGTTACTATCTCACCACATCCTCTCCAGCATCTGTTGTCTCTAGACTTTTTAATAATTGCCCTAACTGGCGTGAGGTGGTATCTCAATGTGGTTTTGATTTGCATTTCTCTAATAATTAGTGATGATGAGAATTTTTCCATATGTTTTTTGGCCTCATGTATGTCTTCTTTTGAAAAGTGCCTGTTCATAGTCTTCTCCCACTTTTGGATGGGTTTGTTTTTTTCCTGTAAATCTGTTTTAGTTCTTTGTAGATTCTGGATATTAGCCCTTTGTCAGATGGGTAGATTGCAAAAATTTTTTTCCATTCTGTTGGTTGCGAGTTCACTCTAATGATTGTTTCTTTTGCTGTACAGAAGCTCTGGAGTTTAATTAGGTCCCATTTGTCTATTTTGGTTTTTGTTGCCAATGCCTTTGGTGTTTTAGTCATGAAGTCCTTGCCTATGCCTACGTTCTGAATGGTTTTGCCTAGGTTTTCTTCTATGATTTTTATAGTGTTAGGTCTTATGTTTAAGTCTTTAATCCATCTGGAGTTAATTTTAGTGTAAGGTGTCAGGAAGGGGTCCAGTTTCTTCTTTCTGCACATTGCTAGCCAGATTTCCCAACACCATTTATTAAACAGAGAATCCTTTCCCCATTCCTTTTTTTTGTCAGATTTGTCAAAGATCAGATGGTTGTAGATGTGTGGCATTGCCTCCAAGGCCTCTGTTCTGTTCCATTGGTCTATGTCTCTGTTTTGGTACCAGTACCATGCTGTTTTGATTACTGTAGCTTTGTAGTATAGTTTGAAATCAGGTAGCATGATGCTTCTGGCTTTGTTCTTTTTGCTTAGGATTGTCTTAGCTATGCAGGTCCTCTTTTGGTTCCACATAAAGTTTAAGGTGGTTTTTTCTAGTTCTGTGAAGAAGGTCATTGGTAGCTTGATGGGGATAGCATTGAATCTATAAATTACTTTGGGCAGTATGGACATTTTCAAGATATTGATTCTTCCTAACCATGAGCATGGAACGTTTCTCCATTTGTTTGTGTCCTCTCTTATTTCCTTGAGTAGTGGTTTGTAGTTCTCCTTGAAGAGGTCCTTTACATCCTTTGTTAGTTGTATTCCTAGGTGTTTTATCCTCTTTGTAGCAATTGTGAATGGGAGTTCACTCATGATTTGGCTCTCTGTTAGTCTGTTATTGGTGTATAGAAATGCTTGTGATTTCTTCACATTGATTTTGTATCCTGAGACTTTGCTGAAGTTGCTTATCAATTTAAGGAGATTTTGGGCTGAGACAATAGGGTCCTCTAAACATACAATCATGTCGTCTGTAAATAGAGACAATTTGACTTCCTCTTTTCCTAATTGAATACTCTTTATTTTTTTTTTCTTACCAAATTGCTCTGGCTAGAACTTCCAATACTATATTGAATAGGAGTAGTGACAGAGGGCATCCTTGTCTAGTGCCAGATTTCAAAGGGAATGCTTCCAGTTTTTGCCCATTCAGTATGATATTGGCTGTTGGTTTGTCATAAATAGCTTTTATTATTTTGAGATACATTCCTTCAATACCTAGTTTATTGAGAGTTTTTAGCATAAAGGGCTGCTGAATTTTGTTGAAGGCCGTCTCTGCATCTATTGAGATAATCATTGGTTTTTGTCTTTGGTTCTGTTTATGTGGTGGATTATGCTTATAGACTTGCGTATGTTGAACCAGCCTTGTATCCCTGGAATGAAGCCTACTTGATTGTGATGGATAAGCTTTTTGATGTGCTGTTGCAATCGGTTTGCCAGTATTTTATTGAAGATTTTTGCATCTATGTTCATCACGGATATTGGCCTGAAGTTTTCTTTTTTTGTTGAATCTCTGCCTGGTTTTGGTATCAGGATGATGTTGGTCTCATAAAATGATATGGGAAGGATTCCCACTTTTTGTATTGTTTGGAATAGTTTCAGAAATAATGGTATCAGCTCCTCTTTGTACATCTGGTAGCATTCACCTGTGAACCTGTGTGGACCTGGGCTTTTTTGGTTAGTAGGCTATTAATTGCTGCCTCAATTTCAGCCTTTGTTATTGGTCTGTTCAAGGTTTCAACTTTTTCCTGGTTTAGGCTTGGGAGGGTGCAAGTGTCTAGGAATTTATCAATTTCTTCCAGGTTTACTGATTTATGTGCATAGAGTTGTTTGTAGTAATCTCTGAATGTAATTTATATTTCTGTGGAGTCAGTGGTGATATCCCCTTTATCATTTTTTATTGCATCTATTTGATTCTTCTCCTTTTTCTTTTTTATTAATCTGGCTAGCGGTCTATTTTGTTGATCTTTTCAAAAAACCAGCTCCTGGATTTATTGATTTTTTGAAGGGTTTTTTGTGTCTCTATCTCCTTCAGTTCTGCTCTGATCTTAGTTATTTCTTGTCTTCTGCTAGGTTTTGAGTTTTTTTTTTTATCTTGCTCCTCCAGCTCTTTCAATTTTGATGATAGAGTGTCAATTTTAGATTGTTCCTCGCTTCTCTGGTGGGCATTTATTGCTGTAAATTTCCCTCTAGACACTGCTTTAAATGTGTCCCAGAGATTCTGGTACATTGTGACTTCATTCTCAATGGTTTTGAAAAACATCTTTATTTCTGCCTTCATTTTATTGTTTATCCAGTCTACATTCAGGAGCCAGTTGTTCTGTTTACATGAAGTTGTGTGATTCTGAGTTAGTTTCTGAATTCTGAGTTCTAATTTGATTGCACTGTGGTCTGTCAGACTGTTTGTTATGATTTCTGTTCTTTTGCATTTGCTGAGGAGTGATTTACTTCCAATTATGTGGTCAATTTTAGAGTAGGTGCAATGCAGTGCTGAGAAGAATGTATATTCTGTGGATTTGGGGTGGAGATTTCTGTAGATGTCTATTAGGTCTGCTTGGTTCAGATCTAAGTTCAAGTCCTGGTTATCCTTGTTGATTTTCTGTCTCATTGATCTAATATTGACAGTGGAGTGTTAAAGTCTCCCACTATTTTTGTGTGGGAGTCTAAGTCTCTTTGTAGGTTGTTAAGAACTTGCTTTATGTACCTGGCTGCTCCTGTATTGGGTACATATATATTTAGGATTGTTAGCTCTTCTTGATGCATTGATCCTTTTACCATTATGTAATGCCCTTGTCTCTTTTGATCTTTGTTGGTTTAAAGTCCATTTTATCAGAGACTAGGATTGCAACTCCTGTTTTGTTGTTGCTGTTGTTTTTGTTTTTTTTTATTGCTCTCCATTTGCTTGGTAAATCTTCCTCCATCTCTTTACTTTTAGCCTATGTGTGTCCTTGCACATGAGATGGGTTTCCTGAATACAGCACACCGATGGGTTTTGACTTTTTATCCAATTTGCCAGTCTGTGTCTTTTGATTGGGGCATTTAGTCCATTTACATTTAAGGTTAATATTGTTACGTGTGAATTTGATCCTGCCATTTTGATGCTAGCTGGTCCTTTTGCCTGTTAGTTGACACATTTTATTCACATGTCCATGGTCTTTCCCATTTGGTACATTTTTGGAGTAGCTGGTACTGGTTGTTCCTTTCCTTGTTTAGTGCTTCTCTCAGGAGCTCTTGTAAGGCAGGCCTGGTGGTGATGAAATCTCTCAGCAATTGCTTGTCCATAAAGGATTTTCTTTCTCCTTTGCTTATGAAGCTTAGTTTGACTGGATATGAAATTCTAGGTTGAAAGTCCTTTTCTATAAGGATGTTGAATATTGGCCCCTACTCTCTTCTGGCTTGTAGGGTTTCTGCCGAGAGATCTGCTGTGAGTCTGATGGGCTTCCCTTTGTGGGTAACCTGAGCTTTATCTATTGCTGCCCTTAGCATTTTTTCCTTCATTTCAACCCTGGTGAATCTGACGATTATGTGCCTTGGGGTGGCTCTTCTTGAGGAATATCTTTGTGGTGTTCTCTGTATTTCCTGGATTTGAATGTTGGCCTGCCTTGCTAGGTTGGGGAAGTTCTCCTGGATAATATCCTGAAGAGTGTTTTCTAGCTTGGATTCATTCTCTCTGTCACATTCAGGTATACCTATCAAACACACATTAGGTCTTTTCACATAATCCCATATTTCTTGGAGGCTTTGTTCATTTCTTTTCACTCTTTTTTCTCTATTCTTGCCTTCTTGTTTTATTTCATTGAGTTGATCTTCAATCTGTGATATCCTTTCTTCTGCTTGGTCAATTCGGCTATTGAAATTTGTGTATGCTTTGTGAAGTTCTCGTGCTGTGTTTCTGAGCTCCATCAAGTTGTTTATATTCTTCTCTAAGCTGTTTATTCTAGTTAGCATCTCATCTAACATTTTTTATAGGTTCTTAGTTTCTTTGCATTGGGTTAGCACATGTTCTTTTAGCTCTGAGAAGTTTGTTATTACCCATCTTCTGAAGCCTGTTTCTGTCAATTCATCAGATTCATTCTCCATCCATCTTTGATCCCTAGCTGGTGAGGAGTTGTGATCCCTTGGAGGAGGAGAGGTGTTCTGGTTTTTGGTGTTTTCATCCTTTTTGCACTGGTTTCTTCCTATCTTAGTGGCTTTATCTACCTGTGGTCTTTGTAGTTGGTGACTTTCGGATGGGGTCTCTGAGTGGACGTCCTTTTTGTTGATGTTGAAGCTATTTTTTTTCTGCTTCTTAGTTTTCCTTCTAACAGTCAGGCCCCTTTGCTGCAGGACCACTGGAGGTCCACTCCAGACCCAGCTCACCTGGGGATCGCCCGTGGGGGCTGCAGAACAACAAGGGTTGCCACTGGTTTCTTCCTCTGCTATCCTCATCCCAGAAGGGTACCCACCAGATTTCGGCCTGAGCTCTCCTTTATGGGGTGTCTCTTTGGGTATATGGGTGTCAGGGAGTTGCTTGAGGAGACAGTCTGTCCCTTATAGGAGCTCAAGTACTGTGCTGGGAGCTCCCTTGTTCCCTGCAGAGATGCTGGGCAAGTACCTTTAAGTCTGCTGCAGCTGAACTCATAACCACCTCTTTTCCCAGGTTCTCTGTTCTAGGAAGGTCGGCTTTATTTATAAGTTCCTGTCGTGCCGCTGCCTTTTTTCACAGATTCCCTGCCCTGCATGGAGTAGTCTAGTCACAGTCTGCCAGAAGAGGTGTTGTTGAGCTGCCACAGGCTCTGCCCAGCTGCTGTGTGAACTGCCTCAGTAGTGGGGGATGCCCTTTCCCCCACTAAGCTGGACTGTCCTGGGTCCAGCTGCACTTGCTGTGAAACTTTCAATCCAGAGCATTTCAGATTGCTTGTTTTGTGGGGGTGATACACGCCGAACCAGATCACCTGGCTCCCTGTTTCAGCCCCCTCCCTTTCAGTTGAATGGGCAGCTCTGTCTCCCAGGAATTCCAGGTGCCAGTCGAAATGGCCCAGACTTGTGTTAGTTTCTGTGCGCCAATTCGGCACCAGGTGAAACCACCATGCTGAAAACTCATGGTGCTTTTCGCCCCTGGAATCTCCTGGTCTGTGGGCAGTGAAAACTTGTTTGAAAATGCGGTGAGCACTCACCCTCTGCACTGTTCTCACTGGGAACTGTGCTCCAGAGCTGTTCCTATTCAGCCATCTTGAATCATGATCCAATAGCTATCTTATATACCAGTAATGAAAAACTGAAATTTGAAATTAAATACACAATATCATTTACATTATCACTCCAAAAAATGAAATACTTAGGTATGAATTAACAAAACATATACAGATTTATATGAGGAAAACTACAAAAATATGATCAGAGAAATCAAAGAAGATCTAAGGAAATGAAGAGATATTCTATGTTCATGGATAGGAAGACTCAGCATTGTCAAGATATTAGCTGTTTCCAACTTGGTGTATAGTTTCAATACAATCCCAATCAAAATCCCACCAAGTTATTTTGTGAATATCGACAAACTGATTATCTAAAGTTTATATAGAAAGGTAAAAGATCCATTATAGCCAACACATTAATGAAAGAGAAAAAAGGCAAAAGACACTATCTGTTTCTAAAACTTACCATAAATCTGCAGCAATCAAAATGGTGGGTATTGGGAAAAGAACAGAAAAAGACATCAATGGGACAGAAGAAAAAGCCTAGAAATAAATTCACACAAATATAGTAAACTGAACTATATATAGTCAAACAAGGAAAGGCAATTTAATAGTCTTTTCAGCAAAAGTTGCTGGAACAACTGGACATCCACATGAATGGACAAACTGTGATACATCCTTACAATGGGATATTATTCAATGTTAAAAAGAAATGAGCTATCAAGCCACAGAAAGACATGGAGCAACCTTGAGAACATACTGGTAGTGAAAAATGCCAATCTGAAAAGGCTATGTGTCGTATGATTCCAAAGATATGACATTTCTGAAAGGACAAAACTATGAAGACAGTAAAAAGTTGCCAGGGGTTCAGGGAAGGTGAGGAAGAGAAGAAGAGGTGGAGCACAGGACAGTGAAACTATTCTGTACAATACATAATGGTTGATAAATGTTACATATTTGCCAAAACCTGTAGAATGTACAATAAAAAGAGCAAACTTTTTTTTTTTTTTTGAGACGGAGTTTTGCTCTTGTTACCCAGGCTGGAGTGCAATGGCGCGATCTCGGCTCACTGCAACCTCCACCTCCTGGGTTCAGGCAATTCTCCTGCCTCAGCCTCCTGAGTAGCTGGGATTACAGGCACGCGCCACCATGCCCAGCTAATTTTTTGTATTTTTAGTAGAGACGGGTTTCACCATGTTGACCAGGATGGTCTCGATCTCTTGACCTCGTGATCCACCCGCCTCGGCCTCCCAAAGTGCTGGGATTACAGGCATGAGCCACCGTGCCCGGCCAAGAGCAAACTTCTATGTAAATTATGGAACTTAATAACAATATGTTAATATTCACTTACCAATTTTAAAAAGTCACCTTTTTAAGAAAAAATCTGAACTACTGCAAAAAAAAATCTCCAGGTTAGTCTCTTACATTAGTTCTTTCTGCAGTTAGAATGATTAAAAAAAAAAAAACCACTCATTAGATCAGTGCCTTGTTTAAACTCCATTGATGGCTAATTGTTTTTTGGATAAAATGCTGGATTCTCATAGTTCTTCAAATGCATCGGTCTTTGCCACTCTTTTAAATAAGTTCATTAATTTACTTATTTTATTTTATTTTTTTACATAGGGACAGGGTCTCACTAAGTTGTCCAGGCTCATCTTGAATTCCTAACCTCAAGCAATCTTCCCACTTCAGTCTTCCAAAGTGTTCGGATTACAGGTGTGAACCGCCATGCCCAGCCTTGTGTCACTCATCTTCAAGTTTCAGTTTAGATGTCACTTTTTAACAAAAGCTGTCCCCAACTCTTCCAGATAAAGCTAGGTCCCTATAAATTATGTGTTCCTAACACTTTATACCTCCCATTTCATAGCATCCAACTTACTGTCATATTAGACTACCTGTTTTATTCCCTAGAATGGTAACTCCATGAGGGGAGACTTACAGTTTTCATTGTTTTATGTATAGTACCTGGCACACAGTAGGTGCTCAGAATTAGATGACTGACTTACTCATGTAAGTTTGGAATGTCAATAAATTCTGGAATAGGTTCACTAATTAACAAAGTGAGTTTTTTTAAGAGACAGGGTCTCGTTATTTTTCCCAGGCTGGTCTTGAACTCCTGGGCTCAAGTAATCCTCCTGCCTCAGCCTTCCAATGTACTGGGTTTACAGGCGTGAGCCACTGCATCCAGTCTGGAATACATTAATTTAGGAAGCAGTTGTTATCCTATCTATGGAGACAGAGCTAAACTGATCTGGAATACTGAGAAATAGGTTGGAGAACATTTCTCTGAAATCATTTTCCATTTTAAATCTATAAAGGCAGGGAGGTGAAAGAGATGATCTTTTAAGAACTTGGTGTTCTTTTTGTTTATTTATTTATTTAGTTAGTTTTTGAGTTTCCACAATACAGTTCCCCATGGTGTGATCCATATTTAGCAACTTTACAATTCTTTGCCTATAGAGGAAAATGGTCCACACTGCACCAAACACACTTTTCTAGAAGAGGGTAACAAAATCTGCCACCTAGAAATGCAGAAGGTAGGACTTTGTGCTATAAGGTAAATATTTTTTGTCATTAAGAATACAAAAATAATTTTTCTGATAAATGTTTTAAATTTTCTTAGTGAACACAGATACTGTTTTGTGGATTATTTGGTCAATCTTATTCCCATCTCAGAAATGAAGAAGTGAAAAGGAAGACATGGGCAGACCCTGGGAGTTGTACTGCTGATACCACCACGTGTCCAAGATACAGAATTATAACTCCAACTCTGAGGATCCGAAAGTTGTTGAAGTTACAGCAATAGGTTACCTAAAGTAGTAGGGGAAAGAATTCAGCAGAGACTACTGCCTAAGAGAAAAAGGACACTGGGGTTGCTGCCATTATCACACAGATGCAGTTGCTTGCTTCGTGCCTTTAAAAAAGTTTCCAATCTCCCTGTAGCTCTTCCAAGGTTTCTCAAGGATAATATACTGTGATGAACTGATGGTGTGTCCCTGGCCTTTCCAGGTCCACCCAGATGTCAAAAGTCCTCCCTTTTAGATTTGCTATGAAATTAAGATCCTTTTTGGCAGGCTGAAGTTTGTAACTGCAACTACTCATGTAAACTCCCAGGTCCTTTTCTACAGCTGCCTTGGAAAGCAAAAATGGGAAATTTGCAAGTTTATTAGAATATGATGACTGGCCCACAGATAACATTCTTTCTGGGAGGCAGGGAAGTAAGGGCAGTTGGTAGTTTTTTCAAAGTGAATACTTTTGGTCCTTTAATTATTTTTTCGATTCATCTTACGGGGAAGTTTGGAAGGCATATTAAGATGCTCTGAACTTGAACTTGGATCTCTTTCTTAAGAATCTTAGAGAGTCATCTATCTTTTTATGGTATAGATGGAAGATGCCTGGAAAATGGGAGATAGACTAGCTGTCCCTGAGGAGGCTTTCGTCAAAGATTCTATAATAATATACAACCAAATCTCAGACAGTGATTCTGTCAAGGTTACTCTGGGATATTGGTTTGTTCTCTAATCTCTTAGAAACAATTTCCACAATACCTGACTTCCTCTGCTAGAATCTGAACTACTTAGATAATACAAAAATGATGATGACAAGAATAACAACTTTAAAAACTTACAATTTTTTCCTTATTATAATTCCATGTCCCATGACAGGTATAAGTACCTGTACTATCCTCATTCCTTTAATCTTCAATTTGTGTTCTTATTTATCAACTAGATTGAAGCTCTTTGAAGAAGGGATCTAGGTGTGATAAATCATCATTTTATCATAAATAGCACTTAGTAGAGACACTTCAAACATAATGGTTTTATCTGGATTCGCAAAACTGTAAACTCTTCACAGGGAGAGACACTTAAGCTTAAATTTATCCCAATTTTCACTATTTTACCATGAACCATAAACAGCATAGGTTCACTTAAAGAGTGTTGTCTGAAGTTGACTCAGCTTTCTGAATATCCACAAAGTTTTCCACCAAGACCTCAAACTGTCCATTTATTTGGGAATACTAAAAGTTCATTTTCACCTATAATTACACCTTGCATGGATGTTGCCTTTCTTGTTCATTGCTTAATCTCTTGTGTCTAGCAAAGTAAATGCTCTATTAGTATTTGTAGAATAAACAAAAAAGAGTTTTACATTAACATCTAAATTATTATTCATACTACCTACTACCAGAAAAAGACATAAGGTGGCCTGCAACATTAAAATATATACAATATAAGACAAAATAGAAAAAGAATAGATTACAAAACTAGGAAAGAAAAACAGATGAACCAGGAATCTGGGTGAATTGATCACTGTAAAAGAACATTAAATGTAGTTGTACTGGTTTCTTGGCTGTCAAACAAAAACAGAAAATACATCAAATTTCTAGTTTCAATAGAATTCATCTGAAGAGGCAAACAAGGCTGGGTGTGGTAACTCGAGCCTGTAATCTCAGGCTTTTGGGAGGCCAAGGTGCAAGGAGTTCTTGGGCACAGGAGTTCGAGACCTGCCTGGGCAAAATAGTGAGAGCCTGTCTCTCCAAAACAAATTTAAAAATTAGCCAGGCATGGTGTCACGTGCCTGCAGTCCCAGCTACTCAGGAGGCTGAGGTGGGAGGACTGCTTGAGCCCAGGAGTTGGAGGCTGCAGTGAGCTACGATCATACCACTTGTACTCCAGCCTGGGCAACAGAATGAGACCTTGTCTCTTTTTAAAAAAGGAAAAAAGAGAAAAAGGAGGTAAACATTTTCCTGGTACTGAATTCTAGGAAAGAATTTTTTTTTTGCATGAATTCTTATACGTGAGATGGTAGACAAAAAAGTATACAGGATTTTTATCTTTAACTTTGTAAAAAATTTGTAAAATTTCTTCCAAGTGGATATTTCTAATATCAATATCTACAAAAGTCAAATGTGTAGTTTATTTTCACTATCACTACCCAATAATTTATTTGCTTCTTATGATCATTTCTGTTTTATGACAAGAAAGTTATGTCAATGGCACAGGAAAAAAAAATCTCTTCTTCTTTGGAATGGTCAGTAGGCATTTACCTAATTAATAGCTGGTTGAACTGCATGAAATTGCTGTTTTTATTAAATATTGGTAGCTTCATACAGTCCAATCTAACCTAATAGCTTTATCAAGTTATTTAGGTTAAACATAAGGGGTGAGTTACTCAATCCTGATTTACTCACTAGAATGTAAGCTTCCTGAATGTAGTGACTTGGCTTATCTCATTTACTGTAGAATCCTTATTGTCTGGTTCGTGGTAATACACTTTACAGCGATTTTTTGTTGAATAAATGAATGCTTTACTCTTGAGTTATTTCAAGAAAATCTTTCATGCAGATTATAACACAAAGCTTAAATGACATAGTAGAGAAATCTATGATCAAGTTTCAATGATTTTTATAATTTGGAGGATGAAAACAGTCTCCAAATTCTTGTATAAGCACAGTACCAATCAAAGTCATAATGTATTGCTTGGTTGCAGCCTCTATTATATCAGACCAAATTGATCAGTACCTTTCTGATCATGATAGTACTGTCTAGACAGGAGCATATTTTTAAAATTTTAATTTAATTTTATTTTTTGAGACAGGGTCTTGTTCTGTCACTCAGGCTGGAGTGCAATAGCATGATCTTGGCTCGCTGCAACTTCTGCCTCCCAGGTTCAAGCGATCCCCCTACATCATCCTCCTGAGCTGGGACTACAGGTGTGTGCCACCAGACCTGGCACATTTTTGTATTTTTTTTTGTAGAGACAGGGTTTTGTCATGTTGCCCAGGGTGCCCTTTAACTCCTGAGCTCAAGGAATCTTTCCACCTCAGCCCCCTAAATTGCTGCAATTACAGGTGTGAGTCACTGCACCCAGCCAGACATGAACATATTTGGCAAGAAAAGTCAGATTTCTGTAAGCAATACATTTACTTGATTTGAAATCTATTATGATTTTTTGGAAAATTTACAGTTCCTCTTACTCTTTTCACTTGTAAAAAAAAAAAAAACAACACTCAATTTCGATTTGTTTCCTGAAGATAAAAGAAGCAAAGGTCTTCACTATTTCACTTACTTACTTTGGTTTTCGTTTGTTTCCTTTCATTTTTGAGATGAGGTTTTGCTGTTGCCCAGGCTGGAGTGGAGTGGCGTGATCACAGCTCACTGCAGCCAGCCTCCGCCTCTCAACCCTCTCATCTCACTCTCCCCAGTAGCTGGGTTAGCTGAGTAGCTGGCTAATTTTTTGTATTTTTTTATAGAGACAGGGTCTTACTGTGTTGCCCAAGCTGGTCTTGAACTCATGAGCTTAAGCAATCTGTCCACATTGGCCTTTACTTGCTTACTTTGTATTTAATATTGGCAACATCTCCATAGTTGCCTTTTTTTTCTTTTTGCTGTCTACTTTATTTCTTAGCATGCTTGTTCCTGATCTTGTTCTTTGAGGAACTTTTCCTACTTGGATTCCAAGCTTTTCATTATAAACTAATCTCTCAGAATAGGTTTTCTAGGCACCATGTGTTCAAAGTGTATACAGGAATTTATGTTTAGGTAACACAATTTGTTTTCCATCACACTAAGATGACCTAAAGGAATATTTAATTTAAATGCCTTATCTGGAAGGAATGGGTATGACAATGACACACCTGCTGTCATATGCATGTCAACTGGGTTAGTTCTCCAGGGGTAGGAATACATATGGACCACATCCATTCCCACTATTATTCATGTGAAACTAAAGGCATTCATCTGCAAGATAGTTAGAACCACTAAGAAGTTAGTTAGTGAGATACATGTGAGAGTTTGAAGACAGCATTTTAATTTTAATTTTTCTAAGTAGGACAAATGACATAAAGTTTCAAAACATAACTTTGATAGCTCTTGAGAAAATTGAGTTCCAGGCAAATATACATTTGCCCATATTGTGATTTCTCCTACAAAGAATGTATTGATTATTGCATGCAATGACAATGCTTTAGTATTTCCTTAGTTCTGCCCTTTTGTAACTTCATCCATTATGTATAGTCATGAATAGCATAACTATAACTGAAATAAAATTTGAGACTTTTCATTTAATGTTTAGCATGTGTAAAACCTCACATCTGATCAACATCAACATTAGATAACTATTTTTGTTTACACAATTTTATTACCAACAAATCTATCAACACTCTCACATCTGAACCCATATTTTCTCCCCCTTCTTCTCTTACAATGAATAAACAATCCTTGTCCTATCACTTTGTGCACTTAATTCCACTCCTTTCTGTATACTCAAGGGCTTTATTCCTGCAATTATCCCCTTTCTCACTAAAAGCATTAACTTTTCCCTCTGTCTTTACTGGATGATTCCTATCACTACATAAATGTTGCATTATCTTCCAATTATTCTACTGAGTAGTATTAGGGCATGGGAAAGGGAAGATGGGCGCTGGAGCCATAGAAGGGGTTACAGCAACTTTTGGAAATTATGTAATTTTACTTAATTGCATTTATATAAACAGGGGTGAAGTGTCTGCCACTATTGCCTATGTAAATAGTCTTCTTGAGTGTGTGTGTGCATGTGTGTGTTTGGGGCTGATGGAATATACTATTGTCATAGGAGTAAAATACTGTTCCACAAAGTTTTCCTCTATTCTAATAAAAATGTTGCAAGGCAATATAATGAAAAGAGTAAAAGCTTAAGTTTTGTCATCTGGAAGATGTGGGTTCAAATCCTGGTTCTTTTATATACTTTGTGATACTGAGTGAGTCGCTTCATAGTTCTGAGCCTCAGTTTCTCAACTATACAATGGTAATGATAATACCTGCTTTACAAGTTGTGAGGAATGAATGAATAATACACATTAAGCACACTGACAAAAAAATCACCTATCAGGGAGGGAGGGGAGAATGGTTTGAAAAACAACCCATTGGGCACTATGCTCACTACCTGGGTGATGGGATCATCTGTGCCCCAACCCTCAGCATCATACAATATACCCATGTAATAAACCAACACATGCAACCCTTAATCTATAATAAAAGTTGAAAAACAAATCACAGATCGCAGTACTAGAAAGGAGCTTTAGAAGTAATATGCTTCACTTACATTTGGAAACTGCAGCGGGTTGAATGGTGACCCTCAAAAAAATATATCCAATCTATAAGGAACTTGAATTTATGAGCAAAAAATAAACAACCCCATTAAAAAGCAGGCAAAGACCATAGACACTTTTCAGAAAAAGACATACATGTGGCCAAAAAGCATATGAAAAAATGCTCAACATCACCAATCATCTGAGGAATGCAAATCAAAACCATGAGATACCATCTCACACCAGCCAGAATGGCTATTACTAGAAAGTCAAAAAATAACAGACGCTGGTGAGGATGCAGAGAAAAAGAAATGTGTATACACTGCTGTGGGAATGTAAATTAGTTCAGCCATTGCAGAAAGCAGTTTGGTGATGTCTGAAAGAACTTAAAACAGAATTGCCATTTGACCCAGCAATCCCATTGTCAGGTATATACCCAAAGGAATGTAAATCATTCTACCATAAAGACACACACATGAGTATGTTTATCAGAGCACTATTCACAATAGCAAAGCCATGGAATCAACCTAAATGCCCATCAATGGTAGGCTGGATAAGGGAATTGTGGTACATATACACCATGGAATACTATGCAGCCATAAAAAAGAATGAGATCATGCCCTTTGCTGCAACATGGATGGAGCTGGAAGCTATTATCCTAAGTGGGCTAACACAAGAACAGAAAACCAAATACCACGTTTTCACATTTATAAGTGGAAGCGAAACACTGAGTACATTTGAACACAAAAAAGGGAACAACCGTCACTGGGGCCTACTCCAGAGTGGAGGGTAGGAAAAGGATGAGGACTGAAGAACTGCCTATCAGCTACTATGCTTGAGTGACAAAAAAATCTGCACACCAAACCCCTATGACATGCAATTTACGTATACAACAAACCTGCACACATACCCTTGAACCTAAAATAAAAGTTAAAGAAAAAGGTATGTCCAAATCTTAATCCTGAGTACTTAGGAATGTGACCTTATTTGGTATAAGGGTCTTTGAAATAATCCTGGATTAACTGAATGGATCCCTAAACCCAATGACGAGTATCCTTAAAAGAGGCAGAAGAGTAGAAGACGTGAGGAGAAGACAGAGGTAGAGAATGGAATTATGTAAATCACAAGCCAAGGAATTCCAAGAACCATTAGATGCTGGAAGAGAAAAGGAAAGAGTCTCCCTTAGAGCCTTCAGAAGGACCACAGCTCTGCGAATGCCTTGATTTCAGATTTCTGGCTTCCAGACCTGTGAGAGAATAAATTTCTTTTGTTTTAACCCACCAAGTTTATAGTAATTTTGTTATAATAGCCACAGGAAACTAATACAGATTTGGTTAACTATAAGATAAGTGCTATTGTAATAAATACCTAAACATGTAGAAATGGCTATGGAATTGGAGAATGGGCAGAGGCTGGTAAACTTTTGAGGCAAATGATTGAAAAAGCCTACGTTGAAGATATTGTTGGTAGAAATATATACAAACATTAAATGCAATTCAGGACCAGGTGTGGTGTCTCATACTTATAATCCTAGTTACTTTGGGAGGCCAAGAAGGGTGGATCACTTGAGCCCAGGAGTTTGAGATCAGCCTGGGCAACATGGCAAAACTCCATCTCTACAAAAAAAATTTTTTTTTAATTAGCCAGGCATGGTGGCATGTGTCTGTAGTCCCAGCTACTTGGGAGGCTAAGATAAGAGGACACCTAGGCTGGTTGACGGCGAGGGGGGTGGGCATCGAGGCTGCTGTGAGCCATGACTGCACCACTGTACTCAGCCTAGGCAATAGAGTGAGACCCTGTCTCCAAAAAAAAAAATTAAAAAATAAAAATAAAAAATAAAAAAGAAAAGGAAAAATGACAATTCTGGTGAGGGCTCAGAAATAATTGAGCCCTGGTAGAGAAAGATTCTATCATCTTAGAAAATGCATAGTAACATCACGAAGAGAATGGTTGGTAGAAATATAAACATTAAAGGTGCTCTGGTGAGGTCTCAGAAGGAAATGAAGAACATGTTACTGGAAACTGAAGGAAAAGTGATCTTTGTTACATAGTGACAGAAAACTCGGCTGAATTGTGTTTTACAGTTGAGTAGAAAGTAGAGCTTGTAAGCAATGAATTTGAAAAGAGATAAATTGAAAAAGGAAATATTAGGCAGAAAGAAACAAATACTTGATGATTTGGAGGGTTCTTGGCCTATACAGATTACAAAGAATGCCAAAATTAGGAAACTTACTCTTAAGGAAAGTATGCTCTGGCTATCAAGCCAAGGGTGTGGCTGGCCAACCTTTCGCTGAAGAGACTCGGCATGTCACACATTTATCCACTCAACCATCTCAGCAGAAGCCAAAAACAGAGATGGGGCTACACGGTAAAGACCTATATAGGAGCCTTCTGTCTAATGGCATGGATTTATGTGACATATACAGGACACCTACAAGGTTTTAAGGAATGTTTATCAGTAGAAATACTGCCAGCTTAGACTAAAAAGGACAGAGACAAGAGAAAGTGAAGGAGTGCTGTTGGACTTAAAATTCTGTAAGCAGAAAAATGGGATGATAAAGCTACTTAGCTGCAAATATGTACTACCCTTCAGGAAAAGGAAAGGATGACTTCTAAGTCAGAGCCATGGGTGCAGAAGTAGATGCTGATGAAGCCACCACAGGCCTGGAGGGCAGTGCCAAGAGCTATAGATGATTAGTTCCAGGCCTTGAAATCTAATGTAAATTGCCTCGCTGGATTCAAACTTGCTTGGAACTGGTGGCTCCTTTATTCCCTCAGTTTCTCTCTTTTGGAATGAAAATGTCTATTGTATCCCTATGCCACCACCGTATTTTGGAAACAGATCATTTCTTTTCTAAGTTGACAGTTTCACAGATAAAGAAGAATTTTGCCCCAGGGTGGATCATACCCAGAGGATAACCCATATCTGATTAGATGATTTAGATGATGAAATGCAGGACTTCTGAGCTGATGATATTTAGCTGATGATATTTAGAGTTAATGCAATAATGGATTGAGACTTCTGGGGATGTGGGGAAAGATTGAACATGTTTTGCATGTAGGATAAATGTTAATTTTTGAGAGCCAGAGGATAAACTACAGTTGGTTGGATGGTGATACCAAAAATGATTTGTCTAAGTCCTAACCTCAGGTATCTGTGAATGTGAGCTTATTTGGAAAAAGGATCTTTTTAGATGTAATTCAGTCAAGGATCTCAAGGTGACACCATTCTGGATCAACTGGGTAGGCCCTAATTGAATAACAAAAGTCCTTATAAGAGAAAGAAGAGAAGACATGAGGAAAAGAGGTCATGTAAAGATGGAGGGAGAGATTGGAGTTATACAAAGCCACAAATCAGGGAGCTCATAGGGCCACCAGAAGCTGAAGGCAAGGAAGGATTCTCCCCTAGAGGCTTTGGAGGGAGCACAGCCCTTCTTACATCTTGACTGTGGTTGCCAGAACTGTTAGAAATAAAATTCTTGTTTTAAGCCATGAATTTTATAAGTAATTGATTATGGCAGCCACAGGAAAGTAATATCGCAATGAAGATATTATCAAATCATTTTGCAGATAGAGTAATTAAAGTTTAGAAAACTTAAGTGACTTCAGTACATAGAAAAAGCATGAAATAGCTGATCTTTGCAACTGCTGCTTCGGGGTAGAATGAAAAGACACTGGAATGGGAATTAGATTAGAGTTCTAGCTCTGGCTTTAACTGTGTGACTGGGCAGATCACAAATTCTCTGGGCATTAGTTGCTACTTCTGTAAAGCTGAGAGAAGTAGTGAGTACAGGTAAGTATAGTTTAAAACTGGCTGATCATCTGAATCATGTTGGAGGCTTACTTGCAACTATAGATTCTCAGCACTCATCACACTGCCCCTACTTCTAACCTGCTAAATCAGAATCACTGCAGCTCTGAAATCTATTTTTAAATAGCTGCAAGGTAATTCAAGATTAACCAAGTTTGGGAATCACAGAGCTATATGATTACTGAATTCCTGCTAGTGCTAAATTTTATATTTGGCATTAGAGACATATTCTCATAATTTTCAGCACTTAAATATTTGCATGGCTTGGACTGTGTATTGTATGAACACAAGGAGTCTGAATGTAAAAGCAAATATCTGGAATCTATTTATTCCAGGTTCCAGGGGCATGGAATTTGGGCGTAAAGTAACCCTCAATATCCTTTGTTCTGCACAAGCAGTCACTGTCCCTAGGCTGACTCCCTCCTGCCCCATCTCATCATATTCTGGGAACAAAATGACTGTGCAAAGTGTTTTCTCCCCACAAATAGAATGCACATATGTGACATGACACAGGCCAGGTGAAACAGGTATTGTTCAAAGTGTTTGAGTATAAACCAGTCCTAACATGGATTTGCCACATCTGAGAATAATATTCACAAAATCTTTTCCATGTTTTAGAAGTCATGCAGCTTAAAAAAAAAAAACAAAAAAACCATATCTTTGTTTCTTAGCAAAGGCTCTGTTTGACTAAATAAGTGAAAAAAAAACAACTCTGTTTGACTAAATAAGTGAAAAAAATGCTTAGGTTATCTTCTTGGCTCTCAGATTAACCTTTTTCTCCCCTGAATTTAATCTCAAACAGACAATATTAGAATTGGATAAATTACGTTTGTTTTAGAGCCTAAATTTAATCATCAAAATTAATTGATCCTGAGTAAGCCCAATCTTAGCAGAATGAAAAACCACTATTAATCTTTGGTCATTAAATCAATACTAAAGGCAATGTATTATTCTAATGTTTACCATTAGCTGAATGCAGTGTGTTAACAAGGGCTGTTAACACATAAAGCTTGAATTACATGTCTGTCAGCTATCAGAATATCCTTATGGAGACAGGATTTGTGAATTCTTCAGAATCAGTATGACTTAGAAAGATCAATGAAACACTGATGCCCTCCTATTCTGAGGAAGATCAAAGCAGGAGTTATTTTTTTCTGTTCATTTCAAACCACCCAATTTCCCAGGACTGGGCTTGTCAACCATAGCCTACACAGCCACAGGATAGTACAGAGTTGATGGGAGGAAGTCACATGGTCCCAGACAGTTTTCTAGTTCCTACAACTCCAGTCTCTTTGGAGAGTTGGAGTTAAATGGGCACAGAAATATCTCAATCAAGTGGCTCTCATGATTCTGTTTTTAAGTCCTGCAAAAAGGACACTCTCTGGGAACTTCCAACCTGAAGTTTTTAGGAGGAAATTGGCTTACTCACTAAAATTCACAGTCTTGTAAGTAATTTAAGGCTACAAGCCTATTATGATTAGATTCTTAACACATCCTTTGAAGCTAGATGGCCCACTATTCTCGTAATTATTTCTTTTCAAACTCTCAGACTAGTCTGACAGAGACAGCAAGAAAATAGGGTCTTTATGTAAAGTCAAGCGTGAACAGTACTGGAGCATTCCTTACCTCTCTCATTCGACTGTGAGCTCCTTACAGTAGGGTTTATGTTTGTTTTATCTTGATGTTCTCAGCACTTTGTCCAGGGCTCAACATGGAATAGGCGCTTTATGAATGTTTTTATTTTTATCTTTGAGACAGGGTTGCACTCTGTCATCCAGGCTGGACTGCAGTGGCACAGTCACAGCTCATTGCAGCCTTGACCTTGGGGACTCAAGCGGTCCTCTCACCTTAGCCTCCTGAGTAGCTGGGACTACAGGTAGGAACCACCACTCCTGGTTAATTTTTTTTTTTTTTGTAGAGATGAGGGTCTCCCTATGTTGCCTGGCTCAAGTGATCCTCCTGCCTTAGCCACTCAAAATGCTGGGATTATAGGCATGAGCCACCACACCAGGCCCTATGAATGCTTTTACAGTAAACAAATGAGTAATTATAATAATAATAAAAGATTTTAGAAGGCCCAAATACAGACAAAGACAGCAATTATTCCATTAAGAACTTTAAACTTGGCTTTTCTTGTCATTGTGCCTGTTACTGCTTCCTAACCATCCCTGCTAACATTAATTCAAAAAATTTCAAACATACAGAAACTTGAAATAATTTAACAGTGAACATCCATACACTCACCTTCTAAATTCTACAATTTGTATTTTACTATATTTGTTTTTTCATTATATATATATATATTTTTTTCAACTATACTTTGACATATTTTGAAGTTGTAGATGATTTTATCGTGGTATCATTAACCAGAGTTCAATACTTGCATACAGTTGTACTTTTTATTTTGAGGTAACATTTATATATAATGAATGCACAAATCTTAAGTGTACAGTTTAGATGTGCTCTGACAAATGCATACACTGATGTAACCCAAACTCCTATGAAGATAGAATATTTTCATCACCCAGTACCACCCCTCAGAGGCAACACTGTTTTGATTTTTTTCCAGCCTAGATTAGTTTTGTTTGATCTATAAATTACAGATTGTCACCTGTAAAATTTCACATAAACGAGAGCATAAAATATGTTCTCTTTTGCGTATTTCTTTTATTCAGTATGTTTTAGAGATGTATCTGTGTTGCTGTGTGTATCAGTAGTTATTTTCTTTTTACTGAAGAATAGTATTCAATTGTTAAATATACTACAATTTGTTTATCCATTCTCCTATTCATGAACTCTTGGGATCTTTCATCTTCTTTAAATTACTAATGCAGTTGCTATGAACATTCTTTTACAAGTCTTTTCGTAGACATATATTTTTATCTTGGATAAACACCTATGATTGGATTTGCTGAGTTATACGGTTAAGTACCTGTTTACTTTCGTAAGAAACTGCCAAACCATTTTCCATAGCAGTTATACCATTTTATATGCCCATCAATGATGTATGAGAGTTCTAATTGGGTTGCTCTTATTAGCCATTTTTTTACTGAATAATTCAACTAGCATGCCATGCTGCATTTTTTGCTTTCAAAGTGTAGCAGTGCAGCCATGCACAGTGGCTCACACTGGTAATCCCAGCACTTTGAGAAGCTGAGGCAGACAAATCACTTAAGCCCAAGAGTTTGAGACCAGCCTAGGCAACATGGTGAAACCTTCTTTCTACAAAAAAAAAAAAAAATACAAAAATTAGCCAGGCATGGTGGTACACACCTGTAGTCCCAGCTACTCAGGAGGCTGAGGTGTGAGGATCACTTGAGCCCAGAAGGTCAAGGCTGCAGTGAGCCATGATCACACCACTGTATTCCAACCTGAGTGACATAGTGAGAATCTGTCGGGGAGAGGAGGGGAGGGGAGGGGAGGGGAGGGGAGGGGAGGGGAGGGGAAAGGAAAGGAGAAAGGAGAGGAGAGAAGAGAGGAAAGGAAAAGGAGAGAGGAGAGAGGAGAGGAATGTAATGTAGCAGTGATTGAGATCCCTCTTCATGTTTATAGATAATAAAGTTTATATAAAATAATAAGCAGTCACTAGTCACTTTAATTATATATTGTAGAAATGCAGTTATATGAAGGGAAATTGAACTATGTGTATATCTAAGGGGAGTGCTATTGTCCATGGAGACTGTTGGACTTCCAGCGATATCACAGGGTGGGGCAAGGCTGATTAGGGCATTAAGAAAATATGTAACCTAATTCTAAAAATCCATGGTTTGTAGCCAGCCTGTAGGATAACAGAAGTTGTATCCAGTTTTTATTGTGCAAGGCAACAATTATGAGCAGAGTGTCATTAGCACAACCTCTGTGAAGTAGTAAGAAACTGATTTAAAATATATCACCACACAGATCAAGTTCAAAGATTCCCTTTTCCTGCCCCATGGCCAATAATCTAGACAGGATTTCAAACACCCTGAAATTGTAATGGAAAAAAACATCATATAAAACACAGGCTCCAGAAGATTTCACCAAGGGAAATGGGATAGTAAAAAAGAGCCAACCAGATCATTTGATAAGAGAACAGAGAAGATTTTGGCAATTTCCTTGTAATAGCTGCAATTCTTGGTAACTTAATCCTTGAAAGGATGGTAAGGGGAAGCTATTCCCATATGCAGGAGGGGATTCCAGCAGAATTCCTATTAGGGAGACTATCCACCAAAATTGAGGTCTTATTTTCTATCTGGTGATAACTACAGAATTTCTTTTCCCTAAACCATTGACTTAGAAATATGAAAGTTACTAAATATATCCAGTTTAGAACTATTATAATTCTGGTTACTCTGCATGTGTCTGTTGCATGACATCTGTGATATCATGAACTCCCTCTGTCTGTTCTTCAGAGACATGGAAAGATGAATAAAGAGTTTATGTTGACAAGGACTATAAACTAAGCAGTTCCAAACACACTCCCGCAGGCTCCCAGAATACAAAGAAAAAAGTAATCACTCCAAATGACCCCCAACTATTTAGAATTTCATACCATCAAGTCAGATGAAGCAAAATTGTTACCACCTGTAAAGATTCAAAGAAATACAAAAATCACTAAGAAGAAGGAAAAAAAAGTGGCAGATGTGCTTGGAGGGAGGTGGAATAAGTAGAACATGCTTGGAGCACCCCCTCCAGGGAACTTGTGATCATATCAGACACTGAGAAGTCCTGCCAGATTGGAAAGTAATAAAACAACATGCCATATCTATTCTTTTCATACTTATAATTTTAAAGAAAAGTTTATTAAAATATATAGATCTTTTAGAATCATAGAGCTGAAGGCTGGAAGAAGTTTGAGTTTGTCTACTAAGAAAATCACAGACTTTTAGCTTTGGAAGAGACCTTGGAAATCATTTAGTATAATTTGCTACACAATATAAAACACCCCTTGCAAATGTGAATCTGTTTTCTGCTGGCATACCTCTAGTTATAGGAAATAGAGCCTGTTCCAAATTCTGAGAACTCCAGCTATTGTCAAGTTTTTTTCTCTTATACTGAAGCTATCTGCTTTCCTTTAACTTCGAATCACAGGTTCTAGTTAGCAACACAAAAGTAAGTACACTCATATAGTTCTCTATAAGTTAGATTTTCATATATTTGAGGGTGGATATTATAAATCTACCAATCTTCTCTTTTTTCAGGCTGAAATAGCCCTAGTTCTTTTAACAAGGTTTCTAGACCTCTTGCCAACCTGGTTAACTTTTTCTTCTAATGTACGTTAGCAGAGTCTTCCTTCAAATATAATGCTCCAAATGAAACGCAATGCCTTAGGTATGGACTTATTATCATAGCTAACTGCCTCCAGTTACAGCTGATGAAAGAGATGCCCAGGAAGGTTAGATTACTTGCTCACATTTACACAGCCAGGTAGTGGCAGAGATAGAAAATAGGACATAGATCTCCTGATTCTCAGCTAGTATTCTTTCCCTATATCACACTGAAAATAACCTATCAGTTAGAAAAAAATCTGAATTTGTCTTTTTCAATATGGATTACAGAGTTTTTATGATGACAAAGGGATTAATGAAAAATAATGAGTCTTAGGATCAAGAACTTCCTTCTCCTAGACCAGCTTAATTCCTTTGCTTGGGTCTCCATTCCTGCCCACAAAGGAAAACAAGATATATCTCAGGTAACCTCTCTGTGTAAAGGTCTTAAAGGATCTAGTAGGAGAGGATCAAAGCATATGAGTGGCTTCTGGTCTTTGTTTAAGAGGCCCAGTACTACAGTCCAGACAGGTTCTCTGCACCTCCTAGCTGAAATCTCAAACTTACCGAGGCAACAGTATCCCCTGACATTAAAGACAGCTTACAAATAATAAAGAAATTCAGTCTACAGACATACCACCCTGAACGTGCTCAATCTCATCTGATTTCAGAAGAAATTCAAAGCACTAAATATTGGTCTGAGTTGTGATGGGGAGGGGAAGTCTTGGCTTATAAGGTATACGCACCTCTTAATCTGAATTTTGAATATAAAATGTATAGAGCAAAGGTGTAGAATGAAGCAACGTATATTACCTCTGGGGCAATAGTTAAAATCAAGTTCAAGAGCACTGAGCAAAATAGCATTCTGGTTTCATACTGGCTGAGATTTGACTTAGGTGAGTTCACTGTGTATCTTTCCCACCTCCTATAAGTTTTAGATTCACTTTCAAAATACAGACTGCAAATCAACAAGACAAAAGGCATTGAGAATTCAAATTAACAAAAAAGAGAATAAGGCCTGCCTTAAAGAAATTCAACAACTAATAATAAACAAGCCACACTGATATTAGAAAATGGATAAACAGAATATAGCCATACCTAACACTGAAGATTGTCCTCCGGAAGCAAGATCCAAAGTTGGGTGGACAATTTAGAAACAGAACTAATTTTTGATATCAGATTGGAAATTCCATGAAAGTCTCACAATACAAAAGATACAGGAATTCCTCTTTTGTCAATGGACTAAACCTGCCCTGTGAAATTAACTGGCTCCCAGAGTGAGCTGGTCTGGATAACGACCTACTAGAGTAGGTTAACAACAGGATAGCAGCCAGTGTCAGACCTGGCCTGCATGTCTCTGTATGGTCAGCTGTGTAGTACTTTGACTATGATATACCTGAACTTTCCATGACTGAAGATAGGTTGCTGGGAACAGACTATGCTCCATGGCCAAAAGTGATATTCAATCCTTATTTGTTTGGGAGTAGGGCACTGCTATGTTTGGAGTAGAATATGAAAAGAACAACTGAGAAAGGGGTGGGGCAAGCCACATTGTCCTTCCACTCCTGCCACTGTGTAGACTAGTAAGCAGAAAACTATTATGCTGGACACAAGCCAGTCTTATCCCCAGAGCAATGAATTTTACAAGCCAAATAATAAATAGAAACTAAACCTAGGAATGCTGAGTCCACTGAGAAATCCAAAAGAGAAATATCAATTGTCAATTCTTTCCCAAAGGGGTTGGAAGGAGAGGTTGAATAAAGCAATTCTATAAAGTGCAATCCAAAAGCCCTCATTGTTCACTGTATGGTTAGTCATAATGGCGGGAGTGGTCTTATCCTGTTATGCTGGAAAATTAGCTAGAAGAAGATAAAGTCACAGCCATAGCCACAGCCACTAAATAAAGTAAATAAATACTATATCCATACAGCAGAATATCCAGACAATGTATAGTCTCCCTGTTCTCAGCCACTCCTGCAAAGGGTAATTCTCTTCAGCTTCTGCTACAGACACTATAGTAAAGCATTCTGATAGGCAGGCAGACAGATAGGCAGGCAGAATGCTATGAAGATTCTGAAAGGAGTTTGCTTAGAATACCACAGAGTTGGCTGATATTTCAATGGCATAAGACATTTTACTTCCTTTTTCTGAATTAAAGAATGGGCCTACATCCAAGTATATAAAAAAAGATAATGAACCAATACAGAGCAGATGTCATATACTGTGTGCTCATCTAAACCATGTTGATCTTTCCCGCCTATAGAGCTGAAGACTGTCATTCCATCCATTGAATGAGAACAATGTTAAAGACACTCATGGGACACTGAGTCTATTGTTTCTATACTCAACATTGACACTATTCCTTCCTTTGTTCTCTTACTATAAACATATACCTTGAGGCTGGGCGCAGTGCCCAGCACTTTGGGAGGCCAAGGCGGGCAAATTACCTGAGGTCAGGAGTTTGAGACTAACCTGGCCAGTATGGTGAAACCCCGTCTTTACAAAAATACAACAATTAGCTGGGCGTGATGGTGGGTGCCTGTAATCCCAGCTACTTGGGAGGCTGAGGCAGGAGAATTGCTTGAACCTGTGAGGCAGAGGTTGCAGTGAGCGAAGATCACATCATTGCACTCTAGCCTGGGTGACAAGAGCAAAACTCTGTCTCAAAAAATAAATAAATAAATAAAATAAACCAATGTATACCACAATAGGGTTTGACTCTGTGTCCCCACCCAAATCTCACTTTGAATTGTAATAATCCCCATGTGTCAAGGGTGGGACCAGGTGGAGGTAACTGAATCATGGGGCAGTTTTTCCATGCTGTTCTCATGATAATGAGTGAGTCTCACAAAATCTGATGATTTTATAAGCATCTGGCATTTACCCTGCTGGCTCTCATTCTCTCTCCTGCCACCCTGTGAAGAGGTGCTTCCTGCCATGATTTTAAGTTTCCTGAGGCTTCCTCAGCCATGCTGAACTGTGAGTCAAATTAAACCTCTTCTTTATGAATTACCCAGTCTCAGGTATGTCCTTACAGCAGCATGAAAATGGACTAACTAATACAGTAAATTGGCACCACAGAGAGGGGGGTGCTGCTATAAAGATACCTGAAAATGTGGAAGTGACTTTGGAACTGGATAACAGGCAGAGGTTGTAATAGTTTGGAGGGCTTAGAAGAAGACAAGAAGATGTGAAACGTTTGGAACTTCCTAGAGACTTGTTGAATGGTTTTGACTAAAATGTTGATAGTGATATGAACAATGAAGTCCAGGCTGAGATGGTCTCAGATGGAGATGAGGAACTTTTTGGGAATTGGAGCAAAGGTGACTCTTACTATGCTTTAGCAAAGAGTCTGGCAGCATTTTTGCCTTTGCCCTAGACATCCGTGGAACTTTGAACTTGAGAAAGATAATTTAGGGTATCCAGTAGACGACATTTCTAAGAAATTTCACTTGGGGTCATCTCAACAAATAAAAACTGATATGCATCAAGACAAAATGATTCAGTGAATCAGTCATTCTACTTCTAGGTATACTCCTAGGTAAAACTCACCAAGGAACACTCGTATATATACACAAGGAAACAAACATAAGAATGTTCTGTGAAGTACTATTTGTAACAGCAACAAAAATGGGAATATCTTGAATATTTATTAATAGAAGAAATGACAATAAAATGTGACATATTAATATACTGGAAGACGATACAACACATAAAAGGTTTTGGAATTTGTTTTGCTTGGTTTTTTGTTTTTGAGACAGAGTCTTGCTCTGTTGCCCAAGCTAGCGTGCAATGGCATGATCTCAGCTCACTGCAACCTCCACCTCCTGGGTTCAAGCAATTCTCACGCCTCAGCCTCTCAAGTAGCTGGGACTACAGGCATGTACCACCACACCCAGCTAATTTTTGTATTTGTAGTATAGACAAGGTTTTGTGATGCCGGGTAGGCTGATCTTGAACTCTTGGCCTCAAGCAATCTACCTGCCCCGGCCTCCCAAAGTGTTGGGATTACAGGTGTGAGCCACTCTGACCAGCTCAACATATAAAAGGAGCAAATGAAATGTCATTATTGGCTTGGAGAAATCTTGAAAATAATAATGAAATAATGTTGCAGAATGATATATAGTGTGACATATGTATATAAGTTGGAAAACATATAAAGCAACACTACCTGTTGCTTGTAAATACTAATTGATATCATTTGGATATGTGTCCCCTCTGAATCTCATGTTGAAATGTGAGCTCCAATGTAGGAGGCAGGACCTGGTAGAAGGTGTTTGGGTCATAGAGGTGGATCCCTCATGAGTGACTTGGGGCTGTCCTTGAGATAATGAGTGAGTTCTCTGAGTTCATGCGAAATCTAGTTGTTTAAAGGAGTGTGGCACCTCCCCACCTCTATCTCTTGCTCCCATTCTTGCCATGAGACATGCTGGCTCCCCCTCACCTTCCACCATGGCTGTAAGCTTCCTCATCAGAAGCAGATGCCAGCACTGTGCTTTGTGTACAGCCTACAGAACAATGAACCAATTAAACTTCTTTTCTTTACAAATTATCCAGCCTCAGACATTTCTTTATAGCAACACAAGAATGGACTAACATATTCATATATGGCTTAAAAGCATTTTTTTAAAAACCCTAAAAAATAAATACCAAATTCACGGTGGAAATGGGCTTGCCTGGGCCTGGGGATCAATCAGGATGTTATATACATTATAATTGTTCCTTCTTTTATTTCTTCTCCTTTAACTATGTTTCTTTTATATTTATTCTTACTAACTGCATAGAGTTCTACATAAAAATAAAGCTGAAACAAACAAAATGTTAATTTTCAAGTCTGGACAGTGGGAATATAGTATTTGTTATTATATTTAAATTTATGCAATAAAATAGTTCTCAAAGGAGCCAGTCACTTGACTGTATTTACTTTAAAGTATGGAGAAACACATATATTGAGTGTAAAGAATTCTGAACAGAAGTAAAAACTTAGCACTATTTAACATTTCCTCTGAAAAGGCAGAGAGCTCATGGCTATCTGAACGAATGCCTGCTATTTTAGATATGAGCCAGCCATTCAGCTACACTGGTTCTAGGCAAGGTCACTGGAGACAGCAGGTAAAACAAGATAACAATTAAGATCTCTGGCCAGTGCAGTGGCTCACACCTATAATTCCAGCACTTTGGGTGGCTGAGGTGGGCAAATTGCTTGAACCTAGGAGTTCAAGACCAGCCTCAGGAACATAGGGAGACCCTCTCTTAAAAAAAAAAAAAAAAAAAAAAAAAACCTTTGACATCAAAATATCTGGGTTCAACTCCTGGTTCAGCCACTTAGTATGACTTTGACTAAGCTGCTTAACCTCTTTGAGCATTAGTATCTTCATCTATAAAATGGAAATAATTTTTATATCACATGGTCTTTGGAGAGTTACCTGAGATAACAAACATATGAATACACTACCTAGATTTGCCTAGTACACAGGAAATCTTCAAAGAATGATAGGAAAAAATGAAAGGGATGAGGAAGCGTTTTTCAAGGGTCTTTGAAGTGAACTATTCTTTTCTTAATTCATCATATATGAAGACTATGGCATATTCCCATCATAATAATGGGTCATGTGAAGAGGTGAACAGGTTCAGGATGTGAGGTGGTAAACAGGGAGTGAAAGCCTCCCAGATGTACCCCAGCCCCTCATATCTTCACATCATCATTGGTCTGGGTTAGCCGACCTTAGGCCTGGGTATTTTAGGCTCACGGAACTGCAGAGGTATAGCTGATGGCAACTCTGGACCACTGCTCCCTCCAGAAGCATAGGTTCCAGAGGTCACAGCAATGAGACTTCCTGTTGGCAAGTGCTAAAACCCCTGAGTGGTCAAAATTTGGGGTAGTGGAAGGTAGTGGTGACTGGTCTTCATTCTAAGCAGCCTGGAAGGAGTAGGAGTGGTCTCAGGGGATCCTGGGCAGGTATCAAAAGGCACAAATCACAAACAAAGACCAAAAAGTTTTCCTAAAGTATCTGTCCACTCCAAGTCTCACTCCTCTCCATAATAGAGACAATGCTAGATGTCACATTCCTCCAAATATCAATAAACATTTGAAATAAAAGACTAAAAAATTTGAAGTCTTCAGACATATTCAACCACAAACTTTGAAGAAACCTCCAGTGGAATCCATCTACCTACCCAACACCCTTGCCCAAGTTCCTACCCATGTTATACAGAACACATCATAAGTATCTGTTGAAGACATAATAAAATTGCTTTTCTTAGCTGTTTGCTTCTCATCAGCATTTTCTGTTTCCCCTTTAATATTTAATAAGTTTATAATAATTTATTGCATTTAATAATAAGGCATTAGGCCGGTAACAGTGGCTCACGCCTGTAATCCTAGCACTTTGGGAGGCCAAGGCAGGAGGATCATGAGGTCAGGAGTTCGAGACCAGCCTAGCCAATATGGTGAAACCCTGTCTCTACTAAAAATGCAAAAATTAGCCAGGCGTAGTGGTGCATGCCTGTAGTACCAGCTACTCAGGAGGCTGAGTCAAAAGAATTGCTTGAACCTGGGAGGCAGAGGTTGCAGTGAGCCAAGATTGTGCCACTGCATTCCAGCCTGGGTGACAAAAGTGAAGACTCTGTCTCAAAAAAATAATAAATAAATAAATAATAATAATGCATTAAATTTAATAATTCAATAATTTATTAATCTTCAAAAATCACAATGTTCAGAAGATGAATAAAATGGAATTTCCTTTGTATTAAGCATCACCTAAATGGTTCCTTCCCTAGAGAAATAGGTGGTAGAGCCGGGCGCGGTGGCTCATGCCTGGAATCCCAGCACTTTGGGAGGCCGAGGTGGGCAGATCACGAGGTCAAGAGATCGAAACCATCCTGGCCAACATGGTGAAACCCCGTCTCTACTAAAAAATACAAAAATTAGCTGGGCATGGTGGCACGCGCGCCTGTAGTCCCAGCTACTCGGGAGACTGAGGCAGGAGAATTGCTTGAACTCAGGAGGCGGAGGTTGCAGTAAGCCGAGGTTGCACCACTGCACTCCAGCCTGGCGCCTGGCGACAAAACAAAACTCTGTCTCAAAAAAAAAAAGAAAGAAAGAAAGAAAGAAATAGGTGGCAGAAAATTTCTAAAGTAATCTAAATGTTTCTTGCTGAAATTTAAACCTCTGCTCTTTGAATCTTCTTTGTGTGTACAGAATAGTTTGGAAGGAAGAAATGAGCAACTCAAGCAATGTCTGCTAGCAGTTCTTAAGTACATTATTGCTTGAGTAATGCTCCCTCTAGATCTTTCTCTCAGTCCAGAGACAGTGCCTATTGTTTTAGCAGCCAGGTGCTTTGACGTGTTTCCTATTATGTTGAGAAACTGAGGGAACAGATGGTATGAGGGATTAAGTGACATGACTGCGACCCAGAGTAAGGTGTTTTAAAACTCTTCCCCTTTCATTTGTTGGGATATGTTCTTTTTGTATGGTGGTCTGAATGTTCTGACTACTTCAGTGTAATAGTTAAAATCCTAGCCTTTTGATTATCTTGCTGATTCATCATCCTTGAGTGAGTCTGCCTACATTAAGCAATATCTCCTGAGGAGGGGGCCTTAAGAGTCAAAGTCTGTGTTTGTCAAATAAGGTGTTTCACAATAGAGAAGGATGATCTACCAAAGGAGAGAGTCCCGGAAAAAGGCAGTGAGAAAGGAGAGAGGGATACAGAGAGAGGGACTGAAGGAGGCTGGGAGGCAAGGAGGGAGAAGGGCAAGGAGAGGGAGAAAAAGAAAAAGGGGAGAGGGTCTACTGTATCCTTTTGATTTTAGGGAAAAACACCTTCTGATGTTGGTCCTTATTTAAAGTAGCCTGTTTACCTATAGAGAAAAACTCACGTTTTCATCTTGATAAATACTTCTGGGTTTGCACACATACCACAACACATTATACATAGTTCCAGATCAAAACTGCACCTGCAGTTCACAATGACCTATATTTTGCCTCGGTCCCTAAAAGTTGCTCTGTAGCAAAGCCAAGTCAAAACAATGCTCAAAAAAAAAAAGGCTGAAAGTTCCTGGCAATTTCCCTTCCACTCCACATACTGCCAAGGTCACCTAGAGGTAAAGCTGAACTCTCCATTTGGCTTTTTTTGCTTTTTCCTCCCCCTTTCCCCTCCCTCCACTTACGTACATACTGATATAGTTTATGGCCTGTACCTCAATAGCATTATCACTCTGGATTTTTATCAGACTTGAGGTCAGCGGAAGCAGGAAGGGAGAATGGATGTGAGTCTGGGTGTGGCAAGGTCCTATTGCCTTATCAGGGAGGTAAGAAAGTGAATCCACCTGGTATGCTTCTGGCTGTGAAGTGCAGTGAGGTGAGCCAAGGTGCCAGGAGGTCACTAGGAGTTCACCTTGGATAAGTGCCCAATGTTTGCAGGACTTAGCTCATCAACTTTTCTAATTTGCAAAGATGCATTTCCTGTTGGGTTTCTTCATCCCTGTCATCTAGGCAAAAGAATCCAGTATGCAGCCTGTTTGGTGTGTACAGAAAACATCCTCTTCCTGAATTAAATCCAATTATGGTAATTCATTCAGCAAATCCTGTGATCACTGGCACAAGTTAAACTGCACAGGGTGGAGAAGTTGGGTGTTTAGCAAAGGGGACTATCTGTCAAGTATACCTAGGTGCTTTCCTCACCACGGCATTGACCTGTGCCTGAACCTATTCAACATCATCTCACAAACTACTTAACCTTGGTGTGCTGTGTTTTCGTCTCCTATAAAACAGCATTCCTCACTATATATTCCTAAATTGCTTCTGTTACCTGCTTAGAGAGCCCTGGAGAGTAGAACAACTAAGTCTCAGTAACAGGAAAGAAACACAAGATCAAATTTTAAGAGTTGTGCTTCTGGATTTTGAGACTGAGAGATGGCTGACAGGGGGAGCCCTATGGGCTCCTGAATAGGATGTTACTGGCATCATTCTTTTGTGCTAATTTTTGACAGAACTGGCCATTGCTTGGGTCTTATTATTGATTAGAATGATTAAAAGTACAAAGCAGGTGGGAGGAATAGTGAATAATTCCCTCCAATTAAGGTTAGGCCACAAACATTGCAGAACGCTAAGGAAAAGTGTTCGTTTTCTGAGATACTGCATTAAGGAGAAAGTAAAAGATGAGATTTTAGACTCTGCTCTCCTAGTTACAGTCAAATTGCCCTTACATCTATCCACCTGACCTACTTTGAAATCTAGGTATGATAAACTATAATGGAAATAATCACTTCAACTCAAACTAGAGGACTTTCTCAAATCAAGCCGCTGTATCCATGGTCTTGAATTTCAAGACATTCAAGTCCCTGCTGAAATACACAAAGGCCCCTTTACAATTATCTCAAAAAGCAGGACATATCAATGTAAAACACTTTAATTTCTAAGCATCTCTCTCACTGGAAATTATTTGACTTCCTTTTAATTCTATTTTTAAAAAAGATGTTTGCTCATTTGTTTGTTCATTCATTCATTCATTTGACAAGCATTAACTGAACAGCTGTTGTGTGCCAGGAACTGAGATAAGGATATAAAAATGAGTAAGACAACAATCTCTATCTTAAATAGTTCACAGCCAGTAGAGGAGACATACAGGCAAATAAACACAGTATAGTATGATATGCTATAACAAATCTTTGTGTGAGGTGTTCAAGAAGTATAAAGGGTGGGCCAGTCCCTCCCTGGGAGAGTCAGGGAAAGGTTCCCAGGGGAGGAGACATCTGATCTGAATCTTAAAAGTTGAGTTAATGTTTGCCAGATAAATAGGTGCCTAGCTAAAGGAAATAAACTATGTCATGCTTGGGGAACAGCAACATATTTGATGTGGATATAACAAGGGAATGGTAGAAAATGCAGCTGGAAAGGCAGGCAGGGGCTGGCCTGAGAAGGTACTTGTATGCAAGGGACTTTCCTTGGAGGTGATAGACCTTGAACAGGTTTAAGCAGAGTAATGATCAATCCAATTTGTATTTCAGAAAGGTCATTTTAGCAGTAACAGGGGTGGGGACAGGTCTACTATGCTTAAGCAGTGGGAATACTGAGAGAAATATGTAAAATAACTACAATAAGGTTTATGATATGTGCTGATGTTAATGTGGATATCTATGTAAGTTTTATGATATATCTGCCACCATTACACATGATATAGACAATATAATAAGAGTTCAGAGTTGGGAATGAAATGATGAAGGAAGGCTTCAGAGGAAGGCAGATACTGAGAAACAAATGAAACAGCCCAGAGTGTAGAAACAGAACAAACAAACTGTGATGCTTCTAAATATCTGAATGTATCTGTAAGTTGGAGAATATGTACTAGGTATTAGAATAAGAGAAATAAAATTATCTGAGGTCCTACCCATTTAGACAAGTATTCCAAGTTACACAGAAATATAACATAAAAGTCCACCAAAATCTAAACAGGATCCTAAAATGGGACTGGACAGTCAATGTTTTAAAAATACTAAGCTGACATGATCAAGCCTATAATTGCTGTAAAGGTTCTAGTCCATTTCTAAACTTGTGCATTTGCTTGAGATAAAATACACTGGACAAATACAAAGTATTTTGCAATGTCAAACCTTAATCACCAATCAAGTGAAACGACATTTATTTGAGATAAGGAGCCTCGGTTACCAGTGAGTACCATGTGAAGTTTCTTTCTCATTTAAGTATTCTACAGGAAAGACAAGAGTATTTAACACAAGCTACTATTAAGGGAGGAGTTGGGAAGGCAAAGCAGGTTTATATGTGTGTCCTAACTGAAACTTCTTTTGAAATAGGAAAACTTCAGTGTTACTTATATATATAATACTTTAAGCAGAGATGTGAACAATTAGATCATTCCAATCCCATGAATAGTGTAAATCCACCCAGTAATAAAAACCATTTTGGATTATTATTCTTTGTTTATTAAGCCAATAGGAGCATTCATTCCAGCCAGTCTGTCAAAAGCACAGAGTGAAACTAAACAGTTTGTTTAGTCTAACGATAGATGTTCTCAGCCAAAACAAAAAGGGACCCAAATTTTTTTGCTTTTATAAAATGTAACTTTACCATGGAATGATATTACATAATTAGAGGGAATAGATATGAAGACAGAGGCAACAGAATGATGCAGAGTTCTTTTTTATTCAGTGTGACAAAGGGATAAGATAGATTTTTTTGCCACTCTAAAGCAGTGACCAGCTGTCAGGAGTGACTCTATCAAATAAATCGTTTATAGTATTCCCTTAACCTAGTACCCACTAGATAACCCACTAGCACCATTATTCAATTTCACTGATTATGTAAGTTAGTAATTTGCATATTTACTTTAAAATAACATTTCATGGACAAGATAGAGTTAAAGTTTATCTGAGATGCATTCATTCTACACCATAAAATGACCTCACCACCCCTCCTTGTCATTAACAATGCTAAGTTCCTGCTGTAGGGTTTTACCTACCTCATTTTGAATAGTTCCATAAAGTTGTCCAACCCATTTGTCAACAGATCACTTGGAATTCAAGCAACACTTCATGGCTCACAGCTGGTAATTACAAAGGTTTCCTAAACATGTAGATGCTATGATTTCCAAATTGCAATAATCTTCTAGGCCACTCTCAGGCCTGGTAACCTCTCATCACTTCAGAAATCAATTCACAACGTGGGCAGGTAAAGTCATTTTCCTCAGGATGGTCAAGCTCATTTTTATTTTCTTATTAGTCCTGCTCAATTAATCCTCAATCATCTTACAATCGGCACTAAAAAAGATATAATCTTTCTAAAAGTACAATTGGCCCCGGACATATCCTGATTTCACCTGTTCAGGTCTCTGGGTATTCAATAAAGCAAGTTCAGCCGCTGTGCCAAGAGGCCACACAGAGTTCAAGGTAACACCTCACAGCCATCAGCAGGTTAATTATAATTTCATTTTCAAACACACCGACTACATGCTTGTTTCAACTCCAAATGACCTTACCTGCTTAATTTTTTTGTGGGGGGTGGTCTACATGGAGTAAATTTCTGTCAGCACACTGAAAGGCCACTCAGAGTTCATGGTAACAATTCATATTTTTAACAGGTTGCCCAGACCTAAATCCTCACCTTCAAACATTCCTGAGAGAGCACTTAGTAGCTATGAAGGAAGTAGGGAGTGGGGGATGGAGAAGGAAGAGGGATGGAGATAGAGGAGGGTGGAAAAGGGAAGGAGAGACACAATGCCAGACCTTTGGAGTTCTGAGGGGTTCAGTGTCAGTGGCCATTTTAGTGAGGTGATTCTGGCTCATGGGGGAAGGGCCAGCACTTTTGGGATAGAGTCTTATAGGAGTTTCTAGATACCTGATGACTGCATCACTGCCAGAAACAAAACTGGCTCAAAAGCAGCCATGTATTACATTCTTAGGTGATCACAATAGTGGAAGCCTGATTTTGTATGGAAGGAACCTGGGACAAAAGCGGACTTCCTGCTACTCTCTCATTGAGTAGGTATAGAAAAGGAACTTCTCAGAGAGGTAGGTGCTTTCTGCAGATAAGCGTTCTTTCTCTTATCATTTAGGCTAAAAGAACCCAGTTAACATCAATGAGAGGAGTCATTTCAGATGTTATTTTTTTATATGTATCGTGTGCCAGAATGACAAGTTTTGTAGAAATGCTCTCTAGGACCATCTGACCCATTTTCCTACTTAAAATCTCAAACTAAAAACAAGTAGCCTGAAAGCTTTTTCTCATGCTTTCTGCTTAAGTCATCACTCACCCTCTGTGAAGTGAAATGGAAATCTCATTTCCCATTTCACAGAGCTAAGCTGATTTTTGTTTTAATTATTTTTTTCCAAATGATATAAATGACTCAACTGCTTGTTCATTTTGTAAGTTGACTTAAAGAAACCAAAAGTAAGTATAGAATCCAATAGCATATTTTATTCTTGGCCATCTATTCCTCTTGAAACAATTATGTGTAGCATGGGACCTTGCCTCAACTTGCTTAGAGGTCTTCCCTGGCACTTAAATCACCATCTGGTTGGTCTGCTTTCTTACAGCCTGATATGCCTTGTCAATCTTCTTTGATAAAATGATAATTTCTATCATGTTCACTCATTCCTTCTTCAGAGGATCTTTTTGGCAAACAAGTGAGTGGTCTAACAGCCTTTTTCACCCTTAAATCTTAACCACAGATTATTTCAATTCTGCTTTCCAAATCAGGGAGGTAATTTTTGGTTGCTGCAAGACCACAAAGCATTTAGTTGAGTGCTCTCACATAAAAGACTGAATGTTTTGTTATTTTTGCTGAAGCCAGTGATTTACATTTTTTCAGTTGTAGAGCCTGTTTTTTTCCCCCCGCAAATACATTTTATAAAGAAGTCCAATATATAAAAATATAGTGTCAAAGCTGCTTATGCAAATTAGGTTAAATCACCCAGAGACCTATCAGCTCAGCCCTTCAGCCTTCCTCCATTTCCCTAACTTCTATCACCACAGCATAGAATCATACTCAAGGGAGCTCAATAGAACTACTGGCTTCTATGCAACACAGCTTCAAAGCTAGTAAGATGTGGATGTTAGTAGTAATTAGAAAGTAGGTATTCATTTTTTTTTCTTTTTTTCCTTTTTTTTTTGGAGACAGAGACTCACTCTGTCACCCATGCTGGAGTGCAGAGTACAGTGGGACGACCTTGGCTCACTGCAACCTCCGCCTCCCAAGTTGAAACGATTCTTGTACCTCAGCTTCCCAAGTAGTTGGGATTACAGGCGCCTGCCACCACACCCAGCTAATTTCTTTGCATTTTCAGTAGAGATGAGGTTTCACCATGTCAGCTAGGCTGGTCTCGAACTTCTGACCTCAAGTGATCCTCGGCCTCTCAAAGTGCTGGGATTACAGGTTTGAGCCACTGTGTCTGGCCAAAAGTAGGTATTTGTAAGTGTCAAACCATTTTACCAAACTTAATTACCCTAGGGCTACAGGAATAACATTTTTCCCATCAAATTATCATTTCAATTCTGTAACCACCGGTGGAGACTGACTGTTTTTCATCTTTCTTCCAAGGTTACTAATTTTGCTCAATTGCAATATATATGTATGAAATAAAAATCAGAAATTATAAAAATTTTAAAAATTATTTCTTGAAGGCAGGAGCTTTGGCCTGTTTATATGTTCTCCTCATAAGTCATAGCTCATACTAAGCATTCAAAAATTGTTTGCTACATTAAACTCAATAAATACACTAATCTGCCTCAGATTGGAAAAACTTACTTTCAGTGCAGAATTTGTCATTTTAAGTGGGCAGGAATGAAATCTCCTCTTTCTCACTCTGCATTCATCCAGAAATCCTTAGTCATCACAGGGATCATATGAGACTAGTCATCACATCAGACTCTATTCATTGCAGAAACACTCCATTTGACCTTCAACAAGGTGACAACCTCCATGCATCTCAACTTTCCTTAATGAGAAATGTAGAATGATAATTGAAAGCTGAGGCCTTCAATAAAGCGTATTTGGTCTCAACTTTCCCACTTATAAATGGCAACAATTAAACTGATCTTTTCCCTTGTCTGACATTCAAAAGGAGGTGGTGAGTGTCAAACCAAGGCAAGGAAGTCATTTAAAGTCTGCTTTTCATTTTAAGAGAATTGTTCTTTCTCAATCAACAATCAACCAAATATATATTGAAATCCTCTGGGGTCCTAAAAAGAACACTGAACTTGAAGTCAGAACGCTGGGGCTCAAATTTAGAATTTGCTACTTAATGGCTGTATGGCATTGAGAACATTTTGAGTATCTGTTTCCCATCTCTATAGGTGGCATAATAATTTCTACCTCACAAGATTATTCTTTGGATAAAAAAATAAGATTTATGGCCAGGCGCAGTGGCTCATGCCTGTAATCCCATCACTTTGGGAGGCCAAGGTGGGCGGATCGCCTGAGATTGGGAGCTCAAGATCAGCCTGACCAACATGGAGAAACCCCTTCTCTACTAAAAATACAAAATTAGCTAGGCATAGTGGCACATGCCTGTAATCCCAGCTATTTGGGAGGGTGAGGCAGGAGAATCGCTTGAACCTGGGATTTGGAGGTTGCAGTGAGTCAAGATTGCGCCATTGCACTCCAGCCTGGACAACAAGAGTGAAACTCCGTCTCAAAAAAAAAAATATGAAAATATCTAGCACTGTTCCTAGTGCATATTTGATTCAGGGCCTTGTGTGAGACCCTAGGTACATAAAGGGTCAAAGGAGAGACACAAAAGAAATAAATCGATGACTTTGCAAGTCAATTGTCAAAATTTTGAATACTCAGGTAATTTGTATTTAATATCCAAAGGGTTTAAGGATACAAGCTTACCTCTAGCAGATTAAAGCTGTGGGATGAGTGTGAAAAAAACTCAGTGCTCTGGGTTTGTTCCAGGGTAACCCTCAGGATATATTAAATTCAACTAGATTCAGGACTTTACTACGATAAAAGGCAGACTCAGGCCATATGCAATTTGTAGGGCAAGTATACCAAAAGCATTTTCATTCCAATCACTGTATCCTTCCCTTTATTATCTCTTCCTTCTAACTTTAGCTCTTCCTCTTTAGTATTTAAATCAGGGCTAACCTGGAGCTAGAACAGAGACTGGATATTCTCAGAAAGTCCTAAAGTCACAGGACTATTTTCCAGTTCTAAGATCTGCTCTTTTATTCCTCTGCGAGGTCTTCTGGAGTTATAAAATCACACTTTAGTTTCCCTTTATCTAACCTAGTCCTTAAGATTAGAATTTAAATGGCTAGAGTAGAGAATCAGATGGATTTGAGAATTTGGACTTGATCCACACACAAATTGTATAATGGTCCAATATTGAAGAACAGTTTTTTTTTTTGGTATGTGATAAAACATGATTCTGAGAGCTGGAGACCATATTCTTCACAAAATTTTGATAGCAAAATCCTACTAAATTTACCTTTTTCTTATGGATCAATATTATTGAAATAGCAGAAAAAGTGTAGACAATTTTTCTTTTTTTTTACGTTTTTGAGACAAGGTCTGGCTCTATTACCCAGGTTGGAGTACAGTGGTGTGATCTTGGCCCACTGCAACCTCTGCCTCCAAGGCTCAAGGCATGCTCCCACCTCAGCCTTTCAAGTAGCTGGGACTATAGGCATGTACAACATTTTTTTTTGTAGAGATAGCGTTTTGCTGTGTTGCCCAGGCTAGTCTCAAATTTCTGAGCTCAAGCAATCCACTCACTTCACCCTTCCAATGTGCTGAGATTATATGCTAAGTCTAGACAACTTTTGTAAAGGTACTAAGTCATTTAGAAACTCATGACTGAGGAATAACAACATCTAACAATGATGGCAACAACAACAAAAATCTGCTTTACTGAACCCAAGAAAGGCTTCTCAAAAATACATTTTTCATTTGTCTCATGGCAAGCATATATTGAGCACTTAATCCATGTAGGGCCTTAGTCATTACAACTTCTGGTCTTCATTAATTTTTTTTTAGTATTCTAGTTCTGTCCTTTACCTCTTTTCTTTACTTTTATTTCCCTGATTCATTTTCATATTTTTTTGAGAGTCCTTTTATTGCCCTTCATAACCTATGCCTGTTTCATAAATTAACTCAGATATGTTTCAAACACAGAACTCACTATTTTTTCTGCTTTTCACACACCTTGTGCTCATAACCCCTTTTTTCTAGAAAAATGTCAAGATAACACAGATGTTAGAATTGGGCAAAAAGAAATGACCATTTCCTGTACACCAATATGGGTATAAAAGTCTAAAATGTTAACCTGAAAGAATCACTGATCATTAAAATTAAACATAACTTCAAAGATCATTTAGTCTAGCCATGGTTAGGAACCCTTGAGGTTTCAAAGTGTTAAAGATGGTGATGACATCAGTTAGAAGTTATATTTTAAATCACTAAACAAGTTTTGGGGTATCATGGAGTAGTTTGTAGCAGACCAATATTCTATCAAAGACAATTAGAAAAACCAGAAACAACCATTTTAAAATAAAAAGACTGCTTGAAAGTATCAGAGAGTTGCTGAGTCATCCAGGACTTGAGGATACAAGATCTGGAAAAGAAGGGGAGCTCACTGAGATGAATACAAAATTCCACATCCATATATTCTTGGTGTTGAAAGAGAGGCAAAGAAGCTAAGAGAACTTCTGACAAACTCACAGAGCTGGATAAACCAAAACTAGAGTTTGATGATACTGGGGAGCTAAATGCAGAGAAAAGAGAGGAACAGAAAACAGCCTATTGGCATGGGCCAATGCTAAGCTATAGCAGGTAAAGGACAGAAAGCCAAGCAGAAAAATGGCTAAAAAATAGAGTTATATGAAGACTCTTGATACTGGGAAGACAAAAACTGGAGTCCAGGTTCCACCTAGGAGGAGCTTTGCTAAAATGCTCTATGCTCCCAGTTGGGACACATAAAGGGATACCTATAATAGTTTGTATGAGCAAAATGTAGACTGAGCCTTTGAAAAACCACATTGCTGCAAAATTACATTGCTGCTGCAGAACTACAAAGTTCCTGAATGTATTGAGGTGATGATACCCCTTTACTCTAGATGCCTGCCAGAAAATAGAATGAATCTCTCTAGAAGAGAGTATCTAGGGCCACTACAATTTTTCATGTCTAACAGCTAGGATTCAGTAAAAAGTTGTCAGACTTACCAAGAACAGAAACAGGAGAAAAGCGGACAATAGAAATAGTACTATAGGTGAGTGAAGTCAGAAACAGACATTAAAATAGAGAACAAAATGCAGAATTTTACCACACAATTAAAATATTTAAAAAATAAATTCTAGCCCTAAAAAATATAATAGTTAAAACTAAGAATATAGCAGAGATATTTAAGGACAGACTGGATAGAGGATGAGTAAACTGGAATACTGGTGAGTACAAAATATCTAGACAGAAGCAAAATCTAGACTGAAGCAGAAAGCAGAAATATGGGATATAGTGAAAAGGGCCAACATATGTGCATATACAGACCCAAAGAAAGATTGAGAACGGGGGAAAAAGACAATTTGAAGATAACTGCAAATTTTCTAAACTGATGAAAGACATCAAGTCACAGGTTCAAGAGGAATCTTAAACCCTACACTGGAAAAACACAAAGAAAACCACACCAAGGCACATTAGAGTAAAACTGCCAAAAACTGAGGATGAAGAAAACATTCTGGGCAACATAGTGAGATCACATCTCTAAAACAATAAAAATTTTAAAAAGAATAAATATAGACAAATAAAAAAGATACATCATCTTCCAAGAAGCTGCAACAAGATTGACACTTGACTTTATTTTTTTAAATGATGGAAACCAGAAGACAATGGAACTATGTTTTTGAATGCTAAAAAAAAAAAAATTGGCATCTTAAAATTCAATACTAAGGAAAATGTTCTTCAATAATCGAGCCCCCTCACCCTCTGCCAATAAAAAGACTTTTCCAGGCAAACAAAAGCTGACATAATTCAACATCTATAGGCCTACACTAAAATAAATATTTTAAAAAATATGAACAGCAACAAAAGGGTAAATAGATGGATACATGTAAATAAACATTGTCTATACTACAAATAATACTAATGATCTTTGGGATTTAAAATATTTATGAAGTCAAAAAACATGATAGCATCAATAAAAATGCAGAATTGTGATAAATTGGATTAAAGTAGCTTAAAGTTGAAGATTTTCTGAGATTTGTTATAATTATGTTAGACTAATAAGATAAGAATGATTGTCGTAGAGTTCAGGACAACGAGTAAAAGGATAAAAAATAGTATAACTAACAGGCTAATAGAAAATAAAATGGTAAATATAATTACTATTTTAAAAGGCAGGAAAGTAGGAAAAAGTTAAAAAAAGAAAAAAGAAACAGAAGTGGAAAACAGAAAGTATAAGAGTATATTTAAAGCCCAATATATCAGTAATTAATTTAAATGAAAATTAACTAAATATTCCAATTAAAAAGCAGGCCTTATTAGAACAAAGAAGCAAACACTCTCCACGCTGCTTATTAGAGCATATCTTAAAATGAACAATCTTGAAAAGTTGAAAATAAAATGATGGAAAAATATATATCATGCAAATACTAGCCAAAATAAAAGCTGGCTTGACTATACCAATATCAGACAAAGTAGACTCTCAGGCAAGAAGCATTAAAAAAAGGAATATCATAATGTTAGAAGAGTTGATCTGCCCAGAAGATGCAACAATCCTAAATTTATATGCACCTAGTAACACAGCATTAATATATGTTAAGAAAAACTGGCAGGACTAATAGGAGAAATAAATGCATAATCATAATTTGAGAGTTGTACATCTCTCTTGATAACTGACAAAACAATTAGAACAAAGCCAAAAAATCATTAGCGATATAGAACCTTTCCTATCGTGATTAACAAGCTCTATTTAATTGATGTCTATAGACTACTACACCCAATAACTGCTGAAAACATCTCTTAAAGCGCATATAAGACATTTACCAAAATACACCATATGCTAAGCCAAAAGGTAACTCTGAAAATCTTCAAAGGACTAGGAATAATTCCATTATATTTTCTAACCACAGTACAATCAAGCTAGAAATCAATACAAAAAGACAGCTACAGGGACTTCAGGTTTCAGTTATGCATGAGAGGAGCTTGGAAGTCACCACTCCATTCTAGCAAGTAAAAGCTGAACAAACTGAAAAATCAACAATTCCTAGATTTGTAAGAGAAGTAAGAGCACAGGGTAAAGTGCTGCCTCTCAGATTGGAGGGACAGAGAGGTAAAGAGAATCACAACATACTGGAAGCAGAAACCTCTATGGGAACCAGTGCTGCAGCAGGAAAACATGAACTGTAATTGAGAAATTGCTGAAGGCTAAGACTGGACAAGTCTAAGAGATAAAATCTCCAGGAGAACCCAGTCATGGAAGAGTAGGGGGAGGGGCATGATTTTGTGAGCTTTAACTCTAGGAGGTTGGCCAAATTCTCACAATAAATATTAGGAAAAAAATTATCTGAGTTTCAGCAGGGGGAGGGGTAAAGGAACCATTCTGAAATACACCAGAACACTCTGTATTTCTTAACAAGGTCTGCTTCAGGAGAAACTAGTTAACCAGACCCTAACTTAATCCCTAATCTGCTGGGATTTTATCAAAGCCTAACTGACCTAGAGGAGGGGAAATAACCCAATTATAGCCAGCTCTAGTATTCCATGAGGAAGAAATATTGTGAACAACTTTTTGCCCACAAATTTGATAACCTAGATTAAACAGATCAATTCTGTGAAAAACACTGTCTGACAAAACTCACACAAGAAGAAGTAGTCAATCTGAAAAAGCATATAGATATTATAGAAATTGAATCAATAATAGCAACCTCCTAAAACAGAAAGCTTCAAGTACAGGTGGGTTTACTGGTGAATTCTACCAAATATTTAAGGACAAAATTATAGGAATTATCTACAAAATCTTTCAAAACACAGTAGAAGGACACTTCCTAATCTGTTCTTTGAGGCCAGCATTACCCTAATATCAAGACTTGCCAAAGATATCACAAGAAAACGACAGATAAACATTGCTCATAAACATAGATGCAAACATCCTCAACAAAATACCAGCAAATTAAATCCAACAATGTATAAAAAGAATTGTATACCATAACTAAGTGGAATTTATCCCAGGCTTAAATTCCAAGGTTGAATTAACATTTGAAAATAAATCAGTGTAATCCACCCAACTAAATTACTCATGTTTCAAGAGGAAATTAAAATAGAAATTAGAAAATATTTTGAGTTGAATACTAAAAGGAAAAACAGATCAAGATCTGTGGGGCAAAGCTAAAAATGTGTCTCAAGGAAAATGTACTGCTTTAAATGCATACATTAAAAAATAAAGACTAAAGAAGAATTATGGATCTAGGTATGCATCTCAAGAAGTTAAAGAATAGCAAACTACTATTGATCCTGCTACTGCTAATAGAAAAAAATTGGAGAAACAGAATATAAATGTAAGGTGGAACCAACAAAGGCAAAGAAATGCTTTGTTGAAAAGGCTAGTAAAAATGATAAACCTCCATCAACAATGTGAAGATAAAACAAAGAAGGCACAATTACTAATAGTAGGAATGAAAAAGGACATATAACTGCAGATCTTCCGGATATTAAAAATATAATGAGAAAATATTATGAATGACTTTATGCCAACAGATTTGGAAATTTAGATAAAACACACAAATTCCTAGAAAACACAATTCACCAAAACTGATATAAGAGTAAGTAGGAGATCTGACTAGTCACTATGTATTAAAGAAATTAAGTCCATAATTAACAAGTTTCCCATAAAGAAATTCCCTGGTACATATAATTTCACTGGTAAATCTTTATAACAGTGAAGAAAGAAGCCAATTTTACATAAATTCTTCCTCAGTAATAAAATTAAGGAAAACTTTCAATTTATTTTTATGAGACTTGTATAACTTTGATACTAAAACCTGAAAAGCCAATTTTACACAAGGAAATCCAATAGAAAATTTGGCAAGGGACATGAAATGCTACTTCAAAAATAAGGTATCAAAATGGCCAATTAACCTATGAAAGGGTTGCTCAAGATCATTAGTATTAGGGAAATAGAAAAAAACTTACAATGAGATACCATACACATTCACTAGAATGGCTAAAATTAAAATGCCAATATGATACCATGTGTTTTCGAGATGTGGAACAACTTGAGCTATCTTTGCTCTTGGTATAAACTGATAAAATCACTTTGAAAAACTAGTATTAGTACATACATAGACTCTATGACATACATAGACTCTATGACCAGCAATTGCAATCCTAGGTATATATCCAACTGAAATGAGTACACTAAAAGATATATACAAGACTGTTCAAAGCAGCATTATTTGTAAAAACAAACAAACAAACAAACCCAACCTGTAAACAACCCAAATGTCCATCAACAATCAAACAGAGATCGATATAACAAATTATGGCGGCCGGGCGCAGTGGCTCACGCCTGGAATCCCAGCACTTTGGGAAGCTGAGGCAGGCGGATCACGACGTCGAGAGATGGAGACCATCCTGGCCAACATGGTGAAACCCCATCTCTATTAAAAAAATACAAAAATTAGCTGGGCGGGGTGGCATGTGCCTGTAGTCCCAGCTACTCGGGAGGCTGAGGCAGGAGAATTGCTTGAGCCTGGGAGGTGGAGGTTGCAGTGAGCTGAGATCGCGCCACTGCACTCCAGCCTGGCGCCTGGCGACAGAGCAAGACTCTGTCTCAAAAAAACAAACAAATTATGGCATATTCATATAATACAACACTTTACAGAAATGAGAAAGAATAAACTGCTTCATGCAACACTTTGGATGACTCTCATCAATATAATGTTTAATGAAAGAAGCTAGACATAAAAGAGTAGATACTACATAATCTCACTCATATAAAGCACAAAACTGGCCAACTAGTCAATCTGATAGAAATACATATATACACACATATTTATATATTAATATATATATACATTATATATATTAATATATAATATAATGTATTTACATATAAAAATATATTTATATTATATATTATTTATAATATATAAATATTACATATCACATATAAATATATAATATATAAATATATATAATTTATAACATAAATATATTTATATATTAATATATTTGTTAACATACAAATATATTTATATATTATATATTTATATTAAATATATATAATGTATATATTAATATATAATGCATATATCAATATATAAATATGTATATATTATATATTTATATATTGATATATGCATTATATATTTTAATATAAATATATAAATATGTATTATATATTATATGTGTATGTATACATATAAACTCTTTCCACACCACCAAAATGGTGTGCATGAATGTCCTAGATGATGCTCCTAAGAGCATCAACAATGCCAAAAAGAGGCAAATGCCAGGTTCTTATTAGGCTGTACTCTAAAGTCATCATCCAGTTTCTAACTGTGTTGATGAAGCATGGTTACATTGGTGAATTTGAAATCATAGATAATCACAGAGCTGGAAAAATTATTGTGAACCTCACAGGCAGGCTAAACAAGTATAGAGTGATCAGCCCCAGATTTGATGTGCAACTCAAAGATCTAGAAAAATGACAGAATAATCTGCTTCCATCCCACCAGTTTGGTTTCATTGTACTGACAACCTCAGTTGGTATCATGGACCATGAAGAAGCAAGATGAAAACATACAGAGGGAAAATCCTGGGATTCTTTTTCTAGAGATGTAACACATATTTACAAATAAAATGCCTCATAGACCAAAAAAAAGAGAGAAATATACATATTAATTACTTTTGGGTGTGAGGCATTGGGACTGGAACCAGCAACAAGGGGGCTTTGAGGGATGTTGGTAATATTCGGTATTTTGATCTGAGTTTCATGAGTGTATTCATTTTGTGAAAATGCACAAAGCCGTATAATTATGATTTATAGATCTTTCTGTTCTACAATAAAATGTTTACTTGAAAATGTCCGTAAATAGAATATTTACTTTCCCTCTTTAAATATGTAGTGCTTGAGATCCTCTAAGTGAATACAGAGTAAGCCATGAGCAGCAGCCAGTAGATCAGAAAGCTGTACTCATGATCCAGACACTTCACTGGTATTCCACTCAGCTAATAACAGCTAGGTGCTGTGTGTGTGTGTGTGTGTGTGTGTGTGTGTGTGTGTATTTTTTAACTATTATAAAATTTGAAAATGTTCTCATTTTTGCTTGTTGAGATGGTTAATTTTATGTATCAACTTTACTCAGCCATAGAATGCCCAGATCTTTGGTCAAACATTATTCTGGGTGTCTCTGTGAGGGTATTTCTGGATGAGATTAACACCTGAATTGGTAGACTGACAAAAGAAGATTGCCAGCCAGGTGCAGTGGCTCATGCCTGTAGTTCCTGAGGCTGAGGTGGGAGGGCCCAGAAGATCAAGGTTACAATGAGCTATGATCACACCACTGCACTTCAGCCTGGGCAACAAAGTGAGACCTCATCTCTAAAAAAAAAGGTAGCTTGTGCTTTCTAATGTGGACGGGCCTCACCTAATTATTTGAAGGCCCGAAGAGAACAAAAAGATTGACTTTTCTGTGAAAAATTCCTCCTACTTGACTACCTTTGAACTGAGACATCAGTTTTTATTTACCTTTGGACTCGAACCAAACCATTCACTTTTTCTGGGTCTCAAGCCTGCTGGCATCTGGACTAGAACTACACCATTGGCTCTCCTGGTTCTCAGGCCTTTGAACTTCAGTGGGCTCTGCTGGGTCTCCAGCTTGCTAACTGCATGTCTTTGAATTTGTCAGCCTCCATTATCATGTGAGCCAATTGCTTATTAATCTGTATGTGTGTGTGTATACATACACATACATATGTAAATTATATACATACACACACATATAAACTTATATAGATATATATTACACATCTTACACAGACTATTAGTTCTGTTCCTCCAGAGAACCATGACTAATACACTCATATATTGCCTAAATTTTGTCCATAATAGACTATTTGTTACAGGCAGAAAACATAAAGAACAGTAAAAAATAAAAATAAATGAAGAACATAAGAATAATTACAATTTTTCAAATAAGTCTCAAAGGTGATCTTCAACAAAATTTGTAATTACACTTATTGATCAGAATCCTTATAATATACATAAAAATATCATTAGTCTTTTAAAAACTGATACTTAAAATGTTTATATTCAATGCGACTTTTTATTCAGTGGGATTAAACATTATTCATATTGAGACTATTATTTTTAGAGAAATACTTGCACCTACTAGCATGAAATACTTTAATAAGCAAAATCTGAATTTTTCTTTAGTATGCTTCTTTATTATATATCATTAAAGAATAGCATGCTTTTTAAATTCTAGAGAGGGCTGATCATGAAATTACAATTACTGTAAATTTCATAACTCATAAATGCTTGAAAGTGTTAACTTAGCATAATCTCTATCCCCAGTTTTTATAGACAAAGAGATTGAGGCTAGAATAGTTAGACAATCTGGCCAAAGATATGTTTTTAGTTAGTGGCAGAGTCAGGGTAAATGTGCAAGTTTCTTGATCAGTGATCCAGTGTTCTCTGCACTGGATATCAGATATCTGTCTCTTCTACACAATGGGTCATATTCTTAGGTCCACAACTGATTTTTCATATGCACAAAATAACCTGGTCAACTATAGCTATTAAAAGGTTGCCATGTCTGTCTGAGGAATTCATAAATATAAGGGCTCTTTACATTCTCCTCCACCTTCAATAAATTGGGCTTTCATCAGTTAATGTCTGAAAACATCTTTGGATAATTTTCAGCAGAAAATCAATACATCAGGAATGTCAGTGGCTGAGAGAGAAAAGCTTTTCCAACTTTCATAAACAAAACTTCAGTGACAGCCTCTGTTAGGTTTTGGATGTAATTTTCCTAACTGATGTCTTCACTGTGGTGTGACTTGGCTGTTTTCCACTCATTAGCTAATTTTGAGGGAAACCTTATTGATGTTGATGCCATATCGGTGTGAAAAACTGATCAAATAAAGTAGAACTCTCCAATCTCTCACTGAGAAAAACTGGAATCAAGTCACAATTCACATGTGAATGAGGTAAAGACAAGGTACATCTATAAGAATACTATTGTCCAGCTTCTGGTTTAAATTGGCAACTGATTAGTAGCTAATGACACAACCTCAAGAAACTTCCCACTGAAATATTCATAAAAATTTAGAGAAAAAGTTAAAATGCATAACAATGCAAAACTCTAAAACGGATGCTTAACCTATTGCCAAAATTGAAAAGGATTTTCACACTAACAAGAATGGAACAGATTTGAGAATCACAATCAAGGGTTAATACAGAACAGACTCACCAGTTTCCCCCATTCCTATCCCTGGCTTAGCAACCAGGCTCTATCATAGTGTTTTCTAACCTTAGACAATTTTCTGAAAATACAGATTCCTTGGCTCAGTTTCTAAAGATCCTGATTCTGTGTGTGTGTTTGTGTGTGTGTGTGTATCTTATAAACTCCTTTAAGTGAATCTGAAGATCTACCAGGTTTCATAACTTCTGGTCTACATCAATCCATAAAAGTGAGTAGCTGTCCTTTTGTTGCATAGTTCCTGCTTTTTTTAAATATTATTTTCTATTCTGAAATAGACTCACAAGAAATTACAAAAGTAGCACAGAGTTTCTGTATATCCTTCAAACAGCTTTCCCCAATGATAATACCTCATATAATCACAGGACATTATCAAAAACCAGTTAACTGATGGTTGGTACAGTGTTAGGAATTCAGATACAGACCTTGTTTGATTTCACCAGTTTTTACATGCACCCTTTGTGTGTGTGTGTGCACATGCGCTGAATACGATTCTATACAAATTTATCACGTGTTGATCCATGTAACCATCACAACAATCAGAATGCAGAACTGTTTCATCACCATAAAGAAACTCCTTTGTTTTACTTACTACTAGTCACAGCTTCTCCCTTCTGCAACTCTAATCTCTGGCAACCACTGATGTGTTCTCTATCATTACTCTTTTGTCACTTACAGAATGTTATATAAATGGAATCATACAATGTATAACTTTGAAACTGGCTTTTTTTTGACTCAGCATAATGCTCTTGAGAGCCAGCTAAGATTTTTATCAATAGGTTAATACCGTTTATTGCTGAGTAGTATTCTATTGTATAGATGGGCCACAGTTTATCCTTTCATCCACTGAAGTACATTTGGATTATTTCCAGTATTTGGTCATTATGAATAAAGCTACTTTTAACATTCTTGTACAAGTTTTAGTGCAAACATATTTTCATTTCTCCAGAAAAAATGCCAGAAGTGGAATTGTTGATTTGCATGGTTTGTAAATATATTTAATTATATAAGAAACTGACAAACTATTTTCCAGAGTGATAGTACCATTTTATGTTCCCATCAGCATTATATAAATGAGTGATTCACTTGCTCTGCATCCTCACCAGCAGTTGGCTTACTAGTTGCTGTTTGTTGAGGCACACAAAGCTGGATATCCTAAATGAGTCCTACTCATTTCAGTCCCTATCTAGTGCTTATGTTTTTATAATATAGTAGAAGAATATACTATAGAATATAGTAGAAGAATGGAGCCACAAAATGGGCACAGATTAGAGGACCCAAGGAAGAAGATATGTTAGGGGTAACAGCTATTCCATTTATCCTACTGGTTAATATCAGATAAAGTGACAATGAGGGTAGGCTTATGATAAACAGTAAACCATTAATGTTTCATTAGATGAGTATTTGTTAAAAACGAGATAATTCCTAAGTAGATTGGAATTGTATATATCAATGTCCTCTTCAACTATGAATCTGAGATGAGCCATCCACACTCAAAAATAGCGCTTACATTTATTATCATAATGATAATTTTTGGCCTTCTTTTATGGTTTTATGCTTTGTTGTTTCCTTTGCTTTCTTTCATTTGCTACATAGATACCTTCTTTGATTTTGTTTTTGCTAATAATGTAAAATATATATATATAAATAATGCCAATTCAATTTTTAAAATACGAGCAATTAGTTTCAAGAATTAAAGACAGGGGAGAGAGATCCAAAATGGCTGATCACTAGCAGCTCGGGCTCGTAGTTCCCAGTGAAAGCGCAGAGAACAAGAGGACGCCACACTTTCAGACGAATATTTGTTGCTCACAGACCAGGAGATTCCCAGCAGAGGAGCCCCACGTGTCACCAGGGCGACTCTTGTGGCCGGCGCGGCGGTTTTGCTGGTGCCTTAGCGCACCAGTTTTTGGTGCAGAGTCCAGAGATTCCCGGGCAGAAAAGCACCATCAATCTTAACACCGCTATTTTGGCCGGCGCAGTGGATTGCTCAGATTTCGGCGCTGGGAATCAACAAGTTGGACGTCTGTTCAGAGACCTAGTTAGAAAGTCAGTAATTACAAAGACAACAGACGGATAAATATATAATGAAGGGAAGAAATCAGTGTAAAAAGGCAGAGAATACTCAAAATCAGAATGCCTCTCCCTCTACAGGGGATCGCAATTCCTCATCAGTATCGGAACAAGGCTTAATAGATTACGAGTGTGTTCCAATAACAGAAGCAGGTTTCAAAACGTGGGTGATAAGAAACTTCTGTGAATTAAAAGAACTTGTTCTAACCCAATGCAAAGAAACTAAGAACCTTGAAAAAAGGTTTGACGAAATGTTAACGAGAATGGACAATTTAGAGAGGAATATAAGTGAATTGATGGAGCTGAAAAACACAACAGGAGAACTTCGCGAAGCATGCACAAGTTTAAACAGTCGAATTGATCAAGTAGAAGAAAAGATATCAGAAGTCGAGAACCAGCTCAGTGAAATGAAACGAGAAGACAAGATTGGAGAAAAAAGGATGAAAAGGAATGAGCAAAGTCTCCAGGAAATATGGGACTATGTGAAAAGACCTAATTTACGTTTGATAGGTGTACCTGAATGTGATGAAGAGAATGAATCCAAGTTGGAAAATACTCTTCAGGATGTCATTCAGGAAAACTTTCCCAACCTGGCAAGGCAGGGTAATATTCAACTCCAGGTAATACAGAGAACACCACAAAGATATTCTTCAAGAAGACCAACCCCAAGGCATATAATTGCCAGATTTATTAGGGTTGAAATGAAGGAGAAAATACTAAGGGCAGCCAGAGAGAAAGGTCAGGTTACCCATAAAGGGAAACCTATCAGACTTACAGCAGATCTCTCAGCAGAAACCCTACAAGCCAGAAAAGAGTGGGGACCAATATTTAACATCCTTAAAGAAAAGAACTTTCAACCCAGAATTTCCTATCCAGCCAAACTAAGCTTTATAATCGAAGGAAAAATTAAATCCTTTGCGAACAAACAAGTACTTAGAGAGTTCACCACCACCAGGCCTGCTTTACAAGAGCTTCTGAAAGAAGCACTATACATATAAAGGAACAACCAATATCAGCCTTTCTAAAAATATATCAAAAAGAAAAGAACATTAACACAACGAAAAATTTACACTAACTAATGGGCAAAACAGCCAGCTAGCATCAAATGCCAGTATTAAAGTTATATATATTCTAATCGGATAAAAAGCCAAAACCCATTGGTATGTTGCATCCAGACCCATCTCTCATGCAACAATACACAAAGACTCAAAACAAAGAGAAGGAGGAAGATTTATCAACCAATCAGAGAGTAAAAATAAACAAATAAATAAAAAGCAGCAGATGCAATTCTCGCCTCTGATAAAGTAGACTTTAAAGCAACAAAGAGCAAAAGAGGCAAAGAAGGACATTACATAATGGCAAAAGGATCAATGTAACAAGAAGAGCTAACGATTTTATAGATCAACGAGACAGAAAATTAACAAGGACATCCAGGACTTGAAATCAGACCCGGAACAAGTAAACTTAATAAACATTTATAGAACTCTCCACTTCAAATACATAAAACATACATTACCACCTCACACCTATTCCATAAGTGACTACATAATTGGAAGTAAATCACTCCTCAGTAATCGCATAGCATTTTATAGGTTTAAATGAAATATTGGTTGGCTGCTCGTTTGTTATTTTCTTCCCTTATTCCTTCCGGTTTACATCAAGTATAATTATTGGTATGAAAGAGGTTTTCAATACCCATTACTAAACTGCATTCTAGCCTGGGCAAGGAAGCAATACTCCCATTCTCTCTCTCTCTTTCTCTTCCTTTTTCCTCCTCTTCTTTATTCTTTTTCTTTCTTTCTTTCTTTCAAAAAAAAAAAAAAAAAGAATTAAAGACAATCTATTCCATACTTCTCATTTCCCAATCTGATTGATATAATCAGGGATTTCAGACCTAGTTCCTTATTTTTAAGTATTTAAAAATATTTACATAAAGCATCTTAAATGTTTTTAAACATTACAAATATGTCTCTCAAGACTTACTCTGGCCGGAAGCAGTGGCTCACGCCTGTAATCCCAACACTTTGGGATGCTGAGGTGGGTGGATCACAAGGTCAGGAGATTGAGACCATCCTGGCCAACATGGTGAAACCCCATCCCTACTAAAATACAAAAATCAGCTGGGCATGGTGGCGCACTCCTGTAATCCCAGATACTCGGGAGGCTGAGGCAGGAGAATCACTTGAACCTAGGAGGCAGAGGTTTCAGTGAGCTGAGATCGTGCCACTGCACTTCAGTCTGGCGACAGAGCAAGACTCCATCTCAAAAAAAAAAAATTTCCTCAGACTCTAATATGTTTAAAAAATTTTTAATGCTGCCTGTCAATTTTTAATGCTACCCACCAGTGCTTCTATACAACCACATCCTTTTACTTTAAAATATATACACATATTTCTAATGTCTAAAAACATGAACAACTTGATTATATTACGGAAACTTTTCTCCTTTAAAAGTTTCTAAGTGTTTTCACTTTCTTGTATATAATGCTGTAGAGCAGGGAGTGGCAAACTTTTCCTGTAAAGGGCCAGAGGGTGAATGTTTTAGGCTTTGCATGCCATACTTTCTCTGTTTCAAGTACTCAACTCTGCCAATGTAGTGCAAATTCAGACACAGATAATAGACAAATAAGTGGGCATGGTTATGTTCTTACACAACTGTGTTTATAAAAACAGGCAAGGAGCCATAGTTTGCTGAACCTTGCTATAGGGAAAATGTCTGGAGTCAGCCTAATTGATTTAAATCCTTCTCCAATATTAGATGATACCATACGAAATAAGAAATACAGCTCTATGTTCTCTACTCTCATATTACTTTTGTAAGAGACTGTGCCATATACTAATAGATAGTCATTATTTATTACAATTATAAGAAGAAAATGTAAAACTAGAGTTTCAATGAATATTTTAAAACTAGAATGACCCAAATATGGTCTCATTGAAGAGCAGTCTCTTAAATCTCTACTTAATTTCTTTTGACATGTTCATTCTATAGAGAAGAAAACTTGGTTTTTCTGTAATATAAATGCAGGCCTAAGGGTCTGTCACAAGTCTCATGGAGCTCTGGTGAATGTAGCAACAATATAGTTTACTTTAGGGTGAAGACCTAAGTTCCTGTAACTCATTTTATGAGTATGACAAACCCAGGCTGGAATACGGAATTAAGAGTAAGAACTTTAATCTTGTCTGCTTCCTGAGCTTGATTTGAGAAGGGACAGGGAAAGATATTTTGATATATTACAGTATGGATGAAGTCTGCAATGTTTCTAATTGGCAGGGCTCTCACTTCCACCACATTGGAGTTGTAAGAAAAGTACTGCCAAATGTGTGTCTTCAAAGTGCTAGGAGGAGAAAGGGGCATAAAGGAAGAGCCAGTTATCAGGGAAGTAGAACTATGGGACTCGTAATAAATCCAGACATAGTTACAGCATAATGTAATGTGACTTATTGTTCACTGCATCTAAAGGTACAACCAGGACCAATACACAAACTTCTGAGCTTCAATTTACCATTTAAAAAAAACACAAGGGGCCAGGCACAGGGGCTCATGCTTGTAATACCAGCACTTCTAGACCAGCCTGGGTAACATAGTTTCTTAGAAAAAAGAAAAAGAGTTTAAAATTTAATAAAATTGGTGCACACCTGTAGTCCTAGATACCTGGGAGGCTGAGTGGGGAGGACCACTTGAACCTAGGAGTTTGAGGTTACAGTGAGCTATGACAGTACCACTGTACTCCAGCTGTGAGCAACAGAGCAAGACCTGTCTCTAAAATAAAATAAAAAAATTTAAAAAAGAAAGAAAGCCTGTAATCCCAGCTATTCAGGAGGCTGAGGCAGGATAATTGCCTGAACCCAGGAGGCGGAGGTTGCGGTGAGCCGATGTCGCGCCATTGCACTCCAGCCTGGGTAACAAGAGCGAAACTCCGTCTCCAAAAAAAAAAAAAAAAAAAAAAAAAGAAAGAAAGAATAATAAAATAGGAACAAGAAAACCCTCTTGATTTTTAAAGCAGATACCCTTGGTTTGCCTCTTTCTCTCTCCTAAATTTACTACAGATTTCCCAGAATAAACACTCTTGTTATGTATTAATAATATTTTTCTCTCTATTTTAAGAACCTAAAACTCATTTCTATATGAAATACCTATCAAAATATCTAAAATTAATGCTATCAAAAACATGGAGATAGATACAGAAAAAAAATCCATCAAAAATTCAAAGAATGCCTTCAGCCACAAGGTTTAACAGATGGCACACAGCACTACAAAGGGACAGTAAAGCTGGGGAGAATGGAGCCTTTAGAAGACAAGAAATTTCCTTTAGTATATGTACCTGTCTGGCACATGCTATTAAACTGTCACCCTAATCACCTAAGATGGGTGAGATTCTGGTATACTGGGAAAGGGATACCCTACTAGCCTTGTTACCTCAAGAGTCCCTTTCTTACCAAAGTATCTGATTTTCTGCCTTGCTTCATAAGGAACAACTTCCAATGGTAACAGTGTTCCAATGGTAATTCCTGGTCACTGCCTGGTTAATTGTTACAGGTGTTCACTTCTATAGGAGGGAAATAAGCCGAGCTTTAAGCATGTATTGATCTACTCTGCAGTATAGATGTTCTGTCATCTGTAAAAACTAGAAATTCTCAGACAGCCATGCCTCAAGTTATCTTTTATTCCAACCTTTTAAATGATCTAGAGAAAAAAGGGAGACCTGGGGGATATTTAGAGAAAAAAGGAACACCTTAGGGATATTTGGTTTCAAGATCCTGTCAAGTGACTTGCTGAACCAATACCCCTAGTTTGAATGTTTATCCTAGGAATGAATTTAGCTGACTGGTATGGACCTTAAATCTCTAAAAAGCTACTTGTAGGTGAAATTTTTTATTTTGATAAGAAACAATTGGATATTTTCAATCTTGTTTCTGGACATGTCAGCAGGTATGGCATTAGCACCTCCTTAAACCCAGACTAGAAGAAAAGAATAGAAAATGGCAAAAGTGATGAGGTGTCACTTCTGTGGTTAGGTTCCAAAAGACTGTGACAAAAGTCACCATCATACTTTTTTACCTATTCACTTGCTTGCTCTGATGAACTAAGCTGCCAAGTTGTGAGGAGCTCTATAGGGAAGCTCATGTGGAACGAGGCCTGTGACCCCAGCTCTTGAGAAACTGAGGCCTCAATCCAACAACTTAAAGTAGCTGGAAACTCCAAAATCATGTGGATAAGCTAGAAAGTGAATCCTTCCCAGCAGAGCTTTGGAATGACGGCAGCCTTGGGGTAAACCCTGAGCCAGGGAACAAAGATAAGCCACCCTTGTTTCTTAAACCACAGAAACTGTAAGATAATAAGTACGTGTTATTTTATGCTAGCAAACCTGGAGTAATTTGTTTGGTAGCAGTAGATAACTAATAAAAATGATAAACAGGTAAGTTAAAATTGTCTCTTAAGTTTAATGAGTCTCTCAAGTTTCAAGATCCTGTCAAGTGAGTAGATGCTGAGCTGCTGTCTATGGTCAAGGCACACCACAGTTAGTGTTTACTAAAATAGTAAGAAGTGGAACAAGGCTTAAAGAACAGGAACCACATGCTGAATGATTGAAGGTTTTCAAGTAGAGAAAAGGTGACTCTGCTCTGACTTCTTGAAGCATGTGTCTACCTAAAGGCTGACCATTAGACTGTATCACAATTTAAAGTTCCTTCTAATATATTTATTTTATAACAGATTAGATTATTGTACATAAAATTGAGAAGAGAAAAACAGACTTAAAATATATATTTTTTTCAGAATATAGAAAAAGAGATTACACAAAAGAGGAAGAAGTTAAACATCTTATAAGGAGTGGTTCTGACAAGTACTACTTCATAATTTCTCTGTAAAATAAATACAAGGACATCCTCTTAAAGATGAAGAATTCAAGGACTAGAGTGGCTATGAATTTGTCCAGGGATACCCAGAGAGAGTTATAACAGAATCCTCAACATGTATATCTCAATTTTCAATAATATTAAATAATAATATATTAAAATATATTTGTTCCTGAATAAATTAGTGTACAATTCTGATGTGCTGAATATACAATAATATTTCTTCATTCTGGCACTTCCTAATATAAAACAGTAAGTTTCTAATGTGATATAGTATGACCTCGCTGAAATAGTACCTTAATATGTTTGGAGGAGAAGAAACATGGGTCCTTCAGACTCTGCAAGAGGAAACGCCTTCTAAGTTGCCAAAAACCAGACAGTTAAATTTCCTTGAATTTCCTAATGACAATGCCACTGTTCTCTTCATAGCACACATGAACAGGGAAGACAGGGAGTTCTAAAGAACTCCATAAATATTTAGACAAAGATAATTCATTCAGTATTTATTGAGAGCCTCTTATAGCATACATTTAGGTGGAGAGTAGAGCAGACAGATGAGGATTCGTTATGATTATTTTTATTTCTATTTTTCCTCCTCCTAAAAAGTGTTCCAGGTATTTCACAATAAAAGGGATGTATACATAATACTTTGAAAATGGAAATAGAAAAGACATGATCATAACTAATCCTCTAGGTATTTAAGGAATATGACTATCAAGGAGGAGAGAAGAGTAAAACATATGTTAAGAGACTAAAACTAACTAGGTGTAATGGGATGAAATTAAGCAAAGGAAGATGCAAGATAAACAGAATGCTTTTCTGGTTTTTCCCTCAGTTTCTACTTGTGAACTAAATTCCCCAAGGAAGATTAGTTACAGTCATCTGAAAAGAAGACTATTCTTTCGGTGCTATTCTGTAGAGGCTAAACCTACAGAAGGAAGGAGGACAAAGAATTTACAATTTCCTAAACAAGATTTTTCATCTTTACATTTATTCTCTATAATTTGCTATATTTTGAAAAAGTAATTTAAAGGTTAAAAGAATGCAATCAAATACAAGTGGAAATTCTCCCTTTCTTCCCTCCTGAAACCCTATTTCTTCAAGATGAAAAGATAATTTAGCTGTTAACAAATACAGATATGTAGGTAAATATAGATAAATTTTTAGGTGAAGGTGGAATTTTACATTGTTTGGTGACTTACTTTTTAAATTTAATATGTCTTGTAAATCTTTTTTACTCTTATTTGAGGTTCAGGGGTACATGTGAAGGTTTATTACATAGGTAAACTTGTGTCACAGGAGTTTGCAGTACAGATTATTTTGTCACTCAGGTACTAAGCCCAGTACTCACAGTTTTTTTTTTCCCATTCCTCTCCCTCCTCACACCCTCCACCCTGGCTTCAGTGTCTGTTCTTCCCCTCTTTGTGTCTGTGTGTACTCATGATTTAGCTCCCACTTATAAGTGCAAATATGTGGTACTTGGTTTTCTGTTCCTGGGTTAGTTTGCTAAAACTGATAGCCTCTAACTCATCTATGTTCCTGCAAAGGACATGATCTTGCTCTTTTTTATGGCTGTGTAGTATTCCATGCTATATATGTATCATATTTTCTTTATCAGTCTATCACTGATGAGCATTTAGGTTGATTCAATGTCTTTGCTACTGTGAATAGTGCCGCAATGAACATACACACATATGTGTTTATACACAGAAGAACTTATATTCCCTTGGGTATATATCTAGTAATGGGATTGCAAGGTTGAACGGTAGTTCTGTTTTTAGCTCTTGAAGGAATGGCCACACTGCTTTCTACAATGGTTGAACTAATTTACATCCCACCAAAAGTGTATAAGCATTCTGTTTTCTCTGCAATCTTGCCAGTGTCTGTTATCTTTTGACTTGTTTATAACAGCCATTCGGACTGGTGTGAGATGGCATCTCACTGTGGTTTTGATCTGCATTTCTCCAATGATCAGTGATATTGAACTTTATCATGTATGTCTTTTGAAAAGTATCTGTTCATATCCTGTGCCCACTTTTTAATGGAGTTTTTTGTTTTTTTGCTTATAAATTTAAGTTGCTTACAGATGCTGGCTATTAGATCTTTGTCAGATACACAGTTTGCAAGTATCTTCTCCCATTCTGTAGGTTGTCTGTTCATACTGTTGATCATTTCTTTTGCTGTGCAGAAGCTCTTAGATCTAATGGGACCCTATTTGCCAATTTTTGCTTTTGTTGTGATTGTCTTTGGTATCTTCATCATGAAATCTTTGCCCATTCCTATGTCCAGAATGATAATGCCTAGGTTGTTTTCCAGGGTGTTTATAGTTTTTGGTTCTACACTTAAGTCTTCAATCCATCTTGAGTTGATTTTTGTATATGGTGTAAGGAAGGGGTTGAGTTTCAATCTTCTGCATATTGCTAACTAGTTATCTAAGCACCATTTATTGAATAGGTATTCTTTTTACCATTGCTTGTTTATGTCAGCTTTGTCAAAGTTCAGATGGTTGTAGGTGTGCAGCCTTGTTTCTGCACTCTCTACTCTGTTCCATTGGTCTATGTGCCTGTTTTTGAAACAGTACCATGCTGTTTTGGTTACACTAGTCCTGTAGTACACTCTGAAGTCAGGTAACATGATGCCTCCAGCTTTGTTCTTTTTGTTTAGAATTGTCTTGGCTACTCAGGCTCTTCTTTGATTCCATACAAATTTTTAAACAGGTTTTTTCTAGTTCTGAAGAGGATCATTGATAGTTTAACAGAAATAGCACTGAATCTGTAAAACTGCTTTGAGCAGTATGGTCATTTTGATGATATTGATTCTTCCTATCCATAAGCATGGAATGTTTTTCCATTTGTTCATGTCATCTCTTGTTTCTTTGAGCAGTGTTTTGTAATTCTCATTGTAGAGATCTTTCACCTCCCTGGTTAGCTGTATTTCTAAGTATTTTATTCTTTTTGTGGCAATTGTGAATGGAATTACACTCCTGATTTGGCTTTCAGTTGGCTGTTGGTGGTGTATAGGAAGAGTAGTGATTTTTGTACATTGATTCTGTATCTTGAAACTTTGCTGAGGTTGTGTATCAGCTGAAGGAGCTTTTGGGCCAAGAATATGGGGTTTTCTAGGTATAGAATCATATCATCTGCAAACAAGGATAGTTTGATTTCCTCTCTTCTCATTTAGATGTCCTTTATTTCTTTCTCTTGCCTGACTGCTCTGACCAGGACTTCCAATACTATGTTGAATAGGAATGGTGACAGAGGGAATCCTTGTTTTGTGCTGGTTTGTGAGTGGAATACTTCCAGGTTTTGCTCATTCAGTGTGATGTTGGATGTGGGTTTGTTATAGATGGCTCTTACTATTTTGAGGTATGTTCCTTCAATATCTAGTTATTGAGTGTTTTTAACATGAAGGAATGTTTAGTTTTATCAAAAGCCTTTACTACATCTATTGATATAATCATGTGATTTTTGCCTTTAGTTCTGTTCATGTGATGAATCACATTTATTGATTTGCATATGTTGAACCAACCTTGTATCCCGGGGTAAAAACCTACTTGATCATGGTGGGTTAGTTTTTTTGATGTGCTGCTGAATTTGGTTTGCAAGTATTTTGCTGAGGATTTTTGTGTCACTGTTCATCAAGGATATTGGCCTGAAGTTTTCTTTTAGTGTGTTTATATCTCTGCCATGTTTTGGTATCAGGATAATGCTGGCCTCATAGAAGGAGTTGGGAAGGAGTCCCTCCTCAGCTTTTTTAATGGTTTCAGTGGGAATGATACCAGCTCTTCTTTGTTCATCTGGTAGAATTTGGCTGTGAATCCATCTAGTCCTGGACTTTTTATGGTTGGCAGGCTATTTATTACTGATTCAATTCAGGGCTTGTTATTGCTCGGTTCAGGGCATCAATTTCTTCCTGGTTCAGGCTTAGGGGGTGTACACGTCCAGGAATTTATCTATCTCTTCTAGGTATTCTAGTGTGTGCACATGTAGGTGTTCATAGTAGTCGCTGATGGTTATTTATATTTTTTTGGGGTCAGTGGTAACATCCCCTTTGTTGTTTCCTATTGTATTTATTTGTATTTTGCATCTTTTTTATTACTCTAGTTAGCAGCCTATCTTATTAATTTTTTCAAAAAACAAACTCTTGGATTTGTTGATCCTGAGAATGGTTTGTTGTGTCTCGATTTCCTTGAGTTCAGCTCTGATTTTGGTTATTTCTCATCTTCTGCTAGCTTTAGGGTGGTTTGCTCTTGGTTCTTTAGTTCTTTTAGTTATGATGTTAGGTTGTTAATTACAATATTTCTAACTTTTTGATGTGGGCATTTAGTGCTATAAAGTTTCATCTTTTCACTGCCTTAGTTATGTCCCAGGGATACTGGTATGTTGTACCTTCTCATTAGTTTCAAATACATTCTTAATTTCTACCTTAATTTCATTATTTACCCCAAAGTCATTCAGGAGCAGGTTGTTTAATTACCATGTAATTATATGCTTTTGAGTGACTATTTTAGTCTTGATTTCTATTTTTATTACACTATGGTCCAAAAGTGTGTTTGGTATGATTTTGATTCTTTTGCATTTGCTGAGGATTGTTTTATGTTCGATTGTGTAGTCAATTTAAGAGCATATGCCATGTGGCAATGAGAAGAATGTATATTCTGTTGCTTTTGGGTGGAGAGTTTTATAGAAGTCTGTCAGATCCATTTGGTCTGATGTTGAGTTCAGGTCTTGAATATCTTTGTTAATTTTCTCTTGCAATGATCTGTCACTTACTGTCAGTGGAGTGTTGTTATTGTGTGGGATTCTAGGTCTTTTTGTAGATCTCTAAGAACTTGCTTTATGAATCTAGGTGCTCCTGTGTTGGGTACATATATATTTAGGATAATTAGGTCTTCTTGTTGAATTGAACCCTTTACCACTGTGTAATGTCCTTCTTTGTCTTTCTTGATCTTTGTTGGTTTAAAATCTATTTTGCCTAAAATTAAGAGTGCAATGCCTGTTTTTTCTGATTTCCATTTGCTTGGTAGATTTTCCCCCATCCTTTTATTTTGAGCCTATGGGTGTCACTGTGTGTGAGATGGGTCTCATGTAGACAGCATGTCACTGAGTCTTATTTTTTATTCAGCTTGCCACTCTGTGCCTTTAAAATGTGGCGTTTAGCCTATTTATATTTTTGATATGTGTGGATTTAATCTTGTCATTGTGTTGTTAGCTGGTTATTATGCAGGCTTATTTGTGTGATTGCTTTATAGTGTCACTAGTCTGTGTACTTAAGTCCGTTTTTGTATTGGTTGGGAACAATCTTTTCTTTCCATATTTAGTGCTTCTTTCAAGATCTTCTGTAAGGTGGTTCTGATGATAACAAATTCCCTTAGCATCTGCTTATCTGAAAAGGATTGTATTTCTTCTTTACTGAGGAAGCTTAGTTTGGATGGATATGAAATTCTTGGTTGAAGTTTTTTCTTTAAGAATGTTGAATATAGGCCCACAATCTCTTCTGGCTTATAGGGTTTCTGCTGAGATTTGCTGTTAGCCTGATGGGGTTCCCTTTGAAGGTGACCTGCCCTTTCTCTCTATCTTTAACATTCTTCTATTTCAACTTTGGAAAATCTGATGATTATGTGTCTTGGGGATGATCTTGTTGTGTAGAATCTTGCAGGGGTTTTCTGTATTTCCTAAACTTGACTGTTGGCCTCCCTAGCGGGGGTTGGGAAGTTTTCAAGGATGATATTCTAAAATATATTTTCCAAGTTGTTTGGTTTCTTCGCATCCCATTCAGGGATGCCAATAATTTGTAGATTTGGCCTCTTTACATAATCCCATATTTCATGGAGGTTTTGTTCATTCCTTTTTATTCTTTTCTCTTTATTTTTGTCTTTCTTTCTTAACAGAGCCAGTCTTAAAGTTCCAAGATTCTTTCCTCAGCTTGGTTTTTCAACTCTATCAGATCAGTTATATTCTTTTTTATATAGGCTATTTTGTCTGTCTGCTCCTGTATCATTTTATTATTATTCTTAGTTTCCTTGGATTGGGTTTTGCTGTTCTCCTAAATCTTGATCATCTTTGTTCCTATCCATATTGTGAATTCTATTTCTGTCACTTTAGCCAACTCAACCTAATTAAGAACCTTGTTGAAGTAGTGTGATCATTTAAAGGATAAAAACATTCTGGTCATTTGTGTTGCTAGAGTTCTTGAATTGGTTCTTTTTCACCTCTGTGTGTGGGTGTTCCTTTAACTGCTGGGCTGCCTCTGATAGAAGTGGTCAGGCAGGGGCAGGGCAGTTGTGCAGGAGTCCCAGGTTGGGCAGCCCTGTCCAGTGAGGAGAAGTGAGGACCAGGACCTGTGTGGAGAACATTCTGGCCACTCTTCCATGAGGTGAGTGTTCTGTGCTAGGGGTTCAGACTAGCCCCTGCCTGCTGACTCTGCAGAGCTGCTCCCCTGGGTGGGGGAGGCTTCTCTGTCTCTGTATCACTCCCAGGTGCGCATTTATCCTGTCTTGCTTTTTTTTCTCCATTCTCCAGTCTTGGAAATTATTTCATGTCAGTACATATGACTGCCTCAACCTTTTTAAGGAATGTGTAGTATTCCACAGTATGACTCATCCATAATTTAGCCATTCTTCTATAATGGACATTTAAATTTGTTCTAATTTCTTACTCTTATACAGAATACTATAATGAAAATTTTATACTTATATTCTTGTACATATGTATTTCCTTAACAGAATATTACTGAACAGAAGAGATTACCAGAGGTGAAATAGAAGATATTGTTTAAAATACTTAGTTATTACTCAAACTGTCCTCAAACATGGCACACCAGTTTATACTCTATAGCTTCACCCAGTTTTAACATTTTTTTTCTTTGCCTAACACTAGATATTAAGGATTAAATTATATTTTACCAATCTGATAGTTGGAAAATGATACCTTATTATTATTCTAATTTTCATAATTGGTAAAGGTATGCATGTTTTCATTTTGGGGGGGATACTTGAAGAGTCATTCTAAATGAAACAGACTTTGGAGTAGAAAGAGTAAACTTTCCATAGTAGAAAATAAACTCAAAGATCATCCTCTAGTAAAAAGACTCTGCATGGTATGAAAAGCTTAGTTAACTCTGCATTCAGTAGAGGCCCTGCTTTTGGTTATATTAGTTCTGTTATTAATCTCCTTTACAAAAATGAAAAACTGCTATTTAGGAACCTGACAGCTTTGAAGCTGCAAGAGCCCCTAGACAATAAACAGCAAATTCAGTAAGATTGGGGCTAGGTTATTTTGAGCAAATATCAGGCAGTTGAGTTGAGGAAAAGGTTTCTTGAGAAAACGGGAGCCCAGGAGCTCCTGGTACAAGTATTGGGAGCAGACATGTATTTCTGATCATTACATCTAAAGGGAGTACATATCTAAAAGACCAAGAAGTTCCTGAGAGGTACACTAAATCATATAACTACAAGTCACATTTATTAAATATTCACTACATGACAAGTAGTAATCCAGTGCATGAGGTAGCTATTATTATCTGTATTTTGTTAGTGAAGAAACTGAGGCACAGAAGGTTATGAATTTGTCCAGGGTCATATTCTTAAGTTCATGTATTTGAATGCCAGGTTAGCTTTGGCTCTGAAGCTAGTGGGGAAACTTATTTATTTCATGGAAATGCTTAGACAGTTCAGTGTGTATATGTTATGTATGAGATGGTTTTTGGTCCTCTCCAAATCATATTCTTATTCAGTTGTCCCTTGTAAACCCTGTGAAGGAAAGTTAGAAGTTTTGTCTTCATGCAAAGGTAACTGGTACCTGTGAATACTAAAATTATATAATCCAATTATTCATCTTAGAATGCAAAGTAGATTATGATTATCAATTATATACTGCATTCTATATAAGAGATCTATAAGACCTATAAGATCTAATATGATCCTGGACAAATTCATAAGCTTCTGTGCTTCAGTTTCTTCACTAAAAAAATACAGATAATAATAGATAGCTCATGCACTTGCAATGATTAAACAGTTACATAAAGTTTCACTCTAATGTACTGTACCAAATTCTTATCTGCTGTAATAAACAAAAAAATTTCAAAGTATTACTATGCTCCAAATTTTTAGAAAATGAATCTCTACCAATTCTTCAGAATACTTTTATGTTTGCTAAAACTGTGAACACTGGCTAACTATATTCAAGTTATCCCAAGAAGCCAATGAAATAAAAGGGTTACAATCTAGGGCTCAGAAGTTCTGATTTGGTTTACATAATATATGACTAGGGCCTTCTGTCTTGTTCTTCTATTCCAAAAGGGGGAGCAAGCAGCATGGCCCCAGGGTCCTGAGAATCCTGAATACATTTTCCTTCTTGGGGAGGGCAGGCTCAGTTGAGGGAAAGAACACTTCCTACCCTGAATAGGGTGACTCACATTAAGGGATCTCTCAAGATACATTAACATTTTAAAAAAGAGATATTCATAAATTCACTCATTTAAACATTATTATAAAAAAAGGTAAATAGTAGATCAGAATTAAAATGAAAATGTATACCTTTATAATAAAATATTCTCATTTCACAGTTTATGAAACTGAGTCTAAGAGAGTTAGGTGACTTAACCTTAAATAATGACTCAAACTCTACAAGTGCTTTCTATTTTTAACATTAAAAAATATATTTTTATATAATTGTGTCATTATGAATATGCTATTTTCTGACCTTTTTAAAACATTACTTTGTTGTACATTTTATGTGTATTATGCCCCACATGCACATTAACCTAGTTCACAAATTTGTTATTTTAATGGCAATATTCAATTGTAATTAACAACAATAGTTTAACTTCTCTCAACTGTTAGATATTTGTAATGTTTCTCATATTTCTTTATTAAAAATAGTAATGGTACAGTTACAAACATCTTATTTAGTACTTTTCTTTTACCCTCTTTAAGTAATTTTATAAAGGTAAATATTATTTTTAAGTCAAAAATAGTGGTCAGTTTTATGATCCTCATTGTCTACTGCCAAACTATTCTACAAAACAACCTTGGTAATTTACTCAATTATATCTAACTACACTTCATAACATCCTTGTCTGTTGTAATGGGCAGTGAAGTTTCCAGGTGCACTTAATCTCCAAAATTCTGGGAAAAATGTGATAATAGGTCCCAATAACTAGTTATACATTACTAGATTATTTTATTTAAGATATTTGTATCTGTGTTCACAAGTGAGATAATCTTCATGTTCCTTTTTTAGGTGCTCATTTTATCATACCTTTTAGGATTAGGACCATAATAATTTACTTCATATAATAAACTAAGGAACCTCCTCACATGTTTTCCCAAGTCCTTAAAAGCCCTTTTCCTGTCTCTCCTCCACATTACAATCAGAACAACCTTTTAAATACTCAAGTCTCATCACATTCATTTCTTACAATCTACAGTGGCTTCCCATTACTGCAATGATATAGTGCAAAATTCTAACTTGATCCATATGGTTCTGGATCATCTGGCCACACATGCCCTTTCCCTCTTTGGTGTCTTCAAATGCACTCACCGTAGGATTTTCACTCCCCTCGCTCCAGCTGCATTTTACTGAGCTACTCTTGAATATCATTAATATCTGTCACTAGGTTAAAGCTCTCTCGGTATCCAGTACAATTTATTCAAAACTACTTATTGAATGTCTGCTGTCTCTGGTAAACTATAGAAAACTTCAATTTCTACAGCAGAGACTCCCCACTTTTTTCAGGCTATTGGCAAGTAGGCATTCTTTGCCTCAGAAGTTTTAGGACATGATACTGAATATACTGTTTCCCTACAAGACTATAAACCAAGGTTAAAGGCCAGTTCTTATATATCTTTTCCACTCAAAGTTTAGTGTACCTTGCATTCAATAAAGGTTCAATGGATTTATATCAATATGTACTCCAGAGGAATAACACAAAGAGTAAACTTAATAAAGTCTGTATCAGACAAATACTTTTTAATGTTTGTAATATAAAATAGAAGAAATAATCATCCATTGCAAAGACATAGCTACATTGACTTTCAGAGTCCGTTGTTGAAAATGCATCAGAATTGCTGAGTTAAAGCATTTGACTCATTTGAAAGCCTTATATAACTGAATAGGTAAAGAAATCTCTTCTGCAGAGACCTTAAAGTAGGAATACTCAGCAAAGACCACAACACTTCAATATTTTCTTTTTCCACTTACCTCATTAGGTCCAAATAATCCCAAACCCTCCAGGAAATGCCCATGTGTCCACTGCATATGCCCAACAAGAACTATCAACCCCAAATACTACCTACCTTCCATGACAGTGGATCATATCTTTAAATACCTCAGCTCTAGAGTCATACATTTATGGCATTACTAATTTTCAAAATCAATTATTTTGTACTCTAGACATATTGAAAACCTAGACCAAGAGACCTAAGAAACGTGGAAGAGGGACAGTGATGAAATAAATAAGTAATGGTATGGATAAGGAAGATTACATTAAGCTAAAGTAAAACAACCTTTCTAGCTAATTCGTTTCTGCTACTGAGAAGACACCTGTAAAATGAGACTAACAGTAGTATTTATCTCACAGAAGTGTTGTGAGGTTTAAGTGAGTTAGTACATGTAAAGTGCTTAGGAGAGTGTCTGGCATTATTGTCATTTCTTTTATTAGGCAGCTGGAACTTAAAGCTTTCAGTAAATAAAAACAATGGGCTAACATTCTGGGCCAGAAAGACATCATCTAGTTTGTTCAAGGCTAATAACAATCTCCATATATGTACATTTCTAGGGAAGTTTCTGATATTCCAACATTACGACTTTTCCCATCCCCAGGCAGGCAATTCTTCATAATAATATCTAAAACTACTGTAGTTAAACAACCTTGTCTGCTTTCTTTTACTTTTTATTAGTAGGAAAAGAAAGGAATTTTCTATAATGTAAATGAAGATGATGACTACAAATGTCTAGAGGAAATACTTACACCAAACTGCTTTTATTTTCTCTTAGTTTCTGTTAAACGTGCAAGATGACAAATCAAATAGAAATTAGATTGATTTAAAACCTTAAAATATAAGTCATCTCAAGCAGAATTATGAGAAAGGAAAAGATAACCCTATGACCAAAGGGGTGATGTTGCTTTCTATACCCATCAAAATTGCCCTGAAGTCTTCCTGCTTTCATTTTTCTTTATTTCTGTGATTAATCCTAAATGATCACCTAGTGACTTTTCTAGAAGGAAAGTGAGACAGAAGCAGCAGATGAGAAATAGAGCTTAGAAAGAGGAGAATGATTTGTCTACTATAGGGGATTGATTTGGCTCTTATCATTTGGTGCCAAATTAAGGATCAATATTTGTAATTTTTTCCAAAACTTTGCCTTCAAGTGAATCCTTGATATAAGCCCTTCACTAAGGTCAGGAATTACTGAAAATTAGGCTGAACCTCATTTACTCTCAAATCTCACCATTTAAATAAAAACAAAGATACTAAATCATGATAGCATCCAAGTTAAATCCCATGCCTGGATTATTTCTCCATATGCTATAAAGTCATTATCCATCCATATTCAGTTTTACCTATTCTAAGATTTCTCAAATTCTTTCACTCACTGATCCTAGTTCAGCACACACATATAAATAAGTTGACTATTCCTTACCATTTCCTGATTATCTACAGTGAAACTTAATTTACCTTTTTATTGAGAGAGTCTTGCTCTGTCCCCAGTCTGGAGCGCAGTGGCGCAATCTCGGCTCATTGCAACTTCTACCTCCTGGGTTCAAGCAATTCTCCTGCCTCAGCCTCCCGAATAGGTGGGATTACAGGTGCGCATCACCATGCCTAGCTAATTTTTGTATTTTTAGTAAAGACGGGGTTTCAATATATTGGCCAGGATGGTGTCAATCTCTTGGCCTCATGATCTGCCTGCCTCCGCCTCCCAAAGTGCTGGGATTACAGGTGCCAGCCCTTAATTTACCATTTTAACTGTTTTAAAATGTACAAATTCAGTGGCATTAAGTACATTCACAATGTTGTACAACCACCATTACCTATCTAGTTCCAGAACTTTTTCATCACCCTAAAAGGAAATCCATACCCATTAAGCAGTCACTCCGCAATCCCCTGTCCCTGACATCCACTAACCTTTCTATCTCTAAGGATTTGCCTATTCTGAATATTTCATATAAAAGAATCACATAATATATGACTTTTTGTGTTTGACTTCTTTCACTTAGCATAGTTTTTTCAAGGTTCATCCATATATCAGTATTTCTTTTCTTTTGATGGCTGAATAATATTATTCAGCCATCAAAAGAAATGAATGTGTAGAAATATTACACATTTTGTTTATCCATTAATCAGTTGATAGACATCTAGCTGGTTTCTACCTTTTGGCTATGGTGAACAGTGTTGCTCTAAACATTCATGTCCAAGTTTTTGTTCAAACACTTGTTTTCAGTAATTTTCAGTATATGTCCAGGAAAGAAACTGCTGGGTCATATGGTAATTCTCTTTAATTTTTTGAGGAAACAGCAAGCTGTTTTCCACAGTGGCAGCACCATATTACATTCCCACCAACAACTTAGGAGGCATCCAATTTCTCTACACCTTTGTCAACTTATTTTCCATTTTTTTAAATTACAGCCAACCTAGTGGGTATGAAGTGGTATCTCAGTGTGCTTTGCTATGTATTTCCCTAATGACTAAAGATAGTAAGCATCTTATCATGTGCTTATTATACATTTGCATGCTTTCCTTGAAGAAATGCCTATTCAAATCCCTTGCCTATATTTAAATTGGGTTGTCTTTTTATTGTTTAATTGTAAGAGTTCTTTATATATTCTGGATAGAAGTCTCTTACCAGTTTTATGATGTGCAAAGATTATTTCCCATTGTATGAGTTGTCTTTCACTTTCTTGATCATGGCCTTTGAAATAAAAAAGTTTGTAATAAAAATAAAAAGCAAACAAAAGAAACGAGTTTTTAATTTGAGAAGTCCAATTTATTTTTATCTTTTATTGCTTGCTCTTTCAATGTCATATTTAAGTATGATGCTTCGTTTAATACCTAAGATATGGGAATGTTGGCTTTAATTTTTCTTATACTAATCACTACTATTTATTAAACTTCTACCACATGCCAGGCATCTTGCATGTGTTATTTCATTTAATACACACACATACATACACATATACATACACAGAGCTAGTATTAATATTATGGCCATTTTCTAGAGAAAAGAAACAAGCAAACAAGCTCAGAAAGGTATTTTCTTAGCCGGGTGTGGTGGCTCACACCTGTAATCCCAACACTTTGGGAGGCTGAGGTGGGCAGATCACCTGAGGTCAGGAGTTTGAGATCAGCCTGATCAACATGGAAAAACCCCATCTCTACTAAAAATACAAAATTAGCTGGGCATAGTGGCACATGCCTGTAATTCCAGCTACTCAGGAGGCTGAGGCAGGAAAATCACTGGAACCTGGGAGATAGAGGTTGCGGTGAGCCGAGATCTCGCCATTGCACTCCAGCCTGGGCAACAAGAGCAAAACTCCATCTCAAAAAAAAAAAAAATGGTATTTTCTCAAAGTCATTCAGCTAAGACATAACAGAAGCAAGATTCAAACTCAGCTCTGTCTAATTGCACAGACCACATTGTTTTTCTTTCTGCTGTACTGCATCCCGCTATTGAGTAGCTTAATATAAACTGACATTGACAAGAAAAGAGAGAATATATGTTGTATTAATGTTCTATTGTTCCCATAATTGTACTACAAAGTTAGTGGCTTAAGCGACAGAATTTTATTACCTCATAGTTCTGCAGGTTAGAAGTACAATAAGGATGTTACTGGACTAAAATAAGGTGTTGGCAGGGTTACATTCTTTTCTGGAGGCTCCAGGATAAGGTATGTTTCCTTGCTCATGTGGGTTGTTGGCAGAATTCAGTTCCTTGCAGTTGTAGAACTGAGATCCCCATTTCCTTGCAAGCTGCCAGTTGAGGATCATTCCCAGCCTTTAGAGAGGTCACCTATACTTTTGGGTCATGGCCTCCTTCTTCCATCTTCAAAACCAGCAGGGCAGGTGGAGTTCCTCTCACACTTCAACTCTTTCCCCTTCTTCTTCCACCTCATCTCTCTGAACCACTTTTTCTGCCTCTTTCTTTGGCTTTTAAGGATTTATGGGATTAGATTGGACCCACCAAGATAATCAGGATAATCTTACCATCTCAAGGTCTTTAATACCACATCTGCAAAATCTCTTTTACCCTATAAGGTAACATAGTCCCACATCCTAGGGATTAAGATGTGGATATCTCGTAGGGAGGGAGGATATTATTCTGCCACACACACACACACACACACACACACACACACAATCAGACATATATTTTCAGCCAGGTAAAATATAGAGAGTAAATGAAGAACAGCGGACTGAAGATAAAACTCTGAAATACAATATTAAGAGATGGATAGAGGAAAAGAAGCCCCAAAAGAAAGCCTGAGAAGGAGCAATCAGAGGGATAGGCTTAGATTAGATCTAAAGGGACAATTATCTTGAAGATTCTTATGTTTTGGCTGTTCATGCTTACTGATTTCCTCACTTTATTCAAGCTCTTTTGCCCAGTCTTTTACTTCCTGGTCCTGTCATCTTTAATGATGCTGATTCTCGGGCAGTGACCACACAAATTTTAATTTTGCACATAATATCCTGAAATATCTCAGAACACTCAACCTATGAACTGCTAAATTGGCTGAACACTCAGAGATTTTTCTCCATGAATGTCTTGCTCCAGGCAATGGAGTAATAGATCATGGCTAGAACTTCCTAAAGCAAGGTGCCTGGAGAAAACTTGCACATCTAGATGGTTGGTTTCATTACTGGCAGTCAAGGTCCTTACCTCGGATTTTCAAAAGGAGAAACCAAGCAGACCATCGCCTGTTGTCAATATTTTTTCTTTTTTCCAACTGAGTCAATTAAGTTCTATGAGGTAGATACATGTGAATTCAAAAGTATTAATTAAAAGAGTTGGGTGGATCCTATGTCATAAGCTGAGGATCATTAGCAATAGGAAAGATAAATTGCCTCCTACTGAACAAATGCCATCTTCTAAAACTCAAATACAGAATTTTTAGCAAGCACATATAAAAAGTTAAGGGTGAAACCATCGTTTAAAAGGAAAAGTCTATTGTTAGTGAGGATGATTAAGAGTCATAGGACATAAAAAAGTGTAAATGAGGATTATCTAATCTAATTTTTTCATTTTACATTGGGGAAATAAAAATACAAAGCAGAGACATTCCCAAAATCACCTAGGTCCTGTCAGTATCACAAGTATTCTAACTTCCTCTTCAGTATTCCATATCCTGAGGTGATCCATAGGAGGTGGCTCCATTATTGCTAAGTTGATGCTAATTTCTCAGCCACTTTATTCTAGTGTCTCAATGAGGGGGACAAAAATGAGTAGAACCATGTTAATCACTACTAATGTAAGAAATTCTAGCCTCAGCACTATTAGAAACGCAATAAAGAACACCTTTAAAAAATAATAGGGGTAACACATGGATACACAGAGGGGAACAACACACACTGGGGTCTAACGGAGGGAGGTGGGCAGGAAATGAGAAAGGGTCAAGAAAAATAACTAATGAGTACTAGGTTTAATACCTAGGTGAAGAAATAATCGGTACAACAATAAACCTCCATAACACATGTTTACCCAAGTAACAAACCTGTATATCCTGCACATGTACCCCTGAACTTAAATAGAAGTTAAAAAAATTCATTACTTATATAACAAAAAAAATAAGGGATGACTTATGAAAAGCAACGAGCTAATTTTGTTCAGGGGCCAGTATGTTTAGAGAACCACAGACAGTATACAATTTAAAACTTACTATCTCTGCATAAGAGATTTTAGAGGGGTATGTATATGTAAAATTATCACTAGATTCTGGGGAAAGACAATAGGAAAGAGAAAGTAGCAAAAAAGGTTAATGGCTTCACCTCTGCCACATCTGCCTTTTTGCCAAGACTTTTAAAACTCTATTACCTCACAAAAAGCAGGAGCCAGAACAAAGAAATCTCTGAAACTTATGCTGTCCAGCATATTATGGGATACAACTAACATAAAACCACAGACTTTACATTCTTATCCAGAATGAAATTTTTAAAAATTACATTTTGAAGAGTCAGTTGTCCTGTCCGGGCCTCCCAACCCAAGCATCTATGCAATTAGCTAGTCACAGATTTAGCAATTAAATACTATAATCCCTGTCCAGGCAATTTTGCTACTTGAGAATAGTGAGCTGTTGCCAGATGCCCTGTAAAAGCAGTGGGAGATTTCAACAGGCTAGACCCTCCAGGACACTGAGAACCACACTGAGAAAGGGAATGAAGGAAAAGAGCATGAGGAAAGTAACAGAAGGTGCCTAATTAGCCCTGAATAGCTTACTTTAGATTTCTCTGCCACCTCTCAGGATACTACTACTGAATTATAATTACCCTAACTTAAGGCTATGCTATTTAAATATCTTTGCTATTATGATTATTGTTATCCAAAATATTGTACCTGTGCTATCACTCTGCAGTGAGGACACTTCTCCTGCCTCTCTCTTCCTGGCATATTGACACTCATTATCCTGGGTTGTCACAATCACCTGGTTATTGACTAAATTATCTGTGTCTCATTATACTCTACTGTACTCTGCTGGAATAAGAGGCTACACTTTCCCTATACAATATTAAAATTCACAACACACTTTTCCAATCTGGAGTCAGTTTTCCATTTACCAAAACACTGCTTGCAAACATGTTCTATGAATTTACTTTGACCATTTTCAGGTGACTTTTGCATTTCTTGATAAGCTGGGTTTCCTTAAGTCTCGTTGCCAACTGTGACAGAGACTTTGGCTCCTGGCTCACAGTTTTTCTCTCCATACCAAATGTATCAACATTATCATCCTGGGTGACATGTTATTAGGGAGGAACATTTATCAGCAGGTATGTATCAATCTATATTGTGAATCAAAGAAATCCAGGACCAAGAACACTTTTAGGAAAATCCTATCTCTACTTCATAGAAAGGTATGGAGTTTATATCAAATATGTACAACAAACTTTAAAACCAATGATCAAAACTCTTTCTAAAATTCCTACTTTTAATGGTTCATTATCTTGCTTTGTAGAACAATTCATGCCTAAAGCTTATTAACCACTTAGTACATAAAACTAGGCAAGTATGTTGAGATTACAGTTTTCCTTCAACAAACGCTTACTGAAGGGCTACTATGTACTAAGAATTGTTCCAGGCACTTAGAATAAAATTGTTCAAAAAATGGGCAAAATCCCTACACTTGTGAAAATCACTTTTTAGTAGGGGGAGGAGAACAAGATATGTAAGATGCAGAGTATACTAGAAGATGATAAATTCTTCAGAGAATAATGGAGAGGAAAGAGAATAGAGTTTTGCTTTGGTTATGGTTTGGTAAGGAGGTGGTGGAGGTAGTCAGTGGGAAGTCGCGATCTTAAATGGGAAACATCTCAATGAGGTGAACTTTAAGTGACTTGAGTAAAGACCTGAACAAGATGAAGGAACAAGTAAAACAGGTATCTGGAAAAGAGCCCTCCAGAAAGAGTCATATCAAGTGCAAGGGCCCTGAGATGGGAGTGTATCCAGCATGTCTAAGAAACAATAGGTAGCCTATCAGAGTGAAAGCAGAATGACTGAGGAAAAAAGGAGTCACAGAGTTAAAAGGTGTATATGTGTGTATGAAGGCTCCATAGGATCTTATAGATCATTAAAAGGACTTTGGTTTATACTTAATATCAAACAGGAAGCCCCCGTGTGATTTTAGGTAGAGGAGTGACATGATCTGACTTGTTTTAACTGTTTCACACATTTACTGTCCTACTGGTTATGGCCTGGGCAAAGGCAGAATCGTGGAGACCAGTTAAAAAGCTATTGCGAGAATACTTAATTACTTGAATCATGAGAAGAGAAATGATAGTTAAAAGTGGTTGGTTTCTGGCATATTTTAAAGAGAGAGAAAACATAATTTGCTGACAGATTGAATGTGTGATGTGTGAGAGGAAAGAGTCAAGGATGACTCCATAGGTTCTATTCCTAGAAGAAAAAGTAGAATTGCCATTAATTGAGACAAAGAGAGCTTTAAAACGAATAGGTTTTTTTATGGGGGCAATGAGGAAATTGAGAACTTATCTTTACGACATTTTAACCTATAATAAACTATAGCACACAAAGAATTTTCTATTATCATATCTGATGAAGATAATTATATTTCTAGCATAGAGAATAAGGCTATGTTATATTTTTAACACATTAATCAGTCTCACTCAAAACTCCTCACTGCTTCAGCAAGGATTATTTGTAGACTACTTTAGGATCATTCCTAGAAAGATTTTAATATCTTGAATTGGTTGTAGAGTTTGGACTGACATTCTGGCACAATTTTGGAGCTCAGTTAAGTGGGCTACATATGTCTCATAGAACAAGGATGAAATTCTAGATGAACTCCAAGGGTATACTAACATTAAGAAAAATAGCTCCCATAGGTATAAAAAGGCAATAGCTGATACTTGAACTCAAGTGCTCACCAGGACTGGAAGAATATGACCAAGTGTTTAGTCTGAAAAGTCATCTCCTGTTGAAGCAGTAAGAGTGATTTATCAGGTGAGGAGCTATGCTCCTCTCTGGCATGAACCATCTAGCTGCGTGGAGCATGTCCTTGATAGCCCTCCTTCAGCAGCTCTCACTAGAGAAAGTCCTTATGTACTAGGTTCCAGGGACTGCCACCTAAGTTCCCTTTACCTGTATTTGGTCCTGCCTTTTCCAGGGCTGTGACCTCTGCAATTCATTTAATAAGATTCAAGTAAACTGACGAGCAAAGAGTAGGAGGAAAACGATGAATCTATTTATTTATGGGAGTTTGAGTACAAATATTATTCAGAAATTCAATCTAGTTCCATTTACTTCTAAAATGCCACACAACAGTATTAAGTCAATACATTCAGCAAGCAATTCTGAAATAGGAACTATGTTACCCACTGAGGGACTGGGCTTTCATGGATAAATAAAACAGGGTTCCTGCCCTTAGTGAACTCAGAAGCTAAAGGTGAAAGCAGATGACTAAACAAGTAATTACAAGAGCATTTGTAATGAAGGGGCATACAAAATGTCAGGGACCCAAAGGGGGGACAATTAAATCTGCCTGAGGCGGTTGTGAAGGATTTATAAAGAAGATGACATTTGAGCCAAGCTGTGAAGGAAGAGAATGCATTTGTCACTCTACCAAGAGAGCACTCTGTATAGTCAGAGGCAGCCTAAAGCTTACCCAGCTTTGGGATCAAGGAAGTGTTAAGAGTTGTCTGGGGAAAGGTTACATGGGGAAGAGTGACAGAAAAAGGAGACTAGAAAGACTAGCTGGGACCAGACCTGCTTTGCTAGGGATTTGTCTTTTGTTCTTTGGGCAACAGAGAGCTTTTTAAGCAAGCAAATGATATGATGATAATTGTGTGTGTGTGTGTGTGTGTGTGTGTGTGTGTGTTTAAATAGTAGGTGGCAGAAGGGAAGAAAAGAAAAAAAAAGTCATCAATAGCAAGGGCATAAAACAGAACAAGAGAAGTAAAAAAAAATACAATTTCACACTTTGCAGAAATAACCATGAACATATTCACTCCAAATGCCCCTTTCCCATCCCTATAACTTATCATTACCTCCCACTAATTAAATTAAACATCTCCATGCACTATCATTTCATCAAGCAGGCAATGAGGGAAGAAATGTCCACACAGAAAGACAGATGGAAGAAGCTGGTACCTCAGAAAAAACACACAGAAAACCACCTTCTTCCTTTTAATTACTTCTCTCAGAGTTTGTAAGGGAAGAAATAATTAAGAACACCATATGGATTTAGAACACAGAGAAGCATGTATGAACACATCACACACACACACACACACGCACAGTGCTTGTATTGACAAATAAGAATGATAAGCAGTATAAACACCAAGAAGAATGATTACATCTATCTTACCTCATCACACACATCCACTTTTAATAATGCTGCCAATTTACTACTGTTTGAGATCATTCTTTTTAACATAGCCTTGGTGTACCAGTAGCTTCTGACAACCACTTCCTCTCCATTGTCACTCCTAGTCTCTTGTGTTTCCAAGACACTAAATCCTAAAGACTACTGTAGTGGCTTGTCAGAGGGCCATAATATTGCTATAAGGGCCATAATATTGTTTTTGTCTTAATTAGGCCCAAAGCATCAAAGCTCTAGGAAGAATTTGGGAGACCTCTCTGAGACTGATGCTTAGCTTAGATGAACAGCTCAATACTTAGATTAGGTTTTTAGAGCATATTTCTTTTTTAACACAGTCCAGAAAATAGAGAAGTTCACCTTCACTTTGCTGGCCAATAGAAGACTCTTTTCTGTAGCACCACTGGAGACAAGCAAAGGTTTGAACATTTTTTATTATCAGCATGGGATTAAATTCCCCAGATGACCATAGTTTTCAGAGATACTATGAAGAGTGATTATCGAATGTGTTGGTCACAGAACCAAGACACCTTCATAAAAACTAAAAACCAAAATAAAACTAAGAAACAACATCAGTTCCTACTGACTCATTGTAAAAACAGTAACAAAAAAAAAGCAAGAATCATCATTTCTAATGGCACAGAAATACTTCTTCCCTCCAAACTCATACAGTGCTTTCATACTACTCATTTGGCACTTAGTTACATGCTGTATTTTACTAGTAGTTAACTTTTTTTTTAGAGACAGAGTCTTGCTCTGTCACCCAGGCTGGAGTGCAATGCTGCGATCTCAGCCCAATGCAACCTCCCCCTCCCGAGTTCAAGTAATTCTCCTGCCTCAGGCTCCCAAGTAGCTGGGACTACAGGCGTGTACCACCATGCCCAGCTAATTTTGTACTTTTAGTAGAAACTGGGTTTCACCATGTGGGCCAGCCTGGTCTTGAACTCCTGACCTCAAGTAATCCACCCACCTCTAGTAGTTAACTTTTTACAAGTGTTAGTTCTGATTCTCTTATTTGATTGTAATAAGCTAAGGTTAAATTAGACATGCATCAAATCAAAGTGTAAAATACCTTCTATCACAGAATAGGGCACTAAGAATTGAAAATAAGAACACTGGTAAATTCACACCCTTACTGAGGTTCATGGGCTGCTTAATACTACTTTATGTATAGCATTAAAAAGTGGAATATGAAATAAGGGTACACTCTTACACCTATGAAGTTAACAACAACAACAAAAAAAAAGCCCTTAAAATCATAAGAACCTATGTTGGATGGACGCCTGTAAAACGAATGCATGATTATACTTCCAGAAGTAATTTAAATTGGTATGACCCTTTCTTATGAATCAGCAATACATTTAAAACCCATAAAAATGCTCATAACCCTTATATAAATAATTTACATTAAGGAGTAATTCAGATAAAAAGGCTTTAGATACGAATATATTATAATTTAAATATAAATATAATTTATAAAAACAAAACATTAGAAATAACATATAAGTTTAGAAATAATAATAGTTAATTAAATGATGGTCTATTAAACTGATGGAGCATTTATAATAAAAACTTTAATGATAATAAGAAATAAAAGAAACTTGCTGAACTGACAAAGGGCATAAAAAACTTGGCCGGGCACGGTGGCTCAAGCCTGTAATCCCAGCACTTTGGGAGGCCGAGGCGGGTGGATCACGAGGTCAAGAGATCGAGACCATCCCGGTCAACATGGTGAAACCCCGTCTGTACTAAAAATACAAAAAATTAGCTGGGCATGGTGGCGCGTGCCTGTAATCCCAGCTACTCAGGAGGCTGAGGCAGGAGAATTGCCTGAACCCAGGAGGCGGAGGTTGCGGTGAGCCGAGATCGCGCCATTGCACTCCAGCCTAGGTAACAAGAGCGAAACTCCGTCTCAAAAAAAACAAAAAACAAAAAACTTACACTTGTCATCATATTTAATGTTGAAAGACTAAGATCAGAAACAAGGCAATGATGACACCTGCTCTCAGCACCTATTTAACCTTGTATTGGAGTTCCTAGCAACATAAGACAACAAAACAAAAGTTATCTAGACTGGAAAGAAAGAAGGAAAACGGTTTTTATTCACAGATGCCATAAGCATCCACCTAAAAACTCCCCAAAACTGTATAAAAATGACTACATCTGATAAGTGAGTTTAGCAAATTTGAGATTCAACGTCAACATACAAAAACCAATTGTATATTTCTATACATTTGCAATGAACAATTAAACATCAAAATTAAAATAATACCACTTACAATGAATATGGAACACTTTGGAATAAATCTAACAAAATATGAGCAAGATTTGCTGAAAACTACAAAGCACTAAAGAAAGAATTCAAATAAATAAATGGAGACATAGAATTGTGTTCATGGATTAGAAGACTAAAAGTGTCAGAACATCAATTTTCCCCAAACTGATCTCTAAATTCAATATAATCCTAATGAAAATTCCAGCAAGCCTTTTTTTTAAGAAATTGACAAATTGATTCTAAGATATATATATTTATATATATTTTTACATATATGTTTGTATATTTACATGTATATGGCTTAGAATAAACAAAACAACTTTGAAAAAGAAAAGTTGGAGGACTCGAAGTGCTTGATTTCAAAACAATATAAAAGTAAGATCAAGACATAGCAAGAGGACAGACATATAGGCCAAGTGAACATAACATAGAGAATGCAGAAGGAGACTGACACATATATGGTGAATTGATTTCTAAGCAAGGTATCAAGGTGCATCAATGGAGAAAGCATAGTCTTTTTAACAAATGGTGCTGGAACAACTGTACATGCCATATAAAAATATGAACCTTGGCCATACCTCATGTCATATTGAAAAATTAATTCAAAATGTATCATTATAGACCTAAGCATAAAACCTAACAATATGAACTCCTAGATGAAAACACAGGATATAGACCTTTGTGACCTTGGGTTAGGCAAAGACTTCTTAAGGTAGGATACAGAGAGCATGAGACATGAAAAAAATGACATTATAACTGGATATCACTAAAATATGAAGAAAAAACTTAATCTTTTTGAAAGATACTTTAAGGAAATGGCCTGTTGACCAAAATATATAAAAAACTTTCACTATTCAATAATAAGAATTGTTTTTAAAACTGAATAAAATATTTGAACAAACATATTAAACATAAGAGAAGAGATACAAATGCATTAAACACAGGAGAAAAGAAACTGAATAAAATATTTGAACAAATACATTAAACACCAAATAAGCACACAGAACAGATTCTCGGCATCATTACTCATTAGGGTAATGCAGATTAAAACCTCACAACATATTTCTATACATGTATTAGAATAGCCCAAATTGAAAAAAATACTGACAATACTAGCAACGTGCAGAGCAACTGCAATTCTCATATATTGCTGGTAGGACTACAGAATGGCAAAGTCACATTGGAAAGCAGTTTGATAATTTCTTACAAAGTTAAACATACACTTACAATACGTATATATACCCAGTAACTCTGGAGAAATCGAAATATATGTTCACATAAAAACCTATACACAAATGTTTATTGTGGCTTTATTCACAATATCCCCCAAACTGGAAACAAATCAAATATTTATCAAATGGTAAATGAGTAATCAAATAATCCACATTATGGAATACTTGTTCTGCAATAAAAAAATGAATGGAGGTCGGGTGCGGTGGCTCACGCCTGTAAACCCAGCACTTTGGGAGGCTGAGGTGGGTGGATCGCCTGAGGTCAGGAGTTCGAGACCAGCCCAGTCAACATGGTGAAACCTTGTCTCTACTAAAAATACTACTAAAAATACAAAAATTAGCTGGGCATGGTGGTGAGCGCTTATAGTACCAGCTACTCAGGAGGCTGAGGCAGGAGAAATCACTTGAACCTGGGAGGCAGAGATTGCAATAGCTGAGATTGTGCCACTGCATTCCAGCCTGGGAGACAGAGAGAGACTTCATCTCAAAAAAAAAAAAAAAAAAAAAATGAATGGAGTACTGACATATGCAAAAACACAGATGAATCTCAAAATCACCATGCTAAGTGAAAGAAGAGAAAATTGAAAGTATGTTTCTGTTTATATGTATTATTCCATTAATATGGCATTCTGGGAAAGACAAAACCATATAGTGCCAGAGATCAGAGCAGTTGTTGCCAGGGAATAGACTAGAGGAAGAAGAGTCATTGCAAAGAGGCATAAAATAAATTTCTGATAAATGGAAATATTCTGTGATCTTGGTAGTGGTTACACAACTGTGTAAGTTTGTAAAAATTTATAAATCTGTACGTTTAAGAAGGATGAATTTACTACATGTAAAGTATGCCTCAATTAACCAAGAAACGAACAAAATGCTGTTAACACCAAGTGTTGAAGAGCTTGTGGAACAAATGGTATGCTCATCCACTGCTGGCAGGAATTGAAAATGGTACAACCACTTTCCAAAACAGCTGGACATTTAAAAAAACATTAAGTTACACCTACACTTATCATAGGCCCAACAATTCCATTCCTAGTATTACCCAGGAGAAATAAAAATATACGTTTATACAAACATTTGCAAATGAATGTTCACAGCAGTTTTACTCATAATACCCCAAAATGGAAAGAACGAAATGTCCAAAAATGTCAAAGGTAAATGGATAATTATGATATATCCATATGAAAAATATAACTCTTCAATAAAAAAGAATGAACTATTGACACGCCCAGCACCATGGATGAATCTCAAAATATGCTGAATGAAAGAAGCCAGACACAAAGGGTGTACAAAAGAATATAAATTCTAGGATTTACATATAATTCTAGAAAATACCAACTAAGCTATAGTGATAAAGAGCAGATCAGTGGTTGTTTGGGGACAAAGGGATGGGACTAATTACAAAGACACACAAGGAACCTTTTTGGCATGATAGAAACGTTCTTGGTTGTGGTGGTGGTGGTGGTTGTGGTTACATGTAGTTGTACCCTTAAAATGGGCACGTTTTTTATACATTATATTTTACATTAGATTACACCTGAATAAAATTGATTTAAGAATTAGCAGCCTAAAAATGTTTAGGATATGTTAAATTTAAAAGTTAAATATAAAAGGACATAAGCATTACAAATAAGCATATAAAAAAAAGATCAGAAAGAGCCTCACAAGATAAAAAAACAATTATGTTAAGATAAAAGATTTAGTTAGGCCTTATTTTTCATCTTTGAAAACTATTTTTAATATACTATAGTAATATTTTCATAAACAGTACTTTTTTAACAGAGAAAAATAAAGCAGATAACTTATTATTTGGTTACACATGAAAAATTAACTCAAGGCTTATTTTCTTTTCGGTTACCTCTATGCTCAGAACTTGGAACATTTAATTGTTATCATTCTCAATTCCTTACTTTCGAGAAACAGGGGGAGCCCCAGTACGAGCCAGTAGCTAAAGGCACAAGTATCTTGTCATGTAATGAATCAGCAAGAGTTAAACGATCACTCCAGGTTGCCTGACTTTCATCTAGATACCATTTCCATGCAGGCAGACTTCTCAAGTAGGCTACTACAATATAGTGACAGCAATAGTAGAAGTAATAATAATAGCTACTTCATTAATTAAATGCTTACCAAATAATAAAAAGCATAATTATACTGCCTTTAATGCTTACTCTAACATCATAAGCCTTATAAGCTATTTAAAATTTTCATTTTATAGTCTCAGAAATGGCATCTCAGAGAAGTCAATAATTCGCTGAATGTCACAGCTAGTAACCCAAGGTCTGCTTAGTTCCAAACCTAACCACCATGCTGCCCTGTCACCTGGTAGAGGGCTCCTGAAATGTGTGGTTACAGAAGCCCTATTTTCTGATGCTTGAGGGCTTGAGGAAAAGAGGGAGACACTAGAACTTAACAGGCCGAGCAAGAATTTTGTTTCTTCATACCTAAGGGGGTTTGGAAAAATGCTGAGCATTCAGCATAAAGAGACTCCAAACACAGCTCTCTCTGCTAACCTACTAGGAATAGATCTTAAGTCTCTGGACTTATTGGGATCTTGCCTATATAACTAGTCATCAGATCCCATTTTTCTTTTCTACTGTATATTCTTAGCAAGTGTTACAGTATAAAAAAATGAAGAGGGAATATCAAAAGCTATTCTAGGAAAACAGGATGTCCTTTCACACAAATGTTATACAGAAAGGCTTTATGCCCACGTTCAATTTCATTTCATGTATAACAATTCCTTAATCACAACTGAGAATGTCACATAATCTCTCTCACTCTTTCCACATTCTCAACAAGTTATTTTACCCTTGAAATCAACAAACCAAGAAAGAAATGATGCTAGTGAATCAAGCAGCAGCTATTACTATTTAAGAGATGAGAATCCCATAGATATAGCTGGTTGTATGTGAAATTGTTCCCTTTGCAGATCCCTCCTTGCTGATATGCACCCTACACGAGGCTCCTTCCTGGGTACCATTGCCTCAGAGAATCAATCTCTCCTGACTGTACTTTTTCCTCTTTAACCCACTCAGTCTGGCTTGCCTCCCACTGTACATCTTTCTTTCATTCAAACCTGGTGTTTTATCTCCTGCTACCCGAAAGGTTGTCAGAACTGCTATGAACTGAAGGGCTTTCATTTGCTGCTTGTCTTCACATATCTGCCATTTATAATAGTTTAATCTGATAAGGCCCATGCTTGACAGTGCCTGTCATTCATGAGCTAGCATTTCTAGACACAAACTCTCCAGGGAAGAACCCTGAAAGAGGTCCAGAAGCTACCTGATTCCTGTTCCATCTTCGCTTGTCCTCTTGGGACTTGACACTTTAGACTGTCCTTTTGGTTTTCTCCCTTCACTGATGCCATCCAGTTCCCCTTTCCTAATCAGTCTACTGCATACCTTTACCTATTCTGGTTTCTAAACTTGCCCTAGAAGGAAGCGTTTTAACCCTCAGATTAGGGTTCTGGATTCACTCTTTGGTCCTTGTTCCCCAGAGGTCCATGCTTGTAACTGTGGCTCCCAGGTAGTTAATTCTATTATAGCTAAGGGGGCTTCTTTCTTCGTACACTGAAATACGTCCTAGTTGCCTAAATCTGGACCTTTGTTGTCACTCTCTGCTGCCCTCCAGCGGCTACCAGTAGACTGCAGTAGTTAGAAATTAGATCCAAGGCTTTTCCTTGGCCTGCGCGTCCTCTAGCAGAAAGCTATACGGTGCGGTTAATGAAGATGAGATTAGTGTTCGGAACCTAGCAGTTTTCACTCAGCCAGTACCACCACAACAGCCTCTGACACCACTGCAACTCCCAGGGAAATTCGTTGGTAATGACTCTCCTATCCCTTCTCATAAAGATGTGATTGTCTTGGAAACTTACACATTCCATGTTTGTGGATGTGCATATTCATGCTGTATGGTAGAGGTCAGGGAGAAACCTCCTGAATCTCTCAGGCTTTATTTGTTGGGAGAAGCCGAAAGTAGTACAATGTCGTCTCACAGGTTACCTAGGTCCCTAATGATAGAGCATGAGAAGATCGACAATGCTGTCTACAGACTAAGGTAGAAATTTCTAGGTGGCTTACTATGTTATGCTTGTTAGCTCTTCACTCAAGAGCTGAAATGAAATGAAATCAATGCCTCTGAATTGATAGACTTTGCTGTGAGGCTATCTAGAGTGATGCTGGCATCATGTCCACATCAAAAGTTACAGTCGTTGTTCTACTGAAGCACAGGAGTAGAAGAGTTGTCATAGATTAGATTGGCAGTTCTGAAAAAGGTCCTTCTAACATCTAATGGAAAGGGTGTTCTATTAGGTTGATGCAAAAGTAATTGCAGTTTTTACCATTACTATCAACGGCAAAAGCGCAATTACTTTTGTACCAATATAATATACTGTGGTAGTAACCTCTAAGTAGTAGGGCTCTGCCTCCAGGATGAAGTAGAAAGTTCTGGACAGCCCAGCGTTAGGTTAGACAGCGGCAATATGGGTTGAAAGCAACAGTGGAAAACTCTTAGCCTGGGAGACCCATGAGTCAGAAGGCCAAACCTCATTAATTTTTCATGGGGAAATATGTCAAAAGCCTAGGATTTTATCTCTTGCTACCCAAAAGGTTGTCAGAACTGCTCCAGACTGAAGGACCTTCACCTGCTGCTTGTCTTCACATATCTGCCATTTACAATAGTTTATTTTGATGAGGCCCACAGTTTGTGTCATTCATGAATTAGCATTTCCAGACACACAAACTCTCCAGGGAAGAACCCTCAAAGAGGTCCAGAAGTTACCTTTCTACCACATACAACTGTGCAAAGAACCAACTGTTTGGGGCTTACATTACTACTAAGTGGGTGTGCTTGCTCCCTGAGGAAAACCACAGTGGAGTTCATCATCCCTTCCACCTTCCCTTCCACCTTCTCTTCCAGGACCCCTTCCCCATTAAAATAAAAATAAAAAAGAGTCTACCTCTTATAAGACTACCATTGTTTTAGTGTGGTTATCATCGACTACAAATACTCCCTCTCCTCTGATTCCCAATATCCTGAAACAATCCCGTGAGGACTTTTAGGAAGTTAGACCCCAGAGATACTAAAATGATTTTCATAGTAAGAGGATAACAAATAGGAAATGGCCTTCCAAACATGCTATCATGCCATATTAAATGTTGGTCTTTTCCTGGCACTTAAATGACATCTTACACGATTTTCTATACCAAAGAGTTATGCTCTGTTTGGATATTATTTAATGAGATCCTGGTCTGCAAAATATGAACTCTGTGTTAAATCAAAAATATGCCCTGAGGTCGAATTTCCAAACTCACTTCCTCCCCAGTTAAGAAGCCGGTATGAAGTGAGGCAAAGTCTTGGCAGTTCTAGAGTAGATTCTCCTCCATTCAACCAAGGACATTCAGCAAATCCCAGAATTTGTTACGTATTACTGGCAATTCCTCCACTAATTTCCTCTGATGGCTCTAGTTACTAACGTCCCAAGCAAGATAAGGAGGTAGATCTGGTTTGGAGAAACTGCTAAAGCATTCCCAAAGCTGAAAACTTTACTCACCTGTGCCCTATCCTTGCATATGTTGATCCAGCCTTTGATATAAAGTCAAAGGTCTGGCTCAATGAAACCTATTCTCATAGTGTTCCTTCTTCTATTTTTTACAGAATCATGCCCAGAAGCTGTTACCTCTCCCCTGCCCATACTTAGGAATAGAAATTATTTCCCATCAGAGCTTCCTTTGATGTTGGAGGTAACACCTTGAAGGTTATAGGTGTCTGTCAAAAAAACTTGGGCAATACAATTTTAGCAAAACGACCAGAAAACTCTGCTTCCAAAAACCAAAGGACCACGTTTTGAAGTTGACTATCTTATTTATGTCAGGCTGTTAAATCACAGCTAAAATGTCTTTTCTGAAAGTCTGTGTATCTGTATACAGCAGAGTTGGCCTTGCCCTAGAGATCTTGCCAGAAAACTCTATAGCTGTTTCCAAAACTGAACTATAGCATCAATACCAAAAGTAAAAATCTAGGTAAAGTGACATTTCTTGGAGCACCAGGCCACCTGAAGAGAGACTACGGGAAGAAGAGAATTTATATAAGACTGCAAGTGTCATAAAGGTGAGGGCCTGTTTTATTCACTGCATTGTATCTACCACTGTGCTAGGCACAGTGTTGAATAAATGAATGAACACTTCCTGATTATGAAGGTCTATATCTATATCCAAGTGCTATGGCTCTGTCAAGATATGAAATATAGTCTGCAGGACTTTTAGTGGCTCTGTATCTGCAAAGAGATCTGTGCAGGCGGTCTGATATTACTATATCCTCTTCTAACCACCAAATGCCTTTGGGATATGATGACCCTGAATTTCAATTCTCATCTGCCCTCCTCATGTATACATGCTACTTTATCAGTGGTACAGATAATCTCTTCCAAGATAATGTACTTTATGGCTTAACTCATTCCTTCTAATCCTATTATCCACAACAGTCATAGTAATGACATCTTCTAATTCCATGAGTTATCAAGTTATTTGATTTCTGACTATGGTATAGATGACCTCCAGTTTTATAGGCCATTATTCAAGATCATACACAATCTGAAGGTTAACAGAATATTTCAAATGAGCATTTGAAGAGTATTTCTACTGACATTACTGGTCCATACATTTTCCAACTAGAAGGTCTGCAAAGAACTGTATTTTCTCTACCAAGAATATCTTTTCATAAAAACTTGCCCCTACTACCTACCCTGACACTTCTCTTCATCAAAACACCTTGGCAACTGCTCAGTAAACATTTGGGAAAACTACAGTTCACCTCCCAAAACCTAAGGTACATGCCAGCAGGTTCAGGACCAACATTAAGTACATGTGGGAGATGGCTTCCTGTTAATAGTTTAATGGTTGTAATGAAAAAGAGAAGACTGTTGTCTCTGGCCTTTTGAGATGTGGGCCTGCCCCACCCCAGCCCCATCTCTTATGAAGCCTCCTAGTTAGGGGGTAGTTTAGATTGGTTATGGTAAAACATTAAAAAATAAATCCTGTGGACAACATGCCTTTTTGGTGTGTTGCTGTATCAGAAAACAAAAATCAGCTTTTGATATAAATGAGTTTTCCACTGAGGCTAAAATACAAATGATTATTAAAGTTAAGATTTTTGGAAGGAGCCACCACAGTCAAGCAAAGGGAGAATACATAATATTCAATATGTATTCATAGGAACACATAATATTCATTAGATTTGGGCAATTTGATTTAAAAACCAAAATTTTATTGAAGAGGATCATGACAGGATGAGAAGTAGGAGGGGCAGTTCTATAAAGTTAAGTTTTTGAGTTGTTCTCAAGTTTTCCCAATGGGTGCTAACTAACTGAAGGTACTGGTTTTACCTCTATACCTCTCAAAGGAATAGCAGTAGAATTTGCTCAACATTTCAGAAGAAATATGCAGCTATTTCTCTTAGGTCCTATAGTTGTTTTCGAGGCAGGTTAAGTGTCTGCAATGGAAATGCACTGTGTTTACTTTAGACTGTAGGTTAGAAATTGGGGAATAACTGGCCTAGGGGGAATATCAACAGCTCAATCTAAAAAAAGCCCTAGATATCTTGGGATGGCTTGCTGTATAAGAGTCGTTGCCAACAAGCTCCATTCACGAGATCTGATGCAATGTTACAACCCAATTCATTCAGCTTTATAAAAACTTAAGTATATATCAGAAGTAAGTAACTGCTGGGGCCAAGGAACAGAAAATAATGGGATGTTGCTAAGAAAAGGAACACCCTCAAACCTTTGGTCAAACATGGAAGGTGAACTATTATAGATTAAATAAATAATGCAAACAATTATCTAAGGAAGTTAAGAAGCTCTTTCAATGAAAGTGAATAACAGAAATGTGAAATGTTTCAGAGTAGCCTGCAAATAGTACCATTTAATGAGGAAAAGAATACATAGGACATAAAAGAAGAGGTATATGAGGAGGCCAAACAACAAAAAATAATGGGGTTTCAAGAGATCAGCCTAATACTTAAAAGAGAAAAGACAATCTAGATGCTAACTAAACTAGCATACAAAAACACCATGTTTTTAACAAAACTTAAATCTGCTATTTTCTATGTCTAAACATTTTCTTCCCTTTACAATGCTTGACTTTCAGTATGACTCTTCACCTTTTCCATGAGATATTTTATAGCTACTCAGGCACACATAGGCCTCTCTACTTCATGGCCTCTTTCTTCACTTATAGGTACAACCTTGCTCCTCATTTGCATTGTTTGTATATGTCTTATAGCTCAACTACAGTGTAAATTGGAGTTTATGTCCCCGTTTCTTGAATTTGGACTGGCCTTGTGACTAGCTGTAGCCACAAGAATGTGGTAGAAGTGATGGTTTGCTAGCTCTAAGTGTAGGCCTCAAGGAGTTTGCACACTTTCTGTTACTTTCTTGGAACTCTGCCAAGATGCCATGTGAACAAATCTAGACTAGGTTTTTTGTAGGTGAGAGATCACAGGGAGTAGAAAAGAGTAGCCTTAGCTAAGGCATCCTAGACCAGTCCCTAGCCAATCTAGCAGCAGACCTCAAAGTATGAGTAAGCCCAACTGAATCTACCCTAGATTGCTAATCTGTAGAAAGTTGAGCTTCATAAGTGGTTCTTGTTTTAAGCCAACATGTTGTGGGGTAATTTATTATGTAGCAAAAGTCACCGAAGTAACTGAAACATACATAATGGCTTCATCCTTCAATGTAGTACTTATCACAGTGTGCCATATATTAGAATCAAGTATTTGCTGGTCATTCCTTTGCTCCCAGAGGGCACAGATTACACTATATTCATTTGTGTATTCCCACAGCACTTAGGTTGTGATTTGTAAACAGTAGGCACTTAAGAGTTTGATAAAATAAACTGAAGTGAAAATCAGATTCTAGTGAACAACAGCATTATCTACTTAATGCTTAACCATGGAATAAAAAGATAAACCATGCCACAGTTAAAAGAATAAAGTACTGAGAATCTACTATATTGGTCGATTCTATATAGTATATATTGGTCCTATATTATAATTCTCAGTTATGAACCATTAAAAGTCAGCACTTGGTATGTACATACCACTTTAAGATAGCTAATTAAATGAGCCTTTGAGATGTCCTTCTTCAAATTCAGCATTAACCCAAATTTGAATTTTAATGGAAATATACACATGTATTTGATTTTTGCATGGGAAGTCATACTGCAATCCTACTTCTATGAACTCATAAAGATAGAAAACACAAAATGCTAGAGAAGGGGATTTTGATTTATACTATCTAATTCACATTATTATTAATAGGAGGTTTTCCAAACTCAGAAATCTGACAAATGAGGTTTAACTTATTTGTATGTTAAGTATGAAGTGCCACACGAATATAAAATATCATGAAAGCTTGTATATTCAAAATGTTATTTCTCTCTTTTTCTTAAGAAGTAGAAAAGTGAGAATAGGACAAGTGAAAAAGGATGAATAGTTTTGCTATCTGCATCTAATTTGCTTCCTAATGAAATTCTATAGCCTTTAAATGACACTGTTATTATAGTTCATACAAAGATGATTTCATCAAATATTCCATGTTTTGAATATTTTAAAATTATTCATTCAATTGATACTGTCTGAAACTCTCTAAAGCAAGCGACTATGAAAGTATGCTCAGAATACACATATAAAACAGCGAGGCAAACACACTCAATGATGGTGAAAGAATATTCTTGCTGTACTGCACTGGAGTAGATCCCCTTCTTACATGAGTGTGTACCCTATAATTTGCCTTAACTTTGGCTTCTTCCTTTAACTTATGCCATTTCTATTTAATATTTTTATCTTTGACTTATTAAGGGTATAATGATTAAATCAGTTAAGCTAGATAACTAACTCAGGAGGTCAGTTACAGGTTTAGATCGTTCATTATATAATGAAAACAAAAATCTATGTTCTTAATAGTATATCTGAAAGAAAAACACAGACCAGTGAGAGTAGTCTCCAGTTCTGGTCCATAAAATCAACCCTGTAAGGGCTAGATGAGAAATAGGTAACAATGCAACATGTGAAAAAGACTCAAATACTAGCAAATAGGAAGCCCAATAAATGAGGACTAGAAAGTCCATTCCTTTCATTGAGGATGCCCAAATAAAAATATAAAGATTTAAAGAATTAAGGTTAAGTGAGACAGATTTTAGCCAACTTAAGAAATATCTTTCTAATAATCATATTGTCCTAAGGTGGAACTTGCTGCTTTGGGGTAGTGGATCTTCCTCAAGCAAGATATTCAATCAAAGTCTGGGGTGCTGTACAGAGATTGAAGTATAAAGCCTAATGTTATGTTACATAATTTTTAAGATTAGCCTCCAATCCCAAAATTCAAGAATTCTATTTTAGAAGCCTAAATGTTTAGGAAAACGGAGTCCCAGGTTTTCTATTTAGAGTTTAAACATCTCTATAGTTCAGAAGTCTCCTTTTAAAAAGATGCTCACTTTAAATAAACTCTGAGAATGATGAAGATAAACTGCAAAGAGAGAAATATCTTCAGCATAGGAGGGATCTTTTTTTTTTCACAATGACTCAACCTACTGGAGGCCTACTAATAATGAACTAGACTAAGAACTAAAGAAAATTTTCAAACTCTAGGTTAGAAAAATTATCCCTTTAAGCTGCTTCAGCAGAGACAGGTATAAGTAGAAATTAGGTGACAGACTGAATAGAAAGAGGCATACTCTTTTATTACCAGTAAAATTTTGAATTTTGGGTTTCTACTGTTAAAACATTATAAAAGTAACTCTGGGAAGAGAAATATAATAGAAAATAGGAACTTAAGCATAAACAACAGTGCTCACTGACAGCTTACAAGTACTTGCACATTCATTCCCGGCTCTGATCCACCTTATTTTGGCTGTGCTTTCTAACTTACTCCCTTAGTTAACATTTTCTGTGAACACTAGTTCCTTTCCATAGGGACCAAAACCACAAACTAGAGAGAATAACCATGCTTCCTTCTCTTGAATAGTGAGAACGGAAACATTTTTCCTTGGATGTGTTTCTCCAATGAAATTCAATTTCTGCTTTCCAAGAAAAGCCAATTGGGTTAGAAGTTTCTGAGAAGAAACAGGAGAGTGGGAGGGAATCCAACAGATATCACTCCACAAAACCCTAAACCAAAATCTCAATCTTTCAATTGTATATCAGTCAAGGGGTTAAAACCTGAATGTCTCAGTTGAGCTGCTAAATCTACAGGTGGAAGGTCTTAAGTGTGGGAAGAGATAGCTCCATTTGTGATCATGCTGGCAAATCCTTTATGCGTAAGAGAACCCCCACCTTGGCCCCCAAATATTAAGTTGACACACGTTTCTGGGACACAGCCTGAATCCTCAAACTTTGGCAGGTCTATAGACACACAATTTTCTGTTTTCTGCTTAACAGTGCTTTCCAGAATTGTCATCAGATGACAGATTACACCACCCATCTACAAGGATTCAGGGGTAGCTCAGGCCATCCATTATGGGTTAAAAGCTGTTCCAGCATGAATCGAGTCACAGTGGTAAGGAAACTACTGATACATGGGGTCCTGCAGCTTTAAGAAATACCCTGGGCATCTAAAAGTTTTCAGAATGCAAACTATGTCAGCTCTGAAAACAAGAGGCACTGCATCATTATGGCAGGAGAAACAAAGCCAGCCCCCTTTTTTAAACAGACAAAAAAAAAAGATTGTTTTAATAGGAAAGAAGCATCCGTCATTGATTCTTACTTCATTCACACTTCCTATCCAACCCCATCCATCTTAAGAGTGAAGAGATGACAGAGCCCAGTTAACTCTCTCCCTCACTAGGCCCCTGCCCACCCTGTTCCCCATATCCAAACCACCAAGGTCTACCAACCCACCCAGTTCAATCTGCAAGAAACAGTCCTAGAGAATGACTGGTTCTATCTAATGGGCTTGCCAAAGCTCAGGTATGCCCAACTATCATCTTTCATCATATTACTTTAATAGGATTAGCATGACTGGTCCAGGACTTTAATCATCTTCAAAACGACCACTTAGTTACTCATGGCTGACCACATTCTACAAAGGAGGAGGTGGGAAGACATAAGGCAATAGGAAAAAGTCAACAAACCAAACCAACAATCCAGAATATAAAATATTTCATTTTTCTTAAATGCTGCTGGCCACATTATCTACAAACAAAAGTTCTCCAAGCAGGCAGTCTCTGCATCAGTGCACCTGCTTAGCATTGGTTTGCTGAGTTATCTTTTTGCTATGTCTGCAAAAGCCAACAACAGCACAATGGGTCGCATCACTTGAGGGTCACTTGAGTCCCTCTACTCTGGGTCCCTCCTCCCACCCCCTGCCTTCCCTTCTACCCACAAAACCTTTAACTCCACCATAGCTAAGGATCCCAGATAGCTAAATAAAAGAGGTGGCCTCAAATACAGGGAAAGCCCTTAGGTCTCCAATGTGAATCACCAACGCCAATCCCCCTCCCTTCCCCTTTTCCTTAAGACCTGATGGTCTTCAGTCACACATCTTAAAAGAAAAACAAAAAACAAAAACACAAAGACTTACTTGTCTCAAGTCGATGAAGGCCAACTGCAGCGTGTCCTCCTGGAACCCAGGCACCGGGCCGGATCTGGCAAACTCTGTGGGAAAGAAAAGAGGATAAAAAGCGCCTTTAACTAACCATGGACAGGGAGATTGGCAGACGGATGACAGGGAAGACAAGAGAAGCTGGGTGAGAGGAGGACCAAGCTTCTAAGGAGTCATGTCTCTCTCCCTTCAGCTTCTTTGTTTGCCCTTCAAAATTCGTGTCATCAAAACACCATTAATTCCAGCATCCTGACAGCAAGGAAACTGTACTAATTCGACCTGAAATTTATTCCCATGAGCTGCGCTGGGCTTCAGAGTATTTGTTTTGTGAATGGACAAACAACTTGCAAAGGAGGAGGGAGTGGGGGAGAGAAAAAAGTTTTTCCTCCCAACACAATAAAATCTTCAGCTGTGAAACTCTTTTCAGTTCCGAAAGCTATTTATATTTTAGATCGCTGAAGGAATTTTCTAATTTCACGCTTGTCACCTCATTCCCCAAGCATTTATCAAAAAATATTCCCTACCACATCATTAATTATTCCCTCACTGATTATTTGTATTATCTCATGACTGCATTATTGCCAACACACACACACACACACACGGCTTGGCTTTTGAGCAAAGGAATATTTACAGATATGAAAAGGCCCATCTGAATAAATCTCACTGCAAAACTTAAGGAACATTTGCACATGTCTGTCCTTCTAGCATATTCTTTGTCCTTGACTTCTACTTCCATTCCACTCTCAAAACTTCTTTCTTCCCCTTCCTCTACCCCAATTTAATCTTAGCCTGAAGAGACTTCATGAACACTATTTGCAGTTTACAGTGGTGCCTTGGGTACATGCTCAGTTTATGACTCTGGCTTCTATGTCGTTAAAAAGAAGATGGCTGTACAGGGATATGGGGACAAAAACCAGTAACAGTTAAGAATGTCAAATTTTATTGTCCCTGAGCCCTGCTTATTATGAAATCAAAAGGTCTTAAGTTCCCTACACATATGCATGCGCACAAGCGCACACACACACACACACAGAGACAACAAATGCAAAAGTTGGACAGTTCTCTCTATGAAGCCCATATCCAATCTGCTACTTACCTCAAAAGCAACTCAAGTGTCTGTTCAAAGTAATATAAAAAGGAATGTTCTCCTTCAAATTACATTTCTAGCAGGACTGAATTTAAGAAACTATACAGAGTTGGTATCATATTCTTTTGGAATCAATCAATAAAATCTATCAAGATATTTGCATATATGTCTAGAAAATTACTTCCAACAACTAGTGGCTGGATAGATCCAAATGATAATTTACGAACAAGGTAGGAACTTCTGTTCTTCAAAAATAGTTTCCATTTGGGGGCTTCTCAGACATAACAGCATTTCATAAAACCCTTGCCCTGCTTTTTAAAATAATGCTAGCAACTTAGTTTCCAGAAATTATGAGAACATTATAAAAAATGAAATTTAAATCAATTTATTAAACTAATTAAAATATAGCACAGATGTATTAAACAACAATATACACAATTCTTATTGTAGACATTTAAAATAAAAATGCCTCATAAATGGAAAGAGATAAACTATATGGCAAGATTAGCAGTACTAAAGTTTCTATTTGCTTTGAGAAGAAAATTCAAATGCTATATATAAATTAATTCTATCATATATTGCCCACATGATAAAACTTTTAAGAGTCAAATTCTGGCTGGGTGTGGTGGCGCACACCTGTAATACCACCACTTTGGGAGGCAGAGGTGGGTGGATCACCTGAGGTCAGGAGTTCTCAACCAGGCTGACTAACATGGTGAAACCCGTCTCTACTAAATACAAAAAAATCAGCTGGGCATGGTGGTGCATGCCTGTAATCTGAGCCACTTGGGTGGCTGATACGGGAGAATTGCTTGTACATGGGAGGCGGAGGTTGTGCTGAGCCAAGATTGTGCCATTGCACTCCCGCCTGGGCAACAAGAGCGAAACTCAGTCTCAAAAAAAAAAAAAAGTAAAATTCTAAAACTGTATGAATATTTTATAAAGGCCATGTTAATAAAAAACTTGATATAATCCCTTGTTTATATCTACAATAGCCAATCTGTGATAACCTCATATGTGAGTGCTATTCGAGTTAAATGTACAATTGCTCTTGTTAATAGCAATTCTTCGCAGTACAGCCACAGCTATTCTTTTTGACTGCCTGAATTGTTAGGTGGTCAGCTAAAATAAGCTTCCCATACTTGATGGTTTCTTCCAAGGTTGATAGATTATCACTACTGGTATTACATAACTCAAGTCTATCCTGCCTGTATCACCTGAAGCATCTGAAGTCTTCTCTGTAAGTACAAACCCTACTTGAGTCAAAATGGCAGCAACTATCAAGATGTTCTGTCGTCCTATATATGTCCAACTCAACAGAACCACCCATCTGGATGTTTGGGAGCTGGCTACACACTCTTGAATCTCCTTATTGGGCATGCTCCCTGGGGCTAATAGATTAAGCTGATGAAACAACTTAGGAATCTGGATGTGATACATATTTAGTTCTCAGAGTCATTTTATAGACCTCATTTTTATGACACACTGAATCTTCCAGGTTCCCAAAGGATATGGTGGCCTTTTAGGTTTGATTGCCCCTTTTATAAATCAAGGAATCAAAGAATGACAGTTGCATCAGGTATGACAAAGTGAAGACATTAATTTTCACTTATAGCTCATGGAAATGTCTAATGACTATATATTCAACTTCACATTTGTATTTTTCTCATTGCTTTATGTGTATAATTCTCTTCCCACATAGATAGCAAACTCCTTAGGAATAAAGACCATTTCACAAAACCTAACATGCATTCAAAATAGTAGACGTTCAACCAATATTGTGTTTTAATTAAGTAAGTTACACAAATAGCAAGATTCATTAGCCACATGTACTCTTCACTGCCAATGAAAATCTCTGGATTGTAATAGGTAAGGGGTCCTTAATCTGAGTATCAATAAGCAGGCTTTAGGAAGTCATGAGCTCCCTAAAATTATATGCACATTGATTAAGAGGATATGCTTTGGAGCAATAAAAAAATCAGAATCTGAACCCCAGTTTTCCACTTAGTAGCTCTATGGGCTTACACAATTTACTTAACTTCTTCATACGTCAACATCTTTATCTAAAAAATGAGGATAATAGAGCATTCCTTATAGTGCTGCTATGAGGATTAAACAGAATAACACATGTAAAGCAGTTGGCAGAGTGCCTAGCATATCATAATTGATTATCATTATAATTAGTTTTTTTGTGTGTAAATATCCATTTCTCTGCAAAGAAGGTTCATAGCTTTCACTGAATTCTCAGAGGGTTGGTAGCCCAAAAAGGTTAAGAAACACTGTTCTATATTAAGGACAAAACATGAGGAAAAAATTCAGCTATTGTTCAGTGATGAGTTAGTGAGCTGGCATTACAAATTTATTTATAGGTTCATATTTAATTACTTCATTTAAAGGAAACTGATATTATTAATTGCTAGTGTTTTAGCTACAGCATAGTAATTTTCATTAGTATTGTTTTAAAAATTTAATAAATGTATAAAATAGATATTTTGTAACTTTGTGATTCAATATGCCCTCAGAAACATAATTAAATTTAAAATATATTTTAAAATGTTAATAGTATTAGAAAGTGTGAATATTTTTAAAAATACAGGGGAATTTGTATATAGTCTAATCTCAACTATATAAAATATAATGTGCACAGAAAACATGATAGCAAGCACTCACTTCATCATGTTACCCAAGGCTGCTACACAGAGGAAGGTTATGAGGGTAGGTTTTTTCTTTACATTTTATAAACTTTAAAAATAAATACAGACTACTTTTACAACCTGAGAGAAGGAAATGGAAGAACATACACATACATACACATACACATTATGTAGTGGAGCTCACACTGCAGTACCTTCCCTAGAAACAAGAGATATAATTTGTTCAAGATTTAGTATTATTGGCAACTAGGATTGGTCTGTAAACCCAAATTTTCAGATGCTGCTTGACAGAAAGAGAAGAGAAAAATACCACGAGAGAGGGGCAAGAGTCTCCTAGTCTCTCGTAATATGCTGATGCATCCATAAATTGATTGTATGTACACACAAGAAGCCTCTCTCAGAATTGCTAATTAAAATTGTCCTTCTTTGACATCATAGAAAGGGGTAAATACATGCAATTTTGGCCAAGTGGAACCAATGGATACATGAGTGAATCATAATGGAAATTCCCTTTCTGGACTTATCTTTGCAATCCAGAGTTTGTAGTAGGTTTTCAGTATCTAAGTGATCCAAGCCAGCATCAGAGATTAAAGCATCATCAAGGTACTTGCTCCACTCAACGCAGAACCAAACCCTATCTTTGACCAACTCTTATTGCTGAAAGATTGAATCAAAGTTCAGTGAGACTAGCAAGGTGGCTTCTTCTTGGGAAACGTGTCCAGGATAGGAGAGCCTCTGACAGGTATCAACCCATTCTCCAGAAAGCTTGGCTCTTCCCAGCAGTTCTGCCCTGCCCCTGTCCAATCATGCATGGTAAAAACCCACAGAGTCAAAGCTGGTGTCAGGACCTGGCTCCAAGATACCATTTGCAAATGTGCAAAATCTTTCAGTGAGGAAACTGCCAATTCATTTGAAATTTAAGAAGAAACATTTTCACTTAAAAAAATTAAAAGGAGGTATACAAAGTTACAGGAAAGAAGGCATATTGTCAGTAAACGTACAAGAGAAGAAAGAAAATCACTAATATACTTTACTTGCCAAATATCTAACCCTTCACATTCTCATACACACAAACATCTATGATATGTGGTAATCATTTTAAAAACAATATTAATTTTTCAAAAATATGCTATAATTTTACATTTCTAATAATCTTCACATTATAATGAAGTTACCAAAGGGGAAAAAGGAAGAATTCCACCAATTTCAAAATGCTTCCTGGATTTCTTGAAGGCTGATCTTAAAATTAGCAAACTCTGTCACTTAGCCAAATGGGAAAGAAAAAAAATTAATTTGGTACATTCACACTTGGTTGAAGAAAGCAAGATATATAAAAGAGCATTAGAATACTAAATTAGAATACAATGGTAGAGTGAGAGTTAGAAGGGGCTTCGAGAAGTCAAAACAACTGCATTAGTCTATAATCTATATATGTAGATACGACATTTGGGAGTTTATCAAAAGAAGACTGTGAGAAGAAAACATAAAACTAAATTTTCTAAATCTTTGCAAAATGTCATAGAACAAGAACAGTTTTCAAAGGAAGATGAGCAACAAAGTAAAATGTATTTCAGAAAAGCAAAACTAGTGCAATGTCTGGCAAGCATGTAAAACAGCAATTTTGGGAGAAAAAAATAATTTGTTCAAATAAGAGGAAGGTGAGAAGATAATCTGCAAAATGTTAACAATCTTGGAACCAAGATCACATCAGTATACTATTATTCCCAGTAAACTTCCCGTTCAGACAATGGACAAAATAGTATCACCTCCTCTTGCTGACTGTATTAGGGATTTGGTTTTGGCCAAAATGCCAGGTAAGTGGGAAAACTCAGTACCATACAGCTTAAGCTTTACTTGGGACATATACCTGGTAAGCTATACTGGGTATATATACTGGGTAAGCTATACCTAAGTATACTGGGTACTTGTTTATAACTTAAGATCATGTTAGGTCACATGTATTTTTTTGTGGGAATGAAAAAATAAGAACTGTTGTTGCTGTATTAACATAATGGTTTCCTGGTATCTGGCTCCCTGGAGCAACAGATGAAGGGTGTGCCAGACTATCAGATGTGGCTCTGGGGAAGTCAAGCCTCTTGCATCACATCGCAGTGGTTCCACTAAGCTAATTACAGAAAGGAGTTGATGTACTCCATAGGGAATACAATTCAGATCCTACTGGTCAGAGAAAGGACCGCCAGAACATCAGGAAGTAAGAACAAAGGGAGAACAATGTCAAGGAGAGAGAAAAAGAGAAGGAGGAGGAGGTAGAAGGGAAAAGCTCCTTGGAGATTCATCTGAGTATACTTGTGTAAGTGTTCTTGTATCGACATGTAATCATAAAAAATAAATACCATTAATTATCTAGGTATGACTGTATGATGTAAACTATTATTTGCCTGTTTATATTTTAAATATGAAACTCACTAGATCTCTGACTTCAAGAAAGACAGGGGGTTGTAGGACATTGTACCTATCATTAACAATTCAATACTGTACACCTAAAAATTTAAGAGAGTAAATTTCATGTATGTGTTCTTACCATAATTTTAAAAAGAATAATATCTACAAATCATGTCTGACAAAGGACTTGTATCCAGAACATATAGCAAATTACTACAATAGATTCGTGTTAGCCTTAAGGACACAACAAACAAAGTGAACGGATGAGGAAAGACATTCCATGCTAACGATAATTAAAAGTCTTGTCTTATATAAGACAAAATACACACTTTTTGGGAAAAATCTGTCAAAAAAGACAAAGAAGGTAACTATATAATGATAAAGCAATCAATTCATCAAGAAGATATAACAGTTGTAAGCATATATGCACCTAACATTGGAACACTTAATATATGAAGCAAATATTAACAGAGCAGAAAGGAGAAATACAGCAATACAATGACAGGGGACTTCAATACCACATCATCCAGAAAGAAAAGCACTAAGAAAACATCAGACTCGAATGACACTATAGACCAAATGAACCTACCAAATATATAAGAATATTCTATCCAACAGTAGTAGAATATATATTCTTCTCAAGTGCACAGAAAATGTTCTACAGGATAGGTCCTATGTTGAGTCACAAAACATGTCTTAACAAATTTAAGATGACTGTAATCATCTCAAGTATCTTTACTGAGCATAATGGCATATAAAAATAGAAATAAATAAGAAGTTATAAAAACTCAGAAATATGTGGAAATTAAACAACACATTTATAAATAACCAATGGGTCAAATAAGAAATCAAAAAGGAAATCAAAAAGCATATTGAGACAAATAAAAACAGAAACACAATATATCAAAACTTATGGGATGCATAAAAAGCAATATTAAAAGGGAAGTTTATTCTTATTAGAATTTATTAGGTATCAGAATTATTAGGTATTTGTTAATACCTACATTAAGGAAAAAAAAGTTATCAAAAAAAAAACCTAACTTCACACATCAAGCAACTACAAAAAGAACAAACTAAGCACAAAATTGGAAGGAAATGATAAAGATCAGAGCATAATAAATAAAATAGAGACTAGAAAAAAAGAGAAAAGTTCAATAAAACTAAGAGTTAGCTTTCTTGAAAAGATAAAATTGACAAGCCTTTAGCTTGAGCAAAGGACCTAAATAGATATTTTTCCAAAAAAGACACACAAATGTCTATCAGGTATACGAAATAGTGCTCAAAATCACAAGTCATCAGAGAAATGCAAATCAAACCACAATAAGATAATCACCCTAAATACAACTTGTTAGGATGGCTATCATCAAAAATACAAGACATAACAAACATTGGTGAGGGTGTGGAAAAGAAGAAACCCTTGTATACTGTTATTGGAAGTGTAAATAAGTACAGCCATTTTGATAAAGATAATGGAGGTTCCTGAGAATATTAAAATGAGTTAGGTGTGGTTGCTTGTATGTCTGTCATCCCAGTTACTCAGAATGCTGAGGTGGGAGGCTAACACCAGCCTGGGAAACATAGCAAGACACTGTGTCTCTGAAAACATCAACAAAAACAACAACAAAAAACTCAAAAAAACCCAAAAACAATGAAAAGAAAAATGATTAAAACTAGAGTTACCATATGATCCAGTAATCCCACTTCTGGGTATATATATCCAAAGGAAATGAAATCAGTATCTCAAAGAGATATCTGCACTCCCATGTTCACTACAGCATTATTCATATTAGCCAAGACATGAAAGCAACTTAAGTGCTCATTATTGGCCAATGGAGAAAGAAAATGTTTTATATATATTCAATGGGATATTATTAAGCCTAGTGAGGGGGTCTTTTACATTCTTTGTTAATTTCTGAATACCAAATTTTAGATTAGTAATTTTTCTAATGTATTATTCTCTTAAACAAAAAACAAAAAGAAGGCTGGGCATGTTGGCTCACTTCTAGTAATCCCAGAACTTTGAAAGGCCAAGGCAGGTGGATCACTTGAGGCCAGGAGTCCAATAACAACCTGGTCTGGCCAACATGGTGAAACCCCATCTCTACTAAAAATCCAAAAAATTATCTGGGCATGGTGACATGCACCTCTTAGTTCCAGCTGCTTGGGAGGCTGAGGCACAAGAATTGCTTGAAGCCGGGAGGTGGAGGTTGCAGTGAGCCAAGATTGCATCACTGCACTCCAGACTGGGCTGTAGATCGAGACTCTTATCTCAAAACAAACAGACAAAACAAAAAGAAGTTGCCACCATTATGATAATAATACTAGCTTTTATAATTGCCCATATATGTACCTTGATTGAGATCTTCATTTCTTCATATGGCTTCAAGTAACTGTCTAGTGCACTTCTATTTCACTTTACAGGATTCCCTTGAGCATTTATTGCATGGCAGGTCTAGTAGGAAAGAAATTCCTTAGCTATTTATCTGGTAGTGTCTTAATTTGTCCCTCACTTTTCAAGGATAATTTTTCTAAATATGTTTATCAAATTATATGTTTAAAATTACATATACATATCTGGAAAAATATACATTGATAGTTTTTTCTTCTAGTATTTTGAATATATTGACCTACTGCCTCTGGCCTCCAAAGTTTATAATAAAAAAACTACTCATCATCTTATTAAGGATCCTTTGTATGTAATGAGTCTTGTAAGCACCAAGACAGAAATGTTTACAAAGGGTCTTCCAAGATCTTTCAGTTCAAGTTCTTCTTGCATGTTTATATTTATATCTTTCAGAAAGTTTAGAAAAATTCCAGTCATTATTTCTTGAAATAGTCTCTGTACCCATTTCTCTCTCGTCCTTGGGGACTTCCAAATGGCTAGATTGGTCCATTTGATGGATCCCACATGTCCCTTAGTTTCTGTTTACTTTTTCCAATCATTTTTCTTTCTATTCGTTACTCAATAATCTCCATTGTCTTATCTTCCCATTCATTGATTCGTTTTTATTTCTGCTTAAATCTGCCTTTGAATCCCTTTAGTACAATTTTCATTTGTCATACTTTTCAGCTCCAAAATTTATTTTTGGTTTTGTTTTAAGTTTTATATCTCTTTATTGCTATCTCTATTTTGCTCATACGTCAATTCCATGAGTTTCTTCACATTTTTCTTTAGTTCTTCGAGTATCTTTAAAAGAGTTGTTTTAAAGTCTTTGTCTAGTAGATCCACCATCAGGTCTTTTCCAAGAGGAGTTTCTGTTGATGTTTTTTTTTTTGCTTTGCATGGGCAATACTTAACTGTTTCTTTGCATTCCTTGTGATTTTTAGTTGAAAAGTGGACATTTGAATCTAATAATGTGGCAACTTTGGAAAAAAACATTCTTCCCCTTCTCTAGGGTTTGCTGTTTTTTGTTACTGCTTTTGTTTATTGTTTTGTTGATTGTTATAGACCATGTCTATGGCAAGGATCAGCCTGATATGTAAACTTCAGGCCCTCTCACATCTTTTCTGAGCAGATGCCCTTCTCTGAACCTCTACAGTTAGTTTCTAATTTTCTCCAATTATGCAGTTACTAGTTGAATGTCCTAGTCTTTAATGTTTGGCTCCCAAATTAGGAAAAAGAAAAAATAAATGAAGAGAAGTAGGGGAAAAAAGCACCAGCCCTTTAAATCTCCTGACATCACTTTAGCAAGAGGGGCAGGGATTAGCAACAATCCTTGGAAAACAAAAAAGAATGGTCGTCCCTCTCCTGCCTGAACCTCTGTGATTAGAAGCAGCATTCAGCAATCAGAAGACAATCACCCAATACTTGGAGGACAAGGTCATTTTTGCCCACTCTCACTCCCACAAACTGTGTGTAAGCTGCTTTGGGAAAGCTGCTTTGGGAACACATACACAATTGCCCAACATGGACTTGGGGGTTAAGTATGGGTAGCTATTAGTGTACTAAGAAATAAAGTTGATCAAAATTAACCACATTTTAACATCCAAGCCTTCCCCTGGAAGTTGCAAGCTTTTTATAGACACCACAGTTCCAAAATAGTTACATCCAATTCCACCAGTTTAATTATTGCCTAGGTGGGAAAACTGATTCCTGGTACTTCCTATTTCTCCTAAACTCTTATTGTCGACTCAGCAATTTTATTACTTGGTATTACTCAAATGAGTTGAAAACTTATGTCCACATAGGATTCTGGAAATGGATGTTTACAGCAACTGTATTTATAATTCCCAAAACTGGAAATAACCAAGATGTCCTTTAGTAGGTGAATGGATAAATAAACTGTGCTATTTCCAGACAAGGGAACATTATTTAGTACTAAAAAGAAATGGGCTATCAAGCCATGAAAAAACATAAAGGAACCTAAATGTTTTTTGGTTACTAAATGACAGAAGCCAATCAAAAAGGCTACATATTGTATGATTCCAACTATATGCCATTCTAGATAAGGGAAAATTATGGAGACAGTAAGGGATCAATGCTTGCTAGAAGACAGAAGAAAGGGAGGGATGAATGGTTGCAAAACAGAGGATTTTTAGGACAATGAAACTATTCTCTATAAAATTACAATGGTAGATTCATGTTACTATACATTTGTCCAAATCCATAGAATGTACAACACCAAGAATGAATCCTAATGGAAAGAACAGACTTTTGGTAATAAGGATGTGTCATTGTAGATTCACTGATTATAACAATTGTGCCACTCTCATGCAGGGTGTTGATCGCAGAGGAAGCTATACGTGTGGTGGGGCAGGGAGTATATTGGAACTCTGTACTTTCCACTGAGTTTTGCTGGGAACCTAAAACTGCACTAAAAAATAAAGTCTGCTAGAAAATTATTTATAAAAAGTGCAGAGGAAAGTGAAGGCTAACTCTAACGTGTTCTCAAAGTATTTATTGTAGCAAATGTGATTAAAATTGATAATAATGAAATCTGATAGCAAATGCCGAACCAGTACTCCAAATGTATTTATAAATTTTTTCTAAAGTTCAATTCTCCCATCTTCTTACAATTGAGAACTAAGACAGATAGACATGGCTTTTTTATTAAATAAGGAATTAATCCCCCATAAACTAGAAGATAGCCACAAGCATGAAGAGTCCTTCCTGCTGCTGCTAAGTAAATAGGCAGATCAATCTCCATCTGGCTGTACCATGTGCATTGAGAAGAAATGAGGATCTAGGCACTTGCAGTGAGTGACTAATGTTAATGACAACATACGTTTATCTGGAGACAGGCACTGGTTTAGGAGGAGTAAACCTAGAAAACTGGAGAAGCCTATTTCTATGTCTTGCCTAACATAGAAGAATAATCAGTAAATAGTTTAAGGAAATTAGTGAGCTGAATCTCAAAAGGTAAACCAAAAACCAATTTCACTTCAAGATTTAAAAAACAAAGATGATATCAATTTCTACCAGTTCATGGAGTCCATGGCCACTGAGGACCTTTACGAAAATGAAATACTGCTTTTCATCTAAGGAAATATCCTAAATGATGGACATGAATATTTTAGGTATATTAACTGAATTAAACCAGTGATTTTTGCAATGTATGGTTCCTTATAAAGGAGGAAGAGTTAAGGAAAGTAAAGAATATTACAAGTGGCAGAACAATAGCAGGCTATATAGCATTGGATTTTCCATTAGTATTCCATAGACAAATAACACCCAAGGATAATGAAGGTGTCCTAGGACTTCAATCTACAATCTTTGGATCCCACAATGAAAGGAGTATTTGTCATTGCTGAAGACTTTTTTATTAATAGATTTTAAAAGGTCTAAAAGGTTAAGTTAGTGAATCAGTTACAATCTAATCCCTTTAAGTCTATTATTTTAATATGCAACTCCCATCCTAGAATATCAAAAACAAATATTCACTTTACACATTCCTTTTTATACATATAAAATATTCTTTTCATTAAAATATATATATCTATCTAAAGTCACAATTTTCCTCCAAAGTCCCCAAATGCTTCAAAATTTTTCAAAATGAGGGTCAATTTCACCATATATCTTTCAAAACAAGGCCCCTCCCAATTGGCAATCAGTAGTGCTTCTGTGCATAATCTCTAGGAAAGTTGAAGATCTGCCATGAAAGGGGTGGGCTTCCTGAGAGATGAGAAAGACTGATGTACCAAAGCAGTAACTTTATATCCTTGATATTTTTACTATGCTTTTAAAAACTTGATTTTATCCATGTGTTTGTTCGGCACTGATTATTCTGCCATATGAACATATATCTGAAGCTATGGCTATCTGAAATTTTACATTGAGAAAGCATTCTGTAGGACATTTAACAAAACAGTGAAAATCAAGTTCTCTAAAAAAGCACTGTCTAAATAGAAATGTAAACCACGTGAGTAATTTTTAGATTTCTAAAAGACACATTACAAAAAGAAACAAGTAAAATTAATTTTAAATTTAAGACTATATTTTGTTTAACTCAATATTTCTAAAATATATTTTGAACATGAAATATTTTCAAAATTATTAAGATATTTTATATTTTTCAAAATCTAGTATGTATTTTACACTTATAGCACATGTCATTTCTGACTACCGACAATTCAAGTGCTCAACAGCCTTTTGTGGCTGGTAGCAAAAGTATTGAACATCATAGCTCTAGGTGACATTGATTATAACAAATGGAAACCAAAATGAAGTATATAAAGAATGTCTTAAGATTCTGGAATGACAAGGAAAGTGTACTACCAAAGCACATAGCAATATAAATTCTATTTTTATATTGGCTATGAATTTGGAATGGAAGCAAATGTCCGTGATACTACACTATGGCTTCTTGTGTTAGCCTATTCAGGCTGTTATAATAAAATACCAGAGAGTGAGGAGCTTATAAACAACAGAAATTCATTTCTCACATTTCTGGGATGGGAACTCGAAGATCAAGGCACCTACAGATTCAGTTGGACCTGTTTTCTGGTTCATAGATAACACCTGCTTATGGTAGGCTCATTATGTAAAAGGGGTAAGGGATCTCTCTGGGGTCACTTTCATAACGGCACTAATCCTGTTTATGAGGTCTCTGTCTTGATGACCTAACCTAAAGGCCTCACTTCCTAATACGGTTGCTTTGAAGTTTAGGATTTCAACATATTAATTTTGGGGGAACATAAATATTCATATCATAGGACTTTTACTCAGTTCCCATTATGAGAAAATTCTCTTAGCATTTGGAACTTAAAGAATGTTGCCCTCTTAGATGATGAGAGAGCTATATATTTTGTACACACTTCAACATGCTTATCAGTACCTTTTTATTATCTCTCTACAAATCCTTGTATTCTTGTCTTCATCTCATTTTTACTTTCTTATATCTAATTTATTCATTTTTCAAATGTATCATGTTGAAAGTGGTCACAAATCGCTTTTGGTAAGCAGTAGTATATAACATTTTTTAAATGATGACAGCTGATCAGCATATAAGTTTCAGGACAAAAATCTCTGTCTCAGTTTCACCAGCCAATGATGACAGTAGCAAACCTGAGCTACAACTGCAAACACTGCAAATTGTTTTATAAGTGTACAGTATAAAATAAATGCAGATCATTAACAAGAAAAGTATTAAGACTAATGTTCAGGACTCTTGAGCAAGGTGGAGGCATGGCATACATTTTGAAAAAAGGTGAGAGTCTGAAAATTATAAAGGTAGGTTCCACACAGGGTGTTTCTCATGTTAAAAGAACTATGTATCTATCTACATATATACTTTTTAAAGTCAGCATGGCCGTTTCCAAGCTGAAAGGACATAAAGTTTCTCTCCTATATATTTCATAGATGGTCTTACAATCTGCTAGCAAAACTTAGTCTCATACTCTAAGTTAATGTCCACAGAAAATGAACATATCATTGGCTAAGGTAATGGGGATTCTAGCCCTTTTAGAATTTACTAGCTATGTGACCTTGGGCCAAACATGTACGTTCTCAGTGCCAGATGTCTCAGTTGTAAAATGAAGATAATATTTCACTTGTTTAAAGCTATGGGACTGAATCGAATATACTCTTAAGGTCTGTGATATAATAAGGAAGGTATCTGGTCTTTGTCCCTCGCTGCTGGCATAGAGCTTAAAAAACTCTTGGAATTTCCTGAGTGATGGTATACATTTTGTTATTTATAATGAGCTCTTTTTGGCAATATCTGAGTTTATGTTAATGAGGTAACTGACGGTGGTACCTTAGAAAATCTGAAGGGGAGGGGCTGGCCATGCCATAAAGACCAATTATGTGATCGGACAGTTGGAGCTTTGAGCCCCATCCCTGACCTCCGGGAGGAGAGAAGGACTGTAGATTGAGCTCAATCATGCGACTAATGATTTAATCAATCTTGCCTATGCAACAAAGTCCCATATAAAAACTCTGGACACTAAAACACAGTGCAGTTTCCTGATTGGTGAAAACACTGATAAGCTGAGAGGCAGACACACTCAGATTCCATGAGGAGGAGACATGGAAGATCAGTATACTCCCCACCTCAACCAAGTCCTATGTGTCTCTTCCATTTGGTTGTTCCTGAGTTGTATCCTTTATAATAAAACTATAATTGTAAGTACAGAGCTTTCAGTGAGTCCTGTGAGTTGTTCTAGCAAATTATTCAAACTGAAGAGATTGTGGGAAGCCTTAGTCTGTGATTGACTGGGCAGAAGTGCAGGTAGCCTGGGGACACCTGAGACTTTCAACTAGAATCTGAAGCGGGGCAGTCCTATGGGACTGACCCCTCAATTTGTGGGGTCTCTGCTAACTCTGGGAAGTAACAGTTAGATTGAATTGTAGGATACTCAGTTGGCGTCAGAGAATTGTGGTCAGAACACAGTCCAATCTGGATTAAGGGCAGTACAATTTGATATTAGGTCCATTTTAATAACTAGATTATAGCCATATACGTCCCAGCAAAAGTAATGTGAAAACTATTGGCCTTGGATGCAATAAAATAACAACATGCATTATTAACTACGTGGCCGCCTCTTCAATGAACTGAAAATTAAATATATTATATTAAAACAGTCTTTATTGTTAGAGACCATTTTTGATAATGGCATAGTAAAACATTATGCATATCTTTCCTGGAAGAAGTTAATATTTTCTAGATTTTCTAGTTTTCCTTCTTTGCTTCACGGAATTGTTCTAGGATTAGTTGATAATTTTCCCCCAATATTGAATTTTAATGTGAAGTATTAAAACAATGATCTAATATCCAGGCTAAATGTATGCAATTAGATCAATATTAACATAGATAACAGTCTGTCATTCTGCTTATACAGGTTAATGAATTTATTTTCAGAGGTCAAGAGCTAGACTTAGGATCCATCTTACTAGAGAATATAAACTTGCCACTAAGAGAGCTCAGTTTGATGTGGTGTTTTCTCTTTTCTCTTTTTCTAAAACAAACAAATTTAAAAAAAATAAAAAGGAGAAGAGGATCTCTGCCAATGAAACCTGAGACCTTAAGCTGGTAGTTATTAGGTAAGGCGTCAAAGATTTGACTTCAGACACAACAGGAGCTCTAGAGGAAGCATTAGGCATTTGAACTCTTAGGTACTGCTGAGAGAAGGAGATTGGTGTTTAAATGGAATTTAGATTAGTTTGAGGAAAAGGAAATGAACTTTTTCTCAAGGTACATAAGCAACTTCTTTCCATGATAGACTGGTGCTTTTTAAGGAATATCTTAAGTGCCAGTAGTTATAGAGGATAAATGAGCATTTCAAGTATTAAAAGCAGCCCTGTCTTTAAAATGTTTCTTGTTGAAAAAGTCCTCACAAATGCTTTTGTAGGGGAGATTCAAGAACCTCACCCTTTCCCCTGGTTAATTGTCTGGGCAGGGGATCATGCTACACCTTGTTTCCATCCATTGACAGGCAGACAGCTGAGAAAGAGATTCCAGTGAGTCAGAGGGGAAGGGCAGGCCTCAAGCAGTCTGACAGCTGGATTTGGTAAAAAAGTGAGCAGACCTGAATTTCTCCAGAAAGGTGCATCATTCAGAATAAAAGAGGAGAGAATGACAGAAAGAAGAAAAAGTTTATTAGGAAAATTTTACTGATGCCTACAAAGAAAATAAATTAAGAATATTTTCTCTTTTATTTGTGGTCCCATTATATGTTTGGTGTTATTTACAATTAAACAGTTCATAGTCATTAGGCTTAACAATAAATAGCAACATAAGAAAAATGTTGCTATTGTTAAGCAACATTGTTATTTCACTTCCACTGAACTTCTCAGAGGAAGTGAAATAAATCCCTTGTTTCTTCTCTTTCAAATCAATTCTGAAAGACTTGTTTACAAACACTGATTCAACATCTTTATCTTCCATTCATTCCTCAATTCTGCAATTTGGTTTCCAGCACCCTTCTTCCACTAAAAGTACTCTTTCTTTGGCTTCCTTCTTACTAAAGCAATACTTATTGTCCTTAGGACATATGCATATAACCTGTAATATTTGAGACGTGCTTATACCATGAAGTGATTTATCTTTTTTTTTTTAACCCTTGAACTTTAAATTTAACTGGGCATCCTGTTTTTTATCTGGCCACCCTACTTCTAACTGGTTTCTACATCTAGTCTTGCCTCTCCTCTATGGATTTTTCACACTTTTTCTATAATGATTTTTCCAAAGTAGAAAATGATTATGTCACTCTCATACTTAAAACATAAACAGCTCTCAGTGTTCTTAGAATAAAATATATGCTTCTTAATACATCTTGCAAGATCTAACAATAACTTATCTTTCCATGATTTCCTTTCGACCACCCCACTTCACTTCACCCTATTTTCTAGTCAAAATGAACTAATTTAAGAGAACTATTTAGTATGCTCTTTATTTTCTCTCACAATTTATACATACTACTGACTTTCAGAACACACTTTCCAACCTACTTCATCTCACTTAAATGGATAACACTTAGTCATCTAGTCCAACTGGGGATTTTAGTGCAACCAATTTACATATAACAAATTACAGAAAAATTCTGAAAGGGATTAGCTGAGTTGCACAAATTCATAGCTATTAGTGGTTAAACAAAGACAAAAACATAGGCCTCAATTCACCCATCCAAATGTACATTAGCCCGCTAGTGACCCTACCATATCACCTGTTCCTTCCAGAAAAGGAGTAGAAAATAGAAGGAAAATAGAGTCAACCACCAGCATAGAACATTAAAGGCAGGGCTTTAAAAATTCTATACATTGGCTTACTAGCTTTTGGAACTTCAGCTTTTCTAAATGGAAATGTTGGCAATGATATTTTCTTCAATTTTTCTAAATTTCAATCTCAGAAATATGAAACTGAGAATGCTAAGGTGATATCTGGGTTTTTTCTCTCTCTCCTTTTCCTCTCTTTCATGCACATAAATGCAAATAGATTAAAGAGAAAGAAAGAGGACAAATCTTAATACTTGTAATACTAAAAGTAGATTAAAAATATGATTTAATTAAAACAGCAGAATCCAAATCAGAATCTGTTAAATGCTGGTATGCTGGAGTGAGTGATGATGGAAAGGCATACTTTTTAAAATGTCTTATTTTTTTAAAAAAAGATCTTACAAAAGTTAGGACTGTAATCAATTTTTTTGAGATATATAAGGTGTTATTCTACCTAAAGGCAGTAGATGAATTAAAATGTTATGGGAATTTCTTAAGAGACCTGAGCAGAAATCTGTCAACTTGCAACAATTAAAATAATTTCTAAGTAGACATGGTATTTAATATGGTTTCCTGGTTTATACCCTATAAAAGAGCCCAAATAGTTTACCGACATCAGCCCTAACAACACGAAGCAAGGGCCAAAAAAAATATAAAATGTACTAGTGTAAACACTGGGAGACAAGCAAGAGCAGTGAATGCATCAGAAACTCTTGGGAGACTGGGGCATACTATGAACATTAGGACTTTGGCCTACATGAGTGAAAGGAAGAACAAATGGCTTGATGGAAGGAGAGGCACCAGTGCTAAAGAATTAAAATAACTTGCAGCTGAGGTGATGTTTGGAATTAGCTGATAGAGCAGAAAGAGATGACAACACACTGCCCTTGAGCTAAAGGTGAGGTCTCTGGTTTGAAATGATTAAGATGGGTTGTTCTTTCTACTGACTTGTTTATCCCTGAAAATGCTTCTATGTGTTTTCAAGCAAATTATGGGGATTAATCCCCATAATGAAAACTTTATTTTATTTTATTTTTGAGACGGAGTCTTGCTCTGACACCCAGGCTGCAGTGCAGTGGTGCCATCTCGGCTCACTGTAACGTCTGCCTCCCGGGTTCAAATGATCCTCCTGCCTCAGCCCCTCAAGTAGCTGGGATTACAGGCACCTGCCACCATGCCTGGCTACTTTTCTGGTACTTTTAGTAGAGACAGGGATTTCACCATATTGGTCATACTGGTTTCAAACTCCTGACCTGAAGTGATCCACCCACCTTAGTCTTCCAAAGTGCTAGGATTACAGGCATGACCTACCATGCCCAGCTGTAACAAAAACTTTAAATAATTGTTTCTTACAGTTTCTAGTAAAAAACAACAGTAAAAAGGTTTTGGAAATTAAGAAATTCCTAGGATCTACTTTAACTGGGACAAAACATGTCTTACCAAGCCTGGAAAGCCTGGAACCAGGGTCAAGTGATATGAAAATAGTAATAACCACAACATAGTTTTTCTTCTTTGAAATGGCATTACTTACTGTTTGTGGTCCATGAAACTTAAGGTGTATAAGGTCACAAAGTTGCAAAAAAAGAAGAAATGAAATCTGAAACAGTTAAGATTGGAAATGTAGAGAAAGAGTGAAAGAGCAGCAAGCTTGGGATAACAACTAAAAAATACATCTGTCCCTCTCCTTTTCAAACCTATGCATCAGGAAATGACCTTTTATAAACTATTAGTTGAATAAATTAGATCTCTCACTGCCACTGCCCCCGCCACCTTAATATCCCTTGAAATAAAACCAGAAGGAAACAGCTAAATGGTTTCAAAGAGCAACCAGCCAGGGTCCATAGTTAGAAATGAAGTAAGTACCATATTTACCAAACAGCCAGACAGCATTTTAGGGTATTGAGAGAACTTTCCACAGAAAAGTTCATTTGTGAATTATGATCTTTCATGTAGTAGGTCCTTTGTACTCTCCCTTATTACGAACATTCCCAGCATCCAAGTAACTTCTGATACCAGAAACGGTACTTTGTTTGCATTGGCCAATCTGTGGAAACCAATACATGGCTTGACAATGATGTATGACAAGGTTAGAGCAGCATGATCCATCTCCATTTTCTTGACAAGGATGGCATCTTAGGCCAAGATAAGGAGAAGCAGGTTGCCTTTCCCCACTGTTCAGGTTGGCAGCACCTACTATCAAATGACCAGGTATCTGGCAATGGGCTCAGAGAAACAATGACTGCCTTATCTCCTGGAATTCAAGGAACTTCATTCCATAAACTAAAATAACAGCTGAGTGGGTACTACTCATTGACCCATGTCTGAGAAAAGCCCTCTCAGAGGGTATACAGTTCATCATCTGTAGTCAAAGAGAAGTGAAATTGCCATTTTAATGGCCAGGAGGGCTTCTATTTGGGTTCTCCATAGCCAAGAAAGGCACATCATAAAAGCATAGCACCCAGCAGGATAAGCCTTGTAGGCATGGTAAGACAACAGCAAACAAAGCAGTGCTTTTGTACTACCTATTTTTGATGATGAAAAGATTTGCAGTTCGTGTACTTCCCACACCATTTTAGATCTAAGAATCCAAACTCAATCCTGCTTTTAAAAAAAAACTGTTAAGGGCCTGGGAGGTGGAGGAGAGACAATCTATATCTTTCCAAAAAAGCTTTTACATAAGTTGATTGAGAGTTGTGTGCCTAAGAAAATGATATCAGACTATGGTCGCTATTTTCATCATACACTTTCCCACTACTCTTGAGTTTTAGGTATAATTTCTTATATAAAATATCTGCAGTGTGCCAACTCCTATAGAGAAAACAAGAAACAAAGAGAATGAATGAACTATTGATTATTGTATGCATATATACATATATATACACACATATATAATTGCCAACTTAATGATTTTCCTTTGTAAATCTGTAAGTTTCACTGCAAATATTAAATTCAAAAGAGAATTTAGAAACATAAATACAGAACAAAACTGAAAAAAAGGAAATCAAATTATAAAATGAATGAAGAAGGTATGCTCTGACAAAGATTGGCGACTCAAATCCCTATATATTTCTGGTAGAGAATAAAAGCATTATTGTAAAAAACATAAAATATTTCTCTGATTCCATTAACTAGTTGGGCAAGCAAAAGACAAAATTCATTAGCCATGGAGCTTTTCTCTTGGAGCAAGTCATAGTCTTCATCATTTTAAAGCAATAACAACTATCCTTAGATTTTCAAATGTGCAGTGCACTGCAAATTATAGAAAACAGGTTTATTTTTCTGCATACAAACTTTATCATCCATCTTCTGATCTTAATGTTTCTCAGACGGGAGAGGGCATAAAGAAGTTTATTTAAAAATTATAATTCAGAAGGATGAGGCTAAGGATAGCAGGTAAGTGACTGAAAATTATTAATATTGAAACCCACGACATATCCTTTAGTAGTACACCCATAGGAAATTTACATTTTAAAGCACTATAAATTCTCTAACAAAAGGGACGTCTGTTATTGTCATTTAACCTAGTAGACGAAGTTCAAAATTTTATTGGGTTCAAACTTCCTCCATTTGTCTCTCTTTAAACCTTCCGTTCTTAAGATTGCTCTTTTAATTCTTGAGGAGGTATCAAATGTCTAAGATATAATTTGTAAAGTATCCTTTGGATAAAGTATTAAAAATATACTATAATTGAAAAGGAAGTATATTTAAAATGTTTTATAAGAACTCCTTAGCATGAAATGGTGCTGTTTACTGCAATGATTAAACATTTCCAAGACTTATTTAATTTCATGTGGAGCCAATTTTTCTTTTTAAAATACATTTCTACCAGTATGTTCATGTTCAAATACCCAAGTTTCCAAAATAAATTTATTCATATTCTTCAGCTTCTTCTGAGGTTCAGGACTGCTTAGCTAACATGTTTTATTATGGCAACTCTGATCTCACTCATAACCACACTAACGTCTCTACCAGAATACTACAGTGCTTCAGATCTTGAATAGACAGTTTGATTTTCTTCTGAAACCAACTTTATCCAGCCAGGCATGGTGGTACATGCCTGTAGTCCTAGCTACTCAAGAGGCTAAGTCAGGAGGATTGCTTAAACCCAGGAGTTCAAGGCTGTAGTATGCTATGATTGCCCCTGTGAATAGCTACCATACTCCAGATCTTGTATCTTAAAAAACAACAACAACAAAAAAAACCCAAAACAAAAAAAACTAAAAAACTAACAGTAAATAGTATAATGCAGACTACATGAGACAGTCCTGCCTTAAAGAATCATATATAAAGTTTCTTTTAGTAAAAAATTATTGACCTTATTACATGGCCATTGACTTTACAAGAGGCCCTGATAGCAAACACCCAAAGCCTGCTTTCTGCTTGCATATACTCTGAATATAGTAGTCTTTCCTTTATCTACCATTTCACTTTCCATGGTTGCAGTCATCTATGGTCAACCACTGGCTAAAAATATTATATCACTACCCTGGCTCTGTGGGGCCATTATTTAGTAAAATAAGAGTCACTTGAACATAAGCACTGTCCTACTAAGAGAGCAGATCTGAGATCTGAGACGGCCACTAAGTGACTAACGATTAACAGGCAGGTAGCATATAGAGGTGAATACAGTGGACAAAAGGATGATTTATTTCCCTAAGTGTGGCAGCCAAGATTTCATCACACCACTCAGAATGGTGCACAATTTAAAATGTGTGAATTGATTACTTCTAGAATACTCTTCACTTCATCTCATCAAATAGGCATTTTATCATCTGACATCAACATAAAAAGATGAAGGTGAGTACAGTACAGTAAGATATTTTGAGAGAGAGATCATATTCACATAACTTTTATTACAGCATATTGTTATAATTGTTCTATTTTATTATTAGTTCTCATTGTTAATCTCTTATTGTGTCTAATTTATAAACTAAGCTTTAACACAGGGAGGTATGCACAGGAAAAAGCATAGTGTATATATTTATATGTTGTATAATGATGTTTACTCAACAACCAATTGTATATATGATGGCGGTCCCATAAGATTATAATGGAACTGGGCTGGGCATGGTGGCTCATGCCTGCAATTCCAGCACTTTGGGAGGCTGAGGCACGTAGATCACTTGAGGCCAGGAGTTAGAGACCAGCTTGGCAAACATGGTGAAACCCTGTCTCTAATAAAAATGCAAAAATTAGCCGAGCATGGTGGTACACACTTGTAATCCCAGCTACTTGCGAGGCTGAAGAAGGATTGCTTGAACTTGGGAAGCAGAGGTTGCGGTGAGCTGAGATAGTGCCACTGCACTCCAGCCTGGGCAAGAGAGTCAGACTGTGTCTCAAAAAAAAAAAAAAAAGATGATAATGGAACTGAAAAATTCCTATTGCCTAGTGATGCTGTAGCCATCGTAATGACAGCATAACACGTTACTTTTTCTCTTTAGATACACAAATTCTAGATACCACTGACTGTGTTACAATTGCCTACAGTATACAGTATTGTACATGCTGTACAGGTTTGTAGCCTAGGTATGTAGTAGGCTATATACCTTTAGGTTTGTGTAAGTACAAACCTATATGATGTTCCCACAACAATGAAACCGCCTTACGAAGCACTTCTCAGAACACATTTGTGTCACTAAGCAATGTATAACTGTATAAGGTTCAGTACTATCCATGGTTTCAGGCTTCCACTGAGGCTCTTGGAATATATACTGCATAGATGGGGGGAACTACTATATAAGTCCATGGTAAACATGGCATAATATATAACTATAATGAAAACTATATGAACACATTTAATATTTATCTGGTACTTACAATATGTATTTATGTTCTGTGATCTGTAGAGCATTTCACATGCATTATCTCATTTAATACTTCTAAAAACTCTCCATAGACATTAAGCTATCCATATGATCCCCCTTCTCATAATAAATCTTAATATCTTGGAACTAAATGGAAATTCAGAGATCACCTAGTCCACCTTTCTCATTTTATAAATGAGGAGTCCAAAGCCCAAACAAGGTTTAATGAATACCCAAAACCAAGACGATAGCTAGTTATTGGCAACACTGAGGTTACAATACAATGATCTCCAGCCCAGTACTCTTTCCAATGATAATGACAATGACAATAATGCCTGCTAATAATTACTGAGCATTTATAATAGTAATTATTCACTTATACATCACACATCTATGAGATAGGTACAAATATAACTTCATTTTACAAATGAAAAAAGTAAAGTTTAGAGGAGAAGTTGAGTATGACCAAACTACTAAATTAAAGATCCAGGGACAATCAATCTATTTCCAACACCTACGATTTTAGTTATTATGTACTATATTGCTGGCATATTAAAAATTGATTTTTGGTGGCAAATAAGGCTTTATAATCCATACAAGTTTGTGGTAGAATGTATGTACTAAAATTGCCATTCATTGACTCTCCAGTTGCACACCATGGTAAGAGAATATTCCTTAAGATTCCAACCACATCCCAGTTTTCCCTATTACTCACATCTCATGATATCTACCCTAAGCTACTTCCTACCTCAACTCCCTCCCATCTTTAGAGCTGACCAAACAGATCTAGAAACTGAAGTAATTGCTAATTGCATATTTATTCATTCAACAAATATTTATTATTAAAATACCATATGGCGGGCACTATGCTAAGTCTTAAGGAGACAGGACTAAGTGGGGCAGAGAAGATCCTTGCCCCGACTAATCTACTGTTTACCTTTTTCTTAGACTCTATGAATTGCATATATTTAAAGTAAGCCCTCCTTTATTCTTGAACTGGTTTGAATAGATTTTTTGCTCCTTGCTCTATTGTTTGAATGTTAGTGTCCACTCTAAAATTCATGGTGAAATTTAATCTTCAACGCAACAAGATTAAGAGGTAAAATTTTTAGGATGTGATTAGGGCATAAGGGCTCAGCCATCACGTATGGGATTGGTAATCTTATAAAAGGAATGGAGGAAACTAGCTAGGCCCTTTTTGCCCTTCTACCCCTTCTACCTTGTGAGAACCCAGCATTTGAAACTTCCAGAGGACGCAGCAATAAGGCACCATGTTAGAAGCAGTTTTCAGGCCCATGCCAGACACTAAACCTGACAATCTTAAACTTTTAGCCTCCAGAACTGTGAGAAATTAATTTCTATTATTTATAAATTACCTAGTCCCAGGCATTTTGTTATAGCAGGACAAGTGGACCAAGAGAGTTGCAAATAAACATACTCTAATTAAGACAGATTATTATTAGGGAATGAGTTGCCAAACAAAAGAGAAAGTAGAATGTTTGGAATTACTTAGCAGGTGATGATAGGGAAAAGAGGATTGAGACTTCCCTTCATATATGTTTGTATATTTGTCTCCTCCAAATCTCATTTTGAAACATAATTCCCAATGCTGAAGGTGGGGCCTAGTGGAAGGTGTTTGGGTCAGGGGAGCAGATCCCTAATAAATGGCTTGGTGCCCTCCACACAGTAATGAGTTCATGTGAGAGCTAGTTGTTTAAAAGAGCATGGCTCTTCCCTCAGTTCTCTGGCTCTTTCTCTTGCCATGTGACATGCTGGCTCCCCCTTCCCTTTCCACCATGACTAGAAGCTTCCTGAGGCCCTCACCAGAAGGAGATGCTGGCGCCGTGCTTCTTGCACAGCTTGAAGAGCCATAAGCCAAATAAACCTCTTTTCTTTATAAATTAACCAGCCTCAGATACTTTTTTTTTTTTTTTCAGATAGCGTCTCACTCTGTCACCCAGGCTGGAGTACAGTGGTGCAATCTTGGCTCACTGCAACCTCTGCCTCCCAGGCTCAAGCAATCCTCTATCTCAGACTCCTGGGTAGCTGAGACCCAGGCATGTGCCACCACATCCCGCCAATTTTTGTATTTTTGTAGAGACAGGGATGTTTCGCCATGTTGGCCTGGCTAGTCTTAAACTCCTGAGCTCAAATGATCCGCCCGCCTCAGCCTCTCAAACTGCTAAGATTACAGGTGTGAGCCACAGCACCTCACCTTCTCAGATACTTCTTTATAGTAAAACTTCATTTCCCAGGATGGAAAGCCAACAGTCTGTGGAACATGGCAGCCAAGCTCATAATTAAGGTATTATCTCAAGTCACTTGTGAATGTTCCCACTGAGGGAGAAGCTATGGAGGACTAGTGTCTGCTGCCATTTATAAATTTAAAGAAATTGAGGAATATAAGCCATGTGATCACTTTTAACAATACTGGGTAACTTAGGATAAAAATGAGGCCAATTCTTGTCCTTCCTAGAATACCCATCTCAGGATTCTAAGAAAACACAGAAATATAATGAAGCTCTATTGCAGTAATCCCCTTCCTTCGGCAGCTGGATAGTTGAATAAGCTGAAAATCAAATGATAAGTTGATTTCAAGTTTCTGTTGCCTTCATAACCCCATCATATTTTCTTGATAAAGGAAAGGATCATGAAAGAAATCATAGAACCTTGATCCCTCATTCTTCTCCAAAATACTTTCCATTGCAACCCCATTCCCAGAGAAGAGTAGCATTTTGTTCTGCTAAGTTCTGTCCCTTAGTGAATCTTGTCTTGTGACTAGGATCTACATACAACATGTGTTAAGGGTAGAAAGCAAAATAAGAGTAGAGAAGAAAGAAATTATATCCAGAAGGAAATGTCAGAGTTTTCTAGGTAGCCTCAGCAAAAACAGGGAAAACTATGGTTATGCATTTTGCATTACTTCTTCAAGGATGACTAAACATAATTTTGACTGACAACTTAATTGCCCTAGGACATCTCACTGGAGAAGCTTGATTTGCTGATGTAAAGGTCCCGTTGCATAATATAAACTGGAAAGGCTGCAATAGAAGAATAATGGTGTGGATCTGTCATATATGCTTTCCCTATGTTTCTTACCAGGGTCCTCAGGACTCTCTCCTCTTCTTTTTCCCTCACATTAGGAAGAAATTGGTAATGGAATGCCTGAAACCCTGTAAGGGACTCTCAGACCACAGGTGGATAATTAATTATATGGAACTGGGGAGGCAAGGATAGCTGGGCTCAAGTAGTGGAGAAAACAAAATGAAGTAGGCACAGTTATGCCAATCGGTAGTTGTTGATGCCTGGTACCTAGGGTTCAGTGAGATCTCTTCATAAAAATTCTTCAGTTAGGATGTCCCAGTGGCAAAATCACAAGCAAGCCTATAAGGTTTGCCTGTTAATATTCACTAAAACATTTCACACCTGAGTCAGAGGAGAGTCAGCTACATCACAAACTTTTAGCCATTTATTTTTGTGAATATACACAAAGAGATGGAAACTTTCAAACTTTTCAGGAACTATTGGATAGTGACTTTGAGTGAAAATAAATTCTTCAGGGATGATGTGATCTTTCACTCAGAGTCAGGAGGTTAAGTAGTAAATGCTGTTCTGCCACTAGCATATATCACAATAGACTCAGTGAGACAAAGATTTACTCTGAAGTTGTTTCCCTAAAACCTGCGTTTAGGCAAAATCTCTACATTGGTTTCTTTACCTGGACAGTTAGGGTTATTATGGTAAGAATGGTGATATGGAGGTTCTGGAGGTCCTTGTTCCCTTTCAAAAGAGTAAACCAAAGCCTAGATTAATCAATCATCAAGATCTGAGAAAATGTGATAAGATGCATTCTATCCCTCCTGTTCATGGATCCAGTTTATACTGTGAAAAAAATTCATGGGTCTTGGGAAATGATGGATTACATTACATTTAAAAAGATGCAATTATTGCTACATTTCCTTGCAAAGACATGTGTCCTGGATTTGGTTTAATTATATATATATGTTTTTTTTAAAGACGGGGTTTCACCATGTTGGTCAGGCTGGTCTTGAACTCCTGACCTCAGGTGATCCGCCCGCCTTGGCCTCCAAAGTGCTTGGATTACAGGCATGAGCCACTGCGCCCGGCCCAGTTTAATTATATTTTTAATGTACAATCTTTTGAATAATTTAGGGAGCTATGCAGAATATTGAAAACTGAAAATATTTAACATTATAGACCATAAATCAGTGGAAATAGGAAAGAAAACACATAAAGGCATATAGATAAAGAAATGATAATTATAACAAATTATAATAAATAACATTTCCATGGAAGTTTCAAAAGATTCTACATATATTATCTAATTTGACTTTATAACAATAATGTGAGAAAAATATAGCAGGGATTAGTATTTTTAGTTTACTGATGGGCTCAGAGAGGTTAAGAATGAACTGATTCATTCACTCTTGTGGCTTGAATTATCATACAAACATATCCTGAGGCTACCAAATCATCTCTACCATAGATTACTGCAATGGCCTTCTTACCACTCTCTGAGGCTCCTACGAAATGCAAGTTCCTTCTGAAATACAAATCTAATAGAGTCACCTTCCTATTTAAAATCCATGATTTCTCATCTTATCTCCAGCCTCCAACCATGGTATTTTGCATAGAGTAGGGCCCATATATATCTGCTGACTAAATGAGCAGATTAGTGAATTAATGCTGGTAACAAGTGGTTGAGCTAGAATATGAATTTAGACTTCCTCATTTTTAATATAGAAAGAGAAAGCTTAGGAAATTCCAAACCCAGACACAGACTAAACATCTTAGTGCATGAGAGATACAATAGCCTAAGTTAGATCTAGAAGCTATTAGGCAATCAACACCTGCTGGTGTTTAAATCTCAGTTTCTCTGCCAGGACCCAATGCTCTAATGTCCAAAACCAAATATAAAACATACAAACATATGGAGATGTAAGATGAAATCCATACAAAGCAGAAAAACACAGAGGTCATTATCAATTTTTAAAGGAAAAACAATGATTTCATCACATCTAGTAAATTTCAAGTGACTTCCACTTTTGAGTTACTTGGTTTGGTAGTCTGTTGGCAAGAATTACCTAACAATAATACGCATGTTAGATAATGGCACCCTAAGCAGTAGTTACCATCTGTAGTAAACAGCTGAACTGGCTGATTGCTTGTAAAATAATCAAGCTGAAAATTAGAAAATCATCATCAGTTCTAGATCATACTTTTCAGGACAGCCATAGAAACTTCACAAACAACTACCAAGAAGCAAAGTCAATTTCTTATACAAAATTAAACCTAATAAATTCACAAACTGTGACAAATCTTCAAGTACTCTGCAAAAGACCTTCTGAGATATGCTGCATATGCTGAATATGAATTAGCAGATTTGTTAACTGCTGCTACTGATGATGATGATGATGACAAAAATAGGAGCAGCGAATAATTATTAGTGCATACTTAGTGCTTTATCACACAATGAAATACAGCCTTTCATGTATTATCTCATTTAATCCAAACTCTCTCATCTTTATAATCAGTAATGTTATTATTCCTACTTAATAAATGGAGTTGTAATGGGTTAAATAATTTACACATGGCAACACTAAAAGTAAGTGGGAACCTGAATCCATTCTGTTGAAGAGACTCTAAAATCTCTATTAATGACTACACTATCCTAACTGAGTATCTCAGACTCTTGGTAGTGCATATAATACCTCTATGCATTTGGGACCTAAGAAAATGACAGACCTGACTTCATATTCAAAAACACTCAAGGTACATTCACATTTTATCGTGGCCAGAGTTTGATTTCTTTCAGGACCTATACAGTTCTTTCAAGGGCTCACAGACAAAAAGGGAAAATACCTCACGCACACACCACTGGGTAGAAAGATGTAAGTGTTAATTATCTTGTCATTTGGGACTGCTTTTATACGCCTCTGTATAGTTACTTGAATTTTATGTATCATTTCTTTAAGATTTTTTTATAGACCACTGAGCATCTAAAGAAAAAAAATGAGGGGGGTGGTATAGGGAAAGACATAGAATAGAGTTCTTTCTTTTAAGTAAAATAAATGTCCATGGAAAGTTTCTTGACAGACAAATTACTGCCAATCAGGAATGATACATTAAATTCTAAATCAATGAACATAAGTGGCTCTACAATATATATAGAAAAAAATTTTCAGTGCTGATGTGGTTATTCGTGTACCATCTTGCCCTTCAAATGTTGGTTTCAATTTGAATCTAAGTCTGAAAGGTTATTACAAATACCAAGTGGCTTTTCAGATAAGATATTGGCTATCTGGAAGCCCTTTTACATGGTTAGCAAACTCTATTGTGTTTCCACCTTTTCGTTAAATGTTCTTTTAGTCTTAACTGAAAGCTGGCTCTGCATTAAGGATGCAGATTCTCCTATGGTTCTCACAAGAAGCTGCTCATTAAAAATCAAGCGATAAGATGGGCATTACTCTTACTCTTCACTGCTTCTCCCAGTCCATCACCACTCCTGAAAGTGCATACATTTTAACTTTATCATCCTTAATCCATGTTTATCTCTTATCTCTGTCAAAATGCAGTCTTCTTGTGATCATTTCCAAAAATTCACCAGACTTTGTTATTTAACCGGTAGTACTGGTTGATTGCCTTCACCAAAGCCCTTTCCTTCCTTTTCTTTATAAGAGAATGAGCTTCTACTTTTTCCTCAGAATTCAGAAAAGGATGACTTCATTCTGATTTCAAGAATCAATTTTGATTGGTTTAGCCAATCATTATCTTTTCATTCTGCTACTAAATAATTGGTTAAGAGAGAGGAATGTGAAACAATTTTGACTAATTAGATGCAAGGAATGTGACGGACAACTTCTAGAAACAGTTCTGTTGCTGTTGTATATTTTCATGTCTAGATGAAAGGCATGGGAGTGTGCTTATTTCTGAATGGTAAGATTAGGGTAGTTTTTATCTTCTTTCTGTACTTTTCTTTTCTCCCCATCATTTTCCACAATGAATAGATATTGCTTTCATTTTTAAAAACCGTAAAATTATTGAGACATATTCACTTGATTCTGCCACTGGTTATGATAAACTAATAGGCACAGCACTAATCTTTCCAGTGTAAAAAAAAACCTGGAGGCCAGGTGCAGCGGCTCACGCCTGTAATCCCAGCATTTTGGGAGGCTGAGGCAGGTGGATCATTGAGGTCAGGAGTTCAAGACCAGCCTGGCCAACATGGTGAAACCCTGTCTCTACTAAAAATACAAAAATCAGCCGGGCATGGTGGCGTGCACCTGTAGTCCCAGCTACTCAAGAGGCTGAGGCAGGAGAATTGCTTGAACCTGGGAGGTGGAGGTTGCAGTGAGCCAAGGTTACACCACTGCACTCCAGCATGCATGACAGAGCAAGACTTCATCTCAAAAAAACAAACAAACAAACAAACAAAAAAAACCCTGGAAACTTGGAAAACGGTACAAGGCATCTGAAAGAATGGCTTTAGATACTGGACAAAAGGCAATGCAGAACACAGACATAATGATTCTGAGTAGGAAAGCAAGCGAGGCGAGCTACTCTAGAGACAGCTTCCAGACTGTGCTACAAAGCAGGCAAAGGGAGAGAACTGAATGGTTGTCTGTCTTACTGAGTTGAAAAGTCAGAGACTAGAGTACAGGAGTTCAAGGCAACAAATATTTACAAGACCGAGTATCAGAAAGAAGGAAGCTGCAAAACGGAACATCCAGGAAAACTACAGAAGGGTCCTTTGGATATTTGGTGGAGTACTAATTTGTGTATGTATGGGAGGCAATTATCAAATACCTGAGAAAGAACCACTAGAAATGAAAAGGAAAACAGTTTGTGAAAGTCTTATGGGGCTGAGCATGCTTTGTGTTTCCACCATCCAGAGTTTAAAGACCTCTGAGATATCCAAAGCATCAGGCAGAATTCTCCAAAGGGTACTGCTTTAGAATTGGTGATAAATTAGACCTGGACAAAAAGCTGCTATGGATCCACTATATACTTAAGAGCAAGTCTTGAATGAATCCAATTGCAAATAACTAAAATGCATGTCAGAACAAAATGTAATATTTAAAGGAATACAACAAAATACAGCATCCAACAATATAAAATCCTGTAAATGATCAGGATGCAAAGAAACAAGAAAATATGACCTATAATCTGGTGAAAAATATGAATAACATGGAAAATATACACATGATGGAACTGGTAGAACAGGACTGTTAAATAGCTTTTATAAGAATGTTCCATATGTTAAGAAGGTAGAGGAACAGGAATATTATGAAGAAAGCAATGGAAGATATCAAAAAGAAGCAAATGGTGTTCATAGACAAGTAAAAAACCAACACCTCAAATGACAGATGCCTTGAAATAAACAGCAGATTAGATACTGCAAAAGGAAAATTCAAAGAACTTGAAGACACCAATAGAAACATAGAAACTATCCAAAATGAAGCACATAAAGAAGATTGAAAAGAAAATAAACAGAGTATCAGTAACCTACAGGACAATGTGAAGTGGTCTAAAATATTTGTAATGGAAGTTTCAGACAAAAAGGAGAGGCAGAAAAGATATTCAAAGAAATAATGGCAAAAGCCTTCTCAAATATAATAAAAAGTATAAACTTGCATGTCCAAACTCAATGAATTGTAAGCAGATAACCTAAACAATCCCAAAGACACAGCCTAATGAAATTGCTGAGAACCAGTGATAAAAATCTCAAAAAAGTAGAGAAAATGAGAAATAATTTGTACAGAGGAACAAAGATAGCAAAAAACTTCCCATCAGAAACTATATCAATCAAAAGAAAATAGTTCAAACTCTTTAAAGTGTTGAACAAAAAAACACAAAACAAAACAAAACAAAACAAAAACCTGTCAACCTAGGATTCATCATACAATGAAAATATCTTTCCAAAGTGAAGGCAAACTAAAGATTTCACCAAAAAAAGTTTAGAGAATTTAACACAAGTTGAATTGCACTATAATTTACATTGAAGGAAGCTCCTCAGTAGACTAAAAATGATATCATATAGAAATCTGAATCTGCAGAAAGATAAGAAGAATATAGAATATATTAAATATATGGGTAGTTATGAAATATATATTAATCACATCTAGACATTTTATAAAATAAATGAGTGATTAAAGCAAAGATGCAGTAATAATGTATTGTGGGGTTTATAGATGATATAGAAGTAATATGTATAACAACGATAGCACAAAGGACAAAAGAGAGGGAAACAATCCTTTTCTAATATTCTTACATTAATGCAAAATGGTATATTATTATTTTAAGGTATTCTGTGTTAAATATGTATATTGGAAACCCAGTAACAAAAACTAAAATATAAAATAAAGAGTTGGAGCTAATAAACTATAGATCGCATTAAAAAAACTAGTTAAAAAGAACGCTAGTTAATCTAGAAGAAAAGCAATGAAAGAAGAAAAATGAACAAAGTATGAGAAAGGAAATAGAAAACAAATAGCAAGGTGATAGATTTAAGTCCAATCATACTGAAAATTACATTCAAGAGGTGGAACAAGATGGTAGAATATAAGATTACATCATTTGTCTGATCTCCCCTCCCCAGCTCCACCCCCGCATAAACAACAAATTTTAACAAGTATCTGCAGACAGAAAAGCACTGGCACAAGAACCAAAAATCAGGTGAGCAATCATGCTTCCTAGATTTAACATCATATCACTAAAAGAGGCATTGAAGATGGGCAGAAAGACAATCTTGTATTGCTGATGCCATCCCTCCTCCATCCCCTGGAAGTGGCTGAATGGCTTGGAGAGCTTGTGCAGTTGGGGAAGGGAGAGTGCAGCAACTGGAGGACTTTACATTGAACTCAGTGCTGCCCTGTCGTAGTGGAGAAAAAAGCTGTGCTGGCTGGGCTCAGTCAGCACCCACACATGGAGGGAACATATGGACCAGGCCTAGCCAAAGGAGAATCATCTATTCCAGAGGTCAGAACGTGAGTTTCTCAGCAAGCCTCACCACTACAGGCCAAAGTGCTCTGGGGTCCTGGGTAAACTTGAAAGAAAGTCTAGAACACAAGGACTGCAACTTTTAGCATTAGACTGGGCTCACAGCCAGAGGATTAGGGTGGTGTATGCCCTGGGCTGTATACCCAGCCAGGGCGGCTGAGGGAGTGCTTGCACTACCTCTCTGCCAATCCCAGGCAGTGCAGCTCAGAGCTAGAAAATGAGTCTTTCCTTCTGCTTAACAGGAGAGCATAGCAAAGAGGACTCTGTCATGTGTCTTGGATACCAGCTCAGTCACAGAAGGATAGGGCACCAGGCAGAGTCAGGAGGCTCCCATTCCAGGCCCTGGAACACAAACCAGTAACAACTAACAAGACTGAAACCATAATAAAAAGTCTGCCAGTAAAGAAAGGCCCAGGACCAAATGGTTTCACTACAGAATTATATCAAACATTTAAAGAAAAGCTAACTCAGAACCACATAACTTCATGGAAACTGAACAACTGGCTCTTGAATATTGACTGGATAAACAATGAAATGAAGGCAGAAATAAAGATGTTCTTCAAAACCAACGAGAACGAAGACATAACGTACTCGAATCTCTGGAACACATTTAAAGCAGTGTCTAGAGGAAAGTTTATAGCACTAAATGCCCACATGAGAAGCAAAGAAGATCTAAAATCAACACCCTATCATCAAAATTGAAAGAGCTGGAGGAGCAATATCAAAAAACCTCAAAAGCTAGCACAAGACAAGAAATAACTAAGATCAGAGCAGAACTGAAGGAGATAGAGACACAAAAAACCCTTCAAAAAATCAATAAATCCAGGAGCTGGTTTTTTGAAAAGATCAACAAAATAGACCACTAGCCAGATTGATAAAAAAGAAAAGAGAGAAGAATCAAATACATGCAATACAAAACAATAAGGGGGATATCACTACAGATTCCACAGAAATACAAACCACCATCAGAGATTACTAAAAACAACTCTAAGCACATAAACCACTAAATGGGGAAGAAACTGAAAAATTCCTGAACACTTATACCCTCCCAAGACTAAACCAGGAAGAAGTTGAAATCCTGAATAGACCAATAACAAGGGTTGAGTTGAGGCAGCAATATAGCCTACCAACCAAAAAAAGCCCAGGTCCAGATGGTTCACAGCCGAATTCTACCAGACATACAAAGAGAAGCTGGTACCATTCCTTCTGAAACTATTCCAAACAATCCAAAAAGAGGGAACCTCCCCAAATCTTTTTCTGAGACCAACATAATCCTGATACCAAAACCCGGCAGAGACTCAACAAGAAAAGAAAACTACAGGCCAATATCCATGATGAACATAGATGCAAAATCTTCAATAAAATACTGGCAAACCAATTGCAACAGCATATCATAAAGCTTATCCATCACGATCAAGTAGGCTTCATCCCGGGGATGCAAGGCTGATTCAACATACGCTAGTCTAAAAACGTAATTCACCACATAAACAGAACCAAAGACAAAAACCACATGATTATCTCAATTGATGCAGAGAAGGCCTTTGACAAAATTCAACAGCCCTTTATGTTAAAAAATCTCACTAAACTAGGTATTGATGGAACCTATCTCAAAATAATAAAAGCTATTTACAACAAACCAACAGCCAATATCATACTGAATGGGCAAAAACTGGAAGCATTCCCTTTGAAATCTGGCACTAGACAAGGATGCCCTCTCTCACCACTCCTATTCAATACACTATTGGAAGTTCTAGCCAGAGCAATCAGGCAAGAAAAAGAAATAAAAGGTATTCAATTAGGAAAGGAGGAAATCAAATTGTCCCTATTTGCAGATGACATGATTGTATATTTAGAAGACTCTATCGTCTCAGCCCAAAATCTCCTGAAACTGATAAGCAACTTCAGCAAAGTCTCAGGATACAAAATCAATGTGCAAAATCACAAGCATTCCTATACACCAATAACAGACTTAAAGAGAGCCAAATCAAGAACGAACTGCCATTCACAATTGCTACAAAGAGAATAAAACACCTAGGAATGCAACTAACAAAGGATGTAAAGGACGTCTTCAAGGAGAACTACAAACCACTGCTCAAGAAAATAAGAGAAGACACAAACAGATGGAGAAACATTCCATGCTCATGGTTAGGAAGAATCAGTATCATGAAAATGGCCATACTGTCCAAAGTAATTTACAGATTCAACGCTATCCCCATCAAGCTACCAATGACCTTCTTCACAGAACTGGAAAAAAACCACCTTAAACTTCATATGGAACCAAAAGAGAGCCCGCATAGCCAAGTCAATTCTAAGCAAAAAGAACAAAGCGGGAGGCATCATGCTACCTGACTTCAAACTATACTACAAGGCTACCGTAAGCAAAAACAGCATGGTACTGGTACCAAAACAGACATATAAACCAATGGAACACAACAGAGGCCTTGGAGGCAATGCCACACATCTACAACCATTTGATCTTTGACAAACCTGACAAAAGCAATGGGGAAAGGATTCCCTGTTTAATAAATGGTGTTGGGAAAACTGGCTAGCCATGTGAAGAAAGCAGAAACTGGACCCCTTCCTGACACCTTACACTAAAATTAGCTCCAGATGGATTAAAGACTTAAACATAAGACCTAACACCATAAAAACCTTAGAAGAAAACCTAGGCAAAACCATTCAGGACATAGACATAGGCAAGGACTTCATGACTAAAACACCAAAAGCATTGGCAACAAAAGCCAAAATAGACAAATGGGACCTAATTAAACTCCAGAGCTTCTGCACAACAAAAGAAATAATCACTGGAGTGAAGTGGCAACCAACAGAATGGGAAAACATTTTTGCAATCTACCCATCTAACAAAGGACTTATATCCAAAATCTACAAAGAACTAAAACAGATTTGCAAGGAAAAAACAAACAAACCCATTCAAAAGTGGGCAAAAGATATAAACAGACACTTTTCTAAAGAAGACATATATGAGGTCAACAAACATGAAAAAATGCTCATCACTGGTCATTAGAGAAATGCAAGTCAAAACTACACTGAGATACCATGTCATGCCAGTTAGAACGGCGATCATTAAAAAATTTGGAGACAACAAATGCTGGAGAGGATGTGGAGAAATAAAAACACTTTTACACTGTTGGTGGGAGTGTAAATTAGTTCAACCATTGTGGAAGACAGTGTGGCGATTCCTCAAGGACCTAGAAATAGAAATTCCATTTGACCCAGCAATCCCATTACTGGGTATATATCCAAAGGATTATAAATCATTCTATTATAAGGACACATGCACACGTATGTTCATTGCAGCACTGTTTACAATAGCAAAGACTTGGAACCAACCCAAATGCCCGTTGATAATAGACTGGACAGGGAAAATGTGGCACATAGACACCATGGAATATTATGCAGCCATAAAAAATGATGAGTTTGTGTTCTTTATAGGGACATGGATGAACATGGAAACCATCATTCTCAGCTAACTGACACAGGAACAGAGAATCAAGCACCACATGTTCTCACTCATAGGCAGGTGTTAAACAATGAGAACACATGGACACAGGGAGGGGAGCATCACACACTGAGGTCAGTTGGGGAAGCCTAGTGGAGGGACAGTGCGGGGTAGAGAGTTGGGGTGGGATAACATGGGGAGAAATACCAGATATAGGTGATGGGGATGGAGGCAGCAAACCACATTGCCAAGTATGTACCTATGCAACAATACTTCATGTTCTTTACATGTACCCCAGAACCTAAAATGCAATAAAATATATATATAATATATATATATATTAAGAAAAAGAAAAAAAGAAAAACTAATACCAATCCTACTCAAACTGTTCTGAAAAATAGAGGAGGAGGGAATACTTCCAAACTCATTCTACAAGGTCAGTATTACCCTGATACTAATATCAAAGACATATCAAAAAAGAAAACTACATGCCAATATCTCTGATGAATATTAATACAAAAATTCTCAACAAAATACTAGCAAACTGAATTCAACAATACATTAAAAAGATCATTTATCATGACCAAATGGGATTTATCCCAAGGATGCAAGGATGGTTCAACATAGGCAAGTCAATCAATGTGATACAACATATGAAGAGAATGAAGGATATTAATGCCTTTTTAAATTAAAAATAGCAGTGCCAATAAAACCTTAATTTCCAGCCATCAAAAGAACCATATGATCATTCCAACTGATGCTGAAAAGCATTACATAAAATTCAACATCGCTTCATGATAAAAACCCTAAAAAAATTGGGTGTAGAAGAAACATTACCTCAACAAAGTAAAAGCCACATATGACAGATCCACAGCTAATATCAAACTGAATGGAGAAAAACCAAAAGCTTTTTCTCTAAGAAGTAGAACAGAACTAGGATGCCTACTTTCACCATTGTTATTCAACATAGTACTAAAAATCCTACCTAGAGCAATTAAACAAGAGAAAGAAAAAAGGGTCATCCAACTTGAAAAGGAAGAGGTCAATTATCCTTGTTTGCAAATAATATGATATTATATTTAGTAAAACCTAAAGCCTCTACCACACACACAAAAAAAGATTAGAACTGATAAATTAGTAAAGTTGCAGGATACAAAATCAGCATACAAAAATCAGTAGCAGTTCTATATGCCAACAGTGAACAATCTGAAGAAGAAATTAAAAAGTAATCCCATTTACAATAGCCACAAATAAAATTAAACACCTAGGAAATTATTTAACCAAAGAAATCAAAGATCTTACAAACTATAAAATGCTATGAAAGAAATTTAAAAGGACACATGAAAAGCGTTGCTTCATGCAGTTTATCCAGTTTTACAGTTGTTTATGACAAAAGGGTAACTTTGATATCTTTTACTTTATGATGGCTATACCTAGAAGTTCTATTAATACCTTTTTAAATTAAAAATAGCATTGCCAATAAAACTTTAATTTCAAGCCATCAATAGTCAACCAAAGGAAACCAATAAGTAGTAAAATAAAAATGTGGGGCAAGGGTGTCAGCAGACTCATGTAATTTCCCATTTTAATTTTCTTAGAATAAGAAAAAATTCAAAGAGTCATAACATTTCTTGTTCATTTTCATTTCTCACAGACAGCTCTTCATTCTTTCCTAACTAGAGCCTAATTTCGCATTCAACTTCAAGTAGATGATTTATGATGAGTCAACTCTGCCAATAATGATGTTCCTCTTTCACTCTGTCAGGTACTCAATCTCCCAGCCTCCCATAGAGCTAGCAATGATCATATGGCAGCATTTCAATGAGACATACAGGAAAGTTTGTCAGGGATCTCCTGAAAAGGTTCTTATTTTCTTAATAAAAGGAATAGATCCATTTCCTGTCTTGAATGTGGGTCTCTTCTGACTGTAATATATTATGAGAATGAAGAGTTCACACTCTAATTATATATACCAAAGGAGAAGAAACAAAAGAGCTTGGGGTCCATAATGACATGACTGAGCAACTAAATCAATACAGCAACTTACTGCCTTTGAGAAAAATAAAATTTATTTGTTTAAGCCACTCTATCTAAAGTTTTTTATTTCTTATAATAGAAAGCATTTCTGACTAATTAATGCACACAGAATTTGTTCTTTAGACTAATAAGAGTTTGCATATAAGATATAGCTAGTTTTTAAACAGAATAGTAGGAGAAAGTAGTTCAAAACTGCATTCTTTTGAAGTCTTTGAAAAATCAGGTTTACTTCAGTGTCTATTAAATGCATACCTCCCTTATATTCCTTATAGACAGCAGACTTCCTTGTAGATAGAGATCTTCTGTTTTAAATACGGGTCTAAGCACTTCTGGGAGTTCAACTTAGCTTGCTGACAAATTCTATTTCTAGATATTCTAAAAATTATCTCTGTTATCTAGGTATTCTCTGAGTTTGCTGGTAAGACAAACAAGCAAAGGGATGTTCACTGTCTTACGTTCACATTCTCTGACATCCAAGTTGAACTGCTGTAATGCTCCCAAGGTGAGCTGTCGCACTTCAGCTTCCAGCAAAAGTTGCATCAAGGATGTGGCTAAATGCTTGCAAGCTGACATACATGCTGTCTGGGCCACCTTTCCCTGAAATACAACAGTGTAAATCATGAAGTTAATGAATTTAATATAAATTAAAATAAAATTTCAACAAAACTTAAAATCATTTCTTTTTCAATTAGAAATTTCTCTAAGGTTCTCCTTATCATAATACCCTTCCATTCAAATAATCTTGGAATTAAAGCATCTGATGGCAATCATCTTATATAATAGCTCCATCAACATCAGTCATGGTGGCTGTAACACTAAGCTGAAATTCACAAGGCCCAGCTATTTAGTCAAGAACTACTTCCTTTCTAAATGGACAGCAGACAAACAATATTCAAAATCTTATGTGAGAAACAATATTCTACAGACAATAAATTTCAAAAACTTCCCTTCAAAAAAAAATTCTTAAAAAGCAAATGTGAACAACAATCCCTACTGTATCTAGAAACTACTGTTTACTGCTTTATGATTTAACACATATAAAATGAAAAGAATTAACAAAAAGTTTACCTGAAAAAAATAATTAAGGAGATGCATTTTGTTTTCTTAGAAAATACTCAGATTTATTAATATAAACTCTAAGTTAATTTTGAAAATATGGATTTTAAAATTAATATTTTACTGTCTTCTGTAAAGATTCAAAGTACATTTAGTGAATTATAAATTTTATATCTGTTATTTATCATCTGTTTCAAAAGACAGGATGATACATGTTTTTAAAAGACTATGATCAAATTATTTGGTGAATCATCATTCTTTTTTGAAATTATAAAATCTTTCAGCCACATAGAAAAATATATAGAATCATAAGATGAATACTTACATATCCTCTAAACATTACAAATACAGTTTAAGCCCCTGTGTTACCTCCTTAATCATTTTCTTCCCTCTCCTCCGAGATGACCATTATTGATATTAGGTATCTCATTTGTTTTTAAAAAGTACTATTATGACAAGTATATAACCAGAAACAATATGTTGTATTATTTTCCATATTTTGATACTTTCTATAATATTATGTATGTCCTTCTGCAACCTCCTTTTTTGGTTGAATATTATGAATGTGAAGATTTTGAAGTATATTGCACCTAGTTGTAGTTTATTCCTTTAATTGTTCCATAATATTTCTTTTTGGAAGTAAGCCACGATTTATTTGGCCATTCTTCTCATGCTGGAGATTTAGGTTATTTCTTTTTCTTTCTTTTTCTTTTGGCTATTATAAACAGAGTAAGTCAGTTCTAGTATGAGATCACAAAAATGCAAGAGTGTGACTACAGTGTCCCTTTTATTTTTTTTTTCATATGTCATACTGGGCCAGGGTCTTCAATGAATCTAGCAGGATTTAAACAGAAAAAACTATACATAAATAATATTATTATAATTTTCAATTTTACATAATTTTATATACTTTGGATAATTTATTTAGAATTACTATTTGAAGCTACTAGGATGAGGGGTATCAATACTGTGATTCATAATGCATATGCTTATATATGAAGACAAACACAAGTGAAAGCTAGACTCCCAAATATCCAGTTAAATGGCTCTGCTTATGGTATGTTCTCATTTGCATTGTCCCTAGATATTCGTAGAGTATTACTTCATTGCAGAATCATCAGTACTAAGTACTTTTATAAGTTTTTCTGCTAATTTTTATACTAATTTAAACAAAGATATTTTATGGATTTTATGTCTTTGATTACTTTGTGCAATTGAATATTTTCTAAATTTGTATATATTTAACTAAAATCTTATTCATCACTTAAAAAAAGATGACCAATTTAGTATACATATTATAAATTTTCCTCCTCTCTATGGTTTCATTTGTATTTTCTGATAAGCCACACTCTGGATGATTTAAAACAACAAATTGGAATACTTAAGTTAGGAGCTAATTTAGAGATCAAGTGGAAAAGATACAATAGAGGCAAAAACAAACTCTAAAGAGAAAAGTTACATTATAAAAGTAATCCACATTAAATTACTTGGTTTTAATTAAACCCACTAGAGACCTAAGACAGGTACCTACAAAGAAAAATAGGGTTCAACATAATGGTCAGGCTATGCCCACTGTGAACTTGCAGAGGTGACAAAGGTGTGAGACCAGCATAACTTACTGAACATCGATTGCTTGTTTTTGTCAGCTCTGTTGAAGATCAGATGGTCTTGGTGTGTGGCACTATTTCTGGGCACTCTATTCCATTCCGTCAGTCTATATGTCTGTTTTTGTACCAGTATCATGCTCTTTTGGTTACTGTAGCCCTGTGGTATAATTTGAAGTCAGATAACGTGATGCCTCCAGCTTTGTTCTTTTTGCTTAGCATTGCTTTGGCTATTCAGGGTCTTTTTTGGTTCTACATGAATTTTTAAATAGATTTTTCTAGTTCTGTGAGGAATGTTATTGATAGTTTGACAGGAACAGCATTGAATCTGTAAATTGCTTTGAGCAGTATCGCCTTTTTAACTACATTCCTTCTTCCTACTCAAGAATATGGAATGTTTTTCCATTACTTTGTGTCATCTCTGATTTATCTGAGCAGCATTTCATACTTCTCATTGTAGAGCTCTTTCATGTCCCTGGTTAGCTGTATATCTAGGTAATTTATTCTTTTTGTGGCAATTGTGAATGAGATTGGGTTCCTGATTTAGCTTTCTACTTCGGGCTATTGGATGCTATTGGTGTACAGGAATGCTACTGATTTTTGTACATTGATTTTCTCTTCTGAAACTTAACTGAAGTTGTTTATCAGCTCAAGAAGCTTTTAAGCAGAATAGCCGTATGCAGAAGATTGGAATCAAACCCCTTCCTTATACCATACACAAAAATCACAACACAAGATGGATTAAAGACTTATATGTAAAACCTAAATCTATAAAAACCTTGGAAGATAACCTAGTAAACACAATTCTGTACAAGGGAACTAGCAAAGATTTCATGACGAAGACCCTGAAAGCAATTGCAACAAAAGCGAAAATTGACAGATGAGATATAATTAAACCTAAGAGCTTCTGCACAGCAAAATAAACTATCAAAACAGAAAAGAGAAAACCCACAAAATAAACTATCAAAATAGAAAACAGAATGGAAGAAAATATTTACAAACTATGCATCTGGCAAAGGTCTGAGGTCCACAATCTATAAGGAATTTAAACAAATTTACAAGCAAATAAACAAACCAACCCCCTTAAAAAGTAAGCAAAGGAAATAAACAGCAACTTTTCAAAAGAAGTCATACATGTGGCCAACGAGCACATGACAAAATGTTCAACATCACTAATCATTAGAGAAATGCAAATCAAAACCAAAATGAGACATCATCTCACACTAGTCAGAATGGCTACTATTTTTAAAAAATGAAAAAAAAAAATAAAACAGATGCTGGCAAGGTTGCAGAGAAAAGAGAGTAATTACACATTGCTGGATCAGAGTGTAAATTAGTTTAGCCATTGTGGAAAGCAGTGTGGTGATTCCTCAAAGAATTAAAAACAGAATACCAATCAACACAGTAATCCTGCCATTGAATATATAACCAAACGAATATATATTTTTCTACCATGAAGACACATACACACATAGGTTCACTGCAGTACTATTCACAATAGCAAAGCCATACAATAAACCTAAATGCCCATCAATGGTAGACTGAATGAAGAAAATTAGTTACCTATACACCATGGGATAGTACACAGCCATAAAGAAAGAATAAGATCATGTTATTTGCAGCAATGTGGAAGACACTGGAGACCCTTAACCTTAGCAAACTAAAGCAGGAACAGAAAACCAAATGCCTCATGTTCTCATTTACAAGAAGGAGCTAAATAAAGAGAAAGCATGGTCACAAAGAGGGTAAGAACACACAGTAGGGCCTACTTGAGGGTGGAAGATGGGAGAAGAGATCAGAAAAAATACCTATCAGGTACTATGCTTAGTACCTGGGTGACCAGATCATCTGTACACCAAACCTTCATGACATGAGTAAATACCTAGGTAACAAACCTGCCCATATACTCCTAAACCTAAAAGTTAAAAGAAAACAACCAGGCCGGGCGCGGTGGCTCAAGCCTGTAATCCCAGCACTTTGGGAGGCCGAGGCGGGTGGATCACGAGGTCAAGAGATCGAGACCATCTTGGTCAACATGGTGAAACCCCGTCTCTACTAATACAAAAAATTAGCTGGGCACGGTGGCGCGTGCCTGTAATCCCAGCTACTCAGGAGGCTGAGGCAGGAGAATTGCCTGAACCCAGGAGGCGGAGATTGCGGTGAGCCGAGATCGCGCCATTGCGCTCCAGCCTGGGTATCAAGAGCGAAACTCCGTCTCAAAAAAAAAAAAAAAAAAAAAAAAGAAAACAACCAAAAAACGAAAACCAAAAAAAAAAAAAAAAAAAAAGTGAGACTATAGCTTTTCAACAAGGAGAGTGGGGATAGAGTGAATGAATGAAGCAAAACTAAAGCAGATGACTAGAGATAGCATAGCGGATCAGAAATCAGAGAAAAGGTTAAGAAACTGCTATCTCTTGGGAAGTATTACACACCAGATATGCTACACTTAGGCATTTGGTATCTTTACATAATCCTGATAATTACCCCCAAGAAATTAGTATTATTCTTTTCTTGTACATAAATAAACTAAAACTCAATGAGTTTAAGAAATTTCAACAAACTCATACAATTATTAGGTACTTCTACTCAGTTCTTAATCTGTGTCATTCCTGAGATATATCGAGGTAATATATCACCTAAAAAGAAGTTATGTATTATACTGTATCAGCGTATTACACTGAAACAGTTGGGCTAAACAGTTCCAGAAAATAACAGAGGGGAAAAGTAGTGGTAGTTCAGGAGCCAATTCTTCAAATGCACAGTATCTGCTGGGTCATACTTTTTATTTTATTTTATTTTATTTTATTTTTCCTTGGATTTCTCATGTCTTTTTTTAATTTTATTTTTTATTTTTATTGTATTTTAGGTTTTGGGGTACATGTGAAGAACATGCAAGATTGTTGCATAGGTACACAAGTGGCAGTGTGATTTGCTGCCTTTCTCCCCTTCACCTATATCTGGCATTTCTCCCCATGCTATCTCTCCCCAACTCCCCACCCCCTGCTGTCCCTCCCCTATTTCCCCCTAACAGACCCCAGTGTGTAGTGCTCTCCTCCCTGTGTCCATGTGTTCTCATTGTTCAACACCCACCTATGAGTGAGAACATGCGGTGTTTGATTTTGGGTTCTTGTGTCAGTTTGCTGAGAATGATGGTTTCCAGATTCATCCATGTCCCTACAAAGGACACAAACTCATCGTTTTTGATGGCTGCATAATATTCCATGGTGTATATGTGCCACATTTTCCCTGTCCAGTCTATCATCGATAGGCATTTGGGTTGGTTCCAGGTCTTTGCTATAGTAAACTGTGCTGCAATGAACATTCGTGTGCATGTGTCCTTATAGTAGAACGATTTATAATCCTTTGGATATATACCCAGTAATGGGATTGCTGAATCAAATGGAATTTCTATTTCTAGGTCTTTGAGGAATTGCCACACTGTCTTCCACAATGGTTGAACTAATTTACACTCCCAACAGTGTAAAAGTGTTCCTATTTCTCCACATCCTCTCCAGCATTTATTGTCTCCAAATTTTTTAATGATCGCCATTCTAACGGGCATGACATGGTATCTCAATGTAGTTTTGATTTGCATTTCTCTAACGACCAGTGATGATGAGCATTTTTTCATATGTTTGTTGGCCTCATGTATGTCTTCTTTTATAAAGTGTCTCAGGCTAGGTTGGTTCCACCCTCCCAAAAAAAAACAGCAATTGGAAATGCTCTGGGTTGAGAGTTTCAAAGCAAACACAGCTGAAACCGGAACGGTCCAGCTCTGTGGAGGAGGGGCGTCCGCCATTACCGAGGCACTCCACCACTATGGAGGTAGTCTGCCATTGCTGAGGCAGCCTGCCATTGCCAAGGCAACCCGCCGTTACCGACGCAACCCACCATTACAGAGAGAGTCCGCCATTACAAAGGTGGGCCACCATTGCCGAGGCAGTTCTAACTACACCCGTATGAACAGGACTGCAGGGAAGTTCACACAGCAGCTGGGCGGAGCCCACAGCAGCTCAGCAAAGACTCTGCAGGCAGACAGTGACTAGGCTGCCTCCTTGCTGGGCAGGGCAGCCCTGAAAAAAAAGGCAGCAGCACAACAAAAACTCATAAATAAAGCCCTAACTCCCCGGGACAGAACACCTGGGAAAAAAAAGGGGTTTATGAGTTCTGCTGCAGCAGATTTAAATGTACCTGCCCAGCAGCTCTGAATGAACAACAGAGCTCACAGTTCAGCACTTGAGCTCCTATAAAGGATAGACTGTCTCCTCAAGCAGCTCCCTGACCCCCATATATCCAAAGAGTCACTTCATAAAGGAGAGCTCAGACTGACATTTGGTGGGCATCCTTCTGGGACAAAGATAGCTGAAGAAGAAATTGGTAACAACCCTTACTATTCTGCAGCTGCTGCAGGTGATCCCCATGCAAGCAGGCCCTGGAGTGCACCTCAGCAGTCCTACAGCAGAGGGGCCAGACTGTTAGAAGGAAAAATAAGAAACAGAAATAACTTCATCATCAACAAACAGGACGTCAACTCAGAGACCCAATCTGAAAGTCAGCAACTACAAAGACGACAGGTGGATAAATCCACAAAGATGGGAAGAAACCAGCACAAAAAGGATGAAAACACCAGAAACCAGAACACCTCTCCTCCTACAAGGGATCACAACTCCTCGTCACCAAAAGAACAAGGCTGGATGGAGAATGAGTGTGATGAAGTGACAGAATCAGGCTTCAAAAGGTGGGTAATAGGAAATTTTGGTGAGCTAAAAGAACATGTTCTAACCCAATGCAAAGAAACCAAGAACCTTGAAAAAAGATTTGACGAAATGCTAACGAGAATGGACAACTTAGAGAGGACTATAAGTGAATTGATGGAGCCAAAAAACACAACACGAGAACTTCGCAAAGCATGCACAAGTTTCAACTGCTGAATTGACCAAGCAGAAGAAAGAATATCAGAGGTCGAAGATCAACTCAATGAAATAAAACAAGAAGGCAAGATTAGAGAAAACAGGGTAAAAAGGAATGAACAAAGTCAACAAGAAATATGGCACTATGTGAAAAGACCTAATCTACGTTTGATAGGTGTACCTGAATGTAACGAAGACAATGAATCCAAGCTGGAAAATACTCTTCAGGATATTATCGAGGAAAACTTCCCCAACCTAGCAAGGCAGACCAATATTCAAGTCCAGGAAATACAGAGAACACCACAAAGATATTCCTCAAGAAGAGCAACCCCAAGGCACATAATCATCAGATTCACCAGGGTTGAAATGAAGGAGAAAATGCTAAGGGCAGCCAGAGAGAAAGGTCGGGTTACCCACAAAGGGAAGCCCATCAGAATCACAGCAGATCTCTCAGCAGAAACCCTACAAGCCAGAAGAGAGTGGGGACCAATATTCAACATCCTTAAAGAAAAGAACTTTCAACCCAGAATTTCATATCCAGGCAAACTAAGCTTCATAACTGAAGGAAAAATAAAACCCTTTGTGAACAAGCAAGTACTCAGAGATTTAATCACCACCAGGCCTGCTTTACAAGAGCTCCTGAAATACGCACTATACATAGAAAGGAAAAACCAGTACCAGCCACTCAAAAAACATACCAAATGGTAAAGAGCATGAACACAATGAAGAATCTGCATCAACGAATGGGCAAAACAGCCAGCTAGCATCAAAATGGCAGTATCAAATTCACACATAACATTAACCCTAAATGTAAATGGACTAAATGCCCCAATCAAAAGATACAGACTGGCAAATTGGATAAAAAGCCAAAACCCATTGGTGTGCTGTATCCAGGAAACCCATCTCATATGCAAGGATACACAAAGGCTCAACATAAAGGGGTGGAGGAAGATTTACCAAGCAAATGGAGAGCAAAAAAAAAGCAGGAGTTGCAATTCTCGTCTCTGATAAAATAGACTTTAAAGCATCAAAGATCAAAAGAGACAAAGAAGGACATTACATAATGGTAAAAGGATCAATGCAACAAGAAGAGGTGACGATCCTAAATATATATGCACCCAATACAGGAGAATCCAGATACATAAGGCAAGTTCTTAATGACTTACAAAGAGACTTAGACTCCCACACAATAATACTGTGAGACTTGAACACCCCATTGTCAATATTAGACAGATCAGCTAGACAGAGAATTAAAAAGGATATCCAGAACTTGAACTAAGACTTGAAACAAGCAAACCTAATAGACATTTACAGAACTCCACCCCAAATCCACAAAATATACATTCTTCTCAGCACCACATCACACCGACTCTAAAATTGACCATATAATTGGAAGTAAATCACTCCTCAGCAAATGCAAAAGAATAGAAATCAAAACAAACAGTCTCTCAGACCACAGTGCAATCAAGTTAGAACTCAGAATTCAGAAAGTAACTCAGAACCGCACAGCTTCATGGAAACTGAACAACTCGCTCTTGAATGTTGACTGAATAAACAATGAAAAGAAGGCAGAAATAAAGATGTTCTTCAAAACCAACAAGAATGAAGACACAACATACCAGAATCTCTGGGACACATTTAAAGGAGTCTCTAGAAGAAAATATATAGCAATAAGTGCCCACATGAGAAGCAAGGAGAGATCTAAAATTGATACCCTGTCATCAAAATTGAAAGAGCTAGAGGAGCAAGATCAAAAAAACTCAAAAGCTAGCAGAAGACAAGAAATAACTAAGATCAGAGCAGAACTGAAGGAGATAGAGATATAAAAAACCCTTCAAAAAATCAATAAATCCAGGAGCTGGTTTTTCGAAAAGATCAACAAAATAGACCTACCGCTAGCCAGATTAATAAAAAAGAAAAGAGAGAATAATCAAATACATGCAATAAAAAATGATAAAGGGGATATCACCACAGATTCCATAGAAATTCAAACCATCATCAGAGATTATTACAAACAACTCTATGCACATAAACTAGGAAACCTGGAAGACATGGATAAATACCTGGACATTTGCATCCTCCCAAGCCTAAACCAGGAAGAAGTCGAAACCCTGAATAGACCAATAACAAGGGCTGAAATTGAGGCAGCAATTAAGATCCTACAACCCAAAAAAAGCCCAGGTCCAGATGGGTTCACAGCCGAATTCTACCAGACATACAAAGAGGAGCTAGTACCATTCCTCCTGAAATTATTCCAAACAATCCAAAAAGAGGGAATCCTTCCCAAATCATTTTTGAGACCAACATAATCCTGATACCAAAACCCGGCAGAGTCTCAAAAAAAAAAAAAAGAAAACTTCAGGCCAATATCCATGATGAACATAGATGCAAAAATCCTCAATAAAATACTGGCAAGCCGATTACAACAGCACATCAAAAAGCTTATCCACCATGATCAAGTAGGATTCATCCCGGGGATGAAAGATTGGTTCAACATATGCAAGTCTATAAACGTAATTCACCACATAAACAGAACCAAAGACAAAAATCACATGATTATCTCAATTGATGCAGAGAAGACCTTTGACAAAATTCAACAGCCCTTTATGCTAAAAACCCTCAATAAACTAGGTATCGACGGAACGTATCTCAAAATAATAAAAGCTATTTACGACAAACCAACAGCCAATATCATACTGAATGGGCAAAAACTGGAAGCATTCCCTTTGAAATCTGGCACTAGACAAGGATGCCCTCTCTCACAACTCCTATTCAATACACTATTGGAAGTTCTAGCCAGAGCAATTAGGCAAGAAAAAGAAATAAAATGTATTCAAATAGGAAAGGGGGAATTCAAATTGTCTCTATTTGCAGACGACATGATTGTATATCTAGAAGACCCCATCGTCTCAGCCCAAAATCTCCTGAAACTGATAAGGAACTTCAGTAAAGTCTCAGGATACAAAATCAATGTGCAAAAATCACAAGCATTCCTATACACCAATAACAGACTTAAAGAGAGCCAAATCAAGAACAAACTGCCATTCACAATTGCTACAAAGAGAATAAAATACCTGGAATACAACTAACAAAGGATGAAAAGGACGTCTTCAAGGAGAACTACAAACCACTGCTCAACAAAATAAGAGAGGACACAAACAGATGGAGAAACATTCCATGTTCATGGTTAGGAAGAATCAATATCGTGAAAATGGCCATACTGCCCAAAGTAATTTACAGATTCAACGCTATCCCCATCAAGCTACCAATGACCTTCTTCACAGAACTGGAAAAAACCACCTTAAACTTCATATGGAACCAAAAGAGAGCCTGCATAGCCAAGTCAATTCTAAGCAAAAAGAACAAAGCGGGAGGCATCACACTACTGGACTTCAAACTATACTACAAGGCTACAGTAATCAAAACAGCATGGTACTGGTACCAAAACAGAGATACAGACCAATGGAACAGAACAGAGGCCTCGGAGGCAACACAACATATCTACAACCATCCGATCTTTGATAAACCTGACAAAAACAAGCAATGGGGAAAGGATTCCCTGTTTAATAAATGGTGTTGGGAAAACTGGCTAGCCATGTGCAAAAAGCAGAAACTGGACCCCTTCTTGACACCTTACACTAAAATTAACTCCAGATGGATTAAAGACTTAAACATAAGACCTAACAGCATAAAAACCCTAGAAGAAAATCTAGGCATTCAGGACATAGGCGTAGGCAAGGACTTCATGACCAAAACACCAAAAGCATTGGCAACAAAAGCCAAAATAGACAAATGGGACCTAATCAAACTCCATTGCTTCTGCACAGCAAAAGAAACAGTCATTAGAGTGATTCGGCAACCAACAGAATGGGAAAAAATTTTTGCAGTTTACCCATCTAACAAAGGACTTATATCCAGAATCTACAAAGAACTAAAACAGATTTACAAGAAAAAAACAAACAAGCCCATTCAAAAGTGGGCAAAGGATATGAACAGACACTTTACAAAAGAAGACATACTTTTTAACTGTGGTCTAACATCCTTATCTAGACCAAGACAGACACTAAAAGGACCCACTAGGCTGAACACTGAGATGATGAGAAAATCAAAGAGTTAAAAGCCCAGTAAAGTCAGAGGTTGAGAAAACAGCATTTGAAAGTCTTGTTTTAGTGGCCAATGGAGACTGACAAGGAGAACCAAAGGTGACTGGGTAAAATGAAAATAAGATTGTTCAGAGTCAGAAAGTACCAAGTTTGAATTTTTGTCTTTACCATTTGTTAACTGTGTGATTTTGGTAAGCTATTTGATGCTTCTGACTCATTACTCATCTCAACATATTAAATCACTTATTAACTTTAGCATTAACATGAAACACAGACTTGATTTTCAAGTCTGTATCAATATATATCTGCCATGTGCAGTGGCTCATGCCTGTAATCCCAACAGTTTGGGAGGCTGAGGCAGGCGGATCACATGAGGTCAGAAGTTCAAGAATAGCCTGGCCAACATGGTAAAAGCTTGTCTCTACTTAAAATACAAAAATTAGATGGGTGTGGTGGCATGCACCTTTAGTCCCAGCTATTTGGAAGGCTAAGGCATGAGAATCACTTCAACCTGGGAGGTGGAGGTTGCAGTGAGCCGAGATTGTGCCACTACACTCCAGCATGGGTGATAAAGCAAGACTCTGTCTCAAAAATAAAAACCCAAATATATGTATAATATAACATGTATGTGTTTAGCTCTCTATTGATAGATATATAACACAGATGGAACATCTCAAATATGTATCAATAGCTAAACACATACATGTTATTTTACTCTGACATACTAGGTTACTTAATTGCCCTCCAACCATTTTCAAAACTACATTTTCTCAAGGTAATTCTTTATTTCCAAACAAAACTATAATTGCAGAAATGTATGGCTTCATTGTTAAATATTGTCCTAATCCTAGAAAGGAAGTTGGAGCTTTGCTAATTCATGGTCCACTCTCCACTCTCTTCCTCATTTCTGCTCTCCATTAAAATGCTATTCATAGACTCGCTAGGAAAGAATAAACACAGACTCAAGCAATAACAAACAATTACAAGGCAATAAAAATTGGTGGTTTCACCTTCTTCATTAAGTAATCTTAATATGATGGCGACTCATATTAAGAAGCTTACAGCCAAAATCTATAGGACGATGTAAGAATCTGGAACATAAGAAAACCTAATCTGACCAAATTTCCTATAAAACTGTCATTGAATACCTCTAGGAACAATTTCAAATCAGTCATAATCATGCATCAGCTATACTTTACAAAACTATGTATATACCAGGGCAAAGAGACTTCATAATAATAAAGACAGAATGTCAGACAAGAGGAAAAATGAGCTATCACATCATATTTTGAACACACAAAAAAATCTGTGATTCAGGGATATTTGGGATACAGGTCTTGCAACTAGCTCTACAGGCAAAATCAAGCTGCCTCTCAATGCATTTATAATATTTATGCACTCCAAGACAGTCAATAAATATCAACTACATGAAATGAAAGTTATCTACAAAAACATTTAAGTAGTTTATACCATTTCTCAATCCAGTTAGAATACCTTTTTGTAAGTTTTGAGAAGAGCCCAGGAGTAAGCCTATGAGAAAATTCATGTTAATTCAAAGACCAGATATTATCATAGTGATAACCAAAACTAGGCCAGAGTTAAGACTCATAAAAATTCTCTTTTTATTTTCACCATGTACCTCTTTGGTAACAAATCAACTCATTTCCTTCAAAATATGCCCTGATTCACATTCCATAATTAAAATCACCCTCTTTAACTGCTACTCTCTCCCAATTTACTGTCTTGCATATTCAACTTATACCATAATACTTTGTACTGGAAGATAGATGCATTGTCATTTCATGCATGTACATTAACTTAAAAGGTACATAGTTTGCTCTTGAGACAAATGAAAATGGAAACAACATACCAGAACTATGGGATGCATAAAAAGCAGTTTTAAAAGGAACATTTATAGCAATAAATGCCTACATCAAAAAAATGGAAGATCTCAAAGAACCTAATATTATACCTCAAATGAACTAGAAAAACCAAGAATAAACTAAGTGAGTAAAAAGAAGGAAATAATAAAGATCAGAGCAGAAATGAATAACATAAAACTAGAAAACCAATAGAAAAGATCAACAAAATTAAGAGGTAGGTTTTTGAAAAGGAAAACAAAATCAATAAACTTTTGGCTATACTAAGAAAAAGAGAGATGACTCAGATTACAGTTAAGTATACAGAAATACAAATTACTATAAGAGACCACTATGAACAAATATACACCAACAAATTGGATATCCTAAAAGAAATAGATAAATTCCTAGACATACAAACTACCAACAGTGAATCAGGAAGAAATAAAAAATCTAAATAGACCAATAATGACTAAAAATAAATTGAATCATTAACCAAAATATTCTACCAAAGAAAAGGTCAGAACCTGATGGCTTCACTGGTGAATTCTACTAAATATCTAGGTAAAAACTATTACCAATCCTTCTCAAACTTTTCCAGAAAACTGAAGAGGAAGGAAAACCTCCAAACTAATTTTATGAGACCATCATTACCCTGATACACAAACCAGATAAAGATAATACCAAAAAAGGGAAATTATAGGTCAACATGACTAATAAACATAGATGCAAAAATCCTCAGCAAAATACTAACTGAATTCAACAGCACATTAAAAGGAATGTTCACCACAATCAAGTGGGATTTATCTTTGGGATGCAAAGATGGTTCAACATATGCAAATCAATACATGGGATACACCACATTAATACAATGAAGGACAAAAGCTATACGATCAACTCAGTAGATGCAGAAAAGGCATCTGAAAAAACTCGACATCCTTTCATGATAAAAAAAAAAAAGAAAAGCTTTCAATGAATTAGTTATAGATTTAGATGGGCCAGAGGTGGAATGATACGGTTTGAATTTGTGTCCCCACTAAATCTCAGGTTGAACTATAATCCCCAGTGTTGGAGGTGGGGCCTGGTGGGAGGTGATTGGATCATGGGATTGGTTTCTCAGAAATGGTTTAGCACCACCCCCTTTGGTGCTTTTCTCACAATAGTGAGTTCTTATGAGATCTGGTTGTTTAAAAGAGTGTGGCACCTCCCTCTGCCTCTCTCTCTTTCTCCTGTTCCTGCCATGTAAGAAGTGCCAGCTCCCCCTTGGCCTTTCGCCATGATTGTAAGTTTCCTGAGGCCTCCCCAGAAGCCAAACAGATGGAAATATCATTCTTCCTGCACAGCCTGCAGAACCACAAGCCAATTAAACCTGTTTTTTTGTAAATTACCAAGTCTAAGGTATTTCTTTATAGCAATGCAAGAATGGACTAATACACTTACCAATTTAAAAAAAAAAAAATGAACAAATTCTCACTGCATGTAACAACATGAATTACTCTCACAAACATGATTTTGAACCAAAGAAGGCAGATTAAAAAAATCAGGTGTATAGATAGACTGGACAGGGAAAATGTGGCACATATACACCATGGAATATTATGCAGCCATCAAAAACAATGAGTTCGTGTCCTTTGTAGGGACATGGATGAACCTGGAAACCATCATTCTCAGCAAACTGACACAAGAACACAAAATCAAACACTGCATGTTCTCACTCATAAGCGGGTGTTGAACAATGAGAACACATGGACACAGGGAGGAGAGCACTACACACTGGGGTCTGTTGGGGGGAAATAGGGGAGGGACAGCGGGGGGTGGGGAGTTGGGGAGAGATAGCATGAGAAGAAATGCCACAGATAGGTGAAGGGGAGGAAGGTAGCAAATCACACTGCCACGTATGCACCTATGCAACAATCTTGCATGTTCTTCACATGTACCCCAAAACCTAAAATGCAATAAAAAAAAAATCAGGTGTATAGTATAACTCCAGTTATATAAAATTTGAAACCAGGCAAGAATAACCATCCCAAAGACATGTTATGTTCCTGCTTATAATCCCTTCTATACCTTGGAAAAGCAGTTACTCAAAGGGGTCCTGAGGTCTTCTACTTAACATTTTCTGAATGGTGCTTACATAGAGTATTACATTTGAGAAAAAGCATCCAGTGTACACTCATGATTTGTTCCCTTTTTTTGTGCATATGTAATATAGCACTAAAAAGTTTACTTGGGCCAGGCACGCTTGCTTACGCCTGTAATCCCAGCACTTTGGGAAGCTGAGGTGGGCAGATCATGAGGTCAGGAATTTAAGACCAGCCTGGCCAAGAGACCAGCCTGGCCAATATGGTGAAACCTCAACTCACTAAAAATACAAAAAATAGCCGCACATGGTGGTGGGCATCTGTAATCTCAGCTACTCGGGAGGCTGAGGCAGGAGAATTGCTTGAACCCACGAGGCGGAGGCTGCAGTAGGCCGAGATCATCCCTTTGCACTCCAGCCTGGGCAACAGAACAAGACTCCCAACTCAAAAAAAAAAAAAAAAAGTTTACTAAATAAAAGAAAAACAGTAAATGGTTTCCAAGGAAAGAAACTATGACTTTTTTGTTTTGATATACCTAAACGAAGTATAGCTCAAGACTGTGCAAAGTAGGAATACAATTGATACCTAACTTTATGTCTTGAGGATCTCTGATTATCTTCTAAGAAAAGAGAGACAGTCACTGTTTCTTACCCAAAGACAAAATTAAACAGAATTATGACAAATGTGTACAGACCTCACAAACTCCTTCAAAATACTGAAAGCTCAGTATTCATTACATTCAATTACTATGTATTTCAATTATAGTACTAAGTGCTGTGTCAGTACTAAATGCAAGCGAGTAGAGGTGAAGAACGCAGAAAAACCATCGCCATCTTCAACACCTCTACCATCTCTACCGCATCACCACAGAGGCTTTTTCCATTTATTAAGCACTGACTATACATCAAATGTTTTGAAAATATTATCTCATATAATGCTCACAAGAACTCCATGAGATATTTATGAAAACAGACATTAAACAATTTGAATATAACTTGTAAGTGGTGGAGTTTGAATTCAAATCCAGCCCTGCCAGACTCCAAAAACTGTTAACAATCATTTGATCCTGCCTCACAGTAAAAGGTCTTCTAGTACTTGCTACATCTTTTGGTTGCTCTGTGACTAGGGGTGAGAGAACAGGAAGATAAAAATCACACAAATCTGAAACCCCAGGGTACTGATTAAGTTTCTTTCCCTCTTCCTCATCTAAGGAAACACTAAAAGAATGTTTTAGTTCATTCATAGCAGGTATTTACAACAGAATGAACTCTAAATGAGAAAAATTCCCTTATTCCCCTAGCAGGGCATGTGACAGGGGGAGTGGCTTGCTTCTTCGGTGCCCCGCTGCTCAGAACTCTAGGGGAAGCATGCAGACAGGTAGGTTGTGGGGCTCTCACCCCATGGCAGCATCTAGGCGCAAATGCTTAGAGCTCCTGAAGCCCCAGTGGGCATATGCTACAAGGTGCTCTTTTAGTTTTTCCATTTGTAGGCAGCTTATGTCTATCAGCTCAATTATACCCTCTGCCTTATTGAAAGAACAGGGCTTTCTGTATCCTGGGGTTCTTGCCTTGGTGTACCAGAAGAATCGGATCACACATGGGCTTGGAGAATCAGTGCAAGGTTTTTTATTGAGTAGTAGCAGCCCTCAGAAATGGATGGGGAGCCAGAAGGGAGATGGAAAGGAAAGGTAGTTTTCCCCTGTAGTCGAGCCGCTTAGTGGCCAGGCTCTCCTCTGAATGCCCCAACCAAACTATTATTCCACCAGTCAGCCCGCCAGCACCTGCTGGTGTCTGCCGGTGTGCTCCTCTTGACATCCAGTCGCTTGTGTGTTCTCCCGCCGGTGTGTTCCTCTCAACATCCAGTTGCTTGTGTCTTTTTCTGCTGGTGTGTTCCTCTAAACATTCAGCCACTTGTGTGTTCTTCCATCGGTGTGTTCCTCTAGATGTCCGGCCACTTGTGTCTCTGCCCGCTAGGGTCTCAGGGTTTTTACAGGCACAGGATGGGGGTGTGGCAGGACAGAGTGGTTTGGAAAATGCAACATTTGGGCACAAAACAGAAATGCCTATCCTCACCTAGACTTGTGGGCACAGGCCCGGGGTGGAGCCCTTGCCAGGGACCACACCCTTCCCTTCCCAGCATTTTCCTGCTCCTCTCCCATATCACAACCACAGCTCTTTGTCAACATATTAGGAACAGATCCTAAGTCCCAGATCATAAAAAATCTTATCTAAATGGCTTCAAGTGGCCAAAGGCAAATTTTCTCTTTCTGTGGATAATCTTAGCAAGTTTGAGAGTAAGAAATATGGAATAAGAGCCTGAAAGTATTATGTGAAGGAGAGCTGTCCTTTCACACCAACTCTCTTTTGCTTCCTGGGTCTTTGGCTTACATTTTGTCACCTCAAACTTTATCTTTCTCTAGTTACTCAGTGAGTTATTTCACTGTAAAATAGAGAAAAGTTCTGACACAGAAACTGAACTAGCAAGGCAAGTAAGAACTACTCATAGAGAATGTAAAGCTACCTTATAAAATGCTCTTTTCTTCTGTGTACCAGTTCCTCTGAAATAACCTTTCTGACAGTGGCTCTGTTTCCTTAATGCTCTAGTCTGAATTCTACTAGGATCTTACTTCTGCCTGCCCATGGAACTTGAGTTTTTGGATTGCCCCTTTACATTTCCTGCCTTAATTGAACAAGGAAGCAATCTTGTTCCCTTTTCTTCCATGTCTCATAGTTATGGGTGAGGCTACTTCATTCCCAGAGCATTAAGCCTTGTGCAGTGCATCAGTGGCATCCCACAAATCGTGATAGGTAGTGTTTTCATTTTTGTTCAGCTCAAAATATTTTCTAAATTTCCTCATGGTTTCTTTCTTGAGAAAGAGGTTGTTTAGAAGTATGTAGTCTAATACCTAAAGATTTGGGGGATATTTTGGAATATGTCTGTTTTCTTAGGATGGATGCTCAGTTGCATTCTGAGGATCAAGTTCTGGAAATTCCCATATGTTTTTATTATCAGGGACTTGTGCCGGAACTTTTGTTTCTATGTGCTGGAGAAATCCCATGGCAAGGTCTTAATCCACCTTTATACCTATATCACCTTAGAATCACACATTCTCTCCAAATATATTCTCCCACAATTGAATCCATATCTTAGGAAGAATTACAATCTTGTTCAAAAAATATTCTTAATTTCAATTAGAGTATGTATAAATGTTCACTCATTAAAAGAATGTACAAATCCCCACTGTAGACAAATGTTTCCTAACAGCTAAAGAACATGAATCCAAATGATGATGGCTGAAATACACTGGGAAAGACATGTGATGTTATTTGATGACATGAGTAGAGCCTACAATAAGATGGTAGACCTCTGGTAAATAAAAAAACCTATGAAACTGCTATCCAGATAATGACACAGAGCATTTCCATAAACCTGAAATTTCTTCCCTTTCAAATCAGTAGACCCACCCATATGCTGAGATAACAACTTTTGACTTAGACACCCATAATTTTTGTTGGTTCTTGAACTTCACAGAACCAGCAATCTCTCCTCTGGCCATAAACTCAAAAGAAGTGAAATCACCACCTGGTAAAGATATCTGCACTCCCATGTCCATTCCAGCATTATTCACAGTAGCTAAGATACGGAAATAACCTAAGTGTCTTTCCACCAATGAATGAAGAAAGACACTAGAACATAATATACAATGCCATATTATTCGGCCCTAAAAAAAGAACAAGATCTTGCCATTTGCCACAACATGAAATATATATATGTGTGTGTGTGTGTGTGTGTGTGTGTGTGTGTGTGTGTGTGTGTGTGTGTATATATATATATGCAGTGACAAAGGACAAAACAGTGGTTACCAGGAGTGGTGATGGGGTGGGGAGAAAGGAAATGGGGAGATGTAGGTCAGAGGATACAAAGTAGCTAATATATAGGATGAATAAATCTAGAGATCTAATACACAAGATGAGGACCATAAGTAATGAAACTGTACTATATATGGTATTCATGCTAAATGAACAGATTTTAGTTGCTCTTGCCCAACACACAGAGAAAATATGGGAAACAGTATAAGATGATGGATATGTTAATTTGTTTCACTACAGTAACCCTTTTACAATCTATATGTATTCCATAACATCATGTTGTACACCTTAAATAAATGTAATAGAATGCAACTTTTTAAAAATAATTCTATGTTACTGTTCTGTCTTGTGCATAGCTTCTTTTGCTCAACATGTTTCTGAGATTCATTCATACAGTTGCCTTTTTCCTGACTTGAGAAGTAAAATATTCAGTCTTTCATCATTAATTAAAATGTTAGCTGTAGATTTCTCACACATATCCTTATCAGATTACATAAGACTAGATTACACTGTCGAGAGAATTTTATTTTTCGTGAAAGGGTGTTCAATTTTGTTAAATGCTTTCTGTGTACATATTAAGATGAGCACATGGATACACTCACACACACAATTATATAACTTAGGCAATACACCTTACTGAGGCACAGTGTATCTTTTGAAAATATAATTCTGGATTTCATTTGCTACTATCGTGTAGATTTTGAGTACATGTTTATGCAGGATATTAGTCTATAATGTTGTGTTCTTATATCGTCATTGTTTGATTTTGCTATTAGGGTAATGTTGGTCTCATAAAATAAGTTCAGAAATGTATCCTCTACCTCTTCGTTTTGTGAAGAATTTTGCTTAGAATTGTTTAATTTCTCTCAGAAATATCTGATAGAATTCACTAGTGAAGAAATCTCAGCCTGCAGTTTCTTTGTGGGAGGGTTTTAAAATATGTATTCAAATAAGCCTATGTGGATTTTCTGTTTATTCTTAAGTAATCTGTAATTTGTGTCTTTTATAAATTTGTAATTTGTGTAATTCAAAGAATTTAACCAAGTAATCTACATGGTCAAGTTAATTGGAATAAAGTTGTTCATATTTTACTTTACTATACTTTTAGTTTCCAAAGTTTCTGAGGGTCTGTAGTGATATTCCTATTTTTATGCCTGACGTTAGCAATTTGAATCTTCTTTTTTCTTAACCAATGTATTACTTTTTTAAAAGAAGTGTTTTATTTCTTCCACTATTGTGTTCATTTACTATTTCATTAATTTCTGCTCTTATATTTATTAGTTCCTTCTTCCTATTGAGTTGGGTTTCAATTTGCTCTTCTTTTTTTAGCTTCATAAGGCAAAACTTGGACCTTACTTGATTTTGGACCTTACTCCTTTTATAATGTAAATACTTAAAGTGATAAATTTTCCTTTAAGCTAGCAGTTCTCAACTGAGAGCAATTTTGTCCCCAGGGACATCTGGCAATGTCTGAAGACACTTTTAGTTGTCACAACTGGCAAAAGGTGGAAGGAGGAGAGAAACACTATTGGCATATTGTGGGCAGAGCCAGGGATACTGATAAACATCCTATAACACCCTGAACAGTCAAACATAACTGGTCTGAAATGTCGATACAACCAAGGTTAAGAAACTGCTCCACCCAGTGCATCAGTGGCATCCCACAAATTGTGATAGTGTTTTCATTTTTTTCAGTTTAAAGTATTTTCTAAATTTCTTTGTGGTTTCTTCCTTAAGAAAGAGGTTATTTAGAAGTATGTTGTCTAATATCTAAAGATTTGATGATATTTTTGCAATATATCTGTTGTTGATTTCTAATTTAATTGTGTTGTAGATGACAAACTTAGTCTATAAAATTTTACCCCTTTTGAATTTATTGAGGCATGTTTTATAGCCCGGGGTATGGTCTAGCTTAGTGAATATATGCACTAAGAAAAGAAAAAAAAAGCTGCTATTAGTGGTGTAATATCCTATAAATAAACATGAATTAAGTCAAGTTGTATATTGTTGTTCAAGTCTTCTATATCCTTACTGATATTCCATTTAATAATTACCGAAAGGAGTGTTAAAATTAGCAACTGTAATTATGAATTTGTCAATTTATCTTTTTAGTTCTGCCAGTTTTTGTTTGATTCATTTTGAAGATTTGTTACTGAGTGCAGACACACTTAAGATTGTAATGTCTTCTTGATGAATTGGTCCTTTTATTATAACGAAATGTCAATCTTTTTCCCTAGAATAATTCTATTTCTTAGGTCTACTTTACCAGACATTAATACAGAAACTCAATTTTTTAATGATGGTATTTGCATGGTATATCTTATTCCTTGCTATTACTTCTGACCAATCTATGTCTTTATAAATTAGAATGATGTTCTTGTAGACCAAATATAGTTGAGCCATTCTGCTTTATCCAGAGTAATAAATCTCTGCCATTTATTTGGAGTGTTTACACCATATAATTAATTATACTTAATATAATTCACAGTACAGTTGGATTTAAATCTATTATGTTGATCTTAGTTTTCTTTTTGTCTAATCTGCTCTGTTTCCTTTTTTCTATTTTCCTGCCTGCTTTAATATTACCTAAATGTTCTTTATAATGCTATTTTATTTCCACTTTTGACTTAATAGTTTTATTTCCTTCTTTTATACATTTAGTAGCTGTTCAAGGCTTTACAATAAGTCTCTTTAAATTATCACAGTTTATCTTAAATTATGTTACACAATTTCATACATAAGAACAATATTCTTGCATTTACCTCATCCATGTGATTACTTTCATATATTTTACTTCTATATATGTTATGAATATACATATTGTCATTATTTTTGCTTTTAAAGTCCATTATATATAAAATAAACAAAATTTGAGAAAAAAAATTTTATCTTTCCTACATATTTTTCATTTCCGGTGTTCTTTGTTCCTCTGTGTAGATGCAAGCTTCAATTTTATATTATTTTTGAAAAACTTAATTTGATATTTCCTGAAATTCACATCTTCTGTCAATAAATTCCCTCAGCTTTTGGTTGTCTAAAAAAGTCATTATTACACCTTAATTTTTGCTGACTATAATATTCCTTGGCGATAGTTCTTTTTTTATTATTTCAGCATTTTAATCATGTCATTTCATTATCTTTTGGTTTGCATAGTTTCTGATACATAAAAAGAAGTATCCAGTCATTTCATCAGTTGTTCTCTATATGTACTGTGTATTTTTTCCATAGTTGCTTCTAAGATATTCTTTTTATCATTGTTTTTCAGCAAGGTTTTTTTAATCAACTCTCAAAATTTTTTAGTAACTATTTCTTCAAATACTTTATTCTTCCTTTCTTCTTTTTCTGAGAAGGCAGTTAGATATACTGTCTGTCCCATAAGTATCTGAGGTGCAATAAAAATTCTTCCTCTATTGTTTCTCCTCCTGAACTTCAGTTTGCATGATTTCCATTGCTATGTCTTTTAAGTTCTCCAAACTTATTTTCTATAGTTGCTAATTTCTATTAACACAATTCAGTGTAATTTTCATTTTAGATATCACATTTTTGTTATTAGAAGTTCCATTTGATTCCTTTTTATATAACTTCTATTACTCTCATTACATTTATATTTACCTTTAAATATTGAACATATTGAGCATGTGTGTATGAGCATATAAGCACTGTTAAAGCATTTGCCTTCTAATTCTGTCACTTCTGTCATATTTGGATGTTTCTATGGACTGATTTTCCTCCTTGTTATGGATCACATTTTCCTGCTTCTTGGCATACCTAGTAAATCTTTATTGAATGCTGGATATTGTGAATGTTGGCTGTTAAGTATCAGTATTTTGTTAAATTTCCTTAAGGAGTGTTGGGCTTTGTTATAGCAAATAATTAAGTTCTGAATCAATGTGAAATTTTGAAGCTTACTAGTATGCACTTTTATGCAGAGATCAGAATTATCTTTTATCTAGAGGCCCAATACTATATTATTAGGTCCAGTACTAAATGCTACTTTAGACCTAATGACTAGCCTCTCATTTGCTGTCTCTGCTGTTTCAGTTCAGTGAGACCTTTCGCTTCTTACAGGTTGTAATTTGAACATCTCCCCCTCTTTGTTTGAGTTCTAGCAATTGTACTTAGCTTCTGTGCCCTCACAATTTGTTTGTTTGTGTAACCTCATGGACGTTTCCCCCTATACATTAACAGCTTAGTATTCAGCCAAAGCCGCAAAGAAATCTCAATGCAGTGTTATTTTTCTAAAGAAAACATCATTCCCAAACTGCTTCCTTGTAAATTGCAGTCATTTTGTCCCCAAACTGCAGTCATTGTCTTTTTATCCCTACTGCTATGCTCTGCTTGGGTTTACCCTTTCTTGCACAGCAATTTTGCAAAGTACTTCTAAGAGATTGCTGGGTTTACACTTCATTTGTTAGTCTTCTCTCATGGATCACTGTCCTGCACTCCCTGGTGTACAATATTTAAAAACAGTTGTTTCACTTTTTTTGTACAGTATTCTAGATGTTTATGGTTGAAATCAAGTCTGGTACTAGCTATTACACCACAGCCAGTAGTGACCACCTCAACATTTTTTTGAAATATATTTTTGCTGAGTACTGAACTGTGCATTTGCAGTTGTGTTCCTCTTTTGGAATTTTATACATTTCATTCCATTGTCTTCTGGCCTTCATTATTTTTATACAAAGTCAACCATAATTGTTATTGTTTTCCCATAAATGTGTCCTTGTTCTCTGGCTGCTTTAAGATTTTTTTTTTTTTCTTTAATATTAGCAATCGAACCATTATGTGCCTAGCTATAGTTTTCTTTAAGCTTATCCTGTGTGGGCTACTGAGCTTCCAAAATCTGTGGACTGATGCATTTCTTCAGATACAGAAAATTATCAAGCATTCTCAAGTACAAAATTCTTTAAGTACTGCTTTGTATCATTCTCTCTCTCTTCTCCTTCTGGGAGTCCAAGTACATTCATTTAAAACCTTTTAACTGCATTCTACCTATCTCATATGCTCCATTCCATTCTTATAATTAAAAATAAAAATTTTAGGGCTGGGCATGATGGTACACACCTGTAATCCCAACTACTCAGAAAGCTAAGATGGAGGATCCCATGAGCCCAGGAGTTCAAGTCCAGCCTAAGCAACATATTGAGCCTCACATCTCTTTTATTACTCTGTGTGTTTCAGTTTGGATGTTTTTACAGACTTGTATTTGAGTTCATTAATCTTGAATTCTTCTTTGTTAAGTCTGTTTTTAAACCAATTCACTAGATTTTTAAAAATTCATGTAATGAGCTCTTATTACAGATTTTATATTTTGCTATTCTAGAATACACATTTCATTCTTTTTTAAAAATCTTGATTTATAATTTAATGTCTGGGAAGGTCCTGGTTCCTCATTTCTGCTGCTCATGGGCCCACTTGCTCTAGGGTCAGGGTTTTCCATGCAAAGGCATGGACACACAAGAGATTTTCAGCTGGACATGCATTCATCAGCTGGTATCCCTGAAGCAGTGGCTTAACCTTGGACTTGGCCAACACACCAGGACTAGGAACCTGGATGTGCAACACCTGAGCATTATGTCTTCTACCTCCATGCCTCTGGGTCCTGTTGCAGCTTCCCCTGGAGACATTCAGTGCTAAGTTCCATAACGGCAGTCTAGCTGGGGCAGCAGCCCAGTGAGGTACCTCACCTTAGACCCTGGCCACACTCCACATGTGATTCTTAATCTCAATTCAAATAATTCATCTTTTGGTACATTTTGTCTATTCGTTCCCCTGTTTTCTTAAACATATTAATCATAGCTATTTGAAGTCTTTGCTAATATCAATATCTGGATCAGCTCATGATCTGCTTCTATTGACTATTTGAACTTTTGATTTTAGGTCAGTTTTCTCCACTTACTAGCATCTTAGAAAATTTTGTTTTGTATGGCAAAAATTGCAGACAAAGTGGTATAGAGACTAGATTATCTTATCAGCCTCAGTAGAGTTTTCAGTTTTGTTCTAGCAGATAGCTAAATTACTGATGGATCATCTTGATTTTTTCAGGCTTGTTTTTAAACATTATTACAATGGGTCCATGTTAGTTTTGCCCTTACTCTGAGAGGACCTTATAGTTAATCCCTGTGTATGGCCTTATTGATATTTTAACTGAAAGCACAAACTATTCATCTGCTCTCTCTATGGGCCAATCCTCAATGTGTCTGCTATGCAATTTCTAGAATATTTGCTCAGCAATCAGAATTCTAGCAGCTGCTGTCTTCAAAGTCCCCAGAGTGTGCCCTCTGCACCTGCAGCTTAGAAATGAGCCAAGGAAAAAGGGGAGATTAATGAAGATTTTTTAGAGTAGTTTCTTCTCCATGTGTTCTCTCCTCTTTGGTATCCTGCTTATCTAAATCCTATACTTACAGACATCGCAAACACTGATCCCTTCTTTCACTTGGCAATGGTGTAATTTTATATTTTCTCCAGGTTTTCATGGTTGTTTATGATTAGAGGATAAGACTGATACTATGGTATCACAATTAGAACCCAAAAAGAATCTTTTTAATTTACTAAATTTATATGAAACTAGAGAAAACTATAATAGATATTTAAAGAATTTATTTCTGGTCAAGACTCTTCGATGCCTTAGTATTGATTTCCATTGTGATCTTGGCAAACATTTTTGCTTTATTTACAAAATGTGTATACATGTGTCTCCAAATTTACAGTAAAGGATAAAGGGTATAGCTGTGAATCAGTGCATGCCCAATTCAAAACAACAATAACACCACCAGCAAACACCTTATATGTTCTGCCAAGGACTAGTAACAGTGTCAGAGCAAAAGCAAAGACAAAAAATATATAAAAATAAATAGAAAAATTACAGACATGTGGTTTAATGAAAACCAATATACACTTTAAATGTGATGCTCTAGAACACTGACTTTACCATCATCTCAATTTCCTTATCTGCCAAACAGAATTATTATAATAGCTAAATATAAATACATCTTGTTTCATACACTTTTAATACAGCACCTGGATTATATGTTATGTATTTAGTCAATATCTTCTGATTATTATAACTTTTATTCCTATGATCCTATATAGTAAATAATTGAAAATGACATTAGGTATACTTGCTTAAAATATAAGTATTTTACAAAGGCATCATATTTTACAAAGTATATCTTTCATAGTCATATGATTTTCTTTTTTTAAACCAAATAATTCTGTCTGTGCAAAAAAGTGGAAAATGTATTTCCTCTTCTGAAGCAAATCAAGGAGAACATGCAATTAAGTGCTAAATTGAGCATAATAAACTCTAAGCCCTATATGACTTTAGTCGACAAAGTTACAAGGGCACAACAGTCAGAGAAGGTTTCAAAAAAGTGGTGGGGCTTGCTAGGTGACCCTCATTACATCCCAAAAACAACGACATGGGAATTTTTTTAAGCAGCTTAAAAACTGAAATTGAGGTAATATAAAGTATCCTATAAATAACAAAAATTATTAGTATATAAACCTCCAGAGAACGAGAATTAGTCATAATGAAAAATAAAAACTCTTCCTTTCTCTTTCCTCAACTCCTGTTCAGCTTAAAGGTTAACTTTACCAAGTCATCTCATTAATAAAGACATGTCTTTGAAGGTATTCAGTCTCTGCTATGCTTGACGTTTCACCAGACTACAACCAATATGCCAAAGAATCTGATTCAAATATTAATGAGCAAAAGGTCATGATGAAATAATCTACAAAGCTCTATTAGTTCCTGTTTTCCGATCCTATCCAATTCCCATTGCCCCTTTTTCAGTCCTCTCTTACTACATATATTTATAGTCACTGACTTAGTTTCACGACACACCCTCTAAACTGTAATTTCACTTGAAGTGCATTTTAAGTGGAGGCCTCCCAGTTGCCAGATCCCCAATCCAAGGATGATCTGTAGAAATATAAAGTTTAAATTAAAAGGAAGAAAGGGAATCAACCAAAAACTAAATCCAATTTTGATGCTTAACTGCTAGAACAAAAAAAGAAGAAAAAATAAAATAGAAATCTTGTCTTTCAAACTTTCCAATAAGCCATTTAATAATGTGACAAAGCAAAAGTATTAAAATATTAACTAAAGCTTCCAGGAAAACCTCTACAATCTCAATTGTTTATTCAAGACCTTTACAAACCTCATAAAAAATTAAGTGGGCTTGGAAAAAACACACCACAGCCATAGGAGAAAGTTTACAAAATACAATGGTAGACGCCTGACTGTCTGCCAGCTAGTCTCTTTTAACTTCCACATACAACTTATTACTCAGTTCCTAACTGGTCAATACCCTAAATAAGAGCATTTCTCCTCCCAAACACCTCATTAGCCCTAGTTTCTTTTTGCTTTTTTGAGCTAAAGTATCCTGTAGGTGCTTTGGTCATTATTTTCTGCCAATAACAAATGCTTCATTTCAGAATACTTAAAACCTTAGGTTTCTCTGAGGGAAATCATTTAAGATATGCTTTACTAGAATTTAATGAGCTCTTTAATTAACCTCAATATGTGAGAATGGTGCATGAACCATCACATCCATATTTTGGGAAGTGGTAGTAAAAACAAGATAGGACTAAAAAGGAAGTGATATATAGAGAACGAGCAAAGATTTGGGTTTATATTAACTTAGGGTCAAATCTTGGTGCTTTTAGTTATGTGACCTTTAGGACAGTTATTTAATCTTGGTTAGACTCATCTTCCTTAGAAGTAAAATGCAGATAATGTCACCAACTTAATAGAGACTGCATGCAACAAATGAGATAATATAATATATAGCCCTGTACAGTGTATGGCACATAACTGATGCTCAATGAATAATAGATACTTTATTATAAAATATTCCCATCTTGTTGAGAAGTATTGTTCATAGGTTAAGGGAAATTTAAAAGGAAATTTTATATGGTTGTCCCAGACAGAGCTAAATATTCCACATTTCTTAAAAACTGGTTATAGCAAAATTTAACATAAAATTGTACTACGAACTAGACTAATAGTTAACTTTTGTACACCTAGAAATCCACTGAGTTAATCATGTTATAGAGAAGAGAACATGAAACATAAATATTTCACTCAGTTTGAGAGGATAAATACTCTTAAATCATTTATATCTTTACAAAACAACCATGCTGCATATTCTCCCTACCCTCTTCATCACTTCTGAATGGCCCAAAAAGGAGATGTAAAAGAGGAAACTTCATCACAGTGCATCTGTGTGAAAGCACCAAAATATGTTAACAATTAGAGAAGAGGAAACCTGAAAGACTGCCTTGTTAATTAAGGAACTTGCTATCAAAGAACTCATTAAAAGGTAATGAAACCAAATGGCTGTTAAAATAAATATTCACTGAAAAAATTTTGTCTGGCAAACAGCCCCTAAATTTAGCTTCTAACTATTATTAAATAGCATAGACCCAGAAAAAGAGGAAAAGTCACAACAATGCTAAAATAAAGATCAACAAAATCACAAGTGATCCTAAGTAGAAGACAAAAGGTGAACTGAGAAAAACCTACCTAGGACTCAGAATATGGGACATCAAACATCCTCGAAAAGTCCTCTACCATCTATCCCCTGTTCACGAAGTACCTGGATAAAGTGCTACAGAGAACCAGGCTCTACAGTTTGCTAGTCCTAGACATTATGTTAGATTATGGTTCTCCCTATTCCTAGTGACTTCACCTACTCCCTGCTACTCAGCCTCTTTCTTATGTAATCATGCAGAAGTAAAAGGTAAAAAACCTGCCAAATCGTGTTATTGAAGATAAATAGTCCCCTGAGCAAAGCAAAGTAATAACAAGAAATAAGAATCTTTGTAATAGGGCATGCTAGATATTTATTAATCAAATTGTACTCAACAAATTCAGAAAATTTTTCACATTACTGGTGACTGGAAGAAGATGTGAGCTCTACTGAAAAAATAATGTATTTTCAAAATATGTTGCCTGCTTACCCATTATCTATGCTCTGCCTTTTATCTCAACAATAATAATCCATGGCAATATGAAAAGTTACAAAAATTATAATTCTCAGCCTGTTGTCAGATAGGAAAGGCAAAGAATTTGAAAGCAGCAATTCCTGTAGAAGCGCTTTTGTCTCTTTCTCTTCCTCCTTCTTTCCTTCTTCCTCTTGACTTTAATATAATTGTGATGGTTAGAATTTGCCAGCTATCTTGGAACCTTGAGGAAATAGTCAAAAGAATAACAAAGACCTCAGCCCTGATATTCCTCAGTCTCTGACTAATATCATTTCTGGAGTTCTTCTTATGTAAGAAAATATACTCTTATACATTCAAGGAATTGAACTTGATTATCTGATACTAGTGACACCTATTAACTATGTGAAAGCCAGTAGAATCTGAAATCACATGAGAGATGTGCTCATCATTAGGCATATAAATGATGTGAATATAAAGGATGAGAAAGCCATCAAATGGGGCCGAAAAAAATAATCAACTTGTTTGTTCAAAGTATACAATCTGTAAAGATCCCACCATATCTGACATAGAGAAAGGAGGGAAATAAGATATTAGCACTGGGCACAAGAACAAAATACTGCAAAACAAAGGAAAAGGTTCAGCATTTGTAATGGTTAATTTTATGTGTCAAATTGATTGAGCCACCAGGTGCTCAGATATTTGGACAAATATTATTCTCTTTATCTGTAAAGGTGTTTTTGGATGAGATTAACATTTGAATCAGTAGACTCGAATAAAGCAAACTGCCCTTTCTGATGCGAACCTCATCCAATTAACCTAAGGCTTGACTAGAACAAAAAGCCAGACCACCATGCAATTAAGTCTGAACTCTTCTGAACTGCCTTGACCTGAACATCAGTCTTTTCTGGTCTTTGTCAACTAAAGCATCAGCTCTTCTCGGGTCTCAAGTCTACCAGTGTTCAGAACGGAAGACAAACCTCAGGCACTCAAAAACTGAACCTACACATTGACTCACCGGGCTCTCCAGCTTGCCAATTTCAAATCTCTCTCTCCAGCCAGACCCAGTGGCTCATACCTGTAAATCCTAGTACTTTGAGAGGCCAAGGCAGGTGGATCACTTGAGGTCAAGAGTTTGAGACCAGCCTGACCAACATGTGAAACTTTGTCTCTACTAAAAATGCAAAAATTAGCTGGGCAGGGTGGTGCACACTAGTAACCTCAGCTATTTAGGTGGCTGAGGCATAAGAATGGCTTGAACCCAGGAGGCAGAGATTGCAGTGAGCTGAGATCATGCCACTGAATTCCAGCCTGGGCAACAGAGCAAGACTCTGTCTCCAAAAAAAAAAAAACTCTGTCTACACACACACACACACACACACACACACACACAAAATTCACAATTGGTTTTGTTTCTCTGGAGCATCCTGATTAATATAGCATTCAAAATAGAGAATAAGCAAGTCTTAAAAAATTATATATTAGATGATAGAAAGGGAAACTTTAAGAAACTCTGGTATCTACAGTATTAAATAAACTGTTTTCAATGAAAGAAAAACATAACACAATAAAAAGAAAATAGTAAATCCTCACTAATTCATTCTTTGAAGCCAGAAACCCTGATATCAAAGCCAGGCAGTGACGCAGCCAAAAAAAAAAGAAAAGAAAAGAAAATTATAGGCCACACATCTACAACTACCTAATCTTTGACAAACTTGACAAAAACAAGCAATGGGGAAAGGATCCCCTGTTTAATAAATGGTGGTGGGAAAACTGGCTAGCAATGTGCAGAAAGCAGAAACTGGACCCCTTCCTGACACCTTACACTAAAATTAACTCCAGATGGACTAAGGACTTAAACATAAGACCTAACACCATAAAAACCCTAGAAGAAAACCTAGGCAAAACCATCCAGGACATAGGCATAGGCAAGGACTTCATGACTAAAACACCAAAAGCAATGGCTATAAAAGCCAAAATAGACAAATGGGATCTAATTAAACTTCAGAGCTTCTGTACAGCAAAAGAAACAGTCATTAGAGTGCATTGGCAACCAACAGAATGGGAAAAAATTTTTGCAATCTACCCATCTGACAAAGGGCTAATTATCCAGAATCTACAAAGAGCTAAAACAGATTTACAGGAAAAAAACAAACAAACCCATCCAAAAGTGGGCAAAGGATATAAACAGACACTTTTCAAAAGAAGACATATATGAAGCCAACAAACATATGAAAAAATACTCATCATCACTGGTCATTAGAGAAATGCAAATAAAAACCACATTGAGATACCATCTCATGCCAGTTAGAATGGTGATCATTAAAAAATCTGGAGACAACAGATGCTGGAGAGGATGTGGAGAAATAGGAACATTCTTAAACTATTGGTGGGAGTGTAAATTAGTTCAACCATTGTGGTAGACAGTGTGGTGATTCCTCAAGGACTTAGAAATAGAAATTCCATTTGACCCAGCAATCCCATTACTGGGTATATATCCAAAGGATTATAAATCATTCTCTTATAAAGACACATGCACACGTATGTTCATTGTGGCACTGTTTACAATAGCAAAGACCTGGAACCAACTCAAATGCCCATCGATGATGGACTGGACAAGGAAAATGTGGCACATGGACACCATGGAATACTATGCAGCTATAAAAAACGATGAGTTCATGTCCTTTGTATGGACATGGATGAACCTGGAAACCATCATTCTCAGCACACTGACACAAGAACAGAAAATCAAACACCTCACGTTCTCACTCACAGGCAGGTGTTGAACAATGAGAACACATGGACACAGGGAGGGAAGCATCACACACTGGGGTCTGTTGGAGGGGACTAGAGGAGGGACAGTGTGGGTAGGGAGGTTGGGGAGGGATAACATGGGGAGAAATGTCAGATATAGGTGACAGGGTGATGGGGGCAGCAAACCACACTGCCATGTATATACCTATGCATGATCTGCACATGCAATCCAGAATCTAAAGTACAATTTTAAAAATATAATAAATAAAAAGTTAAAAAAAAGAATATCAAATAAAGTTATAAAATTGCCTTCAAAAAAAAAAAGAAAATTATAGGCCAATATCCCTGATTAACTTATCAACTATGTATGAGCATATGATCCAGCAAAACATCAAAAATATAATATACCACAATCCAATGTGTTTCATTCGAAAGATGAAAAGACAGTTCAATATATGCAAATCAATAAGTGTGATTTGAAAAAGCATTTGATAAAATTCAGCATTCCTTCATGATAAAAACACTCAACAACTAGGTACAGAAGAAACATACCTCAAAATAATAAAAGCAATATACAACAAACCCACAGCCAACATCATATTGAACAGGGAAAAGATGAAAGCATTCTCCCTAAAAACTGGAACAAGACAAAGATGCCTACTTTCACCAGTCCCATTCAACACGGTACTGGAAATCTTAACTAGAGTAATCAGGCAAGAGGAACAAATAAAAAGTATCCAAATAGGCAAAGAAGAAGTTAAACTATCTCTTTTTGCTGATGATATGATTCTGTAACTAGAAAACCCTAAAGACAACACCAAATGACTCTGGGATTTGATAAATAACTTTAGTAAAGTTTCAAGATAAAAAAATCAATGTACAAAATAATAATCAAGCTGAGAACCAAATTAAGAATTCAATCCCATTTACAACAGCTACAAAATAATAAAATGCCCAGGAATACATTTAATCAAGTTGGTAAAAGATCTCTATGAGGAAAATAAAAAAATACTGATAAAAGAAATCATAGATGATACAATCAAATGGAAAAACACCCCATGTTCATGGACTGGAAGAATCAATATAATTAAAATTAACATACTGCCCAAAGTGATCTAGAGATTCAATGCAATTTCTATCAAAATGTCAATGCGACTTTTCACAGAAATAGAAAAAACAATACTAAAATTCATATGGAATCTAAAAAGAAAACAAATAGCCAAAGCAATGCTATGTAAAAAGAACAAAGCTGAAGGCAACACATTCTCTCACTTTTACTACAAGGCTATAGTAATCAAAACAGCATGGTACTGTTACAAAAATAGCCACGTAGATCAATGGAAAATAGAGAACACAAAAATCAAGTCACATATCTATAACCACTGATCTTCAACAAAGTAAACAAAAATATACACTGTAGACAGGACCTCTATTTAGTAAATAAAGAAACTCTATTTAGTAAAATTTTCCCAGTGTTGGGAAAATTGGATAGACATACGCAGAAGAATGAAACTGAACATATCTCTCTCACCATATACAAAAATTAACATAAGATGGATCAAAGACCAAAATGCAAGATCTGAAACCAAAAAATCCGAAAACAAAATATAAGAAAAACTATTCTAAACATTGGCCTAGGCAAATAATTATGATTAAGTTCTCAAAAGCAAATAGAACAAAAAAAAAATAGAAAAATTGAACTTAATTAAACTAGAAAGCTTCTGCACAGTGAAAGAAATAACCAACAGAATAAACAGATAAAACACAGAATGGAAGAAAATCTTTGCAAACTATGCATCTGACAAAGGGCAAATATCAAGAAGCTATAAGAAAGTCAAACAAATCAACAATAAAAAAATACATAACCCCATTAAAAATGGGCAAAAGACATGAGCAGACATTTCCTAAAGGAAGACATAAGCAGCCAACAAACATATATAAAAAAAGCTCAACATCATTAATTATCAGAGAAAAACAAAACCACAATCAGATACCATCTTATACCAGTCAAAATAGCTATTATTAAAAAGTCAAAAAACAACAGATATTGGTGACAATGTGGAGAAAAGGGAATGCTTATACACCATAGGCTGGAATGTAAATTAATATAGCCTATATAGAAGACAGCATAAAAATTTCTCGGAAAACTAAAAACGAACTACAATTGGACCCAGCAATCCCACTACTGGGTATCTACCCCCCCAAAAATAAAAATCATTACAGCAAAAACATACCTACTCTCATATATTTATCACAGCACCGTTCATCATATGAAAGATAAGAAATCAACCTAAGTGTCCATGAACAGAAGGTTGGACAAACAAATGTTATATATAGAGAGACAGATAAATATAGATATAGATATAACATTTATGTTAATGAGCTCGAAATAGAAGGACCTCAAGGAGACGAGTTCCATGTAAGAAAATGTTACATATGGCTGGGAGCAATTGCTCACGCCTGTAATCCCAGCACTTTGGGAGGCCAAGGCGGGCGGATCACCTGAGGTCAGGAGTTCAAGACCAGCCTGGCCAATGTGGTGAAACCTTGTCTCTACTAAAAATACAAAGATTAGCCAGGTATGGTCACAGGTGCCTGTAATCACAGGTACTTGAAAGGCTGAGGCAGGAGAATCGCTTCAATTCAGGAGGCAGAGGGTGCAGTGAGCCAAGATCACACCATTGCACTCCAGCCTGGGCAACAGGAGCAAAATTCTGTCTTAAAAAAGAAAGAAAGAGAGGAAGAAATGTTATATATATAACTTTTCATGATATATACATATATATATGTTCTGCAATGTACTTATATATATTATAATCTATATATCATGAAAAAAGAACGAAATCATGTATGTATGTATGTGTTTGTGTGTGTGTATATACATATATGTGTGTGTATGTGTGTGTGTGTGTGTGTGTGTGTGTGTGTGTATATGTATATCATGGAGAAAGAATGAAATCATGTCTTTTCCATCAACATGGATGGAACTAGGGTCCATGATCTTAAGTGAAATGACTCAGAAACAGAAAGTTTCCATTAAAAGATAAATTACAAGAATCCCACACCCAGCAACATTACAGCATAAATACAAAAAATTAAGGGTAAAACCAAAATCATATAAACAGCTAGAGGAAAAAACTTAAAGCATCAATAGTATTGACAGTTGACTGTTCAACAGAAATGACAAATGCAAGAAGATAATGAGATTTCTGACATAAGATTTTTCTTTAAATACTTCAAAAATGAAGAACAAATAATATTTTGGACAAACAAAAAATGTCCTCATAGAAAGAGTTAGGAAGCATTTCCTCTTACTATTTGCAAAAAATGTAAGAATTTGTATTAATTCTTTTTTAAATGTTTGGTAGAATTCTCCACTGAAACCATCTAGTTCTGGACTTTTCTTTACCAGGAGGCTTTTTGTTACAAAATCTCTCCCTTCTATTATAGGTCTGTTACGATTTTCTATTTATTCTTCAGTCAGTTTAGGTAATGTGTGTGTTTCTAGGAATTTGTCATTTTTCATCTAGGTTATCTTCACATAGTTGTCATAAATTACATTTTACATATTTGTGCTTAATAAAATTGTTACAATTACCTTTACGCATTTGTCTTTTAAATCATGTAGAAATAAAATTGGACTTGTAAGCGAAAAATATAGCACTGGTTTTTATATTTTCCCATAAATTTACTTTTGCCAAAGATTTTTATTTCTTCATATGGCCTTGATTTACTATCTACTTTCCTTTCCTTTCATTTCACCATAAAAGAATCTGTTAGCATTTCTTGTAGGGCTTGTCTAGTTATAACAAACTCCCACAGATTTTATCTATCTAGAAATGTGTTAAATTCCACATTAGTTTTGAGGAAACATTTTGCCAGATGTAGAATTCCTAGTTGACAGTTTTGGTTGTTTCCCCCACCCTCTGCCCCCTAAGCACTTTAAATATATTAACCCACTGCCTCTGGCCTCTAATGTTTCTGATGAGAAAACTGCTGCTAATTTATTGAAGATCTCTTGTATGTTACAAGTCACTTCTTTCTTGCTGCTTTTAACATTGTCTCTTTGTTTATGTCTTTTGAGAGGTTCATTATAATGTGTCTCAGTGTGGATCTCTTTGAGTTCTTTCTAATTAGAGCTCATTAGACTTCTTGGATTTGTAGATTCAAATATTTCATCAAATTTGGGAAATGTACAGCCCTAATTTCTTCAAATATTCTCTCTTCTCCTTTCTCTCTCTCTTATTTTGGGATCCCATAATGTGTACAGTAGTCTGCTTTATGGAAACTCACAGGGCCTTATGCTCTGCACTTTGCTTGATTCTTTATCCCTTCTGCTCCCAATACTGGATAATTTCTTATATGATCTTCATGTTTGCTCATTCTTAATTCTGACTATTCAAATCTGGTGATGAATCCCTCTAGTGAATTCTTCATTTCAGTTACTGTGCTTTTTGGCCCCAGAATTTCTTTGGTTCCTTTAGTTCTTTGTTTATGTTTTCCTTTAGCTCTTTGAATTTATTTAAGACATTTGTCTTAAACTCTTTCTCTGGGCTTTCTCAAACAGTTTCTGTCAATGTATTTTGCTACTTCAAACAGGCCATACTTTCCTGTTTTGTTGTATACTTTGTGATTTTTGTGTTGAAAACTAGCTGCTTGAATACTATAAGGTAGTAACTCGAACTCAGATCCTCCCTTTCCACGGTGTTTGCTTATTTTAATTGTTCAGGCTACAGTAGCCTCTTTTCCACTACTTTTGCAAAGACTATATTCCATCATGGGTGGTAATAAAATCTCTGTTCTTTCAGTTCATGTAGAGCTAAAGTTTTGATGGAGATTTCCTTGAATATCAGGAGCAACACAAAAAATACACCCAATAAAAATTTTAAAAACCAAGACCAAAAAAACAAAAACAACCAAACACCTGTCCCAGTCAATGTAAATTGAGTCTCTGTTGGAGCATTTCAGAATTTATACAGGCTTGCACAGTCCAGACATTGACTTCAGGTGAAAGATTAGGGTCTCTTTAAGTCTTTTCTGAGTATACTGCACTTTAGCATACACATGGCTTTACAAATTTACCAGGATAAAGATACTTTTGAATATCCTAATTTCCCAAAGATCTACCCCAGTTTTTCCTCTTGGGATTTAGACAGCCTATTATATGTCTGCATTGTAACTTTTTCTTCCACATACCTGTAGGTTTTTATTTCATTTTATATCATTTTGAAACGCTGCTCATTACTTTTCTGGTCTGAGTTTTAAATTCCACAAAACAAAGACAAGTGTCTTCATTGAGGTAGCTCTAAATAGGTTAGAACAAACATACACAATAATTTATGAATAAAACATAACACTAGGGGCCAGTATAGTGGCTCATGCCTGTAATTCTAGTGCTTTGGAAGGCCAAAGTGGGAGGATTGCTTAAGGACAGTAGTTTGAGATCAGCCTGGGAAACATAGTGAGACCTTATCTCTATAAAAATAAAAAATTACCCAGACATGGTGGTGCATGCCTGTAGCCCTAGATACTTGGGAGGCTGAGGTGGGAGGATCACTTAAGCCCAGGAGTTCAAGGCTACAGTGAACTACAACTGTGCAACTGTACTGCACACTACAGTCCAGCCTTGGCAACAGAGCAAGACCCTGTCATTAAAAAAATAAAAACCTTAAAAATAAAGACATGTTCTGCTCCCTCTGGAACTAATAAACAGGGTTCTATAATGGGAATATGAG